>NC_042615.1:429370931-430570931 GCF_901001135.1 Rhinatrema bivittatum | reverse complement strand
AGTCCCAACCTCTTTCGCATACTTCTCTCTTCTGAAGTCAAGTGACTGCGGCCTAATTGCATTGGTTCTTCTTCGCCAGCAACTAGAACTGGGGGAATAGGCCTGGGCGTAGACTTAACTTGAGTCTCTCCCTGAAGTGGTCTTCTGGGACTCTTGGCCTCTTGAACCTTGTCACGGAGTCGGTGATCAATTCTTGTTGCCAACTTCATTAGTTCTGCTAAGGTCTCAGGCATCTCTCGAGTCGTCAGCTCATCTTTCAACCGGGAGTTCAGTCCTTCAAAGAATTGTGTCTTCAGGCATTTAAGGTCCCAATGTAATTCTGACGCCAACGTCTCAAATTCTATCGCGAAGTCTGGCAAAGGTTTATTACCTTGTTTCAGTTGAACCAACGTAGATCCTGCTGTCGTGTACCGGGCAGGGACATCGAATACTGATCTGAACAGATCAAGGAACCCGGCAAGATCATGTAGGATAGGGTCATCGTGCTCCCACAGCGGAGAAGCCCAAGCCAACGCTCTTTTGTCCAGGTAAGACATGATATAGGTGGTCTTGGCATAAGCTGTCAGGAAATGATTAGGTTGCAGAGAAAAGGGCATGCAACATTGATTGATAAATCCTCTACATCTCCAAACTTCCCCTGAGAAGCGTGTTGGAGCAGATAGAGGTACAGTTGTCTTGACCGTCACTTCTGGCGGCGTAACGTCTTTACCTATGGTGGTCGGTGTATTCATCTGTGCGTGCAATTGGTTGAAGACAGTAGTCAAGTTATCCAGCGAGTTCTGATGTTCGGAGATTCGCTGGGCCAGGCCTGGAATGGCCTGCAATGCGGTGAGCTGAGCCGAATCTATGGAGTTAGCAATCTGTTATGGTTTTGAGGTGTTGGAGTGGATTCTTGGGTACTGTGGTGATGACCACTCCCCGGGGAGGAGCCCCGTGAGGATCCACAGTTCTAGGCTAGACTCTAGACATGCAAACACAGAGATTTGTCTTTTATTATACAGCAGTGATAGTATAGGGAGTGCAGGATGCAGGTTCCCAGTGCTGATCTGTAGATGAGACAGACTGACAATAATAGATTACTCAGTTAGGGGGTCATTTATCAAAATGCGATAAGGCGTTTTTGCATGCGTTAAGGGCTTATCGCATGCGAAAAGCCCCGTTAATGCATGCGATCACACCATATTGTATGGTGTGATGCAAATTCAGAAAATAGGAGGAGTGTGGGCAGGGTTAGCCTGTTTGTGAAGAGCTATTGCACAGCCATAACACCGATTTTAACTACACCTCTTTGGATTGTGTTAGGCTGTGTGATAGCTGCTGTGACTGTGCAGTAAGGTTTCATTGCCATGTCTCCCGTAAGTCCTATTTCAGGTGAATTGTGAGAGAGAGAGAGACAGAGACTGGCTATAATATCATGGCCCATAGGTAGGTATTTGTATCCCTATGATAGGCCCACCTAGTAACTCGAGGTGGGGTTTAGATAAGAGTGTAGGGGGTTAGGGGCCACTTTGACATTCTACTTGACACCTACGAACAGAACAGTGGTCTCTTGTGAAGATTTGCTGGCCTTCGGAGTGAGGAAACTCACTCCAAGATGAGATTTGGGCAATGTTCTCTCAACCTAGCTTGATGTTACTTAAGTTAACTTACAGGCTGATACAGTAAAGCGTGGCCGCAGTTACCCCGTTTCTAACCCGCTGTGTACTCACAATTTCGCCGCTTAAGTCTAACCCGCAATTCACTATCTGTTTTTACCGATCCTTACCACTTCTTTAACTCAACGCGTATCCCTTTCCGCCTGCGGCATGTATGTGTATGTAAACGATCCGATTGGCTATTCCCTCCCATACAGTAAAGTGCGCCCTGACTATCGCCTTTTTAACCTGCTATCTTGCTACGTCTTTAACCTACTAATTTACCGCCTACCCTGACCCTTGCGTTAGTGTGGTTCACTGGTTGCTCAGCATATTCAATTTAAAGCTTTAACCTTGGTATTTAAGGCTCAGCATGATCCCATACATTCCATTGCACTGTCTGTATTCACAAGAATGTAATTATCTGATTCTACCACCAAAAGCCGCCCAGTCCCAAACCAACCCAATCCACAGAAAAAAAAATGCTTCTCGCACTTAGCCGCCCAGTCCCAAACCAACCCAATCCACAGAAAAAGAAATGCTTCTCGCACTTAGCCGCCCAGTCCCAAACCAACCCAATCTACAGAAAAAAAAATGCTTCTCGCACTTAGCCGCCCAGCCCCAAACCAACCCAATCCACAGAAAAAAAAATGCTTCTCGCACTTAGCCGCCCAGTCCCAAACCAAACCAATCCAATCCAATCCAAGCCCAAGCAGAGAGTGACGAAATTTCACAGTCCCAAACTTTCGCCCAGCCCCTGCTTAACTGCCCTGGCCGCGGCCACGCAAGCCCCCAGCAGTAGAAGTAGAAGGGCGGCGAGAGAGAGTGGCTTCCGCAGCCCCGCCAGCGTAGATGAATAGGTCCAATGTGGGCGCTCAAGGCAGCAAAGGCGCATGCACACACGCCTTGACCTCCGACATCCAGCCGGTCACGGCGTGTGCTCATGCGCCTTCGCTGCCTTGAGCGTCCATATTGGACCTGCAGGGGTGCACGTATTCATCTTCGCCGGCGGGGCTGCTGAAGCCACTCTCTCTCGACACGCTCTCTCGACGCCCTTCTACTGCTGCTGCTGGGGGCTTGCGTGGCTGCGGCCAGGGCAGGTGAGTGGGGGCTGGGGGAAAGTTTGGGACTGTGAAATTTCGTCTTTCTCTGCTGGGGCTTGGATTGGGTTGGTTTGGTTTGGGACTGGGCGGCTAAGTGCGAGAAGCATTTTTTTTCTGTGGGTTGGTTTTGGACTGGACAGCTAAATTTCGTCTCTCTGCTGGGGCTTGGATTGGGTTGGTTTGGGACTGTAGGAGAGCCATCCACTTCCTGGTACCTGTCATTTCAAACATTATTTGAAATGACAGGTACCAGCGCACCCAGGATACTGTATAGGCGCTGTATAGCGCCTATACAGTAAAATGGATTGCGCTTCATGGATGCGCGTTGGACGCGGCTTGCATTTGCATGCCATTTAAATACAGTATGAAGTGGTAGGTGATCCGAACTGTGCGTGCGGCAAACGCGGGTGCGCCGGGCACTAACGCACCTCTTTCTACCGCCCCTTACTGTATCAGCCTGTTAGAAAATAGCCACTGCTATTGCTAGCAACAGTAACATGAAACAGACTTAGTTTTTGGGTACTTGCCAGGTTCTTATGGCCTGGATTGGCCACTGTTGGAAACAGGATGCTGTGCTTGATGGACCCTTGGTCTGACCCAGTACGGAATGTTCTTATGTTCTTATTGTGTTATGCCTTTTGGTTGTGGGCAGCCGCAGCCGTGACCACAACCCCCTACCTGATTCGCGGCGGCAACGTTGGGGAGGTCACTGGAGTCCGTCTCCATTTCGTCCCTGCACCCCGGGCCTCCCCTCGCGGCTTCGGGCCGCTCTGTAACCATCCCCGGGAGCAAGATGACTGCCCTGCTCTTAGGCGCGAGGCCGCGCCTCCTCTGAGAATTTAAAGGGGCCTCGCCCTCTAAATTGTCTTCACCTGCTCCTGATGGGCTAGGCACAGGGAAGTATATAAGGGGACTTCCTCCACTCGCACCTTGACTTGGCAACAAGTCTGCTCACTCCGGTGAGTCTCCTGGTACCTCGGGTTCCTGGTTCCTGCTTTTTCTCTGTGATCGTTCGGTGTGTGACTTCGGACTGGCAAGCGGTGATCCCTCGGTGTGAGGCTTCGGACTGGCAAGCGGTGATTCCTCGGTGTGTGACTTCGGACTGGCAAGCAGCGATCCTCTGGTACTCGACCTCGGACTTCTTCGACGGACCATCCATCCTCAAGGGCCCACCTAAGTCCCAGCGGCCCGGGTCCCTATGGGCTCCTCCCAGGGGGACCACGGGCTTCCAGTGGCGAAGATCCAATTGACCCTTGCACCGACTTCACACCTCTTCGTCCTCTCAAAGGCTGTCTAAGTCTCCAGCAGCGAAGATCCAGCCAGTTCCAACTTCTATTCCGCCTTGCCACCCGACGGGGGAGCCTGAGGAGCCATCTCCTAAGGTCGTACCAATCCTCCCGTCAGTCCAAGGGTTCACGTCTCTCCTGGTCATAACAGATTGCCAAGTCCATGAACCCGGTAGAGGCGTCTGCCCGCCAGGCCATCCCCAGAATGGCCCAACATATGATGGACCAGCAAAAAACTCTGGAAGCCCTTGTCTCCGCAGTGGAGAACTTGAATCAACGCTTCGAGGCGTTAGGGCCCATGAATCTCACCTTGCCATCCCCGTCTATGGCTCCCGGGGCCCGCTCGGTGATTCACCTGCCTACACCACCACGCTTTTCTGGGGAACCCCGGTCCTGTAGGGGTTTCATTAACCAGTACAATATGCACTTCCGTCTGCAGCCGATCCTCTTTCCCGACGATGCTACCAAAATCACCTTCATTCTCTCTCTCCTCGAAGGGAAGGTCCTAGCATGGGCTTCCCCCCTATGGGAACGAGATGACCCCATACTGAGTAATTTGAGAGAGTTCTGGGAGCTTTTCCGAATGAGTTTCAGTGACCCCACTCAGGAGGTTTCCGCCGGGCCCAAACTTCTCCAACTGCGTCAAGGTTTGAGGACGCTTGCTAAGTTTGCCATTGAGGTTGGGGCACAGACTGCTTACGAACCATCTTCCTACAGGGACTCAGTCCAAAAATCAAGGATGAGCTCGCGGGTCAGGAGCTGCCTAGGTCCTTGAACGCCCTCATCAACCTGGCGGGGCGTATTGATAGACGCCATCAAGAACATCGCCAAGATGCAAGGGTGAAGGGCTCCATCTAGAGGAGGTCGAGGTTTTCGTGGCCATCTGGGAGCAGATGGCCATGAAAACCTCGACCTCCTCTAGACGCCCTCGATGCTCCCCTTGATTAGTGGCAGCCAGTGATCCGAAAGGGGGAGATCGCTCCCAGGACCCTGCTGGACCACCAGGGACATTCAGTAAGTCTGGGGGGGGGGGGGGGGGGGTCGGGCGGGGGGTTGCAATTAATAAAATTTGAAGAGTTGGAGGTGGGTTTGGGTTTTTGTTTTTTTTAATGTGCCCTTTCTTCCCCCCCCCCCCCCCCGAAATACAATAAGAAAACCACACGAAATTTGTGGGATTTCTTATCATTTCGTCGCCCCCTCGAAATGTGACGAAATAGGAAATATCGTCTCTATTTCCTATTTTGGCACAAATGAACGCACATCCCTACTGTTTTCTGCTTCCTTACTCTTAATTTATTTGTTGCTTTGCACATACTCAGTAGCAACATTCATTGTTCTGTATTTCTACATATGAAACAAAAAGCATAAGAAGCATTTTACACATGCAGCATTTGTTAAATTTTTTTATTGAACTTTAACTACATTTCAGAATTCCAAGGGCAAAGTGTGTACAGCAAATTACTCATGCTAACAAAACTATACTAGGAAGACTATAGTTATACAAAAGACCTTTACATATTTATAGGGGGAAGAGAAAGTGCAGTATCAAGAAAAAAGGATCAGCAAATAATTACAGACAATGACTCTGGCCGGACATCCTGAATGTCCGGCCAGAGTTAGAATGTTTTAAAGATTACCCCCCTAACTCAAGAAGTGTATTTATTTAGCAGCTTTTATATTCCGCAATCTCCACAATACTTTCAATGTCGATAACATAAAGACTATTTGTAATTAATACCCAAAACAATTTTCACATTTACAATAAAATTTATACTAATACATATTCTAAAACTCAATAAAACATTAAACTACACTAAAAGCAATGTTAAATAGATATGCTTTTAACTAATTACTAAATATCTTGACATCTGATAAGGCATGCAGATCAGCAGGGAGAGCATTCCACAATGTTAGAGCCACATAGCCAAATGCCCTCCTACGAACTGTCTGCAGTTTACAAGTGTGCACAAATGGTCCAACTAGCAAATTTTGGTCCTGAGACGAGTACCCTCACAGGGCAATATCTCCTAACTAACTACTGATTAATGCACAAAGGGCATCAATATATAATAGCTTTTAAACTATCACAAGCAACTTAAAATGAGCTCCAAAAGCAACAGGCAACCAATGCAGATCACAGCATATTGGTGTGGTCTATAAATGCAGTTCCTGACAATATATGTGCCACAGTTTACATGTAGCTTTGGTTTGTTATACACAACTGTGTCTAATGAAGTTAGCAATGCAGTTTAAAACTAAAAATAAATATTAAAATGAATAAAGAGGCATTGTTGTGCTTTTGTTTGCATGGGTGAGAGTTTAGGTAGTGGCGGCCAGTAACAATTACACTGAAATGGAAGGTGAAGTTGTCAGCTTGCTATAAACCAGTGAAAGGAAGGAATGCTTCTTATCTGCAGAGCCATAGCCAGGCAATTTGGCATCTAGGGCCAAGTGAAAAAGTGTGCTGTCATCTTATACACAATACACAATACCACGAGCTAAGAGACTCAGTTAAATGTTTTAAAATTTTGAACTTAATAGCATGAGTGACCTTTAGGTTTGCATTAATGTAATCCTTAACTGCTAAAAGAACTCATCCTTAACTGCTACTTACCTTTACGAGCTGATTACACATTTCTATCTTGCTAAACAGTAGGGGGTAGATTTTCAAAGGGTTACGCACGTAACCCCCGAAAACCTACCCCGCGCGCCAAGCCTATTTTGCATAGGCTCGGCGGCGCACAAGCCCTAGGACGCGCGTATGTCCCAGGACTTCGAAAAATGGCGGTCCGGGAGCAGAGCCATGGGCGTGGCGGCGGTCCGGGGGCGTGGCATGTTATAAAATTGGGTGTACATTTGTGTGCGCCGGGTAGTGCGCACAAATGTACCCCGCGTGCGCAAAATTTAAAATCGGCCCCTAGGGTTTCAAAAAGGAGTTTGTGCCTTTAAGCCATGATGATGTCATCCACATAGACCCTCAATGAATGCAAGAAAAGAGACCACAAATTAGAAATAGAAACATGTAAACAAAATCTGGAATTAAAATGCCAAGAAGCCAGAATCTGCATACAGTGCCACACCAGAGAAACAGAAACAGAAATGCATTTGCTCGTATATGGTGCAAAAGAAAAATATATCATGTGATGTACATTCTCAAAGTTGGCATATTCCATTTACTAAACTGAAAATAAAATGCTTCTTTCAGTTGTGAACTATATGAGTAGTGGACCCTTGGGCCGGCCTACAGGAGACTTGGGAAGGACTTCAGTGGTCTCAACTAGACAGGCCGGGAGGCAGATCTCTGGCGGGCAGGCGGTGTCAGATTCACCCTGGAAGCTGGTACTTCCCCGGGAGGAGCCCTTAGGAGCCCAGCTGCTGGGACTTAGGCGATTCACCCTGGAAGTCAGAGCCCCCCCGGGAGGAGCCCGTAGGGGACCGACCGCTGGGACTTAGGCGAAGCTCGGAGTTGGACCTTGGACAGGTACGGCGGCCGGTGGAGCCGAAGCAGGCAGGTACCAGGCTTGGCTGAAGCTGGCAAGAACCAGGCTTGGGCTACAGGCAGGCAGGAACCAGGCTTGGGCTGAAGCTGGTAGGAACCAGGCTCGGGCTGTAGGCAGGCAGGAACCAGGCTCGGATTGTAGGCAGGCAGGAACCAGGCTCGGGCTGTAGGCAGGCAGGAACCAGGCTTGGGCTACAGGCAGGCAGGAACTAGGCTTGGGCTGTAGGCAGGCAGGAACCCTGGAAGGCACAAGCTGGGAAGGAAGAAGCCTTTACAAGAGATCAAGACAAGTACCAGTACGGCAGGCAGGCAAGAACGGAGTGGCTAGAACGCTAGCGAACTCCGGGGCTCGAGGCAACGGGGGACCGAAGGAACCCTGTTGCAAGGCCCCGATCAGGCATCCGCGGCGACCCTAAGTAGGCCGCAGCTTCTGACGTCAGACTAGGGGCGGAGCCATCCTCGGGCGGGAAACCATCTAGGATCTGGTGAAGGCAGGGGAGGCCGGAGTTGCTTCCCATTAACCAACAGGAAGGGGGAGCTTCTAGTGGCAGAGTGGGTATGGTTGTTGTAGGAGAACTCCGCCCATGGGAGCAACTCGGCCCAGTTGTCTTGTCTCTCGTTCACGAATGAATGTAAGAAGGTCTTGAGGGTGCGATTCGTGCGCTCCATTTGCCCGTTGCTCTACGGATGAAATGCGGAGGACTGGCTGAGCTGAACGTGAAAATGTTTACATAAGGTTCTCCAGTAGCGGGCAGTAAATTGCGGGCCTCGATCAGATACAATATCTTGGGGGAGCCCGTGAAGCCTGAATATGTGCTGGGTGAATAGTTTAGCAAGTTCCGGAGCAGATGGCAGGGTTGGCAGAAGAACAAAATGGGCCATCTTGGAAAAATGGTCGACGGTGACCCATACAACCGAGTTTCCCATAGACGTAGGAAGGTCTACGATGAAGTCCGTGGAAATGTGCGTCCACGGCTCCACCGGGATGGGCAACGGCTGGAGGAGCCCTCGGGGTTTGCCCATCGGTGGTTTCTGTAGCGCACAAACAGGGCAGGAGTCCACAAAAAAGCGCACATCCTTTTTAACCGTAGGCCACCAATAGAATCAGTTGACAAGATCCAGAGTGGCCGATCGACCAGCGTGGCCTCTGGTGAGGGACTCGTGAGCCCAGGACAAGACTGCCCGGCGAGAGAGCCGAGGGACCACTGTCTTCTGTTCAGGGTGCACCGTCATGGAAGCTAGACCGACCTTCCAGGGATCCAAGATAGATCGGAGAACTCCAGAAGATTCCTCGGGCTCCGAGGGTCGGGACAGGGCATTGACGTAGACGTTCTTGGCTGGGTTCTCGACTATCTATTCCGACGTAGCCTTGGTTTCCAACAAAGACAAGGGGTACACACGACCCCGGGGGGGGAGGGGGCGTGTCCGGCAGAAGATCGATGGAGCAGTCGTACGGGCGATGCTGCGGTGGAATCTCTGTTCCGGTCTTGGAAAATACATCTGTGAATCCCTCACAGGGAGCAGGTGGACCAAGTGCAGCATGCGAGAGCAGGCGGGCGGGCGGTCTAGGCAGTTTCATACAGTGTTTAATACAGAAGGGACTCCAGTCGGTGATCTGCATAGTAGACCACTGGATGGTAGGAGAGTGTCGTTGGAGCCAGGGTAGTCCAAGCACCAGGGGGTGGATAGCCTTCTCCAGCACTAAGAAGGCTATCTCCTCCACATGGATCGCCCCTGTGCAGACCGTCAGCGGGACAGTGGAGGCCCAGGATTTGCCCAAGTAAGCGCGTACCTTGAATGGAGGTGATCCGCAAGGGGACCTTTCGTTCCACGGTAGGAATCTCCAGCTGTGTAACTAGTTGCTCTTGAATAAGATTACCTTCCGCGCCAGAGTCCAGGAAGGCAGAAGTCTCCAGAGACCCCCCTGGGCATTCTAGGACAACTGGCAAGGTGCAATGGGGAGCAGTTGCACAGCCTAGGAGGAGCTCCTCTCGACCCCCTAGGCTTTGGCGTTTTCCACCTGCTCTTGGCAACGTGCCAAAAAGTGACCCTTCTGGCCACAATATAGGCATAAGCCTAGCGAGCGTCGTCGCTGTCTCTCTTCCTTGGAGAGCAGAGCACGACCCAATTGCATGGGCTCAGAAGCGGGAACCTCAGGACGAGGGGCCCTCCGTGGCGGAAGCGGTCGTGGTGAAGCACTTGGCGGACTGGGTCTCCTCTGGCGGGATTCCTGTGCCTTTTGCTGCAGGCGTCGGTCGATCCGGGCGGCCATCTCTATCAGGGCACTGAGGTCTTCTGGGATCTCTCGGGCTGCGATCTCATCCTTAATTCGCCCGGAGAGACCTTCCAAGAAGATTGCCCTGAGGCTACCATCTTGCCACCCCACCTCCTGGGCGAGGGTCCTAAATTCCATAGCATAATCAGCTAAGGAGCGAGACCCTTGACGCAGCTGCAAGAGGTCCGAGGTGGCAGTAGCCCGACGGGCAGGTTCATCGAATGCCTGCTTGAAGATAAGGATGAACCACTGCAGATCATTCAGGGCAGGGTCATTGTTCTCCCAAAGGGGAGAGGCCCAAAACCAGGGCCCTCCCGTTGAGCAGAGACAGGATGTATGCAACTTTGACTGCATCCTTGGGAAACTGGCGGGGCAATAGGGAGAAGCGGATGAAGCACTGATTTAAAAATCCTCGACAAGTCCTAGTGTCTCCGGCATAGCGCGAGGGTGCCGGCAGTTGGGTCATCGAGGCAGCGGGCAAGGAAGGACCTGAGTCCACCACAGGCTGGGATGGGGCATCCAATGCGTCCATTCTGGAAACCAGTTGCCCCAGGGAGCCGGCGAGTACGTCCAAGTACTATTGTTGTTGTTGCAATTGTTGGCGTAGCCCAGGACGATCCTGGGACTCTGGGGAGTCTGCCGAGTCCATGGCCTTGCAATCTGTTGTGAACTATATGACTAGTGGACCCTTGGGCCGGCCTACAGGAGACTTGGGAAGGACTTCAGTGGTCTCAACTAGACAGGCCGGGAGGCAGATCTCTGGCGGGCAGGCGGTGTCAAATTCACCCTGGAAGCTGGTACTCCCCCAGGAGGAGCCCTTAGGAGCCCAGCTGCTGGGACTTAGGCGATTCACCCTGGAAGTCGGAGCCCCCCCGGGAGGAGCCCGTAGGGGACTGACCGCTGGGACTTAGGCGAAGCTCGGAGTTGGACCTTGGACAGGTACGGCGGCCGGTGGAGCGGAAGCAGGCAGGTACCAGGCTCGGGCTGTAGGCAAGCAGGGACCAGCCTTGGCTGAAGCTGGCAGGAACCAGGCTTGGCTGAAGCTGGTAGGAACCAGGCTTGGGCTGTAGGCAAGCAGGGACCAGCCTTGGCTGAAGCTGACAGGAACCAGGCTTGGCTGAAGCTGGTAGGAACCAGGCTTGGGCTACAGGCAGGCAGGAACCAGGCTTGGGCTGTAGGCAGGCAGGAACCCTGGAAGGCACAAGCTGGAAAGGAAGAAGCCGGTACAAGAGAGCAAGACAAGTACCAGCACGGCAGGCAGGCAGGCAAGAACAGAGTGGCTAGAGCGCTAGCGAACTCCGGGCTCGAGGCAACGGGAGACCGAAGGAACCCTGTTGCAAGGCCCCGATCAGGCATCCGCGGTGACCCTAATAGGCCGCGGCGTCTGACGTCAGACTAGGGGCGGAGCCATCCTCAGGCAGGAAACTGTCTAGAAAGGTGCGGGGCAGCCGCACGCACGCCCAGAAGCTGGCCAGCAATGGAGGAGGTAACAAGTTTGTGTTTCCGGAAGGGTTGTATAAAAGAGTTCCGGGTGGTCGCCATGGTTAAATTGAAGCGGGTTGAAATTCAACCCGCATTTGAGAAAAGGATCTGCACGGATAAAATCGCCGCATTTGATGGAAGTGAATCGAGCCGAAGACGGACTGTTGAATTGGTTTCCGCTATTCCCCTGAAGCAGGACTCCGGTCCGAAACATGGCCATGTCGGGATATTTGGGACCTTTTCATCTTGGATAAGTATCCATTTTAATATCCGTGTGATTTGTTCAGTTGGGATTTTCCCTATAATTTTCGTGGAAACTTTCTAAATTTTAAGAAAACTTAAAAAAATTAAGAAAACAAAATACATGGAGGATTTACAATTAAAGCAATATAAACCCCTATGATAAACGAGTTGATAATATATATGACAGCTCGCGAACAGAGGGTCTTACATAAGTATATCGGTGACAGTGTGCTGTATTTAAAGAAAGACCAGTACATTGGTTGTTTTGATTGAAGATAATAACAGGCCAACATGCGCCACTGCAGAGGTGGGTCTGCATAAAGGAGCCTCTGCAGGGTCTGGAGGCAGAAAGTTTGGACCTGGCTTTGGATACATACCAGATTCTGCCTGCCCTCTTTCAATGGGAGGCTCAGAATACCAGCAGAGACCCAGTGCCTCCCGGCCCAGAAGAAATCTAGCAACCTCCTCTGGATTCGGGCCAAGAATTCAGGGGTCAGACTCAGGGCAATCAACTGATGCCAGAGCATGCTTGCCACTAGCTAGTTGATCACCAAGGCCCTTCCCCTGAGCGATAGCAACTTGAGCAGACCCTTCCATGACCTCAGGCAAGCACCTAGTTTGTCTTCCAGCTCATGCCAAATGACAGGGGCCGTGGTCTCTGCAGTCGACAGGTGGTCTTCTAGGTATTGCAACGTTTCCCCACTCCAGGCTAGATGATGAAAAGCTTCGGGGAACGTATACACCTGTCTTCCTACTAAAAGCCCAGAACATTTGGCCCAGTTGATCCTTGCCAAGGACGCGGCAGAGTACACCTGCTGACACTCCTACGTCCTCACTAGATTAACCGGGTCTTGAGCCATGAGGACTATGTCATCAGAATGCACCGAAAGAATCACCCGCATCTCGGTTTCCTGCAGCACCACGCCGGTGAGCCTCCAGCGTAGGAGGTGCAGGAAAGGCCAACTGCCAGAGGTGCTGTTAGGATCCAATGGACTTTCACGAGGCACTCTGCAGAACTGTACAGGAGTTATAGAAAACCCATGAAGTGTGGGCCAAAACCAAATGCCTGTAGAGTTTCCATGAGGTATCCATGACGCACCCTGTTGAATGCCTTCTCTTGGTCTAGAGCAAGAAGAGTGATCAGCAGACCAGTCCTGTGAGCGAGATGGATCAGATCCCGCACCAATTAGATGTTTTCAAATATGGTCCGGCCCAGGATCGTGTAGGACTGGTCGGGGGAATCACGTCAGCTAGCACAGACTTAAGACACAGTGAGATGGCTTTGGCTATGATTTTACAGTCTGTGCTGAGCAATGAGACCGGGCGCCAGTTCTTCATGTCGCGCAGGTCCCCCTTCTTATGAATCAGTGTTAACACTGTGCAGCAGCATGACAGCGGTAACTGCCTGGTCTCGAGGGCTTCATCTAGAACCCTCAAGAGGTCAGGCCCTAGCTCACTCCAGAAGTGATGTTAGAACTCCACAGTCAGCCCGTCGATGCCCAGAGACTTATTGTAGGACATCAGACCCAGGGCTTCAGAGAGCTCGAGAGACCAAGAGGTGCATCTAGTCATTCTCTGTCATCCTGAACAACCGTGGGAAGTCCCTCCCATAAAACCCTGCAGGCATCCGGGTTGGTGGGATCTGGAGAGAAGAGTGATGAGTAGAATTCTCTAGCTCTGGATCAAATACTCTCTGGATCATAAAGGAGAGACCCATCTACAGACAGCAAGCATACTATCTGCTTCCTGGTCCCCCTTCTCTTTTCCAACCCATAGAAGAAGTGTGAGTCACGATCCATCTCCTGAAGGATTTGGATGCATAACCTGATGTAAGCTCCTCAGTTCTGACGCTCAATTAGGTCCCAGAAGATGCACTTCTTATCAAAGTACAGGCTCTGCAGACCTTGGTCTCCAAGCGCAGATAGGCACTTCTCAAGATCAAGCACTTCCCCCTCTAGATACTCAATCCCAGCATCACGCCTCCTGCTGGTGCCTCTGGCATACTCCTGAGAGAAGATCTTGAGACGGACCTTCCCCACATCCCATCTCTGACTCAGTGAGTAAAAGTCCACCTCGTAGCCATGCCAGTCATCCCAAGATTCCCAAACCAACGTCAGAAAGCCCAGGTCTTCCAATAAGGAGTTGTTAAAATGCCAATAGTCTGCTCGGGAATCCGCTGACTCTAACCCTACTATCACAGTCAGCCACATTGTGATCCGTGAAAGGCCCTAGTCTAATTGCACTGGACCGGGATTGTGACATCAGGTGGCTAGATATATAGAGCCTTTCGATTCGGGATTGGGACACCACCCCATCTCTCACCCTGACAAAGGTCAAGGTGTCGGAGGACTTGAGGTGATATTCTCGCCAGATGTCAACCAGGGAGAAGTGGCAGACTAATACTCTCAGGACAGCTGACGAGCCCTGGTGTGGTTCCTGGCTGTTCCTGTCCAGAGCCTTGAGGGTACAGTTAAAATCACCCCTGAGCACCATAACTTCATCAACATCCAAGATAGGTAACATCATCTGAATAACTGCTGCCTACTGGGCCCTGCACTCAGAGCATATATGTTAACAAAATTAATGATTCCACACTTGAGCCAGACCCTGACATGCAGCAGTCTTCCTGGCATGGCGGCCTTCACATAAAGCACCACAGGCTGAAAGGTCTCTGCAAACAGTGTCACCACCCCACAAGATGTAGCAGTGAGATGGTTAAAGAAGACACTGCCGCACCACTTCAGCAGCCAGTTGGCCTCATCTGCTGGAGTGGTGTAGTTTTTTTTGGAGGAAGCTCACAGCATACTTCTCCCCTTGCAGGAAACTGAGTACCTGGAGTCTCTGAAACGCTGTTGACATTGTATGCCTTTGCTAAAAGCCATCCTCTGTTGATTTTATTCTCAAGCCCTTATTTGAAGAGCTTGAGGCTGTTATAGAACTTACGGAGACGGACATGTTCGGCCATCCTGTACAGTTTGGCCTGATTGGCTTGGAGAATGGCCCAGACCGACCGCTGCATCAACTCTGCATCTGGCCACTTCTCCAACACCAAGTGCTCCTTCTTTCTGAGATGCAGGATTCCCTCCAGAAATTGAAGGATCTCCTGCTTTGAGATGATGGGAGCCTTAGAGTCTGCTGGTTCTGCACAACCTGCAGGTTCTGTACTACCTACACACTCGTCATCTGACTGTTCATCATCCCTTGCCTCCCCACTGCTGAGGATTTCAAAGCTCTCCCCATGATCAGGGACAGACTTCCTCCTCAGCTTGATTTTAATTGGTTACTCATTGCCCCAGGATAGTGTCTCTGATTGTGGGGGACCCATGGACTCCCCAGAGGTGGAAACTGGAAGCGCTTGGTATGGTGCCTCTGGAGTTGAGGAGAAAGCTTCCAGCAAAGTGACAGGCACCCTCTCCAGGAGCTCTTTTGGAAGGGTTATGGTCACAGTTACTGGGCCTCAGGAGAATGGCTAGTTAGAGGAGGTCAACCTCTAAGGAGGCTGCAGGGGTTGCTTCCTATCCCTCCCTCTGGTGTTTCAACGGAGCCTGTCTCCATGGCCAAATCCAGGGTCACTGAGAGTCTGGAAACTCCTTCCTCCTCAACCACTGGCTCCGACTCTCCTGAGGCCAAATCTGCCCCGCTGATTGTCTCGACCTTGATGTCTGTGACCGGGATAAGACCTGCCTCCCCACCCTGGCCAGGTGGTAACCCCAAGGGGCTCTTCCTCTCCTCTTCAGCAGCCCGGGATTCAGAGGTCTGCGGGCCAGCTGGTGGTGGTTGGAGAGAGGGGCGAGGGGTTTCCTCTGTGGTTCCACCAGGAGGAGGATTTTCTATCCCCCTGAGCCACGGTGATGGAGGGGAGATCTCACCAAAAGAGCTGATGTTTCGGGGATCAGGCCTTGCTGGTAATTGGGCCTGGCTTCTCAAGAGTCCAATCCCTTGTCCCATAAGGGACCAACATCCTCTTCATGAATTTGGGAGCATGCTTTTCCTTCCCTGTGCACTCACCCCACACCCAGTTCACCCCTGACTCTGTTATAATCTGGTATGGTTGTGGACCCTGGATCACAGTGAGAGCTGACTCAACCCACAGAGAGGAGCCCTGTGAGGACTAACTATGATAGGTGTGGCCTCAGCTGATACAAACACAGAAGTAAAGAGACTTTATTAGACTGGAACTGGGGTAATACCCACCAAGTGGAATGAAGACACAGTCCAGAGTAGTAGGGTTGCTCAATGGTGATATCCCTGGTAGTGGCCCACAGAGCGGGGTACACCAGGGAACTCCTCTCCCGATGACACACTTCTCAGTAGTAGGAGATCAGAGAGGTGCAGGAGGTCAGCAGAGCAATGTAGATGACGGTAATCACTCCGAAGTGTAGATGAAGGTTTAGCTGAGAAGATCAAGGTAGTGGCCCGAGGCACGGGGTACATCGGCGGTTCCATCAGCAAGATAGTAGAATGAGAAGAGTATTCACAAGGCTGAACTAGGCAAGATCCCAAACAAGGATAGATGGATTCTCCAGGCAGGAAGGCCCTCCAAGGAGTGGATAGCCAGAACGTGACAAGGCCACCAAGGAGCGGGTACCTAATGCGTTCTAAGTCCAGGAGTTCAGGAGTGAGTTCAGCGAAGAGAAGCGCCTCCAAGAGGAGTGGAATAAGCAGGAAGGAAGTCCTTGCTATCTCGTTGGAAGCATAGGCTGAATGGATTAAATACACTGGCGGGTGACGTCATGCGGAGGGGACGCCCCCGAGGTTCCCGACATGACATGAATAAGAGAGTGCCTGGCATGCATGCGCGCGCGTGCCCTAGGTAATCCCCGATTCAAGATGGCGGATGGGATCGTCCACACCGTACCAGGGGCGCTGGGAGGCAGTGTTTGTAGGCCGAGGCCGCCATGACTCTGAGAATCGCTGGTGCAGGGAAAAGAGTGGTGAGCATCAGAGGTCGCAGCCAACTACAACCGATGGGCGCAACAGTACCCCCCTTCTTAGGGCCCCTCCCAGGGGGTTTCGGCTTCCTTGGTTGAGTTAGATGAAATTGTTGAATTAAATCCTTGTAAAGGATATTATTAGCAGGCTCCCAACTATTTTCTTCCGGCCCATCTCCTTCCCAGGATATGAGGTATTCCCATTGCTTTTCACGTTTGCGTACATCCAAAATGTCATCTACTTGGTATGTGATGTCCTCTTCAGCAGTAAGAGGTTGCGGGTCTGGAGTCTTTTTTGAAAACTCGGAGAGGATGAGTGGCTTCAAGAGAGATACGTGGAAGGCGTTGAGTATCTTCATGGAAGAGGGTAGTTGCAAGCTGTAAGTAACAGGTCCCAGGCGGCGGAGAATGGAGAAAGATCCAATGTAGCGTGGAGCAAATCGAACAGAGGGCAGCTTGAGATGGAAGAACTTGGTACCGAGCCATACCCTGTCTCCTGATTGGAATTGAGGTGCTGCTCTGTGATGAGCGTCATAATATTTCTTGGCCCATTGTCCTGCCTTCTGCAAAAGGCTTTTGGTTTGTTCACAGAGATGATGGAGTTCTTCAGCTGAAAAATTTAACAACATTAAAGAGGAAACTCTCTAAGGCTTAAACCATCTGGCCACACCAAGGTAAACAGTGCAAATAACAGCTTAACTACATGGGGTGTTTACAATACATTTAGTTGGAATGTCATCCCCACCCTGTGCAACCAGTGCCATAGTGACATACAGACGCAGTTGGATAAGGAAGAGAGGAGTTGCATGCATTTCACCAGTCATATTTGGAATAGCAGAAACACTCTGTTTGCCTCTCCCTGACAATACCCTGGTGGAACCTGTCTGAGGCAAGTCAGGCAGCATCTCTAGCAGGGATGGAGCATCAGGTGGGCTTTGCTGCTCACCCAGTTGATGTATAGCCTATCAGCCAAAAGAGAGATGCTGAGGATTGACAGCTAGACCAGAGAGCCAAGTCCAAATATAGTAATGGCAATAGAAGATGGCAGCTGGTCTATGTCTATTGTCTATGTTGGTTTGCACAGTTTGCTGCACTTGGTAGTGAAGGATGCCCTGGGACTGGGGTCCAAGGACAACGGGAATGTATTCCTGCAGGAGCTGATAGAGAGGTGCAGGAAAATAGGAGAGCATTTCCATAGATGATGAAAGTGGGGCAACTTCTCCATCAAAATCTGGAAGAATTCAGGATGCCTCTCAAGCGTTTGATTCAAGATGTTGGTATCCCCCTGGAATTCCATCTATATGATGCTGCTGAGGTTAGTGGAGCAGCAGACACCCTTTCATAATCTCTCTCTGGAAACAGATGGGTGTGGGCTGCACCCTGGGGTATCATGATTAGGTAGTAAAGAGGCAACTGGTACAAATCCTAAAGGAGGATATGAGTTCCAGAAGCACCATCATGGATGGGAGCATCCCTATAGTAAAATATTCTGGAGGAAAAGTTAAAGGTATCCATGAGCAAGAGGGAAAGGAATTGGAATTAGAAATGTTGCAGCAGCAGGTTCAAGAGAGACTGAAACCTCTCACTGTGAACAATACAAACATGCTTGCAACACTTTGTGATCCACGGGTGAAAAGGAGTTTTTGCCTCCATTCCCAGCATTTCACATTCATGAAGGCCATGCTGGTAGCTAGGGAGAGTGAAGAAGAGAGGCAGAGCCACAGTCGGGATGTAGCATAGGGTATGAGTGGTCACCTCAGAGAGTAGGGCAAGCTGGAACAGCAGCTGTCAGCTACCACTTCCTTCCTCACTTTGGCTGAAAAGAATCCATCTCTCCTGATACATGCCATAGCTAAAGCAAATGGCAAAGAGATCCTTGGCCCACTTTATCAAAGGAGACCGCAGCAAAAATTTCTGTCAAATGTTATCTCATATAACCTATCAAGAACATGGATAAAGATGCACTGGCATATTGGACAAACAAGTCTGCAGTCTAGCCAGACCTAGCCAGGGTGGCACAGCTATATCTTTCCTAACCACTAACCAGTGTGTCTAGTGTCTTTTCACTGGCAGGGGACATTGTACGGTTTAAAGGTAGCCGGCTACCTTTAAATTGTCAAAAAAGCAGGAATCTTCAAATGTGGCAAAGTATAATCATCTATGTCTTATTATAAAGGAATATCTGTATAGTTATACAGCTGGTTATTTTTAAATGGTCAAGTGAATATGGGTATGTCTGGCTATTAATGAAAATGTCGAGATATCCGCTGAAAAGTGTGAATATTAAATATTAGCTGCATGACCAGCTAACTACAAATATGCTGCATGTAGTCAGTTATGATGCTAAAACCGAGTAAATATGAATATATCAGAAATGGATGGATATTGCCTTGCAACCAGCTATGTACGTAAATTGCCACTTAATCAGATATATCTTTATCTGATCAGCATTTGGATATAGCTTTTTATAATAGCCCTTTAAATGGGGCCTTGGATGCTGGGAGAGCATCATCTGCTTCAGCCTCCTGTTACCTGCCATCTGTTGGATTGCCTGCCTGGCCAATTTCTATCTCAGGCCCTCTGCTTGCTTGGAACCCTCTCCTGGTTGCAGTCCAGTGCTTCCCGCCTTGCTGCTGTGGCCTGCAGCCCCAGTGACATCATCACTGGGGCGATGGCCCTTTAAAAGGGCCATGGATGCCCGGAGGGGCTTGCACCTCATCGCATGCACAAGGGAGCACAAACAAATGAGCCTGCCCCTTTGTTCACCCCTTTGTGCGCACCTTTGTATGGAGCTACCCACAACCCTCTTCAATATGGTAGTGATCCCTACAAACTGAGCCATGAGCGCTATGTTCAACTTCCTTCAAGAAGATCCAGACATGAACCTCGCATTAGGTTAGCACTGATCCAAATTCCCCTTACCCTGCTCAAATTACTAATTGTCTCCACTGCACTAACCATTTTACTAATAAACGGTAGACCTGTGTCAGCTAAAAATGCTATAATCTATGATCTTCTCTCAACGGAAAAACCAGACTGTTTGTATATCAACGAAACCTGGGCCACTATTGATAACACACTTTTATTGAATCAATGCTGTCCACAAGACTATCTATATTTTTCTCAACTGCGCCAATCCCAGAGAGGGGGCGGTTTAGCTATTTTCTATAAAAAGGCATTAGACTTTAAAGTCATTGCTACCAATGTTCCATCTCCATTTGAAATATTATTTTATCTAGTAAATCTCTCAACATATCTCTCATCTATTGTCCTCCTGACCTTCTTGCCCACAACTGTTCTCCTTTAATTGAGTTCCTTATTATTACTATCTCATATCCCTCTAAGACCCTAATCATAAGCAGGGCCTTCATTATGGAACACCATGCCGCTAGAAATCAGATTGCAAAAAGACATCAAGCTATTCAGAAAAAGCCTAAAAACATGGCTATTTAAACAAGCATACCACAAAGAGAATGGAGAATAGAATCCAGGGAATTGTAGAGAGCAATGAGTTTATACACTAACAAAACACAGCCAAGCAACACGACTTTGTTGTACTTTTAAGCAGTAACAGATTACATGTAGATTATATATATTGTTAAAAACTGTTCTAATAAATCTAAGCATATCTATCTCACTTATCACCCTATAGTTATTATGAAACTTTGTACCGTAACTTACAGGCACCTGTTTAGTCATTATAATAAACGCTTTTAGCAACATTAATTTATGTGCCTCATTGTTAACCGTTGTGATGGCTCCCAGCTTAACGATGGTATAGAAAAGAATTTAAATAAATAAAATAAATAAGAACATAAGATTTGCTATACTGGGTTAGAACAAGGATTCATCAATCCCAGCATCCTGTTTCCAACAGTGGCTGATCCAATCACAAGTGCCTGACAAGTACCTAAACATTAAATTGATCTCAAGCTACTATTCCTTATTGATTAACAGCAGTTTATGGATTTTTCCTCTAAGACCGTATCCAAATCTTTTTTAAACCCAGTTACAATAACTGCCATAACCACATCCTCTGGCAATGAATTCCAATGAATTCCAGTTGAATGAAGAAGAATTTTCTTCAATTTGTTTTAAATGAGCTGCTTGCTAACTTCATGGACTAATCCCTTAGTCCTTCTATTATCTGAGAGAGTAAATAACTGATTTACATTAACCTGTTCAAGTCCTTTCATGATTTTGTAGACCTCTATCATATCCCTCCTCAGTCATCTCTTCTCTAAATTGAACAGCCCTAACCTCTTTAGCCTTTCCTCATAGGGAAGCCTATGACTTCAACCTTCACATACATCAAGTCCCCCTATCTTTAACCAGTGAGGCCTTTCTAGAAACTCTGTCCACTTGTGGATGGGGGGCAGATTATCTCCTCTCCCACCCACAGAGTCAGACACACTCTGGATCTAGTTTCTCTGAGCTCTTCTTTTTTTCTTTGAATCCTAATACCTTGAGACTGTAACCAGTTTCTTTGTCTGTTCACTACTTAATTAGTTTTACTATTTCCCAGGTAGCCCTTGATAATAAACTGTGCTATAATCCCCTGCCAAGATAAATGTGTCAACACATTGATCCAGATAAACTTAAGAAAACTAACCAGTGTACTTGCTGAACTCTCAGATGATTCTTTGGACTAAATGGTATTTTCTTGGTATATAACATTTTCACAAAACTGTAGCTCAACTTGCTCCATTAAAGCAAATTCGGACATACCACAGATTCAATGCACTTTGGTACACACATGACCTTACTATTTTGAACTGCACACTACGTAGATCCGAGACCCTCTGGAGAAGAAAGAGGACACAATATAGAATGCAGTTAACCTAGCAAAAAAGAACCATTTTACTAAGCTCATTAGATTATCTGGTAATAACACCAGACTGCTATTCAACACTGTCAAACATCTTACAATATCTCCTTCAAAATTCAATTACCCTGAACTCCTTCCCGGCATGTCATTATCTGACTCCTTCACCAGCCACTTTACCTCTAAAATAGAAGCCCTATTCAGTTCCTTCCCCTCTTACATACCCCCTCCCAGTATCAATCCATCCCCCCCCCCCCCCCCCCCGACATCATATTTCTGGGTCGGCTCTGAGTATGTATGCAACACCAAAATCATACAACTCATCTCTAATCTCAATCCTTTCATTTGTCCTTTAAGTCCTTGCTCTACTACTTTGCTGAAGCTGATCCACAACGAAATTTGCAGCTTCAGTCACCAAGCTGATCAACCTTTCACTTGAAACAACAGGGTATCTGCCACCTCTCCTTAAAAAACCATCTGTAAGCCCAATCCTCAAAAAGCTCACATTGACAGTTCACATTTTTTAAATTATCGGCCTATTTATTCCATTCTATTTCTATCCAAGACCATTGAATCTGAAGTACTCAAGCAACTCACACAATATCTTGATGACATTTCAATACTGGACCAATATCAGTTTGGTTTCAAGCACAATCACAGCACTGAGACCTTACTATTCTTAAGCATTGACATCATCCATCGCGGTTTCGATTCAGGCTTATCTTACATACTAATCTCACTAGATCACATGGCAGCATTCGACACCTTGAACCATAAGATACTTCTACAAAATCTGTCTATGATAGGTCTAGCTAGGTCAGTACTAACATGGTTCAATCATATTTTCCTAACAGATATCAGCAATTCCAAATTCCTACCTCTACGTCTGGATGGGTCCCCACTACAACTGGTCTTCCGCAAGGTTCAGCACTATCCTCAATGCTATTCAACATATATCTAACTCCTCTATGTTCCCTACTCTCAACACTGGTTATGACATACTGACTGTATGTGGACAACATCCAGTTTTTCTTCCCACTAAAGAAAACCTGGTCAGCTACTTCCCATTTCATGTTATTAAGTCTCTTCACTATAAAAGCCTGGTTATCCCAGAAAAAAAGCTGTCATTAAATCTGAGTAAGATTGAAATAATTATCTTTGGACATTCCACTCAATATCAAATTCCATTCACCCTGACCTTAATAATCAACCGATCTGCATTCCTCAAACTGTTTGCAGACGGGGTGATACTATCTCCAAAACCCCAGATCAAATCAGTAATGCAGATGATCTATGCAAAACTGATGATGCTACAACACATCAAACCTCTCTTGGACCACAATGACTTCGGAACTATCCTATAATCCTTACTAATATTGACTACTGCAACTCCCTATATGATGGCCTTCCTCAGAATTCACTTAGGTCATTACAATTAGCAAAACGTTCCACAGCTAGACACAAAAATCAGGAACACACCACACCTATTCTTGAATCCCTGCACTGGCTTCCAGCGCAATGAAGAATAGCATACTGAATTCTAACAATATTGTATACGAGGCTGTGAACTAATCACCAGTCACTTGATGAGCGCAATTCTTTATTTACAGATACCAACAAGAAATCTTAGATCAGCTAACAAATTGCTTCTTGATACTCCAGCGGCAAAACACAACAGACTTGCCATCACACAGGAGAGATCCTTTTATATAACAGGACCAACATTCTGGAACTTAATCCCACTTGAAATATGATCCATCTCAGACTATAAAGATTTTAAGAAAGCATTAAGAAAACTAAAAATTCATGGGATAGGAGGAAATGTCCTTTCGTGGATTACAAACTGGTTAAAAGACAGGAAACAGAGAGTAGGATTAAATGGTCAATATTCTCAGTGGAAAAGGGTAAACAGTGGAGTGCCTCAGGGATCTTTTCTTAGACCAGTGCATTTCAATATATATATAAATAATCTGGAAAGGAATGCAACAAGTGAGGTAATCAAATTTGCAGATGATACAAAATTATTCAGCGTAGTTAAATCAGAAGCGGATTGCGATAAATTGCAGGAGGACCTTGTGAGACTGGAAGATTGGGCATCCAAATGGCAGATGAAATTTAATGTGGACGAGGGCAAGGTGATGCATATAGGGAAAAATAACCCTTGCTGTGGTTACACGATGTTAGGCTCCACATTAGGAGTCACCTCCCAGGAAAGAGTTCTAGGAGTCATAGTGGATGGATAATACATTGAAATAGTCAGCTCAGTGTGCTGCAGTTGTCAAAAAAGCAAACACAATGTTAGGAATTATTAGGAAGGGAATGGCGAATAAAATGGAAAATATCATAATGCCTCTGTATCACTCCATGATGAGACCGCACCTTGAGTACTGTGTACAATTCTGGTCACCGCATCTCAAAAAAAATGATTGCACTGGAGAAGGTACAGAGAAGGGTGACCAAAACGATAAAGGGGATGAAACAGCTCCCCTGTGAGGAAAGGCTACAGAGGTTAGGGCTGTTCAGCTTGGAGAAGAGACGGCTGAAGGGGGATAAGATAGAGGTCTTTAAAATCATGAGAGGTCTAGAATGGATAAATGTGAATCGGTTATTTACTCTTTCGGATAATAGAAGGACTAGGGGGCACTCCATGAAGTTAGCAAGTAGCACATTTAAAACTAATTAACACATTTAAAACCCCTACCTCCCACCCATTCCCCCCCTTCTTTCCTTCATTTCCCACTCATACTTTCTTGTATTTGGAGCATGAGTTTGTATATACCTTCCTCGTTTTTCGTTTCTATATTCATTTTCGTTTTTTGGCTTAAACTATTTTAGTTATTTCCTGTTACAACCTGCTCCATGACCTGTTATATGCATATACTTTTGTTTCACTACTTGTTCTATGTATCATTGTTTCGTTTCAATGTAAACCGGGGTGAAGGCATGCGCTAAACCTCGGTATATAAAAGCTTCAAATAAATAAATAAATAATTAGAGAAAATTCTTTTCACTCAATGCACAATTAAGCTCTGGAATTTGCTGCTACAGGATGTGGTTAGTGCATTTAATGTAGCTGGGTTTAAAAAAGGTTTGGATAAGTTCTTGAAGTCCATTAACTGCTATTAATCAAGCTGACTTAGGGAATAGCTGTTGCGCGTTCCTGCCACGTTGGTGCCGCGACCGGGCCTGCTCACCTTGCGCTTCCCTCCACCAGCTCCAGTTCCTGCTCCCTTGCCGCTGCCGCCAACTCTCGACATCCCTGATGCTCACAACGGCCCTCTACGGCTTCCTCCACTCCGCAGGCCTCTCAGCGGAGCTCCCTTAGGGGCTTCGTGTCTTCGACCTCCTCGGCCCCGCCTCTAGGCGCTCGTGCGGCCGACACAAGAACATTTAAAGGGCCAAGAGTGGGAATCTCATCTCGGGCACCACCCAATGACATCGCCTAAGGCTCCTACTTAAGGTGAGGCTCTGTCCCCAGAACCTCGCCTTGGCAATCGGGTTGACACCTCGGTGTAGCTAGTTTGCTGTTCCTTGTTCTCCTGCCTCCTTGATCCAGTCTTGTTCCAGTGTTCCTGTGTTCCTGCGTTCCTCTGTTCCTGTCTTGTTCCAGTGCTCCTGCGTTCCTGTGTTCCCATGGTCCTCCCTGTGTTCCAGCGTCTCTCCTGTTCCTGTTCCATGTCGTACCTCCTTGAACTGTTTCACGGTACTGACCTCTGCTTGCCTGACTATGTTTGACTGCTGCCTGGAACTGACCACTGCCTGCCTTCTGACCACGATTGACCGCTGTCTGGAACCGACCACTGCCTGCCTTCTGACTACTCTTGTCCGCCGCCTGGAACTGACCTTTGCTTATCTTGATTACATATGGACTGATCTCGGAACTGACCCTTGCTTTGGCTGACCATCCTTGGACTGATACACTGGCTTTGACCCTTGTGCTCACTTGGATACTCTCTTCGCTCCTGTGACAACCAGACCAGCCTGCTTGGACACTGCCCGCGGCCTACTTCCAGCTAGACCAATAGCGCTGCCTATCTCACCCAGAGGACCTTCACTTCCTGCCTCCTTCCAGAGGTCTCCGGTGATCCTGGTCTTGGTCTAGCTCATCTCTTCTTCACCAGCCGCACACCTTTGCTCGTAGTGGGCACACCTCTCCGCTATCTCTCTGGGAGACCCTCGGAGGCCCACCTAAGTCCAGGTGATCCGGATAACCAAGGGCTAAACCTGCAGAAACTCCAGATTGCTATTGGCGAAGCTCCAGCTAGCCTCTGTCTCCTTATGTGCCCCGCCTCCTGGTGGCAGGCACTCTCTGGGTTCGACCAGAGGGCCGTACCAATCCTGCTCCAGGGCAAGGGTCCACCTCCAGCGCAACAATAGCCACTTCTATTACTGGCATCAGTAGATGGGATCTACTTAGTGTTTGGGTACTTGCCAGGTACTTGTAGCCTGGATTGGCCACTTTTGGAAACAGGATGCTGGGCTTGATGGACCCATGACATCCTTTGAAAACTGGGGTCCCTCAAGGATTTGTTTTATCAGCAACATCATTTAATATTTGCATGACTCCAATAACAAATTTTAAATATGTTCCATTTTACAAAATATATGTAGATGACATCCAATTATTTTTTCCAGTTGAAAAAGATACTATTGTCACCCTTCAATTGAATCTGATTGTTTTTGATAAAAACAAACTTGGATGTCATCTAATCCCATGGTTTTAAACATTAAAAAAAACTGAAGCCATGTGGATCTCCTATTCACAGCCTCCAATAGCACTCTCTGGCCTGACAATTGACGGAACTTTTGCAACGTTTACTGATACAGGGGCCGATGCAATAAAGTCGCGTAGAAAGCGGGCACTGAACAGTCAGTGCCCGCTCTCTTAATGCGTGCATGGCTCCCCTAGCGCATCCTTGCTAACACGACCCCAATCAGTTTCGTGACTGCCGTATGTTGGTCATGAAAATTGACACCGAGTTGATTGTCGTTGGTTTTCCTGACCGGCGGACAACCACGTAAGCCAACGCCGATAAACCCGACGTCGATTTTCGTGACTGGCGTACGGCAGTAAGGTAAACCGACACCGATAAACTTAGCATCGGTTTACCTTACCAGCGGACACCCATGGAAAGCAACGCTGATAAACTCGGTGTTGGGTTTTAATGATGAACAGTAGTCACGAAAACTGACGCCGGGTTTATCAGCATTTGTTTTCCTGGCTGTCCGCCGCCAAGGTAAACAGATGCTGATAAACTCGGCATCAGTTTTCATGATGGCTCAGACAGTCAATTTTTTTTTTTTTACTTTTATTTCTTTTATGTTTCATCTTTTTTTGATGCGCACAGCTATTAACACCTGCTCCTGGCAAGCATTAATAGATGACAGTTAAATGTGCGTCAGAGTCGCACATTTAACATTATTGCATTAGGGGATTGATTAGCGCCTATTCTACCTGCGTCCGATTGCAGGTTAACAATGTGCTTGGCTCAGCGCACCGTATTGAATCGGCCCCACAGTTTGTAATTTAGGTTTTTACTTTGATTATATCCTTTCCTTATGCCTCATTTACAGAAATTGTTAAGGGCAGGATTTTATAAACTGAAGCTGATAACGGATTTATGTTACTTTTTATCTAAAAACTATTTTATAATTCTAATTCAAAAATTCCTGTTGACAACGATTGACTATGGGAAGTCCTTATTAATTAGCTTGCCGAAGTGTCATTTAGGAAAAATTCAGTTAAATTGCTCCACAACGCCGCAGCCTGATTAATCACATCAACTGGATGAGACAATCACATATCTCCTGTTTTGTTTCAATTATACCTGTTGAACAATGAATAAAATTAAAGGTTTTAGTTCTTATTTATAAGACCATTACAGGTGCTGCACATCATATTTATCTGGTCTTCTAACACCATATCAGCCTTCCAGAACCTTACATTCTACCAATGATCTTTTATTAATAGTCCCTTCTTTACGATATAATTGACTGGTGAAAACTCATTCATGGGCATTCTCCATTATTGGGCCAATAATGTAGAATTTGTTGCCTAAATATCTTTCTCATATTATAGATATAAAGATATATCAGAAACAATTAAAGGCACACTTATTTCAGGAAGCTTTTAAAACAACCCGAGGCCAAGTTTTAATGACGTGTACACGTCCCACATAGAAATCTGAGATCGGTGAATAAAGCACTCCTGACAGTTCCATCAGTCAAGACAGCACGTCTTACACAGGTCAGAGAACGAGCATTGTCTTTAGCGGGACCCAACCTGTGGAATTCAATGCCTCTTGAGATAAGATTACAGAAAAGTTTTAAAATATTTAAAGGAATTTTAACATGGCTTTTTAAACAGGCATTTTACAAAGAGAACAGAGAAAGTAAATAAAGGCAAGCATCATAAACTCAGCACGCAGCACTTAGTTTACGGTGTGCTTAGTTATTAGTTATTGTTTTTTGTCCAACATCTCACTGATAACTTTATATAGAATATGAATTTATCTAACTTATAAATGGGCTCTGACCGACGGCCCACAAATGCGCAGTAGAGAGCAAATCTACCGCGCATGCACGGGCGAGAGAGCACGTCGGTCAGAGCGGAGCGGCACCGGGAGGAAATGGAGCCGTGTGAGGGCTGCGTTGAGGCGCGCGCCTGTGAACGAGAGAGAGAGACCCACGATGCAAGGGGAGTGCAAAGGTACAGAGGGTGGAGGGGGAAGAGGATAGTAAGAGGAAAGGGGACGGCCAGAGGATGAGGAATGGGAGAATAAGGAAGAGAAGGGTGCTGGGCAGGTGAGGAGCAGTGAGGGAAAGGGGAGTGTAATGGAAGAATGAGGGGAGAGGGGGGCTGCAGGGGCAGAGTAGCAGATGATAGAATGGGAAGGGGCTACAGGAGAGGACCTGTGGAAGAAAGGAGGAACATTGGGAGAATGAGAGATGAGAAGGAACAGTGGGAAAGGGGGAGGGGGTTGGGGAGATGGGGCAGCAGGACAGTAGGAGGGGAGCTGGAGGAGAGAGCATTGGGTGCAAGGGGAGTGCAAAGGGAGAGAGGGTGGAGGGGGAAAAGGATAGTAAGAGGAAAGGGGAGGGCCAGAGGAGGTGGAGGAGGAGGAGTGGGAGAATAAGGAAGAGAAGGGTGCTGGGCAGGTGAGGAGCAGTGAGGAAAAGGGGAGTGTAATGGAAGAATGAGGGGAGAGGGGGCCTGCAGGGCAGACCAGCGGGTGATAGAATGGGAAGGAGCTGCAGGAGAGGACCTGTGGAAGAAAGGAGGAGCATTGGGAGAATGAGAGATGAGGAGGAGCAGTGGGAAAGTGAGAGGGGGAGGGGGTTGGGGAGATGGGACAGCAGAAGAGGAGAGGGGAGCTGGAGGAGGGAACATTGGGTGCAAGGGGAGGGCAAAGGGAGAGAGGGTGGGGGGGGGGGAAGAGTACACATCCTGAAACCTCCACACACAACGCTTAGCTGGCATTTGGAACAAGCATGTCGCCCATTTTAATGGGCTTAACGGCTTGTATTTGTATATTTGAATACACATTGTTACCGAACCATTTTTTGGCACTTTTTATAACGTTTTACCTGGTTTAAATACTTTTTTTTTTACTATATGTGCCTTCCTGTAAACCATTGTGATGGTAAATAACTTAATGACGGTATATAAAAGATTGTAAATAAACAAACAAACAAACAAATAAATAAAAATATGTATATTTTATATGACTTGAAAATACCAGATAGAATCATAAATGTGATTCTATCTGGCATTTTATTTATAACTGTGAATGTATTTTATTAGGTTTGTTTGATCAGATGCTATTTGTACAGTAAGAAACCGCTTTGTACAATATTTTTGATTAAGCGATATATAAAAATTTATAAATATATAAATAAATATAAATAAAATTAATCAGCTAGCAATCCAGCCAACGAAAGGCAGGCCTCAGGGAAAATAGAGCAAATGCCATGCAGGCCATGGTCAGATGCAATGCTAAATAGAACAATGACTCTCACAGTACCTTAGATGCACTGTATATTTATATTGATCAGCTTGAGTAGTTAGCAGGGAAATATTTTATTTATTATTTATTTAACGGTTTTATTATACCGACGCTCGTCAGAGGTATCACATTGGTGTACATTAAACAAAAACATTACGCTGAAGTATTACGTTCAAATGTTCAAATGCTGAAATGTTCAATGTATCGCCCTCTCGCGACGGTTCTGTTTTACTGTAAACCGGTGTGATCTGTATACTTTACAGGAATGTCGGTATATAAGAATTCGAAATAAATAAATATAAATAAATAAATAAGTAGCGCTTGACAAAGAACGTGGCGGATAAATATATAAGAACTTAAACTAGAAAATGCAAAGATATGTATGATATTTACAGGATAACATTGGTGTATCTTAAAAAATGCAGAGTTATATATAATATTTATAGGATAACATCGGTATACATTAAATAGATTATTTCGCTGGGGTACCCAGGGGTTGGGACTAAGGAAGGATTGTAGAGTAGGGGAGACGTAAGTGCAAGGTTTAAAATTGTTGTGTGCAAAAGAAGAAATTAACTCAGGGCAGTTAAGAGAAAAGGAAGCTAGGGAGGGGTGGGACCATGGAAGCTATTGAAGAAAGGGTATTGAAGAAAGACACAGTTAACACAATAAAGGTCCAATACATTTGGTGTTAGAAGTCAGCCAGCTTCCCAGACTCCTCGGCTTTCGACATTCACTGCATGGCAGGGAGACTCCATTACACGCTCTATCGCGTGTATACTAGGACCCGGCGAAGAGACACATAGGGCATGTGTGCACATCTGTGCGTACGATTCTGTGCACTCTGGGGAGAGAGTCGGCGGTTACTACCCCAAACCAAATGTGCCTGATACTTCACTTTCCATGCATATCCAGCATGGCTCTCTGCTTCAACGGCATGGGAGAAAGACTGATACTTCACGCATATCCAGCATAGCTCTCTGCTTCAACAGCAGGGGAGAAAAAAACTGATACTTCACGCATATCCAGCATAGCTCCCTGCTTCAACGGCAGGGGAGAAGAAAAAACAACCAACAAGGGCTGTACAACATAGTCTAGGTAAAACAAATAAGCATGGGTGTAGCTTGCTTATCGCGGCGGTTACTACCCCTACTACCCCTAACTAATCAAGCTTGATATTTCACTTGGTTGCAGCTCCATCACTGTTCTCTACATTAATGGTGGGGGTGGAAGGGGAATAGAACAAAGAGCTAAGAGAAACAGATAAGTATGAGAGAAAAAATGTGTGAAGCTTGCTGGGCAGACTGGATGGGCCATTCGGTCTTCTTCTGCCGTCATTTCTATGTTTCTATGTTGCCCGGAAGATGATGTCACACGGTCAAGACTACTTAGTCTGCCTAGACCTGGATGCCTTGGCAGCAGGTTCCTTGGCATGTTCCTGGTTCCTGTCTTGCTTGCTGTTTGCCTGTTTCTGGACAGTGCTCCTGCCTGCCTCAACTCCAGACTGGTTACTGGATTCTGCGAGCCCGCTGCCTGCCTGCCTCGACCCCAGACTGGTAACTGGATTCTGCTTGCCTGCTGCCTGTCTTGACTTGGACTGGTTACTGAATTCTGCTTGCCACTGCCCGCCTTGACCCCAAACTGCCTTCTGGCTTCTGCCTGTGCCTTGGAATCTGCCTAAGTCCTGCTGGCCATCCACATTGAAGGCTCAACCTGAGGGAACGATGGTTAGTATAGGTGAGGTCTCCCCAGGTCCTTCTTTGGCCCTTCCGTCTGTGGTCAGGCTCATTGGTGATGCTTCTTGATGCCTCACCAAACAGGGGTCCACATCACCACCTGTAGTCTGAAAAGGCTTACGGAGTGGCCGGAAGGCTACCCCTCTGACAGCAGCAAGGGCTGTCCTCTTAAAACTATTTATATGACACAGAAGTTATGCAGCTAGTGATTTATGATGTATTCCTGCGTCTGTAGCACACACTTCCATTATAAGAAAGGTTTTTTTTAATAACTTAGCATAAACATAATTGAGGCCCAAATCAGCATAGGATGTCAATGTTTTCTATATTTGTCCCCTGGTAAGCATACAGTGATGTATGGAGGCACAGAGAGGCAGCATTTCAGTGAATGGGTGGAGGTTACACAATGTAAAGAATGTAGCAGAATGCTCTGCTTTTTATTGTACACATCATTCTCTGTGGGGGGCCATTCCAGGCAGCCATATATATTGGGAATTCATTGCATATCCACAGGGAAACACATTCTAACATGCTTAGCAAAAAATCAGGTTGTTTGCAAGCTACCCACAACAGGCAGGTAGCAAGAACTATGAGGCTACATTTAACAACACCTAGCAGTAAGAAGCTCACAACAAGAAATTTCTGCCTCTGAAAATATTCAGTCAGTGGAAGAACACAACAGCCTGGAAGATGTGGAAAACATGAGGAGAGATTTAGTAAGCTTGATGAATTGTCTAGAGTCTGGCAGCTAAGATTTTATGCTAAAAAATGCAGAATCATTCATTTGGGTTGCAAAAATCAGGGAGCAGTATTGTATAGGTGCAGGGCCGGCGGAAGCACTAGGCGAACTAGGCGATCGCCTAGGGCGCTGAGCATTAGGGGGCGCCGAGCCGCTGACGGCCAATGGCCGCCGGTGGACGTCATCCCAATGGCAGATACACACAGCAAGAAGATCGCAGGGCCGTGGTATAGTCGCGTCTAAACATGCTGGTGCTCCTCCTCCTTCCTGCCCGCGCGGCCCCGGAAGAAAAATGTTGCCGGAGCCGCGCGGGCAGGAAGGAGGAGAAGTAAGGAGGAGGAGCATCAGCCAATGCAGGAACTTCTCCTCCTTCCTGCCCGCGCGGCCCCGGAAGAAAAATGTTGCCGGAGCCGCGCGGGCAGGAAGGAGGAGGAGGAGCATCAGCCAATGCAGGAGCTTCTCCTCCTTCCTGCCCGCGCGGCCCCGGAAGAAAAATGTTGCCGGAGCCGCGCGGGCAGGAAAGAGGAGGAGCATCAGCCGCGTGCCGGAAGGAGGAGGAGCATCTGCCACGTTCAGAAGAAGATCAGCGCGGCTCGAGAAGACCGGGGCCGCTGCAGAGCCCATCCTGCAGTGGCCCGTGAAGAGGAGGCCCAGAGGTGAGAGAGAGAGACTGAGGGTTTGTACAGTGTGTATGTGTGCGTGTATGAGATGAGTTGAGAGACTGTGTGTGTGTGTGTGTGGGAGTGAAGACCTGAATGTTTGCAGAGACAGCATGGGAGAGCCTTTGTGTGTGTGAGAGACAGCATGTGGTAGTGAGCCTGTGCTTGAGCAAGACAGCATGTGGGAGTGAGAGAGAGCCTGTGTGTGTGTGTGTGAGTCAGCATGTGACAGTGAGAGCCCGTGTGTAGGAATGATTGTATGAGAGAGCATGTGACAGTGAGAGCCTGTGCTTGAGCAGGACAGCATGTGGGAGTGAGAGAGAGCCTGTGTGTGTGAGTCAGCATGTGACAGTGAGAGCCTGTGTGTAGGAATGATTGTATGAGAGAGAGCATGTGACAGTGAGAACCTGTGCTTGAGCAAGACAGCATGTGGGAGTGAGAGTTAGACAGCATGTGCAAGAGAGAGACTGTGTATAAATGATTGTATGAGGGACAGCATGTGAGAATGAGTGCCTGTGTATGTGAGAGAGAGAAAGCATGTGAGAATGAGAACCTGACCGTGTGTTTGAGGGAAGCAGACAGATGGAGAGAAAATAAATATGTTATAAAAGGAATTGGCAAAAAAATAAGAAAGGGAAGGTGGAAAAAAAAAAGCCTGTGACCAACCGATTAGAAAACTAAGATCAGACAGCAAATGTAAAAAGAAATAAATTACTTTTTACTGATTGGAACATGTAATCTTTGGGAATGTGCAAGAGTAGCACTTTCTCTATGCGGATCTCACAATGTACGAGATCAGCATGGAGGAACTGGAAGCCCATGGGGCCTGCACAGAGGAGGCAGCAGAATGGGCTTCAGTGCCAATAGCAGCAATCAGCACCTCCCCAATAGCCATACAGAGGCAGTGACAGTGGCAGCAGAAGAATGAGAGAGGCTCTGAGGTTGCTGGCAAAAGAAAGAGAGGGGGTCTCTGCCTTTCGTGTGTGCATGTGTATGAATGGGAGTCTGCCTGGGGGTGTATGTGTGTGAATGCATGGGGGCCTGCCTGAGGGTGTGTCTGTGAATGAGAATGTATGGGTGTCTTCCTGGGGTTTGTATGTGTGAGAATAGGTGCCTGCCTGTTTGTGGTGTATGGGTGTGTGTGAGAATAAATTGGTGCCTGCCTGGGGGTCTGTGTGTGTGAGAATGAATGTGTGCATGCCTGGGGGATGGGGAGGGAGTGGTGTGAAAATGAATGGGAGCCTGCCTGGGGTTCAGTGTGAGAATGACTAGGAGCTTGCCTGTGTGTGTGTGTGTGTGAGAACGAGTGGGAGCTTGCCTGGGAGTGTGTGTTTGTGTGTATGTGAGGGAGCCAGTGAGAGTGAGAGCATGAGTGTGTATGAGAAAATCCAGGGGAGTAAGAGTTTGTGTGGGGGTGTGTGTGGAGGGGGAGAGAGTGCCTTAGAGCCTGAGAGTGTCTGTGAGAGCGAGAGGTTATGGTTGGGTATAAGAGCATGAATGTGTATGTATGTGACAGTGTATGTGTGAGAGAGAATGGACATGTGAGTATGTGTGAGAGAGAGAGGATAACCTCCTAATCCTCGACAATATCAGGGTGACTGGAAATCAAGAGCTCCCATGTATGGACAGCAGGGGCTTTTTAAAATCCTTATTAATTTTAATTATTGTGTGTTATTTGATATATGTACTGTTTTGAAATATTTTATTGGTGTTTGGGAAATTGTAAAAAATGTATATGATTTTAATTAATAGAAATTCTATTTATCAGTAGTTTTAAAATATTTTATTAGTATGGTTTTACTATTATAACTGATGCTTTGTTTCTTGATTTTATTTGTTTTATGAGGAATGGTGGTTCTGTTTTTCCATTATTAATACACAGAGTATGGCTTCTTGGGGTTTCCATTCCAGTTTTTGTCTAATTTGTGCTCCTTTATTTTGTATTCTGTATTTGGTGAGGGTCTGTCTCTGCTCTGTGTGTGTGACCACGATGAGAGATTCTGCTAGCATGTAGTGTCTGTATAGGGATCTATAGCAATCGGGTTTGTTTTGTTTCCTCAGTAGGTGGTGTATTGTTATCCCAGGACCCAGTGTAATATTTACCCTTGCTTTTTCACAGGTAGGGTTATTATTGTTTGAATCCTTGGTGTTATTACTGTTATGTTATGATGGGATTGCAGTATAGATTTTGAGTGTCTCTTTTGCGGTGCTTTATGTTAGTTCACAATGTGTCTGGCAGTGGAAGGTGTTTGTGCTGCTGTTACTGTGAGGTGACACCAGAATTTGAAAATATCTTTTAGTATGATGAGCTGTAAGGGAAACATCCAAGCTCCATTGTTTGGGGGAATTTCAGTGGATGCACAGAGATACAGAACTGGAGGTGCAGGATTTGTATTGACATTCTGTCCCTTCCTATATATTCCAGACTTCACTCTCATAATCCATATAGAATTAGTTGAATGAGGCTATCAAATAATTTTATAGTAGTTTTACTAGAAGTGTGAAACTGGCCAGCTTTTTAAAATAATGCAGAGGACCCTTTGGACTTTTTTTAACAACACTTTTTTTTATAACCAATTTTAAAGCAGGATCCATGCTATAGAGGTGGGTGTGATGAAGAAATGTCATTTTGGCTCCCCCCCCACCCAAAACAAATTCTTCTGTCTAGAGATGCCACTGATTTTCTGTGGCACACAAATGCATTGGCCCCTGGGTGCTGGAGACCCTTGGTGCGCCACTGGGTGCGAGCCATATGGGGCCGCAAGTGGTGGCAAAGAGGAGTGGAGATTTGGCGGGCCGCAAGCAGTGCCCAATCTGCTCGCGACCCAGAAAACCCCAGTCAGCGGGCGTGATTGAGAATGAGGTAGGAGTCGGGGCCGAGACCGGGGGGGGGGGCGCAAGGAAGAAGGCTCGCCTAGGGCGCCAAATCCCCTTGCACCGGCCCTGTATAGGTGGTAAACATTTTTTATTCACAAAGCAAGAGCATGGTCTGAGATAAACATTTCCGAAGAGCTTAATGTGGTCAAACAGAGGGATAAAGTGACTACAAAAGCCAGAAGGATCTTGGATACATAGGGAGAGGAATAGCCACCAGGTACAAGGCGGCAATACTGTCTTTGTATAAGTCCCTGGAGAGATTCCATTTGGAATATTGTGTACAATTCTGGATATCGCACCTTCAAAAGGATATAAACCGCAGAGTTGGTCCAGAGGGTTGCTACTAAAATAGTCAACAACCTTCATCATAAAGCTCATAGTGACAAAGATCTAAATATGCATGCATTGAAGGAAAAGAAGAAAAGGGGAGGTATGAGAGAAACATTTAAATAACTTCAAGAAATAAATGCAGAGGAGGCGGTCTTCTTTCAATGCAAGGAGTCATGGAATAGTGATGAAAGGGGTAGACTCAGGAGTAATCTAAGGAAACATTTCTTTACAGAAAAGATTGTGGATGCATGGAATAGCCTCCCAGTGGAGGTGGAGGTAGAAGAGACAAAAATGGGATCAGAATTCAAGAAAACATGGGACAAGCGCAGAGGATCACTGAGGGAGGGGAAGGGTTTGTAAAGCCAAACAGGAGGTGGGAATGGGCTACAGTTTATGGTCTTTAACTGCCATTATGTTTTATGTTTCTGTGTAATCAAACAGCAAAGTAGAATACTTCCCTTCAGGCAGGCAAATAACATAGTAACATAGTAATGACAGCAGAAAAAGACCAAATGGTCCATCCAGTCTGCCCAGCACATTTCTTATGGTAGTAACTGCCGCTCCATGCAGGTTACCCCCATGCACCTTTTTCTTCATTTCCAACCTCTAGTCTTTAGGGATTCATAGTGTTTATTCCATGCCTTTTTGAATTTGTTTACTGTTTTCGTCCTCACTACCTCTTCTGGAAAGGTATTCCAAGCATCCACCATATTCTCCATGAAGAAATATTTCCTGATGTTGACTCTGAGTCATCTCCCTTGGAGTTTCATTTCATGACCCTTATTTTTACTGTTTCCTTTCTAATAGAAAAGGTTTGAAGTTCATGCATCATTGAAACCTTTCATATATTTTTTTATGATTTTATGATGCTGTTCTTTTGTTAAGTGATTTTACTTTTATGTATGTGAGTTGTAAGCTGCCTAGGGCTTATACATTTATTTATTTTATTTATTTAGGAATTTTATATATCGTCGTTCCAAATGAAGATCACAACGGTGTTGCGCTTTCTGGTCGCATTGGCACCGCGGCTGGGCTTGCTCACCTTGCGATTCCTTCAACCAGCTCCGGGCACCCCTCCCTTGCGACTGCAGCCAGTTCATGGCATCCTCGGGCTCCCCGCTCACCATCCTCCTCACAGGTCTCACGGCAGAACTCCCATTGGGGCTCTGCGTTGTCGGCGTCCTCAGCTACACCCCTAGGTGCGCGTGCGGCCGACGTACAGCCCTTTAAAAGACCCAAGGCAGGAAAACCCGCAGGGGCGCCTACTGATGACATCACATAGACTCACTACTTAAGGCGAGGCCCTGTCCCCAGGACCTCGCCTTGGCAATCAGGTCAACACCGTTGGTGTACTAGTTTGCCTTCGTATGCCAGTGTCTCCTGTTCCAGCATCCCCGTGTTCCTGTATCTTCCGTTCCCAGTGGCTCCGTGTGTTCCCATATCCTTCAGGTAGTACCTCTCCGGACTGACCTTTGGTACTGACCTTTGCCTGCCTAACCATTCTCTGGTCTGCCGCCCAGAACCAACCACTGCCTGCCTGACCATTCTCTTGCCTGCTGCCTGGAACTGACCACTGCCTGTCTGACCATTCTCTTGCCTGCTGACTGACCATTGCCTGCCTGACCATTCTCTTGTCTGCCGCCTAGAACTGATCCCTGCTTTGGCTGACCTCTCCTAGACTGATACTCTGGCTCTGACCCTTGCGCTTCACTCGGACACTCTCTTCTGGCCTACTGTGACCAATGGACCAACCTGCTTGGAAACCAACCGCAGCTACCACTTGGCTAGACCCACAGGCGCTACCTGTCTCGCCTGGAGAACCTTCCTGAACTGTTGCCTACCTGAGGTTTCCAGGGCTTCCAGCTCGGGTCTAGTCCATCCACTCTGCATCAGCTGGGCACCCTTGCTCATGGTGGGCACACCCCTCTGCTACCTCTCCGGGAGACCACCAGAGGCCCACCTAAGTCTAGGCTATCCGGGTATCCAAGGGCTCAACCTGCAGAAACCACGGACTGTTATTGGTGAAGCTCCAGTTAGCATCTGTCTCCTTGTGTGCTATGCCTCCTGGTGGCAGGTGCTCTCTGGGTCCAACCGGAGGGCCGTACCAATCCTGCACCAGGCCAAGGTCCGCTTCCAGCACAACAGGTTGCCAAGGCCATGGACCCGGCGGAGTCTCCTGCCTTGCAGGCCATTCCTGGTCTGGCTAATCATGTCCGAGAACAACAACAGGTCCTGGAAACATTGACCTACTCCGTGGAAAGGCTACGCTCTCAAGTGGAGGAATCTGTCATGGCCAACTCAGGGGGTCTTGCCTACACCTCACCCTCACGGGCACGCCCTCCCAGCTCCACCCCGTTTTAATGGGGATCTGCACCTTTGTCAAGGCTTCATAAACCTATGTTATATGCAGTTTTCACTGCAACCCTCGCTGTTTCCTGATGAAGCAACTAAGATAACATTCATCCTTTCGCGTCTTGAGGGGAAGTCCCCGGTGTGGTCTTCCCCACTTTGGGAGCGTTCTGACGCCATCCTTCACCAGCTTCCTCAGCTTATCTCCGTCTTCTGACGTACCTTTGAGGACCCAGGCCGACAAGCGGTCGCCAGCCATCACTTATTCCACCTCCGTCAAGGCTCACACCTGCTTGCTGAATATACTGAGGAGTTCAGAACACTAGCTACCGAGCTAGGTTGGCAGGAAGATTGCTTAAGGGCACTCTACTTCGAGGGACTGTCTCCGGCCCTTAAGGATGAATTGGCCACCGACAAGATTCCCGTATCTCTGGAAGACCTGATCTCCCTGGTCAGTAGAATTGACTATCGTCTCCGACAATGACATCAGGAGGTGAGGGTTCTCCACGACCATCATGTGCAGCGAGTCCTCCATTGAAGGCTTTACTAGCTCCTCAGCCACCCGAGGAGCCCATGCAAATCAATCACGGTCGCTTGACCCCAGAGGAATGTCTCCGACGCAGAAAAGCAGGCCTCTGCTTATATTGCGGCAGTTCTGGACACCTTCTTCAAACTTATTTTATTTATTTAACAGCTTTTTTATATCGGTATTCGTGGGTACATCATATCGGTTTACATAGAACTATGAGAAATACCAAGAACAGGGGAGGGGGAGAGGGAGTAAAATGAAAAAAAAAACAGGGAAGGTATAATCAACAAGGAGAAAGGCATAGTATGCAAATGATTAAAAAGTTCCAAATAACAGGTGAAATAACATGATAAATAATATAATATCATAATAAAATAACAAGGTAAAATGACTGGGAAGAAAAGAGGGGCAACCTGTGCGACCAGGAAACTCCAAAGCCTGAGCCCAGCGGGGGTCCCGAGCTTGGGTGCTGGTGTTTCTGGCCCTCAACTATAGCTCCCTATCTCCCTCCTAGGGGAGACACATTTTTTTACTACCACCGCCCTCGTGGACACTGAAGCGAGTGGAAATTTTATTATGGAGGATATCATCAAGCTTCTTCAGATACAGGCCCAACAACTGGAAGTACCACTCCGTATCGCCTCAATTCAGGGAGAGCATCTTCCCGGTCGTATCACTCACTGTACCACGACTATTTGCCTCACCGTTGGAACCCTCCATGACGAGGAAATCTTTCTCCTTATCCTGAAATGGTCCACACATCCCGTGGTCCTTGGACTTCCTTGGCTCCAGTTACATGCACCCCACTTCGGCTGGCAATCCCTGCAACTAACTCAGTGGGGCCCTCAATGTCAAAGACGCTGTTTATGGCAAGTGTCTCCATCTGTGACTGTTCTAAACACTACAACTCTTCCGGGGTTACCTGCCCCATACGCGGAATTCAAGGATGTGTTCTCCAAAGTAAACGCTGACATCCTACTTCCACTCCGAGAATTTAACTGCCCATAGAACTATTACCCGGAACCATGCCTCCCAAGGGCAGAACCTATCCCCTTTCACTTCCTGAAACACAAGCCATGTCAGCGTACATCAAGGAGAATTTGGATAAAGGATTCATCAGACCCTCTAATTCCCCGGCAGGAGCCGGGTTCTTCTTCATAAAGAAGAAAGACGGCAGCTTGAGACCCTGCATAGACTACAGAGGGTTGAATGCAGTAACTCGTAAGGACCATTATCCACTGCCACTTATTAGTGAACTATTTGATCGTCTGCAAGGTGCACAAATCTTCATGAAATTGGATCTCCGAGGGGGTGTATAACCTTGTACAAATTCAACCAGAAGACATATGGAAGACCACCTTCAACACAAGAGACGGCCACTATGAGTACATAGTAATGCCTTTTGGGCTTTGCTATGCCCCTGCAGTATTTCAGCGCTTAATTAACGAGATCTTTTGGGACCTTTTATACTCGTCATAATTTATCTGGACGACATACTAATATTCTCCAAAGACCTAAAGTCCCATCATTCCCACGTCCAAACAGTCCTCCAACGTCTCAGAGACCATCATCTCTATGCGAAATTGGAAAAGTGTATCCTTGAAAAACCCAGTCTTCCACTTTTAGGCTACATCATTTCCAACCATGGCTTTCCCATGGACCCCGATAAACTCCAGGGTTTTCAAGATTGGCCTCAACCAGTGGGCTTCTGCGCCCTACAAAGATTCCTTGGGTTTGCAAACTACTATCAAAACTTTATCGCTAATTACTCCTCTCTAGCTGCTCCACTTACCGCCATGACTAGGAAGGGATGTGACCTCCGAGTGTGGAGTCCCAAAACCCAGTCAGCATTTCATGTCTTGAAGGAAGCCTTCTATACCAGTCCATATCTACGTCATCCGGATCCTAACCATCCCTTCATCATCAAAGTTGATGCATCCGCCATCGGAGCAGGAGTGGTCTTGAATCAATACTCCACTAAAGGAACTTTAGAACCATGCTCCTTCTACTCACATAAATTCTCCTCCTCTGAATAAAATTATACTATAGGGGACCGTGAACTCCTAGTTGTGAAACTAGCCCTCCAGGAATGGTGTCCCTGGCTGGAAGGGGCACAACACAAATTCACAATATTTACTGACCACAAGAATCTAGAACACCTAAAAGTGACCCAGTTACTTAACCCTAGACAAGCCCGCTGGGCCCTGTTCTTTGAACACTTCAACTTCGAGCTCCGCTATCACCCAGCTGCTAAGAACCTCCAGGCAGATGTGCTCTCTCGCTCCATCGAGCCAGAGGATACACCCGAGACTCCTAGGCACATCATCGATCCAGCTTGCATATCAATTGCAGTCACCACCACAGTACCAGCCAGGAAGACGGTGGTCCCCCGCCATCTCCGTGAGCATGTGCTCCGTTGGGCTCACGACTCTAAGCTGGCTGGCCACCTCAGGTGAACCCGGACTCTCGAGATGCTTCGAAGGCACTATTGGCCTAGTATGATAAAGGACTTCCGCGAATACGTGGACTCCTGTCCAGTTTGCGCGCAGCAAAAACCCCCGACTGGCCGTCCATGAAGTCTCCTCCAAACTCCTCCTGCATCCAGCGAAACTTGCGCAAGACTCTCCACTGATTTTATCGTGGACCTGCCTCCTTCAAAAGGAAATACTGTAATTTGGGTCATTATTGATCACTTCTCAAAAATGGCCCACTTTGTCCCATTACCTGGTCTTCCTTCAGCTCCTGAACTAGCTAGACTCTTCTTAACCAACGTATTTCGTCTGCATGGACTACCACAAGAAATTGTCTCCGATCCGAGCCCTCAATTTGCCGCTAACTATTGGGGATCCCTTTGTAAAAAGTTCAATATTACATTAAACTTAACCTTAGCCTATCATCCGCAAGTGAATGGCCAAGTCGAGAGAACAAATTGTTCCTTAAAAACATTGCTGAGATTATATGTCAACGACCAGCAAGATAACTGGGCTGACCTCCTGCCATGTTATCCCATAACACTCACGTTACCTCTGCCACTGATGTCTCACCTTTGTGGTAGTCTTTGGCTTACCCCTACCGGTTCCACACAGTGTACCGTCACCTGCAGCTCAGTCTACAGCACAAACTATATGCAGAATCTGGAACCAAGTGAAAGAGAGACTAAGCCAAGCTGCTGAGCGAGCCAAATGCTTTACTAACGTCCATCGTCGGGCAGCACCACTGTTCCGGACTGGCCAGAAAGTCTGGCTTAGTACGAAACACATTCGACTACATCTGCCTTCTCAATGGCTGGCCCCCAGATTCATTGGTCCGTTCCCTATTCTTCAACACATTGGAGCAGTCACTTACCAGCTACAACTTCCTGCCTCCATGGGAATCCAAAACACGTTCCACGTGTCATTACTTAAGCCCTTAGTCCTCCTCCTCCTACTCAGCATACAGCGGAACCTGAGAACACCCTGCAGGTCAAGGAGGTCCTTGATGTTCGACGTCGTCGTGGCCATTGAGGGTACCTCCTGTCACGGGAGGGTTTCGGCCCAGAAGAAAACTCTTGGGAACCCTCTCACAACATTTTTGATAAGGACCTGCTTCTAGGATTCCATTCGAGACCACCCAGAGAAACCTAGACCGGTAAGGGGGAGGCCTAGAAGGGGGGGTACTGTTGTGCTTCCCGGCCGCTCTGGCACCGCAGCTGGGCCTGCTTACCTCGCACTTCCTTCAACCAGCTCCGAGCACCCCTCCCTTGTGATCGCAGCCAGTTCACGGCATCCTTGGGCTCCCCGCTCACCATCCTCCTCACAGGCCTCATGGTGGAGCTCCCGTCGGGGCTCCGCATCCTCACCGTCCTCGGCCACACTCCTAGGTGCACGTGCGGCCGACCTTTAAAGGCAACCCTTTAAAGGGCCCAAGGCAGGAAAACCCGCGGGGGTGCCTCCCGATGACATCACATAGACTCACTAATTAAGGCGAAGCCCTGTCCCCAGGACCTCACCTTGGCATTTGGGTCAACACTGTTGGTGTACTAGTTTGCCTTCATATTCCAGTGTTCCTTTTCCAGTGTCTCCGTGTTCCTGTGTCTTCCGTTCCCAGTGGCTCTGTGTGTTCCCGTATCCTTCAGGTAGTACCTCTCAGGACTGACCTTTGGTACTGACTTTTGCCTGCCTGACCATTCTCTTGCCTGCCACCTGGAACTGACCACTGCCTGCCTGGCCATTCCCTTGCCTGCCGCCTGGAACTGGTCATTGCCTGCATGACCATTCTTTTGTCTGCCACCTGGAACCGACCCCTCTTTGGCTGACCTCTCCTGGACTGATACTCTGGCTCTGACCCTTGCGCTTCACTCGGACACTCTCTTCTAGCTTACTGTGACCATTGGACCATCCTGCTTGGAAACCAACTGCAGCTTCTACTTGGCTAGACCCACAGGCACTGCCTGTCTTGCCCAGAGAACCTTCATGAACTGTTGCCTCCCTGAGGTCTCCGGAGCTTCCAGCTCAGGTCTAGTCCATCCACTCTGCATCAGCAATGCACCCTTGCTCGTGGTGGGCACACCCCTCCGCTACCTCTCCGGGAGACCACCAGAGGCCCACTTAAGTCCAGGCGGTCCGGGTACCCAAGGGCTCAACCTGCGGAAACCCCGGACTGTTATTGGTGAAGCTCTAGTTAGCATCTGTCTCCTTGTGTGCTCCGCCTCCTGGTGGTAGGTGCTCTCTGGGTCCGACCGGAGGGCCGTACCAATCCTGCACCAGGCCAAGGGTCCACCCTCCAGCGCAACAAATGGTTTACAATATCAGCATTCATATTCTTGGTCAACAATGACATACAGTGTGTTCACATTCACATTCTAGGTTAAAACAACAATAAATATATGTTCTGGTTCATGTTCATATATATTCTAGTTGCAACCATGATAAGTGCAGAAATCTTGCATAATCCATAAGCTTTCAATAATATTCTTTATTGTAATTTGTTATATGTCGGCAACTCCACTGCTCTACAGTAAGCTTTCAATCAGCATGATTCAATACATCCCCCGACACGGTCCCGTATTTCACCGAGGCTGCGTCGAAAGGGACAGTAAATGTAAATCAACAGTTCTGAAATAAAGTATATAAAAGGACTATGTAGGGGGATAAACCATGACCAACCAACATTCAAATATAGCAATTACAACCATACAGATGTATATGTTATATTATATTTACATACCTAAGGCATGTCTTCATAAAATTTGACAGGGAGCGCGTCTAAACGTCTGACACAGGGGGTTTTAACAGAGTAAAAGGCGCGAAAGACAAGTGAACCAATCAGCTTTCTGTAGGAAACAGCCAATCAGGAATCAGCCCGGTTGTAGCCAATCAAAATTAGATAAAGTAAGTCCATTCCAGTTCTTTGTTAAGACCCTCGTGTGTTATAGTGTTCAAAATATATATCTACCTCTGTTCCCTCCGTATTAAAAGTTCTGCAAAATTGCCCCCACGGCTCGGGGGGACAACAACTTCCAACACTAAAAATTATTTTGCAAAAAAAAAAAAAAGAAGAATAGATCAGATAAAGTGTGTGACAACTGGATCCAATGTTCAACCAATGGTGCATTTTCGTGTAGCTTTTTGTACATTTTCGTGTAGCTTTTTGATGTTAGACAGAGACAAGATTGAAGCGGTACAGAGAAGGGCGACCAGAAAGGTGGAGGGTCTTCATCGGATGTCATACGAGGAGAGATTGAAGAACCTAAATATGTACACCCTGGAGGAAAGGAGGAGCAGGGGTGATATGATTCAGACTTTCAGATACTTGAAAAACTTTAACGATCCAAAGACAACGATAAACCTTTTCCATCGGAAAAAAATCAGCAGAATCAGAGGTCACAAGCTGAGGCTCCAAGGAGGAAGACTAAGAACCAATGTCAGGAAGTATTTCTTCACGGAGAGAGTGGTGGATGCCTGGAATGCCTTTCCAGAAGAAGTGGTGAAGTTCAAAACTGTGAAGCACTTCAAAGGGGCATGGGATAAACACTGTGGATCCATCAGGTCTAGAGGACACGTATAAAGAGCAGGCAGCAAACACTGCACGGAGCGACAGTAGCCACAGAGGCATTCACGGAGCGGGATGCCAGTGGCCAGTGGTTGGTGTTCCACCTTCACAGAGCGAAAGGATGGAGGGTTGCCATCTCCCAATTAAAAAAAGAAAACAAACCAAAAAAAAAAAACCAGGGATGGGTTTCATGGGCTATAGGTATTACCAATTATTAGGCTTATTCAATTACCAATTATTAGGCTTTTCAATATTTGATGATAGTTAATGTGACTTTCAAGGCATACTTCACTTTCAATGCATATCCAGCATAGCTCCCTGCTTCAACGCTACGCGCTATCTGCTAAAATCCAACGTACTTTTGTTTGCGACTGGTGCGCCAACAAAAGTACGCGAATGCGCATTTTTTAAAAATCTACCCCTAATTGTGGGGGTGAAAGGGAAATAGAACCTAAGGTTACTAAGAGCCAAGAGAAACAGATAAGTATGAGAAAAAAGAAGTGTGAAGCTTGCTGGGCAGACAGGATGGGCCGATTGGTCTTCTTCTGCCGTCATTTCTATGTTTCTATGTAAGTGTTCTATGATCCGTGTTTTTATCATTCTTGCAGTCTTGCCCACATATAATTTTTTACATGGGCATTTAATAATATAGATCACCCCTGTTGCGGTCCCTACCGCTTTCCTCTGGTTAGGGCCGAAACCCGCCTACCTCCGCTTCAGGGATCACCGCATTCTGCCCGCTCCGGACCCCGGGGGCTTCTCTCACTCCACGTGGCGGCCGCCATTACGTGCCTGTTTCCCTTCAGTCTCGCGCGTGCACGAGGACGTCCGTCTTGAGCGCTCAGCTCCCGGAAGCCTGGCCCCGCCCGTGCTGCTGACGTCACGCCCAAGTCCTGATATAACCGGCGCCCAAACTCTCTCTCATCGCCTTGCAACGAGGTTCACAACTCCATAGTTGTTCTTAGTTGCGTTCCTGGTGGTCTCCACATTGCCTGCTTCTGACTCCGGTTTGCTTCCGACTCCGCTTCAGCCTGCTGCCTGCCTCTGACTCCGGTTTGCTTCTGACTTCCGCTTCAGCCTGCTGCCTGTCCCGACTCCGGTTTGCCTCTGACTCCGCTTCTGCCTGCTGCCTGCCTCCGACTCCGGTTTGCCTCTGACTCCGCTTCAGCCTGCTGCCTGCCCCGACTCCGGTTTGCTTCTGACTCCGCTTCAGCCTGCAGCCAGCCTCTGACTCTGGCCTGCTTCCGACTCCGCTTCAGCCTACAGCCTGCTTCAGCCTCCGGTTTGCTACCGACTCCACTTCAGCCTACAGCCTGCTTCAGCCTCCGGTTTGCTACAGACTCCGCAGCCACCCGCTGCCCTGCCTTCAGTCGGCCCTCGGCCCTGTACAACCGGTCCCCTGCCTCCTGGGTACCTTGGACTTCCTATCCTTCTTGCTTGCTCTGGTCCCAGTCTAAGCCTATCTCAGCCCCTGGACTTTCTGTCTCAATTCCGAGTCCCAGGGACCCGGTGCCCTACGGGCTCCTCCCGGGGGGTCCCTGGTTCCTGGGTGAACACCTCCTGCTTGTGGCTCCGCCCCCCGGCCTACCCTGTCTCCCTAGGTAGGCCGGCCCAAGGGTCCACTATCTCTCCAGCAGTGTCCAACTGCAACAACCCCGTCCGAATTACAATCTGAAAAATGTCTTAAATTAAAAGTTTTACCAGAAATTGGATGTTCAAAGGATGACATGGGTGCTGTGTGTGAACATACTGAACAATGTCCACAAGGTTTATATTCTCCTACAGAATAGCAGTTCCAAACTACTGTAACCAATTCGCAGTGTATTAGTAGATCACGTAGATTCTTACCTCTCCGAAAAGTAAACCTCAGACCACTTTGAAACACATATTTCAGCGCCAAAGAATTCCAATGTTTCCGAATGATATCAGTTATTAATTTACTCTTAATAGAGAAAGGTAAAATGCAATTAACTGTAGTATCGATTGGGCGAGCTTGTGGCCAGAAAAGTAAATCCCTATTTACATAGAGGGCTCTTTTAAAAGCTTTCCTCAAAACCTTGCTCGGGTATCCCCTCTGTAAAAACTGAGACATCATCTCCTTAGCTTTTGAAAGGAACTCCGGTTTAGAGAAGCAAAGCTGCTGTAATCTCAGAAATTGGCCCCTGGGGATATTGTTCTTGAGAGCCCTAGGATGGCAACTGTCATAGTTAAGCAGTGTATTTCAATCAGTATCTTTCCTAGATAGTAATTGAAAATTGTGTGTTGTCAAAAGAAATGAGAAGGTCCAGAAAAGAAACCTGAGATGTGTGAATATTAAAATTAAACTTCAAATTGGTGTCACACTGGTTTAACCAGTCAAGAAACATGTAAAACTGTTTATCTGTACCTAACCAGATTATGAATATATCATCAATGAATCTTAGCCACAGATGGAAGAAACCTGACCATTCAGAGAGGTAAACGTATGACTTCTCAAATTCCGTAACATACAAACAAGCTAGACTCGGGGCCATGGTGGCACCCATGGCTGTACCTTTCACCTGTTTATAATATACTTCATCAAAACGAAAATAGATCTGTGTGAGAGCTAATCTCGCTAATTGTATCAAAAAGGTAGCCGGTACACGTTCAAACTCCAATCGTGTATTGAGTGTGCATTCAATAATCCTTAAAGCCTCCTCCTGTGGAATATTAGAATATATCGAGATTATATCTAATGTAACAAGAAAACATGAGGTTGATGGTATCTCTAGTGTGTTCAAAATAGTAATTAAATGCGAAGAATTGCGAACATAGGATTTAATGAGCGGTTCAAAAGGTTTAAGAAAGATGTCTACAAACTGAGAGAGGGGTTCTAAAACAGAGCCAATTCCTGAGACTATCGGATGGCCAGGCAGATTCCTTAATGTTTTGTAAATCTTTGGTAACACATAGAAGACAGGAATCACTGGGTGTTCTATTGACAGAAAACTAGCCTCCCGTTGTGTAATCCGATTACGTGTTACTGCATCCTGAACCAGTAAGGAAATTTCATTTTTCAAATCAGTAGTGGGATCATTCTCCAAGGGCAGATAAAAAATCGGATCATTGAGCTGGCGTCGTACCTCAGCTACATAATCACACTTATTCATCACAACAATCCCCCCACCCTTATCGGCAGATTTAACTATTATATTTGGATCAGAAGACAAAGCCTTAATCGATAAATTTTCATTCTTAGATAAATTGTAATGTACATAATTCTTCTTTAATAATAAAGATTTAATATCAGCTTGTACCAGTCTTTCAAAAACTGTTAAACAGGGATCTATCGGACCCGGAGGGATCCACCTGGACTTTCCATAAACCAATGACCCATCTTGGATCCTAGGAGTATCGGCAAAGAAAAGTTTGAGTTTTAGAGATCTGAAAAACCGGTAAAGATGTATCTGTAAATCAAAATCATTAAACTGAATTGTTGGAACAAATGACAGCCCCTTCCCCAGTACATTAAATTCATCTGTAGACAATGGACGAGAAGATAAATTAAATATAATGTTAGAATTTATTGCCATGGATCTGTCTGTTGTCGGGTCACATGTGTTACACGGAATGGCTGAGATGTCAACGGGCGACCCCGGGACCTGGTCCCCCGATTGTTGCGCAGTAGCTGACCCAAGTCTAAAAAAGAAGTGGCAATAGATGAGTAAGACGATGAAACCATATTTGAAGTAAGTCTCTGATCGCCACGGGAGATCCTGTAAAGTGCTGGACTGTGCCTCTTCCCCTGAAGACTCATCTGAGGAGGTCTGCGCGAAAGTTACACTTCTCTTCTGTGTACGTCCAACTCATCTTTAAGGGTAGTCGTCAATTGTTTGGTAGTCTCAATAATCAGTAACATGAGGTCAAACAAACATTTGTTGAGAATCTGATTCCATCTAGTTACAAAATCAGCATTCTCTACATGCAGACGTGGTTCCTTCTGCACTCTAAGACCTCGAGGAATTTGTCTCACTGCAGTATTCTATCAAAGTCGATGCTTGTAACTCTGCTCGGGTGAGGCGTTTCTGTAGATTAATGGCATCTAACCAGGAGACAGACTGGAATTTACTGGGATTTACTTTTCTGGCCACAAGCTCGCCCAATCGATACTACAGTTAATTGCATTTTACCTTTCTCTATTAAGAGTAAATTAATAACTGATATCATTCGGAAACATTGGAATTCTTTGGCGCTGAAAAATGTGTTTCAAAGTGGTCTGAGGTTTACTTTTCAGAGAGGTAAGAATCTACGTGATCTACTAATATTCTCCTATTTGGTTACAGTAGATAGGAACCGCTATTCTGTGGGAGAACATAAACCTTGTGGACTTTGTTCAGTATGTTCACACACAGCACCCATGTCATCCTTTGAACATCTAATTTCTGGTAAAACTTTTAATTTAAGACATTTTTCAGATTGTAATTCGGACGGGATGATCTATATTATTAAATGCCCATGTAAAAAATTATATGGTTTAATGGTTTATTAAATTTTATATACCGACACATCGGACAAGCCTTCACATCGGTTTACACAGCATAAACAAATCAGAAATACAATATTCATAAATAGTAACAGCTAAAAACTATATAGAGTAAAAGAATAAATTAGCTGTTAAGAAAGATAAAAACTCATAAAAATTAATCAAATAAACATAGTCATAAAACATTAATATAAAACATATTAAACTAAATGACGTATTAAAAGAATAAAGAAGGGTAACTCCTCAATATGGTTCACAGATAAAGCATGCTTATACTATGTTGCTTATTTCTGACAGTGCTGGTTAACTGATTCATACTCTTCAAATGCGCATTTAAACAGCCAGGTCTTTAGTTCGGCTTTGAACTGCTTTTTTTCAGTAGAAAGTCTCAATGAGGTAGGTAAAGAGTTCCAGATTTTTGTTCCTGCGATGGATATAACACACTCCCTTCCGATTTGATGGTAGGGATTGAAAGAAGTCCTTTGTCTGCCGATCGCAAGACTGCAAGAATGATAAAAACATGGATCATAGAACACAGGTCTAACATCAAACAGCTACACGAAAATGCACAATTGGTTGAACATTGGATCCAGTTGTCACACAGTTTATCTGATCTATTCTTCTTTGTGTTGGAAGTTGTTGCCCTCCCGAGCCATGGGGGCAATTTTGCAGAACTTTTAATACGGAGGGAACAGAGGTGGATATATATTTTGATCACTGTGACACCCGAGGGTCTTAACAAAGAACTGGAATGGACATGCTTTATCTAATTTTGATTGGCTACAACCGGGCTGACTCCTGATTGGCTGTTTCCTGCAGAAAGCTGATTGGTTCACTTGTCTTTCGCGCCTTTTACTCTGTTAAAACCCCCTGTGTCAGGCGTTTAGACACGCTCTCTGTCAAATTTTATGAAGACATGCCTTAGGTATGTAAATATAATATAACATATACTTCTGTATGGTTGTAATTGCTATATTTGAATGTTGGTTGGTCATGGTTTATCCTCCTACATAGTCCTTTTATATATTTTATTTCAGAACTGTTGATTTACATCTACTGTCCCTCCCGATGCAGCCTTGGCGAAACACGGGACCGTGTCGGGGGATGTATTGAATCATGCTGATTGAAAGCTTACTGTAGAGCAGTGGAGTTACCGACATATAACAAATTACAATAAAGAATATTATTGAAAGCTTATGGACTATGTAAGATTTCTGCGCTTATTGTGGTTGCAATTTGATCGTTGAGTGCAGTTTGGCTCTGTTGTTGGCTTGGAACCATATATATTCTAGGACATCACAATACTAAGGATATAATCTAGTTCATATTTGTACATTTTTAGGTTGACACAACAGTAAATACAGATTCTAATTCTACTTACAAAACACTTTACATTGTGCATTACTTATTGCTCTCTCTGCTAACTTTATTTTTGGTATTGATGTTCAGATTATCAGCATATTGGTATTTTAAGTTAAGTTATATACTTTTCTAAAGAGCCATATTTTCAGTTCTCACTTGAAACTCTTTCTTTCCGTTATCTGACGTAGTGATTCTGGAGGAAAGTTCCACAACTTGGGGCCTGCTATGAAAAACAATCTGTCTCTTATTTGCATTAGGTGTGTGTTAGGCAAGATATAAATAAATAAAACCATAAACCATATATCTGAAGGTACCTGCACCTCCTCTCTTCCAGGGTGTACATATTCAGATCATAAGAACATAAGAGCATGCCATACTGGGTCAGACCAAGGGTCCATCAAGCCCAGCATTCTGTTTCCAACAGTGGCCAATCCAGGCCTTAAGAACCTGGCAAGTACCCAAAAACTAAGTCTATTCCATGTTACTGTTGCTAGTAATAGCAGTGGCTGTCAACTTAATTAATAGCAGGTAGCGGACTTCTCCTCCAAGAACTTATCCAATCCTTTTTTAAACACAGCTACACTAACTGTACTAACCACATCCTCTGGCAACAAATTCCAGAGTTTAATTGTGCGTTGAGTGAAAAAGAACTTTCTCCGATTAGTTTTAAATGTGTCACATGCTAACTTCATGGTGTGCCCCCTAGTCTTTCTATTATCTGAAAGAGTAAATAACTGATTCACATCTACCCGTTCTAGCCCTCTCATGATTTTAAACACCTCTATCATATCCACCCTCAGCCATCTCTTCTCCAAGCTGAAAAGTCCTAACCTCTTTAGTCTTTCCTCATAGGAGAGCTGTTCCATTCCCCTTTTCATTTTTGTCACCCTTCTCTGTATCTTCTCCATCGCAATTATATCTTTCTTGAGATGCGGCGACCAGAATTGTAGACAGTATTGAAGGTGTGGTCTCACCGTGGAGCGATACAGAGTCATTATGACATTTTCCGTTTTATTCACCATTCCCTTTCTAATAATTCCCAACAATCTGTTTGCTTTTTTGACTGCCGCAGCACACTGAACCGACAATTTCAATGTGTTATCCACTATGACACCTAGATCTCTTTCTTGGGTGGTAGCACCTAATATGGAACATAAGAACATAAGAAATTGCCATGCTGGGTCAGACCAGGGGTCCATCAAGCCCAGCATCCTGTCTCCAACAGAGGCCAAAACCAGGCCACAAGAACCTGGCAATTACCCAAACACTAAGAAGATCCCATGCTACTGATGCAATTAATAGCAGTGGCTATTCCCTAAGTAAAATTGATTAATAGCCATTAATGGACTTCTCCTCCAAGAACTTATCCAAACCTTTTTTGAACCCAGCTACACTAACTGCACTAACCACATCCTCTGGCAACAAATTCCAGAGCTTTATTGTGTGTTGAGTGAAAAATAATTTTCTCCGATTAGTCTTAAATGTGCTACTTGCTAACTTCATGGAATGCCCCCTAGTCCTTCTATTATTCGAAAGTGAAAATAACCGAGTCACATCTACTCGTTCAAGACCTCTCATGATCTTAAAGACCTCTATCATATCCCCCCTCAGCCGTCTCTTCTCCAAGCTGAACAGCCCTAACCTCTTCAGCCTTTCCTCATAGGGAAGCTGTTCCATCCCCTTTATCATTTTGGTTGCCCTTCTCCATCGCAACTATATCTTTTTTGAGATGCGGCGACCAGAATTGTACACAGTATTCAAGGTGTGGTCTCATCATGGAGCGATATAGAGGCATTATGACATTTTCCGTTCTATTAACCATTCCCTTCCTAATAATTCCTAACATTCTATTTGCTTTTTTGACTGCTGCAGCACACTGAGCTGACGATTTTAAAGTATTATCCACTATGATGCCTAGATCTTTTTCCTGGGTGGTAGCTCCTAATATGGAACCTAACATCGTATAACTACAGCAACGGTTATTTTTCCCTATATGCAACACCTTGCATATAGGTGTTGCATATATATTTATATATATATATATATACACAATATATATATATATTGTGTAACTATAGCATGGGTTATTTTTCCCTATATGCATCACCTTGCACTTATCCACATTAAATTTCATCTGCCATTTTGATGCCCAATTTTCCAGTCTCACAAGGTCTTCCTGCAATTTATCACAATCTGCTTGTAATTTAACTACTCTGAACAATTTTGTATCATCTGCAAATTTGATTACCTCACTCGTCGTATTTCTTTCCAGATCATTCTGCCTCTTCTCATAGGTCTTCTCATACAGACCCCCACATAATTTTGGTTTCTCTTCTCTGGACCGCCTCCATCCTGTCTCTATCCTTTGTGAGATATAGGCACCAGAACTGAACATAGTACTCTTGTGTGGCTTTACCAAGGACTTGTACAAGGGCATTATCACCTCCTTTTTCTTACTGGTTATTCCTCTCTCTATGCAGCCCACCATTCTTCTGGCTTTAGCTATCGCCTTGCACATTGCCTCGCTGCTCTCAGATCGTCAGACACTATTACCCCAAGATTCCTCTCCCAATCTGTGAACATTAGTCTATCACTCCTCATCATATACAGCTCTTTTGGATTACTGCACCTCAGATGCATGACTCTGCAGTTCTTGGCATGAATCCCAGCTGCCAAATCATTGACCACTCTTCAAGCTTGCTTAAATCACTTTTCATGCTCTCTACTCCTTCCTGCATGTCTGCTCCTTCGCAGATATTAGTGATGTACAGAAAAGCCATTCCTTTCTATTTTTAATAACCTGTTTGTCACATGTTCTTTGCAACAATCCCATTTATAACAAAATTTGCTGGCACTAGTAGAAATTCCACAGAGGCCCCTCTGAATTGCCCTCTGCCCCAGCAAAGTGTTATAATCTGATATGGTTGTGGACCCTGGATCGTAGTGAGATCTGACTCCACCCACAGGGAGGAGTCCTATGGGGACTCACTATGATAGGTGTGGCCTCAGCTGAGATGGACAAAGATGTAAGAGACTTTATTACACTGGAAATGTGGGTAGTACCCACAGCATGGAGAGAAAACACAGTTCAGAGTAGTAAGGCTGCTCAATGATGATATCCCTGGTAGTGACCTGCAGAGCGGGGTATGCCAGGAAACGCCTCTCTTGATGACACACGTCTCAGGGTAGATCCGGTAGTGGCCCGCAATGAGGGATACGCCGAGGATCAGCAAGTAGTAGTTCAAAGAGGTGCAGAAGGTCAGCAGAGCAAAGTAGATGATGGTACTCACTCCGTAGTGTAGGAAGGTAGCTGGGATGAGCATGGTAGTGGCCTGAGGCATGGGGAACATCGGCGGTTCTGTCAGCAAGGTGGTAGAAACGAGAATAGCACTCACAAGGCTGAACAGGCAGGATTCTAAACAAGGATAGATGGATTCTCCAGGCAGGAATGTCCGCCGAGGAGCGGATGGCCTAAACGTAACAAGGCCCCCGAGGAGCGGGTACCTAAGGCATTCTAAGTCCAGGAGTTCAGGAACCAGTTCAGAGTAGTGAAGCGAAGCGTCTCCTAAAGGAGTGGAATAAGCAGGAAGGAAATCCTTGCTAACTCATAGGAAGTATAGGCTGGATGGTGATGTCATGTGGAGGGGACGTCCCCGAGGTTCTCGCCATGACATGAATAAGAGAGGGCCTGGCACGTGTGCCCTAGGTAATCCCCAATTCAAGATGGTAGACAGGATTGCCCATGCCGTACGGGGTTGCCGGGGAAGGTGGCGTTTGCAGGCTGAGACCGCCATGGCTCTGAGAATTGCTGGTGCAGGGAAAAGAGAGGTGAGCAGCAAAGGTCGCAGCCATCTGCGACCGACAGGTGCAACACAAAGCATAGCCTGCCTTCGCACTCCAAGCCCCATTATAGCCTATGTAGCCCCATCACAACCTGCCCTCCTCATCCCTGCAGGCCCAGAAGCAGCATAACGTTCCTCCGCTCTTTGCCGCAGTTCAGCCATCCATAGAAATTATTACCTACTTGTCTCCAGCCCCAGCACAGCCTGCCCAGCTCCAGCAGCCTTCCCTTCTCCTTCCAGCCCCAGCACACCTTGCATCTGCAGCCCCAGCATAGCCTGCCCTCACCTATTCAGCAGCCTCAATATAGTCTGCACTTCCTCAGCCCCAGCATAGCCAGCGCCCTCAGGCCAAGCCTCTCACCTCAGCACCTATACAGCCTGTCCTCCCAGTACCAACCACTCCCCCCCATTCAAAGCACAGCCTATAGCGCCCCCCCCCCCCCCCTGCAAGTCCATTCTAGCCTCTAGATATTGGTCTCGTTCTCTGAGGGCAAGGAGCTCTTTCCACCAAGTGCACACATACAACCTCTCATCAACTGGTAGATAATCATACATGTGGCACTCAGTGCAAAATACTGGATAGCTCCTCCTCTCACTGCTGGACTTCTGTCTGAATCTTAATTTTGTTCAGTTATTAGTGATTTAAAATTTCTAATGTAGTAAGGAAGTTTAAATTATTCTCAAATATTTTTAATCTGTTGGTTTATTTTATATTTGTCTGTCAGCAATCCTCTAGAGACTACAAATAGTCTACATATAAGTATCCTGTACATACCTTATTGACCCTTTTATAAACTCATTTCCTGTTACTCTTTCAAATAAATACATTTGTTGTTGAAAATTTCTGTTTTGGCACACACCTTCCGATCCTCTGCTGCTGAAAAGAAGGGGATATGTAGAAGCTGGGCTGTAGAAGCTGAATCCCAGAGTACTCTGCTGGGAGTTTACAGATAAGTCTTCTGGTCCCCTCCTTCTGAAAATAGTGTACAGGCTTTGGAAGCTGTAGCCTAGATGGCTCATAGTGTCCTCTGTTGGGGTTTCTGGGAGAAGTATGCAAATGAGCCTTCCAATTTTCTTCTGCTGGAATGAGTGCAGGGATTATGGAAGATAAGCCTACATGGATCACAGTGTCCTCTGGATTTCTCTGCTGAAAGAAGTATACAGATGAGCCTTCAGATCCTCTACTACTAGAAAGAGTGCATGGCTTGTGAAAGCTAACACCCAGACAGCTCACAATATTCTCTGGAATCCTCTGCTATGGCTGCTAGTATTATGCTCAGGCTTGTGAACCCTTGGACCAATGGGAGGATGGTATACCTTAGGAAGTGGATCCGTAGGTTCTCCCGTCGGGTGGTGAGGCAGAACAGAAGAAGTGACCGGCTGACCCTTGGCACTGGAGACTGAGGTGACCGTGGAGGCAGACGAAGAGTCGTGACGTCGAGGAGAGGAACTGTGTGTTCGCCACTGGAAGCCTGCAGTCCCCCCAGGAGGAGCCTGATGGGACCTGGGACTTAGGTGGACCTTTGAGAGGTCAAGGAGTCGAGAGTTTGGAGCAAAGGCTAACTGGAGCTTCACCCCTGGAAGCCCACGGTCCCCCCGGAAGGAGCCCGTAGGGACCTGGGCCGCTGGGACTTAGGTGGGCCCTTGGAGACGGTGGTCCAGAAGAAGTCTAAGGTCAAGTGCCAGAGGGTCGTCGCTTACCAGTCCGAGGTCACACGCTAAGGGATCGCCGCTTGCCAGTCCGAAGTCACACACCAGGAATCACCGCTAGCCAATCCGAAGTCAGGAACCAGGAACACCAAGACGAGACAGGAACCAGGAACAAGGATCCAAAGCGCAAGAAGACTCACCGAAGCAAGCAGACTTAAACAGCGCTACAAGAGACGTTGCCAAGTCAAGGAATGAGCAGAGGAAGCCTCCCTTTATACTTCCTCTACTTGGGCTCATTGAAAACAGCTGTAAGTAGTTAAAGGGGCCTGGCCCCTTTAAATCTAGAGAGGAGGCGCGACCTCGTGCCTAAAGATGGTGGCGGCCATCTTGGATTTTCTCTGCGGAGGAAAGACTGCCGGACGCCGCTAGGGAGGAGCAGGGATGGTTCCCCACCCGGTGGCCATCTTGGGGACCCACGCCGGGGAAACGGGAATAGGCTCAGGGGTTTCTTTAGAAGCTGCCGCAGTGGGTCGCTGCCGCGGGCAAGGTAGGGGACCGCGGTCTTGGCCATCCACGGCCGTGGGACATAACAGTACCCCCCTCTTTAGGGCGCCTCCCCGGAGGCCTGGGCTTAGACGGATAGTCTCTGTGGAATTGCTCAAGCAAGCCCCGGTCTAAGATGTTGGCCAACGGCTCCCAGGTGTTTTCTTCGGGGCCAAACCCCTCCTAAGCTAACAGGTACTCCCATTTCTTTCTGTGTTTTCTCACATCCAAGACCTCTCGGACTTGATAGGTGAGGTCATCTTCGGAGGCAATAGGTTGGGGAGTCGAAGGCGTACTGGACGGCCAAGATAACACCAGAGGCTTCAAGAGGGAGACATGGAACATGTTGTGTATCTTGAGTGAAGGCGAAAGACGAAGCTGATATGATACGGCACCAACCTGTCGAATGATGGGAAACGGCCCAATAAATCACGGGGCCAATCGCGCTGATGGCAGCTTCAGGCGGATGAACTGTGTGCTCAGCCATACCTTTTGACCTGGCCTGAGAGGCGTGTATGGTCTTCTTCGCTGATCGGCATACCTTTTTGCCACCTGGCTGGCTTTGATCAGTGCGTGCCGTGTGGAAATCCACAAACGGTGTAACTCGTCTGCAGAGAGTTAGGCTACCTGGGATGTGACTGAAATGGGAACTGGCAGCGGCAGGCGTGGCTGCTTCCCATACACTATCTGGAATGGTGAGGATCCGATAGCCATGGAAAGATGAGAATTAAGTGCAAATTCTGCCCATGGTAGCAGACTTGCCCAGTCATCCTGTTTCTCATTTACGTAGATATGGAGGAACTGCTTTAAAGTTTGGTTCTTTCTCTCCGCAAGCCCATTGGTCTGTGGGTGGTAAGCAGAAGTATAGTCTAGGGTGACGTCGAACGTCTGGCAGAGGGCCCTTCATAATCTAGCAGTAAATTGAGGGCCCCGGTCCGAAAGGATACTTCTTGGTAGGCCATGTAGTCTGAAAATGTGCTGGACGAACAGCTGGGCTAGTTGTGGTGCGGACGGCAACCCTGGGAGTGGCACGAAGTGTGCCATTTTACTAAACCAGTCGATGACCACCCATATGACCATGTTGCCACTGTATGATGGCAGATCGACCATGAAGTCTGTTGCCAGATGGGTCCATGGTTCTGAGGGAGCTGGTAAAGGCTGAAGCAAGCCTGGGGTCAAACCGGGGATCCTCTTATGGCGAGCACATGACTGGCAGGACTCTACGTAAGCCTGGACATCTTTGTTGACCTTAGGCCACCAGTAGTATCGGCGCAGGGTCTGTAAGGTCCGGGATTGTCCTGGATGACCGGAGCATTGGGAATCGTGAGCCCACGCCAGGACTTATTTCCGCAAGTGCGGCGGAACCAGAGTTTTCCCGGGAGGGATGGTCGTGGTGGAGGACAGTAGGATGCGTGAAGGCTCGATTGTGAACTGCAGGTTATCAGCAGTCTACTCGGCCACTGTACGAGTACTCTGTCACAACTGGAGTAGTTCTGAAACAGCAGTGGATTTGCGGACAGGCTCGTCAAATTTTGCCGAAAGGCTGACAAAACCTGATCCAGACTTCCAAACACCGGGTCGCTTCTCTCGCATAGGTGAGAGGCCCAGATCAAGGGTTTCTCGTCGAGCAAGGTAATAATATAACTAGTCTTGACCAAGTCGTTTGGGAACTGCGCAGGCAATAAAGAAAAGCGGACCTGGAACTGGCTGAGGAATCCCCGACACAACTTCATGTCTCCAGCGTATCGAGAGGGCGCCGGGAGTTGCGTGGGAATTACCTGCCCAAGATCACCCACGGTGGCCTGCACAGGGCCTTGATGAGTAGAGCAGCCCCCCGGAGCCACAGGCCGGAACGACATAAGAAAATAAGAACATAAGAAAATGCCATACTGGGTCAGACCAAGGGTCCATCAAGCCCAGCATCCTGTTTCCAGCAGTAGCCAATCCAGGCCATAAGAACCTGGCAAGTACCCAAAAACTAAGTCTATTCCATGTTACCATTGCTAATGTCAGTGGCTATTCTCTAAGTGAACTTAATAGCAGGTAATGGACTTCTCCTCCAAGAACTTATCCAATCCTTTTTTAAACACAGCTATACTAACTGCACTGACCAAATTCTCTGGTAACAAATTCCAGAGTTTAATTGTGCGTTGAGTAAAAAAGAACTTTCTCCGATTAGTTTTAAATGTGCCCCATGCTAACTTCATGGAGTGCCCCCTAGTCTTTCTACTATCCGAAAGAGTAAATAACCGATTCACATCTACCCGTTCTAGGCCTCTCATGATTTTAAACACCTCTATCATATCCCCCCTCAGTCATTTCTTCTCCAAGCTAAAAAGTCCTAACCTCTTTAGTCTTTCCTCGTAGGGAAGTTGTTCCATTCCCCTTATCATTTTGGTAGCCCTTCTCTGTACCTTCTCCATCGCAATTATATCTTTTTTGAGATGTGGCAACCAGAATTGTACACAGTATTCAAGGTGCGGTCTCACCATGGAGCAATACAGAGGCATTATGACATTTTCCGTTTTATTCATCAGTCCTTTTCTAATAATTCCCAACATTCTGTTTGCTTTTTTGACCGCCGCAGCACACTGAACTGACGATTTCAATGTGTTATCCACTATGACACCAAGATCTCTTTCTTGGGTTGTAGCACCTAATATGGAACCCAACTTTGTGTAATTATAGCATGGGTTATTTTTCCCTATATGCATCACCTTGCACTTATCCACATTAAATTTCATCTGCCATTTCGATGCCCAATTTTCCAGTCTCACAAGGTCTTCCTGCAATTTATCACAATCTGCTTGTGATTTAACTACTCTGACAATTTTGTGTCATCTGCAAATTTGATTATCTCACTCGTCGTATTTCTTTCCAGATCATTTGTAAATATATTGAAAAGTAAGGGTCCCAATACAGATCCCTGAGGCACTCCACTGTCCACTCCCTTCCACTGAGAAAATTGTCCATTTAATCCTACTCTCTGTTTCCTGTCTTTTAGCCAGTTTGCAATCCATGAAAAGACATTGCCACCTATCCCATGACTTTTTACTTTTCCTAGAAGCCTCTCATGAGGAACTTTCTCAAACGCCTTCTGAAAATCCAAGTATACTACATCTACCGGTTCACCTTTATCCACATGTTTATTAACTCCTTCAAAAAAGTGAAGCAGGTTTGTGAGGCAAGACTTGCCCTGGGTAAAGCCATGCTGACTTTGTTCCATTAAACCATGTCTTTCTATATGTTCTGTGATTTTGTTGTTTAGAACACTTTCCACTATTTTTCCTGGCACTGAAGTCAGGCTAACTGGTCTGTAGTTTCCCGGATCACCCCTGGAGCCCTTTTTAAATATTGGGGTTACATTTGCTATCCTCCAGTCTTCAGGTACAATGGATGATTTTAATGATAAGTTACAAATTTTTACTAATAGGTCTGAAATTTCATTTTTTAGTTCCTAGTTACAGACTATTTGAACATAAGAAAATGCCATACTGGGTCAGACCAAGGGTCCATCAAGCCCAGCATCCTGTTTCCAACAGTGGCCAATCCAGGCCATAAGAACCTGGCAAGTACCCAAAAACTAAGTCTATTCCATGTAACCATGGTTTTCTCACAGAACACAGTAGCATCAATTTCTATGGATAAACCAGAATAATATTTTGCTATTCAAAGTATGGAAGAAATGTATTAAATATACAGTCATTATGGATCAAATTTATTTATTTATTTATTTGGACATTTTTATATACCGACAACCGTTTGCACATCGTATCGGTTTACAGTTAACTTAGAACAGATAGCCTTAAAATGTGAATGTCTGTAATCTTTTTAAGTGCACATTAATAGCCTAGACGTCTGGCTACTTCCTGATGCATTACCATAATTCAAAGGTAAGTAACTCATAGAATGTCAGGTGGAGGCTTGTAAAAGTGGAGAAAAGAACTGGCTGACCCAATAAACCTTTCTTTCCCTGTCAGTGCACGTCCTCATGTCATCATCTGAACACATTTACAGGAATTACTGCTTCATTTATAAAATGTGGCTTGGCCAAGAGATGGAGTTGAGCACTGCAGACTGAAAGTTGAAGCCACAATGGAAATGAGATGCAAAGAGGAACCAGAAAAAAACAACAAAAAAAGAATCAATGTTTCCTTCTGCCCCAATTCCAGCCTTTCAACAAACCTAACCTCAAGCAAAAACTTAGAAGGAATAAGTTCCAAACAGAAGAAAATGGTACAAAACCCTGCAAGACACCAAGTTGTGCCGCAACATCTCACAGGAACCTATAGGGAACCACATGGGAAACACATTCAGAATAAAAGCTTCTCATTTCTACTTTGCTATGATCTTTGTGTACAAGATCCAATGCAAAAAGTATGAAAGAAGCCAAAAACTAAGGATAAGAATCCTCATATACATAACAGAAAAAACAATTGCAGCTCAGTATGTGAATATTTCTCAAAGAAAGATCATTGCCTTAATGACCTTCCAATCAGGGTAGATAAAGGAACTTTAAGAGTACACAAGAAAGGAAAACCTTTGAAATTAGGATGATCCAATATTTTGAAACAAACACAAAAGGACTTAAGGACACTGTCTCTCTCACCCTGTAAAGGGTTGCTGACTCATCATCTCCCTTCCCCTTTAGTGAGCTGCATCAGTGTTTCCCAACGTTTTCATATCGAAGGCACACCTACTTTAACAACAATGTTGTGTGGCACACCAGCCTCCCCAAAGCAGGCAATGCGGACATGGAGAGTACTCATATGGCCAAAAGAAGAGCTAGGGAAGCACTGAAAGCCCCACCAGTCTTGCTTCCAAATTTTAAAACAAAGGGAGAGATGGTACAGAGAATTACATGAACCCAACATGATGGACCAGCTCCCTCTATGTACAAGTGCAGGCAGCCAGCTCAGTTTCTCAAAAGATCCCCTAACTTGGGCAAGCCGTAGCTTCCGTACATCCCACCCCTCCCCGCCCTTAACCCCTGACCACAAAGATGAAAAGTAAGGTAAACAATTCTCTTTTATTGAGTGGAAGAAAACGGCCACAGCCAATCGACATTAGCTTAAACGTCAACAACCAGCAATAATTTGAACAAGCTTAACATTTGCAGATAAGGCTGGCCTTTGGCCCCACTGATAAAACTACATGCTATTACCCACCCCTCCATTTGTTTGAGGCGGCAGACCTCCAGCCTTCCGCTCCGTGAAGGTGGTACACCATTGACATCCCGCTCTGTGAATGCCACTCCAGCCTTCTGCTCCGTGATGGTGGTACACCAACCACTGGCATCCCGCTCCGTGAATGCCACTGTGGCCACTGCCACTCCGGACAGTGTGCTGCCACCTCATCCCACCCCTGGCCTTGCGGGCCACACTTCTTTATTTATTTTTGCCAGGCCTTCATTGGGCCACCCCCAGACCGGCCATCATCTCAGTCTGTGCCATGCTTTGCGTATAGCCATCCCCAAGCTTTCCCCCTATGCAGAATCATTGGTGCTCAGCTCCTCCCCTTCCCCTTCCCCTTCCCCCTCCCCCGACACCAAACACGTCCCCCTATGCAACGAAACATCCCCCTATGCACCGGTGAGGGCCCTGCCATAGTAGGGAACAGTAACACCTTACTTGTTCCCTACCCCCCACCTAAGCCACTAGTGCTGGTTGCTGCTGTGGCCGTTGCAGGGAGAGTATTAAGATAACCTGCCTACGTGTGATAGATGAACCCCATCAGGCCTGTACATGCCCGTAATAGGTGAGATATCATCATGTGTGATGTCGTGACCCCCTACTCAAGTGTGATGACGTGACCCCCTACAGCCCTCACCCCAGATCCTAGTTCTTTATTAAATTAACGCCTGCCTTTGTGTTCTACCCGTATGAGTGCCCCCTTAGCCCTTTCGCGACCGCAGGTGAAGAATCTATGACCGATAAGAACAGCAAGGTCAGGGGGAGAAGGGTAAGCAAACGATCCGCCAGACTATGTATGTCATAGGAGGCCTGCTTTACGGGCCATATGTATGACTTGTATTTATTCGATTGTCAGCGCCCTAATGCTTTGATCTGCGCCTCACTTACCCACTGCTGCATGCAAATGATGTGTCAGTTCTGACGGAATGGGTATGATATTCGGATGGGTCCTCCCCTTATCCTTGCTATTCCCTTGCTCAAGACCCTAATACTGATAACGCGACCAAGCCGCTCCATCATGATGTTTTAATACAGGGCCCCTCCCTAGTGTGTGCACCATTAAATATTCCCGCGTGGCCCTAACTGGGCATATGGCCTCTCTATGAGCCGGATACAACGTAACCCACTGTCAGCCCTATTTGGTTCTTGCCTCCGCCAGCCCTCTAAACTCCATCCACTTGAATAGGCTCTACATGTACTCTTCGCCAGTGCTGGTCTCAGTATGGAGGCAATCCAGGGCACTCCAATTCGCAAATCCAGGGTGGAATACGCAATGGGTGCACCTCTGCCTCCGGGGCCAGGAATCTGAAGGTGGAATATGCGATGGTTGCACCTCTGCTTCTGGGGCCAGGAATCTGAAACGAGACCACTGAAAACGGGAAAGTGCATCAGCAAGGTACATGCTTAGCCATGAAGACCAGCTTAATGCGCGGGCAGAGCGAGCCATGAAGACAAGCTTAATGCGCGGGCAGAGCGATACCAAGTCCCGCAATAGTCTCAGGCCCCTGGGCGAGTGAGCAGTGAGGGAATTTATGGCCTGCACCCCTGCCCTATTGTCGGACCAGCACGTAAATCTCATATTCCGGAAATGGGGCCAATAGGGAACCACTCGAGAAAGGTGATATCTCTTAGAACACCCAAGGCTTCCCAATGCGAAGGCCACTGGGCCTCGAATCCTATGTGGCGTATATAGACTCTCAGACCCTGTCTCTGGGTGATTATACTCAGCTCCTGGGTGATTATAATAAATGATGGCCCCTTCGGATACCCGAAGTAGAGTGGAACGCTCCTCAAATGAATGGGCGACCTATGCGCCTGATTTTGCAAGCTAAATTAAGATGACCGATGATTGACTGCATTTTTAGCAACCATTCTTGACTTGCTCACGGCCAAGATGGCGTCACGCCACACTTCTAGATTTTTGTGCAGGAGGCGCATGACCATTGGAGAAAGGACAATATTTGGGTTGGCCCTAATGTTTTGTGGTGAGCTACAGGGACGGGGAAGGAGCCGAGCCAAAGTGCCATGAAGCATGCAAGCTAACAGCTAGGGATAAACCCTTCCAAGCCAGAACTTTAGCAAATTGGTCAGCCAGTTTTAGAATTTTGTCTACTATCATAGGCCAGAAACACCCTGAAAAATGTTGCTCCCTGTTCGCATACCAAGATGTACACCCAAAATGTCCGCCGTACTGCTGACTGCCTTAAGGGCTTGGGCGTATGTATGTGTGTCCCTGTGGCCTGCGAACAAAAAATTGTCCTGGTAATGGGTGATTTTTTTCTCTACAGATGTCTCGCTCTACCGCACATTGTACAAAAGTGCTGAACTTCTCGAAATAGGAGCAAGATATGGATCAGCCCATCTGCAGGCATTTGTCTACATAATATTAACCCTGAAATTGTACCCCCCCACAAATGGAAACATCTAGGGTGTCGGAGGGCAGACGCGATGTCCGCCTTAGCAAATCATTAACCCTACTCCCAAAGCCTCACCATAACAGAAGTCCTGGTCAATTGATGCGCAATATATGGAGTTGGCTTCGGGGTCCAAATAATCGTTCTGGTCTGCAGTGAAATTCTAAAGTTAGGTGGTAGATAGGGGTGAAGAGAGAAATGGGCTCTCACGCGGCTCGTGCCGGTGAGCTTGCGCTCTCGTGCCCTGCCCGCCGAACCTCCTTCATACACGCGAGCCGCCGCCTCACAGCTTCAATCTCGATTCAAGTCAATAAATAATAATACAGAAGGATTTAATACACTGGGAACTCCACTTTATTAGTAAAGAAACACTTTTCTTTACACTGAATTCCTTCTTTTATCTAATTCCTTCAACTCTGGTAATTCTTTAGATCGAAATTAGTGCAGTCCTTCTTCACAACAATTTAAACTCACGCTCTTCCCACTGGTTAGAACTTAGTCCCAATAGTTTATCAGTATAGGGCCAGGTTTAACAATCCTCTTGAATCATGTTAACCCTTTCACCAGTTATGTCCCAAACTTTTTAAGAAGCTAGGCTCTAAATAGGATACTGGGATATAATGGGTTAGGTCTGCAAGCTGGCATTTAAGGACAACCCATCATAGCAAAACATTAGCTAATTGGTCTGCAGCTTTTAGAATTATGTTTAGCATTAAAGTAGAAAAATCACCCTTTTCAAATAGCAGTGTAGGTGAAAAGTACCACACATATGGGGGTACAGCTGGGTGGGATTACGATGAGCAATCGAGGCGAGATATGGTGCCTAGCTTAGATTGGGATAGTAAAGATATTGATTTGTGGCTATCCAAAATCAGCCAATATAGACCAGTGCTGGAAGTCATTCCTGGCTTCTTAGGAAACACTTACCAGCTTAGTACATGATTGGCAGTTCGACACCATAGTTTTCAGGTGGGATGGCACAGACACTCATGCACGGTGAGGGGGGGGGGGGCAGGCCACCCTCAATTCAAGTGTATGAGGGCTGGAAGCAACCCACAGAATGAGCCGCACTAGCTGTAGCAGAGCGCAGCCTGTACATGTTACAGAGCGTCTTAAAGGACGATCAGCATGAGGTGGCTCTACACCAGATTCACGGAGGGTTTACATATCACCCTCTCGCCACTGTCCCCCCCTGATTCAGCCCATCATTCCTCCCCCCCTCCCATCCCATACCTGGGAGTGATTTCCCTCCTCCTATGCCTTCTTTTCTCCTCCTTCCCAGGGTCTTCTCCTCCTTCCCAGGGTCTGTCCATCTCCCACTGAAGCGGGACAACGGGGTTCGTGAGGCAGACCCATCCACCCCAGTCAACTCTCAACTCCCCTCTTGCAAGCAGAGCGGGGAGGCACACCCGGTGCCACTCTTCCCTGGTCATTCGAAACCTGTTCCCTGCTTTTTTTTTTTTTTGAGTGCGGATGACAGCTGGTCGGGGAAAATACATAATTGAGAGTGAATGTGAAGTATTATAGTGGTTTAAATACCAATAATTGTCGAGGTAAGGTAAAGACAGGATAGTACTAGAGTCAAGTGATTGCTGCAACATGGGCTTTTAAGAAGCGTTAGCAAGAAAAAAGTGGAAGGAGAGATTGCTTGTCTGAGTTGAAGCCTACATATAGGGGCGGATTTTCAGAGCCCTGCTCGCCTAAATCCGCCCAAAACCGGGCGGATTTAGGCGAGCAGGGCCCTGCGCGCCGGTAAGCCTATTTTACATAGGCCTACCGGCGCGCGCAGAACCCCGGGACTTACGCAAGTCCCGGGGTTTTCAGAGGGGGCGTGTCGGGGGGGCGGGCCCGAACCGCGTGGCGTTTTCGGGGCGTGTCGGGAGCGTTCCGGGGGCGGGCCCGGGGGCGCGGCCGCGCCCTCCGGACCCGCCCCCAGGTCGTGTCCCGGCGCGCAGGAGGCCCGCTGACGCGCGGGGATTTACGCCTCCCTCTGGGAGGCGTAAATCCCCCGACAAAGGTAAGGGGGGCTTAGACAGGGCCGGGTGGGTGGGTTAGGTAGGGGAAGGGAGGGGAAGGTGAGGGGAGGGCAAAAGGAAGTTCCCTCCGAGGCCGCTCCGATTTCGGAGCGGCCTCGGAGGGAACGGGGGTAGGCTGCACGGCTCGGCGCGCGCAGGCTATACAAAATCGATAGCCTTGTGCGCGCCGATCCAGGTTTTTAGCAGATACGCGCGGCTCCGCGCGAATCTACTAAAATCCAGCGTACTTTTGTTTGCGCCTGGAGTGCAAACAAAAGTAGGCCTATGCGGAGTATGAAAATCCGCCCTATAGTGAGCACAAAAGTGAAAGGACCAGGTAACTGTACTAATTGCCTGCAGCCTGACTTCCTTACAGTTCCCTGCTCAAGGAGGGGGTACAGGACAGAATAGGCTAATATTTAGATAAAGAGAAGGATTTTGAATTTCCCAGAGGTTTAGATCCGAATAAGGAGCCTGACAAATGTAATGGAATGCATCAATAGAGTGCTGCAGCTAAGCTATTGTAGTATACTTAACCAAGCGGAGGTGAAATAGCAGCAATCCCTACGTAAGGGAAGTAGAATGTTTTAGATAGTCAAAGTAGTGTTCCACAAACAGAATACCATTGAAGAGGACAGATTGTAATTAAGCAAGGATGAAATAAAATAAATTATGCAACTGATCCTTACTAAAGAAAATGGTACAATTCAGGCTTTGATGATGCAACTGGATTGCAGAACACCATGTTATTATGCTGCATTTCTCTGAATAGCCTTAATGAGAATCTTTGGTAAATGCCAATGATTTTCAAAGAAATATCACACTGCTATCTGCTTTCTCACTGAAAACTACAATTATAATTATTTTGGCAATATTATGCACGCTGCATGAATGTAACAGTCTGTTGTTATAAAATGGTTTTAATATTAAAGAGTTGTTTTGTTTCTATTGCTTGATCTTTAATCTTGATTTTAGTTAATATTCTTAAATTAATCCCGCATCACCTTATAATTTTTTCCATGCCTGCCTCTGCCAGAATGGATTGGGCAGCGGCGCCTGAGTCAGGTGGGAAGGAGGGGGGCGGAGTAAGATGGCCGCTGAGGCCGGCCAGTGGGAAGGATGGCATGCGGGCCGGGTAGACCCGCGGGGACTGCGCCCTACCTCCGCACCGTAATCAAATTTTTTTTTTTGCCGCTCCCACCAACACCCAAATGGAGTGGGTGACATGGCTCGGGTCGCGTGGGAAGTAGGAGGCGGGGCGAGATGCCTTTGGGTGGAAGGGGAAAAAGATGATCGTCAGAGTGCACTAGAGGAATGGGGTGAGCAGCGAGATACAGTGAGGGGACGTGGTCAGGGGCGGCGCTTGGGATGCTGAATGGGCCAGGGGGGCCGGGCCAGGACGCTGCCAGGAATAATTCGCTGGGGGGGGCCTGTGACCAGGTAGGGACCGGGAGGTGTGGGTAGGCAAAATATTGAGGGCCGCATAGGCTGGTGGAAGGGGTCCGGGGGGGGGGGGGGGGGCTGGGCCAAGGGGTCGCTGGGGGCATTCGCTGTGGGGGGCGGGGTGCTCCGGGCAACCATGAGGACTGGGAGGGGCCAGCGGGGGGGGGGGGGGGGGATGTTGGCGAAATCGTGCGAGGCCATGCGGCGCAAGAGGCCGCATGGGCAGATGGGGAGGAGCCGAGGCGGAGGGAGGGATGGCGCGTGTTGCCGGCGGGCGGTTTTGAAAGCAGCAATGGGGGGGGGGGCAACCTGGGGTTTTTAAGGAAGGAGGGGGGCCGGGTGCCCGGGCGCTGACAACAAGGCCCGGGGAGGGGGCGAGGGACGCCAGGGGCCACGCGGGATGGTGGACGATGTGAATCGGAACCGGAATCAGAACCGAATCCGGTTCTGATTCACATGTCTAATATATATATATATGAGACCTCCAGGGAAATTGCTATCTGCTTTAGAGTTAGTGTACAAATGTTATGCAGATTATGAGCAATTTTTCTGTTACGCTCGGGCTGTGTTCTGGTGTTGTGAACACCACCCAGAAGGGTGGCTCCAGGTGGAGAGAGATAGGGATGGCTGGGAGCAGTGTCAAAATCCAGGCTGGGTCAAGGCAGGCAGCAGGCAACAGTGTCAGAGTCCAGGCTGGGTCAGGGCAGGTGGTAAGAACAGTGTCAGAGTCCAGGCTGGGTCAAGGCAGGCAGCAGGCAACAGTGTCAGAGTCCAGGCTGGGTCAATGCAGGTGGCAGGCAACAGTGTCAGAGTCCAGGCTGGGTCAAGGCAGGCAACAGTGTCAGAATCCAGGCTGGGTCAGGGCACCTAGTAATAAGACAGAGAGCCTGAAGGCCACACACATACACGCACGGCAAGGCAGAAAGCCCGAAGGCCACACACACACGAAGGCCACACACACACGCACGGCAAGGCAGAGAGCCCGAAGGCCACACACACAGCAGGGCAGCGGGCCAGGAGGCCCCACAAGCACACAGTAGAACTGCGACCGGAAGGCCTCACTCACACGGCAGAGCAGAGGGTCCGGAGGCCTAACTCACATGGCTGGGCAGAGGGTCCGAGGACCGCACACGCAGTAAGCAAGGCAAGGCAGGGCAGAAGGCCCGAAGACCACACCCAGCGTAAGGCAAGGCAAAGCAGGGTAGAAGGCCCGAAGGTCATACACAGCACAAGGCAAGCAAGGCAAAGCAGAATAGAAGGCCCGAAGGTCATACACAGCACAAGGCAAGCAAGGCAAAGCAGGATAGAAGGCCCGAAGGCCACACACAGCGCAAGGCAAGGCAAAGCAGGATAGAAGGCCCGAAGGCCACACACAGCGCAAGGCAAGGCAAAGCAGGATAGAAGGCCCGAAGGCCATACACAGCGCAAGGCAAGGCAAAGCAGGATAGAAGGCCCGAAGGCCATACACAGCGCAAGGCAAGGTAAAGCAGGGTAGAAGGCCCGAAGGCCACAAACAGCACAAGGCAAGGCAAAGCAGGATAGAAGGCCCAAAGGCCACACACAGCGCAAAGCAAGGCAAAGCAGGATAGAAGGCCCGAAGGCCATACACAGCGCAAGGCAAGGTAAAGCAAGGTCCAAGACCACACGCACAGCAAGCAAGGAAGGCTAGAGCAGGGAGCCCAGGCGAGCTCGATGCCGAAGCCCTGAGGGAACTGCCAGGCAGGGATATAAAGGGAAGTCCTGAACATAGAGTGAACAAGGGAGATGGACTGGGCCCGTCAGGAGAGCCAGCTGTAGATGGACCCCTGGTGGTGAGGCGGTTGCACAGCAGCCATAGCCGTAACAGTACCCCCCCTCAAGGCCTCCCCCTCCTCCTGGGTCCCATCTTTGCAGAGGGCACTCAATAATGAAGTCAGACCCCTCCTGGGGCAAGGCGGCAGGTCAACTCCTTCCTGAGGCATCGAAGCAGTCCATAACCCCTCCTGGGGTGATAAGGCAGACACAAACCCCACCTGGGGCAGCAAAATAGTCCATAACCCCTCCTGGAGCAAGGCGGCAGGGTTAGACCCCTCTTGAGGCAACAGGGCAGGTGCTAACCCCTCCTGGGACGACAGCAGGGCCGGTCCGGACCCCTCCAGGGGTGGCAGCAGGACCGGTCCAGGCCCCTCCAGGGGCGGCAGCAGGACCGGTATGGGCCCCTCCAGGGGCGGCAGCTGGGCCGGTATGGGCCCCTCCAGCGGCAGCAGTAGGACCGATACGGACCCCTCCAGGGGCAGCAGCAGGAGGACCGGTATGGACCCCTCCTGGGGTGGCAGCAGCAGGACTGGTTCAACCCCCTCCGGGGGTGGCAGTAGGACCGGTACGGACCCCTCCGGGGACGGCAGCAGGACCGGTACGGAGCCCTCCGGGGGCAACAGCAGGACCGGTTCAGATCCCTCCGGGAACAACAAGACCGGTACGGACCCCTCCGGGGGCGGCAGCAGGACCGGTTCAGACCTCTCCGGGGGCGGCAGCTGGACCAGTTCGGACCCCTCCGGGGACGGCAGCAGGACCGGTTCGGACCCCTCCAGGGGCAACAGCAGGACCAGTTCAGATCCCTCCGGGGACAACAAGACCGGTACGGACCCCTCAGGGGGCGGCAGCAGGACCGGTTCAGACCCCTCCGGGGGCAACAGAAGGACCGGTTCGGATCCCTCCGGGGACAGCAAGACTGGTACGGACCCCTCCAGGGGCGGCAGCAGGACCGGTTTGAACCCCTCCGGGGACGGCAGCAGGACCGGTTTGGATCCCTCCGGGGACAACAAGACCGGTACGGACCCCTCCGGGGACGGCAGCAGGACCGGTTCAGACCCCTCCGGGGACAGCAAGACCGGTACGGACTCCTCCGGGGACGGCAGCAAGACCGGTTCGGATCCCTCCGGGAGTGGTAAGGCAGGCTCAAGCCCCTCCGGGGGCAACAAAGCAGCAGGTTCAGACACCTCTCGGGGCAATAAGGCAGCAGGCTCCTCTTGAGGTAGTTTGACATTCAGAGGTAGCAGAGCATTGAAGTCAGTTGTGTGTTGTTCACCAGTCATGGGAATAGTTATGTTGGTGTGAAAGGAGGGTGAAGACAGGGCAGTAGAGGATATGGTAAATGAGGACTGATTCTTAAACTCCAGATCATGGTTTCCTGGTTCTCTAATGTGGACTTGCAGGTTAGTGAAGACACAGGCAGTTTTAGAATGTCTTGGGAAGGTGCTTGTTAGTCGTGACTGATGAGCAGCTGTGGGAAGCAGAGTTCTATTACGCTTAATTAGTTCCCTCTGCTTCTGAGACTCTAGCGTGGAAGTCAAGGAAGCTTTCTTTATCAGGTGAGTTTTAGGTGTTTCTGAAATATGACTTGCTTTTTGGTTATAAGCTTTGTGAAATGATGTGCTGGAATTCTCTGTTTGCAAACTGCCATTGCTAAAAACATTCTTAGTTGAGCCAGTAGCTGGACCTGCTGTAAAAGAACTGGCAGATGCATCTAGGGAAACAGATGGCCCGTTAGTTGTGCAGCAGGGGCAGGGTTTGCCTGGAGGCAAAAGGCACGGAAAGCAAGGGCAAGTCCACCATCCTGGTCTAGGAGCAGAACAATTTAAACATTGCTGGTAGACTGAAACATTTCTTTTCAGACAACTGCTGCAAGCCCAGTGTTCCTGGTCAGAAAGCTGACAAGCTAAACAGTTCTGGTAAGAAGGATAATTTAAGGTCTGGCAACGAGCACAGATATAAACTCTTGAAGGCTGAGGCATTTTGTAATAGTGGGAAAAAGTTGACTCACCGGTTTAGCACAAAGACCTATCTCTTCCCCTGGAAATTGATGGCTTCGGCATTCTGTTACGCTTGGGCTGTGTTCTGGTGTTGTGAACACCACCCAGAAGGGTGGCTCCAGGTGGAGAGAGATAGGGATGGCTGGGAGCAGTGTCAAAATCCAGGCTGGGTCAAGGCAGGCAGCAGGCAACAGTGTCAGAGTCCAGGTTGGGTCAGGGCAGGTGGCAAGCAACAGTGTCAGGGTCCAGGCTGGGTCAAGGCAGGCAGCAAGCAACAGTGTCAGAGTCCAGGCTGGGTCAAGGCAGGCAGCAGGCAACAGTGTCAGAGTCCAGGCTGGGTCAAGGCAGGCGGCAGGCAACAGTGTCAGAGTCCAGGCTGGGTCAGGGCACCTAGTAGTAAGACGGAGAGCCTGAAGGCCACACACACACACACACACACACGCACGGCAAGGCAGGAAGCCCGAAGGCCACACACACACACGCACGGCAAGACAGAGAGCCCGAAGGCCACACACACACACACGCACGGCAAGGCAGAGAGCCCGAAGGCCACACACACAGTAGGACAGCGACCCGAAGGCCTCACTCACACGGCAGAGCAGAGGTCCCGGAGGCCTAACTCACACGGCTGGGCAGAGGGCCCGAGGATCGCACGTGCAGTAAGCAAGGCAAGTCAGAGCAGAAGGCCCGAAGACCACACCCAGCGTAAGGCAAGGCAAAGCAGGGTAGAAGGCCCGAAGGCCACGCACAGCGCAAGGCAAGGCAAAGCAGGGTAGAAGGCCCGAAAACCACGCACAGCGCAAGGCAAGGCAAAGCAGGATAGAAGGCCCGAAGGCCATACACAGCACAAGGCAAGGCAAAGCAGGATAGAAGGCCCGAAGGCCACACATAGCACAAGGCAAGGCAAAGCAGGATAGAAGGCCCGAAGGCCATACACAGCGCAAGGCAAGGTAAAGCAGGGTAGAAGGCCAGAAGGCCATACACAGCACAAGGCAAGGCAAAGCAGGATAGAAGGCCCAAAGGCCATACACAGCACAAGGCAAGGCAAAGCAGGATAGAAGGCCCGAAGGCCATACACAGCACAAGGCAAGGCAAAGCAGGATAGAAGGCCCGAAGGCCACACACAGCGCAAGGCAAGGCAAAGCAGGATAGAAGGCCCGAAGGCCATACACAGCGCAAGGCAAGGTAAAGCAAGGTCCAAGACCACACGCACAGCAAGCAAGGAAGGCTAGAGCAGGAAGCCCAGGCGAGCTTGATGCCGAAGCCCTGAGGGAACTGCCAGGCAGGGATATAAAGGGAAGTCCTGAACATAGAGTGAACAAGGGAGATGGACTGAGCCCGTCAGGAGAGGCAGCTCTAGAGGGACCCCTGGTGGTGAGGCGGTTGCACAGCAGCCATAGCCGTAACATTTTTATTTCAAGTATTAAATCTGGGGAATTATCACTGCAGTAATTTCAACAAAGTATGAAAGCGATTCAAGAGTGGTTAATGGAGAATGAATTGATTTTAAATTGCAGCAAAACAAATATGATTAGGAATCCCTCAGACTCCACCATCAACAATTGTGAATTTTGAAAATTATGGGCCGGATTTTCAAAAGATTATGTACGCCGGGCCTATTTTCAAAAGGCCCGGCGACGCACGTAAAGCCCCGGGATGCATGTAAGTCCCGGGGCTTTACTAAAGGGGCGGAAAGGTGGGCGGGGCATAGGCAGGGTGGTCCGGGGGCGGGGTGGGGTCAGATGCTCCAGGCACAGCAGCCATTTGCTGCTGTGCTTGGGATTATGCGCTGGCAGTCGGCTGGTGCGCGCAAAAGGTAAATAAAAAATGTTGGAGGGATGGGTTAGAGTAAGGCTAGCGGGAGGAAAGGTTACAGGAAGGGGTGGGAAGGTCAGATTACGGGGGAAGGCAGCGCGGCTCGGTGAGAGCAAGGTGCACAATTGTTAACCCCTTGCTCGCACCAACCCCTGATTTTATAACTTGCGCGCGCAAGTTATAAAATCGGGTGTACATGTACATCCGTGTGCACCTTTGTAAAATCTACCCCTATATGTTGACAGTGAAAACCAAGTCCCATAATTTAGGTGTTATGTTGGATTTGGCATTGACACTGAAGGCTCAGGTTGAGAGAAGCCCAGAAAGCATTTTTTAAATGAAAAGTTTTAAGACCATTAAGGAATGTGCTATCTATGGAGGACTTTCAAATGATTGCTTAAGCACTGGTTCTCAGTTATTTAGATTATTGTAATACTATTTAGGTAGGAATGCTGGCAAATCTGATAAAAGTGCTCCAGCTGATACAAAATGTTGCTATAAGGGTGATTTTTAATTTACTATGGGGGGTATCTATAAAGCCTTATTTGCTGAAGTTACATTGGCTTCCGGTGACATATTGAATTCAGTTTAAGATTTATACTATAATATATAAATTAATTATGCAAGAATCATATGAATTGGCTGGCAACTTAAATATGTACCAACATATACATTAAGATCATCCTCCGAGGAACTGCTAAGGATACCTTCTGTCCAGGATTATCAGCTAGCCAGAACAAGATCAAGGGCTTATTAGGCTGAATAGGTTGACGTTATGGCTGCACCAAGAGCAAGATTATTTGTGATTAAGAAAATTGTTAAAAGCTAAATTATTTACGAAGGCATATAATGGAGAAGAAGAGAGAATGCTGATGTGAAGTGTAGGCAAGTGTAAGACAGATGTTTTATTTTTAGACTGTTATTGTTTTAAAGCATTGTTTTTAGTTTTTAGTATTGTTTTTGTGTACATTATTTTGTAATCCACATTGAACAAAATGGATCTTGCGAAATAAAAGATGTGATAATAAAATAATATAAACAAATAAATAAAGATTAGGTACTGTGATTTACCTCTCTTTTTCTGCACTGCACAGGTGATAGAGGCTACCCAGAAAAAACTTGACTGTCCTCCCCCTCTTAAAAATTCATAGACTCCAGCAGAAGAAAGGCACAGTAGGTCTCACAAATGCATCAGATCTGTCATTAAGCAAACCTTTGGTATTTTGAAGACACGTTTCAGATGTCTGGTTAAGATGGATGGAGTTTTACTTTATAGCTCATAGAAGGTGTCCCAGATCTTTGTGGCCTTTTATATTTTCCACAACATTGCAATCCAACGAGGGACCCTAGCACCAGAGGAGGAGAATGGAGAACATTGTGACTCTGATTCTGATTCAGAACCTGATATACTAGAAATAAAATAAGGCACTTGCTGCTGGCCAAAAGCTGACAAAGCTTAATTGAGGAACATTTCTAGGTTAATATGAACGCTATAAATGACAGCGTAAGACAATGCAAAAGGGGCACAGACAGGAACAGTGCTCTGAATGTAACTATGGTTCCCCCCACCTACTATTCCACATTTATTTATTTATTTATTTATTTATTTGAGGTTCTTTATATACCGACATTCGTTTAGTAACATCATGTCGGTGTACATTCAACAAAACTTTAGCAGCAGCGCTGAAACAGATAGAAAATAGCGGCAGTGCTTTACAATTAATATTCAACTTAGAAAGGACATTAGGAGATTATAACAAGGAAAAATTGGATCAGGGAATGCAAACAGGGAAGGGGAGGGAGAGGGAAAATAAAAGGAAGAATTAAGAAGAATATGGGAATATGTGGGACTTTGTGTGTTACAGCTTTAGATTTTAATCTCCAGCAGGTTGTAAGTACAAAAACATTTATCTTGGCTGATTTCCAGCCCTTGCTGCCAACCTCTGGGAAGCAAGTAGATATACAACTGGCTAACTTTTCAAAATAGATGGCTATCTGCCTTTTAATGAGATGACAGCTGTTGCATCCGTTGGTCTCAGATGGCTTCGACCTCTGTGCCTCACCTTTCTTCCTTCTCTCTCCTCAAGCCTTGGGAAGATGGCAGCTGCCCGTCTTCATACCGCTGTCTCCGGCGTCTCCGGATCGGCAACAGCGATGGTGTTCGCCATGATTTTCTTGAGGGCCTCCTAGGGTGCGCGTGTGCACGCCACCCACGTCTATATCCACGTCATGGTGGGAACCTCGGGGGCATCCCCTCCGAGTGACATCATCACATCCTTGTATTAGCCTGCCCTTCGTTTGCTAACAAACTGAGGTAGCAAGGATTGGATTGGATTGGTCTAAGCTGCTCTGCCGCTTCCTAGCTGCTGCAGGAAGCTCTCTCTGCCCTTCAGGGTAATTCTTGGGTACCTGGGTACCCGCTCCTCGGGGGCCCTTCTGCTCTATTTCAGGTACCTATCCTGGGATACTGGGTACTCGCTCCTCGAGGGCCTGCTCTCCCTAATCTGGTGCCTGCCACTGAACAACTTCTGCCTGCCAGGACCTTCAACTATTCAACACATGAATAAGCTAGAAACCCAAAGACTTGCATAAATTACATCGTGTGTTACAGAATTTTTGCTCATTCAAAAAGACCTCATAGAAAGGCATACTTATCCACGCACATTGGCTAAGGTTTTATGTCTACCGTTGGTATAATCATAGGTCTTTTGTATGACATTATTGATTGCTTTGTGTGATAAAAATTAATAGGAGCATCCGAAGTATTATCTTCAATTATACAGCTTCTGCTTCAGTGAATACTAACCCTTTCGGTCTGTCTCATCTTCAGCTTCAGTGCTTCAGGCTAGGAGGATGGAAATGAAGAAAAGAATGCATAGGGGGTAAACTTGCTGGTGTGGCGATTGCTACTCTTAACAAAAAAGCCTTGACACTGTTAATGCAACTCCATCAGGGCTCTCTGCTTCAACAGCAGTGGGAAAGAAGGAATTGGATTCAGCCCGTAACCAACGAGGGTCCCAACTTTTACAGTTTGGGGAACAAATAAGCATGGGGATAACTTGCTGATGTGGCCTTTACTACCCTTAACCAATAAGCCTGAAAGTGTTGATGCAGCTCCAACATTGCTCTCTGCTTCCACGGCAAGGATTAAAGAAAATTGGATTCAAACAGCATCCAATGAGGGCCCTGACTTTTACAGTCTGGGAAACTGATAAGCACGGGGGTAACCTGCACGGTGCAGCAGATACTGGCATAAGCTTGCTGGGCTGACTGGGTGGTTCATTTGGTCCTTTTCTGCTGTCATTTCTGTGTTTCTGTGGGAGGATCAAAAGGGCTTTGAGGGGTCGCGGGAAAGAGGGGATGGGGGTGTGATTGCGAGGATTGTTATTTATTTATTTTATTTATAGTTTTTTTATATACCGCCGCTCATCAAAGATATCACGTCGGTGTACAATGAACAGGAACTTACGCCGGAGCGTTATACATTTAACAGGATTAAATAAGCATTATACATTTAACAAAAGTAAGAATATATATATTTGAAACATAAAACAAGTAGAAATCTTTTAAAACAGAACTATCATTTAGGATTAACTGAGCTGAGTTAAACAGAGCTGGAAAGTAAAGGGATTTTAGGAAATTAGGTATGAGGTTAGGGACAGGTTAGGAGGAGATGGAGTTATAAATTAGGGGTGATAAGAGAGGGGAGAAAGCGCTTCAGGTGCAATTAAGAGCAAATGTATGGAATGGTATTTACAGTAAGGACATAAAAAAGGGGAAATTAGAGATAGTGTAGAGAAAGGGGGTGTTGGGTAAATAAGGCAGGGCATATAAAGGGGAAGAAAGACATATATATTTCAGGTATAGGCATGTGTAAATAACCATGTCTTGAGTTTTTGCTTGAAAGTTTTGGGAGATGGCTCAAGGCGCAGTTCAGTGGGCAAGGTATTCCATAACAATGGGCCAGCAAAGGAAAGCGCTCGTGCTTTGGTGGCTTCCTTCCTTCTCCAGCTCCATCCCAATCTTCCCTCTTTCTCCTCCATCCCTATCCACAGTCCTCTCTCTCTTCTTTATCCCAGTCTTCCACTTTAATGCCTCCCCCTTCCCTTCTTCTGTTTTCAGCCAAACTTCCCTCCTTCCCTTCCCTTCCATCCTCATCCCCATACCCAATAGTCCCTTTTTTTCCCACCTCCCCATTCCTGATCTTCCCTCCTATTCCCCAGTCCTGATCCCTCTTCCCAACCCTCCCCCTCTCCATTTCCCGTTCCTTGTCCTTCTTGAATCCCCTATCTTCTTCTCCATCTCATTCTGTGCCTCCATCCTCCTCTACCTCTTATCCCTCTATCCCTCCTGCCTGATTCCATCTTCATTTCCCTCCTCTGACTTCTACTTTCCCTCTTATGAGGTATCCTCTCTTCCTGTTCCCAGATCCCTTTTCCTTCTTCTTCCCAGCCCCAATTGCAAAGATCACTTTTCCTCTAAAGAACCAAATAAATTAATAATATATAACATAGTAATGACGGCAGAAAAGTGACAAATGTTCAGTCCAGTCAGCCCAGGAAGCTTCTTATGGTAGTATCTGCCACACCATATAGGTTTCCCCCTATGTTTCTCTTAAGAGTAGAAACTGATAACCATAAAAAATGTACTGCTATCAGCATTTTTACTGAGTGATGAGCCTTTTTGAAATTCAAACAGTGGTGACTTGTTATGCTTATGGACTTGGCCTTAGAAGCAGTCCTGTGCTTTTTCACTTATATCTGCACATCAGTACTCCAGACCATACAAGTCAGGGCCTATGTTAGGTTTCCTGAACCAGTGCTGTATGCACTTCTCCTTACAGCCTACCTATTTCCCAGATGTAGTGTCCAAAACTATGTACATCCTGTCTCTTTTAGATGGGAAAGCCCTGGCCTGGGCTTCACCTCTCTGGGAGCGTAATGATCCTATCCTCAGTGATTTGACAGGCTTTCTTACCCTATTTCGTTCAGTGATTGACAACCCTGCTTGTAAGACCGTCGCTGGATCTGCACTGCTGCACCTTCAACAAGGTACCAAACCTCTGACTGATTATATTATTGAGTTTAACACCTTGTCGTCTGAGCTACTTTGGGACCTGAGTTGTCTGCGAACTATTTTTCTGGAAGGTCTTAACTATCGCATCAAAGACGAATTAGCAGCCCGTGAGCTCCCTGATACCTTGGACTCCCTCATTGATCTTGCGGGACGAATTGATCGTCGTCTGCGTGAACGCTCGCAAGAGATAAAGGATCCTAAGAAGATGACACCGGGAGTTCCACGTGCTCGTCCTGCTCCAGTTACTCAGACCACTTCCATACCCAGTATTGAGGAGGAAGAACCCATGCAATTGGGCCGCAGCCATCTGATAGCCAAGGAGAGGCGTTATCGTAAAAGATTAGACCTTTGCGTGTATTGTGGACAACCTGGCCATGCAGTTTCCTCCTGTCCTATCTGTCCAGGAAACTCGCAGACCTAGGATCCGCTGGAGGACTCCTCCTAGGTCTGATTTCTCCATCTCCTCCACTGACTCTTCCAGTCTCCATCATATCAAATACACTTCAATTCCACACTTTAACCCTAGTAGACTCTGGAGCCAGGGGAAACTTCATACTCAGATGACTCGTAGAGCACCTATGAATTCCCACCGTCCGGACACCTACGCCACTGCTGCTATCATCCATACACGGCAAGTCACTTCCTGGTGAGGTCACTTATTCTACTCAACCTATTCGTCTCCACACGGGGTCGCTTCACTCGGAGACCATCTCCTTCCTGGTTTTGGATAAAGCTATACACCCAGTAGTACTTGGAATACCTTGGTTACAGACACACTCACCCCAGTTTGATTGGAACATCTTGGAACTATCCAAATGGGGAAGAGACTGCCATGGGAGATGTCTACAAGTGGTCACTCCCATGCCGTGCCTGACCACTGCCACCTCCCTTCCGGGCCTACCTCAGCAATATTCATCCTACCAGGACTCATTCTCTAAGAAGGCAGCTGATACTCTGCCCCCTTATGGTTCCTTTGACTGTGCCATCAATTTAGTACCTAATTCCGAACCTCCCAGAGGAAGGGTGTACCCACTTTCTCTGTCAGAGGCTCAGGCTATGTCAGCCTACATTCAAGAGAACTTGGCAAAGGGATTCATTAGTCCTTCTAAGTCTCCAGCCAGGGCCGGATTCTTTTTTGTGGGTAAGAAGGATGGATTCCTTTGCCCTACCGCAGATTAAATGAGATCATCATGAAGGACCGCTACCCATTGCCACTGATCTCTGAACTCTTTGATCAGCTCCAATGGGCCAAAATATTCACAAAGCTGGACCTCAAGGGGCATACAACTTGGTCCGCATATGCCAGGGTGATGAATGGAAAACAGCATTTAATACCCACGACAGCCATTTTGAATATTTAGTCATGCCCCTCGGCCTTTGCAATGCCCCAGCTGTATTTCAAAACATGATGAATGAAATCTTCAGAGACATGTTATACAGTTGTGTAGTAGTATATCTTGACGACATACTGGTCTTCTCGCAAAACCTACAGAGCCATCAAGTAGACGCTGATAATGTCCTCCAAAGACTCAGGGATGACCACCTATATGCCAAATTAGAGAAATGTTCTTTCCATCAAGAATCCGTTCCATTTCTTGGCTATTTGGTATCCAGCCGGGGATTCCAAATGGACCCGCAAAAGACCAAAAGCATCCGGGACTTGCCCCAACCTACTGGACTTAAGGCTTTGCGAAGATTTCTCAGTCTCACGAACTACTACAGGTGTTTCATTCATCACTATTTCACCTTGACCGCACCTCTTACATCCATGACACGAAAGGGAGCCAATCCCTCTCATTGGTCTACAGAAGCCGTTGACGCCTTTCAGAAAATTAAAGAAGTGTTTATTCAGGAACCATGCTTACGCCATCCAAATCCCCGATGACCATTCATTGTTGAGGTAGATGCTTCGGATGTTGGAGTTGGTGCTGTCCTTAGTCAACACAGTGACACCCACACATTACATCCCTGCTCCTTCTTCTCTTGGCGTTTCTCTCCTGCTGAGCAGAATTATGGGATAGGAGACAAAGAGCTATTTGCCATCAAATTGGCGTTCTTAGAATGGCGTCCATGGCTCGAAGGTGCACAACACTAGATAACGGTTTACACCGACCATACAAATCTTGATTACCTTTGTCATGTGCAAAGCTTGAACCATAGACAAGCGCGCTGGTCTCTATTTTTTTTAATCGATTTCATGTCTTACTGAAGTACTGTCCAGCGGACAAGAATACCCGGGCAGACACACTCTCCCGTTCCTTCGTTCCATAAGATGTCCAGGACACACCACGACATATATTTGACCCTACCAGGGTACTTCTCTCAGCCACGCACATGGTTCCAGCCAGAAAGACAGTGGTACCTCACTCCCTCAGGAAGAAGATCCTCAGATAGGCCCATGATTCCCTGATCTCAGGTCACCCTGGACCATCCAGAACATTCACCACCTTACAGAGATATTATTGGTGGCCCTCTATGAGGGAAGACGTATGGGCCTTCATAGAGTCATGTCCTACCACTGTCCACTCCTAGTGAAACATAGACACACATTGCCACGGATTTTATTGTTGAATTGCCTTTGTCCAACGGTAATAATACAATTTGGGTCACCATTGACCGCTTTACCAAAATGGCACATTTTGTCGCACTGCCTGGCTTACTGTCTGCCCTGGAATTAGCAAGGTTGTTCATCCATCACATCATCTATGCTTAGGCATGTCTACATGACATGCCTAAGCATATCCTCTCGGACAGAGGGGTTCAGTTTACAGCTAAATTACGGAGATCCCTGTGCAAGAAATTTGACATCTCATTGGATCTTTCATCAGCTTACCACCCGCAAGCCAACGGACAGATGGAGAGAATGAACCACACACTAAAACAATTCCTCAGGTCTTATGTTAATTCCAGACAAAACGACTGGTCTGAATTGCTCCCCTGGGCTGAATTCGCACTGAATTCACTTCAGTCTGCTTCAACTGGTTCATCACCTTTTCAACTTGTTTATGGACGTCAGCCGTTACCTCCACTACCACTGCCATTATCCGTAGCTTTTCATGCAGCCCAGGCATCGGCGCAAGAATTACATCAGTTGTGGGAGCACACAAAAGAACTTCTCCATAAGGCTGGACAAAAGGCCAAGAAGTTCTATGATGCCCATCACAGAGCCAGTCCACAATTACAACCTGGCAATAAGGTATGGCTTAGTACCTGCTTCATCTGCCTTAAACTGCCATCAGTTTGATTTGCGCCAAGGTACATAGGACCCTTATCAGTTCTCCGCCGCCTGGGTCCAGTCACTTACAGTTTCAAGTTGCCACCAGCACTCAGAATACATAATGCATTCCATATCTCCCTTCTGAAGCCACTCATCTTGTCAAAATTCTCCAGGAGATCACCAGAACCCCAGCCTCTCTCTGCTGAAGAAGACATCACTTATCAAGTGGAAGACATCCTTGATGTAAGAAGACATGGCAGACGATGGGAGTATCTTATTTCCTGGGAAGGATTTGGTCCTGAGGAAAATAGTTGGGAGCCTGCATGTAACATCCTCGACAAGGAGTTAATCCAGCAGTTCCACAGGTCACATCCTAGGAAGCCAAAACCCCCTGGGAGGGACCCTAAGAAGGGGGGTACTGTTACGCTTGTCGGTCGCAGACAGCTGCAACCTCTCATGCTCACCTCTTTTTTCCCTGCTCCATCAAGTCTGGGAAGAATGGCGGCCTCTGCCAATCCCCGCCGACCTCTCCGGCGTTCCTGGCACAGCGTGGGCCCTGCTGATCACCATCTTGGACCTGGAATCACCTAGGCACGCGCGCAAGGGCGTCTTTTGAATACGTCATGGCAGAAACCTCGGGGGAGTCCCCTCCCAATGACATCACCCTGCTTGCATATTTAATCCAACCAGCCCTTGCCTTCCTTGAATTAGCAAGGAGTTCCGTCTTGCTGAATTCTTCTCTTTCAAGAACTTCCTGTTCCTAACCTGGTCTTGGCATCTGGGCGCTCTGAGTACACGCTTCTCGGGGGCTCCCCTGCGTTCCCGGCTATCCGCTTCTTGGAGGGCCTTCCTGCCTGATTGCTACAGACCTGCTTCTCAGATCTCTCTCTCGCTCCAGGAACTATCTTCTGTGAGTACCTCTACTGACTTCTACTATACGAACTGTACTGAGGATTCCATGTGATGTACCCCGTATCCCGGGCCACTACCTCCTTCCTTCGGGAGAAGTCATTCAGCTTTCCTACACTACAGAATATCTACACACCAGCTACGGGAGCCACTTCCAGGTTCTGGCATCTCTACCAGTTCTTCAACATCTACTATACAGACAGCCTTGGCGTACCCTGCTCTGCGGGCCACTACCGGATATGTATTACTGAGGTGCCTACCCTCGTCAGAATGGATTCCCGGCTTAACCCGCTCCGCAGGCCACTACCAGATCTTCTCATCTGTGGTCTCACTCTGGGCATTCCTCATTGCACAGCACTATACTACTACATCTGCTATGCTGTGGACATTATTGTTTTCTCCATTTATAATAAAGTCTCTATTTCTAGCTGTGTCCCACGCCACTGAGACTGTGCCTGCTGTCGGTGAGGCAAACAGGGCTCCTCCCTGTGGGCGGAGGCACCTCTCATCTCAGCCCAGGGTTCACATTCTTCCATAAATATAACAGTGTTCTTCCTAGATCCAATTCTCTACTCACTCAATCAAAAACATCAATCAGATCTGTCTGACAGGACTTTCCCCTGATGAATCTATACTGCATTTGATCCAGCAACTTACTGGATTGTAGATAGTTTACTATTCTTTCTTTCAGCAGAGTCTCCGTTAATTTTCCCACCATCCAGGTGAGGCTATCCAGCCTGTAGTTTCTACCCTTCTCTCTGTTACCTCTCTTGTGAAGCAGGACTACAACCGCTCTTCTCCAATCTCACAGCACTGCTCTCGTTTCCAGGGTATGGACCTACCAGGACTTTTCTGAGCTCCCATAGTATCCTGGGATGTACCTCGTTTGGCCTCCTGGCCTTGTCCACGTCCAGTTTTCATAGCTTTTCCCACTCATTCTCTTATGTAAAAGGAGTTGTGTCTACCCCATCCCCATCTACGGTCTTGTAAACTAGCAACTGTCCTTCTCCAGGGTCTTCTGTAGTGAACACAGACTGAAGTATTTGTTTAATATTTCTGCCATTTCTTCATCTGGCTCTACACCTTGCTCCTTGTTACCTTTCAATTTTACTATAACACTTTGGATCTTCCTTCTTTCTCTGATATATCTGAAAAATGTTTTGTCACCTCTCCATACTTCTTTAGCAATCCTTTCTTCCGTTTGACCTTTTGCTTTCCTGATTTCTTTCTTCATCTCCTTCAGTTTCAACGGGTATTCTTCCCTGTGTTGCCATTAGGGGGCGGCAAACAGCAGCCATCTGGGGCCCCAAGCAGAGCCCATCCCACTCACGATCAAAAGTAGAGACTCAGCGGGCCGCAAGCAGAGCCTATCCCGCTGGCAGTCAAGAGGAGTAGAGACTTGGCAGGCCACGAGCAGTGCCTCTATATGTGTGTATGAGTGAGAGAGATTGTGTGTGTGTGAGAGAGAGGGAGGGAGCCTGTGTAAGGGTGCATGTGTGAATGCAACAGGGAACCTAAGTATTCAAGCTTGAATACTCTTCGTATGCTTTGCATCCATATATATCTGAATAAAACCACTTTCACTGTTAATACCATGAGGTAATGCAGTGTGAATAGAGAAAAGGTCTCTTGACACAACAAGAAATTCAGTGACACTGAATGTTACTGCGATATCATCTTTGCAAACAAACCTAAGTCCTGTTACAATCAATTGCCCCTGAGGCAGCTCCATGTAAGAGAGCGAAACTCGGCCAGAGTCGGGCATTTTTAATAAAGGGCTTGTTTTTATCATCCGATTCCTATTGTCTTCACTGCCACACAGCCAACTGGATCGGCTTCTGCTTTGTAGGGGTGTGCATTCGTTTTGAACTCAAATGGAAAACGCAACTTATTTATTTTTTTTAACTTAAAAAAAAGATGAGGCTTAAACGATCGGATTTCCAACGTATTCAACATAGCTATGTTGAATACGTTGGAAATCGCGATTGTTGATCTAAATAAAAATTTAAACCCCTCACCCTCCTTAATCCCCCCCCCCAAGACTTACCAAAGCTGGCCAAAAGTTCCGTGAGGGTCCGGGAGCGGACGCGTGGGGAATCACGTGACGTCGGCGCCACGTCGGAGTGACGTGGACGTCACGTGATTCCCCTCGGGTTCGCTCCCGGAACCCTCGTTGGGCCCAAAAGGCACTTTTGGCCAGCTTGGGGGGGTCAGGAGGCCCCCCCAAGCTGGCCAAAAGTTCCTTTTGAGCCCAACGAGGGGTCCGGGAGCGAACCCGAGGGGAATCACGTGACGCCGCGTCACTCTGACGTGGCGCCGACGTCACGTGATTCCCCTCGGGTCCGGGAGCGAACCCGAGGGGAATCACGTGACGCCGCATCACTCCGACGTCACGTGCTCCTTGCAAAGGAGTTCAGGAATGGCGTCCTGACCCCGCTGGACCACCAGGGAGTTTTGGTAAGTCTTGGGGGGGGGGGGGATTAAGGAGGGTGAGGGGTTTAAATTTTTATTTGCACATATGGACATAGACTCAACTTATGGAATTCTCCATATGTCCATATTGACCGCAAATGGGACCCCCTTTCGACTTATGGACTTATGAACATAAACTTTTGGTCTGCACATCCCTACTGCTTTGTTTCTTTAGTCTTTTACGGCTCCATACATGACCCCAGCCTCCAATATATTCAAATCCACTTTCTTTACACCATGTTTTAAGGCATATATTGAAGTTTTCTCTGGCTTATCCTTTCCTTTCCCTTTCCGTGAAAAGGTAATACTTCAGAAAAGGCAATATTCTTTACCATGGGTTTAATCTCTTTCCCCAGGCACTGGAAATCTTTTTGTACTGCTTGGATTCTGTTTCTAGCGAGGTCATTGTTGCCCAGATGGATGATAACATTTATAACATTTATATTAGAATCTTTACTTTCTTCTATATCTATCTATTTATTTATTTATTTACTTTTGAGTATTTATATCCCGCGCTGTGAGCAAAGGCTCAAAATGTTGCTTTTTCAGTGGTTAAGACAGGGGTAGAGCTGTATCCCCTTTCTTTTTCTTTTCTTTTCTTTGCTTCTTATAAAATTGAGTTAACGAGAGAAACTGCAAATTGCTAGAAACTAGATTAGTTGTGTGCAAGCAACTGTCAAGAAAAAAACCAGCAACCCCCCCCCCCCCCTTCTTTACTTAGCAACAATAATGCATAAGAAAATATTAGAAAGCACAATCTGCTTAGGGTAGCACATATAGTACAGACAGAGGAGGAAGCATGTGAACAATGGATTGTCAGAGAGAGAGAGGAATGTTGCTTTTTTTAGCAGTTGGAAGGGGGCAAGGAGAGATAAGACTGTACCCCTTCCCCACATCCCTCCCCATACCTGGCTTCAGCAAGGACTTTTGCATTTCAAAAGAAATAGCAAGAAATCCGCAACTTAGAAACTGCACGTAGAGCAATATCTTGTTCATACACAAGGGGAAGGGAGGGAAAAAGGGGGCTTGCATAGGCAGGAAAAGTGTATAAAATGTACTGCTTGAGACTGTGCGGGTCTGCCTACTTGTAAGACACCCGTTACTGGCACGTTTGTGAAATAAAAACTGATACTGTTTCACTAAACTTGGATTCACTCTCTTTCCTTCCAAGAAGGGTTTGTCTGTTTCTTTCACGCGCAGTCCAAAGTTTGTGGCGGGTCACAATGAACATACATAATGGGCCGGATTTTAAAAGGGTTGCGTGTGTAAATGGCTTTATGCACCGCCGGGCCTACTTTAAAAAGGCCCGGCGGTGCACATAAAGCCCCGGGACTTGTGGAGGTCCCGGGGCTTGCAAAAAGGGGTGGGGAGGGGCGGGGCATGGGCCGGGGCAGTCTGGGGGTGGGGCGAGGTCAGGCTCCCAGCACATCGGCCATATTTGCCGCTGTGCCGGGGTTTGCCCGCCGGCACTCGGCCAGCGCGCAGAACTTGCACCTGCCCAGAGGCAGGAGCAAAAGGCAAAACAACATTTTTGAGGGGAGTTAGAGTAGGGCTGGGGGGGGGGGGGAAGTTTAGGGGAAGGGGTGGGAAGGTCAGGTTAGGGGGAACGGGGGAAGGCAACGTGGCTCAGCGCGCACAAGGTGCACAATTGTGCACCCCCTTGCGCACGCCGACTCCTGATTTTAATACTTGTGCATGCCTGCGCGCGCAAGTTATAAAATCGGGTGTACAAGTGCGTGCGCCGGGTAGCGCATGCACTTGTATGCCCGTGCGCAACCTTTTAAAATCTACCCCAATATCGTTAAACAAATGAAGTTAAATAATAAAAACTAAGGTCATAAACATAAAATTTAAAATAACTAGTCTTAGACATGGTAGAAAATACAATTATTGCAGCTATCACCTGGTTTGCATTTCTACCAACTGAAGATCATGAAAGGCATTTAATTTTAGTGTCGCCTTTGAAAAGAGATCCCAAATTGGTTCTTCTAATGTCCGAGTCTGATAATGTTAAAGGGTTTTCAGTTTCATTGGGTGGCTTCTTCCTTTACAGATGTCCACTTGCTGTCTGTTGGAGGAGCAGCTTTAGTTTCCAATGCAGAAAAGGCATTAAGTAAGGCTATCACTGTGGACAGAAGATGTCTCTTCATCCCAGGCTTTAATCTACCAGAGTCCACCATATTCCTAGATATTTGACTCCTCTGTGGGAGTGGGGGCAGAAATCCTGAATGTATCTCGGTTGAGAAGACCTGGTGTCTCTGGGTCACACGTCTTGTTCTGTAAGTAGAAGCTCTTACTATCTCCCATTTGAAAAAGGAAACATGATATAAACATTAGCCAAATAATACTCTCTTTACAGCTATGTAAAAGAAATATTTCAGTTGGCAATGTCTGTTCCAAACAATGTATACAGAGAGCTATTATTAAATGTCAGCTGGAGAGCTTTGATCTACAAATAAATTCACTGTGAAAATATAGTCCAGGTTAATAAACTCACATGCAGGAGAACAGGATGAAACAGCAACAGGAAAAACCGCCTTCTAAAATACACACTAAGAGAGGGATATATATTGAAAACTATTCAGGAGAAAAGGATTGGAGAAAAGAATTTAAGAGCAGAAAACAAAAATTTCTAAAATGCACTCTAAGATAAAGAGGAAGATATATAAATATACTGTATTGAAACAAATCACTTAGCAGATTACAGTGCTGTATGCTTTTGAATCAGGCTGCACATTCAGGCTGATACAGTACAGTGCGCTCCAACGGAGCACACTGTTAGCCAGCATTTGGATGCGCTAGCTTTACCCCTTATTCAGTAAGGGGTAATAGCGCGTCCAAAACGCGCGTCCAACCCCCCGAACCTAATAGCGCCCGCAACATGCAAATGCATGTTGATGGCCCTATTAGGTATTCCCGCACGATTCAGAAAGCAAAATGTGCAGCCAAGCCGCACATTTTACTTTCAGAAATTAGCGCCTACCCAAAGGTAGGTGCTAATTTATCCGGGCACCGGGAAAGTGCACAGAAAAGCAGTAAAAACTGCTTTTCTGTGCACCCTCCATCTTAATATCATGGCGATATTAAGTTGGAGGTCCTGAAAGTTTAAAAAAGTAAAAAATAAAAAAAATAAAAAAATTTAAAATGGGCCCGCGACTGGCGGGTCGAAAACCGGACGCTCAATTTTGCTGGCGTCCGGTTTCCGAACCCGTGGCTGTCAGTGGGCTCGAGAACCGACGCCAGCAAAATTGAACGTCAGCTGTCAAACGGGCTGACAGCAGCTTCTTTTTACCACCGGGCCTAATTTAAATAAATTAAAATACTGTATTGCACGCACAGGAGAGTGGCCTGTGCGTGCGCCGAGAGAGTGGGCACTCGCCCGCTCTCCTGCATTTTTACTGTATCGGCCCGACTGAACGTGTGCCTTGAGCTGGTTAGGACCAGTTTTACTTTTTTTTTTCTTTTCTAGTATCTTCGGTAGACTGGCTCATCCCCTATAGAGACAGATTTGTATTGGACACAGAAATGTCAGAAAATGATGTTATTTTTATAAACAACAAAAAAAATTGCATTGTTTAAAATCCGAATGTATCACATAATTGCAACAGAATTTTGAGAAGTCTACCACAGAATATGTCAATTCTTGCCACAGAAAAATCTGATGCAATAAACTGAGAGCTCTTCTCAAAGTTGTATAACTAGTTAATCAAGGGAGCATTAGAGTCCCTTTGTCAATAAAGATAGTATGAAGATGTTAAAAAAAAACAGAGCAATTTGGAATCTGCTATCATCATAGTGGTTGGGCTGAGCAAGTACCATGTCGACTTATTTTGCATACACTTGGTAAAATAATATGTAATATAACAGGCCTAAAAAATAGTTGGTTACGAAAGCAATTGAGGAAGTACTTGACAAGGTCGGGACTTAATCAATAAGAGTACTGGATTTTGCAATGAAAACCATTTAAGTGACAAAGAAAATGCCTGTTCTCAGGCTGTTTATAAATGGTACAATTGTATAAGAATGATTAACTATTTGCAATGTTTAGAGGCAGGGGCGGTTCTATAATGAGACCGGGCGAGGCAGCCGCTTCAGGTGGCAGAATTTTGAGGCAGCCAAAAATACCCCCCCCCCCCCTGAAAATTCCCTTGCAGCATCTGCCTTAGTGCCTCACATGAACCGGTTTCCAGAGCGCATAGCAAGACATTTAAAAACAGAGAGGTAATGTCCCACGTCATTACAACTGCAGGCAGGCTCAGTCAGTGAAGCGCTACAGCACAAGGGCTGAAGGCAGTGAAGGTATGACTGCTCTGATCCCCTTGCTGATTTCACCTTACTGAAGTCACGGTGCAAACTTGCTGTTTGAACTGTGTACTACCTGAGTGCTGTCCCCGCGGGATAAAAAGCTAAGCAAGCTATTATTATTTTTAAGAAAACTGGTGGGTGACTCAGTTTAGGTTCTAAAGTTTCTGCTGTTACTCAGCTCGGCGGGGGGCCTGAGGGAAAGGAAGAGCAGTAGAGCACAGATTGCCGATGCCTGGTCTCAGGCAGGGTGTTGGGGCCTTGGGAGTGCGACCAGAGGGGAGAGTCAGTTGGAGGCAGTGGCTGGCAGCATTACAGGCAGGCAGCACACAGAGACTGGGGGTTGGGGCAGGACAGGGCAGCGGCCAGGAGGGAGCAGAGCAGGAGACCTGGTAAAAGCAAGTCAGTGAGCTGGTGACAAACTCCCACTGGGGCCTCTTGAACATGACCAAATGGCTCTCCAGCCCTTCTTCGTTCCTGGAGAAGAAAGGGAGAGGGGCCAATGCAATACAGTGCGCTCAGCCGAGCGCACTGTATAACCCGCTGTCAGACACGGGATAAATAGGTGCTAATCCACCCCTAATGCAATAGGGGGATTAGCGCCTATTTAATTCGCGTCCGACACGGAGTGAATGAGTAAGGGCTCATCACATGCAAATGCATGTGATGAGCGCTATTACTCATTCACTCCAAATGCAAAAAGATAAATGTGCGTCTCAGATGCTCATTTATCGCTCAGGTACTAACGCCTGCCTGGAGCAGGCGTTAATAGCTGAGCGCCTTGAAAAGCAGAAAAAACTGCTTTTCTGTACTTCTTTTTTAAAGTTAAATAAATAAATAATGGCAGACCGCCGAGTTATGAAGACCGAGGCCGATAAACTCGGCCTCGGTCTTCATAACCAGCAGCCACGGCAGGTCGTGTTAGGAAGGAGGTGCTAAGGTTGCGCAAGCGACCTAGCGCCTCCTTCCTAGTGCGACCTCCTAATTTCCATATTGCATGGTGCCCCCCTTGCGGGCACCATGTGTGCGTTAAAAAAGCGGGAGCTGAAAAGTCAGCGCCCGCTTTCAGCGCACATAATTGCATCGACCCTAGAAAGAGAAAGACACTGATATGCAAGGGGTGGGGGGGGGGGGGGTGGATTGAAAATGACTGAAGAGAGAGGAAAGAGAAATTTGTCTGAGGCAGGGGGTGACACAGTAACTGGAGAGAGGAGAGAGAGTCTGGTCTGGGGGGAGAGTATGACAGCGACCAGTCTGGGGGGGGGGGGGGATGGGAGTGACAGTGACAGAGAGAAAGAGACTCAGCTGATTTATGGGGAAGAGGTGACAGTGCTTGATGAGAATGAGAGAGAAACTGGTATGGGGGACAAATGACAGTGACTGGTGAGAGAGAGACTGGTCTGGGAGGCGAGGTGACAGTGACTGGTGAGAGAGAGACTGGTTGGGACGAAGGGATGACAGTGATTGAGAGCAAGAGAGTGAGACGGACCTGGGGGGAGGGTTGATAGTGACTGGTGAGACAGAGACTGGTTTGGGAGGAGTGGGTGACAGTGACTGACTGGTGAGTGAGTAGTGTTGGTTTTTGGGTAGGATTTGCTGAGCAGTTGTCCTGGGCACCAGCAGCCTCACCTATTCTGCTATGGCCGAAAGAGAAGCCCGGCATTGCTACAGCAGACCCTAACCCAATTCAGTCCAAAGTTTTGTGGAAGGTCCAAGATCAAGAGCGGGTGTGTGTGTGTGTGTGTGTGCAAGAGAGTGACAGCTTGGGTGTGCGTGCAAAAATGAACATGTAGAAGTGCATGTGTGTATGTGAGAGCCTGTGTCACACATATAAGTATATGTGCAAGGGAGTGAGACAGAGCCTGTGTATATGAGAGAGAGGGAGTGTGTGTGATTATGGGCATATGTATGTGAGAGAATGAACATATATAAGTATGTGTCAGAGATGATAAAGTTTGTCCATCCCTCGCTCCTTCCCCAATTCACAACAATCTGAGGATGACTGGAAATGAAAACATCCCAAGCATGGAGAGATTTTTAAATCCTTATAGTTTTAATAATTGGGTGTTTGATGTTTCTGCTCTTTTGAAAAACTTTATTGATGTTTTAGGAAATTTATAACAATTTTAAATTATTCATCAGATGTTTTGAAATATTTATTCTTGAAATATTTATTCTTGATATAGCTATCCAGCTAACTTAACAGGAATATTCAGTGGTACGGCTGCACCGCTGAATATACCCAGCTATCTTAAAGTTAGCCAGATAAGTATATCTGGCTAACTTTAGGACAGCCCTACGGCGCGACCAGAGTTAGCCACATTGGTTAAGTGGCTAACTCTGATTATTGGAGTTAGCCACATAACTTATGCAATTAACTCTGGCTTGTCCAGAAATGCCTCCTGCCTGCCCCTGGACCACTCCTGACTTATGCGGCTAAATTCTAGTATTGCTTTAAATATAGCTGGCTAGCCATTTATACAGATAACTTTTGTTGATGAAGTGCTGTCAAACAATTTGAAAAATAGTTTTGCTGGGTGGCTGGGACTAGCCAGGGCTGTATTTCATATAGGGCCCTTAGATGTTTTTCTTGTAATAACTTATAACCATGTTGCCAGATACAGTTAATGTCAGGCCAAAGTAAGCATAGTCTAAGGGTGTGTTCTGTTAGACAAAAATTGAAATTTGTGTTGGAAGTATTTTGGTTCACTTATTCCAGTGAAATGTGATCCAGGGATACATAAATGATAGAAAATGAAAAAAATGTCTTTATTCTGTAGATGCAACATTTCTATATCTAGAGAATGTGTATTTCTGTACCTATAAGGCCAATACTGAAGTGATGGGGAGGAGAATAGAGAGAGTGCTGAGGTCGAGGGGAGAGAGGAAGTATTGCCCATCATTGCTGAGCCGTTTCAATCTGGGAAGGGTAGAGGATTTGCCTTTTGGATGTCAGCGGGGGGGGAGGGGGGAGGGCACCATTTTGTTCATTGCCTCAGGTAACCAGTTGCCTTGAGCCACCCCTGTTTAGGAAGGTTTTAGTGAATGGATGTGAGTGAATGCGATGAACATGTGTGAATGTTGATATTTTAGTTAAGTTTGAAGGTTGTTTTGCTACTGTGAGGAATATATATGGGTTTGAGTTATTTAATATTGTGTGAATTATTTATAAACAATAAAAGGAATATGCTTTTATAGATAGGTACTGTATGTGTTTGCATAATGGTCCACTTTTATATAAATTAGATTAAGTGCACGTTGGTTTGACAATATATATGTATATATATATACAAATATATATACATATATTTATATAAAACTTCTAGAAAACTTGAATACATATTTGTACTGCCTCTTTGTGAAGACAGGACCTGGTATAGGGCTGGGGCCTATGCCTTAGCGACAGGACCCAGCCTCTGGCTGGACCTCAGTGTCAAGTCTAAGCCTCAGGTTGATCCTAAGCTCAGCGATAGGACCTGATCTTAAGTCGGACCTAGCATCAGATGTAGGCCTCAGCAATTGGACCCTGCTCAATGGACCCAGTCTTGGGCCTGTAGGGAGATATCTCATGTTTTACCACTGAAAACACCCAATATGAATCATAATAGCCAAAGAAGTAGGGATGCAAGATGGCCGCCTAGACGTTGTCCTGTGCAAGACACCGGAGGGAGAACGCTGTCTTTTCCTCTAATTACTTTGGTATAATGCCGCATACTAAAAGAAAAGGACGACTAAGGGGTGAGATTATCAACTCACCAACAGTCGACCCACGACAGCCTACGATTCCCGGCATATTGGCAGGCATTGCTGCTTCAACTATTCCGGAGAGCTCGGTCGCTGGGGGATTGATTCAGGAGCAGGAACCATCCCCCTTGACCTTTGATACAACGTTAAGCCCCGGATCGCCGCGAAAACCCGTTAACCCCAGAAACATCATGATACCTTGCCTGACTTCGGTGGAAGTCGGAGGGGCCATGGCTATGGCCAGGGCTGGTGACTCCGGAGCATGGCGAATGGAAGCTTCGGGAGGGGAAAATCTTCCAGAGGAAGGAACTCCAGGAGGAATGGAGGGACCCCTGAGTGCTTCTACACCGCAAGCACGGAAGGAAACCACTCCATTTGCATCTCAAGGTATCGGGGGAAGTGAAGGGACTGTCGAAGTAGGGGCACTAAAACAGCTTGAAGAACTTTCCGTTTGTCCCCTTACAAAGAAACCTGATGCAATGTCTCTAGAGGGGATTTGGACTATGTTAAGTTCTATAGAAAATTCCATTAAAACCTTGTCCAAAGTGACAGTGGAGATACAGAATCAATCTGTGAGGAATAATAATTTAATTACAAATTTCTTTAGTAGAACAGAAGAACTGGAAAGAAAAATGGTTACTGTTGAAATGAAACAAGCAAAATTAATGGACTCTGAACGTATAAATTCAAAAAGATTGGAAACAGTTGAAAACGCATTAAGAGCACATAATCTACGTATATTAAGTTTTCCTGTTATTAATTCTATTTCTCCACTAGAACTATTTAAACTTTATATGAAAAAGAACTTAAAAATTCCTGAACAGGCTCTCCCAGTGGTTACAAAGGCTTTTTATCTCCAACAACAATCTTCTCAAGAACAGGAACAAATTTCTTCTTTAAATCTAACTAACATTTTGGAAATGTCTTCTGAACATGAAATTAATCAAAGGAGACCTTTATTAGTCTCCTTTGCATTCCTTACTGAGAGAAATCACGTAATGCGTTTATTCTTTAGAAACCGTCAGATGCCTTTTTATGGAAGTCCTATATGGATCTATCCAGACGTGATTAAAGCGACTCAAACCCGTAGGAAGGACTTTCTTTCTTTGAGATCAGATGTTGTGAAGCTAGGAGCGAAGTTTACTTTGAAATACCCCTGTAAAGCGTGCATCAGATACCTTAATGTGAATTATATATTCTTAGAACCGGACCAACTGAAGGTGTTCTTGGCTGGAAGAGCCCCTATGGTTACTCCGACAGATCCGGTTTAAAATAAGGAAGCAGTATTATAGGTGTGCCATATTTTCATTTTAGTTATAGTTTGAATTTCTTGATGATATTGCTCCTTCCGCCTCCTAATTACATTTATTTTCTTATAATTTAAATGTCCGTACATATTATAATATATGATGTTTAATATATATTGCTTGTGAATATACAATTTGTAGGACACTGAATTTACTGTAAGGAGTTTTTTCCTGGTAGAAATGTTCAAAAATTGAAAATAAAGAATTGAAAAGAAGTAATGCAGACAGATGCTGACAGGCCCCAAACACTGTTACAGCAAGAGAAAGAAATTTTGCCCAGATGAACTTTAAAACAGCACTGTCTCAGTGGAAAAACAAGAGACCTTGCCCTGAACACTGAAGGATACTTTATCAAGATGTTTGTAATTGCTTGTTTAAATAAAAAAGAAGGTAGAAGGACTATACAATGGCTAAGCCCCTAAGTCATGGATCAGCCAAGGCAAGAAAGACCCCACCCTTGGAAGAAAGGAGGGGCAGTGTGAGATGGAGAAAAACACTGATTCTGGTATAACAGTATAGCATACAGACGTGGCAGTTCGCCCCCCTCGAAGAAATGGGGAGGGCAGAAAAGACCTGCAATGTGTCAAAGATCCTCCACCCACCACGTGATTATGCATGAGCTTATGCATATTTATCAGATAGAAAGTATAAGACATGGGGGCAAGGAAGAAGACAGCAGATCCTAAGAACGAACCCTGAGAGTGACCCGTATAGGAAAAGCGAAAGGGGAGCCTGAAGCAGACCAGCACTCCCTGCTATCGAAGAAGGAGAAGACTAGGTATGGGCAGGAGACCAGAGATAGGAGACACTCTGATGAGAGATGGTGGTGAGCAGTCTGTGGTGACGGGGAGCTGAGATCATCTCAACACCTCTGTCGGTATGGGAAGGGACCCAGAATTAAGCCCAAACAGCCAGTAGCTCTGCCAGAATCTGTCCCAGAGTCAAGTCTCCTCACCTGCCGACATCCTCCAGCTCTCCAGCCGGAGCCTGCTTCAGAGATAAAACAGGGGAGAACACCTGAAGTAGGATCCAAGGGTAAGTTAGCCATAAGTATTAATATTAAGCAGGCTAAGGTTTATGGCATGTTTGTGACCACCTATGGTACAGAACTTAGCTTAGGGAAAACTGGTGCTAAGTTGCCAGGATGTTAGAGACAGGAATTGTTATTTTCTAAATGCTAAATCCTGCCAAATTTGATAAATAGAAGGCTATTTCTGAGAAGAACACAGTGTCTTTTTCCTGACTTAGGATCTGAAGTAAGGTGGGAGGGCAGCTGGAAGTGTCCTGTAGCAGACAGGTCCCTGCACCCCTAAACCTGCTTAAAGGCCAGGCCCAGGACTCAGCATTGGGATCATTTTAAGACTGGATCCTAGGGTTGGGCTTGGGTTTTGGCCTGCTTTTTTCTTTTACAGTGAATTCAACGGGGCCGTTCCCAATTGACTTCAATGTAAAATGAAGAAATTGAATAAAACGAAAAAACATATTTTTTTCATTTCAAACAAACGATGAATTATTATGACCTGAAAAATGAATGAATGAATTGAAACAAAGTTTTAGACCCTGCATATCCCCAGCCTTGGATAAAAGGACCCATGGTGATGCCGGAGGGGGTTAACAGCCTGTGCCTCCTCCTCCACTCTCCTTTACCATCTGGAGAGCTCTACTGCTAGTGCTGATATTTCCCTGGACTTCAAATCCACTTTTCAATTTGCTCCCACACCCTGAGCCGGGTCGATTCGCCCCGACCATGCCCCCAACTGCTGACATCATCAGGGGTGATGGATAAAAGGACCCACGGTGATGCCAGAGGGGCTTAACAGCCTGTGCCTCCACCACTCTCCTTTACCATCTGGAGAGCTCTACTGCTAGAGCTGCTATTTCCCTGGACTTCAAAACCACTTTTCAATTTGCTCCCACACCCTGAGCCAGGTCGGTTTGCCCCGACCATGCCCCCAACTGCTGACATCATCAGGGGGCGATGGATAAAAGGACCCATGGTGATACCACAGCGTGACAAAGGGGCGTGCCCCTTTGCCCCATTTGCTAACTGAGTTCATTTTTCTCAAAAATTTTAATATGGAGATCCCAACCATTTCGGGTAATGGAAAATACCATAGAACCACTTACAATCAAAGAGAAAGGAAGATCCACTATGCCTCTAAATCAATCTGCAGGAAATCACTGATTACAATTGTGCCTGTTCTAACAGCTTCTGCTATTACTTTGTCGTCCATTTCTCTAATCTATTGTAATGCACAATCGACCAGGAAAAAGATACCCATATTATATGATTTGATTAACTCAAAAATACCTGACTGTTTACTAATAACAGTTTTGGCTTACTGACTTGGATGCTGTCACCATTAATAACATATGTCCAAATGAATACATTGCTATCTCTGAACCCAGGCTTAATTGTAGAGGTGGAGGTTTGTTAGCAATAATAAAATCATTCCTCTCCCCAGTTAAAAAATAGCTATTATCCAAATACAATTCTTCGTTCGAAATTCTTGTCATCTCTATACAATCACTGAATATCATTCTAGTCTATTGTCCTCCAAACACCCTTCAAACGAATCTATCCACTTTTCTAGAGATTATTTCGACACTATCATTAAACTTGGTTCAATCTATTATTATTGGTGACTTCAATTTCCTTATAAATACACAGCTATCTTCTACAGCAGTTTCCTTTTTAGATGCCATGTCTGGTTTAGGATGGAATCAGTTCATTAAAGATCCCACCCACTCCCATGGTCAGTCACTAGACTTAATTTCTACAATCCCACCCACTCCCATGGTCAGTCACTAGACTTAATTTTCTACAACTAGACTTAATTTTCTACTATTCCTACTACAAAGTTTGTGATCCAACCTATCCCATGGTCAGATCATCATTTAATTTCTTTTGCTCTTGTATTAAATAGCTCATATCTGGCAAAAAAAAAACCCCTCCCAGATAGTACACAAAAGAAAACAAGTGTCCCCTGATGAATTTATTTCTTCCTTTACTTCTAACATGCCAAGAGAAAATGCTTAACATATAAATGATGTAATAACTAATTGGAGGAGACTCAATGAGTACTATACCATGACTTATACCAATTAAATCCAATCCTTTATTTTTCAATTATGGTGGACCTATTTATTTTACAAATGTGGAAACATTAAAAATGAATTCGTACAACCTACTGCTTAATTCTCAAACACTCACGCCCATACCACATACTCCCATGCTTTACCCCAGCATCAGCACAACCATACCATTGCATTCTCATTCATAACATTCACTCAATACCCCTTAAAACCAATCGCTTCTAAGCTCTGAAATATTAACAGACATATCACATTTTCATATTGCGCTTTTTCCCATGTATATCTCTTGGCAAATATAGTGGATCAATATCCTTTTTAAACAAATATTCCCATATCTTAGTCCAGTGGTTGAAGTGCATTATCTGGAAGACCTATGTATAAGGAATTGCAATAATCAAGCCCAAAAAAAAATAAGAGACTGTAGAATAGTTAAATTAAATCACATAGCTCCCTTAGTTAAATTAAATCACATAGCTCCCTTTAAGGCAGACGTCATAAAAGAAAAGCCAAATGCACCATGGTACTCGAACAAAATATGTCTACTAAAAACATCATTACGAAAAAAAGAACGTGCTTGGCGAAAACCAAAATGTTCTAACACAAAAAATACTTATCGTTGTCTATTATGAATCTATAAAAAAGAAATTGACTTTGCTAAGAAATCTTACTTTGCCGAGAAAACTTCCGCCACAAATGGTAATCCGTCAGTACTCTTTAACATTGTAAAGTCTCTAACCACTCTTAATCAGACTTCAAACTCAAATATAAATGACTCTACTTGTACAAAAATTGCTAAATACTTTCAAACAAAAATACAAAAAATATCGGAAGAATTCATTCATCTTCCAGCTCCTAAATTCCCCTCTTCTGCACTATAATCTAATTGGTCAACATTTTCAACTATTAATAGCGCTTCAGTACTTCAAATTCTTCACAAACAAAAAAAAATCAAATTCTCCTCTAAATCCTTGCTCAGGTACCCTATTTAAGGCCCTGGGAGAAGTATTTCATGACCATCTTTGCAAACTAATCAACCAGTCACTAGAGTCAGGGATCTTTCCAGATGCCCTAAAACAAACATCCATTCTCCCTATACAAAAAAACAAAGCTCTTGGTTTTACAGATCTGGCCAGCCTCCGACCTATAGCCTGCCTTACTTCACTATCAAAACTCATTGAATCTACTGTTTTATATCAACTAAATGAGTATCTCTCAGAACACAAAATCCTACATCTCTGTCAACATGGTTTTCGCAAAGGTCATTCTACTGAGACTCTACTCCTGTCATCTTTCGATACCTATCTACGTGGCTTTGACTCAAATACTGACTTCATACTGGTATTTCTAGACATTTCGGCTGCGTTTGATACCTTAGATCACCAAATACTTATATCCAGTCTTCAAACAATAGGACTAAACTCAACAGTACTCAATTGGTTTAAAAGTTACCTATCGAACCGAACTTATCAGGTCAATATTGGTTCACATTCCTCAGCTCCATACACAATTCATTTTGGTGTCCCCTAAGGATCTTCATTATCACCTATTCACTTTAACTGTTATGAATCAGAAAGTGGACCCCTGTTCCGAGGTAGAGTCAGCACTACCAAAAAGGGAGTCAACCCTCTTCGGTCTCTACTGTCGGATGGCAAGGTCTGATGATGTAGACGTTGAATGAAGAGGAGCCCATAGGGACCCGACCGCTGGGATTTAGGAGACTCCCTGGAGACTGAAGATAGTCTGGATGCAGGCGCCTCCTGCAGGTCGTGGGTTCCAGATGGCTGGCGCCTCCAGCAGGTCGTAATCAGTCCAGGAGTAGAAGTCGAAGGATAGTCCAAAGCCGGTCCAAGGGTCGAAGTCCAGAGAGAGGTTGAGAGCCGGTCCGGGAACAGATGGGAGAGTGGTCCGAAGCCAATCCAGGAGCAACACAGGAGGAGGGTCCAAAGCCAATCCGAAGTCAACGCCAGAGAATCACCACAGCCGGTCCGAAGGTCAGAAGCCAAAGAATCAATCCAACGGGAGGAGAAGCAGAAGCGGGACAAAGAACAGAGCAAATCCAGGAACACTGAACCAGGTAACCAAGCACAGAGCCTCAATACCAAGGCAAGGTCTGAGTATCAGACCTTGCCTTAAATACAGGAACTAGAGGGAGGAGTCCCAATGACAATTTCCTGTCATGGCTCCTTTAAATATTCTCATCAGCCGCGTGAACGGCTTCTAGCAGAGGCAGAGGGGGAGGAGTCAGCCCAACCGAGAGGAACCATGCGGCCGGGATTTGCAGCGGCAGCAGCCACGAAGAAGACCAAAGAGAAGACTGCCTGCCACAGCAGGAGCTTCTAACAAAGCCCGACGCCTCAGGTAAGTTTAGTATTGCTGCGGCTGCCGCCCGACTCTGGTCGCGGCCCGCTGTGGCCGGTGGACATGACACCTGGCCCCGGTTGCGGGCCGGTGGTCCTAACATTAACATTTACCTATTTCCATTATATCACATTCTTTCAGCTTTGGATGTCCAATTCAAAATATATGCTGACGATATTCAATTTTTCGTCCCTTATAAAAACTCTTGGTCCGAAACTCTATCCACTGTAGCCTTATACGTAAATATTATAGACAAGTGGCTATCTCATAGCCACTTAAAACTAAATCCCAATAAAACAGAAATTCTATTCCTCAGCTCAATTACTGACCCGTCCAACGGTCCCCTTTCACATCTACTATTAAACAGTATTTCTATACCGATCCTTACAAAAGCCCGTAATTTAGGAGTTTTACTAAACTCCGACGTCATTGTCTCAGCACATTTCCTTAATAGTTAGAAATTCTTTTTACAAATTACATCTCTTAAAATGCCTACGTCCACGTCTATTCTATCGGGATTTCCGCTCTATCCTTCAATCTTTAATCTTTTCAGGATTTGACTACTATAATGGCCTCTACCTGGGACTACCGGACTCGACAATCAAGCCGTTACAACTGATACAAAACTCAGCTACCCGTATCCTAACTGGTTCACCTGTCAGAAACCACATTTTTCCCACATTATACACTTTACATTGGCTGCCTATTAAATTTCGAATACAATATAAAATCCTGACCATTGTACGTTCACTATTACATAATCCATCCTCAATCTGGCTTTGCAGTATTCTTCGAATTTAAGGTCTCTGAACAAAAACCTATTAGATAGTCCATCAGTATGCCTAGCACGTTTAAATATTACAAGAAACAGAGCATTCTCAGTAGCTGGCCCACAAATATGGAACTCATTACCTACACTGCTTCATCAAACTTCAAATCCAAAAGAATTCAAAAAATCATTAAAAACGTATCTTTTCTCAAAAGCATTTGCCATCCCAGATACAGATCTACACATCCATCATTTTTCATTTTGTACTCCAAAGTCATGCGGAACTAATCTTCCTTTTCTATCTATTGTTTGTAAAGTTTAAAGTTAAGATATTATTTTAAAACATTTGTTTTATAACTTTTAATTTTAATTTTTTATTATAACTCATGATTGTATTTTTTCTATTGTTTTCATTTTTTGTTTGCTTATGAACATTATACACTGTTTTGATCAATATTTTATTGTTAGATGGTATATAAATAATTTTAAATAAAAATAAATAAAATAAAAATCAATAGGCATGAATTATACCTGTGCCTAAGGTAGCAAATATTTAGGAGCGGCAGTATGGTTGTCAACTGGCTCCAAATTTTCAGGACAGGTTGATTCAGTCTAGGTTTTACCCCATTGCATGTTGGGATTTATTCTGATTTCCCTATTTCATTCTCTAAGTAAAGCAAGACTATAAGTACCTGCATGCAGGGGAGTAAAGCCAGGCCTATTTTAGATCAGCCATAGTCCGATGCCACCTAGTGGTGGTACCAGAGCAGTATGTATAACCTTGGATCCCTAAAAGGAGAACCAAGAAAAAAGACCAATCTAAACTAAAATTCAACATAAACCAAATAATGTGCTGTAACTCAAAAATGAAATACAGTGTACCAGGGTAAATCAAATTTTGAAGTATAAAACATAATCCGGAGGGACAGGGGGTGAGCAGAGCACATTATTTAGTGCCCACTGGCTAACGAAGGTGTCAATTGAGCCAATAGATACAGTGAAATAGTGCTCTGCTCGAAGGTGGGAGCTGTTGTGTCCGTCACTGCTCGACACCCTCACTCCGCCCTCTTTACCTCTGTGGCGACTCCCTCCGGGTCTGATGGATGGTTAGCTGCCGCGGCATCTTCTTGCCGTCTCCCTCCGGCATCCCCGGACCGGCAAGACGTTGCGGATCCGCCATGTTGCCTGATGATGTAGGGCATGTGCTCATTCCGATTGATGTACCAGCAAGGGCACGAACCTCAGGGGCGTCCCCCTGGGATGACGTCATCCCCTTCCAATATAAAAGGTCTCAGTATTCGCTAACAAATTGAGTTAGCAAGGATTCGTCTAAGCTACTCTGCCTCCTCGGACTTACCAGAGGTACCCGCTCCTCGGGAGCCTCGCTCTCTTTTCTTTATTTCAGATTGCAGTTAGGAACTGGTACTCGCTCCTCAAGGGCCCATGTTCCTGAACACTCCGAAGATTCTCTACTGCCTGGAAGCTATTGCAGATACAGACATTTGTGAGTTACCATCGCTCTCTCAGAGCTTTCCCTGGAACCAGGGACTCACTCCTCGAGGGCCTAACCCTTTCCAGCTACTGAGCTTCTTTAAGACCTTATGTGAGTTTTGTCATCCAGTTCTGGTTATAAACACAGCATAACCTGTCTACTCACTATCTATAGTTTCTCTCCAGCTCAGCAACCCTGGGATCGCTGTTCCAGTACCTGAGAGACTTCAGCCCTGCCGGGCATATCACTTCACTACTGCCACCTCTGGTGGTTCTACTAACCTGTCTAATAAAAGAATTATCTGTGTGTGTCTCCATACCCAAGCCTAGCCACTGGTCCCTCTCAGGATATCCTCCTGGGGGCGCTGTCATCTGCCATCGGCCCAAGGATCCACCTATCTACCTTCCTTTATAGCCGGGTGCCCTCTCCAAGCACTCCGCTGGGAACAGATTGCTACTCCTTACCCATCAGGAACCTTCAGCAACAGATTCATAATAGATTGCAACTCCACAGTCTATACCTTAACGTATTGTTAACTCCTCCCTTCTTGAGGAGTAGAGCATATCAGTTTGCTAACTCCTTCTTCCATAGGAGCCAGTTCCATAACAGATTGCTAACTCCTCCCCCTATAGAAGCCTATTCATAACAGGAGCCTACCAATGCCCGGAACAGGACCTTGCAGTCAATGGGAACCTCCCTGTGCAGTTGTTGTCTCCTGGTCTTGTGGATGGCCATTTTTGCAAGGGTCAGGAGGAGGTTGATGAGGAGGTCCCTTGCTCTATGAACTGGGGCCTGGGACATGGTGCATCCAAAAATAAACACGTGGGGAGCGAAATGAAGCCAGAACTGCAGAAGAAGATTTTTGAGGAAAATAAAAAGGGGCTGCAGTCTGGCACAAAAGAAGTAAATGTGAAAGTCAGACTCTGATATTCCACAAAAGGGACAGGATGGTGAGAAGTCTGTGAAACGGGTTAAAAACTCACCCATGCTGAAGGCACCATGAAAAATTCTCCAGCTCAGATCCTTGGTGGTCCTTGGAATATGCTGAGAATAGAAAGATGCCCACTGGGGCTTCTTGCCCTCAGATAGTGGAAGATGATATCTGGACAGGAGATAAGGGAGAGGAAATGCATGCATGCACGATCGAGTAGATCTTGCTTCTTGGCATGGTGCAGAAATGAGATTAGACAATCGTGATGGGTTGTCTGGGTGGGGAGGCTGAGGGGGTTTGCGGGGCATGCAACTGATAAACAGATCTGGACACACGGGGCTCTAAGTCTGGTGGGCATGTCCAGTCTGCAGAACCCACTCGAGGAAGGAGCGTGATTGGGTGTTATAGTGTTCCTGATCTCCTGGAGGAGGCGATGGGTGACATGAGGGGTTGCAAGACCCATGAAGTGGGCTAGGGCTCAGGCCTATTGTAGGTTGATCAACTGGCAAAGATAGTAACAGTGAATCAACGAAGCAGAACACCTCTCTAGAATAATTCACAAATATAAAAGAGAGGGAAAAGGATCAATGTCCAATATCAATCTCCCATCCACTTAATTGACAAATGACAATATCATAAATCAGTCTTTGCTTTAAAGAATTTACATCTGCAGCCTCTCGCCTCGCAATGGGCCGCAAGCTTTAATCAGCTTACAGAGCAAAGTATAACTCCTTTTTAATCATTTATTGTCATATTGTCAGTCCCTATTCAAAACTTTATTCCAAATAATTTATCCATAAACTACATTCTAAACACCCTTAAAAAAGGTATACCAATATGCAAAAAAATTAATTTATCGCTTCTCACTCACTATTTTTCACTCTGTTATTTCTAAATCTTTGTGAAAGATTTGTGAAAGATAGTAACAGGCCAGCATGCGCCATTGCGGAGGTGGGTCTGTGTAAAGAAGCCTCTGTAGGGCTGGATACATACTAGATTCTGCCCATCCTCTCCCAGTGGGAGGCTCGGAACACCAGCAGAGACCCAATGTCTCCCAGCCCAGAAGAAGTCTAGCAACCTCTTCTGGGTATAGGCCAAAAATTCAGGGGTCGGACTCAGGGCAATCAACCGATACCAGAGTATGCTTGCCATAAGCTCATTGAATTCCAAGGCCTTCCCCTGAGGGATAGTAACTTATGGTTTATGGTTTATTTAGGTTTTTTAAACCGTCACACCAGTAAAAACCTTCACAATGGTGTACAAAATTAAAACAGGTGAAATACAATGGATACAAAGCAGAAATTATTAAGATATAGCTGTTAAATTAGTCTAAAATCATAAAATCATAAAAACAATAATAAAACAAGAGCTATCTACTAAAAGAAAGAGGAAGCACAGAAAATATAATCTAGATAAATAAATAATAATACACACAAGGGGGTCTGCTGCAGGGTTATCCACTTTCTGCATAAGCGCACGTAAAAAGGCATGTTTTTAGGTCGGCTTTACATTTCTTGAGGTCAGATTGTAGCTGTACTTGGGGTGGAAGAGTGTTCCAAAACTTAGGTCCTGCGATAGAAATTGCTCTCTCTTACTTCACATAGCCTTGCTGTTTTATTGTAGGTATTGATAGTAAGCCTTTATTAGCAGATCTTAAATTTTTGGGGGGAACATGAAGTCGGATTGCTGTGTTAAGCCATTCTGTTTTGTTTCCATATATAAGATTGTGAAGGATACAAGCCGTTTTATAATGTATACGTGATGTTATAGGAAGCCAATGGAGGGCAATCAGAATGGGGGCGATATGATCACATTTTTTAACGCTGGGTAGACCCATGCACAACCTCAGGTGAGCGCCTACTTTGTCTTCCTTCTTGCACCAATTGACAGGGGCCATGGTCTCCTCAGTCAACAGGTGGACTCCTAAGTATTGCAATGTCTCCCCGCTCTAAGCTAGATTACGAAAAGCTTCGGGGAGCATATCCACCTGTTTTCCTATTAAAAGCCCGGAACATTTTGCCTAGTTGATCCTCACTGAGGATGTGGCAGAGTACATCTGCTGACAGCCTGTGTGCTCACTAGATCAACTGGCTCTTGGGCCACAAGGAGTACATCATTGGCATATGCCAAAAGAGTCACTCACATCTTGGGTTCCTGCAGCACCAGCCCAGTAAGCCTCCTGCTTAGGAGGTGCAGGAAAGGCTCAATGGCCAGTGCATACAGTTGCCCCGAAGAGGGGCACCCTTGATGTACTCTTTGCCTGAATGCTAGAGGTGCCGTTAGGGACCAACTGACCTTCACAAGGTACTCTGCAGAGCTGTACAGGAGTTGGAGAAGACCCACAAATTGTGGGTCAAAACCAAATGCCTGAGGGTTTCCATGAGGTATCCAGGATCCACCCTGTCGAATGCTTTCTCTTGGTCTAGAGCAAGAAGGGTGACCGGCAGACCAGTCCTGCAATTGAGATGGATCAGATCCTGCACCAAATAGATGTTATCAAATATTGTCTGGCCCGGGATCATGTAGGACTGGTTGGGGTGAATTACATCGGCAAGCACAGACTTAAGCCACAGCGAGATGGCTTTGGCTATGATTTTATATGCTGTGTTGAGCAGCAAGATAGGGCCCCAGCTCTTCATGTTGCACAGGTCCCCCTTCTTAGGTATCAGTATTGATACTGCTCGGTCTTGAGGGTTCCATCTAGGACCCTCAAGAAGTCAGGTCCCAGCTTACTCCAGAAGTGATGATAGAACTCCATGGTCAACCCGTTGATACCCAGAGACTTATTTTAGGGCATCAGACCTAGGGCTTCAGAGATGGGAAGCCCTCCCAAAAAACCCTGCAGGTGTCCAGGTCTGTGGGATCCGGAGAGAAGAGCTTTGAATAGAATTCTCTAGCACTGGGGCAAATACTCTCCAGATCCTTAAGGAGAGACCCGTTCGCAGACAGCAGGCATATTATCTGCTTCTTGGTCCCCCTTCACTTCTCCAACCCATAGAAGAAGCATGATCCACGATCCATCTCCCGAAGGATTTGGATGCATGACCTGATCTAAGCCCTCATGTTCCCACACTCGACTAGGTCTAGGAGGGTGCACTTCTTCTCAATGCACAGGCTCTGCAGACCTTGGTCCTCAAGTGCAGGTAGGCGCTTCTCAAGATCAAGCACTTCCCCCTCCAGATACGCAATCCCAGCATTTCACCTCCTTCTGTCGCTTCTGGCATACTCCTGACAGAGGATCTTGAGACGGACCTTTCCCATGTCCCACCACCAACTCAGTGAGGAGAAATCCACTTCGTAGCCATGCCAGTCATCCCAAAATTCCCAAACCATCATCACAAAGCCCAGGTCCTCCAGTAAGGAGTTGTTAAAATGCCAATTGGCTGCTCGGGGTTTTGCTGACTCCAACCCTACCTTCACAGTCACTGGGTTATGATCCTTAAATGGTGCCAGTCTAATGGCACTGGACTGGGCTCATGACATCAGGTGGCTAGATATATAGAGCCTGCAAATTCAAAATTGGGAAACCACTCCCTCTATCACCCTGACAAAGGTAAAGGTGTCGAAGGGCTCAGAGTGGTGTTCTCACCAGACATCAACCAGGGAAAAATGGCAGACTAACTCCCTCAGGATAGCCGACGAGCCCTGGTATGGTTCCTGGCTGTTCCTGTCCAGGGCTTTGAGAGTACAGTTAAAATCACACCTGAGCACCATAACTTCATCAACATCCAAGCTGTCAAGATGGGTTAACATCTGGCTGAAGAACTGCTGACTACTGGACCCTGAGCTCAGAGTGTACATGTTAATGAAATTAACGATTCCGCACTCGAGCTAGACCCTGACATGCAGCAGTCTTCCTGGCATGGCGGTCTTCACATAAAGCACCTCAGGCTGAAATGTCTCTGCAAACAGAGTCACAACCCCACAACATTTTATTTATTTATTTATGTATTTATTTATTTAAAATTAAGAACATAAGAACTTAAGAAAATGCCATACTGGGTCAGACCAAGGGTCCATCAAGCCCAGCATCCTGTTTCCAACAGTGGCCAATCCAGGCCATAAGAAACTGGCAAGTACCCAAAAACTAAGTCTATTCCATGTTACCATTGCTAATGGCAGTGGCTATTCTCTAAGTGAACTTAATAGCAGGTCATGGACTTCTCCTCCAAGAACTTATCCAATCCTTTTTTAAACACAGCTATACTAACTGCACTAACCACATCCTCTGGCAACAAATTCCAGAGTTTAATTGTGCGTTGAGTAAAAAAGAACTTTCTCCGATTAGTTTTAAATGTGCCCCATGCTAACTTCATGGAGTGCCCCCTAGTCTTTCTACTATATACCGCATGAATAAGGCAGGTACCTGCCCATCTATGCGGTTTACAAAACATAACATTCATAAAAATTAGTACACACATTAAAATGAATACATTACATTTAGTTACATTAGGTCTGAGTACATCTTTAAGCAGATTGTGTTATTGAATGTTGAAAGCTTTGTTAAACAAATAAGTTTTTAGTTTTTTCTTGAATTCATTATGATTAACTGTCAATCTTAAGTGATCCGGTAGGGCGTTCCACTGGATTGGTCCTGCTACAGAAAATGCACATTTTCGAATAAGTTCTAACGTTGCTGATTTAACTGATGGAATTTCTAGGATGCATTTGTCCATTGAACGGAGTTGTCGTGGGGGTCTATAAATATGTAAAAGTGAGCAAAGCCAAATGGCATTTGTAGAATAGAGTAAATTATGTATGGTAATTAATAGTTTATAGGTTATACGATAAGTAATCGGAAGCCAGTGTAGTTGTTGTAATATAGGTGTTATGTGTTCTGATCTTGGAAGGTTGAATATGGTTCTAGCAGCTGCATTCTGAACAAACTGTAGTAGATGTAGCGTTGACAGGGGTAAACCCAGGTATAAAGAGTTACAGTAATCGATTTTGGATAATATTAAAGCTTGAGTTATTGATCAAAAGTCAGTCATTGTTAATAATGGTTTGAGTTTTTTAAGCATGAATAATTTGAAAAAGGATTTTTTGACTGTTTCGGATATGTTAGTTGTCATGGATGATTTAGAGTCTATGATCATACCTAAATTTTTTGCATGGTTTTTTATGGGAATGATCTGATTTTCAAAAGTAAATATTTGTGGAGCTGAATCAGGTACGGATGATAAATATATTAATTCTGTTTTGGACACATTGAGTTTTAATCTATTGTGGGATAGCCATGTTTTTATTGTCTATAAATAGATGTGTAATAAAGAAAAAGTGTTAGACCAGGAATCGGAAAAAGGCATTGTGAATTGGATGTCATCTGCATAGATTTTGAAATTCAAATTAAGACCATCTAATAGGCGACAGAGAGGTAGGAGGTAAATATTAAATAGAAGGGCTGAAAGGGAAGATCCTTGTGGTACACCTGTTTTGGTGGTGTACCAGTTTGATTTAGATTGACCAATAGTGATACGCTGTGATCGATTTGAAATGAAAGACGAAAACCATTTTAACACTGATCCTGAAATACCTATCTGAGTTAAATTGGATAAAAGTATATAATGATTTAATGTATCGAATGCTGCAGCGATATTGATTAAAACTAGAATGTAGTTAGTGTGAGACTCAAAACCTCTAATAATGGAATCAAATGATGAAATGAGTAGAGATTCAGTACTGTGGGATTTTCTGAAACCATGTTGATTTTTATGTAGAAGATTATTGTCTTCGATGTAATCGGAGATTTGACATAGGACAACAGTTTCAGTTATTTTGGCAATGGAAGGAAGTGAAGCAATTGGTCTATAATTTGTCAAATCAGAGGAATCATGATTTTTCTTTTTTTGGAATTGGTAATATAGAGGTTTTTTTAAGAGAGTCTGGAAAATGACCTTGTAGCAGAGAGGCATTAGCTATTTTAGTGATTGATGGAGCGATGTGCTCTTTAATGTAGCATGTAGCAGTGAGGTGGTTAAAGAAGACAGTGCTGTGCCACTCCAGCAGCCAGTTGGCCTCATTTTCCAGAGTGGTGTGGGTCTCTTGGAGGAAGCTCACAGCATACTTCTCCCCTTGCAGAAAGCTGAGTACCTGGAGTCTCTGAAACCCAACCCTACAGCTGTTGACATTGTGTGCCTATGCTAAAAGCCATTCTCTGTCAATGTTATTCTCAAGTCCTTATTTGAGGAGCTTGAGGCTGTTATAGAATTTACAGAGATGGACATGTTCGGCTGTCCCGTATAGTTTGGCTCGATGGTTGGCTCACAGAATGGCCCAGACTGATCGCCGCAGCAACTCTGCATCTGCACTTTTCTAATGCCAAGCACTCCTTCTTTCTGAGATGCAGGGTTCCCTCTAGAAATTGAAGGATCTCCGGCTTTGGAATAATGGAAGCCTCAGAGTCTGCAGGCTCTGCACTACCTATAGATTCATCATCTCACTGCTCATCATCCCTGCCACCCCACTGTTGAGGATTTCAGAGCTCTCCCCATGATCAGATGGTGTCTCTGATTGTGAGGGACCCGTTGGCTCCCCAGTGGTGGAAACTGGAGGTGCTTGGAATGGCGACTCTGGAGCTGAGGAGAAAGCTTCCAGCAAAGAGATAGCCACCATCTCCAGGAGGTCCTCCGGAGGGGTTATCGTCACCATTACTGTGACCTCAGGAGATTGGCTAGTGAGAGGAGGAGCAACCTCTAAGGAGCCTACAGATGTTGCTTCCTCTCCCTCCAGTGTTTCAGCATAACCAGTCTCCATGGCCAAGTCCTGGGTCACTGAGAAGCTGGAAACCCCTTCCTCCTCAGCCATTGTCTCTGGTTCTGACTCTCCTAAGGCCAAATCTGCCCCGCTGATTGTCTCAACCTCGATGTCTGTAACCGGGTCAGACCTGGCTCCCCATACTGGCCAGGTGGTAACCCCGAGGGGCTCTCCCTCTCCTCTTCAGCAGCCCGGGATTCAGAGGTCTGCGGGCAGTTATGTTGGGATGATAGGCATCTGCAATTTTGGCAGAGGAGGGGGAGATCCAAGTGGTGTCAATTGGGTGGGTCCTAGCAGAGGTAGTAGGGATGCTAGGACCTTGGCCCCCAGAGGTACAGATGGAGTTTGGGGTTCAGGGCTTTGCAGCTGTCAAGTTGATAGTAACAGCTACAGATGAGGGAGCAGCAAAGGACAGCTCAGGGGTGGCAGACTTATTGGCTTTCTTTGCCTTGGGGCATACTTTGTGGGTCTGCCCCACCTAGTACAGGAAGCACCTCACCTCCTCTGTGCTGTATTAGATTAGTGTGTAGGGGCCCCCTCTTATGGGATAATAAAAGAGCCCTCCACTTCCTCTCTTCCCTGAGGCAGCTTCATGGTCACCTGCAGTCTAAAGGACAGGACATAGCATATAGTCCCGTGCCTGCACCCCAAGGGTATCACAGTGATGGGAGAGCGAACTTCCCCCAGGGTGCGCAGGTGACCCATTATTACTGTCTCAAGATTATAGAGTGGCACATTTGATAGTATCACCTTGGTTCCGGGGACCTCTAGAGGCTCCGCTGGTACAAAGACACCCTCCACCACTATGCCCTTTATAATTGCCACATGTGTGGCGGTCAGCGTATAGAGGAAAAATACTATTTTTCCGTGCATCCTGCCAGCCACCATAATGGCTGCAGGAACCACAATGTGGGCCAGTGTCCTTATGTGGTCCTTGATAGTTGCCCCTCCCATTGCTGGACACCATACCCCATGCCTCCAGGTTAGCCCATGGAAGGGGTAGATGACATATTGTATTGGGTATGGGCTCTACTGCCTGATCCTAGCTGTTGTGCTCATCCTACATCTCTCACCTGATACCACCACCACATAGGATCTTGTTTGCAGCAGTTTGACTGCAGCAGAAGTGGAAGCAATAACCAGGGCTCTGAGCTTTGTCTTTATTGTGCCCTGCTGCTGCTTGAGGTGTTTTAAGTTTCACAGCAGCAGGGACACTGCTTGTCTCTCTGGCCAGCGACGCAGCCACTCTGAGGTGGAAGGAAGGGTAGTGTCAGCCAGAATGGCTACCTCAGTGGTGGAAGAAACTGGGGCATGAATGGTGTTTTCAGTGGCTGGCATACTAGTGCCAGCCACTAAAGGATTTCCTAAAATAGGGGTCTCTGCCCCAGCAGATAACAGTGCTGGGACAGGAGGATTGTGCCCAGCAACAGCAGAGATGTCATGTTTAGGTGTAGCTGGGTCAGATGCTGCATTTTGAGGAAGTGTAGCAATAGGAGATGCTGTGGATGCAGCTGCAGCTGATGTTGTTGCTGCAGCTTTTGGGGTGCCCGCCAGAAAGTCACAGAAGTTCTTCTTTGGTATTGACTTCTAGCTGGCACCTCCCCCCCCCAGCTTTCTTAGGGCCTGCTTGAGGCTGCTTCTTCCCCATTGCCCAGGCTGTTCTTTCTATCGAGGTACAGGCAATGGGGACTGGAATTGAAGCAGCCTCTACTGAAATTAAAAGGGAGGTGGGAAGGGTCGCTTAAAGAGGGACTTTTTTTCCTAATATTTATTTTTACACATTTAAATTAAATGTGTAAAAATAAGTGAAATGACAGTGAAGTTTTAACTGAACAAGTGAACCTGTACTCCAAAATTAAAAAGAGAGTGCACAGGAGAGTGAGACGTGCAAAAAAACTGTAAATCAAACTTTCCGCGTCATTCATCAAAATGCATTGTTAACACACACAATAAAGCGTTAATGTGTGCATTGACGCCATAATGCATGCGATAAGAACAATAACGCATGGCGCAAATGCAAATTTTTGGGAGGGGCAGGATCAGAGAGGAGTTTGGGCAGGATTTAGGAAAGTGAGGGGCAATATCACATCGTACAAAAGCATAACACATGCTATCACACAGTTTTAATGCCGGAAATAGCCGTTAGGCTGTGTGATATGCATGAAATGGCCATAACGCAATTTGCAATACATTTTTAGACTTGCATTTTGGCCATTTCTGGGTTTGGGAGGAGAGTGGAGTGGAGTAGAGAGAGAGCCTCATAGTGTGCAACTATTTATATCTCTATAGGAGGGTCATCTACTAGATAACTAGATCGAGGTGAGGTGTTGGTGGTGGTTTAGGGTTTAGGAGTCAGTTTCTCATGTAGAGTGAGATGTACGAACAGCACAGTACACCTTGGTGAAGATTTGATGCCATTTGGAGTGAAAAAAGTCTCACAAAGATGAAATTTTGTACTATGTTATCTCACTCTAGCTTGATGGTACCCTGTTATAGAGTCCATCAAGTTAGGGTGAGAGAACATAATAGAAATGGCATCTTTGTGAGACTTTCCTCACTCCAAATGATGCCAAATTTTCACCAAGGTGTACTGTGCTGTTCGTATGTCTCACTCTACACGAGAAACTGGCCCCTAAACCCTAAATCATCACCAACACCTCACCTCGAACAATTAGATGGCCCTCCTATAGAGATATAAATACTTCACTACTACAAAGTCCTTGTAGATAGTCAGTCTGTCTCCCTCCCTCCCCCCAGCACAAGATATGAAAAATAGGCATTATCATATCACACCTTTTCTTATCGCAGGCGTTATCAATGCGTTAATAACGCATTCTGATGAATCCAGAGGTTACTTAGAAAAGAAGGCTCCTTGGCTGCTCCAGGAAGGCTTACAGCAGGGGTCTGATCAGAGCTCAGCTGGGCTTCAGAGCCCTCCCCCTCCCAGAACTTCAGGAGCCTCAGCGATTAAGTTAAGAAAATAAAAAGGTAAGAGCTTGCTGCTCTATTAACTTATAAAACTAAAATAAAATTTTAAAAAAAGGCAATTGTTGGGAGAAGGATTGAAAGTAAATAACTAAATCAAAAGAGTTGAAATAAGACTCTCCCTTCAGCTCCAAGGAAAGGGCACAACAGAACTTAAAACTATAAAGCAAATAAGAAAGGAAATGTGCTTCTAAATCCCTGAAAAACTGTCCCTGCCTAACTAAAACTTCACCCTAAAACACACCACACACACACACACATATATATATATATATATATATATATATATATATATATATAAGTGAATGGGGGAAGGGAAGAGAGGCTACTATCAGTATACAAACAAATCAAAGCCTAAATAAATGAAATAAACTCTAAATAAAAGTGAGGACTGATGCCTCAACACAAGCTGAACTAAAATATGTCAAAATTATAAAACTAATTAAACAAAATACATGTAAAAAAGTTTGTAATCTCTGCTGCAGGAGCACGATGTGAACATAGGCTCCCTCCAGGAGGGAAAGCCAGAACTGGGTCAACCTGTCCTGCAAATCTAGAGCCAGTTGGCAACCCTGGCTGCAGTCTGGCTAGGATTTGCTGCCTTCCAGCTCTCATTCAGAAGAGAACAGACTTCTGCTACCTGTTTCAGACCCTTGCGGGCGATGGGGGTGGGTGGGGGGTTAAAAACTGCAAAAGTGCCTTGGGGCAGGAAAATCTGTTCCTGCACATCCCTAATTGTAAATGGTGTGTCATTGAGAGCATGGAGTTCCAATTGACTTAGAAGGTTCTATTGCTAAGAAATGAACTAAATCAGTTACTTAGAATTCCTATGTCCTTGAGGTGCCTGACAAGAAGATGATAATCAATTTTGTCAAATGCTGAACTCATATCCATACAAGGAAATCCTTCCCTTTAGCTACTTTTGATCTTATTTTATTTAGCAGAGCTGTCAGTGCAGATTCAGTGCTGCAGCCTCTTTAGAAACCTGATATTCTGCCTTCCACTTTTTTTTTTGTTTTCTTTTCTCTTGAAAACAAATCTTGAACCGCAGGTGTCAGATACTATCTCCCTTTAATCCTCCACTTACCTGTGCTTCACCCCTTCTCTTTCTTTTTCGGTAGGATTTATGTGCTTGTGGTGATGACTGATCTTGAAGTTTTTGCTCCCTGCGCTTGGCAGTAGAATCAAGGACCTGCCCCAAAACCACCTCCTGCGGTCACTGGGAGCTGAGCTGCAGCCTCTGTCCTCAAGCTCCTTTTCCTCGTTTCCTTTCCTTCAGGCCGTGCTATTATTCATGCTCTCTGACAGGGGGCTGTCGCGCTTGTCATCTTCTCGGATATTTACTTCTTTTTGAAGCACTTTCACAGGCAGAGATTGTCCAGGTCGGGGGAGGGGGTTGGAAAAAAACGAAGGAGCAGCTGGTGGCCGGCATGGGGGCGCTGCCAGGCGCCTCGCTGCAGAAGGTCTTCTGGCTGTTGGTGATCTTCTGTGTCCTGCACCTCGTTGTGGCCATGGTGTACTACATGGCCAGCAGAAACCTGGACATCTTCCAGTACTTCACCAAAAATAAGCAGAGCCAGCACGACTGGAAAAACGCCAGCACTACCCCGGCGGCAGAGCCGCATGTGTGCCCGGAGACCTCCCCGCTGCTGGGTAAGAGCCTGCTGTGCCCTCCCCCACCCCAAAGTCACCAGGAGGTGCAGCATCTATCGGTCGCTGCACCTTCCATGGGCTTTTTCTTCTACTCTCTTTCTGTTAGAGTTTAGACATTTTTATTATTGTTTCTTTGGATGATTTATTCAGTTTGCTTGAGGATCCTATATTTGGAAGGATGGTTTCATCATTGTAGTGCAAAATTCATGCACTTTAGTGGGACTTTGCAGTATTCTTCATGCCCACTCTCTATCAGGTAAATTTTAAAAGGAGCGTGCGTGCGCCCATAAATGTGCTTATTGAGCACGCAAACAAAAATACTCTTAATTTTATATCATGTGTGCAAATACACACATACCATTTAAAATATCCCTACTACACATATGTGTGCAGCTTTTACGCAGACAAGTGGGAGAGAAGGGGAGAGAGAAAGAGAGGGAGGGAGGGAGAGAGAAAATGACATTCTATATATTTCCCACTGTCAGGCCGATGCAATAAAATGTGCGGGAGAGCCAGCGCTCTGAGCTGAGCACCCGCTCTCCCGACGTGCGCCCAGGCACCTCTCCTGGGCACGAGATTTTGTATTCAAATTAGGCTGTCCCTAGCATCTCCTTATTAGCGGAAGCGGCGGCTGTCAGTGGGTCCGACAACCAATGCTTAATTTTACTGGCATCAGTTTTCGAACCCGCTGACAGCCACAGGTTCGGAAAACGGACACCGGTAAAATTGAGCATCCGTTTTTGAACCCTCTGACTGGCGGGCAGATTTTCTTTTTTTGTATTTTTGATGTCTCTGACTTAATGTTGCTATGATATTAAGTCAGAGGATGTACAGAAAAGCAGTTTTTTCTGCTTTTCTGTACAATTTTTCCTGTGCTTTCCTGGTGCTTTAAAGTTAACTCCTGCCCTTGGCCAGGTGTTAATTTCTGAGAATTAAATGTGTGGCTTGGCCGCACATTTTACTTTCAGTATTCTGGGGCTCATCAACATGCAGTTGAATGTGATGAGTGCTATTAGTTTCGGAGAGGGGGGGGGGGTTTGGCTGCGCGTTTTCCACACGCTATTACCCCTTACAGTATAAGGGGTAATAACAGCCTGTCTAAAGCATCCAGCCAAATGGAGGCACCATTCTGTATTGGCCTGTTTAAGAGGGGCACTTTCAATTCAGGGTGGACATTAGGGGTGGAGGCGGTGTTACAAGGGTCTACAGATCCTTGCACCCCTGGCAGACCAATGTAACACTGCCTCCCCCACCCCCCAAAATCCACCCTGAGTTGAAAGTGCCCCTCTTACAGTGGGAGATATATATAGAGTTTCAGATTGTCTCTTTAAGAGAGTCTCTCTCTTGGTCTCTCTCTCTTCCCTCCCCCTCCAGTGTTGAGGATCCCTCTGACCCAAAATCTGCAGACTTGTGCCCAATCAGGACCAGTAGTAAAGTTACACAGGTAAACACAGTACTGTTGTCATGTTCAGCCTTGCAAAATTCAGGGGTTATGTGCATACGTCACAGCCCAAATACACATATATGGGGCCATTTTCGCATTAGCAATGTTGTGCTTGTAAAATTGACCTGCATAAGTTCTAACCCCCTCCCCAGAGTTTTATAGGTCTTGAAAGTGAATTCACATTGCTTGTTTTTTGGGGGGGGGGGGGTTCTATGTGCAGCTTTCTTCCTTTTCATGTTTTGTTTGGGGTGGGATCTGTAAAGTTGCTGCTGTTCTTTTAAACTTGAAGAAGATGAGGGAAGCTCATCCAGACCCGAGTGCAGATTACACTCTCTTGTTGGCTGACCCCAGAAACTTGTAGGAGTCTTCCCGAGGCTGTGCCTGTGTGGTGGTTGGGAGCATTCTTGGAGTGTATAGGAAGATGTTGGAGAAAGGCAGCTGGCTCCTTTCTCTGAATGTAACCTCTGGCCAGAGGTATATGACCCCTTAGGTTCTGTCCCAAACTATGAGGTAGTAGTGGGGTCCCTAGCAAGAGGATAATTGCTCTCGTAGCACTAGCCCCTTCTCTGAAACATGTGGAACAAGAGGGACCATAGGGAACTGTTTAAACCCCTTCACAGGAAGAGCAAAACACAAATAGATATTTAAACAAAAAAAAGTAAAGAACATTTGTGAAAAATTGACAATATCCCAACCCTCTCCTGGGTCAGGTTTTCAGGATTGTCACAATGAATACACACGGGTCTCCAGTGTATGCAAATCTATCTCATGCATATTCAATGAATATCCTGATAACCTGATTTGTTAGGTGTGTCTCCAGGAGACTGTCCTAGATAAGAAATTTGATCACATCAAAGATATTCAGACAGGACTGCAAGTTGATTCTTTTCAATCCTGAAGAAAACACTACTACTACAAAATGTGTCCAATCAAATATAAGGTTTGGTGTTTATACATTTTTTGTAAGGTTTGACCAAAGGTTTCGCCCTCCGCCCTACCCAGGACAAATTCTATTTGTAGCTGTTAAAACACATAAGAACATAAGAACAAAGAACATAAGAAATTACCATGCTGGGTCAGACCAAGGATCCATCAAGCCCAGCATCCTGTTTCCAACAGAGGCCAAACCAGGCCACAGGAACCTGGCAATTATCCAAACACTAAGAAGATCCCATGCTGCTGATGCAATTAATAGCAGTGGCTATTCCCTAAGCCAACTTGATTAATAGTAGTTAATGGACTTCTCCTCCAAGAACTTATCCAAACCTTTTTTGAACCCAGCTAAACTAACTGCACTAACCACATCCCCTGGCAACAAATTCCAGAGCTTAATTGTGTGTTGAGTGAAAAAGAATTTTCTCTGATTAGTCTTAAATGTGCTACTTGCTAACTTCATGGAGTGCCCCCTAGTCCTTCTATTATTCGAAAGTGTAAATAACCGATTCACATCTACACATTCAAGACCTCTCATGATCTTAAAGACCTCTATCATATCCCCCCTCAGCCGTCTCTTCTCCAAGCTGAACAGCCCTAACCTCTTCAGTCTTTCCTCATAGGGGAGCTGTTCCATCCCCTTTATCATTTTGGTTGCTCTTCTCTGTACCTTCTCCACCGCAACTATATCTTTTTTGAGATGCAGCGACCAGAACTGTACACAGTATTCAAGGTGCAGTCTCACCATGGAGCGATACAGAGGCATTATGACATTTTCCTTTTTATTAACCATTCCCTTCCTAATAATTCCTAACATTCTGTTTGCTTTTTTGATTGCTGCAGCACACTGAGCCGACGGTTTTAAAGAATTGAAGTTCCCCTTATTCCTTGAACTTGAAGTTTTAAAGAACTTAAAACTTCAAGTTCAAGGAATAACTTGAACTTTAAAAATAATAACTTGAACTTTAAAAATTTAAAGTTTTAAAGAACTTGAAGTTCACTTTATTCCTTATCATGTAATCCATGTTTGATTCTCACGTTTGCCTTTTCGTAATTCCCCTTAATCCTCTCATGTAATTCCATGTTCAATTCAATTTTTTGTTCATTCTGTTTGCTGTAATTTCCTATTGTTGGTTCTCTGTAAACCGAAGCGATATGTACTTTACATGATCTTCGGTATAAAAAAGTCTTAAATAAATAAATAAAATAAAATTATCCACTATGATGCCTAGATCTTTTTCCTTGGTGGTAGCTCCTAATATGGAACCTAACATTGGTAACAACAGCAAGGGTTATTTTTCCCTATACGCAATACTTTGCACTTGTCCACATTAAATTTCATCTGCCATTTGGATGCCCAATCTTCCAGTCTTGCAAGGTCCTCCTATAATATATCACAATCCGCTTGTAATTTAACTACTCTGAATAATTTTGTATCCTCCACAAATTTGATAACCTCACTCGTCGTATTCCTTTACAGATCATTTATATATATATATATATATATATATATATATATATATATATTGAAAAGCACCGGTCCAAGTACAGATCCCTGAGGCACTCCACTGTTTACCCTTTTCCACTGAGAAAATTGACCATTTAATCCTACTCTCTGTTTCCTGTCTTTTAACCAGTTTGTAATCCACGAAAGGACATCGCCTCCTATCCTATGACTTTTCAGTTTTCTTAGAAGCCTCTCATGAGGGACTTTGTCAAACACCTTCTACACTACATCTACCGGTTCACCTTTATCCACATGTTTATTAACCCCTTCAAAAAAATGAAGCAGATTTGTTAGGCAAGACTTCCCTTGGGTAAATCCATGTTGACTGTGTTCCATTAAACCATGACTTTCTATATGCTCAAAGATTTTGATCTTGAGAATAGTTTCTACTATTTTTCCTGGCACTGAAGTCAGGCTCACTGATCTATAGTTACCCGGATCACCCTGGAGCCCTTTTAAAATATTGGGGTTACATTGGCCACCGTCCAGTCTTCAGGTACAATGGATGATTTTAATAATAGGTTACAAATTTTAACTAATAGATCAGAAATTTAATTTTTTAGTTCCTTCAGTACCCTAGGATGCATACCATCTGGTCCACGTGATTTGCTACTCTTTAGTTTGTCAATCTGGCCTACTACATCTTCTAGGTTCATAGTGCTTTGTTTCAGTTCGTCTGACTCATCACCCCTGAAAACCATCTCCGGAACTGGTATCTCCCCAACATCCTCATTAGTAAACACGGAAGCAAAGAATTCATTTAGTCTTTCTGCGATGGCCTTATCTTCCCTAAGAGCCCCTTTAACCTCTCGGTCATCTAATGGTCCAACCGACTCCCTCACAGGTTTCTTGCTTCAGATATATTTTAAAAAGTTTTTATTATGAGTTTTTGCCTCTATGGCCAACTTCACTTCAAGTTCTCTCTTCGCCTGTCTTATCAATGTTTTACACTTAACTTGACAATGCTTATGTTTTATCCTATTTTCTTCAGATGGATCCTTCTTCCAATTTTTGAAGGATGTTTTTTTGGCTAAAATAGCCTCTTTTACCTCACCTTTTAGCCATGATGGTAATCGTTTTGCCTTCCTTCCACCTTTCTTAATGCATGGAATACATATGGACTGCGCTTCTAGGATTGTATTTTTAAACAATGTTGAACACTTTTAACCTTTGCGGCTGCACCTTTCAGTTTTTTCTAACTATTTTCCTCATTTTATCAAAGTTTCCCTTTTGAAAATTTAGTATTAGAGCTGTAGATTTATTTATTGACCCCCTTCCAGTTATTAGTTTAAATTTGATCATGTTATGATCACTGTTGCCAAGTGGCCCCCACCACTGTTACCTCTCTCACCAAATTCTGCGTTCCACTAAGAATTAAATCTAAAATAGCTCCCTCTCTTGTTGGTTCCTGAACCAATTGCTCCATGAAGCAGTCGTTTATTACATCCGGGAACTTTGGGGCAGCTTTTTAAAATTATGCGTGGGGGGTACATTTGTGCGCGTTACCCAGCACGCACAAATGTACACCCGATTTTATAACATGCACGCGCTGCCGCGCGCATGTTATAAAATCCGGGGTCGGCGAGCACAAGGGAGTGCACACATGTGCACCTTGCGCGCGCCGAGCCCTAGGGGAGGCCCGATGGCTTTCCCTGTTCCCTCCAAGGCTGCTCTGAAATCAGAGAGGCCTTGGAGGGAACTTTGTTTTTGTTCCCCCCCCCCCCCACCTTTCCCTCCCTTCCCCTATCTAACCCACCCCCCAGCCCTACCTAAATCCCCCCTACTTTATTTTGTTGAGTTACACCTGCCGGCTGTCTGCCGGTGCGGCAGGCCCCAACACAGGTTGCTGGGCCGGGGCACTCAGCCACGCCCCCGGACTGCTGCCACTACCCCGGACTGTGGCCCCGCCCATGGCCCACCCATTTTTGCAAGTCCAGGGACATACACGCATCCCAGGGCTTGTGCGCGCCACCAAGCCTATGCAAAATAGGCTCGGTGCGCGCAGGTTTTTTTTTTAAGGGTTACGTGCATAACCCTTTTAAAATCCACCCCTTTATGTTTCTAGCAAGTCCTGATGTTACTATGATATTCAGCGTTTATATCAATCTCTTGGTGAATATCTTCGGTACACAATCCAAATGGTAGGACTCTGTACTGTTAATGATTTTCCTGTGTGGTAAAACTCAGATATTTGCACTGTATTTGGCATGTTGTGGCCATATCACTGCTCATTAAATCTATGCCTTAGCTAGTAAAGCTTTCCAAATAGTGATATCTATCTTTCTTGATTGTTAGTTTTAACATTTATCTATATTGGTAGTCTGAGTTTTTATTTTAAGCAGTAGAGTCATAAATGCTATATGTACTTTTTGCAATATGTTATGCTGAATTGCTTTGCATACTGGAATTAAAAAAGCCCTTTTATGTTGGTTTGCTACTGAAATTATCAATAAATCTGGACAGTGTATTGCTAGTTTCACACCTACTAGATATTTCAGTCTGATTTGATTTCAATGCATTTCCTTATAAAAACTTTATGTTGTGAGATTTTAGGAAGTAGTTTTCTAACAGCCTGCAGTACGCGCATAAGTTATACTAATTTTTCAACGTGAATACTTTCCCACTGAAAAAGTTTTCATCAGACCTACCCTGACACAATTATACCTGTTAACTTGTGTGCAGATTGTTTTTTCCATCTGGAAAATGCACACACATACTTTGAAAATGCCTGTTAAGTGCAAACCCCTCCCCAACCCTGCTCCCTGGAAAGTTTTGCTCACTGTAGGTAAACTTAGGTGAATTTAGGGTTTACATGCATACATTTATCTTCATATCAGATGGACAGTTTTATAACAGTCCACTATAAACGTTGAACACCTGATTACCACACGTTTAGAAATGGACACATTTTCAAGTTGATATTGCTAATAAAAAATTGAAAAAATAATAACCTGAAAAAAATGTACCTTGGGAAAAATTGTTGAGGGGAAGGGTTGATAGTTTCATGTACACTTTAACGCTGTTGCTACCACGGTAAACAGAGCTATATGATATTTTATAATCATAAACTAATCAACCTCCTTCTATCCTATAATTGTTTTTTTATTTTTTTCTAATTTCACTATGAGTTTTCTAAAAAAAATTGTTTTCTTATAAACATTCCAAAAAATCTGTATTGTGTACTAGTGCTACAAGGCACACAGGAGACAGCCTTTGCTTCGGCACATTAAGGAGATGGTTTTTATTGTGGCAATTCAAAAAGATAAGTAATATCCCCTGAGGAAGGGCTCAGTTTGAAACGAGGCCCCATCAGGAGGCCTATAAGTATTATGTATTGATGTCGGGATATGGTTCAATTGGAGTGTGTTTTCTGCACTGATTTAAATGTTTCAAACCTTGTAGCACTAGGACACAATATAGTTTTTTTGGAATGTTTATAAGAAAACAATTTTTTTAGAAAACATAGCAATATTTAAAAAATATTTTAAAACAATTATAGGATGGAAGGAGGTTGATTAGTTTATGATGATAAAATATCATAAATCTCTGTTTACTTTGATGGCAACAACGTTAAAAAATATATGAAACTATCAACCGTTCCCTCAACAATTTTTCCAAGGTACATTTTTTTCAAGTTATTATTTTTTCAAATTTTTATTAGCAATATCAACTTGAAAATGTGTCCATTTCTAAACGTGTGCTAATCAGGTGTTGAACGTTTATAGTGGACATTTAGATAAACACCTAGTTGGTGGTGATTTTGGTTAATCAGTTTTATAACAGGCCATTTCTGTGGGTAAACATTGTTTTACCTGCAGAATGTCTGAAATTCACACTATTGGTATATATATACTGTCACATCAATCACACATTGATAATACCACATAATTTCAATGAAGGTAATTCAAAATCAAAGTATTATATTAAAGCATTCAGATTAGAACAAGAATACCTCCTATTCTGTTACACTCACTGGCCGCGGACCTCCCGGCCGGCCCTCTAACCCTCCGACACCTCTCAGCATCCTCACTGATGCCTGGCTCCCTGCCCACAGTACCCAGCTCCCGCGGCAATCGTCATTGCCCCTATGCTGCCAGGCCCATCCCGGCTCCATCAGCACATGGGACGCTGCCGACTTCCTCCCTGATGAGGCCTTCTCCTACACGAGCGTGCGCGCCTCCAGTGGGGATTTAAAGGGCCCCGGTGGAAGACACCGCTGGCCCCTCGGATGACGTCAGGGCTCCTGCCCTATATAAGACGGTGATGGGCACCCAGCGGACAACTTGGCAACAGGTCTCTTCATTGTGGTTCCAGCATTCTTGTTTCAGCCTTCCTGATCCTGACTTCTTGACCCAGCCTTCCTGACCCAGCCTTCCTGTTCCAGCCTCCCACTCCTTCTCCTTCGGACCGGACCTCATCTTGCCTCTTGCCACCTGCCTCTAACCTTTGGACCAGACTTCGTCTTGCCTCTTGCCGCCTGCCTTTGACCTTTGGACCGGATCTCGCCTTGCTTCTTTCCGCCTGCCTCTGACTCCTAGATCGGACCTTGCCTCACCTCCATCTGCCCTCGCCCTCGTCCTCGCAGGGACCCACCTAAGTCCATCTGGCCCCAGCACCCAAGAGCTCAACCCATGGGGAAGATGGGCTGTTAGTGGCGAAGCTCCAGTTGGCCCCTGCTCCTCTCCAGCCTCGACTCCCAATGGTGGAAACCTGTGGGGTTTTCCCTCCTCAGGTAATGTAAATGCCTCCTCAGGCTAAGGGTCCACATTCAGTACCGGACTTGTAACAGATTGCCAAGTCCATGGACCCGGCAGAGGCCTCCGCCCTGCAGGCCATCCTGAGCCTGGCACAGAAGATACTCGAGCAGCAGAAGGTTTTCGAAACCCTTGCCTCGGCGGTGGAACGGCTCGGCGGTGGAACGGCTCGGCGCCTGTCTGGATTCCTCGGTTCCCTCAGTGCCAGGCTACACCTCTTCCACGCCAGTGTAATGGCCGGTTATACCCCTCCTCCATGCTTCTCCGGGGACCCTGTGCATTGTCAGGGCTTTTTGAATCAGTGCAACATGCACTTCTGCCTCCAGTCCGTACTCTTCCCCGACGACATCACCAAGACTATGTACATCCTCTCCCTCCTGGATGGCAAGGCCTTGGCCTGGGCCTCCCCATTGTGGGAGCGCGCAGACCCGATGTTGCAGGACCTGCCCAGCTTCCTGGTCCTCTTCCACACTGTCTTTGATGATCCTGGTAGGCAGGCCACATCTGGCTCGTCTCTCCTTCATCTACGCCAGGGATCCCGTTCCTTAGCAGACTACGTTATGGGTTTCGGACCTTGGCCACGGAGCTTCATTGGGGGTGAGGATTGTCTACGCTCCATCTTCCTCGATGGCCTGAATGCCCAAATAAAAGACGAGCTGACTGCCCACGAGTAGCCTGTCCCCCTCGACGCCTTCATAGACCTGGCTGGCCGCATAGACTGCGGCCTCCAGGAACAACAGTCTCCTAAGAGACATTCACCTATTCCTTAGCGCTCCCAGCATTCACCCTCTCCCAAGCAGAGCTCTGCCCTGACCAGGACCACTCCGGAGGAGTCCATGCAACTGGGCCGCAGCAAGCTGTCCCAGGAGAAATGCCTCCGATGCTGACGCTCTGGACTCTGCCTGTACTGTGGAGAGGCTGGGCATGTATTAGCTCAATGTCCAGTGCAGCCGGTAAACTCCCGGACCTAGGTCACAGTGGTGGATTGCCCCTAGGTCTGACACTCCCAGCTCCCCCACTCACACTGCCCGTGACCCTCCTGATGCACGACCAGGACTTTCATACCCTGGCCCTCGTAGATTCCAGAGCCGGCAGCAACTTCATCATGAGGCAGCTAGTAACGCACCTTCAGATACACACCTGCATCTCTCTGGTGCCGCTCATGCTCTCATCGATTCGAGGGGAACCCTTACTGAGCCAAGTCACCCATACCATCATTCCTGTAAGGCTCTGCACGGGGGACCTCCATGAGGAGAGCTTGACTTTCCATATCATCAACAAAGCCATTCATCCCTTAGCCCGCAGCCTCCCTTGGCTCCAACGGCACTCTCCCCAATTTGACTGGACGTCCCTTCAGCTCTCCCAATGGGGCCCATCCTGCCGCAATTCCTACCTGAAGCTGCTGGCTCACCAACACTGCCTTGCCACCATGTTCCTTCCTCCTGGGCTTTTGCACGGACATCTTTTTAAAGAAAGGCGCAGACACTCTGCCACCGCATTGCCAGTATGACTGCGCCATTAATCTTCTGCCTGGCACAGAACCTCCCTGGGGCCGGGTCTACCCCTTATCCATGTCTGAGACCAGAACCATATCAGAATACGTGCAAGAAAACCTGGCTAATGGCTTAATCCGCCGCTCAGCCTCCTCTGCGGGGGTGGGCTAATTTTTTGTGGCAAAAAAGATGGTACGCTTTGCCCATGTATCGACTACCAGGGGCTGAACACCATCACCCAAAAGGACCGCTACCAGTTGCCTTTCATCGTGGAACTCTTTGACCGTCTGCAGGGGACCCACATTTTTTCCAAGTTGGGCCTTCAGGAGGCATACAACCTGATCCACATCTGGGAAGGCGAAAAATGGAAGACGGCCTTCAATACCCGAGATGGCCATTACAAGTACCTAGTCATGCCCTTTGGGCTCTATAATGTGCCGGCCGTCTTCCAGAACATGATGAACTAGGTGTTTCGAGACATGCTCTATGAATGTGTGCTCGTCTACCTCGACGATATTTTGGTTTTCTCCCAGGACCTCGAGACCCATCATCAGGATGTCACCCGCGTGCGCCAACACCTCCGGGACCATCAATTATTTGCCAAGCTGGAGAAGTGCTCCTTCAAAAAGGAAAGCCTGCCCTTCCTGGGTTATATCATCTCTAGACAGGGGTTCCAGATGGACCCTGAAAAACTCACAAGCATCCAAAATTGGCCATAGCCGGTCAGCCTGAAGGCCCTACAAAAATTTCTCAGCTTCGCCAATTACTACCACAGCTTCATCCACAACTACGCTAGCCTGAGCATGCCCCTCAAGGCCCTGACCCGCAAGGGGGCGAACCCGCCGAACCCCAAGCATTGGCCGGCCAAAGCGCAAGCAGCTTTCCAATGCTTAATGGCTGTGCTCCTCTGCAAACCCTTGCCTCCGGCACCTGTACCCTCAATGACCCTTTGTTGTGGAGGTAAATGCCAGCTTAAGGGGGTAGCATCAACGCTGGATTTCAGCTCTTCACTTTTGCTGCGGATACTACTATCAACAGGCTCCTAGCTTCAGCGCAGGAGTTTCAATAAGGAAAACGCTGCTCTTAATTACCTATTGGCTTTTCACCTGCTCTTTCCCCTAAGCAGTGTGGGCTAGTCCCGCCCCACCTCAATCGTCACCTGGAGGCATCGGCTTAAGGGGGTAGCAGCGACACTGGAGCCACCGCATGCTGGAGCGTCGTGCGCCGAAGGAGCGCAACAAAGGGGCACGCCCCTTTGTTCTCCCCTTCGTGCACACCTTTCAATATTTATGTTATACTAAACTCTATTTTTTCTTTATTACAGATTTAAGTTTTATATAACAAGAACCATGAATATCCCAATAATTACTGGAAATGGAAGATATGGACCATTGCAACCTACTCACTGGTCAGTAGGAAAACGTCACCTAGTCTCGATACCCCTAACCAAAGTCTCAGTTGATCCATCTATACTAATCCTGATTTCCTTTACTATTCTCTTCATCAACGCTCAATCCATCAGAAAGAAAACCCCTATCATCCATGATTTAATCTTGGACACACTTCCAGATATTATTCTCATAACAGAAACATGGCTGTATGACCACGACACAGTGATTCTAAATAACCTATGTCCCGAAGGATATACACCCATTTCACAACTGCGCCTTAACCGCAGAGGCGGAGGACTATTAGCCATTGTTAAATCTGCTTTGCCACCTTGCAAAAAAACTATTCCAAAAAATGAGACTCCAATTGAAATCCTACTAATTTCCACCAATATTCTTAATGTATGCTTAATATATAGTCCTCCTGGTATTCTCACAACTCAATTATCCTCTTTTCTAGAAACAATTGTTACCTTACCATCTGATCTCACAAACACAGTAATAGCTAGTGATTTCAATGTTCATTTCAATTATCAACCAACACCACCAACAGTGACAAATTTAATAGATGCATTATCAGGCCTTAATGTGACAACGTTAATAAAAGAACCCACACATAAACTAGGAAACACTCTAGACCAATTTTTTAATAACCATTCACTTTTTGACCTATTTACAGAAATTTCACTTGTTCCGTGGTCTGACCATTTTTTAATAAAAATCATAGGAAAAAATAAAATTACTAAAAATAATAACACTGATATAATACAAAACAACATCAGCATTTTAAAACGAAAGAAAGTTGACATAGACACATTTATTGAATCAATAATTCCTGCAATAAATCAAAATCCATATGCTGAAATCTCAGAAATGCTAACTTATTGGGACAATACTATAACACAGACTTTAGATAATATAGTGCCTTTAAAAACCTATAAAAAGTCTAAAAAAAATCACATCTCTGTGGTACAATGACACTTTAAGATCACATAAACGTAAACTCCGAAACCTAGAAGGTCGATAGCGAAAAAAATCCTCTACCAGCACAAAAACAGGCATATTATACATTCCTACAGCAATATAAAAAGGAAATTATAAAAGCCAAAAGAACATACTATGCTACAACAATTAAAGCCACCAATGGAAATCCAAAAGTATTATTTAATATAGTAAGAAATTTAACAATGACAACACACAACTCATTACAAATTATGACTGATGAGCTATGTAGTAACATAGCAAGACATTTCGCAAATAAAATAGACAATATATCAGCAGAATTCTCAACGCTACCTATACCAGTATCAACACTGCCCTCCACCATTTGCTCTTTGACTTCAGTACAATAGATAGTAATACCATAATCAAAATATTAACAAAATCAAAACCATCAAATAGTCTTTTCAACTCGTGTCCTGGATACTTGTTGGAAAATGTCAAAGACATTATCGCTCAGTCTATTTCTGATATTGTAAATGCATCTCTAGTCCAAGGCGTTTTTCCAGCATCACTCAAAAAAAACCTCCATCTTACCAATTTTGAAGGACAAAAATCATGATCCACTAGATGTTTCAACTACAGACCCATTGCTTCACTACCTTCAATATAAAAAATCATTGAATCAGTCATTTTTCGTCAACTCTCCGAATACATAGAAGATAATATTTACTTCATGTAAATCAACACGGTTTCCCAAAAGGACACAGTACAGAATCTCTCCTGATCTCTTCTTTCGATACAATTATTAGAGTTTTTATTCAAATACAGACTATATCATGGTATTTCTTGACATATCAGCGGCTTTTGACACTTTGAATCATGATATCCTACTGCTTAACCGTGAACAAATAGGAATCAGTGGTACAGTAAAAAACAATGGTTCAGTTATTTTATTTCAGATAGTTCACAAAGAATTACTGTTAGTAACTGAAAATCAGAATGGTACACCACTAAGGGCCTCATTTTCCAATAACGCATTAGGGGGCGTTACCAATGCAAATGAGGCTTCTTTCGTGCAGTGGGGAAACATTGCGTGCGGCGATGTTTTCGCCATTCGCGAAAACATTAGCACCGCACGCAGGCCACGATAGTTTCGGGGAGGGAGAGAGAGAGAGAGAGAGAGAGAACCTTACTATAGTGCCTATGCCCTAGACAGGTATTTCAATCCCTATGGGAGGGCCACCTACTAACTCGGGGTGGGGATTAGGCATGAGCGTCGGGGGTTGGGGGCCACTTTCGCATTCCACATGAGACGTACGGACAGAACAGTGGTGTCTAGTGCAGATTTGCTGGCCGTCGGAGTGAGGACGCTCACTCCAAGAAGTGGTTTGGGCAACGTTCTCTCCACCTAGCTTGATGGAACAACAAGGGCCCCCAACCCCCGACGCTCATGCCTAATCCCCACCCCGAGTTAGTAGGTGGCCCTCCCATAGGGATTGAAAATACCTGTCTAGGGCATAGGCACTATAGTAAGTCTCTCTCTCTCTCTCTCTCTCTCTCTCTCTCTCTCTCTCTCTCTCTCTCTCTCTCTCTCTCTCTCTCTCTCTCTCTCTCCCCCCACGTGGCTGTTTCGCCTGCACACAATAGTTTTGCATATACTCCACCCCCTGACAAATTTGCGAATTTATCGCATGCGGTAAACAGCGTTGAAAATGAGGCCCTAAATCTGGTATCCCACAAGGGCCTTCATTATCACTGCTACTTTTTAATATCTATCTGCTACCTCTGTGTCATCTCATAACTGGTCGCAACCTATCATTTAAAATATATGCAGACAACATTCAATTCATTGTCCCTTTCACTGACACCTGGAAAAAAAACCTTCTCATTGCTTCATTTATACTTAACAGCAATAAAAACTTGGCTATCACTTAATAGACTAAAACTGTATACCTCAAAAATGGAACTAATATTTCTGTCAGTAGTACCAGATTCTATATTTCAACCACCTGCTACATTTACATTTGAAGGGCAAGAAAATTGCCCTTCAAAACCTCATGCAAAACCTCATGCAAAAAACCTCATGCAAAAAACTTGGGTACTATAATAGACGGTAGACTCTCTATGACAAACAATATATCAGTATTAGTAAAAGAATCATTTTTTAAGCTTCATATGCTAAAAAAACTAAAACCACTCTTATTACCTTCTGATTTTCATTCTGTGACTCAATTCCTCATTGTAACAAGTCTAGACTATTGCAACGCTTTATATCTAGGTCTGCCTAAGTTCACCACATACCCTTTACAACTTGTTCAAAATGCCACTGCTCGTGTACTGTATAATATCCCATGCAGAGAACATATTACTCCGGTTTTGCAATATTTATATTGGCTACCAATATCCAACCGCATTACTTATAAAATTCTCACCATAATACATAATTTATTACATAACACCAACTCAGTATGGCTCTGCGCTCTTCTTAGAATTTACAAACCCACAAGGCAATTACGTTCAATGGACAAACGTACGCTGGAGATACCGTCAGTAAAACTAGCACACCTGGAATTGACATGTAAACGCGCATTTTCAGTTGCTGGACCAACCCTTTGGAACGCTATTCCAGAAGATATTTGCTTAATAGCAAATACTAAAGAATTCAAAAAGGCTTTAAAAACATATCTTTTTACCCCTGCCTATAATATCACTTAGCAAATCTTTCATAAAGTGTTGGCAGCCTCGATAGCAATATTTCCAAAATGACTGCCATATGTTTTTAGTGTTCTGAAAATTAACTTATAATGTTTTTAATGCTTTTGAAGTGTAATTTTAATGATGTATATTGTTTTGTCTATATTGCTAACTTAATTATGTATGTTTTATCTTTGTAAACTGCTTAGCTGGACTGCGGTATATAAATCTTTTAAATAAATAAATAAAAAAAATAAGGCAGATGCCCTTTCCCGCTCATTTATTTCCGATGACACTCCTGAGCCACCATGGCATATCATCGATCCTGCACGTGTCCAACTCACCACCATTGCGACCATCCCACTTGGGAAGACTGTTGTGTCACACAGACTCCGCAACAAATTTCTCCGGTGGGCCCATGATTCCTACATCGAGGGTCTCCCTGGGCGGGCTCGCACTTTAACCTCCATCCAGCGTTTCTACTGGTGGTCCACCATGAGGAAAGATGCCCAGGCAGAAACCACTGCCAGGTCGACCGTGGGGCTTGTTACAGCCCCTACCAGCACCCAAACAACCCTGGACACATATCTCCACTGATTTCATTGTGGACCTACCGCCCTCTGAAGGCAAAACCACCGTCTTGGTAGTGGTTGACCGCTTCTCCAAAATGGCACATTTCGTCGCGCTACCGGGCCTCCCTTCCGCTCCTGACCTAGCACAACTCTTTGTCCCTCATATCTTCCGCCTCCATGGTCTCCCCAAATATCTGGTATCTGACCATGAAACCCAGTTCACGGCCAAATTTTGGAGAGCTTTCTGCAAGAAGTTCGATAACACACTGGACTTCACAACAGCCTATCAACAACAGGCGAATGGTCAAGTGGAGAGAACCAACCGCACATTAAAACAATTTCTCCGTGCATATGTCAACGTCCGACAGAACGACTGGGCCGCATTACTTCCCTGGGCAGAGTTCGCCCTAAACTCTCACCGATCCTCCAGTACTGGGTCCTCATCCTTCCAAGTAATCTATGGGAGGCAGCTGCTTCCTCCTCTGCCGCTACTCCTGATGGTGCCCTCACCAGTAGCGCAGTTGACAACACAAGAATTGCACTGGCTCTGGGAACGCACGCAGCAGCTACTGGAGGAAGCTGGGTGCCAAGCCAAACAAAACAGACACCCACCGGAGACTAGCCCTGCAACTTCAGCCCATTGAAAAGGTCTGGCTCAGCATTCATTTCATTCACCTCAAACTCCCATCTATGCATTTAGCCCCACACTACATTGGACCATTCCCGGTGCTCCATCGTTTGGGTCCCATGACCTATCAACTGCGTCTGCTACCATCCTTGAAGATCCACAGCTCTTTTCACATCTCACTCCTAAAGCCTCTAGTACTAACATGGCCCTCCAAGAAGCTGCCAGAGCCACAGCCACTAGCTTCTGAAGATGACGTCATTTCCCAAGTGCGCGACTTGTTGGACAAAAGAAAAAGAGGCCGAAGATGGGAGTACTTGCTTGCCTTGGGATGGCTTTGGCCTAGAAGAGAATTCTTGGGAACCCGTCGCCAATATCCTTGACAAAAACCTGATACAGCAGTTCAATGCCACCCATCCCCGCAAGCCTAAACCTCCTAGAGTGAGGCCTAGAAGGGGGGGGGGGGGTATTGTTACACTCACCGGTTGCAGGCCATCCTGGCTGGCCTCTCTGACCCTCTGATGCCTCACAGCATCTGCACCTATGCCTGGCTCCCTGGCCGCAGCACCCAGCTCCTCCTATTGCGGTCGGTGTCTTCCCAATGTTGCCGGGCCCTTCCCGGCTCCGCCAGCACATGGGTTGCCGCCATCTTTCTCCCCGACAAGGCCCTCTCCTACACGCGCGCCTCCAGTGGGGATTTAATGGGCCTGCGGCAGGAAGACGCCACCGGCCCCCTCGGATGACGTCAGGGCTCCTGCCCTATATAAGACGGCGACGGGCACCCAGCGTACGACTTGGCAACTGGTGTCTTCATTGTGGTTCCAGCGTTCTTGTTCCAGTCTTCCTGATCCAGCCTTCCTGATCCTGCCATCCCCTTCCAGCCTTCCTGATCCGGCCTCCCGCTCCTTCTCCTCTTCGGACCTGACCTCGTCTTGCTTCTTGCCGCCTGCCTCTCACTTTGGACTGGATCTCACCTTGCTTCTTGCCGCCTGACTCTGACCCATGGACCAGACCTTGCCTCACCTCCAGCTGCCCTCGCCCTCCAGGCTCATCCTTGCAGGGGCCCACCTAAGTCCAGCCGGCCCCAGCACCCAAGGGCTCAACCCGCGGGGATCGTAGGCTAGTAGTGGTGAAGCTCCAGTTGTCCCCTGCTCTTCTCCGGCCTCGCCTGTGGGGGTTTTCCCTCCTCAGGTAGCGCAAACTCCTCCAAAGGTCCATATTCGGTACCGGACATGTAACATATTCCCATGAAAGCCTGCTACATTCATTCCCCTGGGTGACTTGGCTCTGCTTTCTGGCCACATTCAGGGAAGAGAATTTCTTCTAACACTGAACATTTATTGTTCCTATTGGAGATAACAACAATTGCCCTACAAACCCCAGGTCCTTAAAATAGGCATTTGTAAGCAATTCAAAGTAAAATTCAAACCAGAAGGATTTCAGCCTGTTCAGAGATAGACAAGAATTGTTGATTTTCCTGAGAGCCATTGGGAAAATTCATTGACTTTTTCCTGCCAAATCTTGGGAAAATCCAAAACGGATCTAAAGGCATGGATAATTTCCTAGGATCAGCTTTGGGTTTTACCATAAAAAGAGCTTTTTCCTTTCCTTTTCTTTTAAATTGAATTTTAACTATGTTATAAATACAATATACAGAAGTCAAAGGATGTGTTCCATCTCACAAAGTAATATCTATAACAGTTTAAATTAACATTCTGTATTTATCTAAAGATTACATTCATAGGAAAATGAGAAAAATAGGAGAGTAGTAACTATGGAAGCAGGTATTTTTATATTAGAAATAAATCACATTCTATAATAATATGTTGTCTACCTCCATCCTATAATTTCATTTTTCCAGCACAATGAAGTATCTATGAATGGGAGTCAAGGTAAGAACACAATTCTTCTGGTTGATTAAAAATATATTTCGAATCCTGAAACATGACTACACAACGGCATGGAAATCTTAACAGAAATTTGGCCCCTCTTTGTAATACCTCTCCTCTCATGACCATAAACATCTTCCTTCTAATTTGTGTGCTCCGGGTAATGTCAGGAAATATCCTGATATACTGACCATAGAAGTTTATGTTCTGGTGTCTAAAATGCATTGAATCTCTTTCTGATAAAAAAGAGAATTGCACTATTTGAGTGGCTTGTGTCTCAATATTCATTTCAAACGATTTTTCCAGTACTTCAGTAAGATTCAAGTTAACATCTACATGGTTACCCTGTATTTGCTTATGCTTATCTTCTAATCCCTGGGATTGGGATAGGTAATAAATTCTGGAAATTGCAGGTATTGCAGTCTCTAAGTATTTCAATATGTTAATTAAATAACTTTTAAATAAATCCATAATGGAAACCAAATGAATCCTAGAAAAATTCAGTATCCTAAGATTAGTTTTTCTAACTTGATTTTCCAACATTTCTAGCTTGTCTGAATGTTTTTTCTGATCTAATTAAATTAACCTGCACTTTTTCAATTTCATCCATTTTACCTTCTAAAGAAACCACTGATTTTTCTATTTTTTCTACCTTAGCCTGCAAAATCACATTTTTGTTCAAAGCATCTGTATTCGCTAAATTATTTATAGACTTATGCATTGAAATTATCATAGTCCCAATCTCCTCTAGGGTAAACTTCTTTGGAACAATAAGTGGAAAATCAATGTTCTTACTTGTTGTTCTCCAAGTCCCTTCTCCATTGGAGCTTTCCTGGGCTCGTCCTGATGACTTAAGAACACACCATTTTGTTTCCTGGAACCCTGCCCTTCAGGGTTCTCCGAGGAGCAGGACAGGGCCGCCATCAGGAATTTTGAGGCCCCATACAGCCAAAATGTCTGGGCCACAAGCATTCAGTGGATAAAGTATATGCAACAATGTTTATACCTATGTGTAAACTCCACCATAGGTGTAAAAAAATAAAAACAAGTCAACAAACTCAAATCACTTAGATAAATGCACAGTATCTGAGAAATCCAGTGGGTTCTATCCAATAAAGCAGTTCAGTGTGAGTACTGAATTGTGTCCATCTCGACTCATAGTGGAAATAACAGCAAATTCAGGTTTATGAAGCAATCAGTCTTCTTACTTTCTGATTTGCAAAATCTTTAATTAAGTCTTTGTAACTGAGTTGTCTGGCAAGCTCATGCTCAATAGAGAGAATTGCCAGGCCGTTTAGACGTTGTTCATCATTGTAGACGCAGATAGTTCTTGATTGATGAAAGTTTGCTAAATGCCCTCTCTCCTTCCGCCACTGAAAGTGGGAGGGTGGTGAAAATCCGAAGAGCAATACACACCTCTCCGAATATTCCTTGAAGCTCTAGTTTGTAGATTGAGTTAAGCAAATCTAAGGGACCCATGTCTTCTGGAAATGTAGCTTCGTACACTTTCCGAAGATGTTGCAGCTCACTGAGTAAAGATGATGTAAAATCTTCAGGGTATGCTGAGATCAATTCCTCAGTCGATGCCATCAGATCTTCTTCACTCATTGTTCTCACTTTTAAGATTGGAGAAAATAGCTTGCAGACTTCCTCCATAGACTGGAAGCGTTGATGAAGGTCAGAAATTATTGTGTCCATTGCCACAAGGAAGACATTAGCTTTAAAATGATCTTCAGGATCTATTGCATCATGATGCCTTGACTTTATTTGCCGCAATTGTTGAGGGTTCAGTAGTTCCTTGGGAATCTCCATGCAATCTGCCACAGCTTTAGCTTCAGAAAGTAAAACAGGCCACTTTTCTCGAAGCAGTTTCATCTCTTCAGAGAGAGCTTTAATGTTAGCGACACCAATTTCCATAGAAATAGACCTTGATTGAAGTATTTTGTTTCTCTCCTCGAAGCTGGTAAGCACTTTTACCCAGAATGTTGCTAAAACCACTGCCCGAAAGGATAAAAAATAGTCATATAGACCTTGGGCATCTGAATGCGCATCATTTGTGAGTTTTCTGGATGCAAGAACTTTTTCCAGAGCCTTTAAAATGCTTGGCAGATTCTGCGCAATTGGACGTACAGCCTCTATTCTTGAACTCCACCGAGTGTCACTTAAACCATGCAGGGACCTTCCAACTTCTTCAATCAATGTGTTCCATCTTGCAGGGCTGCTACTGAACAGAACATATACCTGTTAACACTTCCAAAAAAGGTCTTCATTTCAGGGCAGCTTGCGGCTGCATGCACTCCCACAAGGTTTAAAGAATGTGCAGCACAGGGACAAAAAATAGCTGTTGGGTATGTCTCCTGGATTTTGGCTCTTACACCTTTAATTCTGCCAGACATGTTGGCACCATTGTCATATCCCTGTCCTCTGCAGTCTTTAAGGTCAATGGCATGTTCATTCAACCTAAACATGATCATGTCTGCAATTTCTTTTCCAGTCTTCTGAAAAAAATCAAAAAATTCAATGAATCTTTCCCGAATGTTCCATTTTCCGTCTTGGGGCTTTCTGTAAACGTATCGTAAAACGATTGCATTCTGTTCCGTATGTGAAGAATCAGGTGTAGAATCACATATTATTGAAAAGTATATTGCTTCTTTCCTTTCTGACAATATAGAATTCAGGACATGTTTTCCACAAATATTAATGAATTCGTTTTGTGTGGCCCAAGACAGATAATGAGCTGAAAGTTTCTTTCCCTTTTCCTGACTAGCTTTGACTTTTTCCAAATGCTCTCTCAGTAAATTATCATATCTTGCCAAGATTTCCAAAGTTCCCAAAAAATTGCCATTATGGATTTCTCCAATTCTTTGAGAACTTCCTCTGAACGCCATGTTTCTTGAAGCCAGATGCAATGTGACATCCAGAAGTCTTTCTAAAAGAGCTATAAACTTATCGGCTTCCTTCGACAAATTTCTTTGAATCTCATAGTCAACACCATGACCACCTATAGAATTTTGAAGTGTTCTCCACCTCCAGTAGTTCCTTCTGTGCTGTGAAGAGTGTTCATGCTCTGGCAACTTTATGTACAACCGATGCCACTTGTGCTTCGATGGATCAAAACCATCCTTCCTACTAAGCATGCTTCCTGTTTTACATATAGAGTCATTAGTAAATGCCATGCAAGTTACACAATACAGTACTTTATTGCTTGGACTCCATCTCAGCCAATCTCTTAAAATCTTCTCACGTCCATTTGATGACTTGGCATATAGAAGAAAATCACTGAAAGAACGAGTGTCAGCATCTTTAGGTAGTGATTGTGCCATATTCTTTAATTGCTTGACATTGAAAAGTCCAGAAAGGACAATCTTCTCTCTTTCTTTGTCTTTGAGGACATCTGGCCATAGTGCTGGGTCTTTCCAGTCAATTTCTTCCTCGTGTGACTGTTCTATTGAAGTTGTGTTTAGGGCAACATCGTCATTCTCAGGGTAGGAACTTGCATTTGTGCAGGAAGGTGTTTCTTCTTCCACCTCTGTACAAACACGGGATGTCACAATTTGGTCTGAAGACGAATCTTCATCTATAATGACAGGTCTTTTCGGTGACGAGGTGCAGGACCGTGTGTCTGCATCGTCTTCTGATACTGCACATGGTGGCATACTACACAATGTTTCAGCCTCTTCTTCTATCACTGAAGAAATGCTCACAGGTGCAGCTACCTGACAGGATGAAGTAGTCGGCTCAACTGTTTCATGAGAAGCTTCTGTTTGCATTTCCTGAACTTCATCTCCCCTGTCACTTTGTGGCTTTTGAAAGTACTGTTGTATGAGTTTTTTTTTCTTCAACTTTTCCTCTTCTTCTTTACGCTCTCTTTTCTGCTTCCGTTTTTGAGAGCCAGATTTGTGATGGTACATTCTTTGGGGTTATCAGAATTTACTAGAGACAAATAATGAACATTTGCTAGTAATCAAGGTCTATGATAAACTGCTTACTATGTATAAGGCCGTGTTCCAACTGTGTTCTATATAACAAAGAAAGTCTGTTGCAAAATCATTTTAGTAGCTGCTGCTTATAATAAAAAAATGCATTTAATCAAGAAAAGAGAAAAAAAGTGCTTCTCGCACATAAAAAACTGTCTTACTATGCTTTGGGCCTTCCCGATCATACACATTATGTGCTTGATTACGGAAGCCGAAAATTCAATGTAAACCCTCCCTCATGTGGCCATTCATTCAGCGGTTGACTTGTTAGGCCTAGTTCACACTAATAAATAGATAATGCACCAGCCCCCCAGTAATAAATAGATAATGCACCAGCTCCCCCCAGTAATAAATAGATAATGCACCGGCAAAACAAACTTGTTACTTACCCTTTGCGCTCCGGGGACTCCGCGGCTCCTCGGCCTCCAGCTAGCAAGCAGACAGCGACGGCCCGCGAGCTTTGCCGGCGCATACTGTCTGACGCGGCGGTGATGTCACAGCCGCGTCAGACAGTGAACGCTGGCAGGACAGAGCGCGCGGACGAGTCTCTGTCTGCGGTGCTCTGTAAATCAATGCTATGCGTGTCTAAAAGACACGCATAGCATTGATTCTCTCCCTTCTCTGGGGCCCGCACCCAGGGCCGGCTCCAGGTTTCAGTAGGCCCCTGGGCGACAGACTGTCGGAGAGAGCCTCAGTGGGCCTCTTTGCCATGAACTAATACATCCCCCAAGCGCACCTGCCGCCTGGCGGCTGCGGGCCCCCATATGTGGCAGTAGATCCTGGGGCCCCATACTGCAGCCCCAAGAATACTGCCCTGATGGCGGCCCTGGAGCAGGATATCTGTTCTGTTCCTCTCTGGTCACTAGATGATGTGGAAACAGTTCTTAATTTAGAGTCTTCAAACAGAAGCTCTATCGCTCTCCTCTCGGATGGGGGCTCTGGTGTTGCTGGGGCAGCAGGGCTTAAAGATGTTTCATGTGTCTGGAGGTTTAGCCCCTGCTCCTGGCTAAACCCTCCTGCGACCTCACTTCCTGGTGTAATCGATGGAGACCTTGCAAAGCAGTCCTCTATCCGCGGCTGGTTCAAATTTTTATTTGGAGTAGAAGAAAATTCTTTCAACCTAGCTTTCGTCTTTGTATGTGGCATTACAAAGAGAAAAGAAAAAAACAACCACGATTTGAAATGTCTTATTTAGGTAATTGTATATCCTAGAATAAGGCTCCTTTGCACAGACGACAACACAATTTCTTTTACTCTCCTCAAAAAATCTCGTGGCAGCTGACAGTTAAAAGTATTTTACTATCACTCTGATCCACTCTAATCCAGGTTAAGCTGGGCAAAGCCACGCGCCCCTTAGGCTGAGAGGCTTGCCTCGCGGTGAGCTCTCTGTTCTTCAGATTTTTTTGAATTTCATCACCAACCCCAACGTCCTTTTTCTTTTTTAGTTTGGATCTGGCAGTTTCATCCTGCTCCTTTGTACTTCAGTTCAGTCAGAACAAGGATTGGCATCTGGCACCTGAGTCTTCATTTGCACCTACTAGTTCTGTGAGAATTCTGTGCTATTGCAGAGCGCAGAATTCCCGCAGAATTTTCCTCCCGCGCAGTTGCACAGAACTTGTGCAGAATTTGGCAGCCCCGGCATGCCATGAGTAGACGGTCTCCGCTCGTGGTATGCCTGGGCCTGCTCCTTCACCATGAGCGGATTGGCCTCTGCATGCGGCAGGCCGGGGCTTGCTTCGTTTTTGCCGAGAGTGGGATAGCCTCCGCTCTCAGTGAAGATGGAGCAGGCCCCAGTGAGAGTGAGTGAGTGTGTGTGTGTGTGTATGTGTGTGTGTGTGTGTATGTGTGTGTGTGTGTGTAAGCCTGTGAGTCTGGGAGTGAGAGAGAGCATGTGTGAGGGTGCGAGAGTGTGGGTGCCAGAGAGAGGACGCCTATATTAGGAGATTGTGAAGGAGTGTATATATGTGTGAGAGACTGGGAGCTGCTGTGTATGTGAGGGTGCTTGTTTGTTTGTGAGAGAGGGAGCCTGTGTGAGGGTGTATGTATGTGTAAGAAAGAGAGCCCATGTGAAGGGATTTGTGTGTGTGTGTGTGTGTATGTATGTGTGTGAGAGAGAGAGAGAGAAAGGGCGTCTAAGTGTAGGGGAGTGAGTGAGAGAACGACTCAGTGTGTAGGGGTGTGTGAGAGACATAGGTGGCCTCTGTGAGGATATATGTGTGAGAGAGAAAGGGAACCTGTGTGGCTGTATGTGCAAGAGAGAGAGGGAACCTGAATGAGGGTGTGTGTGTGTGACGAAAGCTAGGTTGAAAGAATTTTCTTCTACTCCAAATACAAATTTCTGTGTGTGCGTGAGAGAGATAAAGAGCCTGTATGAGGGTGTGCGTGTGCAAGAGAGAGAAGGGGAGTCTATATGAGGGTGTGTGTGCATGAGAGAGAGGGAGTAGGGAGCCTGTATGAGGGGATGTGTGTGTGCAAGAGAGAGGGAGCCTGTATGAGGGGGGTGTGTATGTACACTAGAGAGAGGGAACCTGTTTGTGTGTTTGAGAGAGAGAGAGAAGGACAGAGAGAGCCTATGTAAGGAGCAGTATTGAGAGAGGGGTCAAACTCTGGGAGTGGAGATAGAGTGGAAGGGATTGGGCCTAGAGGGAGAAGGGGAGGGGAAAGATAGTGGCAGATGGAGGAATTGGGGCCTGAGAGGGAAAAGTGAAAGGAGAATGGCCAGGGGAGTAGGGAGAGTGGGTGGAAGAGACACTCTTATAGTGAACTTTTAGGGAAATTCTGCTGAAAATATTTAAAAATCTGCATCTTTAAGTAATAAATTTTTTCTGTATTACATTTTAAATTAATTACTTAAAGATTGTCATGTATATTGTGTTATTTTGACCCAATATAAAGTATGCAGAATTTTAAGTTTTTGTGCACAGAATTTTAATTGTTTTTATGCAGAATTCCCTCAGGAGTAACCTACCCAGGGATTTTTGCTTCTATTTTATATCCAACTTATGTTTAGTCCAGTCATTGCAGTGGCAGTTCTGAGCTGGGGACCATGCACCACGGCTCTTTCTGGAATCCTGTAATCATGGGCCCTGAATCTGGGCCCTGGTAGGTCCATATTCATCACTGGCCATATTGCAAAGTTAGCCAGATAAATGTATCCAGCTAACTTTGGAGGAATATTCAGTGGTGCAGCGTCATTATTGGATATTAGTCAGCTATCTAAAAGATAGCCAGATATGTTTGTCTGGATAACTTTAGGACTGCTCTACAGAACGACCAAGGTTACCAGGATAACTTAGCCAGCTAACCTAACTCTTCCCAGAAACACCCCCGGAACGCACCTATGTTGTCCAGATACATTTTTAGCTGGATCGTGAGATATCCAGCTCAAGTTTAGCCAGATTAGTGGCCAAAATATTCATAAATTCGCATTTAGCCAGATAACTTAATATGGATCTATAGGTATGAATCTTAAGCAATGCCCATGGCTCCCCTGTTACCCCACCCCCAGAGACGGTCAACGCTGCCTCCAGAACATCCCCAACCCCGGCTAACCCAGGGAGTGGAATAAGTAAAGCAGGAAACCTTCTGCATACAGTGCATACTGCATAGCACGTACCCCCTGGGTTGCCAGGTTAGTCCTCCTTGTAGGAGAATCTCAGTGAGCCAGCAGGATTTTCACAGGTTCATCAGATCTTTCTTAGAGATTAACACTTCCCTGCCTGAAGCTTAGTGCTGCAGCTAAACCATGTATTTTTTTTTTTTTTTTTACCTTTGTTGTCTGATCTTATTTTTCTAATCAGTTGATCCCTGTCTCATTTTTCCCCTTGACTGTCTTTTTCTTAATCCTTTTTCAGGGTCTCTTTTATTCTTTCTGTTTCTTCTCTATCCTCCTATCTTCTGTCCTTTCTCCATAAATACACACACAAGCTCTCTCTCATTTGCATGCTCTCACACACAAGCTTTCTCTCACACATAATCCCACTCTTTCATGCTCTCTCTCACATATACACAGGCTCCCATTCTCATATGCTCTCTCACATGAAGCTCTCACTCTCACACAAAGTCCCATTCCCACATACACACACACAAGCTCTCACTCTTACCTGCTCTCATTCACACATAGGCTCCCATTCCCACATACACACACAGGCTGTTACACTCACATGGTCTTACATGCATATTCTCATTCTCAAAAAAACCACACACAGGCTCTTACTCTCACATAGTGTCTCACACGCAGGCTCCCATTCCTACTCAGACACACACAGGCTCTCACTCTTACATGCTGTCTCACACACAGACACGCAGGCTCTCATATGTAGGTTCTTACTCCCATACATACTTACACACACATACAGGCTTTCACTCTCACATGGTGTCTATCTCATGGAGGCTCCCATTCCCCCCCCCCCCCATAGACCTATATATTATCTCTCACACAACTTTATATTGCCACACAACACACACAAGCTCTTCATTTGCTCTTTCACACATGTAGGCTTTCACTCCCAGACATATGTACACACACACACACAGGCTCTCATTCTCACGTGCAGGCTACCACTCCCACACACCTATACACTCCCTCACACCCCCACACAGGCTCCCACTTGCTTTCTCTCTCTCACATACACACACTCAGGCAGGCCTCCATTCAACTCCCCCCCCAAAGCAGGCTCCCATTCACACACACACCGAGGTAGGTTACCATTCACACTAAACCCACACCCAGGCAGGTTACTATTCACACACATCGAGGCAACTTACCATTCTCTCTCACACACATACTCAGGCAGGCTACTATTCATATACACAGACACATTCAAACACAGGCAGGCTTCCCATCGGGTCTGGAAGGCCGCCAGTGGCAAGAAGAAGAGCAGGTCTGGGAGGCCAAGAAGAGGAAGGAACCTGTTCTCCCGCTGCTCCTCACATGCCTGCCCCCTGCTATTCAAAATTTTTGTGGGGTTAGCACTTCCTCTATGCTGATCTCATGATGCACGAGATTAGCATAGAGTACATACTGGCTGCATGTGGTTTGAAGGCCAGCACACAGAGAAGCAAGAGAATGGGCTTCTTCCTCTTCTCAGCCACTGGCAACTTCCCGGGCCTGCTACTCTTCTCAGCCACTGATGGACTCCCCAACCTGCTACTCTTCTTGGCCACCAGTGGCCTCCTGGACCTGTTACTCTTCTCAGCTGCCAGCAGCATCCCAGAACTCTTCTATCTTTGGCCGCCAGCAAAATAAGGTCCACTGGCGGCCCCTGGACTTCTTCCTGTTCTCGGCCATCAGCAAGATGAGGCCCACCGGCAGCCTCGTGGGCCTCTTCCTCTTCTTGGCCTCCGGTGAGATGGGGTTTGCCAGTGGCCTCCTGGGCCTCTTCTTCTTCATCGCAGCCACTCTCCTGGATGTGCACGCAGTTGATGGTGCCTGTGCACCATTGTGCACTATGGACACTATGCCCATGCTTAGTCAGTGGTGGTGAATATCGATCTGTGCATAATTTTGAAGCTTATGAATGAACAACAATTCTGTTTGGTATATTTTCAGTTGGCCCAATGGAAGTTGAATTCTCCAAACCTGTGGATCTGGAAGAAACTAAAAAGGATAATCCTGCAGTAAGGGATGGAGGGCTTCATACTCCTAAGGACTGTCAAGCTCTACAAAAGGTAGCAGTTATTATACCATTCAGGAACCGTTATGAGCACCTCAAGTACTGGCTATATTATCTGCACCCAATTCTTCAACGGCAACAGCTTGATTATGGTGTCTATGTCATCAACCAGGTGAGATTTATATTTATAATGCACCTAAATCTTTTGTAGGTTTATTACAACTGAATGTGTGCACAGTGGAACTCTGGGTCAATGAATCAACCAGTAAGCATTCCATGAAAGAAAATGTCTGCTGCATTTAAAATTGGCTGCATATATATTTTTTAAAGAACTGTATGCTCTTTGGCAATAGCCTGGTGCAGTATGCAAAATACTAATGCTATAACATTTTATTATTCATAGAATATGCCATTCATATCCATCGTACTCTGCAAGATTATTCATCTGATTGTAATTTTTGTGCCGTAAAATAAAAATGAAACTTGCAATACAAGTTTGAGCACAGATAGGCTAAAAAGGAACTGTAATCAATTTTTAAAACATATAGGGCCTCATTTACTAAGATTATTCCCATAGACCCAGAATGGGTGAAAGCTCTTATTCTTTGAGACTGCCCAGTTATTTCAGGTATATTGCCCTTGATTTGTACCAAAATTCTTTCTGCTGAAGATGTAAAGTTAATGAGTGTTATGGTTTTGGCTGCTATGCAGCCTCCCCTCCACCAGGCCACCCCAGTAAGCAGTCTCTATAGCAGTGCTTCCCAAATTTTTTTTCCAGTGTGACCCCATTTTACCAGCTGAAACTTTATGTGACCCCCAGATGGTTACAAAATGAAATTCGCATAAGCATAAACATATACACACGTATTCTTTTTAAAGTAATTATCCAATATTCTCACCATTGTCTGAGTCACATGGGCCTGGAAGTTACAACATGGATTTGTGAATATTTGCAGTCTCATCTCTGTCTGACGCTGAAAACTCTCAGTGAATTGTTCACTTGGTGGTAAGTTCAGGCCTTCAGGCTGGCAGTTAAAAGTTGATGGAAGAAATTACAGTTCAGCTAAGCTTGGGAATGCATGTTCTTTTGCAAAGATAGTCATATGAAATTGGTGACAAAACTAGGTCTTCAGCATGTTGGTGAACAGGGATCAGAATCCAAAGATATATCCCACATCAAAACTTTGGGTAAAAAATGCAGGGTCCTGAGGCACTCAGTCATCATCCCAGTGTACACGTCAATTTTATTTTTCACTCAGAAACTAGCATAGGTGAAAGAAGGATGCCATTATTAGGATGAACTTGGAGAAATTGGTGCTTGTTTCTGCAATATGCAGCATAGAGTCTGTTTTTGCATTTTGAGATCTTGTCAGGTACGTGGACCTGGATTGGCTACTGTTGGAAACAGGATACTGGGCTTGATTGGCCTTTGGTCTCTCCCAGTATGACAATTCTTATGTTCTTAGGAGTTGTAGTTGAACTTTATCTTCAATCTATTCTCCAAAAAAAATTATTTTAATGAATGTTACCTATTGAGAGAACCATAGCTGATGAGACACATGGGCTTGGAAGTTATGACACAGCTTCTCAAAATCTGGCACTATGGTTGCTACCGCACATCTGATTTCTGACGTAACATCCAGAGTACATCGATTCTGACATCTGATAGAGACAAGGGCACTAAATCCTGCTTCACACAAGTATATGCTTGCAAATGGCACTAACAATTTTAAGGCACGCATTGAAATCTCGGGGTAATCTTTCTTGATGCTGCACCAGAATTCTGAAAGAGAAGTTTGGGAATATGTTCCTTGGTAAAACTGATCACATTTAATTTCAATGAGCTGGTCAATTTCAACTGAAGGTAAATCCAAGCCTGCAGGCTGGTACTGAAAAGGGATTTTGAACCCAGGAGAAGTCTCTCGCATCTAAATCAGGGAAAAAAAGAAGTGAAGTGTGTCTACAGGGAACTGAGATGTTTAGTCATTACCAGATTTGGACACTCCTCAATCTCATTCTCTGACAGGAACTTTGACAACTGAGGGAAGGAACTATAGTTTAACTTTAACAAATTATTCTTCCAGAAAGCAATTTTTTTTCCATGAATGCTGTGATTCGATTACTGAGCTGAATGATATTAGTGTTCTTTCCTTGCATACTTGAATTCAGTTCGTTGAGTTTCGTAAAAATGTCTATGATATAAGCAAGGAGACACATCTTCTGCAGATTGCAGAGAAAATCAGAGAATGCTGTTTTTTGAAAATCTATTGCAATTGCGAGCAGCTGATCCCTCAGTTCAAAAAATCTTTCTACCACCTTTCCTCTTGGTAGCCAACAGACCTCAGTGTGAAACAACAGTGCATCATGATCAGAATCCATGTCTTCACACAACTTTGCAAATAGTCGTGCTCTAAGTGGGTGAGGTTTGATGTAGTTTTACAATTGATATGATTTGCTGCAATATTGCATCCAGTTCTACACTCAGTTCTTTAGTTGCTAGCTGTTCCCTATGAATCATGCAGTGAGTCCAAACAGCAGATGGTGCAACACTCTTCACCAGGGTTCGCAGTCCTGCTCTATGACCTGCCATAGATGGAGCACCATCTGTACAGAAGCCAACCATACGATCCCAAGGAATGTTGTTGTTCTGAATGCAGTTTTGCAGCACATTGAATATTTCCTGTGATGTTTCATGTTCAGGAAGTAGGAGACAGCACAAAATATCTTCAAGAATATTATCTTCCCAGATGTAGTGCACAAAAACCAATATATGTGCATCGCGTCCCTCTGTACTGATATCAATTTGAAGAGCATAAGCAGACCATTTCAGCCGTGCCACTAGTGCTGTTTCCTGATCAACTGCAATTGCTTCAGTCCATCGTTTCACAATATTGTCTGAAAGAGGTATAGTTTTAAGTTTATTTGCTTCTGTTTCTCCACACATTATATTCACCATAATGATTGCTGAGGTAAAATTAAAGTTTCTGCAACTGTGTGAGGCTTCCTTGCCTGTACAATCTGATAGCTCACTTCAAAAGATGCTTATTGAGCCTGCTCAGAGATAGTCAAGGGTCTTTTAAACTCCATTTGTTGATGTGAAAAATGCTGTTTTCTGCGTTCAAAAAAAGACCTTGGTGTTACGCCTATCGGTTGCAGATGGCTGCGACCTCTCATGCTCATCTCCTTTTTTCTTGCACCGTCAATTCTAGGAAGAGTGGCGGCCTCCGCCAGCCAGTGCCGACCTCCCCCGGCGTCCCCGGGACAGCATGGGCACTGCCAACCACCATCTTGGATCCAGAATCACCTAAGGCGCGTGCTTGTAAGGGCCTCTTTTGTACATGTCATGGCGGGAACTTCGGGGGAGTCCCCTCCGGATGACGTCAACTCGATGCTGTACTTAAACTGACCAGCCCACTGCTACAACAAGTTAGCATGGAGTTTCCTCGTTGCTGAGTCCACTATACTCTTGGACTTCCAGTTCCAGATTTCCCTCTGGGTACTCGCTCCTCGGGGGCCCTTCCGCGTTCCTGGCTATCTGCTCCTTGGAGGGTCTTCCTGCCTTGGGAATCTACCGGACCCACTCCTTGGGACACTATCTTGGAACTTCCACTTGTAAGAAGCTTACTACAGACTTCAACGACTCAAGCTTGGCTGAAGCTTTCCTGTGGTGTGCTTCGGGCCACTACTGCTCCTTCTTCAGTGAAGCATTTCCAGTATACCCTGAGCTGCAGGGTATTGCCGCATCAGCTACAAGATCCACTTCTGGGTTCCTGCACCTCAGTCTTATCATCTCCAGTACAGACTCCTCGGTGTACCCCACTCTGCGGGCCACTACCGGATCATCACAGCTGTGGTATCACCCTGGTATACCTCCCTGCTCAGAATTGTACTTATTTACAGCTCTTGCTCTGCAGGCTCTGCTTTTCCTTCCTTCATAATAAATTCTCTAACATATAGCTGTGTCCTTCGCTGCTGAGGCCACGCCTATCGACGGTGAGGCCCACAGGGCTCCTCCGTGTGTGCGGAGACACCTCTCATCTCGAACCAGGGTTCACATCTATATAAAAACATAACAGATTGCTAACTCCATGGTCCTGGCTCAGGTCTCAGCCATTCAGGCCATCCCTCTGACAAGGCCACTTCCTCTCCTCACGTGTTACCTACATGCCTCTCCATGCCCTTGCCAGCTCCCACTTATTTTACAGGTGATTCCCTGTTATGTAGGGGCTTTCTGAATCAGTGCTGTATGCACTTTTCACTACAACCTACCTACTTCCCAGATGTAGTGTCCAAAAGTACGTACATACTTTTAGATGGAAAAGCCCTGGTCTGGGCTTCACCTCTCTGGGAGCGTAATGATCCAATTCTCAATGATTTGACAGGTTTCCTTGCCCTCTTTCATTCTGTTTTTGACCACCCTGCTTGCAAGACTGTCACTGGATCTGCACTCCTGCATCTACAACACGGTACCAAACCTTTGACTGATTATGTTATTGAGTTCATGACCTTGTCCTCGGAGCGACGTTGGGACCTGGGTTGCCTGCGGACTATTTTCCTGGAAGGTCTTAACTCGTATCAAAGACGAATTAGCAGCACGTGAACTCCCTGATACTCTGGACTCTCTCATAGACCTTGCGGGGCAAATTGATTGTCATCTGCATGAGCGGTCACAAGAGGTAAAGGGTCCCAAAAAACCACTGCCAGGAGTTCCATGCTCTCGTCCACCGCCTGTTACTCAGACCACTCTTGCACCCAGTATTGAGGAGGAAGAACCCATGCAACTAGACTGCAGCCACTTATCAGCTAAGGAAAGGCGTCACCGAGAGAGATTAGGCCTCTGTACGTAGTGCGGACAACCTGATCACACTGTTCCCTCCTGTCCTATGTGTCCGGGAAACTCGCAGATATAGGATCTACTGGAGGACTCCTCCTAGGTCTAATGTCTCCATCTCCTCCACTGATACTCCCAGTCTCTATCTCGGAAACCCTCGAATTCCACACATTAGCACTAGTGGACTCTGGTGCCGGTGGGAACTTCATACTCAGACAACTCATAGAGAACCTACGAATCCCCACTGTTCGGACACCTACACCACTACTATTGTCATATATACATGGCGAGCCATTATCTGGTGAGGAATTTTATTCTACTCGACCTATTCGTCTCCGCATGGGATCTCTTCACTCAGAGACCATCTCTTTCCTAGTCCTGGATAAGGCAATACATCCGGTGATACTCGGACTGCCATGGTTACAGATGCACTCATCCCAATTCGATTTGAATACCCTTGAACTGTCTCAATGGGGAACCATCTGCCATGGAAAATGCTTAGAGGAAGTAACCCCTATACCTTGCCTGACCACTACCCCTTCTCTTCCGGGCCTACCTCAACAATACTCGTCTTATCAAGATGTATTTTCTAAGAAGGTGGCAGACACTCTACCACCTCACCGGTCTTTTGACTGCGCCATCAACTTAGTACCTAATTCTGAGCCTCCTAGAGGAAGGGTGTACCACTTTCTCTGTCTGAGACCAAGGTCATGTCGGCCTATATTCAAGAGAATTTGGCAAAGGGTTTCATTCGGCACTTCCAAGTCTCCTGCCGGAGCCGGATTCTTTTTTATGGGTAAGAAGGACGAATCCCTTCGCCCATGTATAGACTACCGTGGATTAAATGAGATCACCATGAAGGACCACTACCCATTGCTATTGATCTCTGAACTTTTCGATAGGCTCCAAGGGGCCAAAATATTCACTAAATTGGACCGGGAAGAGAAGTTGCACAGGTGGGAGGGGGGCTTGAAACCGGGAAGAGAAGCTGCACAGGGGGGAAGGGGGATTGAAACCAGGAAGAAAAGCTTCACAGGGGGGAGGGGGGATTGAGACCGGGAAGAGAAGCTGCACAGGGGGGAGGGGGGCTTGAATCCGGGAAGAGAAGCTGCACAGGAGGGAGGGGAGTTTGAAACCAGGAAGAGAAGCTGCACAGGAGGGAGGGGAGTTTGAAACCAGGAAGAGAAGCTGCGCAGGGGGAAGGGGAGATTGAAGCCTCACCTCATTTGATACAAGATGCATTAACAGACCCGATGCAGGATGCATCAAAGAGTTCAGCATACAGCGCATCAAAGTTTTCAGAGCATCGAGGCAAATACTTTCTGAATGCGCTGTATAGCAGCCTGACTTGTTCTGTTTTAGTGCCTGTTTAATGTTTGCCTTTTCATAGGTAGGGTGGTTACTGTTCAGAATCTGGTTGTTAGGGTGTTATGGTATGGAAAGTTTTGCAAGATTTTGTATTATATAATGTTCCTGGTAGTGGAAGGAGTTTGTGTTGCTGTTATTGAGGTGACAACAGAATTGAATATTATTTTTCTGTGGTGAGTGTAAAGGGGAAATGTCCTTGTTCTGCTCTGCATCCTTTGTTGGGGGAAGTTCTGTGAACACAGGGTATTGTAGAAAGTGAAGTGCAGGTTTTATATCAGGATGTGCCCCACTCCTATATAGAAGAATTTTTGATTGGTGCTCTTCAATTATCTTAGTAGTAGCTTTTCTTAGATAGATGAGACTGGCCAGGGTTTTTTGTTTTTTTTTTTGTTACTTAGAAGATCCTTCTATCTAGAGATGACACTGACTTGCATGCCCGGCATCTTGTGATAATGGTACAAAATGTTTGTAGCAGTGCTTCTTGCTTTATGAGCAGAGGTGTCCTGTCTCTGCATATATGGGATTTGGTGACAGGGAGGTATGGAGAGAGCAGTGGACCCCTGCCAAGATCAAACTAACAGGCTGGTTTCCCTGTCACTTGTGTTTTTGTAAAAAAAAAAAAAAAAAAATTAAAAAAATATTGAAAGGGTGGGAAATATATACAACAAGCCTCACTTCACATTTCCCTTTTAGTAATGTGGGCCTTACTCAAAAATCCCTTCTTCTCCCTTTCCCTCCAGTCTCTCTCTGTCTTTGCTCCATAGTTATTCCAATCATTCCCCCTCTCTCCTTCTACCAGTCCATCCCTGTAAGTCTCTCTCTCACCCTCTACCAGTCTGGCCTCACCAGTCTCTCTCTCTCTCTCTCTCTCCACCAGTACATCCTCACCAGTCCGTTTCTCTCTTTCTCTCTCCACCTGTCCATTCCTACCATCTCTCTCTCTCTCCCTTCACCAGTCCTCCTCCAGTCTCTCTCTATCTTCATCCACCAGTCTTTCTATGTTCCTCCCACCAGTCCATCTCTGCCAGTCTGTCTCTCTTTCCCCTCCACCATTCGTTCTCTATCTTCCTCCACCAATCTCTCCTACCTCACCAGTCTCTCTCTCTCTCTCTCACTCTCCCTCTGCTAGTCCATTCCCCCAGTCACTCCAGATCTAGACACATGCAGCTGTAGTGATAGCTGAAGTTAGACTACATAAGTTACTAAATATTAAGTACATTCTTGCACATTTACTGCTGTGCTTTGCAATTATATGTATTTCATTTATTTCAGTAAGCATTATTTAATACATTTTATATATTATGAATGAGTCTGGTGTGCATATAATTATTTCTTTGTTATTACATTAATAGCTTTTCTATATATATGGCATTGTAACAAGATGCTCGAGTGAGAGATATACCGAGACCACACACACGACGCCCAACACACACACACACACACAATAATATAATATACAAGGTATAAAGTAGTAAAATACAGCTTTATTTACAGCACACATACTTCATTTCCCGTGACTATAATACATACCAAATCAGCATCCTGCCACTCATCAGGTCGACCGAAAAACAGCATCAGGTCAAGGGAACCCCAGTGAGACCGAAAAACAGGAGCACACAGCTTCAATGGGAAAGATCCTGCGCCACTCGTCAGTGCACAAATGAGGCTCCGGCCTCCCACTGGAGAACCCCGACCTTTTATAGGGCTTTGTAAACAAGTGTGTGTGCATAGATGAGCCAGCACCTGGGTCTGGGAACCTTTCTGTAGGGCTGCTGGCCAGGCATTCCCCAGCATCAGGTCCCAGGCACAGACAAGCTACTCTCCCCCACAACCACTTGTGTAAGCCCCGCTGATACTGTTCTTCACTTGATAAGCAAGTTTCCCATGTTCAACACAGTGTTTGTCCTGAGAGCATTTTTTAATCCCATCGTATGACAGGCATACAAATTAAAGAAAGCATATGGGGTCTGCACACATTTTAGAGGTTGAAAACGGGGTACGCCTGTTTTAAACATTTGCCGTTTGAATACAGGCATTTCAAGTTATGAGGTGAGAGGCAGTGCCCTTATGTTCCCTTTAAACCAGTGCAGGGCCAGGCTAGGTACCTGGACCCCTTTAATTCCCCTTCGGGTTGATACAGTACAGTGCGCTGTGACGGAGCGCACTGTTAACCCGCCGTTGGATGTGCGTTTTCCCTTATCCCTTATTCAGTAAGGGGCCGAAAACGCGCGTCCAATCACCCAAACCTAATAGCAGACACAACATGCAAGTGCATGTTGAAGGCCCTATTAGGTATTCCTGCGCGATTCAGAAAACAAAATGTGCAGCCAAGCCGCACATTTTGCTTGGTAGGCGCTAATTTCTTCGGGCACCGGGAAAGTGCACAGAAAAGCAGTTTTTACTGCTTTTCTGTGCACCCTCCGACTTAATATCATGGCGATAGTAAGTCGGAGTTCCCGAAACTTTCCAAAAGTAAAAAAATAAAAATTTGAAGTCGGCCTGCGGCTGTCAGGTCGAAAACTGGACGCTCAATTTTGCCGGCGTCTGGTTTCCGATCCCGTGGCTGTCAGCGGGCTCGAGAACCGACGCCGGCAAAATTGAGCGTCGGCTGTCAAACCCGCTGACAGCCGCCGCTCCGGTCCAAAAGGAGGCGCTAGGGACGCGCTAGTGTCCCTAGCGCCTCCTTTAACCTGGTTTTACCGCCAGGCATAATTAGCATACTGAATCGCGCACACAGGAGAGCGGGCGTTCGCCTGCTCTCCCGCGGACTTTACTGAATCGGCCCGCTTGTGAGAGAGAGAGAGCTCTGTAGGTGGGGCCCAACAGGGGAAGAATAAGTGCTAGGACCCAGGTGTCTTAGTGAGACCATGTCCAGGTCTCCAAGAGGACGGCAGCTCTTGTAGCATAACACTGTCCTGTGAGTAAAGTACACTGTTCTGAAGGGAAGACAGCCTACTGTTGTCTGATTTTAAGTGATAATAAAGATTAACTGTTTTAAGGAAGGCTGAAGTTAGACTAATTTTGTCTCCAGGCCTGTGGGAATCACCACTCGTTCCCACATATGGTGTCGTGCAAGGGATGTTTTCTCTAAACCTAGTACAGAAGAAAACCCAGCCTCTAAGAAAGTGTCTGTTGGGAGTACATAAAGTTGTGATTCTAAATGTTGTACAGAACACAGGGGGCCTGTGGTTCTAAAACAAAGTACAGAGCACAGGGATGCACAGAGCACGGTAGCTTGTGAAAGGGTGTGGCTCAGAATCTGCACTGAAGGAAAGGAAACTCAAAGTTTGAAAGTTTCAGGTAGAGAAAAAACTGTGAGTGGGCCTGGTTACAGGGGCAGCCAGGAAGTGGTAGGTTTGTACTGGTTAACAGGAGAAGCCTGGCTGGAGGTAGATAGAGATTAAAAGTGATTTAGTTAATGCTGGTTATGCAGTGTTTTGTTTTGTTTTGTTTACTTTTTTTGCCTTGGGAAAAAAAAAAAGAGGAAGAAACACTGGTGCAGCAAGGCTGTGCTGAGCAGGGTGTGGCACTGGAAAAGCTGACAGCTGGCTGTGAATGTGTTGAATGCGAATAGGGTGGGGCCCTCTTCCAGCAAGCAAGCTGTTTGAGATGTGCAGCCATGAGAAAACCTGGAGTGGAACAGGGTACTGCAGCTTCAGCAGTCTGTGAGCATGGCTGAAGGAAAGTGGCACGCATTAATCCAGAGAGCCCAGGAATGGCAGAAGAAGTTATAGGAGAGCCTCATGAAGTATGAGCTTCCCAAAGCGAAGGGACAAAAGAACCTGGAAACAAGCCAGGCTCTTATTGATTCCTATTTGGAGAGGAACTTGTGTGGCCTGGAGATGAGGAAGCTATCGCAGAGAACTCAGTGGAGGCCCAGCAGGTGAGTGGCACTACAAGAAGGTCCTGGTGAAGGTCCTGTAGAATGCCCAAACAGTACCGGGAGTCTAGAAACAGCTCCCATGAGAAGCCCAGAGAAGGGGGCGGTGAAGAACCCTGAGAGAGGAATCACAGAGAGCCCTAGGGAGGGGGGACACAGACTGCCCTCTACCAACATTCTGGCTGCTGTATTCTTTAAGAGTCAGAGGCATTTCATACTATACTGAGAGATGCCATTCAGTAAAAAGTTAATTCAACTGGTGAGTAGTGCATGAATCACGGTAGCTGTATTTTGTTGATCAAGATAGCTGAATAATTGGCAAATCTGGCATGGATACATAAAGGAGGCTTTTTGCATCTTTGAGATGTATGATTCCTTCATGAAATTTTGGTTGAGTTGAACCTTGAGGCTTTGTACTGTTACAGTAGGGTGCAAAGGAATTCCTGACAGTAGGTAGAGATAGCAGGGGATGAACTTGGTGGCTTAGCAAGAGGAGTACTTATTTGTATGGACTTAGTTTGCTTGTGATTTCTGAGCCATTGGGCTACTGCAGTAAGAAGGTTATTGAGATTAACAATGGAAGAAAAGGTTTGGAGAAGTTCTTGGAGAAGTCCATTAATGGCTATAATCAATTTTACTTAGGGAATAGCCACTGCTATTAATTGCATCAGTAGCATGGGATCTTCTTAGTGTTTGGGTAATTGCCAGGTTCTTGTGGCCTGGTTTTTGGCCTCTGTTGGAAACAGGATGCTGGGCTTGATGGACCCTTGGTCTGACCCAGCATGGCAATTTCTTATGTTCTTAAGAGGCTTGGCTAGATAATCACATTATAAGGATAACTTTGAATGGCTAAGACTGCTGTTCATTATAACCAAGATTTTTATAGTATTTTTAAAATAAATTAAACCCCTCCAACTTCATGTATCTTATTGCATGTGCATGTCAGTATTGCAACTTATCAAAGGAATATGCTGGGATCATAGAAAATTGTTTGAACCTCCCTCAAAGTTGTGGGCAATTATTACACAATGTATGCACTTTTTGGTGGCAAAAACAATTATGACCTAACTTTCTAGATAATTTTATAATTGCAGCTGGAGACATGCACTGAGATCTAGCAGCTTTAGAAAAGGGAAAGGGAGCTTCTCACACCCGGGCTGATACAGTAAAATGCGTGGGAGAGCCGGCGCTCCGAGGTGAGCGCCCGTTCTCCCAATGAGCACCCAGGCCACTCTCCTGGGTGTGCGATTTAGTATTCAAATGGGGGCCTGCAATAATAAGGAGGCGCTAGGGACACTTTCTGCTTTTCTGTACACTTTCCTGGTGCTGGCCGAAATTAACTCCTGCCTTTGGACGTGCTATTATTACCCCTTATTACATTAAGGGGTAATAGCGTGAGGAAAACGCACTTCCAAACCCCCCCCCCCCCCCCCCCCCCCCGAAACTAATAGCGCTCAGAAACACTTAGAGACTTGGAATGCTTGGAGACTTCACTGAACATGAACGCACAGGAATGAGACCCAGCAATGCAATGCTGGACTCTGGGGTAGCCCTCCAACCACTTGATAGCCCTTTTGGACCTGTTGTTTGGGAACAGTTTGTGTGTCAGGACAGACAAAATGACTCAGAAGGCACGGACATGACTTGGAATTTAGACCAAGGCACTGAAGACTTGAACATAACTTGGAACAAGGAACATGACTTGGAACAAGGAGATCCTCTGGCTGGACAAGCTCCATGATACCAGAACTAGAAACTTGGAACTTGATTTGAATCTTGGAATTTTACAACAAAGATGGACTTTGAGGACTTGTCCCAATGAAGATGGACTTGGAAGCAGGCCTAGTGCTATGAGGCACCCTAGACAGTCCGCCATGGGCTGGTCATGAACCACAATGTTGGCACTCCTGCGGGAACATGGATTCAGGATTTGTGCTGTGATGCAACCTATGCTGCCCACCGTGGGCTTGTCATAGTCCATGTGCTCACAGAACATGGGTGCAGGGCTCTGAGGACTTCAAAGACTCAGGAGACTTGGACGAGGCGAAGACTCAGAAGACTTTGACATAGGAACTGACGAGAGACCAGGAGCATGAAACAGGATGATCATCCAATGAGGAACATGAAGACAGTGAATACCAATGCAAAGGCAACCAGGAAGTGGCAGAAGAGCCCTTTTGTAGGGCTGGCTGGAGGATAAAGCACAAATGTCATCAGAAAGGGCCGCGAGGCTTTTCCCACATTGGGCCCTTTAAATTGTTGACTGTGGCGTGTGCACGCACCTAGGAAGAATGCCAGCAGAAGAAAGATGGAAATCAGTGGCTCTCAAGCTGCAAAGCTGCAGTGGCATTTTCTCACTGCTGCAAAGAAGATGGCTGCAGGAGGGTTGGCAGCTCAGGGGAGGCAGAAGCACTCCAGCCACGAAGAACAGAGGCAGCATTGGTGGTATCCAGTCAGCGCTGAAGACAGAGTCTGCATCGGAGGTAAGTAAGCCATTCACAGGCCAGACCATGCATGGCAAGCAGAACATTATCCCCTCCTCAAAGCCCCCTCCACAAACATCTTTTCTTCAGCTGCTGAGGAAATGAAGATATCAACAGGGGAAGTCGAGGGACCAAAGATGGAGTCAGAAGATACTTGACTTGGGTACTGGAGCAAGAAGCATACAAAACTGAAGACAAAAATAGATATGACTGAGTGCTTGGACAAAGACATGGATGAAACTTGAACCAAAAACATGAAAGGAGGCACAGATTAATTAACATCCAGGAATATTGGTCCAGTTCTTTAGGTTCTCACTTGATTATGATGGAATCGAGGATCAGATTAAAATTATTGTCCTTTTGCCACAAAGACAATGGCAGTAGTTGGTTAGAAGAAAATGTTATTGTTGGAAGCATGAACCCTTGAGCCAGCTTGAGAGTAGGATGGACCACTGAAGAAGCCAACAGTGGCACTCAAAGCCGGGAGGTGGAACTGGACTAGGAGACCTGACAGGAACTTCACCTATACCAGTCCTCGTTCCCCGTATGTTGAGCCCTTGAGTGCTGGGGCTGGCAGGTCTTAAGCGCAGGTCTCTTACAGAAGGCGGTCCGGTGGGCAGTCTGAGTCAGGGCAGAAGCAGACAGGAGAGATGAAGATGGACCAGGAGTCGAGGCAGGCAGCAAAGGAACAGCACGAGAAAGCAGGCCAGAGGTTGGGGCAGGCAGCAGACAAGATGAAGACAGGAAACACGCTGAGGGTCAGTGCAGGCAGCAGACAGAGGAATCCAGGAGCCAGGCCAAGGTCAGAACTGGAGAATCATGTGAACACAGGAGCGGAATCAGGAACAGAGCCAGGAATGCTGAAGCAGGATCAGGAACAGCAACTTGCTTACTTGGAGAGTCGACATGTTGCCAAACAAGGTAGAGGCGTTAGAAGTGGCCTATATATAGGCCTCTGAAGATGACATCAGGTTAGGGGCTGGGCCAAGGTTTCCCGCTGTGGCCCCTTTAAATTTTGGGCTCCTGCACACTTGTGCGCCTAAGGGGTGGAGTCCCCAGCAGTGTTCGGCGGCGTCTCCCTCGTGGGGAGGATGCCGAAGGAAGGCCTCGCTGCGGGTCGACCCAGCACGGGAAGGCAGTGGGGAGACTCAGAGTTCAGGGAAGGGAAGGGGGGCCCGACCGTGGACAGTAACCCCCCTCCTACGGCCCATCCCTGGGGGTTTTGGTTGTTTGGCAGCTCCCACATGTTCTCCTCTGGGCCAAAGCCCTCCCACGAGATCAAGTATTCCTAGCATTGATGATAGAACTGGACGTCCAAGATCTCCTGCACTTGATAAATAGAATCCTTGTCTGTTACTGCATTCAGAGGCTTTGGTGGGTTATGGTGGAAGCGTGAGAGGACCAGTGGTTTAAGCAGCGAGACATGAAATATGTTGTGTTTTCTTAAGCTCGATGGTAAGCGGTAGGAGACTGGCCCCAAGCATTCAATGACTGGGAAGGGGCCAATATATTTAGGAGCCAATTGCATGGAAGGAATCCGTAGGTAGATGTGGTGAGAGCTTAGCCAGACTTGATCTCCAGGATTGAAGAGTGAAACCTTGCGGCGTTGTCTATCTGCATCCTTCTTAGCGGCCTCCGCCGCTCATAGCAGATTAGCTTGAGTGGACTTCCACAGAGAGTGAAGTTGCAGGGCTGTAAGTTGGATAGCAGGTGAGGGCACAGACAGAGGAAGCAGTAAAGGTGGTTTTGGTTGTTTGCCAAATACCACCTGGAATGGAGAGGTCTTGGTTGCAGAGTGTGTGTGATGATTGTAGGAGAACTCTGCCCATGGGAGCAGAGCAACCAAATCATCTTTTTTATCTCCCACAAACATACGGAGGAATGTCTTCAAAGAGCAGTTGGTCCGCTCTGCTTGGCCATTGCCTTGGGGATGGAAGGCTGACGTGAAGTCTAGCTGGACTCCAAACTTCTTGCAAAGTGCCATCCAGTATCTTGCCGTGAATTGTGAACCTTGATCCAAGGCGATATGCTGTGGCAGCCTGTGCAGGTAGAAGATGTGCTGCGTGAAGAGTTGGGCAAGCTCTGGTGCTGTAGGGAGCTTGGGGAGAGCCACAAAATGGGCCATCTTTGAGAACCTATCTACCATGACCCAGATGACTCTTTTTCCCCTCCAAAGGCGGTAGATCAACTACGAAGTCCGTAGAAATATGAGTCCAGGGTTCTGATGGTATGGGCAGTGGCTGCAATAGCCCCCAGGGACAACCGGGTAACGGCTTCTGCCGGGTGCAGGTTGGGCAGGAACTGAAATACGCTGGACATCTCGAGAGACTTGGGGTCACCAAAAGTGGCGGGTTAAGAGTTCCAATGTCCTGGCCTTGCTGGGATGTCTGGCCGTCAGGAAATCATGTGCCCAAGAGAGAACTTTCTTTTGCAGGCAAATGGGTAACACAGTCTTGCCTGCCAGGACTAAATCTGTGGCTGTCAGAAGGACAGTCATGGGATAGGTGGTGATGTCCTTTTGTGGATTGCAAACTGGCTAAAAGACAGGAAACAGAGAGTAGGATTAAATGGACAATTTTCTCAGTGAAAGGGAGTGGGGGTGGAGTGCCTCAGGGATCTGTATTGGGACCCTTACTTTTCAATATATTTATAAATGATCTGGAAAGAAATACGACGAGTGAGATAATCAAATTTGCAGATGATACAAAATTGTTCAGAGTAGTTAAATCACAAGCAGATTGTGATAAATTGCAGGAAGACCTTGTGAGGCTGGAAAATTGGGCATCAAAATGGCAGATGAAATTTAATGTGGATAAGTGCAAGGTGATGCATATAGGGAAAAATAACCCATGCTATAATTACACAATGTTAGGTTCTATATTAGGTGCTACAACCCAAGAAAGAGATCTAGGCGTCATAGTGGATAACACATTGAAATCGTCATTTCAGTGTGCTGCGGTAGTCAAAAAAGCAAACAGAATGTTGGGAATTATTAGAAAGGGAATGGTGAATAAAATGGAAAATGTCATAATGCCTCTGTATCGCTCCATGGTGAGACCGCACCTTCAATACTGTGTACAATTCTGGTCGCCGCATCTCAAAAAAGATATAATTGCGATGGAGAAGGTACAGAGAAGGGCTACCAAAATGATAAAGGGAATGGAACAGCTCCCCTAAGAGGAAAGACTAAAGAGGTTAGGACTTTTCAGCTTGGAGAAGAGACGGCTGAGGGGGGATATGATAGAGGTGTTTTAAAATCACGAGAGGTCTAGAACAGGTAGATGTGAATCGGTTATGTACTCTTTTGGATAATAGAAAGACTAGGGGGCACTCCATGAAGTTAGCATGTGGCACATTTAAAACTAATCAGAGAAAGTTATTTTTTACTCAACGCACAATTAAACTCTGGAATTTGTTGCCAGAGGATATGGGTAGTGCAGTTAGTATAGCTGTGTTTAAAAAAGGATTGGATAAGTTCTTGGAGGAGAAGTCCATTACCTGCTATTAATTAAGTTGACTTAGAAAATAGCCACTGCTATTACTAGCAACGGTAACATGGAATAGACTTAGTTTTTGGGTACTTGCCAGGTTCTTATGGCCTGGATTGGCCACTGTTGGAAACAGGATGCTGGGCTTGATGGACCCTTGGTCTGACCAGTATGCATGTTCTTATGTTCTTATGCCTGGCCCCCTCAAGCCACTGCCGCCATTCCTCGAAGGCCATGGCTATTAGTTCCTTATCTCTTATGCCATAATTTTTCTTGGCAGGGGAGAACTTTTGTGAGAAGTAAGAGCAGGGAAGTAACGTGCCCTTGCTGGAAACTCGACTGAGAACCGCACCCACCGCTATGTCGGAGGCATCTATCTCCTACGATGAAGGGTCATGTGGGATCCGGATGGCACAAGCAGGCATCAAGAAGGAAGGCTTGTTTTAGGTCCTCTTTTGAGAATATGTGGGATGAAATGGCGGTAGAAGTTTGCAAAGCCAAGGAAGCACTGAAGAGCTTTAACTCCTACTGGTCGCGACCAGTCTTTAATAGCAGAGACCTTCTCGGGGTCCATGTGAAATCCAGTTGTCGCTTCAATGTAACCCAAGAAGGGCAAGGATTCTTGTTCCAATAGACACTTTTCCAGTTTGACGAAAAGGTAGTTCTCTCGAAGTAGTTGCAGAACGTGACGCACTTCGTGTACATGCGTGGAGAGATCCTTAGAGTATACAAGCACGTTGTCAAAGTATACTATTACAGAGGACTGGAGCATGTCTTGGAAGACCTCGTTCATGAGGTTTTGAAAAACCGCTGGGGAATTACATAATCCGAAGGGCATTACCAGATACTCGTAATGCCCATCACGAGTGTTAAAGGCGGTATTCCATTTGTCGCCTGGTTGGATCTGCACTAGGTTGTATGCCCCTCGGAGGTCAAGCTTGGTAAAGACCTTGGTCCCCTGCAGAAGGTCTAGGAGCTCTGGGATGAGAGGTAGAGGATATCTATCTCGGTGAGTAATGGCGTTGAGACCTCTGTAGTCTATGCATGGCCTTGGGGAGCCGTCTTTCTTGGCGACGAAGAAAAACCCAGCCCCCGCTGGGGAGTTCAAAGGACAAATGAATCCTTGGTTCAAGTTTTCCTGGATATACTGTGCCATAGCTTGCTTTCTGGTAGAGATAGGGGGTAAACCCAACCCTGAGGAGGTGTCAAGCCAGGGAGTAACTCTGTGGCACAATCAAAGGACCGGTGCGTCGGGAGAATCTCGGCCTGTTCTTTAGAGAAGACATCTGCAAATTCCACATACTGCAGAGGCAGCACCAGAGTGGTGGCTGCCAGGAGGACATTGGGGCGTGGTAACTTGTGCAGACAGTTGGAGAAGCAATTAGGACTCCAGACCGTGATTTGGAGGGATCCCCACTCAATGAGCAGAGAGTGCTTCTGGAGCCAGGATAGGCCCAAGAAGATAGGATGGATCGCCTTCTCAAGGATATAGAAGGATATCTCCTCCTCGTGAAGCACTCTGGTACGGAGAAACACTGGAGCAGTGGTGGCAGAAACTCAGCCTGGGAAAGGAGTGCAATGGATAGAGGATATCCTTAACGGTGGGGTACATGGCAGTACAGAAATTTGTAGCTGTTGTACCACATCTGTCAGAATGAAGTTGTCCCTGGCCTCTGAATAAACAAAGGCCAGTGTGGAGAAGGAGCCTCCTGGATACAACAGGGATACTGGACCTGTGCATTGGGGAGCAGGATTCATACAGCCTAGGATCAGCTCCCCGATGATGTCTAGGCCCGGGAGTTTTCCCGGTGCTCCTTGCATTGAGCTAGTAAATGTCCCTTACCACCGCAATAGAGACACAGGCCCAGAGAACGACGGCGCTGCCTCTCCTCAGGAGTGAGAGGGCTGCGACCCAGCTGCATGGGTTCCTCTCCTCGGGTAGCTTTGTGTTTGGGTGGAGGAGCCAGCGGATGAGAGAAGGACTGGGCCAATGGGACCGACTTCTGAGCTGGTTTCAACTCTTGGGCCCGTTGCTGAAGGCGTCGGTCTATTCACCCAGTGAGATCAATCAGGGCTTCCAGATTGTCCGCGAGATCCCAGGCCACGAGTTCATCCTTAATCCTGGATGATAGGCCTTCCAGGTATATGCTTCACAAGATGTCCTCCCGCCAGCCCAGTTTGAATGCCAAGGTGCAAAACTCGACTGCGTAGTCGACTAGAGGCCTGGACCCCTGGCATAGATGGAGTTCAGTAGCTGCCATGGATTGCTGAGCGGGTTCGTCAAAGACTTGCTTGAAAGCATGGATGAACTGTTGGAGATCCCCGAGAAGAGAATCTCCCCGCTCCCATAAGGGAGAGGCCCATGCCAGGGCTCAGCCATCCAACAAGGAAAGTAAATAAGTCGTCTTAACCTGATCAGACGGAAACTGTGTAGGCTGCAGGGTGAAATGCATAAAACAGTGGTTAATAAACCTCCGGCATTACTTGGGGTCCCTGGCATAACGGGGTGGCGTTGGCAAATGTAGAGTTGCGGCAGGCCCAGGAGCCAGGATAGGAGCCAGAGGTGGAGCTGCGGCTTGGGGAGCAGTGTCCAGGCGATTGACCAATCTTTCGACTGTGGCCGCCAAAAGATCCATGCTGTTGCTGCAGCTACTGGGCCATGCCTAGAGGCCAGAGATGTCTGCCGGGTCCATGGCCTTGGCAAGATGTTGGAAGCATGGAACCTTCAGCCAGCTTGAGAATAGGATGGACCACTGAAGAAGCCAACAGTGGCACTCAAAGCCGGGAGGCGGAACTGGACTAGGAGACCTGACAGGAATGTCACCTATACCAGCCCTCATTCCCCGCAGGTTTAGCCCTTGGATACCGGGGCCGGCAGGTTTTAGGCGCAGGGCTCCTAGAGAAGTCCGAGTCAGGGCAGGCAGGAGACAGGAGAGATGAAGACTGTCCAGGAGTTGAAGCAGGCAGCAAAGGAACAGCACAAGAAAGCAGGCCAGAGGTCTGGAAAGGCAGCAGACAAGATGAAGACAGGAAACACGCCGAGGATCAGTGCGGGCAGCAGACAGAGGAATCCAGGAGCCAGGCCAAGGTCAGAACTGGAAAATCAAGTGAACACAGGAGCGGAATCAGAAACAGAGCCAGGAACGCAGGAACACTGAAGCAGGATCAGGAACAGCAACTAGCTTACTCGGAGAGTCGACCTGTTGCCAAGGCAAGGTAGAGGCGTTAGAAGTGGCCTATATATAGGCCTCTGAAGATGACATCAGGTTGGGGACCGGGCCGAGGTTTCCCGCTGTGGCCCCTTTAAATTCTGGGCTCCTGCACGCGCATGCGCCTGCTTAAGGGGCGGAGTCCCCAGCAGCGTTTGGCGGTGTCTTCCTTGTGAGGAGGATGCCGAAGGAAGGCCTCGCCGTGGGTCGACCCAGCACGGGGAAGGCAGCGGGGAGCCTCAGAGTTCGGGGAAGGGGGGCCCGACCATGGACAGCCGCGGCAGTTTCCCGACAGTTATTCCCTTGAACATTCTGTGCTTACTAGTGCTTAGAGCCTTGATAGATGAGTAAGAGAGATTGCAAAATTGCCAACAAGTTGACTCTTGAAATACCAAGGCACTGGAGAAGTGACTGTTTTGTTGGAAATCAAATAATAGCTACTACTCAGAATTTGCTTCAGCTGTGACTATAGCCACAGAGAGGATGACCAATTTGAAGAACTTGGGAGCACAACATTGAGACTTGGCCCTCCTGTAGTGTAGATATATTTTCAGGAACTACTAAGTCCTAGCTGACTGTGGTCTGGCTTGCAATGCAATTACTACAAGTAGATGGCGCCAGAACATAAGGCTTGGAGCAAGCGGTAGAACAGATGACATGACAATGTCTCTTTACTGATAAGAGTTAAGGCAGCCATAAGACGTGCTAGGCTCCGAAGTCAGCAGGATCTGCTGGTTGAACACGGCTTAGGAAGTGCAGCTGATTCTTGACTCCGTGCTCTACCGATTTTGGACCACCTCATAATTAAACGTAGACCTTTTTTATATAGTTGAAATGGACAGGAGATAGATAAAAGGCTGGAATCTGCTTCTCTTTCACTTTCCATTACACCTGAATTACAACTGACCTGAACAGCAGTGGTTATTCCCAGATTGCTGATGAATGGTATTTTAACTAGTAACAGACTTAGCATTAACATCTTTTTATTAGTTCTTACTTCTATTTGCCATAAATCGTAGGGTGGCTATGGATACTTTGCTTCCTTTCCAGTGGGTGATGCTTCAGCTGATCTTAACTCTTGATGGAATTCAGAGGTATCCATTGTAAAATTGACCTCATTAAAGAATTTTAGACCTTATAAGTGATGAAAAGGAGTTGATTTGTACAATCTCTAAAATTCTTTAATGAGGTCAATTTTACAATGGATACCTTTGAATATGTCTGTAACAACAGCTCCTTAATCCCAATCCATCTCACAAAAACTCACCCCGAATCAAAATGCTCCCTTACAATGGTCCACATATAGAGTATCAGGCTGAGCCCTGCATCAGTGCTGGAACACCCATGCCCACCTTTGCTGGTGGGACACATACATTGATGTATGCATGCCCTTCCTGGCCATTTAGATTTTGTGCAGTTCCCATGCGGCCCACTTACGTGTGTATCTGGATGCTTTTGCACACACAAAGCTTTTTAAAATCTGTCTTTATGCTTTTTCCTACTTTTGGCTGGCTTTTTATGACAAATATACTCACACACTGCACATACTCATATATACACATACACACACAATTCCGCAATAGTTTACTTCTCTCCAAAAATTTAAGTTCTTACCTTTCCCAAATCAATACATACTGATCCTATTCAGAAACCAGGAAGATGATACTTTCCTTTCATTGCTCCCACTGGATTGTGGGAGCACTGAGAGCCAATGAGAGAAAATAGATGAAGAGTGCTCTGAAGCCTGGGGTCTGAGGCCTAGGGTCCAGGCTGAGGCCCCAGCATTGGGACCCTGTCTTTGGACTGGGTTGTGGCATTGGGCCTGGGGACAGGCCTCGGCCTGTGCAAGGCCCAGGGGTCAGGACTCAGCTTCTCGGTCAGGTCCCATCATTGGGCCTGGGTCCAGGCTGAGAACCTGGCATCGGGACTCAGTCACCAGACCAAGTTGCAGCATTTGGCCTTGGTCCCGGCCGAGGGCGAAGCATCAGGACCCAGCCTCCAGGTACATGTCCCAGTGTTGGTCCTGGGTCTCAGCCAAGGCTCTGGCCTTGGTTCGTGGTCTCAGGAGCAGGATGCAGCATCTGTCCTGGGTTTGTGTTGTGTATGTGGACCCTTGAGCTGAGGCGAGGTTGACACTACCTGCACAGAGAAGCCCTGCAGTTCCTCGCTGTCGGTGGGTAGAACTGGCTGGTGCAGAGGCCTAACTGGAGCTTCACTAATACCAGCCCATGTTCCTCATAGGTTGAGTCCTTGGATGCCGGGGATGGCTAGATTTAGGCATTGGCCTCTGGATGTTGTGGTGTCTGAGGAGGGAGCAAGTGAGAAGAGTGGTCAGTACTGGCTGAGGTCAGGGAGGACAGCAGGCGGCGGAGACATTGGCAAACTGTAGTTGAGGTGGGCAGCACGTCAAAGGAAGTCCAAAGTCAGCCAGGGGACAGCCCAGGAGGAAGAAGCAGTCAAAGAGCAAGCTGGTGTCAAAACCCAGGAGACAAGTCAGAAGAAAGGGCAGCGCAGACGAAGGTGCTGGAGATAGGGAAAAGGAACCAGGCAACGGGAATCTGGAATCAGGAACCAGGCATCAGAAATCAGGAATACTCACACGGCAGGAGGCTGGGACAAGGAGTGACTAGCTACTCAGAGAGTCAACCTGTTGCTGAGGCGTGGGGGCATAATTCGGGCTGTCTTAAATAGAGGGGTGCTGGTGACATCATCTGGAGGCACCACGATGGATTTCCCACCACAGGCCCTTTTGTTGCACCCATCGGTCGCAGACGGCTGCGACCTCTCATGCTCACCTCTTCTTTTTTTTTTTTTTTCCCCTGCACCACCAATCATTGGAAGAGTGGCGACCTCCGCCAACCAACGCCAACCTCCCCGACATCCCTGGGATGGCATAGGCACTGATGACCGCCATCTTACTTCCGGAATCACCTAGGCGTGCGTGCAGGGCCTCCTTTTGTCTACAAAAAAAGCAAACCGGAAACCGATTCAATACTGCAGTAGCGACCAAAACAAAAGGATTAGTGAAGACCAGGAGTTCTTTATTCTGCACAGAACATCATAAAAAGCCTGACTCAGGCCGAGTTTTGCTCCTTTGAGCTGAATCAGGGGCTATCAGAACAAAACAGATATAATCTCATATAAAAACAAATAAATACAAATAAAAACGTATACACCATATAAACATAATAAAATCATAATAAATAATATAAGTTCAAAATATACAAGACAGTAATCAACTAAAATTATAACACTCAGTGACAAGAAACACAAAAATAATCTGATATATTAAATAAGTAATGAATTGTGACATTCCTTCCTAATAAAACACCTTATATCTGTGTGTGTAATTGTATATATGCTTGTATATTAAATCAAATGAACTGATGCAGTCTGTTAAAAATAATTTATTAATTTAAATGTGTAAATACCTATCATATTTGATGCCGGTGGTTGTCTCCATACAGCAGTTCAGCTCCTCTGAGCATGCTGCAAATGTATAAAAAATAAATTAAACTATCCTACTCAGGAATAAAAACATTGTAACAAATTAAAGAGCACTTTGAGACAATGTAGCACATCAAAGTCTGGCTAGAATCACCATAGTAGGTGGCTAAAAATAAAGGATGCCAGAGAGCAATCCATATGAGATTAATCCATATAATATTAACCAACTCATGTACTGACAACTTTATAAAAAAAAGAATATTTTAAAAAACAACTAGCCTAATTTAAGGATATATCTAAAAGGCGCGTACCATAAAATTGTACTGAAGGCAAATTTACTAGCAGCGATTTAAATGCTAACTTAAAAAACAGATGGCTGTAAACAAGAATCAAAGCAAATTTCTATGGCTTCAAAAAACTAGATAAACGAATAAAACAAATTCCTAAGAGAAAGCATGGAACAATCACAAATAGTAAATAAAATAAGAAGCTATTACAAAATCTGTCACAAATACCTCCGTATACTTCTGCCAAGAAGCCGTCTTCATGCTGAACTTAAAACATCAAAGAAACTCACCACCACAGTTAGATATCAGCACAGTCACTTCAAAGGAGCTAATGTCTCCGTGTCTGCCAGCACAAGTTCAATCTGGAGAAACCTTTTGTTGTACTCTTAAGTTCAGAAGGATTTCAACACCAACACTCACTGAGTCAGCGTGCACATAGCTTCAAACCGGAAGTGCCGGGCTGCGCATTGTGCTTACATTTAAATACTTCCTTTTCACGCCATTTCTGCATAAACCTTAGAAATCTAGAGGGGTCACGTGGGGTGATGCACTGAGAAGGACGCGTTTCTCCTCAGCTCTGGGCACCTCGCTCCTAAACGTACTGGCTTTGCCCCTGAAAAACGGCTGTGCGATCACGAAACTAAGATTGGCAGGACCCAGCACATGTCGATCATTAAATTAATGCACAAATCGCCGCAATCTATGGCGTCCAAGCCAAGCAGAAAGAAGGAGAAGGACAAGGGCCGTGCGGCACCTGCCGGAGATCTGGAGCCCTGCTTGCCTAATCTTTTAACAGTGGAGCTGCTCAGGGAAACTATAGCGGGCACACTTGACGAAAAGCTGGCCGGCATCCATGCCAAACTGACCGAGGTGAGTGAGGCGCTTTCTGACCTCTTCCCCCCGCCTGGATCAGTGGAAACCCGGGTTTCTAACATGGAGGATGAAATGGCGGCGGTAGCGCCGAAAATCAGTGCGAACGAGGCGGCCCTAAAAGACCTCGAGAATAGGTCGCGGAGAGCAAATTTGAGATTCTTGGGGCTACCGGAGGTAGTGGATGAGCAGGGCTTGGGAGAGTTCCTGGAAACTAGCTGTGGAAAGTTCCTGGAAACTAGCTGTGGAAAGAGCTCACAGAGTAGGCCCCAGAAAATCCTCAGACACCCGTCCGAGAATTGCCATCGCAAAACTTTTTAAATTCTGCCCATAAACAGAAGGTGTGGCTGGCTTTCAGACAAAAAAAGATACATTTTCTACAATGACCACAAGATCCATATTACACAGGATTATTCCGCCAGAGTGTCCCAGCTTCGGAGGCAATTCTCAACAATCTGTACGTACCAAGTGGAAAATAACACCAAGTTTGCCCTACAATATCCTGCGACTTTAAAAGTCTGGCTGGAGGGCAAAGTGCACACTTTTACCTCACCAGAGGAGGCGAAAAAGATACTTCAGCCTGGGGCAAATAAAAGCAAGAAAAAAAAAACAGAGGTTTGGTCACAGCTTACTATGTTAAAAAATAGGACTAATTGTAACTGCTTCCTTGTTTGTCTGGTTCCATAAGAGGCTCACAGTCCGGCAAAGACCAAGTTAGCATGGGTCTTTATAGTTTCAAGATGACACTGGCCCAACCAGAGTGGGTTACAGCATTCGGGAATACATATTTATGGCCGGCTTGGCCACGGAACACATCAGCCAAGCTACATGTCTGTGGGCTTGGACACGAAGATTTGTGATTTGCAACTCTACCCACTGGAGGAGTCCGCACTTTTGTAAGCCAGTATTGCTGGATGGCAGACGAGGCCGTCTTTCTGCCTTGGACTTCTCCTAACTTGACCCTCGGGTTCCTCTCCTGGAACTTCCTTATGTGAGTACCTACTTCAGCTTCCTACGCTGACTTCATTGCTGGAGTTTTCCATGGGGTGTATCCCGTTCCTCAGGCCACTACCATTCTTCAGCATATCCTTTCTACCATCCTGAGCTACAGGGTATCATTACCATGACTCAAGTTCCTGTATCTCTGGACCTCTGCTACCTTGTCACCTACTGTACAGCTATCCTCTGCAGACCCCATGCTGCGGGCCACTACCGGACCTTCTCATCTACGGTACTTCCCTGAGGATATCTTGCTCAAGAACTGTCTTATTGTATTTCCCACTTCTCAGGTTATGCATTATCTTTTCTCCCTAATATAAGCTCTTTTACAGCTGTGTCCTACGTCTCTGAGACCATGCCCACCGATGCCGAGGCTCACGGGGCTCCTCCCTGTGGGCAGAGACATCTCTCATCTCTGCCCAGGGTTCACAATTTCCATCAAAGTCACAACACCTTTCAATCCTGCCGATATGTGCGCGCCTAGGGAGAGCCCCTCATTGGAGCAGCATCACTTGTGTGGCCTGGCTTGTGCAGTGACCTGCTGCGTCATTTCTCCCAGGCCCGTTGCGGCATTGGGGAAAGCCCCACAGTTCCCGGCAGGAGCTGAGTGTGGCCAACTGCGGAACGAACCCGTGGCTGGCCGAATGCAACAGTAACCCCTCCTTTAAGACCGCTCCAGGAGATCTGGGTTTCCTGGGATGTGAGGTGTGGAATACCTTCAGGAGGTTCTTGTCCAAGATGTTTGAAGCTTGTTCCCATGTGTTTTTCTCCATGCCATAACCCCTCCAAGAGATCAAATATTCCCATTTTTGTTCCGTCAACTTATGTCTAGTATTTCTTGGACATGATAAACTTGGTCCTCCTCAGTAGATAGGTCCCGTGGTTCTGGTACTCTCTGGGAGGGCCAAAAAAGAATTAGAGGCTTGAAGAAGGAGACGTGGAACACGTGAATCTTCAGTGAAGCGGATAGCCGCAATTGGTATTTCACAGGTCCTGTCTGGTGGGTAATGGCAAAAGGCCTGATATAATGAGGCGCAAGCCTTATTTATGGAAGGCACCTGGAGTCTAATATGGTGAGTGCTTAGCCAGACTTTGTCTCCTGTTTTAAATTGTGGAGCTGGACGCAAGTGAATGTCCATTGTTTTCTTAGCCTTTTGGGTGGCTTTCTGGATCATCCCCTCTGTTCATGCCCAGAGATTTTGGAGCTCCTCTGCTGTCATTGGGTGGCTGGAGAGGAAACGAAAAGCGGGACAGGCAGAGGAGGGGCAAGCTGTCTGCTGTATATAAACAGAAATGGAGAAGATCCCAAGGCGGCATTAATATGAGAATTGTGAGAGAATTTCACCCATGGAAGAAGAGAGGCCCAATTATCCTACTGTTTGTTAATGAATGCTCTCAGAAGATCTTTAGCGTGCAGTAAGTGCGTTCAGCCTGACCATTGGCTTGTAGGTGGTAGGCAATAGTGTAATCCAATGTAATGTTAAACGTCTGGCAGAGGGATCACCAATATTTGGCTGTGAACTGGACACCTCGATCAGAGATGATATCTTGAGGCAAGCCTTGCAGGCAGAAAACATGCGTGGTGAATATCTGTACCCACTTGGGTACAGAAGGAAGACCTGGGAGAGCAATGAAGTGGGCCATCTTGGAGAAACTGTCAATAATGACCCAGATAGTATGGCAGCCATTAGAGTGGGGGAGAACCACCACAAAATGGATGGACAGATGAGTCCAGAGTTGTTTGGGGACTGGCAACAGCTGTAACAGCCCCCAAGGTCATCCCACCAACGGTTTTTGTTGAGCACAGGTGGGACAAGAGTTCACATAGGTCTTGACACCACTCTGCATCTGGGGCCCACCAATAATACTGCTGGAGTAGTGTGAGCATCCGGGCCCGTCCAGGATGACCAGCAACATGAGAATTGTAGGACCATTCCAAACCCTTCTGACGGAGACGGCATGGAACAACCATCTTCCCTGGCAGGATGGGCATGGTTGCAGTTTAGAGGATCTAGGCCAGATCAATAATATGTCCCATGGAATCAGGTATATCTCCTGTCTCAAAGGACTTGGAAAAAGCATCCGCTTGGGTATTTTAGGCCGCTGGTCGGTATCTCAGCTCAAAGTTGAACTGGGCAAAAAACAAAGGCCATCGAACTTGGTGGGCATTCAAACACTGGGCCTGATGAAGGTGCTCCAGGTTCTTATGATCTGTGTATATTTCAATTCAGTGTTGCGTACCCTCCAGCCACTGCCGCCATTGTTTGAGTGCCATTTTTATGGCAAGCAACTCCTTGACCCCAATGCTGTAATTCCATTTGGCAGGGGAACCTTTTTGGGAGAAGGAGCAAGGCCAGAGAATGCCCATATCTGAGTGTTGACTGTACACGGCCTCTATGCCCATGGATGAGGCAAGGACTTCTAAAATGAAGGGACATGTAAGATCAGTGTGGTCAAGGAACGGCCCCTGGAGGAAGGCCTACTTTAACTTGTGGAAAGCAGCAATTGCTTCGGGAGGCCAAAGTTTGATATTTCCTTTCCTGGTAAATGCCATAAGAGGGGCCACAATCCAGGAGTAATTGGGGATGAAGTGCTGGTAGAAGTTAGCGAATCCTAGGAACCTGTGCAAGGCACGAAGTCCGGAAGGTTGTGTCCAGTCCTGGATAAACTTTACTTTCTCTGGGTCCATGCAAAAGCCACTGCTGGAAATTATATACCACAGGAAGGGTAAGCTCTCCTTTTCAAAGATGCATTTCTCAAGCTTGGTGTATAGCTTATGGGCCTGTTGCCATTGGAGGACTGGGTAGATGTCACAAAGATGGGATTGGAGATCTTTAGAAAAAATGAGAATATTAAGATAAATCACCATGTACAGGAAGTCCCTAAATATTTTGTTTATCATGCCTTGGAATACTGCGGGGGCATTGCATAACCAAAGGGCATAACCAGGTATTTGTAATGGCCGTCTCGCATACTGAACGCTGTCTTCCACTCGTTGCCCTGTTTAATCCAAACAAAATTCTAGGTCCCGCTCAGGTCCAGCTTCATGAATACCTTGGCTCTTTGAAGGTGATCAGAAGCTCCGAGATAATTGGCAGGGGGTAATGGTCCTTCTTTGTTACAGATTTCAGACCTCAGTAATCTATACAGAGACATAATGTCCAATCTTTCTTGGATACAAAGAAGAACCCCACACCTGCCGGAGATGTAGAGGATCTAATAAAACCTTTGTCGAGATTTTCTTGGCTATACTGAGACATGGCCTTTGTCTCCGGTAGGGATAAGGGATAAACCCTACCCTGTGGTGAAACAGTTCCTGGAAGTAGATTGATGGCACAATTGCAGGGGCAATGCTCCAGCAGTGTATCTGCCTTACTTTTGGAGAACACATACATAAAGTCAGCATACAGTGGGGGTAGCCCCACAGAAGTCATAGCCAGAGACGCAGGTGATGAAGGCCGGACCTGGAAGAGGCAAGAGTCATGGCAGCGAGGCCCCCGCTGGCTGAGTTGGAAGGTTCCCCTGTCAAATTGCGGAGAGTGGAGCTGTAACTAGGGGCAGTCCCAACATGATGGGATGTACTGCCTTATCGATAATATGGAACATGTTATTTTCTATGTAGAGAAGTCCGGTGTGGAGATGCAGCGGGGCTGTCACTGAGGTGATCCGGCCAGGGAATGGTTCCCGGTAGATGGAGGAGATCATCAGAGGTCTCTCTTGAGGTCTCATCAGCTTCAGATGGTCTGCTAATGCCTTCACAATGAAATTCCCACCTGCGCCAGAATCTACCAGCGCAATGGTGGCGAACATGTGATTATCCATGACATTTGCTACTGGGAGTATAAATTGGGGCACGGGGTGATGTAGCCTAGGATTGTCTCCCCACTGGGTCCTAGGCTTGTTAGTTTCCCTACTTCAAGGGGCAACATGCCAGAAGGTGCCCCTTCCTGGCACAATAGAAAGAGACCCAAAGTATAGCAGCAGAGTTTCTCTTCCGGTGAGAGATGACTCTGTCCAGCTGCATGGGCTCCTCGGACTGAGGCAGAGATGTGGATGCCAAGGGGGTCATAGCTCTCTGGTCCATTGCCAGAGGCGATGGTCGATCCTGCCAGCCACGTCGATGAGATCAACAAGTGACTTGGGCAGTTCTAATGTGGCCAGTTCCATCTTGATCCGCAAGAAGAGTCCTTCCAAAATAATGCTGTGAAGGCAGTACTCCAGCCAGTTTAGTTCGGTAGCCAAGGTACAAAACTGATGGCATAATCCTTCAGGGGTTGAGCACCTTGCTGGAGATACAGCAGGTCAGAGCCAATGGTAGCCAACCGACTCGGATCATCAAATACCTGCTTGAATGCCTTGATGAATTGTGAGAGGTCTTTAAGTAATGTGTCACCACACTCCCACAGTGGGGAGGCCCAAGCTTGCTCCTTCCCATCCAGAAGAGAGAGGATAAAGGTTGTCTTGATGGTGTCACTGGAGAATTGTGCTGGCTGGAGCAATAAATGCATGAAGCACTGTTTTAGAAATCTGCAACAGATTTTGGGATCCCCGGTATACTGGGGGTACTGGAAGATTTATCATGGGCATGGCTGCTGGAACTGCAAAGACAGTCAAATTTGCGGGACTGGGCATGTAGCATCGAGACGGGTGCTAAGATGCTCCATAGAGTCTGCTAAAGCTTCCAAAAATTGCTGCTGCTGCTTAAGCTTCGGTGCCAGGCCCAAGAGATACGCCGGGTCCATGGCCTCAGCAAACTGTTGCGTCAGTGGCCCTTGAACCAAGGCGAGGTTGACACTACCTTCAGGGAGAGGTCCTGCAGGTCCTCGCTGTTGGTGGGTGGAGCTGGCTGGTGCAGAGGTCTAACTGGAGCTTCTCCTATACCAGCCCACATTCCCCACAGGTTGAGCCCATGGGTGCCGGGGCCAGCTGAACTTAGGCACAAGCCTCTGGAAGTTGTGGTGTTCGAGGAGCAGGCGAGAAGAGTGTTTAGTACGGGCCTAGGTCAGGGTGAGCAGTAGGCGGCGGAGATGAGGAGAAACCATATTCGAGGCAGGTAGTAGATCAAAGTCAGCCAGGGTAGAGTCCAGGAGGAAGATGGAGTCAAAGAGCAAGCCGGGGTGAAAACCAAGGAGACTCACCAGAGGAGAGGGCAGCAGAGACAAGGGAGCTGGAGATAGAGACCAGGAACCAGGTGTAAAGAATCACAAATACCCACAAGGCAGGAGGCTGGGACAAGGAGCAACTATCTGCTTAGTCGACCTGTTGCTGAGGCATCAGTATATGATCTGGGCTGCCTTAAATGGAGGGGCACTGGTGATGTCATCGGGAGGTGCCGCAGTGGATTTTCCACTGCAGGCCCTTTAAATCCTACCTAGGCACGCATGCACCTAGGGAGAGCTCCTCATCAGAGCAGTGCTCCTCGCACGGCTAGGCCTGTGCGGCAACCTGCCGCGTCTTTGCTCCCAGGATGTTGGGGAAAGCACCACAGTTTCTGGACGGAGGTGAGAGTGGCTGACAGCAGAAGGGATCCACGGCTGGCCAAACGCAACAGTTTGGACCTGGACCGCAATGCGGATCCCCAGAGCAAGTAAGTTGGGTTTTTTTGTTTTTTTTATATTTCGGGGTCTCAGTCAGTGCCCAGGCATTAGGCCTAAGCTTTGGCCAAGACTTGGCATCATGCTCCTGCCTAGGCTGCGTTTCATGCTTTGGGCCTCAGCCTATGGCTAAGCGAGGCCCAGGCCCCAGTGTCACACGTTGGCCTAGGCTGAAGCCCCGGCTTTTGGCTTGGACCTAAGCTCGATGGATCGATTTTGGTTTTGAAGCAAAATGTGAAAACAACAAAATTTTGTCATATTTTCAATCTTTTCGCTTTGATAAAGAAATGAAACAAAAATAGGAAATTTTGTCTAATTTCCTATTTCGTTTCTCCCGAATGCCCATCCGTAATGTGAATGTTGGCCCTGTCCCATAATACTCCTAGTATACCCCTTTTTTACATGGGCATAGTTACTTGCGGATCCCAATTTTCACATGTATGTTCCAGTTTTTAAAATAGCATGTATTCACATATGTGCTATTTAGTGCACTAAAGTGGTAAGTTTAACATGCATTCAAAAATTCACCTGTAAGTGTTTCAGCTTTGTTTTAAAACAGGATGGAGAAGAAACATTCAACCGTGCTAAACTGCTGAATGTGGGCTTTGCAGAGGCTTTGAAAGACTATGACTATGACTGCTTTGTGTTCAGTGATGTGGACCTCATTCCTATGGATGATAGAAATATCTACAAGTGCAATAGCCAGCCAAGACACCTCTCTGTGTCCGTAGACAGACTTGGATTTAGGTAAGAGTTTAATATAATCAGAAGTGTCTTTCCTGATATGCTTGTATATAGCAATTGCCCCAAGTGTGTACACGAGTAAAGTGTGGAAACAGATACTGACTGAGCTAAAGGTAAAGTTCAGTAAAAGAGCATAGTTTGTAGCCACTGCTGCAGGTTCATAGCCAACTAGTTTTTTTGTTTTTAATTTTTTATTTTCAAAACTTTTACATTTCTCACAAGAATAATTTGTTTAAGTAATATCGGTACAAAAATATGGTAATAGCATGCATGAAAATGTAAAATTACATTGCATATTAAAGCTGAATAATATACATGTACCTCAATATAAGAATAAGGGGAGAAGCACTGAAAAAGAAGCGAAAAACAGTTGCAAAGAAATACCTTCAGCATTTACTAATGACACCGAGAGGGTCTGTGGCTATTCACTAAGTCGAGCTAGTAGCGGGTAACACTCGAGGATGCCCATCCAAAAATGCTCTAAGTTGCGTCGACTAGTTAAAAAAACCCCACATTATTTATATTCTGATATTTAATGCAGCACTTGCATGGGTAATGCAAAAGAAATTTAGCTCCCATATGGAGTGTCTCAGCTCTTATAGATAAGAAATTTTTCCTCCTAATCTGTGTAGATTTTATCAAGTCCGGATACATCCAGAGCTTCTGTCCGAATAATGACTGCCTATTATGGAAGAACAATTTCAACACATTATTACGATCCATCAGGAAGGTGAATGTGACCAATAAAGTTATTATCTTAGGACAAGCAGGATGATAGTCCTCACATATGGGTGATGTCACTAGATGGAGCCCTATCATGGAAAACTTTGTCAAAGTTTCTAGAAACGTTTGACTGGCACACTGAGCTCACTGACCATGCCCAGCATGCCATTATCCCTCGAGTCACAGGGGTCTCCCTTCAGTCGTCTTTTTTCCACGCTGCACTTTGCCTCACGGTTAGGAGCTCTGTGTGAATTCTTCATACGATTTTCCTCACGGAAAAAATATTTCAATTTACTTTGAAAAATATTCTCCATAGGGGTCTCCCATATAAAATCAAGTCGGTGAGTAAAAGACTTGATTTTTCCGGTCGATACCATTCTCACTGTCCCTCGGTGCCCATAGGCCATCGACGGCTGTCAGGCCTAAACCTCTGTCATTATGGCAACAGGTTTCAGAAACTGCCCGGAGTGCCCTCGCACTATGTCGATAACTGATCCACATGTCGTCTGTGTATTATGCCTAGGCCCTACACATGTCATTGCCTCTTGTACAAAATGTGCCGAAATGACATCAAAAGGTAGGCAGGCTCGCCTAGAAAAAATGGAAACTCTTCAAAATTCAGTTGATTCCATCGACGTCGACACAATCTTCACCGGCAGGGGTATCCAAAAAGGTAATAATAAAGACCCGCTGAGTGCACGAAGGCAGTGGTGACCGTCCGTCACCAACTCCATCGAAGGCATCAATAAAATCGACCTCTGCGCTGGGGAAAGCCCAGGCCGAGCATCGTGAAAAACACTGACACCGGGAATCCATGCCTGGTGCCAGCACTGATTCTGGAGCAGCTTCGATAGACATCAAGCTGCTTCCGAAGAGGACGAGGCTAGATGAGCCGCTTAAGCCTTCAACACCAAGGTGATCTCCACCGATATCGGTGCCGGATACTGTGCCCCCACAGGGGACCAGTGGTGGAGCCAGTTCAGCCTGATCTGCTACCCCCTGTAGCTGCTCTGACCTCATCAGCTACACAGAAGGAACTGGACAGGTTTATCTGCCAGGCAGTCATCGAATCCCTTCAGGAACTCCAACCACCGGTGCCGGCCCCCATACCAGCACCAACACCAAAACCATTGATGTTCGCACCACTACTTTCCAGACTAGATATGTTGATCGGTGTCCTACCGACACAGCCGATGCCACCGATGCCCAAACCACCGGTGCACCCCTCGAAGGACCCGATTCCGATTCCTGGGTCATTGGATGATGAAGGCACCGACTCTGGTTCACAGTCACTGATGCCTCAACCGATGCCTGGACTGTCAGGACTCTCGGGATCAAGATGTCCTCAAATGCCATTGGTGCCACAACCATTTCCATTGATGCCATCAAAGCATACATCGAAAGAACCATTGATGCTTTTGCAGCCTTCAACACCAAGCTTCCTCCCTCATCCGGTACATCGAACAGAAACATTCTCAGATACCTGGGAGGACGTAGCACTGATTCTTCAACATAAGACATATTGTCCGAACCTTCTCCTCCAGAGGAAAGGAGAAAATATCCACCTGAGGACCTCTCCTTCTCAAATTTCATCAGAGAAATGTCAGAAACAGTCCCATTTGATCTGATAACAGAGGAAGACCAAGGCATAAGACATTGGAGGTGCTACAATTTGTGGATGCTTCGAAGGAAATCGTGGCTATTCCAGAACACGAAGTACTGGTAGACCTGCAGCATCTACTGTGGGAACATCCTTTTTCTGTTCCTCCAGTAAACAGAACGGATGCTACTTACTTGGTGCAACATATACCCGGTTTCCAAAAACCGCAACTACCAGACCAGTCGGTAGTGGAAGAGTCAGCACAAAAGAAGTCAAGGAGACTTTATCCCCATTCCTCAACACCTCCAGGCAAAAAACAGAAATTTCTAGACATTTTGGGACACAAAATGTTCCAAGGATCCATGCTGTTGTCAAGAATTGCTTCATACCAGCTATACATGACACAGTACCAACAAAACCTGTGGAAACAAGTTCAAGAAGCAACTGAAACTCTTCCACAACAATACCAAGAAACTTTTAATGCCATTTTACATAAAGGCCTTGAGGCTGGAAAGCACGAGGTTCATGCAGCTTACGATTCATTCGAAACAGCCTTTTGAATGTCAGCTACAGGCATTAGTGCCAGGAGATGGGTATGGCTAAAGGCATCAGACCTCAGACCTGAGGTGCAGGATAGGTTAGAGGATTTGCCTTGCACAGGCGAAAACCTGTTTGGTGAGAAAATCCAAGACGCCGTTGCACAACTTAAAGACCATAATGAAACTCTGCGTCAATTATCAGTGATAATTAGAGAAGCACCTTCTTCTGCCAGACGCTCATCCAGAAGGGACACTAAAAAGCCATTTTTTTAATTTACTTTTTATTAGGTTTTTTTAAATATAATACAAGGTTAAGATATAAGGAACACAAAATAATTAAGATCAAATTTCCAAGGAAATTATGGTACATCCTTAAATTATCTTCACCATACATAATGCAAAGTAAATAGAGACATACATTACATTACACTGGAGCAGTTCATTAAGAAATAATACACCTATAAACAAGACTGTCTACTCTTCATCTTATTTCCAAATATTTCCCAGCTTCTATAAGGGCCTTAGGAGTGAGAATCTAAAAAGCCATTCTACCACCCACACAGGTATTACCCACTTGCTCCTCGTGGGAAAACCACCAGGCCACCTCAAAGAGGACAACCTAGGCAGCCTAAAACATCCAGACCCCAGCCTCCACCCCAAACAGGCCAGGCATCGGGATTTTGAAAAATTCCCAGAGAACAGCAGCCCCTCCAAAAATCCAAAACAAAATTTACTAGTAGGAGGTTGAGTCCATCATTTCATACCCAACTGGATGAACATCACCACAGATCAATGGGTAATTTCCGTTATATCACAGGGTTACCATCTAAATTTTCTCACGGTACCCAAAAATTACCCTCTCAACTCGCTGTGGATACACAAAGATCACAGAATTCTTTTAGAGTCAGAATTATCTACCCTTCTGATTGCCAGAGCCGTGGAACCTATTCCCAACCTCAGCAGGGCAGATGATTCTACTCCCACTATTTTCTCATTCCAAAGAAAACAGGAGGCCTCCGCAATCTCAACAAATTTCTATGAAAAGAAAAATTCAGGATGGTGTCTTTAGGCACCATGCTGCCACTTCTGCAAAAAGGAGATTGGCTCTGTTCTCTGGATCTTCAAGACGCTTATGCTCACATTCCAATATTCCCACCTCACCGCAAGTACCTCTGTTTCCTAGTGGGATGTCAACATTTTCAATACTGGGTTCTGCCCTTTGGACTTGCCTCAGCGCCCCGTGTCTTTACAAAATGTCTAGCAGTGGCTGCGGCCCATCTACGCAAGAAAAGCATACATGTCTCTCCTTACCTGGATGACTGGCTCATCAAGAGCCAATCCAAACAAGGAGCTCTTGACGCTCTCAAGCTCACTATCAATCTCCTATACTCTCTGGAATTTCTCATCAACTATCAAAAATCCCAGCTCATTCCATCTCATCTCCTACAGTTCATCGGAGCAGACTTGGACACCAAGTCGCAAAGGCCTTCCTGCCCAACAACCGTACAGACACCATCTCCAGGCTAGCTGCATCTCTGCGCGCAAAGAAAACAGTTTCAGCCCCTCAATTCCCTACACTGCTAGGCCACATGGCTTCCACGGTCCACGTCACTCCTATGGCCAGATTAGCCATGAGAATAACACAATGGACTTTGAGATCACAGTGGCTCCAAGCCATTCAACCACTGTCATCTCCAATTCAAATAACCCTCCAATTACGTTTCTCTCTTCTCTGGTGGACGAACATGAACAACTTGTTAACAGGCCTACCCTTCCAGCAACCAGTTCCGCAAGTAACCTTAACCACAGATGCATCCACCTTGGGTTGAGGAGTTCATGTGGACAATCATCAGACTCAAAGTACTTGAACAAAGCTCGAAGCAATGTTTCAAATCAACTTCGAGCTATATGTTATGCTCTTTATGCATTCAAGGACTGCCTTTCACACAAGACTGTTCTAATACAAACAGACAACACAGTTGCCATGTGGTACCTGAACAAACATGGAGGCATGGACTCTTATCTACTCTGCCAAGAAGCCGCACAAATCTGGGACTGGGCCCTAACATATTCCATGTTTCTCCGGGCCACTTATCTAGCAGGCATTCACAACGTAGTTGCAGATCACCTCAGCCTACAGTTCCAACCACATAAGTGTTCTCTGGATCCTGTAGTAATGACCAGAATCTTCCAACGCTTCAGCCAACCAACAATAGACCTTTTTGCATCCAAACTGAATTACAAAGTAGACAGATTCTGCACCCTGCACAGACAGAGAAACAAAGTTAGTCAAGGATGCCTTTGCTCGCCCCTGGAACTCAGGCCTCCTATACACGTATCCCCCAATTCCGCTAATAGCCAAAACTCTAATGAAGCTACAGCAGGACAAGGGGTCTGTGATACTCATAGCCCCGTATTGGCCTCGACAAGTATGGTTTCCCATACTTCTCGACCTCTCGATCAGAGAACCAATTCGCCTGGGCACAGTAACCACTCTCATAACTCAGAAGCAGGGCAGGTTGCGCCATCCCTACCGTCAGACCCTATCACTCACAGCCTAGATGTTGAAAGCTTGATTCTGCAACCGCTCAACCTTTCAACTAATATATTTCAAGTGCTTGTAGCTTCACGAAAGCCTTCTACATGAAAATCTTATTGTTTTAAGTGGAAAAGATTCACCTCATGGTGCACGCAAAAAGGTATTGAACTCTTTTCCTGTCCCACGCCATTTCTATTAGATTATCTCTGGCACCTTTCAGACTCTGGTCTCCAGACTTCTTCAGTGAGGGTACACCTGAGTGCTATCTCAGCTTACCACAATGGAGTAGGGGATGCCCCAATAACAGTGCAACCCCTTGTGAGTAGGTTTATGAGGGGTTTAATTCAACTTAAGCCCCCTCTAAGGCCACCAGTCACTGAATGGGACCTTAATGTAGTATTAACAGGGTTCATGCATTCCCCATTTCAGCCCATAAACTCCTGCGATGTTAAATTTCTTATATGGAAGGTTTTCTTCCTAGTAGCCATTACATCTGCTAGAAGGGTTAGTGAGTTACAAGCACTTGTCACATACTCACCCTATACAAGGTTCCTATATGATCGGATGGTCCTCCGTACTCACCCAAAATTTCTTCCCAAGATAGTTACTCACTTTCACTTGAATCAGTCTATAGTTTTGCCCACATTTTTCCAAAGGCCTCACTCTCACCAAGGCGAGAAAAAATTACACACCTTGGACTGTAAACGTGCACTTGCATATTACCTAGACTGCACTGCAGTCCACAGAAAATCAACCCAGCTCTTTGTTTATTTTGACAAAAACAAACCGGGTTTAGCAGTGGGCAAACAAACTCTCTCCAACTGGCTAGCAGATTGTATAGAATTCTGCTATGATAAGGCAGGTCTTTCCCTCCAAGGACGAGTAAAAGCACACTCAGTTAGAACAATAGCAACCTCAGTAGCACACTATCGTTCAGTATCAATTACTGAGATCTGTTAAGCTGCAATATGGAGCTCTCTTCACACTTTTGCAGCCCATTACTGTTTGGACAAGGAAGGACGACAAGATTCAACCTTCGGACAATCTGTCTTAAAGAACTTATTTCCAGTTTAATCCCAACTCCTTCCACATCCATTTCCTGTGATTTCAGGCTGCCTCATTTTCCCAACAGTACACCAGTTGTTGTGCCTGTTGCACAAGTTTTACGCTGTTCATCCAAAACAATTATGAGTCAGCCTGTAGCTTGCTAATCACCCATATGTGAGGACTATCATCCTGCTTGTCCTGGGATAAAGCAGAGTTGTTTACCTGTAACAGGTGTTCTCCAAGGACAGCAGGAAGTAGTCCTCACGAAACCCACCCGCCACCCCGCGGGGTTGGGTCCAAAACGTTTTATTATTTTATTTTTCGCTCGCACTTATTGCCACAAACGAGACTGTGGCTCGAGGGATAATGGCATGCTTGGCATGCTCAGTGTGCCAGTCAAAAGTTTCTAGAAACTTTTTGACAGAAAAGTTTTCCGTGATAGGGCTCCGTTCAGTGACATCACCTATATGTGAGGACTACATCCTGCTGTCCTGGGATAACACCTGTTACGGGTAAGCAACTCGGCTATCTCCTTTGTATAATCTCAGCTTCCTGCGATTTGTTCCAGTATTCCTGATATATCCAATGATGTAGATGGTTGAATTAAGCCTTCTTGAACTGCCTATATAGGCTGTGGAAGATAATACAGTTTTGTAACAACAGGCATTGCAGATTCAGGAATTTTCAATACTTGTTGGATATACATCTTGGAAAGTTCCAGAGGGGAAATAAGATTGACTACTGGGAAATTTAAGTTACTTAAATTATGTGCTCTCAGAGCATTTTCCACGTTTTCCAATCTTTTATTGTAAATTAACTCTGTCTTAACCAAATTCTGTTGAACTCTCTCCAAAGCTGAAATTCGTTGATCCTTATCTTCTACTTTTAAATTATATGATGATATCAGATTAGTATTGATCAAAACTTGATTCTTTGTTTCTATTGCTGCTTGAGATAATGAAGATAAATATGTTTCTATACATTTTAATACTGTCCATAGGCCTTCCATAGTCATTGTTTCTGGGCAGCATCAACTTAATTCAATTCCCAGAGCATTAGGTTGAGCATTTCCCGTATCCACACTACTGCCTGCTCCCAGTACTGTACCTTTTTCCGTTGTTATCAACTCAGTACTTCTCAGTACTTCAATTGGGATTTGATCATTTCCTCCCCCTTTCCTTATGGAGCTCGTCCCGTCCAAGACCCAGGACCCCCCGTCCTCTCCTGGGGGTCCCCCTCCGTTGCACTTGCTCGGAGCCTCCCCATACAGTCCTGGGGGGAGTCTCTGCTGTCACCAGGTTCTCCATTTCCTTGTAGCCAGGAGGAGCATGCCTCTTCGGTGCGCCGGGGCTGAGCGTGGTGTCCAGGGTCAAGGGGGAGGGTTATCGCTCTTCCACCCTCCCTCCAGCAACTGCATCTCTCGGTGTCAGAGCCACATTATCTGTAAAGAATCTCTTAATACGTGTCTGAGAGGGATCAAGACGGTGAACTCGAAGTCAACCCTCTAAGTTTTGCCTTCCTTTTCATGTGCGGCATTTAGAAAAAGGAAAGAAAATGAAAAATGGCTCAAAAGGTAAAACATAGCCAGGAGACTCTCACAGCATCCCTACTCTGTGGCCATCTTGGTACAGCCTCTAGCCAACTAGTTCTAATATTGTATAAGTTATTTTTGTATTTTATTCCACAAAACTGGGGAGATACATATTTTTTTTAATCAGAAATGTAGTCTAATCTGTCTCTAATCTTCCTCTACTGGAAATTCCCTGTAACTGTTTATCTTTGGCATAATCACCACCTATTTCCAAACCTGAACTCATATATTTGTGTAAAAAAAATGTTAAACCTTTTCTACCTATGAAATTCTAAAGCTAGACAAGCACAATCAGAACAAAAAGTCCTACAATGAGTGGGATACTTCTTAGTCCTATAGGTTAATGTTCTTAGGACATAGCCACTGAATGGGTAGAGTTGTCCTTTGCTTGACCAAGTATAATTGTGCCCCTAAGAGCATGCAAGGTCACTGAAAGTTGTTCTTCTGCTACTGGCTGGTACTGTGGCCATTAAGGACTAACCACTTTTTCCACCCTGTCTAGGAGCTTCCCTTCATATTTCTGCCCACTTCACAATGCCTCTTGAGGGTCCTTTTTTTTTTTCTATTTTTCATTAATTTTGTTAATTCAAGCATTTTTATTGGTTTTACTTGTATGTTTCATTACACTGTATTTGGATTTTTAAAAGTCATTTGAAAAAGTTCCCCATAAGAAACCTCAGAAAATTACAAAGTCATGGGATAGGAGGCAGTGATTGGTGACTGGTTATAAAATAGGTAACAGCAGAAAGGACTAAGTGGTCAGTTCTCAATATGGGGGAAGGTCATTAGTGGAGTATTCCAGGGATCAATATTTGGACCTGTGCTGTTTAACATATTCATAAATAGTCTGGAAAAGGGAATGACAAATGAGGTGGTCAGATTTGCAGGAACTCAAAATTCAGGTTGTTCAAACAGCAGCAGATTGTGAGGTACTGCAGAAGAACCTTGTAGGAATAGGAGACTGGGCAACAGATGAAATTTAACATGGAAAAGTGCAAAGTGATGCACATAGAGAAAATACCAACTACAGGTACATGATGCTGGGTTCTATATTGGGGGTCACCACCCTGGAAAAAGATCATAGAGTCTTATGGACAATTTGTTGAAATCCTCGGCTCAGTGCACGATGGTGGTCAAAAAAATCAAATAGCCCATTTCTTAAAACTGTGGATAGATGTCCCTTCATAGTCTGAAATCCAGGGCCTGGAAAATGGAGGAACTTTGGAAATATCTTAGAAACTATAATCGGACCTCCTCCCATCTGTTGCCCATGTTAGTACCTGGAGCGTGGACCCTTGTTTCTGAGGCAGAGTCTGTACTGCTGTCAAGGGGAGAACTCCTCGTCGGTCTCTACCGTCAGATGGCTAGGCCTGTTGTAGATGCGGATCGGACTTCACCCTGGAAGCACGTGATTCCCCCAGGAGGAGCCCGTAGGGACACGGCCGCTGGGACTTAGGCGACTTCCTGAGGATAGAAGATGGTCTGAATGCAGGCGCCTCCTGCAGGTCATGGGTTCCAGACGGCTGGCGCCTCCAGCAGGTCGTACGTAGTCTCAGTAGAGAAGTTTAAAGAAAAATCCGGAAGTCGTCCAAGACTTGAAGTCCCAAGAGCAGCCCGCAGCCAGTCCAGGGGTCGGAAACCTGATCGTGGTCCAAAGCCAGTCCAAGGGTCGATATCCAGAGCGTGATCCGAAGCTGGTCCAAGGGTCGAAGTCCAAGGCGTGATCCAAAGCCGGTCCAACGGTCGAAGTCCAAAGCGTAATCCGAAGCCGGTCCAAGGGTCGAAGTCCAAAGCGTAATCCAAAGCCAGTCCGGTGGTCGGGGTCTGAAAGAAGCAATCCAACGAGGAAGACAGAGCAGAAGTGGGACGAAGAACCAGGATACCAGGAACACAGGAACCAAGCAGACCTCAATACTAAGGCAAGGTCTGAGGAGGAAGTGCTGAGGAGGAAGTGCTGCAGGAGGGAGCCACGACACTTCCTGTCGTGGCCCCTTTAAATGTAGTCTTCAGCCGCGCGCGGCCCTAGAGCAGAGGAGAAGGGGGCGGAGCCACTGCCGGAGTCAGACGCCTGCGCCAGCCACACAGCGTCCCAGGCAGCGCGAGGAACGTCATCGGGGGCTCCCTGCACCTGCGGGAGCCTCTGCAGCAACCCCACTCCCCGGGTAGGAGTTCGGTCCCGGCCGCAGACTGCCACAACCGGCGGCCATGACAGTTGGCCCCGGTCGCGGACTGCCGCGGCTGGCGGCCATAACAGCCCAGTCTGCCTCTTCGAGAATTGAGTTGAGCAGAAGCTCCTCAAATGTTTCTCACCCGTTGGCAGGACAGACTAAATCCTCTGGGTTAAGTAAGCTTCATATATCGAAAAAGAAAAAGCACCAGAAGAGCTTCCCGAGCAGCCAGCACTATTGATGCATGGTGCATCAGTGCCATCAATACACGCTTCATCAGACGCAAAATCTTTGGTGCACTCAATGCTTAAAGTCCTGGATCATGAATCACATCAGTCCTTAATATTATCTATACCACTGAGTTATATGTCAGTACTTCTAACACAGCTATATGCTGGCTTATACAAGATTTTAATAGGAGCAGAGTGGGATATGATATCTCTACCCCCACCAATCATTAGATCCCTTACACCAACAAAATTAGTAGAATAAGGGCTACACCTGGAGACTCCAGATCCCATTTGCTTTCTGGTACCTCTCACATCTACCAGTTCAAATTCTGCAGAAAAAGATGTTCCATCACCCATGCCAGTTAAGAGGACACATCAACCCAGTCTTATAATTATCTACAGTTTATCTAACCTACATTAGGCACTGTATCTTTTACTTATGCCTACATTAGGCAATGTATCTTTTATTTATGTTATTAACCCCATATATACTTATCCAAGTTATATCGACCTGTTCATTGTAAGACATTTACTTGTCAATGTTACTGTTAAAATGTAAACCGAATTGATCAGTAATTCTGTTATTGGAAAGTCGGTATATAAAAATGCTAAATAAATAAATAAATCAGCCCATCGACCAAATAGTGCAGTTGGTGAAGGATTTATTTACCTTTATGATGGCTAAAGATAAGGCGAGTACTTTGTAACCCCTCCTTTCCAGGATCTAGTCCCATGAGAGAGTCTCCCAATATTTCCAGTTCAGGTAAATACTTTATTTATTTATTTAAGGATTTATATACCGGAGGTTCCTGTATAATATACATATCACCCCGGTTTACAATGAACAGTAACTATCGCTTCAAGTTAGCGGTTTACAATGAACATAAATATAAATACTTCATCAAAGCCTAGTGGTTCTAGCCCACGGCAGTCACTTGCAATGGAGTCCAGCCAATCAGAGGATGTATACCAGGAGAATACTCTTCCAAGATGACTAAGGACCCCTTCTCCGTCATTAACTTCATCACTGGGTATTGGGTTAGTATTTCCTTACCTCCAGATTCTGAAGAAAGGTCAACTGGAATCCCCTCTGACACCCTCCCAGAGCTTCTGGAACACTCACCCCCACCAGAAGACATTTCCTATGCTAGATTTCTGGACAAGCTGGGAAAAGCACTCAGTGTCACTATGTACAAAAATAAATATCTCCACACAAAGGTTTTTCATCTCCTCCAAATGATGGACATTCCAGCAGAACCAGCAGTTGCTAGAGATGTGCATTCGTTTAAAACAAATGTTAAATTCATGATGGATATGCCCCTTTTGTTTTATTTGTGGATCCCTGAAAACAATCAGGTGCTTCCCACGAATGAAACATATGTAATTTTTCCATTCATTTTTTTCCCCACAGAGAATAATTTATTTATTATTTATTTAAAATCTTTTCTATACCATCATTAAGTTATTTACCATCATAACGGTTTACAGGCAGGCACAAATAGGCAAATCAAATGTTAGTTTTTAACAGAGGTGCCAATAGATAACCGGTAACACATAATTCCATACAATATCTATTTGAATCGTGTCATATAATGTCCATTGAATACATGTCTCATGGTTAGCTTACATGTAATTCGTTCTTGTACTTTCAGGTTTAATCTACTTTTATCAGTGAGAGTTTAAAAATAGTTGCCAGTGGCAAGTGTAACTAGTCGTTAGGTGCTGATTTGTAACGCCAGCTTTTCCTTACTTTCTCTGTTCTCTTTGTAAAAGGCCTGTTTGAAAAGCCATGTTTTCAGACTTATTTTGAATAGTTTGAAATGTTCCTGTAATCTTACTTCCAGGGGGATAGTATTCCATAAGATGGGTCCAGCCAGTGACAGTGCTCGTTCTCTGACCTGGGTTAGCCATTCTGTTTTAACCGACGGGATGGTTAGGAGGGCTTTGTTTGCTGATCTGAGATTTCTATGTGGTACATGTACCCGTAGCGCTGTGTTGAACCATTCTGCTTTTTCATCATGAATCAGTTTATGTATTGTGCAGAGTGCTTTAAACTGTACTCTTTGTTCTATCAGTAACCAGTGTAGTTCAGCTAGTGTGTCAGTGATGTGGTCTCTTTTCCTTTTACCTGTGAAAATTCTTGCTGCGGAGTTCTGCAAAATTTGTAGTGATCTTATTGTCGTATAGGGTAATACAAGTAGCAGTGCGTTGCAGTAATCCGTGCTTGCGAATATTAGTGCTTGTAGTACTGTGCGGAAGTTTTGATGCTGTCAATAACTCTTTAAGTTTCCTTAGGACCAATAGTTTGGCATATCCTTCTTTAACTAACATCACCGACTCCATCTCCAATGCCCTAAAAAGATGGGACAGTGCCCTCTCTTTCATCAACTGTCTACTCACCCAACTCAATCTAGCCCTAAATCCTAACAAGACTGAACTCATGATCACCTCACCCCAACCCATCAACCACGTACCCATACCCTCAGCCAACTCCCCCCCTTCTCCTCCAGTTCTCTCGCAACTTGTAAGAGACCTAGGTGTCACACGTGACCCACGATTCAATCTACAGAAATTTATTTCCTCCACTATCAAAGACTGTTACTATAAATTACACACCCTCAAAAAACTCAAACCTATTCTGCACCTCAATGACTTCAGAACAGCCCTACAAGCCCTCATTTTATCTAAAATAGACTACTCAAATGCTCTGCTCTTAGGTCTCCCGAAGAACAGCCTTGCCCCCCCTGCAGCTACTTCAAAATGCTGCTGCAAGAATATTGACAGGCACTCGCAGAAAAGAACACATCACACCTATCCTCAAACAAATTCACTGGCTCCCCATCACAGCCAGAATTCAATTTAAAACCCTCACACTTATTCACAAAGCCATCCACAATCCAGACATGCTCTGGTTCTCAGAATATTTACACATACGTTCCTCTTCCAGACCCACCAGAGCACCCTACACCGCAAACATTAACACACCTTCTCCCAAACTCTTCCATCTAACAACCACCAAACAACGTGCGTTATCCCTAGCTGGACCTTCCCTATGGAATTCTATGCCCATACCTTCGCCTTGAAACCTGCACTAAGAAATTCAGACAGAACCTCAAGACCTGGTTGTTCGCCCGATCCTACTCATGAGCCCCCTATTCCTACCACACCGTCTTTCCTCTACCCCGCCTCCGTCTGTGTGCTCCAGAGTTGTTAGTGCATCTACAAATAAAGCAGTCACAGGTAGAGCCAGCCACTTTGTGGATTAATATTTTTACTGCAATAGAAGTACATGCACAGCTGTTGCATGCACACATTACAGCATTATTCATCACTCTGTGCTTTGTGTGTATGTGTGTGTACGTGCAGTAGTCTGAAGAGGAAATACTATTACTACTGTAGTTCAACTGTAAACACAGAGTGATCACTTCAGGCAATGTCAGTCAGTACTACAGTACATACTGTTACGGCCCCGGGCCGTGCCCCGGGTCCCCTACTTACCCCGAGGCCGGCTCGGGCCGCCGAAGATCCGTCGAGGCCTGTTCAGGCCTCTGCCGCAGCTCTCCCTCCTCGAGGGAGACACAGGCATTTCACCGCGGCTGGCCCCGCCCCCTAGGCGTGCGCGCGCAGGGGCTAGGGATTTTAAGGGGCCAGCGCGGGAAACCTCTGGGCCGTCCCAGGATGACATCAGACGCCCAGACTATTTAAGCCCTGCTTCCTGGTTCCTTCTTCGCCTTACAACGAGGTTCCTCAGGTCTCCTGACTGCTAGTTGCTGCGTTCTTTGGATTGCTCTTCGTCTTCGACCCGGCTTGACTCCTGACTTATCCTCCGACTTGTCCTTTGGTTCCGTTATCTCTGTCTGACTTCTGGTTCTGACCTGGCTTCGCCCACAACTTCGTCTTCAGCTTCTGTCTCCGGCTTGTCTTCCTCCGATCTCTGATTCTGACCTGGCTATGTCCACGACTCAGTCTCCTGTCTCATCCCTGGCTTGGTTCCTCCTGCGACTCCCGGCTTCCGACTCGGCTTCGTTCCTGGACTCCGACTTTGGCCATTGTTGTTGGATTCGTGGACCCTTGGGCCGATCGGAACCAGAGGAGAAGTTGCTGTAGATGGTGGCAGCAGTGGCCCCGACCGGGAGGCGGCAAAGACAGGCTCGGAACTGGCCGAAGGAGGAGCTCTGGAAGCCCTATGCGACCAAGGGCTTTGGCGAGGAAGGTGGAGACGACGGAGCCAGTCCAGTAGTGGGAGGATCTTTGCCCTGGAAGCCGATCCTCCCCCGAGAGGAGCTCGTAGGAGTTCAGCCGCTGGGACTTAGGAGATTCACCCTGGAAGCCGGAGTCCCCCCAGGAGGAGCCTGTAGGGACCCGGCCACTGGGACTTAGGCGGACCCGCGAGGGCCGAGACGGATGAAGTCCAAGGTCAATTGCCGAAGGGTCGTCGCTCGCCAGTCCAGAGTCAGGAACCAAGGGATTACCGTAAGCCAGTCCGAGGTCAGGAGCCAAAGCGTCAACGTAAGCCGGTCCGGGGTCAGAAGCCAGAGGATCACCGTAAGCCGAACCGGGGTCAGAAGCCAGGGAAACGTCGTAAGCCAGTCCAGGGGTCAAGAGCCAGGAATCACCGTCAGCCGAACCAGGATCAAGGATCAGGAAGCGCACGGGAGCTCAGAATGCAGCAACTGGAGTCAGGAGAACCTGGGAACCTCGTTGCAAGGCACTGGAGGAGCGCAGCTGCAGGGCTTAAGTAGCCCTGCAGCGTCTGACGTCACCGGAGGGAGAAGGCAAGTTTCCCGCGCCTGGCCCTTTAAATCTCGGGCCGAGACGCGCACTTGCCCCTAGGAGGCGGAGCCAGCCGCGGCGAGACGCCAGCTGCTCCGGCGGCGCAGAGGCAGCGTGGTAGAAGCAGGGGCAGGCCCGGGCGCCGCGTGGGAACGCCGGGAGTGCGGCGGCAAGAGCCCCCGGAGGCCCGGGGAGGGCCGAGGAGACCCGGAAGCCCGCGGAGGTAGGCAGAGCGGCCGGGGCTGACCCGGAGCCGCAACAGTACCCCCCCCCTTACGCCCCCTCCCGGGGGGTCGCGGTTTGTCCGGATGTGCCACATGAAACTGACGAAGGAGATCCTTATCCAGAATGTGAGCAGAGGGCTCCCAGGAGTTCTCCTCAGGGCCATAACCCTCCCAGGACAGGAGGTATTCCCACCGACGACGGCGGAACCGGACATCCAGCACCTCTTTAACCGTGTACATGGCTCCAGGGTCAGTAGCAACCGTAGTGGGCTCCGGTGGCAGAGGTCGAAAGTGGGAGAGGACTACCGGCTTGAGGAGGGAGACATGGAAGACGTCATGAATGCGCAGGGTAGAGGGAAGACGTAAGCGGTAGGACACCGCGCCAACACGTTCGGCTACCCGGAATGGTCCAATGTAACGAGGGGCTAGCCTCATGGAGGGGATCCTGAGCTGAATGTTCCTGGTAGAAAGCCAAACCCTGGAACCAGTTTGAAATACCGGAGCGGGTCGTCGAGACTTGTCTGCATAGGCTTTGAACTGGGCGGCTGTACGGTGGAGCTTCTCTTGAGTGGTGTGCCACAGCTGATGAATTTGCCTGGCCGTCAGTTGCACTGCTGGTGAGGAGGTAGTCACTGGTAGTGGTAGAGGAGGTCTGGGAACCTTCCCGTAAACCAACCGGAAAGGGGATTGGAGCGTGGCGGAGTGTCGATGGCGATTGTAGGAAAACTCGGCCCAGGGAAGAAGCGTGACCCAGTTGTCTTGCTGTTCACTGACAAAAGCCCGGAGGAACACCTTCAGGGTACGGTTCGTGCGTTCAACCTGGCCGTTGCCCTGGGGGTGGAATGCTGTGGTTAAGTCTAGCTGAACCCCAAATTTCCTGCAGAGTGCCCGCCAGTATTTGGCCGTGAACTGAGGCCCTCGGTCCGAGGCAATATGTCGAGGCAATCCATGCAGCCGGAAGATATGCTGGATGAATAGGTCAGCCAACTCAGGAGCTGTAAGCAGCTTGGCAAGCGGGACAAAATGGGCCATCTTCGAGAAGCGGTCAATGGTAACCCAAACCACAGTCTTCCCTTGAGACGGAGGCAACTCCACGATGAAGTCCGTGGAGATGTGGGTCCAGGGCTCCGAGGGTACAGGGAGTGGTTGGAGGAGTCCCCAGGGACGGCCAGGCGGGGGCTTCTGCTGCGCACATGTAGGACAGGATTGTACGTATAGACGAACGTCCTCCTTGACCCGTGGCCACCAGTAGAACTCCGTCAGTAATTGAAGAGTTCGAGCGATCCCGGGGTGACCTCCCGTCAGGGAGTCGTGAGCCCATGCTAGGACCCTCCTTCTAGCACGGAGTGGAACTACCGTCCTCCCCGCAGGAGCGAGTTCAGTGGCTGCCAGTCGGACTTTAGCTGGATCCAAAATGTATTGCGGGGTCTCGGAGTCCTCCTCAACCTCCGTTGTGCGTGACAGGGCATCCGCCCTGGTATTCTTGGCCGCCGGTCGGTACCGAAGAGTAAAGTCGAACCGACTAAAGAAGAGGGACCAGCGTGCCTGTCTGGGGTTGAGCCTTTGCGCATGGGACAAATATTCTAAATTCTTGTGGTCCGTGTAAACCACAATGGGGTGTTGGGCCCCCTCCAACCACTGGCGCCAAGCTTCAAAGGCCAACTTAATGGCCAATAGCTCCTTGTCCCCGATGCCGTAGTTCTTCTCGGCAGGGGAAAACTTTCGGGAGAAGTAGGAGCATGGCCGAAGTTTGCCGTCCTTAGAGACCTGGGACAGGACGGCCCCCACGGCTATGTTGGAAGCATCCACTTCTACGATGAATGGGCGCAAGGGGTCCGGGTGTCGAAGGCAGGTGTCCTGGAGGAAGGCCTCTTTCAGCTCCTGGAAGGCCTGTATGGCCGTGGACGGCCAAACTCGTGCATCCGCTCCCTTGCGTGTGAGCGCCGTTAATGGTGCCACTAACGAGGAGTAACGTGGGATAAAGTGGCGATAAAAGTTAGCGAACCCTAGGAACCGCTGGAGCGCCTTTACTCCCACAGGCTGTGGCCAATTCCGGATGGCAGCGACCTTATCGGGGTCCATACGGAAGCCGGTGGAGGAGACGATGTAACCCAGGAAGGCCAACGACTCCTCCTCGAACTGGCATTTCTCCAGCTTAGCGTATAATTGGTTCTCTCTTAATTTAAGCAAAACTTGGCGTACGTGTTGCCGATGTTCTTCCAGGTTCCGGGAGTAGATTAATACGTCGTCTAGGTAGATGATGACCGAGGTGTATAGAAGATCGCGGAGGACCTCATTCATTAAGTTCTGGAATACCGCTGGAGCATTGCAGAGACCGAACGGCATGACGAGGTATTCGTAATGACCGTCCCTGGTGTTAAAGGCGGTCTTCCACTCATCGCCAGGTTGGATTCGCACGAGGTTGTACGCCCCTCTAAGGTCCAGCTTGGTGAAAACGCGGGCTCCCTGTAGGCGATCCAGGAGCTCCGGAATCAGAGGCAAAGGGTAGCGGTCTCGTCGGGTAATCTGGTTCAGGCCCCGGTAATCGATACAGGGCCGAAGAGACCCATCCTTTTTGGCCACAAAGAAGAATCCGGCCCCAGCCGGAGAGTTAGAAGGTCTTATGAACCCTCGGTCCAAGTTCCCTTTAATGTAGGCGGACATAGCCTTGGTCTCTGGTAAAGATAGAGGGTATACTCTCCCACGAGGGGGCGTGGTATCCAGAAGCAAGTCGATTGCACAATCAAAAGGACGATGCTCGGGGAGCAATTCGGCCTTCTCTTTAGAGAAGACATCCTGGAAGGCCTGGTACTGCGCTGGTACCGTGAGGGGAGTAGCCAGAAGTGGGAGAGTCTGTAGCGGACGAGCAGGAAGGCAATGGCGGGCGCAGCCTGGCCCCCACGAGGTGATCTGGAGTGAAGACCAGTCGATTACTGGCGAATGCTTCCTTAGCCAGGGTAGACCTAAAACAAGTGGATGAATAGACCTCTCCAGGATGAGGAAGGAGATCTCCTCCTTATGAAGAAGTCCGACCTGAAGCTGGACTAGTTGTGTACGAGTGGTAATGGTCCCTGGGAGGGGAATCCCTTGTATGGACGATACCCGCAAATGTGGCTCTTGCGGCATTACTGTAAGCTGCAGTTGTTGTACCAGGTCTCGGAGGATGAAATTCCCCCCGGACCCGGAGTCAATCAGTGCCAGGGTATCGAAGCCTCCGCCGGGAAGGCATAGTCTCGCTGGGACAGTACATGGGGAGTCCGGGGAGGTACTGCCTAGAATCAGCTCCCCAGTTGATTCTAGGTTCGGCCGTTTCCCGGCCGCTCTGTACACCGAGCCAGGAAATGTCCCTTACCACCGCAGTAGAGGCATAGGCCCTGCGCGCGACGGCGCCTCGGCTCCTCAGCGGATAGCGGCCCGCGACCCAATTGCATGGGCTCTTCAGGCGGGAGGACAGCTGCCGCCGATGGTGGAGCTCGGGCCTGAGGTGGTGAGGTTCGGCGAGCGCCATGCCCCTGGCTGGCTCTTCGCTCCCAGAAGCGGCGCTGAATGCGTCGGTCCACCCGTCCGGCCAGTTCCACGAGTTCTTGGAGATCGTCTGGAAGATCTCGGGCAGCGAGTTCGTCCTGGAGTCGTGGGGACAGTCCCTCCAAGAATATCCCATGGAGGCTGTCCTCCCCCCATGCCAATTCAGTGGCAAGGGTCTGGAATTCCATCACGTATTCTTCCAGGGGACGATTGCCTTGCCTCAGCTGGAGAAGCTCGGAGGCAGCCGTAGAAGCGCAGGAGGGCTCATCAAAAATTCTCCGGAAGGCCTTGACGAACTGCACGAGATTATTCAGGCGGGAGTCTTGTCGTTCCCAAAGGGAGGAGGCCCAAGCTAGAGGTCACCCGTCGAGAAGGGAAATAATGTAGGTCGTCTTGACCCGGTCGGTCAAGAACTGTGCAGGCAGAAGATCAAAGCGGATATAGCACTGGTTGAGAAACCCCCGACACATCTTTGGATCCCCAGAATACCGAGGCGGGGGTGGCATCTGTACTGGAACTGAGGAGCTCGCAGGGAGTTGCGATGAGGATGAGGCGGGGCGAGGCGCGGAGGCCCCTTCAACTCGATCCGCCAGGCGTTGGACAGTGGACATCAGGGTTTCGAGGCAAGACTGTTGCTGCTGAAGCTTCTGGGCTATGCCTGGAATAGCCTTGAGGCCGGCAAGATCCGCCGGGTCCATGGCCTTGCAATCTGTTGGATTCGTGGACCCTTGGGCCGATCGGAACCAGAGGAGAAGTTGCTGTAGATGGTGGCAGCAGTGGCCCCGACCGGGAGGCGGCAAAGACAGGCTCGGAACTGGCCGAAGGAGGAGCTCTGGAAGCCCTATGCGACCAAGGGCTTTGGCGAGGAAGGTGGAGACGACGGAGCCAGTCCAGTAGTGGGAGGATCTTCGCCCTGGAAGCCGATCCTCCCCCGAGAGGAGCTCGTAGGAGTTCAGCCGCTGGGACTTAGGAGATTCACCCTGGAAGCCGGAGTCCCCCCAGGAGGAGCCTGTAGGGACCCGGCCGCTGGGACTTAGGCGGACCCGCGAGGGCCGAGACGGATGAAGTCCAAGGTCAATTGCCGAAGGGTCGTCGCTCGCCAGTCCAGAGTCAGGAACCAAGGGATTACCATAAGCCAGTCCGAGGTCAGGAGCCAAAGCGTCAACGTAAGCCGGTCCGGGGTCAGAAGCCAGAGGATCACCGTAAGCCGAACCGGGGTCAGAAGCCAGGGAAATGTCGTAAGCCAGTCCAGGGATCAAGAGCCAGGAATCACAGTCAGCCGAACCAGGATCAAGGATCAGGAAGTGCGCGGGAGCTCAGAATGCAGCAACTGGAGTCAGGAGAACCTGGGAACCTCATTGCAAGGCACTGGAGGAGCGCAGCTGCAGGGCTTAAGTAGCCCTGCAGCGTCTGACGTCACCGGAGGGAGAAGGGAAGTTTCCCGCGCCTGGCCCTTTAAATCTCGGGCCGAGACGCGCGCGTGCCCCTAGGGGGCGGAGCCAGCCACAGCGAGACGCCAGCTGCTCCGGCGGCGCAGAGGCAGCGTGGTAGAAGCAGGGGCAGGCCCGGGCGCCGCGTGGGAATGCCGGGAGTGCGGCGGCAAGAGCCCCCGGAGGCCCGGGGAGGGCCGAGGAGACCCGGAAGCCCGCGGAGGTAGGCAGAGCGGCCGGGGCTGACCCGGAGCCGCAACAATTGTTGCTCCTCTGGTTCCTGGTGTTCGCCGGCCCCGAAGATTCGCCTAAGTCCCAGTGGCCGGGCCCCTACAGGCTCCTCCTGGGGGGGCTCCGGCTTCCAGGGTGAATCTCCAAAAGTCCCAGCGGCTGGACTCCTAAGGGCTCCACCCGGGGGAGTACCGGTCTCCAGGGTGAAGACTCTTCAGTCACCAGGGCCCAACCTCGTCCGTCCTTCCTCTGGCTGCCGAGTCCTTGGTCGCATAGGACGCCGCCTTAGTCCAGTGCCAAAGCCTTCTCCGAGTTCCCTGAACTGCCTCCCGGTTAGGACGCTTGCTGTGGACCTCTACAGCACTCCATCCCCTGTCCCAACCGGCTCAAGGGTCCACAATCGTAACAGTTTGCAATGCCATGGACCTGGCGGACCTTGCAGGTTTGAAGGCCATCCCCGGTATAGCCCAGAAGCTACAACAACAGCAAGCGTGCCTCGATACCTTGATGGCAACGGTGCAAGCCTTAGCCGACCGCGTCGGTGGAGCCACTGCTGCCAGTTCCATGGCGTCCGGAGCTGGGCGCTGCAGCTGCAGTCCCGATCCAGATGCTGGCGCCTTCACGGTTCTCAGGAGACGTGGGGCACTGCCGAGGATTTCTGAACCAGTGCTATATTCGGTTCGACCTTCTCCCACTTCATTTTCCAACCGACCGAGTCAAGACCAGCTTTATTATTTCCCTACTGGATGGAAAACCTTTGGCCTGGGCCTCCAATCTCCTGGAGCACCAGGATCCCCGCCTGAACAATCTGGTCCACTTTGTTTCCGCGTTCAGGCAGGTCTTCGATGAGGCCGCTTGCAAACCCACTGCCACCTCCAAGTTGCTCCAACTGCGGCAGGGCAACCGGTCCCTAGCGGAACATGCCATGGATTTTCAGACCCTCGCTGCGGAGTTAAACTGGGGAAGCGACAGCTTACTTGGTATCTTCTTGGAGAGTCTCTCCCCGAGATTGCAAGATGAACTGGCAGTCCGAGACCTTTCTGATGATCTGAACGATCTTATTGACTTGGCCGGCAGGGTGGACCGCCACATCCAGAGTCGCTTCCGAGAGAGGAGGGCGGTTCATAGGCCTGCTATCTCTGGATCCGCTCCGTCTCACCGGGGAAGTTCCCTGCCAGCCTCTTCTGGGACCCAAGACGTTGAACCCATGCAGGTGGGTCGAGGACCCCTCTCCCAACAGGAAAGAAGGAGACGTCGCTCGCTGGGCCTTTGCCTGTACTGCGGTGGAAGAGGTCACTTCCTTGCCCATTGTAGCGAGCGCCCAGGAAACACTCGGACCTAGGAATTGTTGGGGAGCTCCCCCTAGGTCACACCACTACCGACTCCCCATATTTCGTTCCAGTGACCTTACTTTTCCCGGAGGGAGAGTTTGAGACCCAGGCCCTAATTGACTCTGGGGCTGGAGAGAACTTCATCCTTCAGGAGCTAGCTCGGCAACTCCGGATTGGGGTGCGACCCCAAAATCCTCCACTTCGCATTTCCTCCATCCAGGGGGGACTCCTTCCAGGAACCATTTCTACACGCACCCAACCACTCACCTTACGTACTGGCGTTCTGCACCAGGAGGAGATTTCTTTTCTCATTTTAGAGAGATCTATGCATCCAATCATTCTAGGAATGCCCTGGCTTCGGAGACACTCGCCTGTCATTGCATGGGATTCCCTCCAGGTGACTTCCTGGGGGCGTGCCTGCTTTCGCTCCTGCCTGACTAAGGTGCTTCGAGCCCCGGTGCCGCTCCTGATGATTCCCTTGGGGTTGCCTCCGCATTATCAGGAGTTCCACGATGTTTTCTCCAAGGAGAAAGCCGAGATTCTCCCTGAACATCGCCCATTCGATTGTGCGATATATCTTCTGCCCGGTACCACACCCCCACGAGGTCGGGTATACCCCTTGTCTCTTCCTGAGACCCAAGCCAAGTCTGCATACATCCGGGAAAACCTGGAGCGAGGGTTCATTTGGCCATCTAAGTCCCCGGCAGGAGCAGGCTTCTTCTTCGTGGCCAAGAAAGATGGGTCACTCCGCCCCTGCATAGACTACCGTGGCCTGAACAGCATTACCCGCCATGATCGGTACCCTCTGCCTCTGATACCGGAGCTCCTGGACAGGTTACAAGGGGCCAAGATATTTACTAAATTGGATCTCCGAGGAGCCTACAACCTGGTGCGGATCCGTCCCGGGGACAAATGGAAAACCGCATTCAACACAAGGGACGGTCATTATGAATACTTGGTTATGCCCTTCGGCCTCTGTAACGCCCTGGCGGTTTTTCAAAACCTCATGAATGAGGTCCTCAGAGACATGCTACACACTTCGGTCATAGTTTACCTAGACGATGTCCTTATCTACTCCAAGGATCTGGAGACGCACCGCCAGGATGTCCGACGAGTACTACAGAAGCTGCGAGACAATCAATTGTACGCCAAGCTTGAGAAGTGCACTTTCGAGCAGGACTCTTTACCCTTCCTAGGGTATATTGTGTCCTTCACCGGGTTTCTTATGGACCCTGAGAAGGTTGCAGCGATCAAGGACTGGCCACAACCACAGGGAGTGAAGGCGCTCCAACACTTCCTGGGTTTTGCCAACTTCTACCGGCAGTTCATCCCTCACTATTCCCAAAAGGTGGCCCCGCTGTCGGCTCTTACCAGGAAGGGAGCCGACGCTAAACACTGGCCGCAGACGGCCATATAAGCCTTCCAGGATCTGAAGGAGGCTTTCCTCCAAGACACATGTCTTCGCCATCCAGACCCCCAAAGGCCATTCATCGTGGAGGTCGATGCCTCCGACGTAGCGGTTGGGGCCATTTTGAGTCAGTTATCCGAGAGAGGGAAACTCTTGCCGTGCTCCTATTATTCCCGCAAGTTCTCCCCCGCTGAGAGGAACTACGGCATAGGGGACAAGGAGCTGCTGGCCATTAAACTCACCTTTGAGGAATGGCGTCAATGGCTGGAGGGGGCCCAACACCCGATAACTGTCTATACCGATCACAAGAACCTGGACTACCTGTGTCATGCCCAGCGCCTTACCCATGGCAGGCCCGCTGGTCCCTCTTCTTCAGCCGGTTCAATTTCACTCTGCATTACCGACCTGCCTCCAAGAACATCCGGGCGGATGCCCTCTCTCGTACCACTGAGACAGAAGAGGATACCCCGCCACCACAGTACATTCTGGATCCGGCCAAGGTCCTCTTAGCGGCCGCTGAGGTGGCTCCCATGGGGAAGACAGTAGTTCCTCTCCATTCTCGTAGGAGAGTGTTAGCCTGGGCCCATGATTCCCTGACCGCCGGACATCCAGGAGTAGCGAGGACCCTGAACCTCCTATCAGAATTCTACTGGTGGCCCCAACTGAAGAAGGATGTTTGTCTCTACATTCAGTCGTGTCCCATCTGCGCACGGCAAAAGCTCCTGCACGGACGCCCCTGGGGCCTTCTTCAGCCATTACCAGTCCCTACCAAGCACTGGACTCACCTGTCCACCGATTTCATTGTCGACTTACCGGTTTCTGACAGGAAGACCGTGATCTGGGTCACAGTCGATCGTTTTTCTAAAATGGCCAACTTTGTGCCCCTCGCTAAATTGCCATCTGCACCAGAACTGGCCACCCTCTTTACTCAACACGTCTTCCGCCTCCATGGCCTCCCGTCGCATATAACTTCTGACCGCGGCCCGCAGTTTACTGCAAAGTATTGGCAGGCTCTCTGCAGGAAGTTTGGTGTGCAGCTTGACCTGACCACGGCCTTCCATCCCCAAGCCAACGGGCAAAGCGAGCGCACCAACAGGACGTTGAAGACATTCTTTCGCTCCTTCGTGGGAGATCTCCAGGACGATTGGGTGTCCTTACTACCATGGGCGGAATTCTCCTATAACCGCCACAAGCACTCTGCGACGGACCAATCCCCGTTCCAGTTGGTCTATGGGAAGGTTCCGAGACCTCCCCTACCTCTGCCTCTGACGGTGCCGTCTCCAGCGGTCCAATTTACGGCACGGCATCTGCGCCACTTATGGCAAATTACCCAGGAAAAACTCCGCCTGGCAGTGGCCAAAGCTAAGAAATATGCGGATAAGTCTCGATGGTCTGCTCCGGTCTTCCTTCCGGGGCAGAAGGTTTGGTTATGTACCAGAAACATTCACTTATGGACTCCCTCTATGCGCCTGGCCCCTAGGTACATTGGTCCATTCGCAGTACTCGAGCGAGTCGGGGCAGTCTCCTATCGATTGCGTCTGCTTTCCACCTTGAGGATCCACAATGTGTCCCACGTATCCCTACTCAAGCCTGTGATCCTCTCAAAGTTTCATATGAAGCCTCCCGAGCCGGCTGCCGCTACAGCGGATCCTGATGTCGTATATACCGTAAAAGATGTCCTGGATGTTCGATTCCACCACCGCCGGTGGGAATACCTCCTCTCGTGGGAGGGGTATGGTCCTGAGGAGAATTCCTGGGAGCCGTCCTCCAATATCCTGGACACAAACCTCCTCCACCAATTCCATCTGGACCACCCAGGGAAGACTCGGCCTCCAGGGAGGGGGCGTAGGAGGGGGGGTACTGTTACGGCCCCGGGCCCCCTACTTACCCCGAGGCCGACTCGGGCCGCCGAAGATCCGTCGAGGCCTGTTCAGGCCTCTGCCGTGGCTCTCCCTCCTCGAGGGAGAAGCCGGCGTTTTGCCGCGGCTGGCCCCGCCCCCTAGGCAGGCGCGCGCGCAGGGGCTGGGGATTTTAAGGAGCCAGCGCGGGAAACCTCTGGGCCGTCCCAGGATGACATCAGACACCCAGACTATTTAAGCCCTGCTTCCTGGTTCCTTCTTCGCCTTGCAACGAGGTTCCTCAGGTCTCCTGACTGCTAGTTGCTGCGTTCCTTGGATTGCTCTTCGTCTTCGACCCGGCTTGACTCCTGACTTATCCTCCGTCTTGTCCTTTGGTTCCGGTATCTCCGTCTGACTTCTGGTTCTGACCCGGCTTCGCCCACAACTTTGTCTTCAGCTTCTGACCCTGGCTTGTCTTCCTCCGATCTCTGGTTCTGACCCGGCTCCGTCCACGACTCCGTCTCCTGTCTCATCCCTGGCTTGGTTCCTCCTGCGACTCCCGGCTTCCGACTCGGCTTCGTTCCTGGACTCCGACTTTGGCCATCGTTGCTCCTCTTTTTCCTGGTGTTCGCCAGTCCCGAAGATTCGCCTACGTCCCAGCGGCCGGGCCCCTATGGGCTCCTCCTGGAGGGGCTCCGGCTTCCAGGGTGAATCTCCAAAAGTCCCAACGGCTGGACTCCTAAGGGCTCCTCCCGGGGGAGTACCGGTCTCCAGGGTGAAGACTCTTCAGTCACCAGGGCCCAACCTCGTCTGTCCTTCCTTTGGCTGCCGAGTCCTTGGTCGCATAGAACTCCGCCTTAGTCCAGTGCCAAGCCTTCTCCGAGTTCCCTGAACCGCCTCCCGGTTGGGACGCTTGCTGTGGACCTCTACAGCACTCCATCCCCTGTCCCAACCGGCCCAAGGGTCCACAATCGTAACACATACATATTCACCTCTGGGGTGGATTGACCTATCGGGGGATTAGGCATCGCCCACTGGGCCACTCGCAGTGGTCATGTAGCTTCATCTCAGCTCCTGCTGAGATGAAGCCACAGAACAAGGCCTTTGGTGGGGCCATGATAGAATCCATCCTTTTGAGGCCTGAGGGAGATCTTGGCAGGGCCACGACAGAGCCCTACCTGTCGCAGCCCGAAGGAGATCTCAGTGGGGCACAATGGAACCCAGCCAGTTGCGACCCAATCTCAGTGGGGCTCAGAGGAGCCCAATCTGCCACATCCAAAAGAAAGGCCTAGGGCCCGGAGTCGGCAGAAAGACACAACTGTCAATAGCAAGGCCGCCGCCTCCTTCCTCCCTCTGCACTAAATAAGGAGCATCGTAGGCTCAGCCAAGGCCCAAAAGAAAGGAGGACGCCTGAGATGGGTGTGTGTGTGTGTGTGTGTATTTGTTTAAGAGAAAGAGCTTGCATGTGTGTATGAAAGAGAGAGAGCCTGCATATGTGCATGAGAATGCCTGTGTATGAGAGAGCACCTACATGTGTGCATGAGGGAGTGAGAGCCTACATATCTGTATGAAAGAGAGAGAGCCTACATGTGTGCATGAGAGCCTTTGGGTGTGTTTGAGAGAGAGAGCCTGTGGTGTATGTATGAGAAAGAGAGCCTGCGTGTGTGAACCTGGCATGTATGTATGAGAAACAGAGAGAGCCTGAATGTGTGTGTGAGAGTTTGATTTTATGAGTGAGAGATTGCCTATGTGTCTGAAGGAAAGAGAGAGAGGATAAAGATTATGTGGTTCCCTTCACCCAAATCCACAACTATCTCTGGAAAATCAAAAGATGTCAGGTAGTTATTTATTTAATGGTATGGAGAGCAGGAGATTTTACAATTATCTAATTTATTATTTTAAATTATGGGGTGTTATTTCATGTGACTGCTGTTTTTAAAATTTTTTTTGGTGTTTGGGAAATATTAGAACAGATTTATGTGACTTTTTATCATTAGAGAGGGGAGGGGCGGTGTGTGATCCTTGATTGGGAGACCCGCCCCCCCTCTGTCACTGAGGACTGTGACGGACATTAAACGGCGCCAGAACACCAGGCATCGCGCACTGAAGGGGCACTCCCCTTTGTGCATCCCTTCGTGCATCCCGTAGTGTTAGCCATTCCCCATGTTCTTTTATATCCCTTGTTAACAATCCCCATATTTAAATGTTTAATGTATTTGACAAAGGTAACGCATAAGTTCCTGCAAATTTTGTTTAAATGTAAACCGATGTGATATGTAAAATCGAACACCGGTATATAAAAGTAAATAAATAAATAAGTAAATAAATTAGGGGCCCAATTTTGAAAGATGGCCATTTAAGTAACTTGGCTGAATATAACTTAACCAGCTTAATTATATGGTACATTCAGCAGCATGGCTATGTCACTGAATTTACACGTATATATTTGTACTTAGCCATATTCGTTATAGCCATTTAATGTGGCCAGTTAACTTATGTGGCCCAGACCGAATATTGCTCCTTAGCCTCATAAATTATGCAGCTAAATCGCTACACTCACAACTTGTGCAACAAACTTTTTAGCCATATAAGGGACTTATGTGGCTAAGCAGCATCCGCTAAACATAAGCGTATATTCAGCAGCCGCTACTTAACCAAAATACTCCTGCTTATCCAGCTAAGTAGTGCTAAATGCACTTTGAATATCGGGCCTTCTGTGTTTATTGGCTATTTTGACACATTTATTCTTTTCATGGTTTTAATATTATGAATGATGTCTTATATCTCTTGATTTTATTGCTTGATGTTTTGTGAGGAGTGATGATGATTCTGTTTTTCATTGTTGCACTGCATAATACTGTCGTCTTGTTGTGGTAACCAGAGCATGTTTGTGAGCAAGAGAGAACAAGTGAGCCAATGAGCATATATTTGAGCAAGAGGAGTATTTAAGCCAGTGGGCCTGAGAGTGAGTGTAAAAGAGAGCGAGTGAGCCAGTGAACATGTGTATGAGCAAAAACGAGTCGGTCAACATGTGTGTGAGCATGTATATGACTGAGCCAGTGATCATGTGTGAACAAGAGCATCAGTGTGGGACACAGTGAGCATGTCTGTGAGAGAAAGCATGTGAGCCAGTGAGCCTGAAAAAAAGAGAGAGTATGTGAGCTAGTGAGCATGTATGTGAGAGAGACTATAAGGGAGTTTGTATGAGAATGAACATTGTGTTAGACAGAGAAGAAAGTGTGTGCATATCTCCCACCCTTTACTAATCCATGACAATCTCAGATTGATTGGAATCTAAAGTTCTCAGGTACGGACAGAAGGGGATTTATTTTAGCTTTAATTTTAACTATTGGATGTTGTTTGCTGTGTCCGCTAGGCTGAAATATTTTATTGATGTTTGGGAAATTTAAAAAAAAAAGTTATATATTTGTAATCTTTGGATGTTCTTTTCATCAGCTATTTTGAAATATTTATTCTTTATATGAGTTTGGTTTTACTATTCTGATTGATGCTTTATATTTCTTGATGATATTGTTTGATGTTTATTTATTTATTTATTTAACACTTTTTATACCGACCTTCATAGTAAATAAACCATATCGTGAGGAATATCGTTTAGTGAGGAATGATATTTGTTTTTCCATTCCATACAGAATCTGGCTTGTGTTGTTTCAAGTTCAGTTTTTGTCTGCATGTTTGTTTCTATTTATACTTTATCATCTCTTCATTTTGTATTTGGTGAGGGTCTGTCTGTGTTCTACATGTCATGTGTGACTAAGGTGAGGTATTCTGCTAGCAAGAAGGAATGCTTCCTCCAAGGGGTGACTAGGTGTGTACAAATTTTTTTTCATGTGAACAAATATTTTTTAAACCAACAATTTTTGAGTGCCAACATTAGTATTCCATTTTTTATATAGCACAAAGAAAAATGTATGTGAGTGATCATGTAAAACCTGTGAACAATGCTCTAAAATGTATAAGCAATCACTTACATGCTCAGCTTAAAAGGAACTATGCTGTGTAGTTTCTGTGCAGGGATCTATAACAGCTTGGCTTGTTCTGTATTCCTAATAGCAGGTGCATTGGTATTTTAGGGCCTGATGTAATATTTTCAGTGTTTCCTTTTCATAGGTAGAGTTATTACTGTTTGAGTGCTGGCAGTTAGTACTGTTTTCATATGGGAAGTTTACTATATTGCGATTCAGTTTACTCAAAGCTTTCTGAAGGCCGAGCCCACACCCAACACCCATTACAATAAGCTGTGATATCATATGGCTGTGTTATGGTTATGAGGTGTTGGAGTGGATTCTTGCGTACTGCGGTGATGCCCACTCCCACGGGGAGGAGCCCCGTGAGGAACCGCAGTACTAGGCTAGACTCTATACACACAGACACAGAGAAGTTAGTATTTATTGTACAGCTCGATGGTACTGCCCGGGGAATGGGCAGCAGTGGAGGTAACCCAGTGAAGTAGTCCAGGGGGTCCTCGGCAGAGGAGACCAGTCTCACATTCGAGTAGGTGATAGGCAGCACGGCGTAGCAGGGACAGGTCCCGGATGTAGACACAGAGTTCTGAAGTTGAAGATGAGACAGACTGAAGGTCCAGACAGACAGACAGGACCAGACAGGCAGAAGTTGTTCAGTGGCAGGCACCAGAATAGGGAGAGCAGGCCCTCAAGGAGTGAGTACCCAGTATCCCAGGATAGGTACCTGAAATAGAGCAGAAGGGCCCCCGAGGAGCGGGTACCCAGATACCCAAGAATTACCCTGAAGGGCAGAGAGAGCTTCCTGCGGCAGCTGGGAAGCGGCAGAGCAGCTTAGACCGGAGGCAATTCTAATCCAATCCTTGCTAACTTTGTTAGCAAATGAAGGGCAGGCTAAATACCAGGATGTGATGATGTCACTCGGAGGGGACGCCCCCAAGGTTCCCACCATGACGTGGATATAGACGTGGGTGGCGTGCACACGCTCACCCTAGAAGGCCCTTGGGAAAATCATGGCGAACACCGTCGCCATTGCTGATCCGGGGACGCCAGAGAGAGGGCATGAAGATGCGGCAGCAGCCATCTTCCCAGGGCTTGAGGAGAGAGAAGGAAGAAAGGTGAGGCACAGAGGTCGAAGCCGACTGAGACCGGACGCAACACCTCTTTTGTTAATGGGGCGCATAGCCCTAGTTAAAATGAACCTAATACTGAAATTGTTATATGTATTGACTATGGACCCTTTTGTCTTGTCCCCAAAATATCTCAAATTAATACAAACACTGTGCTCAAGATATTTTTGGAGACATGGGAGGGCTCGATTTGACTATTCAACTGATGATGGTTCCTAGGGATGAAAGGGGTTTGGGTTTTTCTTGTCATTTATATAATAATGCTTGCCTAATGGACTTTTTGAAGATGTGGCTTGTAGATGCCGCCACGGATCCACTAGTTCAAATGGAGGAGGCTTTTATGTTCCCATATAGTTTTCCATATTTGTTGCATAGTCCTCTTTCTATTCTCCCATCTCACATATCGCAGTCTTTATTAGTGAGGTCTGTAAAAAAGGGGTGGAATTTCATGTCTCTCCTTGGACTGCGTAGTGATAAGTCTTTTTGTTTTCCTCTTCGGGGTAACCTTTGCTTTCCCCTGGGGTCAACGACTAGATGATTTCTCATCCTGCAGGAAGCAGGTATAGTTGATTTTAGACCTTTTATTGAATTACAAATGGGGGAAACCTGCTTTTTTGATTTCTGCTGTAAAAATATGTTTTCAACCAGCAGATTTACTTTTTTATCTGCAGGTGCGTCGTCATATTTGTTACAGAAGGGGAGGGGGGGCGCTAGGAGAGCGATCCCATCTTGAGGGGATGGTGTGCCCTTGGGCCTCAGCATGACCCCAGAGAACTCCAAGACAGCACCGAGGGGTTGGTGAGGCGTGTCCTTGCATGGGTGGAGACGGACGGTCTGACCCTCTGCCGAACCTGCACACTTCTGGAGCCAACACAATGGTGTTGGTTATTGAACAGTCCTCCGACCATTCCCAGCCCTTTCGGACCTGCCACAAGGAATGACAAGAAGCAGCAAGCTGGACTACGGACGAGGGCAGATGAAGGCTCTGGAACATAGAGACTCTAGACGTAGACGAGGAACTTGGAGATACAGACGAAGACTCACTTGGGTGCACAGACGAAGACTCATGCAAGGATTTTGGATGAAGGTTCAGAAGCAAGGTACTGCAAGCAAAGGTATTCAGGAGCAAGATCAAGTATTGGGTTGAGACTGCAACTCAGCGCGCCCTACACAGCCACTACCCATGGGCTGGTCGCGGACCACGCTTGAATGCAAAGCAGGCTCCAGATGAGGTGTGGAATAGCTGAAGCTGGAACATGGCGAAGATTCGGTAGAAGCCTGTACCAAGGCACGCCCTACACAGCCCATCCTAGGCTGGTCGCAGACCACCCTGGAATGGCACAGGTTCAGTTAGAGTCTTAGGCATGGATGGACGAGGTGCAAGGAACTCCGAAGACCGGGACGGAAGCAAGCAAGGATTCAAAGACAACTCAGGACTGACGCAGAAGTCTTCCAGAGGCTTGTACTTGCGCAGGTGAAGAAGGCCTTGTACCATGAGCGCCCTACACAGCCACTACCCTTGGGCTGGTCACGGACCACAACATGGCATGCCAAGAAAGGAGGCGACGAGGAACCTGGGGTACAGGACATCAGGAACAGGCGAGGAACATCAAGACTGTATCAGAGACATCAGGAACAGGCAATGGACATCAAGACAAGACATGGAGCTCCAACGAAGAACGAAGGCCTGACGGAGCGCTAGAAGGCAAGACATCCAGGAGCATGTAACTCCAATGCAAGGCAAAGCAGAACTGAAAGAGAAGTCCTTTTATAGTGCAGGAAGCAGGCAACTCCCTGGGAGGAGTTTAGATGGACCACACCCGGCTGATCTTATAACTAGAGAGAAGAGCTGAGGGCCGGCCCCTTAGGAAGAAGGGGTGAGGCCCAAACCAGAGAGTCCAGGAGGAGCAGAGCAGGCCTCAGACAGCCCCAGACGGCAAGGAAGGCCTCCCAGGCCATGGAGCAAAACTGGGATAGAGTGTCCAGGCAAGGCCCCGGCTTTGGTGCGGCTTCCAGAGAAAAGGTGAGAGGCCTCCTGTGGCCCAGCTACAGAAGGAATCATAACAATATTACATCATTGAAACCTTTGATTGAGGGAGGGCTCACCAATGGTTCTTTTCAATGTCTGATACACTTGTTTGAAAAAAACAAGTGTTGCGTCTGTCGGTCGCAGACGGCTGCAACTGCTCTGCCTCACTTCTATTTTACCCTTTTTCTCCTCCATTGGAAGAATGGCTACCTTCGCTGCTGTTTGCTAAACCCTTGGCGTCTCCAAGCCAGCATGGGCATCCCCGTCCACCATGCTTCTTCCTGCGGCCTCCTAGGGCACTCGCATGCACGCTGCCTACATTTTTTAATACGTCATGGCGGGAACCTCGGGGCGGCCCCACCACATGACGTCAGTACCTCTGGGTATTTAAACCTCCAATCCGCTCCACTTGAACCAGTTAGCAAGGACTTCGGTTTTGCTACTCTGACCACTTCAAAGCTGCTCGCTTGGATTCCTCACTACTCTTTGGGGTATCTCGCTACTACAGAAGCTCTGGGTACCTGCTCCTTGGGGGCCTTCAACTACCGAAGGAAGTTATCAGCACTGCTACTCTGTGAGTATCACTACGCTCCAGGTCTCCTCATTCCACCCTTCAGGTTCACGGCCTATCCCGTGCTGCGGAACACTACCGGACCTTTGCTAGATGTGGGTGAGACCATCATCTACAGAGACTATCTGAGCTACTGTGATATCGCTGGACTACAGCACTGCCCGTTCCTTGGGCAAGATTCTACTCATCAACTACAGTATAATAAAGCTTCTCTCCTCAGTGTCTGCATACTAAGAGTCTAGCCAATTGTTATGGTTCCTCACAGGGCCCCTCCCCGTGGGAGGAGTCATCGCCACTTCGACCAAGAGTCCACAATATGCCACAAACCCATCAGATTGCTAACTCCATGGACTTGGCTCAGCTCGCAGCCTTGCAGGCCATTCCTGGCCTAGCCCAGCGGATCACTGAGCAACAAAAGTCTCTGGAAAGCCTGGCTGCTGCCTTCAATCAGTTACATGTACAACTGAATACTTCGGCAATTCCAGTGAGTTCGTGACATCATGTGGAGGAGATGCCCCCGAGATTCCCACCATGACGCATGTAAAGGAAGGGGTTGTGCATGTGCGCATGCGCTAGGTGATCCCAGGAGGAAAATGGCGAACGCAATCACCCATGCTGGTCTGGGGACGCCGGAGAGGTCGGTGTGTGGAAGCGGAGGCAGCCATCTTACTTAATGGAACTGAACCAGGCAAGAGAAAGGTGAGCAATGGAAGGCACAGCCATCTGCGACCGACAGGCGCAACAGTAATGCACCTTTTGAGCCATTGAAGCAAGCTACCCTGAAGGATCTTACATTGAAGCTCGTTTTCCTCATGGCTATCTCCTCTGCAAGGCGGGTTTCAGAACTGCAGGCCTTATCTTGCAGGGAGCCCTTCTTACGTATCTCAGAAGCCGGGGTTTCCTTGCAGACGGTTCCCTCCTTTCTCCCGAAGTATGCACAGATTAAGACATTCTATTTCCAAAGTAGTCAGAGATTTAGAAAAATATTCAATTAAGCAAGTAAAACAACATTTAGTTTTTGAAAAGTGAGCTCGATCCATTGTGTGGGAACACAGTCACCAAACTGACACTCCTCACATCTTATACAGACATCTAAAGCAAGTATTCAAACTACCAAAGGTTCACTCTATGACTTACCTGGAGTTTTGGTGAAACCTATTTGTATCTTCAGCTCTTCTGGAGTCTGTGGATTTCTAAAGGGGGTGAAAAACCATGTTTTTTGTGGGTAACCTCTATCACCTGTGCAGTGGAGAAAAAAAGAGTGTACTTCAGCTAATCTTTACGGACACAAGCATGGTGTAAAGTGGCTGAAATGAAGGGTTCCCAGCAATGGTCCCTCCAAGGAGTGTCTAGGTGTGTACAAATTTTTGTTTTCATGTGAGCAACAAGTTTTTTTTAACCAACAGTTTTTGAGCGCCAGTATTAACAGTGCTTTTCTGAATATAGCACAAAGTAAAATGTATGTGAGCAACCATGTAAAACCTATGAGCGATGTTCAAAATGTATGAGTAATTGCTCACACGCTTGGCTTAGAGGGAACTATGATTCCCAGTATAATGTATGTCTGTCTGTATTATGTGGTGCACTGGAATATATAGCAGGAAGCTCTTGCATATTTCCAAGGTGAATATGTGCCTGACCCAAAAGGTGTACAACATTATATCTTGTTTGTGCACAAGAAAAAATGAAACCTCTGGGGTAAGTGCAAAGATGAGGGTTTAATAACCTGGATTTGCTGGATGATTCACAGGGTCACATCCAAACTACTAAAATCTAAATCATTTAATTATTTTTTAAGAAAGGATTGTGGGAAGCTCCAACTTACCTAGGAGTCAAGCCATTCTCAAACTCCTTTCCAGTCCAGACTGTGATTGAATGTAGGCATTGTGGCACAACCCAGGATATTTGGTTATGGCATCTTTGATAATCCCCCTGGCATTACACACTATATGTATATTCATGGAGTGGAACTTAAGAACATAAGAAATTGCCATACTGGGTCAGTCCAAGGATCCATCAAGCCCAGCATCCTGTTTCCAACAGTGGCCAACCAAGTCACAAGTACCTGGCAAGTATCCAAACATTAAATGAATAGATCCCAAGCTACTAAGCCTTATTGATTAATAGCAGTTTATAGACTTCTACTCTAGGAACGTATCCAGACTTTTTTTTAAGTCAGTTACAATCTAATTCTCAGTGGAGCACAGGACTTGGAGAGAGAGGTAACGGTGGTGGGGCCGCTTGGCAATAGTGATCATAATATGATCAAATTTGATTTAATGACTGGAAGAGGAACAGTGTGCAAATCCAAGGCTCTCGTGCTAAACTTTCAAAAGGGAAACTTTGATAAAATGAGAAAAATTATTAGAAAAAAACTGAAAGGAGCAGCTACAAAAGTAAAAAATGTCCAAGAGGCGTGGTCATTGTTAAAAAATACCATTCTAGAAGCACAGTCCAGATGTATTCCACACATTAAGAAAGGTGGAAAGAAGGCAAAACGATTACCGGCGGAGGGGAGGTGAAAGAAGCTATTTTAGCCAAAAGATCTTCATTCAAAAATTGGAAGAAGGATCCAACAGAAGAAAATAGGATAAAGCATAAACGTTGGCAAGTTAAATGTAAGACATTGATAAGACAGGCTAAGAGAGAATTTGAAAAGAAGTTGGCTGTAGAGGCAAAAACTCACAGTAAAAACTTTTAAAAATATATCCGAAGCAGAAAGCTTGTGAGGGAGTCAGTTGGACCGTTAGATGATTGAGGGGTTAAAGGGGCACTTAGAGAAGATAAGGCCATCGCGGAAAGATTAAATGATTTCTTTGCTTCGGTGTTTACTGAAGAGGATGTTGGGGAGGTACCCGTAATGGAGAAGGTTTTCATGGGTAATGATTCAGATGGACTGAATCAAATCACGGTGAACCTAGAAGATGTGGTAGGCCTGATTGACAAACTGAAGAGTAGTAAATCACCTGGACCAGATGGTATACACCCCAGCGTTCTGAAGGAACTAAAAAATGAAATTTCAGACCTATTAGTAAAAATTTGTAACCTATCATTAAAATCATCCATTGTACCTGAAGACTGGAGGATAGCAAATATAATCCCAATATTTAAAAAGGGCTCCAGGGGCGATCCGGGAAACTACAGACCGGTTAGTCTGACTTCAGTGCCAGGAAAAATAGTGGAAAGTGTTCTAAACATCAAAATCACAGAACATATTGAAAGACATGGTTTAATGGAACAAAGTCAGCATGGCTTTACCCAGGGCTAGTCTTGCCTCACAAATCTGCTTCACATTTTTGAAGGAGTTAATAAACATGTGGATAAAGGTGAACCGGTAGATATAGTATTGTAAGGGAAACTGCAGAATCAGCTAAGCACAGTATGTTTGCAGCACTGACATTCAGCCCAGAGATCCATCCTTGAGTCTGGAATGCATTGTTTAGACTGGGACTGCTGGCACAGGCCTGATTCTAGGATAGTGAGTAATCCTGTCCCGCATACACACAGTTTAGTTTGACACGCACACTTGTTTACATTAGGCTATAAAAGACAAACAGTTATGGCCCAGAGAGAGAGAGAGAGAGAGTATGCTTTTCCTTTGCAGACGTGCAAAATGATGCTTTTCCTTTGCAGACGTGCAAAGTGATGTTTTTCCTTTGCAGACGTGCAAAGTGATGCTTTTCCTTTGCAGACGTGCAAAGTGATGAGACCCCTTCGCCTGTGAAGCTCTCTCTCTCTACCAGGCTGATGACTAACAGGGTGTTGTGAGTATTGGTTGAGATACAGTGTACACACATATATATATATATAATGCTTAGAACTGTATATTTTATGCTTAGAACTATTAAGATTGTATATCAATAAACATATTTTACTTTTACCTTGTTCTCGCTTACCTCATTCCTAACATTTGGCGACGAGGATGGGATGGCTTTATTTAAAAGGAAAACAAAGAGCCATCCGAACCTGTTACCCCTGTGGATGTTAAAATTCCGGGATGGGAAAAAATCCCCTACTCTGTGCTGGCACAGGAATGGGTAATGAATATGGGATTGGCAGAGGCATGGGATGTAGGTGGCGAGCCTGTAGATATTGTAAAGAAGCAAGAAGAGGTCCCAGTAATTAAAGGGAAAGAACTAGGGACAGTAGGAAGACGTGGTTGAGTTTTATTGACAGGATACGGAAAGTGTCATGAAGAAAAGCACAGCTGTTACGATGCCACTTAGAAGCAGTTACCCAGAAAGCAGACCAAACTAACCCATTTGTAAACCCAGACTCAGACTCTCCTGCTGATGAGCCATCAGAGAGGCTATACCCTGATCTGTCCTGGGCACAATAGGAAATTAGCCAAACCCTCCGTGTTGCCACCATGGCCATAGACAATCGCCCCTACACACTGCTGGCCAATGAGTGGGAGTGTAATATGGGGTTATGTGAAAATTGTGATAGGAAATTGGGCATAGAACCCCACAAGATGATGGATATTTTTCAATGAGTTCCTGTAGTTGCAGGGAAAGAAATGGCATGCATTGTCCGACATGAATGGATACTTCTTACTGGGTATAGGAAAGCCCACTTAAGGGTTAATGAGTTGCAGTATCAACTAGCCATAGCCCAAGAAGAATTAGAGACATTAATGCGGCAAAGAGTAGTGTTGCAAATATGGTAGTAGCCCTTGTTTTTCTATATTTGCTAGTCCTAAAAGGACCAGTGTTTAATGCATGTTTATATCAACAATTAATACACATTGTTCTGACCAATGTAAATATAGATTAGCAAACTTTTCAACTAAACACAAACTAGTCTGAAGGCTGCACAGCTGTTTCTGAAAACTGATAAGAACTTAGAGGGAGGGAAGCTGTTGTTTCCACAATCATTTGTAGTATATTTTATTTATTTATTTATTTATTTATTTATTTATTGATTTGTTTCCTGTGTTACCTCTGTACTTATCTCACCTATTGTGTTCACCAATTAAGTCGACTACACCCTCTTACTATAGCCTCTTACACTGCTGTGGATTCCAGGACATGATTACTCAAGGGGTGGAGTGTAAGGGAAATTGCAGAATCAGCTAAGCACAGCATGTTTGCAGCACTGACATTCGGCCCAGAGATCCATCCTTGAGTCTGGAATGCATTGTTTAGACTGGGACTGCTGGCACAGGCCTAATTCTAGGATAGTGAGTAATCCTGTCCCACATACACACAGTTTAGTTTGACACACACACTTGTTTACATTAGGCTATAAAAGACAAACAGTTATGGCCCAGAGAGAGAATATGCTTTTCCTTTGCAGACGTGCAAAGTGATGAGACCCCTTCGCCTGTGAAGCTCTCTCTCTACCAGGCTGATGACTAACAGGGTGTTGTGAGATAGTTCTAAGCATTATATATTGTCACGATCAGGTCCCTCCGCTCAGCATGCTGTGGGGCTTTGCTGGGCTTCAGGCCTCTGGCTTCGCTCCTATGACACATCTTGTCCCCTTGCACAGCTCAGGCATAGCGCTGCTATGGACTCCTCACAGCCTCTAGTCAGAGTGCCAGGCCCAGTCCTGGCACTCCCAAGCAGTACACAGAAAACGGATCTTAATCAATAAGGAGTTTAATGTGGTGCTGTAGCTCAGCGGCTGCAGCCTTATATTAATAAGGTTTGTCCTTACAAGCCCCAGGGTAAACAGCATTTAAAACACAATTCCCTTCCCGCCTGTCTCATACATCCATACAGCAATACAGGATTTACCATCCCCCAACCTCCTGGTTACTCCACCTCCATAGAGGAACAGCTGGAGCTTTCCTCTCCCCAGCTTACCTCCATCTCCTCCTCCAGAGACTCTGAGGAGCCGGGCTTTTGTGGCCAGGTCCACCACGCAGGCACGCCCTCTTCCTCAGCCTCCATAGATTCTGCTGAGTCATAGGGATCAGTCCCAATTTCCTCCACCTGTTCCTGCTCAGGCTCCAGCCAGGGGTCAGGTGTTGGTTCGGGGAACCTGGGAAGTGTAGTCTTTGCTACCTTCCTCAGCGCCCTCCGGTGGCTAAGTTTGGTACCAATAGCTTCTGCTCGGCTGTGTCTCAGCTGTTTCTGCCCCGGGCCAGGTCGTACTGCATCACAATATATATATATATATATATATATAATGCTTAGAACTATCTTTATGCTTAGAACTGTATATTTTATGCTTAGAACAATTAAGAATGTATATCAATAAACATATTATTTTACTTTTACCTTGTTCTCGCTTACCTCATTCCTAACAAGTATACTTGGATTTTCAGAAGGCTTTTGACAAAGTTCCTCATGAGAGGCTTCTAGGAAAAGTAAAAAGTCATGGGATAGGTGGCGATGTCCTTTCGTGGATTGCAAACTGGCTAAAAGACAGGAAACAGAGAGTAGAACATAAGAAATTGCCATGCTGGGTCAGACCAAGAGTCCATCAAGCCCAGCATCCTGTTTCCAACAGAGGCCAAAACCAGGCCACAAGAACCTGGCAATTACCCAAACACTAAGAAGATCCCATGCTACTGATGCAATTAATAGCAGTGGCTATTCTCTAAGTAAAATTGATTAATAGCCATTAATGGACTTCTCCTCCAAGAACTCATCTAAACCCTTTTTGAAGGGTTTGGATGAGAAAATGGACAATTTTCTCAGTGGAAGGGAGTGAACAGTGGAGTGCCTCAGGGATCTGTATTGGGACCCTTACTTTTCAATATATTTATAAATGATCTGGAAAGAAATACGACAAGTGAGATAATCAAATTTGCAGATGACACAAAATTGTTCAGAGTAGTTAAATCACAAGCAGATTGTGATAAATTGCAGGAAGCCCTTGTGAGACTGGAAAATTGGGCATCCAAATGGCAGATGAAATTTAATGTGGATAAGTGCAAGGTGATGCATATAGGGAAAAATAACCCATGCTATAATTACACAATGTTGGGTTCCATATTAGGTGCTACAACCCAAGAAAGAGATGTAGGCGTCATAGTGGATAACACATTGAAATCGTCAGTTCAGTGTGCTGCGGCAGTCAAAAAAGCAAACAGAATGTTGGGGAATTATTAGAAAGGGAATGGTGAATAAAACGGAAAATGTCATAATGCCTCTATATCGCTCCATGGTGAGACCACACCTAGAATACTGTGTTCAATTCTGGTCGCCGCATCTCAAAAAAGATATAATTGTGATGGAGAAGGTACAGAGAAGGGCTACCAAAATGATAAGGGGAATGGAACAGCTCCCCTATGAGGAAAGACTAAAGAGGTTAGGACTTTTCAGCTTGGAGAAGAGACGGCTGAGGGGGGATATGATAGAGGTGTTTAAAATCATGAGAGGTCTAGAAGGGGTAGATGTGAATCGGTTATTTACTCTTTCGGATAGTAGAAAGATTAGGGGGCACTCCATGAAGTTAGCATGGGGCACATTTAAAATTAATCGGAGAAAGTTCTTTTTTACTCAACGTACAATTAAACTCTGGAATTTGTTGCCAGAGGATGTGGTTAGTGCAGTTAGTATAGCTGTGTTTAAAAAAGGATTGGATAAGTTCTTGGAGGAGAAGTCCATTACCTGCTATTAAGTTCACCTAGAGAATAGCCACTGCCATTAGCAATGGTAACATGGAATAGACTTAGTTTTTGGGTACTTGCCAGGTTCTTATGGCCTGGATTGGCCACTGTTGGAAACAGGATGCTGGGCTTGATGGACCCTTGGTCTGACCCAGTATGGCATGTTCTTATGTTCTTATGTTCTTAACCACATGAAGTTGCTTACCTATAACATGAGAGGACAAGATAATGTAAGTCCTCAGCTATGTTAAGAATTGAGGGGGCCCTGTGCAATTTGGTCACAAAGGTCATACTGCACATGCTCATTCCAGCATGCAAAAGCTTCTAGAAGTTTTTGTATAATCTTCTCATACTGAGATCCATCAGATCACACCATCCTCATATGAGGACTTACATCCTGCTCTCCTTGGAAAATATCTATTACACGAGAGCAACTTCATTTTGTTTGCTGATCCTTGGGGCTGGCCCAGTGCTTTGGAGCCAGCCTTGGTAGCTCAGTGACAGTGCTGTGTATTGTCATTGAGAAAGGGACTTGGGTTGAATTCCCTGGGTCTGCCAGGCCTGAAGATGCTATGAAAGCAGCGTTCACAGCCCTTGGGGTGGAGGGAGTCATGGTCACTGTGCAGTGGTGACACCCAATGGCTGGGTTTAGAGCCCAGGATTGCAGAAGGACTGTTACTGCAATGACTGGACTCAAATAAGTTCATCAGCGGAAATAAAACAGGGGACAAATTCCCCAGGTAGTTACAAGTGAAGACTCCTGGCACCAGATCCCAGCCCTGGTTCTGACTGAGTTAGAAACCCAAAGGAGCAGGAGGGAACAGCAGGGTGGATAAAAAAAAATCTGAAATGTTTATTGCTGACTCTCATTGCTTCAAGACCATGCCCTTGATCAAACAAAAAACAACTTTGGTATTCTCTCTTTTTTTTCTCTCTAAAACTAGCAAGTGTTCAGCTCTATAATATATCAAAATATATATTTTGATATATTATAGTGATATATTATAGCTCTATAATATATCAAAATTTGGATTTTACTTTTATTTTTATATATGATTGCATATACAGGTTGCTTTACGAGGATCTGTTTGGAGGTGTGACTGCATTAAGCAAGGACCAGTTCCAAAAAATCAACGGCTTTCCAAATAATTACTGGGGATGGGGAGGCGAAGATGATGACATCTCTAAGAGGTAAACCTGCAAACATATTCTTTCATTTTAATGCTTGTTTAAGACATTCAGATAGAAAAAGATCAGTTCACTTTTCTACAGATTGACCCGGCAGCAGGCAAATATGCTACTTCTTCCTGAGCTGCCAATGTGTGAGCCCTATTATTTTTTAAATTTTAGTTAAATGAAGGGATTTTTATTATTTTCTGATGCTAGGACAAGATCAGAAGCAGGTTTAAATGTGGAAGAATCTGGTTATGCGTGTGTTATTTTTGTTAAACATATAGAAGTTTGCTAACTTACAATTTGAAGAAAATTTAATATAAATAGTTTTAATAGCTGTCTGTGAAAAGAAGACTGACAGTTATTTTTCTGACTCTCTATCAACGTACCACCAGATTTCTTTGATACACAAATATTATGTCACAAGTTATCTTTTCGGGCTTAATTCTCCGTGCTAGTAGAGAGCCAAAAGTTTTATTTTTGGTTCTCTATTTTGAATTTCTCCTGCTGCTTTTTCTCTAGGTAAAAGCAATGAGCTTTAAATGTACATTGATGGTAGTTTTGACACTATGAAGACCACTATAGATTGGGCTGAATAAATTCCAGTCACCAGCGTGCTTTGACACCTAGAAATTTCTACTTGGTACCTAAGATGTATCATATTTCATGGCCTGGGGCACAAATGGTACACAGTAGGGTGGGGGGAGAGTGGACTAAAATGCATGGATTGAGAGAGAGATGTTGGGGTGATAGTGTCTGATTATCTTAAGGAGGCAACGCAATGCAACAAAGCAGTGGCTAACGCCAAAGGGATGCTGCACAGAGAGGAATAACCAGTAGGAAAAAAAAGGTGATAATGACCCTGTACAGGTTATTGGTGAGGCCTCATCTGGCGTACAGGGTTCAGTTCTGGAGTCCATATCTCAAAATGGATAAAGATACGATGGAACCAAAATGATACGGGTTTTTGCACAGAAACACTTATAAGATGAGACTGAAGGACCTAAATATATATAACAGCATATACATAACATAACATCATAATGATGGCAGATAAAGACCAAATGGTCGATTCAGTCTGCCCCAGCAAGCTTCTTATTGTTGTAACTCCCGCTCCGAGCAGGTTACCCCCTTGTCTTCTCTTAGGGGTAGTAAATGCAATTCACAGGGTGACGCTTACTATCCTGGCCCACCTTCTCGCTCTTTTCTCACTTTCACTGTACTAAGCAGCCACTGGGAGGCTGGGGTCCAACCAGTAGAGAGGAGGACAAGCTTCTGAGGCCCACGGTGTGGGCAGTGGGTATATCACGCAGTCTATCACTCTTCATACTCAGTGTCGCACACCATACTCACTGGGGTAGCTCCAAGGATGGAATCAGAGAACTCAAGCAGCAGACAAGGGAGTGGTGTTCCAAATAAAAGGTTTACTGTAATTTAAAAAATAATATCCACGCAAGGATAGCAAAAACCATTATCATAAACAAAAGAATGATGACTCCCCCAATCACTATCTCTCTATCTGTTGTCTAGCCTGAATCAGTGTTCTTTTCTCAGTGTTGATAAAAGGAAACACCACCTCAAATTAGGGGTAGGAAGATGAAGGCCAAAACAATTCCTCTCCTCCAAATTAGGAAAAACTCAAAGGTAGCTTCTCTTCAGCCCAATAACCCCCTTCCTGAGAACTACAAGCTCACTTGACTGAAAGATTAAATTAATTCTTTGCTTCGGTGTTTACTGAAGAGGATGTTGGGGAGATACCCATTCCAGAGCAATTTTCAAGGGTGACAATTCACCTAGACCAGATGGTTTACATCTGAAAATACTCAAAAATGAAATTTCAGACCTATTATAAGTAATTGTAGCCTGTCACTAAAATCATCTCTTGTACCTGAAGGTGGCCAATATAACACTTATATATAAAAAGGGCTCCAGAGGTGATCTGGGAAAATATAGACTGGTGAGCCTGACTTCAGTGCCGGGAAAAATAAAGAATAAAATCACAAAACATATAGATAGAAGTGATTTAAGGGGACAGAGCCGGCATGGATTTATGCAAGGGAAGTCTTGATTCACAAATCTGCTACATTTTTTTTGAAGGGGTGAATAAACATGTGATTAAAGGTGAACCGTTGGTTTATTTGGATTTCCAGAAGGTGTTTGACAAAATCCTTCATGAGAGATTTCTATGAAAACTAAAAAATCATGGGATAGGAGGAGATGTCTTTTTGTGGATTGCAAACTGGTTAAAAGACAGAAACAGAGATTAGGATTAAATGGTCTGTTTTCATAGTGGAGAAAGGTAAACAGTGGAGTGCCTCAGGGATCTGTACTTGAACTGGTGCTTTTTAATATATTTATAAATAATCTGGAAAGAGGTACGATGAGTGAGGTGATCAAATTTGCAGATGACACACAATTATTCAGAGTAATTAAATCACAAGCAGATTGTGATACATTACAGGAGGACCTTGCAAGACTGGAAGATTGGGAGTCCATATGGCAGATACATTGGCTACCGATAATTTTTAAATTGAATTTAAATTCTTAGGTTTAATACATAACCATTAGGGGTTTTTTTTGTTATAAATTGATTTATCGCTTCTTAAGGGAACAAAGAATTCGGATGGTCCTTGTTTGGGTCAAAACTATTTACCAAAGTATAAGTTTCCCCTTCTAATCTTCTTTGAACAATAAGGAACCTACCAGAAGCATCTTCAAAACTCTTTTTAGGTTAAATGCCTCTCTCCGGTTACACATATCTCTGAGATCAAATTACAAAGGTCGGCTTCCAGTGCCGTCACCTAAACTGGCTCATTTAAACATTTTTGTGGAATGAACTACCATCTGTTCAAACTAGCTTTTGGAGACTGAAATGACTTTTAACAGCAAGACAATAGAGAGGCTTTTTTGTCACCATTGATGATTTTATGATTTATAATTTTAAAGTATTGGTTTTATTTGATTTTATTTTATGTAGTATTTTAGTTTCTTAATGTTTTTAGTCAATGATTGTTGTTATACTTTTAAATGTTGCTCTGTATTCTCTGAACTACTCAAACTATAAACCTTTATGATTGTACCAGAATACTGGTATAGAAATTGAAATAAATAAATAAATGTGGACAAATCCAAAATGATGCCTATAAGGAAAAATAGCCTATGCTGTAGTTACACGATGTTATGTTCCATTTTAGGAGTTGCCACCCAGAAAAAAGATCTAGGCATCATAGTTGATTTTATATTGAAATAGTTGGCTCAGTGTGTTGTGTGATCAAAAAAGAAAACAATGTTAGGAATTATTAGGAAGGGAATAGCAAATAAAATGAAGGATGTCATAATGTATTTGTATTGCTCAATGGTTAGACTGTATCTTGAATACTGTATGTCATTCTGGTCACTGCACCTCAAAGATATAGTTGCACTGGAGAGAGTATAGAAAAGGGTGACCAAAATGATAAAGGGGATGGAATGGCTCCTCTATGAGGAGAGGCTAAAGAGGTTAGGGCTGTTCAATTTGGAGAAGAAATGGCTGAGGGGGATATGATAGAGGTCTACAAAATCATGAAAGGATGAATGGGAAAATGTTAAATGGTTTACTCTTTTGGATAATACAAGGACTAGGGGGCACACCATAAAGTTAGCAAGTAGCACATTTAAAACAAATTGGAGAAAATTATTTTACTCAATGCACAATTAAACTCTGTTGCCAGAGGATATGATTAAGGTAATTAGTGTTGCTGGGTTTAAAAAAAAGGTTTGGATGAGTTCCTGGAGAAGAAATCCATAAACTTCTACTAATCAATAGGGAATAGCCACTGCTTGTTGCCAGCAGTATAATAGCATTGGATCTATTTAATGTTTAGGTACTTGCCAGGAACTTGTGACTTGGATTGGCCACTGTTAGAGATAAGATACTGAGCTTAATGGACACTTGGTCTGACTCAGTATTGCATACCTTATGTTCTGATGTTCCTATGTCATTTAGGCAAGCAGTCCTAATATAGCTCCTGCCAGGAAGGTGGCTTCCCTTCAATGCTAGCCAGTTCACAAAAACAGGCCCACTCTCTACAAGTCCAAAACAATCTCTTCCATTCCTGGAAGGCATAAAATAGGATTTCTCCTTTGATATCTCCTTTTTTCAGGCTGGGGACCCACTGGGATCACCAGTCAAAAATACAACTCAAACCTTCTTCAAACAGAACCTACAACCAAACCCTATTTGAGTATTCTCAACCCAGTTTATATGTGGGGAGCCCCAACCAATCCCAAAAGGGATTGGTTGGGGCTCCCCACATATAAACTGGGCCCCATTTTTGCCATTATGGACCCTGAGGAGGGTCCATAATGGCAAAAATGTACAAGGAGATTAAAAAAAAAAAAGAAAATGTATGGTAGGGATGTGAAGCCACCACCACATGTATACCCAAGGAGAGGAGGAGAGACAGGAAAGATATGATACAGACTTTCAAATTCCTGAAAAGAATTAATAGCTCACAAAAATCAAACATTTTCTGATCTGAAAGGAAGTTGTAGGACTAGGGGTCATGATCTGAAACTCCAAGGGGGGAAGACTCAAGACCAATGTAAAAAAATATTTCTTCATGGAAAGGGAGGTAGATGCATGGAATGCTCTCTTAGAAGAGGTGTTGAAACAGGAATAATAATGAAATTCAATAGGGTGTGGGATAAACATAGAGGATCCCTAATGGCTAAAGGATGGAAATGAAGAAATAGGGTAACATCTGTTCATTTTAGGTGTAACATTTCTGCATAGTGGTGACCTGCATGGAGCAGCAATTTCTATCTTAAGCACCTTGCTCTGTAGACTGGATGAATCATTTGGGTCTTTATCTGCTGTCATTGACTATATTACTATATAAATTCCTAATTTTATCCCCAGGGAAAATCTGGCTATGGTAGGAGGGAGTTGGATCAGATGCATCAAAGGATGTGTTATCCTCTTCAGAGTTGAACTCAAGGCAGGGTAACCTTATAGCCAAGGATAGTCAATCTCAACTTATTTCCTTGCAAAAGGAGCCAGTGTCAAGTGCAAGGGTGAGAGCATTTGATGTCACATGTTAACCTTTGATGTCAATGCTTCAGCATGAAGGCAATGAGTATATAGAGGTCTGCCCTCCTAAATGAGCCAGGCAAAAGGAGAGTTCCTCCATGCCCAGTACAATCCCAAGAGTATATCGATTCTGAGTGATTCAACATTATTGCCATGTGCATCAAGAGTGACTCCATCAGTATCGATGCCAAGAGTATTGATGTCATCTGCATTGTTTCAGTTGCCACACTTACATCCCCTGTCTCTTCCAGCCCAATATCACTTTTAGTGACATAAGAGAACATGCTACCTCCAGAAACTACATAAGAGCAGTTACTTAGTGTATTATATATGAATTACAAGGACAGAATCACAAATGATCTCATGGCTAAGTTTTGAGCAAGCTCAGGAGCTAATATACCAGCTCCTTCCATTTCAGTGACTTCAGTATGTCTGGAATCTAAATTAGACTTAAATTATGAACAATTTTAACTCTAAGATACAGACAACTTGTTCCCAGCTGTGCTCAAATCAAGATATCACTATTCAAAGCCATTCAGCCTTGGAGAGGGAAATAGCTGCTTAAATTCCCCAGAAAGTTGCATTAGAGGCATACACCTTTCCATTCAACAATGTCACACATCCTCTTCCCTTCTTGAATCATAAGCCAGCTCCTATCCAATCCATTTCCCCATCCTACTAGGAGAACTTCTTCTTTGAAGGATCTCTTTTCAAGCATTTATTAAAAGAATGTTCTAAGCTGCCACTTTTTATTCTTCAAGATGTTTGAAATAAGATCTTCAGTTATACAAATCCTGAATTCAGTTATACAAATCCAGAAGTATTAAGGATACTGTAGATATCCCAGTTCATCAGATCCTTAAGGATCTTCAAATGAAGATCTGGGGAACTCAGCTCACTACACTACCCCATTGGTATTGAAAGACTGGATGCCAAATTCAGCAAACTTCGGGGTTTGAAAAACATCAGTTACCTGGTGTAAGAAAAGGGTTTTGAATATACTGGGGGGATGGGGCCATGTATGGAACAGTAAAAGGCTATATTCTAAAGGCCAAATTACCAACAGAGGACCATGTATTCTTTTATGTACACTGTTGTCCAGTACTACTGAATCAGCTCCACCACAAATAGGTGATAGCCTTTTTACTGTAAATGCCATTTAAAAAAAAAATTTATATTTATTTCATCTTCAGCAACATAATTCTCTTGTTCTTAAAAAATAACCCTTCACCTAAGGTCTATATTTAAAACAATTTTTAAATTGCTTTGCACTTAACTCTGATTACTCTCATTACTTCTAACTAAACAGAGCTAAGTACAAAGCAATTTAAAAATTGGCGAAATAAGGAGACCGCATAAGAGAGTGCTATTGAAATAAGACCATTACCAATGTTTTAAATATACACCTTAGATGAAGGGTTATTTTTTTAAGAACAAGAGAATTACGTTGCTGAAAATGAAATAAATATTAAAAAAAATAAAATAAAAATGGCATTTACACTAAAAAGACTATCACCTATTTGTGGTGGAACTGGTTCAGTAGTACCCGGACATCCATGTACATAAGAGAATACATGATCCTCTGTTTGTTGGTAACTGGATTATATTAAGAGAGGACCGCTTTTGGGTTTTGTAAGTTTTGGTATATTCTAAAGATGCCTACATCTGTCCATGGCAGGAAAAATGATCCTGAGTGAGAAATTCAGATCATATGTCACTGAACCTTTAAATTAAAGCAGGAGGGTGGCAGGAAGAAATTGGAATGTTGCCCCTGACAAATACAGGAGGTGAGCAGAGAAATTAACAAAAATCAGTTCAGTGTTCCACTTTTAAACAAAAGAGTAGAAAAGGTGTCCAGGAAAAGCGGTAAGCTGAGAAAGAAAAGCTGGAAAGCTTGGAGCACAAATGCTCGTAGTCTTGGCAATAAAATTCCAGATCTGCAGGCCCTAATGGTAGAGGCAGACTTGGATATTGTTGCTATTTCAGAAACATGGTTCAGTGAGTCTCGTGAATGGGATACAGCCATACCAGACTATAACTAGTACAGAAAGGAGAGATGAGGCAGAACAGGGGGAAGAGTAGTGTGCTGGTTCTGGTCTGGGCAGAGCATGGGGAACATCCAGCCCCGCAGTTGTGTGGGATGGCAAGACGAGGCTAGAGTGAGGCTTGGGCAGTCTAGTAAGACTGGTGCAATGCTTGGACAGTTTGGCAGTGCTGGAGCAAGGCCTGGACAATCTGGTACATCTGAAGCAAGGCTTGAAAATGTTAGTAAGGCTGGTGTGTGGCTGGAACCAAGGCTTAGATTGGAACAGCGTGCAGATAAGACTGGAACAAGCTTATTCTGGAACAATATGCAAGTAAGACTGGAAGTAAGGCACAGACTGGAACTCAGGAACAGAGTGCAGGCAAGACAAACTCAAGAACAGAGTGCAGGCAAGACTGGAACTCTAGTCTTTTGTCCTATGTATTTGTCTTATTAGAGCACTATAGAAATGTAAGAAGTATTAGTATTAGTAGGAACAGAGTTGTAACAAGATGCCCGAATGGGAGGTAGGCAGATCTCGCATAGTACTAAACACACACACTATGATACAAAATAGGAGATATACAGTAATGAAAATATAGCTTTATTTACAGCACACATACTTCATTTCCCGCGACTATAATACATACCAAATCAGCATCCTGCCACTCATCAGGTCGGGGAACCCCGGTGCGACCGAAAAACAGGAGCACACAGCTTCAACAGGAAAGATCCTGCATCACTCGTCAGTACACAGATGAGGCTCCAGCCTCCCATTGGAGAACCCCGACCTTTTATAGGGCTTTGTAAACAAGTGTGTGTGCATAGATGAGCCAGCACCTGGGTCTGGGAACCTTTCTGTAGGGCTGCTGGCCAGGCATTCCCCCTCCTGTTGAATCAGGTCCCAAGCACAGACAAGCTACTCTCCCCCACAACCACTTGTGTAAGCCCTACTGATAAACAGCTTTTTGCTTAAAAAACAAGTCCCCAGCTTAAAAAGTGACAGGACAGCATAATGTTTGTTCTGAGAGCATTTTTTTTAACCCATCGTATTGCATTCCACCCATTGCTCTCAGGACAAATTACATATGGTCTCTTCATAATGCACCTTTCTAATCCATGCTTGTGTTACTAAAGCAGAATACATGTTAACATATACATACAAAAAATACTGTTATTAGTACTAAAACTATTAAAATGGGGTGAATTACCCAATTCAAAAAATTAGTAGCTTTTGGTGAAGTGCCAGTAAAAATATCCCACCAACTATGGGCAGTGTCTGATTCAGTTTTAGCTGCTAATTCGATAATTTATCCTGAGTAATAATGGCTTGAGTTTTGTTGCTAACATGGACTGATTAATCAAGCTAACATGATGTTGCAATGTACAAAGTCCTTAATTAAAGAAGAAAATCACAGTCTATTAGTCTATTGCTCTCTTTCTCTCTCTCTCTCTTCTTTCTGGCTGTCTCACCTATACAAAACTTAAAAACCTTGAAAAAAGTACTAAAAACCTGGATGTTTACCAAAGCCTACCAACTCACTCAATGACTCTAAAACATCACTTCCCTCCTAATGACCCTGTGCAAACATTTGGAGCCTATGCAAGCACGTAATATAACACATAGCCTAAACTGTATAGTTTGAGATCCGAACTACGTTTATAAAGCCTACAATATATATGGAAACTCTGTTAAACATCAAAACTTTGTAAACCATTGTGGTGGCAAAACCAAACGATGCTATATAAAGTGCGCTAAATAAATAAATAAATAACCAAATAAATAAAATACACTACAAATGATTGAGAAAACAACAGCTTCCCTCCCTCTAAGTTCTTATCAGTTTTCAGAAACAGCTGTGCGGCCTTCAAATTAGTTTGTGCCTGGCTGAAAACTCTGAATCTATTCGGCCTCTCCAACATATTCCACCCCTGGATTCAGAGTTTTCACATAGACACCTGCTGGATGAAAAATTTCCTAATCTATATTTATATTGGGTCAGCATTAATCACAAGAATGTGTATTACTTGTTGGATATATACATGCATTAAACACTGGTCCTCTTAGGACTAGCAAATATAAAAGACCAGGGCTACTACCATATTTGCAAGAAAAGCTTCCTCTGTGTAGTTGGTCAGAATATCCTTATCAATACCTAAGCCCCATCTAAACTGCATGGTCCTGGAGTTTAACTGATACAGAGATCTGCCCAATTTAAAACAGTAGCAAGGCGTGCCTCTGGCCTGCCAGGAGTGTCCACAGTGATTGGTCTCAGTATCTTCTGTCATCCATTGCGATCTCCATTCTTCTTGTTGTATGTGGTTGGCCTCTCTGACTTCAGGGGGACACCCAGCTCACCAGGATATATATATAGGCCAATGTTCATTGATTATCCAGTATCAGGTCTACTGCGCTCAGTATAGCCTGCGTCCACATGTGCAGTTATTTGGGTGCCTCTCCACCCCTCGATGAAGTATTGTCTTAGGTTCTTGCTCAACAGCATCTCCCACTGGCAGCATACAGCCTGCTAATCTCCTTATCTTTTAGGTATTTGGAACAGTTAAACTCAGGTATAGTACATACCCCCCAACCCCCTGGTGGTGCAAAAAAAAAAAACCCCCACAAAAATTCCTGTTTCAAAAATCTATTCTAGGTCTTTCTACAAAAAAAAATAAAAATTACTGTCTGAACCATTAACACAGAGAAGAGCAACTACAGAGCAATAAAACTGCATCAATTCAGACTGTATCATTAATGTAAGAATCATAATAGCATCTGCAAGTAACAGTGTGACTAGGTATTAGCTGAGTGTATCATAATCATATTTCATCATGATAATCAGTTATTACATTTCAAAGAGATATACATATTACTTAAAAAACATGGTCTAAGTAATGCCACCCCGATGGAACAAGGAAATTCTGAGCACTTCAGTCCATAAAATGAAAGATTCAAGATGTCTTCTGTGGCAAAAGGTGGGATGATTTCAAGTTATGAGGCCAATGACAAATGATGTGAATATGTCTCGCAGCACAGCACTCTGGAAGCTGTCTCGAAGTACAGCCTCTGCACTCTCCTCACTAATTCAGATGTTTGTGTTTATGGATTAATACCTGATATAAGATGAATAAAAACCAAAATTAAGTAAATAAGAAACTCTACAATAAACATCAATAACTTCTCATATGTAATAATCCCTATATACACTATTCATATGGATATCCAATATTGTTTTGTCATAGTTCAAAGAAACAGCTATAAAATGTCTAATCCCTTCTTTGTTTCCCCACTTTCCTATAAAGTAACAATATTCAGTCAAAAGCAACTCAGATACTTAGTCATCCTTTCACTCAAACTGTACATAAACCCCAAAAGGTGGAAGGAGGAAAAGTGGAAGAAAAAGAAAACAAAAAACCACCCCACAGTACCCCCTTACTTGCAAGAAAACAAAAGTTAACAGGAAAAAAAGGAGGAAGAGAAGAGGGAAGAAAAAATAAAAAATTCAATAATCACCCCTTAGCACAGTGGTCCCCAAACCTGTCCTGGAGGGCCACCAGTCAGTCGGGTTTTTGGGATATCCTCAATGAATATGCATGAGAGAAAATTTGCATGCACTGCCTCCATAACATGTAAATTTTCTCTCATGCATATTCATTGAGGATATCCCAAAAACCCGACTGGCTGGTGGCCCTCCAGGACAGGTTTGGGGACCACTGCCGTAGCATATTATACTCTAGAACATTATTTAAAACATTTTGTCCATAAAACTTCAGTGACTGCTTCACATAAATGACGTCAGAAGCTATTCACTGCACTTTTCTATAGCCAGTAAACTCTGTCTTCATCTATACACAATGTAACATGTACAACACATAATGACACACAAACAGAACACATAATGACAGAGAACCACAGACAATAAACAATTATCGGACATTAGAGCTCAAAAAGTAGGCCTTTTAAAAGTAAAAACAAAAATCTTTGGATCCAGAATTAAGCAAAAATCAGAATTTTTAAAACAGATCTGTTAAAAAAAAAACCAAAACAAAATCTAGGAGAGAGAAAAAACCTCAGCTTTTACACTTTGTCCTGTAGTGCAGCTTTTATTCTTGTAAATCTGTAAAAGAAAAATCTCACATACAAAGAGAGGTTAATTTTAATCTTTTAAATCACATTACAAAGTATTAAATGGCTAGCTATAAGTAACTGAGCTACACCATTAAAGTAGAAAACCACTACTTTGATTAACTTCTAACTAAAAGATTCTGATTGCTTAATCACAGAAACCAGAATTGTTTACATTCCTTCAAATTTGGTCATGCGAGATAGAAGGGAGAGAGGAGAAAGGAAAAAAAGTTTACGAGACAGATCTCTCCCTGCTTCTACAAAATCTTTTTGCTAAACCTATAGCTGCACAATTAACCTAATTTAAAGTTTGTAAATATTTATCAGCTGAGGCCTGACACCCCACTGTTTAAGTGCCACATAGAGAGTAGAAGGAATGGGGTCAGCCGCCCCCAACTTAATCTGTGGGCCTGCTGGGAGGGGGAGGTAAATACTGAATGTAAAATGATTTATGACAATTTTTTGCTGTATGTCCTTTTCTCCTACATCGATAACAAATGCCAAGGAACTTCTAACTAAATACAGGCCTTCCCTTTAACGTCCTGTCACGGATGCATGCAGTGGCGACATTCTCACTCCCCCCTCTTCTGGATCATTTGCTCCCCTGTTCGCAGTGGTGTTTATATATTACCTTCTTTTTCATTCTTATAATCAGAGGAGGATTTGGGTTTACGGTGTTCCCAAAGGATTTTTAATTCTTCTTCTTTATCAAGTAACTATTTAGATGGCTAATTTCAGACTTTAAAGCTTCATTCTGAGTACTAGCAAATTTTAGTTTCTCAATTAAATCAGTCTCACACTGCTCATAGCGTTGTCTGTCTTCTGCCAACTGGGCAGAAAAGAAATTCTCCAGTTTTAGCCAATTACAGTTTTCTTGTCTCAACTTATCTGTCAACATCTTAAGGCGTTGTGACTAAGCACTCCTAATTTTTAACAGTAGCCATATTAAGGTTGTGCTCTGCTTACTCTTATTTTTGAGCATTGTGGCATGGATATACTTAGAAATCTTATTTTCTACATCATCAAAAGAATTTAAGTCAGCTAAGACATTAGAATCCCATGGGTTCTTCCCATATACTGCTGCTGCAATCTCCAAAAAGTGCTTTCTCTGTTTCTGCTTTTAATTCTAGTTTAGTGTCCTTGTGATTCTTAACAAATGACACCTTCTGATGCCACATATTGCTAAAGTTAAATATTTTATTTTATTTTATTTATTTAACATTTTTATATACCGACCTTCATGGTTAAATACCATATCAGGTCGGTTTACATCGAACGGGGATAGAGAACTGTAACAAACGGAACAGCAATTTATAATCAGAAGGAGAGCAAAATTACATTAAACAAGGACTATAAACTTGGAAGCTTTAAGCTGAAAATAAAGTCCCGAGTAGGGCAATAACTTAAACATAAGAAGTCATAATGGGATCCGGGCTAGGGCAGGTTAGATCATTAGCAAAGGTACTAAAATATGAGGTAAGTTGAGGAGTAGCATGGTTCCATGTTGACTGTGTTCCATTAAACCATGTCTTTCTATATGCTCTACGATTTTGATCTTTAAAATAGTTTCCACTATTTTTCCCAGCACTGAAGTCAGACTCACTGGTTTATAGTTACCCAGATCGCCCCTGAAGCCCTTTTTAGATATTGGGTTTACATTGGCAGCCAGTGCAAGAGAGCCAAAACAGGGATACTATAATCATGTAGAGGTACACCACTTAGTAAACGGCAACTGAGTTTTGAACAAATTGCAATGCTATTAATGTGGACTGAAGGAGCCCTAGCAGCAGTGCATTGCAATAATTGAGCGAATCAAGGCCTGGACTGTGGTGCAAGAATCAGCAAATGAAGGAATAATTTTATAGAATAATTTTATAAATACTTTTATAATTTTATAATTTTATAAATTTTATAGAATAATTTTATAAATACACACACAGAATTCTCTTAACTCAATAGATTTTCTTATGCACTATCCTGCTTTCTGCAGATTACAGGAAACATTCTTAACACAAGCTAGACAGTCCCAACATAAACAAATCAGCCCTTCAGACTAAAAGATGAAGGGGAACACAGACACAAATTAAAGGCTCATATAAAACTTTTACCTTTGATTCCCAGTTTTCATATAGCATTTTATATGGTTTATTCTCCCATCCCGGGATAGCCAGGAAGTCTTTTAACCCACTAGCTTCACTTTTTTTTTTTTTACAAGATATATACATTTTATATTGCTTATTTAAATGTTATGCTACACTAATTTCCTTTCATTTTCTGCGTAGCCCGGCTCACTGCACCACGCTGTATTTGTATTGCCCGTACGGCTGCCCTCTGTGCCACCACTTGATATATGTCCGTCCGCTATATCTTTACAAAGCTGCAACTGACATTGGAACACCACTCTATGCTGCTTTAACCTCTCTAATTCTTCTTGAGCTGCTGCTAGTTGCTACTGTAACTCATTAACCCTTAAGTGAGCTTTCCTATACGCAGTAAGAAGTATTCATTCACGCCGGGCAATGCATGCCATCTCTTTCCCTGCAACTATAGGAACTCGTTGAAAAATATCCACCATCTCGAGGGGTTCTATGCCCAGTTTCCTATCACAATTTTCACATAACCCCGAATGAACTGTATTCGATGGGGGGAGAAAGGCTGATATGCATGGAGCAGGAGAGAGACCTTGGGGTGATGGTGTCTAATGATCTGAAGTCGGCGAAACAATGTGACAAGGCGATAGCTAAAGCCAGAAGAATGCTGGGCTGCATAGACAGAGGAATATTGAGTAAGAAAAGGGAAGTGATTATCCTCCTGTACAGGTCCTTAGTGAGACCTCACCTAGAGTATTGTGTTCAGTTCTGGAGACCGTATCTCCAAAGAGACAGAGACAAGATGGAGGCGGTCCAGAGAAGGGCGACCAAAAAGGTGGAAGGTCTTCATCAAATGACTTATGAGGAGAGATTGAAGAATCTAAATATGTACACCCTGGAGGAAAGGAGGAGCAGAGATGATATGATACAGACTTTCAGATACTTGAAAGGTTTTAATGATCCAAAGACAACGACAAAACTTTTCCGTAGGAAAAAAATCAGCAGAACCAGGGGTCACGATTTGAAGCTCCAGGGAGAAAGACTCAGAACCAATGTCAGGAAGTATTTCTTCACGGAGAGGGTGGTAGATGCCTGGAATGCCCTTCCGGAGGAAGTAGTGAAGACCAGAACTGTGAAGGACTTCAAAGGGGCGTGGGATAAACACTGTGGATCCATAAAGTCAAGAGGCCGTCAAGGAAGAGTGGGTGGCTCGCCAGAATGACGGCTACTGCCTGGAGATAATACCCTTATTCAATAAACATACACATGGTTACTGTGACTCCAACATCGCTCTAAGCTTCAACAGCAAGAGGAAATGTGGAAAAAAGGATTTGCACTCACAAAGCGGGGAGTAGCTGGCTTGCTATGGTGGTTACTACCCCAAACCAAATAAGCCTGATACTTCACTTTCAATGCATATCCAGCATAGCTCTCTGCTTCAACGGCAGGGGAGAAGAAAAACAACCAATAAGGGCTGAATAACATAGTCTGGGTAAAACAAATAAGCATGGGTGTAGCTTGCTTATAGCGGCGGTTACTACCCCTAACTAATCAAGCTTGATATTTCACTTGGATGCAGCTCCATCACTGCTCTCTACATTAATGGTGGGGGTGGAAGGAAATAGAACCAAAGAGCTAAGAGAAACAGATAAGTATGAGAAAAAAATGTGTGAAGCTTGCTGGGCAGACTGGATGGGCCGTTTGGTCTTCTTCTGCCGTCATTTCTATGTTTCTAGGTTACACCCCCACTCATTGGCCAGCAGTGAGTAGGTTACATTTTCCCAGCTGGGAATTTCTGCTAGGGCTTTCACTTCCTCCCCTTCAGATTATTTTCTGCCCTTCTTTTTGTTCTTTCTTTTGAACAAGGACATCCTGCAAGTGACGCCAAATATAACAAGATGCCCGAATGGGAGGTAGGCAGATCTCGCATAGTACTAAACACACACACTATGATACAAAATCAACCTAATAAATGAAGCTTGACTGACGTGCCGCAAATGCGCAGTAGAGAGCAGCTCTACTGCGCATGTGCGGCCGAGCATGTCTGTCACAGCAGAGCGTCAGCTGCTTGAAAACATGGCGGCTGCAGCGAGGAGCTATAGCGGCGGCATTGGCATGGGGCAGTGGCGGCATCAGCGAGGGGCAGTGGCGGCGGCATCGGCGAGGGGCAGTAGAGGCGGCGTCGAGCAGTAGTGGCGTTGGCGAGAAGCAGCGAACCCGGTGGTGAGGGAGGAGAGAGTGAGAGTGAGGGGAGGTGGGAGGGAGGGTGAGAGTGAGGAGAGGGGAGGTGGGAGGGGTGAGAGAGGGTGGGAGGGATGAGAGGGGAGGGTGAGTGAGAGGGGAGGGAGGGGTGGGAGGGTCAGAGTAGCCCGTTGTTACGGGCTGTTAGCGTCAGCTGGATATCAACATGGCGGCGACGAGGAGCGGCGGCCAGTAGCATCAGCGAGGAGCAGCGAACTCGGTGGGTAGGGAGGAGTGAGAGGAGGGAGGAGAGAGGGAGGGAGGGAGAAGAGAGTGAGAGGGAGGGAGGGGAGGGAGGGGAGGGAGGAGAGTGGTGGGAGAGAAGGGAGGGAGGTAGGGGGTGGGAGAGAAGGGAGAGGTGGGGAGGAGTGAGGGGAGAGGGGAGAGGGAGAATGAGGGGGGAGAATGAGGGGGAGGTGAGAGACAGAGGGATGTGAGTAAGTGGAAGGGTAAGAAGTTGTGGAGCAGAGAAAAAGGGAGTGGAGGAGGGCTGAGGGAGAGGGGATGGGATTGATAACCAACCTTAAACTAAAACACTTCCTATACGCCGACGATGTGCAAATCTTGATCCCCATTAAAGAATCCATTACAAAAACACTCAAACATTGGGAAAATTGCCTCCGAGAGAGTAACCTCCTCCTCGCTAATTTAAACCTGATACTAAATTCAGCTAAAACTGAACTCCTCCTCATCTCCCCGGAAAATAGTAATATCACTCTGAGTTCACCAGCTAATTTACTCGTCACCCAAGCAAGAGACTTAGGAGTAATAATCTACAACCGCCTGAATTTAAAATCATTCATCAACCAAGCAACCAAAGACTGCTTTTATAACCTGCAGGTACTAAAAAGAATTAAACCACTCCTTCACTTTCAAGATTTCAGAATGGTCCTCCAAGCCGTAATTTTCTTCAAGATAGACTATTGTAACTCTATCTTGCTAGGTCTCCCTTCCTCCTCCATCAAACCTCTTCTGATGCTCCAAAATGTGGCAGCTAGAATACTGACAAACACTAGAAGAAGAGATCACATCTCTCCCATTCTCAAAAATGTACACACTGGCTGCCAATACATTTCAGAATTATTCACAAATCCATCACCATCATCCATAAAACCATCCATCACCATGCTCCTCTTAACCTTCAAATCCCGCTCAGACGACATACCTCATCCAGACCTATCAGAGAAGCCTACAGAGGATCACCATATGTCCCCCAAATCAAATCTACACATCATCTAACATTCAGAGACCGGGCCTTCTCTACAGCGGGACCAACTATATGGAATTCCATTCCCCCTGATCTCAGACAGGAACCATGCCTATTAACATTTAGAAAAAGGCTTAAGACTTGGCTGTTTAAACAAGCCTTTCCCGATCCTAACTGAATCACCGCAACAACTATTGAGAGACTTTTCAGCCCAATGTAAATAATTGCTCCTCTTACTGTTAAGTTACTCTAGCTTTTTCTTCTTCCCCCAGTTCGAGCACCCTTGTTTTATTGTAACTTCATTGCTTCTCTCCACTTGTTAAATGTACAAGGTTATTACACCCCCTGTTATTTGTAAACCAGCATGATGTGATTGTATCATGAATGCTGGTATAGAAAAGCTCTAAATAAATACATAAATAAATGATAATGCTTGTTGCCAGGACACTGACCCTATCTGAAAACTCGAATTTATTTTAACTGTCGCATCTGCTGAACATGACCCTCGATGGTTGAGTCTGTTCCATGTCCTAGTACTTGAAAATCCTAACCCGGGGCTGAAAGTTTTTAATGACCAAGCAAAAGATTGGTACTCAAACATTTGTCACCAAGTTGTCTTATTGTTTTTTCCTGGAAGTGTTTTCCATAAGCTGACCTTCTAAGCTCTCGCAGATTTGGCAGCTGCTGATAAGGTCTCGTGTTAAATATCTTTTGTCTAAATTAAGTTGAAAGAAGATTTTCATAAGATAGATAATTATCTAAGCCTTTAGAAAGGATGTTAAGGTTAGATTTTTTGAGAATACTTTTTCTGATTAAGTAGCAATTGCTGTAAGATCTTTTACTCTTTGATTTAGTCTATATGTTTTGCTGAATTGTGTGTAATATGTTTAGTACATTTTTAGTTTTGTTTTTTCTTCATTGTTTTTATTAAGTATTTAAAATTTTAGATTTGTTTTACTACTGCTTTTGTAAACAGTTTTGAGCATTATTTTTGGGGAAGGCAGGATGTATAACTGAATAAAGAAATTATAGTACTTTGCTAATGCTAAAAAAAATTTAAATGTGCTCATTTTCACAGGATAAAATCTAAGGGTATGTCATTATCTCGCCCAGATGCAAAAATAGGAACATTTCATATGATTCACCATAAGTCTGATGAAAAAAATGAACCCAATCCACAAAGGTAAGAGAACCTCCTTAAGGTACTTTCTGGCTTATTTTACATATTCAGTTGAAAAGCTAGATTAGAATGCAGAGTTGAGATTTATTGAAAAGCTAAGTAATTCCTCTATGAAAGAGAGAAATTTGTAATTTTTTTCTTGTGTTCACAGGTTTAACAAAATTGCACATACCGAAGAGACGATGAACTCTGATGGTCTAAATTCACTGTCATATGAAGTGGTAAAAACTGAGAAAAAACCATTATATACAATCATAACAGTGAACATTGGTTTACCAAAAAGATAGTATTTCTGAGATTGGCCAGATCCTACAGCGCCTTCTAATTTCATAGTTACATTCAATCGGAGTGCCTTTTGACTTTTCTCAAGGACAAGAATGACCATGAATGCCTTCCTGTATGCGAAATGAAGGTTGTGTCCAAATTTGAAAGCAATCGGTTCAGTGGTTTCTGAGATTAGCGATTTTGTCCAAACTATTTAACATTTTTATTTATATAGATTTGGATCTCAAGTTTGTCATCAGCCTATAGAAATGTTGTCTTAGGCTGTATGAGTGGCGGTCATACATATTTAAAGTTTAATAAACAAAGTCAAGGGCTGATTGGGAATTTTTTTGTGTGTTTGGTATTCCATGTGCAACATCAATTTGAGGTTTTGACAATACAGTAGGGATGTGCAGAGGGACATACGTTGCATTCGTGATTTGGATTCGTTGGGTAGCAGATACGTTGCATTCGGCCGTATGGCGCCCCGATGCATTAATACGGCGATTTCTATTCGTGTCCCAGCTAAAATTAAAATTAACTACAACCCCCACCCTCCTGACCCCCCCCCAAGACTTACCAAAACTCCCTGGTGATCCAGCGGGGGGTCCGGGACCCATCCCCTGCACTCTCACACCATCGGTGCCGGTTTCATCATGGCGCCGATAGCCTTTGTCACAGAGGCTACCGGTGCCATTGGTCAGGCCCTGTCACATGGTCATCGGTGCCATCTTGTGCTCCTACCATGTGACAGGGGCTGACCAATGGCACCGGTAGCCCCTGTGACATAGTATGGGCAAAGGCTATCGGCGCCATTTTGAGTACTGGCATCGAACGGCCGGCGTGCAGGAGGTCGCTCCGGGACCCCGTTGGACCCCCAGGGACTTTTGGCCAGCTTGGGGGGGCCTCCTGAGTCCACAAGACTTGCCAAAAGCCCAGCGGGGGTCCGGGAGTGACCTCCTGCACGTCAGCCGTCCGATGCCAGTATTCAAAATGGCGCCGATCGCCTTTGCCCTCACTAAGTCACAGGGGCCGACCGTCGGTACCTGTGACATACGAATAGTGCAGTATACGTTGCGGATCGCCAATACGGTGAAAACGAATGCACATCCCTACAATACAGTATGAGCCTATTGAGATATCTTAGAAATAGCTTCAGTTAATGCTTTGCAATGTGAAATCATGGAATCTGTTAACCAAAACAAATCACATTCAGTCAGGCTCATTCCTAAAGCTGGGGATATTGGCATGGGACTCCCAGCAATCAGACTGACAAATCTAGCTGCAGTACTTTTAATACCAAATAACGTGGAGTGTCGTCAGGTTGGCAGTCATAACTTCCTTTTCAGTCCCGGGGCATTCCTTGGCAAAGTAACCTCTTTCTCCACAATGAAAGCAGGCATGTAGGTTTAAGTCCAATGGTAGTTCTTTCTCTGGGTCTTCTGTCTCCTCACTGTGAACATTTTCCTTTCTTTCTTGTTTATCATGCACAATAATCCTCTCATGATTTATCTGCCATTTTCACCATTATTCCCTTCAACCTCCTCATCTTTGACATCTACTTCCTTCTATAGGTCCTCTCCTAGGCACAACTAGGCATCACAGGAGTAAGAGGGGTACTCTGGGTTATACTAATTTGCACAGCTTGTGCTATCTGGGTCAGTGACAGCTGTTGCTTATTGAATTGTTCTGGTAGCACTTGCTGTTGGATATACTGACCCTGTACTACTGTCTGTAACTGTTGTTGTGAGGGCCTGCAATAGTTGCTCCATATTAGTTTAGTATGTGCTCTGCAGTAGTCATGGCTTTTTGGCTCCCAGAGGACCACTGCCCTGCTCAAGAACACAAAAAAACCCCTCTACTTTTTTTTTTTTGAAAAAGGGAAAAAGAAATCTAGCCTATCCAGCTCTGACTCACTCTATGTCCCTCACTATCAGGGTGGAGCAATTCCCCTTGGCTGCTGCATGTATTGTTGAAATGCTGTTGCAATTGGGCCCCAGAAAAAAGAAAATATTATTTTTAACATGGTTCTCCACTCTGTGCTGGTGCTTAGGGCTGAAATCCTTTAGCATGGATCTCTGCTTTATGCAGATGCTTAGAGCAAAAATAGGTCCCAAAATTGTTCTTTTTTTAGCATTGATCTCTGTTCTGTACAGGCACTTAGAATAGACATCTCACTGCTGTAACCATATGTGATAACGTGCGAGCGGTCTTTGGCTGTAAAAGGGAGCTGGAGGACAGAGTAGTATAGACTCCGGCCTTTTCTCCACAGAATCAGCTTTATTACAGCATAACAGAAAACAGACAAAAAGGTCTGCTTACCTCAGCAGTTATAAATAAAAAGTTACAGCAATAGCCAGTCTTGACATAGGAACTGCCTTCTCGTCCTCAGGGCCTACCTGTTCCCTTCTGGGCCTGCTGTCTTATACCCCTGCTCAGGGAAATGCCCTGGGACCTGCATTTCCTTCTGGGCTATCTTAAGGTGGACCGGGTTAAATGCCTACTACTGGTGTTTTAAGGAAGTTCTGCTATATACTCTTTTACAAATTGTTCCTGTAAGTTTTTCCTACCATTCTTCTGCTTCACCCAGATTTTCCCTTTCCTGCTAATACAATCATAAGGTACTTCCCCCATTTAACAAAGCTAATTTTTTTGAAGTCTAGGACCTTCACCTTTTGGTAAGCTATCTCTGCCATTGTTCTTATACAGAACAGGCTGGAATGCCTCTTTATCCTAATATTTAAAGAAATTTGGTGAAATGTGAATTGTCTGTCTGCAATGGGGACACTCCTTGACCATGGAAAAGGTTCAACAAAGCCCTATTCATGAAGTCACCCAATGGCTATTCACAGAACATAATCGGAATGCAAATGAAGCTTCTGGGGATCGATCAGTCATTAGCTTACGTAGAGAAAGGAATAAGAAATAGGAAAAAGATAGGGAAAATATTAGAGGTTTCATGAACAGATCACTGATGATAACCAGATGGGAAAGAAAAAAGAAAGGGAGTCTTGTAAATAAGGCTTCATATTGAACCTTATAGTTTGCACAATAAATCCATGAATGAAATCAGTTAAATTCGTATTATAGTATATGATATTTTCCATAAAATACAACTGCAAGTTTTCCTAACAGTTTTCTGCTTAAGAACTCATGAAGCTTTTTTGGCAAATATTTCTGTGTGGAAAGTATTGCACTGATGCCAGCATATAATAAAGAGTATAGCATATACTTGGTGCTCTACAAGGCTTTAGAATTGCTTTCCCCCTTCTCTTCAATCCTCCAAAAACATTTATTTGAAATCAAAGATTTATAGTTCAATTTAAAATGCTGCTTTATTATTTACTAAACAAGTTGACATAATTATCTTTCTTATTTTTAATCAACTGAGCCGGCAGCCATTAAATAGCTGTAAGTTGTCCTCTGTTGCTTTAATGTGGCCCATCTAACACGGTCCACTGCTCCGGATTCTGATTTCTTGCTTGGTTTTCCTGGAGTAATGGTAGAGAAAAATAATGTGTTTACAAAGGCAATAATGTGATTTGATGAGTAAAACTATGAGTGAGGGACTGGTCCTGTGGCTCAGTCACAGTGCTGTATACCAGGGGTGGGCAAACAGTTTTTTAAAGTGGGCTACATTGCTGGCACTTATTGGAACTGAGGGCCAGAGTCCCCCTTAGAACTCTGTAAATGGGGGGAGGGGCAGTTACACTGGCAATCATACCCCACATTCAAGAGGACCCAAAGCAGCAACCATATTAATGAAAAGAATAATTCAACACAATTAACAAATAGAATAACAACAAATAGTTCAAAACACATATAAAAATGTTCAAACACCCATAAAATATTTCTAAAGCCACATCTAATAATACCCAATAATGAAAACTAGTAAGAATTTTTTAAAAAGTCCCGCTCTCCAAACCTGGGCATTTTTTATTTATAGTTGCCTCGAGATTGTCAAGGATTAGTAGGCAGAGAGTAAGTGTGTGTGTTTGGGGGGGGGGGAGGGGGAGGTTGTTGGATATACATGTGCTCTCTTTCTCTCACACATACTCTCCTTCCTTCATATACAAAATGCTCTCTCATCCATCCATATACACAAGCTCACTCTCACCCACACACAAAATGTGCTCTCATTGTTGCGATTCCGGTCGCGACACCCGCGAGTGGGCTCTTACCTCCACGGCTGTCCCCAGGCACAGGCAGGTCTCCCCGATCCCGTGCGAGGCCTGTACAGGCCTTTCTCCGCCGCGGCGTCTTCACGAGGGAGACGCCGTCGAGCTCTCCAGCTTGGCCCCACCCACAGTGTACGTGCGCGCGCAAGGAGGCAGCTCTTGAAGCTGCAGGGGCAGGAGACCTCGGCCGGCCCCTGGAATGACATCAGACATCGGCAGGGGATTTAAACCCGGTTACTGCTCCAGATGATCGCCTTGCAACGAGGTCACTCTCTGTGAGTATCTAGTTGCCTTTCCGTTCCTGTTCCAGCTTGTTCCTGCCTTAACTTATGTTCCAGCCTGTTCCTGCTTCAGTTCTTGTTCTAGCTTGTTCCTGCTTCAATATCTGTGCCAGCTTGTTGCTGCTTCAGGTCCTGTTCCAGCTTGATCCAGCTTCTGCTCCTGATCCTGCCTCCGTCCCTGTTCCAGCTTCTGCTCCTGATCCTGCCTCCGTCCCTGTTCCAGCCACCGCTCCTGATCCAGCCTCCACTCCTGATCCAGCTACGCTCCTGATCCTACCCAGCTTGCCTTCGGATTGTCTGCCTGGCTTTTGACCCTGGTCCGTACCTGCTACTTTCCTGTCTGCCGCCAGTCCTGAACTGTGTCTTTCTTCCTGGCTGTTGAGATTGCCTTCCGGGGGATCCTCCTAAATCCCAGCGGTCCGGGTCCTCAAGGGCTCCTCCCGGGGGGGGGGGGGGCCTCGGGCTGAGCTACCATCTGGTCTCCCGGTTTGGTGCCGCCTCCCGGCCTTTCCATCTCTCACATGCTGACGTCACTCCGCACGGCCGGCCCAAGGGTCCACTATACCAGTCATAACACTCACTCACTCGCACACATTGCTTTCTCACCCACCCACATACACACAGCATGCACTCACTCTCACTGACTCCTTCACATACACCCACACATGCACTCACTCTGGCTCTCTCATACACAACACAATACAAACATGCACTCACTCCAGGGTTGCCAACTGGCTCCAGATTTTCAGGACAGTTGATCCAGGCCTGGTTTTACTCCCTTGATTTTCTGAGGGAATGTAATAGGTAAATCAGAATAAGTCCTAGCATGCAATTGTTATATTTTATAGTAGTAGTTTTATGATATTCTGTAGCAGCTAATTTATATATGTCTCTTTTTATTAATTTTATCTGTTATCTCTTTTATGATATTATTGTATTTCTCTATTTTATTGTAATTGTAAACCGTTGCGATGGCATTGCTGATGTGACAGTATAGAAAAACCAATACACTAAACTGGGTAAAACCAGGACTGGATCAACCTGTCCTGAAAATCTGGAGCCAGTTGGGAACCCTAACTCACTCTAATTGATTCTCTCACATTTACACCATGGCAAGTTCCCATTCATTCGCATACACACACACCCAGGTAAATTCCCATTCATTCGCACACACACATACTCGGGTAAACTCCCATTCATTCTCTCACACACAGAGACCCCCAGGCAAGTTCCCATTAATTCTCACACAAACAAGCAGCTATAGATCCCCTCATAGAAATAATTGTAAAATTATACTAATAAACAATAAATGATTGAAAACAGCTATGACAGAATAACATACACACACACTCATAAAAACTATTAAAAATTCTCCAAACACCAATAAAATATTTCAAAATAGCAGACATATCACATAATACTCAATAATTAAAATGGCAATCAAGAAAATAAACTTAAAAAGCTACCTTTACTACTCTCTCCAGCAGCTCTCCTACTCCTCTACCTTGCAGGCCAGTAGCACACACCAGAAGCAGCAGTAGCTGCTGAAGCTCTTTCCTTATAGTCCTCTTCCTTATCTCCCATGACCAGTCTCTCACAAACTAATTATCTCCCTGACAGTTTCTCTCACACACCAGTCAACTTTCTTACCAGTCTCTCTCTTTTTCACACACAACAGTCACCTCCCTGACCAGACTCTCTTTCTCATGCATACACACACACACACACACACAGACAGACTTCCCACTCCCATGTTCTCTCTCACATATAAAGGCATCTCACTCTCATGCTCTCTCTCTCTCTCTGTTGCATTCGGGCCTGCTCTTTGCCCTCGCTCCACCCTCTCGACCTCTGTGGCGACTCCCTCCGGGTCTGATGGACGGATTGCTGCCACGGCGTCTCCATGCCGCTTCTCCCCGGTGTTCCCGGACCGGCTCGACGCTGCGGATCCGCCATGTCACAAAGTCCAACAAAAGGGACCATATAACTCCGATTCAAAAGAAGCTTCACTGGCTCCCAGTCAAATTTAGAATCCTCTACAAACTATTATCCATCATCCACAAAGCCATTCACAACAACACACCACTGGACATCAGAATTCCTCTTCAACTTCACACCTTCTCCCGTCTGCTAAGATTAGCACAGAGAGGCACTCTGAAGGTACCTCCTATCAAAAAATCTTTAAGAAAAAGATCACCCTCCACCGCGGGCCCCAAGCAGTGGAATTCTCTCCCACCTGAGCTTAGGCTGGAACATTGCACAATCACATTCAAAAAAAGACTCAAGACTTTGCTATTCAGCCAAGCTTTCCCTTAATTTCAAGTTGCTTCACAGCTTCCACAAACTATCCCTATACAGGGCTCATTCTCATGTTTAATCTTACATAAGAACATAAAAAAATGCCATACTGGGTCAGACCAAGGGTCCATCAAGCCCAGCATCCTGTTTCCAACAGTGGCCAATCCAGGCCATAAGAACCTGGCAAGTACCCAAAAACTAAGTCTATTCCATGTAACCATTGCTAATGGCAGTGGCTATTCTCTAAGTGAACTTAATAGCAGGTAATGGACTTCTCCTCCAAGAACTTATCCAATCCTTTTTTAAACACAGCTATACTAACTGCACGAACCACATTCTCTGGCAACAAATTCCAGAGTTTAATTGTGCGTTGAGTAAAAAAGAACTTTCTCCGATTAGTTTTAAATGTGCCCCATGCTAACTTCATGGAGTGTCCCCTAGTCCTTCTACTATCCGAAAGATAGTAGAAGGACTCCATTAGTCAACTTCCCCTTATGGATTGAATCCCCTCAAGTCCTCCTCTTTCTACCTCTACACATTGTTTCTTTCCTAGTTATGTTTATTCCAAGTTGTCCTCCTCCTCATTCTTTGTAAGACATATTTTGTCATTATTTATTGCCTGTTGGAATGTAAACCGGAGTGTTAAGTAACTCTGTTACCTGAACCTCGGTATAAAAGAAGTTATAAATAAATAAAATAAATAAATGTTCCTGATGACATAAGGCGCTCGCTCCGAAGTATGTACCAGCAAGGGGCAAACCTCAGGGGCATCCCCCTATATTGACGTCATCCGCTTCCAACATAAAAGATCTTCACTTGCGCTTGCTATTCGAGTTAGCAAGGACTCCAAGGACTTCAAGGACTCCGATGGACTCCGACGGACTACGAAGGCCTACGAATCATACTTGGTCTTGGTATACGCATTCGTCCAAGCTACTCTGCCTCCTTGGAGTTACCAGGGGTTCCCGCTCCTCGGGGCCTCGCTCTCTTTTATTTCAGATTGCAGATAAGAACCGGTACTCGCTCCTTGAGGGCCCATGTTCCTGAAGACTCTGAAGATTCTCTACTATCTAGAAGCTATTACAAATACAGACAATTGTGAGTTGCCACCACTCTCTCAGAGCTTTCCCTGGAACCAGGTACTCGCTCCTCGAAGGCCTAACTCTTTCCAGCTACTGAGCCTTCTTAAGATTCTATGTGAGATTGTCATCTACTACTGGCTATGTATACAGCATACCCTGTCTATTCACTATCTATAGTCTCTCTACAGCTTAGCATCCCTGGGATTGCAGTTCCAGTATCTGAGGGACTTCAGCCCTGCTGGGCATACCAGCTCACTACTGCCACCTCTGGTGGTTCTACTAACCTGTCTAATAAAAGAACTATCTGTGTCTGTCTCCATACTCAAGCCTAGCCGGTGGTCCCTCTCAGGATATCCTCTTGGGGGCACTGTCATCTGCCATCGGCCCAAGGATCACCTATTTACTACAGTGTGCTCACTCCTCCCACTTTAGGAGCTGAGCATAACAGAGTGCTAGCTCTCATCTATGTCTCCGCCCATCAGACATCAGAACCATAACAGATTGCAACTCAGCATGGAGTTATAACAGAGTGTCAACTCCTCCCCTCTGGAGGAGCAAACCTCTATCAGATCGCTAACTCCTCCCTCCTGGGGAGCTCTCTCATAACAGATTACTACTCCCTAGCAGGTTCCTAACAGACTGCTAACTCCTCCCCTCTGGAGGAGCAGATCATAACACTCTTACACATACCCCCATACACCCAGGCTTCTCACTCCCATGCTTGCTCTCTGCACAAGCACAGGCTTCTCATTCCCATAATCACTTTCTCTCTCTCATACACACACACTCACGCACTCACACAGGCTTCTTACTCCCATGATCTCTCACATATACATGCTTCTTCCATGCTCTCTCTCACACATACACACACCAATCACCTCCCCAACCAGTCTATCACTCTCTCACATACTCCAGTCACCTTCCTGACTAGTCTCTCACACATTTACACGTCACCTCTCTTGCCAGTCTTTCTCAATCACATACATGCTCTCTCTCACACACAGGCTCTTAATCACACACATGTTCTCTCTCACACACAGGCTGTCAATCACAGTTACACATATAAACTCTCAATCACATACACACACTCTTTCTCGCTTATAGGCAGGTTGGCTGACTCTCTATATCTCTCACTCCCCCACCCCCCCTCCTGGAGCATCCTCCTCCTCCAGCCCCCATGGCCCAAGACAGAAGAATCCCATTGACAGTGGGGGCTAATGCTGCTGTCTCCCTTGTTGATCGCTGGCTGCTTCTGATTTTGTGCACGCCAGTGCTACTGCGCGGGGCAGATGCTGCCACTGCTACTTTTCAAAGCAGCATGTCCCTTTCTTCTTCCCACGTGCCCCACTGCACATCACTTCCTCTTCCAGACCACAGAGCAGGAAGAACAATAGGCTAGCTGCAGTTGTCAGCTTCCACTAATACTGCTGCCATTCCCATCTAGGCCTGAACCTACTCATGCGACACACCTGCTGGTGTTTGGTGTCACATGTGTGTGTTGTAACACACTGGTTGAGAACTGCAGGACTATTAGACAGGCTCAGTTCACCCAGCAATGCAGATGTGCAGCTTCTGCATTGTTGGCGAAATAAAGAGAAGGTCCTTTCTTTGCCTGCAGTGGGATGGGGTCCTCCAGCAGCCTCTTCTTTTCTTCAGCACCAGTGGGGTGGGGTCCACCGGCGGCCACACGGGCCTCTTCTCCTTGCCGCTGGTGGGATGGGGTTCACCAGTGACCGCCTGATCCTCTCTATGGCTGGCTGATGCTCCTGCTCTTCCTGCCTCACTGCTCCTCCTCTTCCTGCCTTACTGCTCTCTCTGAAGGGGACTTCACCTCAGTCACCAACATCCAGGTCAAAGTCATCAGCAAAGGCCTGCAATGTCAGGCCATTGTTGATCACATCAAAGGTGCTAGCAGGCCAGATTTAATGGGGCAAAAATTGAGGAGGAGGGCCAGAATAAAGTCTGTCGTCGGGCTGGGTTTGGCTCATGGACCATAGTTTGCCCACTCTTGCTCTACATTGTGGTGTGAGAGGGCGGGCAGGGCTTGGCATGCAGAAGAGGACACAGTGAGGTCCAGGGAACCAGGAAAAGAAGGAAGACAAGTGCCACTCCTGCAGCAAGATCTACCAGCTAAAGGAGGGGCATTGAGATTAGCCTTTGAGGTTAGTGACAGTACTTGTGTCACCGCAGCTGTCTGGAGTGGGATGGAGAGAGATTAAATAAAAGTGTAAGTTGAACAAATGATGGAAAAAAGTGTGGAAGTTTCCATCTAATAACCAGACATAACAAATATTTCTACTTAATATTTCTATTTCATCTTCCATTGCCTCTCAAACAATGAACAGGCTATAACAATGTGCCTCAGTTTATCAGTTCTGTCAAAATTATATAAACATTTTCTTTTCTTAAAAAAAAAGTTTCGAGCCTGATGGCTCATTAGCAGTGCTTGCAGAGGACCTGTATTTCATTCCCAAGTCAAATTTTCTAGTTGGCCTGGGATGGCGATTTTGCAATGACAGTATCCACTGTTCCGGGGGTGGGGGTTGGGGGGATATGGGATGGGAGGGGAGTCCCAGTCATAATGCAATGGTGACATCTAATGGCCAGAATTAGGACTTATGATTGCAGGCTTCTGGAAGAAGCCAGCTGAGGATTGTCACTGCAACAACTGGGCTATGTGAGTTGGGAGGGGATATAAAAGAGGAGAAATATCCCAGGTTTATTGCAAATTAATGCTCCTAGGACTGTAGTCCAGCAGAGGCAGGTTCAATTGAACTGGAAACTCAATATTGGTTCTAAAGTCCCTTCCAATATAGGGCCTATATTGAAAGCGCATTTAGCGCTAGATGGCCTAATAAGTAGGACTTATTTGGCTAAACTGAGGCTGCTGAATATCCAGTTAAGTCACTTTTATGGCTAAGTAGATAACTGGATAATCAACGTGCAGGGAATGGGTGAATTGGGGCGGTGCTACATATCCGGTTATCTTAACCGGATAAGTGTTTATAATCAGTCTTATCCGGTTAAGTTAACTGAATAACCCCTAGATTCATCAAAATGCGATAATGCAAGGGTAATGCCCGCGCTAAGAAAAAGGGACGTTTTATGGAAATTTTAGAATTACTGTACTACATAGCCTCCTAGTAGTCAAGTATATATATGCCTAGAGAAGGGGCATCTAAAAGCTCGAGGTGAGGTGTTGGTGGTGGTTTAGGGTTTAAGGGCCAGTTTTCCATGCAGAGTGAGATGTACGAACAGCACAGTACACCTCGGTGAAGATTTGATGTCATTTGGAGTGAGGAAAGTCTCACAAAGATGACATTTCTACTATGTTCTCTCACCCTAGCTTTATGGACTCTATAGGGTACCATCAAGCTAGGCCAAGATAACATAGTACATAACGCATTTTGATGAATGACCCTACATGTTAGATCTGCTCAATAGCAGGTCTGAAGTTATTCGGATGTAACTTATCCGGATATTTAGAACTTATCTGGTTATATTCTGCAGCTCAGCCGTGCATCTGAATATGCCTGCTAAGTTATCCGGATAACTTGCATGCAAGTTATCCGGATATTACTTATCTGGATAACTTAAATAACTGGATAGTTTTCAATATTGGGCCCATAAAGTTTAGAGGCGTCTAAATCGTTTGTGGTAAGGGCCATGCAAATAGGCATGCAAAATACCCTTAAAATGAAATAGAATTTTGCAAATATAATATGATGCTATTGGTAATCAGATATGAGCATTTCCCTTGCATATTGTAAGTAAAATTTGATTATTTTTATTTCTCATACAATTTTAATTCAATCAAATCAGCTGAAAACAATTAATGTGATGATTCTCAGGTAGTAAACCTTAAACAGGCACTTCCCTATTGGGCACATGTAATAAAACCTTTGCTAAAATCCATGCTAATTTTTAGCAAGAGTTTTCATTTACTAGAAACCTGCGGTACCACAGGATGCGGTACCACAGGATGCAGTAAGCTAATAGGATGCAAATAGACCAGAAGTAAATAAAGCATGCTAAATGGAAAACACACTAAGAATGTGTTAACCTAAACATCTGCAGTAATGCAGAAAAGTGCTATAAAAACAGGAGTAGGGAGGTAGGTGTTGGAAAGAGTGTGACCAAATTGGTTTTGCATGCAAGATTGGCACTGTGCATCATCACTTCGGTATAATCTTGAATGCAAAGACATTGGGGCATGACATGCCAAGTGAAATCGAAGGGTAAGCTCTCTGGGGTGGGCACCTATAGATAAACAGTATGTAAATTTTTTGATGCTGTGCATCCTAACTTGGGCACCAAAATGTGCAAACTATTTGGCTGTGCCTGTCCCAGAAAGCTTAGTCTTTGATTTCACTTGACATGCTTTGCAGATGAGACTGTGCCCAAAATTTGGATTTACAGCCCCAATCTCACCATCAAGGCCATTGTAGCAATGCATGGCAAGTAACATCAAAGGGGCCAATTCAGTACTGTGTGCTAGCTACTGTACACGGCCTAACACGTGATTGGACATGTGTTTTGGGCGTGCATCCATAATCCCCGATCCAATACGGGGATTAGCGCATCCAAAATGCGTGTCCAAATCTCCGCATAGCTAATAGCGCGCCTCACGTGGAAATCAATGTGGATGAGGCTATTAGCTAACCTCCGCAATCCAATACATTTGCAACGGCCAATGCGCCCTTGCGACACGGCAAATTTTACGCCAGCTGGCTTAAAGGTGTGCCACGCTCAAGGACGCATTGAAAAAAAAAGAAAAATCCTGCATTTTGAGATTCATCCTAATAGTTTTGAAGTGTACTGTGTAGGAGGGACCAAATAAAGCAGTATTTATTTTTAAAAAATTATTTAAAAAAAAGAAAATGTTTTGGACATCCAATACACATAGAAGATACATGGCCCAGGTTTTGTATCTTGTGCGTGTCTATGCCAATAGCAGGAGAAAACGGACGCTCATAGTTTGAGCTTCCGTTTTCCAGTTGGCTTGACAGCCCATTTGACAGCCACCTCTCCTCTATGCCAATTCTGAGGAGGCACTAGGGATGCACATTTGTTCCTAGCGCCTCCTCTTTCACATGAGCCCGCATTTTAATATTGGATCAGGAGCCCGGGAGAGGTGGCCGGGTGTGCGTTAGGAAAACGGGCTTGCAACACTGAGCGCCTGTTTTCTGTGCACATTTATTGCATCGGCCCCAAAAAGTGTACACTCTCTGGGATGAGGACCTGAAGGTGAATGGTATTCAAGATGGCATTGTGTATCCCAATTTTCGCACAGTGTTGCATCCAAGGTCATTTTGTCAAGGGGAGGGAAGGAAAGAGTAAAGGAAGATGGGGTGTGAGTGAGAGAGGAGGAAAAGGAAGAGGAAGGGAAGAGGAGTTGTGAATGAGAGGAGAGGGATAGAAAGGTGAAGGGAAGAGGGGTGTGAGTGAGACAGGAGAAGGGGAAGGGAAGAGGGGTATAAGAGAGAGGGGAGGAGAGGGAAGGGGAAGGCAAGAGTGGGTGTGAATGAGAGCGGGGGGGGGGAAGGGAAGGTGGGAGGTGGGAATAAGAGGGTAGGGGAGGGAAGGGTGGGATGCAGATGGCAGGGGTCCCAGGAATGTCGCAGGGTTGCCAGCTTCCTAAAACTAGTTACTAACAACTATATGCCCCTCCTCTGAGAACACTGACTCCTGATTCTCCCCTTCCCCAGCATTTCAAATCACCCAAAAGGCCAGATGCCCACTCAGCAAACAAAAAGAGGGACCCACCTTTGGCCTTCTCAAAAGGAAGAGAAAGGGTATGAGTGAGAGGACAGGCCTAGGGAAGGGAAGATGGGAGGTGTGAGTGAGAGGGGAGGATAGGGAAGGGGAAAGGAAGAGGGTGTGAGAAGGAAGGGAAGGTTGGAGATCTGTGTGAGAGGAGAGGGAAGGAAGGTGTGACAGATTTGACATGCACTGGGCATTGGTGGAGAGTGGGGGTACCAACACATCCCATGCCCCAGGCAGCAGATTGCCTTCACCTGTCCCTTCTGCTGAGGATATTTTAAATGTAGTCCCTGATCCATTTTTCTCACATCACAGCGGTGAGGGACTGTGTGTATGTGATGTGGAGGAGTATGGGCGGGTATGGGGGTGTGTGTCTGTGTGTATGGCTGAGGTACTCTCTTCCCCTTGCACTTTGGGGTAGATTTTCAAACAAGGTGCGTTGGCGTACTTTTGTTGGCGCTCCAGGCGCAAACAAAAGTACGCGGGATTTTAGTAGATACGCGCGGAGCCACGCATATCCGCTAAAATCCTGGATCGGCGCGCGCAAGGCTATCAATTACGTATAGCCGGCGCGCGCCGAGCCACGCAGCCTACCCCCATTCCCTCCGAGGCCGCTCCGAAATCGGAGCGGCCTCGGAGGGAATCCTCTAACGCCCTCCCCTCACCTTCCCCTCCCTTCCTCTACCTAACCCACCCCCCCGGCCCTGTCTAAACCCCCCCCTTACCTTTGTCGGGGGATTTACGCCTCCCGGAGGGAGACGTAAATCCCCGCGCGCCAGCGGGCCGCTAGCTCGCCGGGATGCGACCTGGGGGCGGGTACGGAGGGCACGGCCACGCCCCCGGACCGCCCCGGCCATAACCACGCCCCCGGACCCGCCCCCAAAACGCTGCCGGCACGCCCCCTAAACGCCGCGACGACAGGGCCCGCCCCCCGACACGCCCCCTCGGAGAACCCCGGGACTTACGCGAGTCCCGGGGTCTGCGCGCGCCGGTGAGCCTATTTTACATAGGCTCACCGGCGCGCAGGGCCCTGCTCGCCTAAATCCACCCGGATTTGGGTGGATTTAGGCAAGCAGGGCTCTTAAAATCCGCCCCTTTCTGTTTTGTCTCTCACCTCTGTGTGAAGGGGTAGAGGTAATGGTATTTGTGTGTGTGTGGGAGAGAGGAGTGGTGATTGTGTGGGAGATTGAGTACCGGGATGTATATGGCTGGGGGGCACTCTCCCCCTCACGCTCTCCCCTTTTCCTCACCTCTTTGTATATATGTGGGGGGTTGGAGGTGCAGGGAGAGGTGGTGGTGGTGTAGGTGGGATGGTGAGCGCGTGTATGTAGAGAGGGTGTTATGGGAGGGTAAGTGGTGATGTGGAGGAGTGTGAGTGGGGGTACAAAGGGTGAATGTATGCATGCACTCCTTTACCCCTTCCCCTCCCCCCCACTCCCAATTTGTTCTTCTCTCCCCTCTTCACACTTCTCTTCCCCTTCCCTTGCACTCTACACTTTGTAGCCCTCTCACCTCCCCCCCCCCCCTATGTATGTGTGGGTGGGTGTAGGTGTGGGGTATTAGTGTTGTAGGCAGGGTGTATTGGGTGGTGGGGGTGTGAGTGGTTGTGGGGGGGGGGGGGTATGGCTGGGAGCAATTCTAATTGTTTGGGCTGTCAACACTAGAAATTAAACTCCTGGATGTCAGGTGGAGTTAACTCACATTTCTGGTGGCCAGTGTTATTCTATTGCTGTGCCCAGTGTGGTAGAAGCAGCTAGACACTACTACATGGGCACAGCAATAGAATAAAATGGCTACCAAAAATGTGAGTAAAACTTTACTCTACCTCTGACCCAGGATTTAAATTTTCTGCGTTAAAATAAAACACCAAAGCAGTCAAAATTTTAGCGTGCTTGCCTACACTGCAGGATAATATCTAATTTCTTCATTAACATGGGATTTTCATGTTCCCATTCTAATCCTAGCCTAAAAACATATTACATACCGGGGTTATGTTAGTAAGGAAAAATACATTCTGAAATACAGAATAAAAACCTCGCTAAGGAGAGTGTGGTGTATGATATCTGCCCCTATATGTCAGTGGTGCTCAGTAGGGGCGTGCATTCGTTTTCGCCGTATTGGCGATCCGCAACGTATACTGCACTATTCGTAGTATTCGTGGGGAAGTGAAACGTATAGCGATTCTCCACGAATACACAAATATTCGCCGAATTATACGGCCACTTAAATAAAAATTTAAACAAACCCCCCACCCTCCTGAACCCCCCCAAGACTTACCAAAACTCCCTGGTGGTACAGCGGGGGGTCCGGGAGCCATCCCCTGCACTCACACCCTCGGTGCCGGTTTCATCACGGGCCGATAGCCTTTGTCACAGGGGCTACCGGTGCCATTGGTCAGCCCCTGTCACATGGCCATCGGCGCCATCTTGTACTCCTACCATGTGACAGGGGCTGACCAATGGCACCGGTAGCCCCTGTGACAAAGGCTATCGGCGCCATGATGAAACCAGCACCGAGGGTGTGAGAGTGCAGGGGATGGCTTCCGGACTCCCTGCTGGACCACCAGGGAGTTTTGGTAAGTCTTGGGGGGGGTCAGGAGGGTGGGGGGTTGTAGTTAATTTTAATTTTAGTCGGGACACGAATAGAATTCGCCGTATTAACGCATCGGGGCGCCATATGGCCGAATGCAACGCATTTGCTCCCCGACGAATCCGAATCACGAATGCAACGTATGGCATCACGAATGCAACATATGGGGTCCCTCTGCACATCCCTAGTGCTCAGACCTGCCCTCAGGCCCCCACTTAGCTGTTCTGGTTTTCAGAATACGGATATTTGTATTCTTTTTCGTTTAAGAACTTTATTGATGTATACAAAGATATCTCGTGTATTCCTCACTGGTAGCCTGAAAGCCATACCGTCTAAGGGGTGTCTAATGGCAGGTATAAACAGTGCAGTTTGTAATGGCATTAGGGTTAAAAATGGCAACCCAGCTTTTCAAGTAAGCAGGAAGCATGTCAGAGACAATCCAAGATGTTTCTGAGCTGACACAGCCCTCTTTGATTTCTCATTCATATGCCAGAAATTAGTTGGATGTGATCTTACATTCTTTGAACACAGAGCAAGCACTCATTGGCGTAGGTTTCTCCATCCGTGCCACACACGGGGCTGAAGTTCAGTGGACAGGCTTCAAGCATGAAAGGGCTACATTTGGGCTGCAAACAGACAAAATCAAATAACCAAATAAGTATTTAACAAATGGGAGAAGAACAGGGATAAAATTTAAAAAATGTTGAAAGCAAAGAAGCTGATATCATGTCAACTGTAATAAATTCATTCTATAGAGTTACAGCTACACAGGGATTCAAAACGTTTATATCTATTGTAATATCAGCATCATTTATCAAATTGCGTTATGGTGTTTTCGCATGCATTAAGGCGTTTTCGCATGCGAAAAATGCCTTAACGCATGCAATAAGCACCATAATGAATGGTGCAATGCAAATATTTAAAAGGGGAGGGATTGGGGAGGAGTCAGAGGTGGGATTTCCAAAAAAGTGGGCTGGCTATTTTAAGCCATAATGCAAGATATTGCACAGTTTTAATGCTGAAAATAAGTACAATTTTGAAATTTTTGATCTATTAGTTAAAATTTGTAACCTATCATTAAAATCATCCATTGTACCTGAAGACTGGAGGGTGGCTAGTGTAACCCCAATATTTAAAAAAGGCTCCAGGGGCGATCCGGGTAACTATAGATCAGTGAGCCTGACTTCAGTGCCGGGAAAAATAGTGGAAACTATTCTCAAGATCAAAATCGTAGAGCATATAGAAAGACATGGTTTAATGGAACACAGTCAACATGGATTTACCTAAGGGAAGTCTTGCCTAACAATTCTGCTTCATTTTTTGAAGGGTTTAATAAACATGTGGATAAAGGTGAACTGATAGATGTAGTGTATTTGGATTTTCAGAAGGCATTTGACAAAGTCCCTCATGAGAGGCTTCAAAGAAAAAAGTCATGGGATAGGACGCGATGTCCTTTTGTGGATTACAAACTGGTTAAAAAACAGGAAACAGAGAGTAGGATTAAATGGTCAATTTTCTCAGTGGAAAAGGGTAAACAGTGGAGTGCCTTGGGGATCTGTACTTGGACCAGTGCTTTTCAATATATATAAATTATCTGGAAAGGAATTCGACGAGTGAGGTTATCAAATTTGCGGATGATACAAAATTATTCAGAGTAGTTAAATCACAAGTGGATTGTGATACATTACAGGAGGACCTTCAAGACTGGAAGATTGGGCATCCAAATGGCAGATGAAATTTAATGTGGACAAGTGCAAGGTGTTGCATATAGGGAAAAATAACCCTTGCTGTAGTTACACGATGTTAGGTTCCATATTAGGAGCTACCACCCAGGAAAAAGATCTAGGCATCATTGTGGATAATACTTTAAAATTGTCGGTTCAGTGTGCTGCAGCAGTCAAAAAAGCAAACAGAATGTTAGGAATTATTAGGAAGGGAATGGTTAATAAAATGGAAAATGTCATAATGCCTCTATATCGCTCCATGGTGAGACCGCACCTGGAATACTGTGTACAGTTCTGGTCGCTGCATCTCAAAAAAGATATAGTTGCGATGGAGAAGGTACAGAGAAGGGCAACCAAAATGATAAAGGGGATGGAACAGCTCCCCTATGAGGAAAGGCTGAAGAGGTTAGGGCTGTTCAGCTTGGAGAAGATACGGCTGAGGGGGGGATATGATAGAGGTCTTTAAGATCATGAGAGGTCTTGAACAGGTAGATGTGAATCGGTTATTTACACTTTCGAATAATAGAAGGACTAGGGGGCATTCCATGAAGTTAGCAAGTAGTACATTTAAGACTAATCAGAGAAAATTATTTTTCACTCATTGCACAATAAAGCTCTGGAATTTGTTGCCAGAAGATGTGGTTAGTGCAGTTAGTGTAGCTGGGTTCAAAAAAGGTTTGGATAAGTTCTTGGAGAAGTCCATTAATGGCTATTAATCAAGTTTACTTAGGGAATAGCCACTGCTATTAATTGCATCAGTGGCATGGGATCTTCTTAGTGTTTGGGTAATTGCCAGGTTCTTGTGGCCTGGTTTGGCCTCTGTTGGAAACAGGATGCTGGGCTTGATGGACCCTTGGTGTAACCCAGCATGGCAATTTCCTATGTTCTTAATTGTGTTAAGCTGTGTGATATTGTGCATTATGCCCATAGGATAATTTGAGATTTTTTTTCAAATTCTGTTTTGGGTATTTTTAGATTGGGGAAAAGCTTGAGATGCATTTCCTCTGGGGATAGCACCATAGTAAGCAGCTATTTATGCTACTAAAGGAGGCTCACCTAGTAATCCGAGGTGAAGTTTAGGTAGTAGTGTAGGGGTTAGGGGCCACTTTTACATGCAGAGTGAGACATACGAACAGAGCAGTGCACTCTTGTGAAGATTTGATGTCCCTCAAGTGAGGAAACTCACCCAAAGATGAGATTTGTGCAATGTTCTCTCAACCTAGCTTGATGTCCATCAAGCTAGGTTGAGAGAACATTGCACAAATCTCATCTTTGGGTGAGTTTCCTCACTCTGAGGGACATCAAATCTTCACAAGAGTGCACTGCTCTGTTCGTACGTCTCACTCTGCATGTATAAGTGGCCCCTAACCCCTACACTACTACCTAAACCTTACCTCGAGTTACTAGGTGGGCCTCATATAGAGATATAAATAGCTAACTAGTACTACAAGGGCCTTGTAGATAGTCTCTCTCTCCTCTCCTTCCCTCCCCTCCCACTCTCTGTGAAATGAGCACTTTGCAGGTAGAAATGCAATTATGTAGATAACACTGCAAAGTGCAAAAAGTTAACATGTAGTGTATTGTGTTTTTCTACCACATACGATATTTACAGCAATTTGATAAATCTAGGCCTATGTTTGATGTGAGACAAGTACCTTCTAGTGTTCAAAGAAAATATAGCAAGTAATTTTAAAGCATTTCAGTTTGATTCTGTGAATTATTATAAATTAACTTGCTCTACACCCTCATTGGGCATTTCATTTCCAAAATTCCCATTAATAATCAGAATCAGAGCTGATTCTTCCATTACACAGAGTAGAACACTGCAATTTGGGAGTGGCACTAGGTGCATGAGCTCACAGGGCTCTGCTGGACGACTCTCTTGGTCAGTGCCAGAATCTCAGGGAGCACAGAAGCGGCTGCGGGAAACAGGAGGGAAGGGGGAGAATTTAGAGCAGATCAAGGAAGAGCCATTCTTCTCTCTCATCCAGTATATGCACACTTCCCCTTTTGAACTGTGCATACTTAAGACGCTTTAAAGATGGGCAAATTTCAGAAAGCCTTTACTTGGCTCTGTATTTATCCACATAAATGCCTTTTGAAAATTGTCCTTCCTATTAGCAATTATGTATTTTTACAGGATTGTAATGGACAATATAATAGTAATGTCATCATTATTGTTGAGTTTAATAGTTAAACTCGCAGATGAGGGAGTGGCCTAATGGTTTGAAAAATAATAGGGAAGGAGCCAAAAGACTGAAAGCTCACCTAGGGTGGCAATTACCCTTGCACTGGCCCTAATCAGAATTCTTACAAAGCCCAACACTCAAGAGCTTCATCAGCTTTTTTTCCTTCTGGTTATATCTTTCCCCATGTACTCTGTCCTTCCTCTGGCTTTTGTCACATTGCTTTGTGACCTTGTGATCAGAGGCAGTTCTATCATTAAGCAGAGTAAGGCAGTCACCTAAGGTGGCTAAATATTGGGACAGGGGCAAGTAGTCCCCAACATGCCCCTGTAGCAACTGTCTCAATTCCCAGTCGGAGAACATAAGACTTGCCATACTGGGTCAGAATAAAGGTCCATCCTGCCAATACAGGTCCCAAGTACCTGGCAGGATCCCAAGGGGTAGTTAGATTCCATGTTGCTTATCCCAAGAATAAGCAGTGGATTTCTGCAACTCCACCTTAACAATGGTTTATGGACTTTTCCTCCAGGAACTTTTCCAAACCTTTTTTAAATGCAACTACAATAAGAGCATTCACCACATCCTCTGGTAACGAATTCCAGAGCTTAATAATACGCTGAGTTTAGTTTTAAATGTATCACCTAGTAACTTCATTATATGTCCCCTAGTCTTTTTACTCTTTGAAAGAGTAAACAACTGATTAACGTTTACTCGTTCCACTCCACTCACATCTCCCCTCAGCCATCTCTTTTCCAAACTGAAGAGTCCTAACCTCTTTAGCTTTCCTCATAGGACAATCGTTCCATTCCCTTTATTACGCTGGTCACCCTTCTCTGTACCTTTTTTAATTCTACTATCTCTTTTTTGAGACGTGGTGACCAAAACTGCACTCAAGATGAGGTCGCACCAGGGAGTGATACAGAGGCACTATGATACTAGCTGTTTTATTCTCCATTCCTTTCCTAATAATTCCTAGCATTCTATTTGCTTTCTTGGCTGCCGCTGCACACTGAGCACAAGATTTCAACGTATTTTCAATGATGATGCCTAGATCTGTTTCCTGAATGGAGATTCCTAATGAGGAACCTTTCATTAGGTAGCTATAATTTGGGTTACTCTTCCCTAAGTGCATCACTTTGCACTAGTCCACATTCTATTTCATTTGCCATTTTCATTCCTAGTCTCCCACTTTTGCAAGGTCCTCTTGCAATGTCTCACAATCCTCTTGAGATTTAATAACTTTGAATAATTTTGTGTCTTCGGCAAATTTGATCACCTCACTTGTGTTCCCAATTTCAGTTCATTTATAAAGATATTAACACAGCAGCAGCAATAGTGGTGGCAGAAGAGAAGGAGAGACCCAGCAGGACTTCCGCATCCACAGAAAGGAAAAAAAAAGAGAGAGAGAGAACCTGGTGGCTGAAGAAACAAAAGGCGAGAGAGAGGCCCTAGTGAGGTCATTGCAGAACCCATCCAGTGAGCAGTAGAAAAAAGAAGGTGGGAGAGAGGACTCACTGTGAGTGAGAGAGAGATAGCATGTGTGTGTCAATGAGAGAGAGAGCATGTACGTGTGTGTGAGTGTGTGCATATGAGAGAGAGAAGAGAAAGTTTGTGTGCTCCACTTCCTTCCCCACAAATCCACAATAATCTCAAGGTGACTGAAATCAAAAGTTCCCAAGTATGGAGAGCGGGAGGTGTTTTTATCATTGCATGTTATTTGATGCGCATGATATTTTGAAATATATTATTGGTGTTTGAGAAATTTAAAAAAATGTATATAAATTTTAATTATTTGATATTATATTCATCAGCTGTTTTGGAATATTTATCATATTTATTAGTTTGGGGATCACCAATTGTGCTCCCATTCATGAGATTAGTTACAAGGAATTTTGGGTGGGGGAGACCCCAAGCTGCTTTGGATTTTAAATATTGGAAAAAAAATTGTATGTTGGATTGTAGTATCATTATGCTGTCACTGGATGGCATGTGGTTTGATACTGTGCAACTCATGTTTGTATTTTTTGAGATGTGTTTAACCTGATGGTTAGTGAGGGTTTCCCCTTACGTGAGATAGGAAGTGATGATTGGTTGGGAGTGGCCTAGGAGGGTAAAATCCAGGATCAATCTGGTGGGAAGGCCCTTTTTCCTAGAGTTGGTTCTAACAGGCAGTGATGGATTTAGCCACCCTTAGGTACTCTTGGTGCTGTTCCACTGCCCTCCCAACTCCAGAAATGGGACAACAGAGCAGAAGGTCTAAGGAACAGCCTTCTTTGCTCTGCTTTTTCACTCCATATTCACCTCTTTTTCTTGTTTCCCTAACTGACGGAGGAGAGGGGATGAATTAGTGAGCAGAATGGCTTTTCTTTGCTCCCTACTGCAGGCTTTGACGATTCCCCTTCTCCCTCTGCATAAAGGAGGGGCTAGAAGAGGGAGCAGAGTAGCTTTTCTTTACTCTGTCCCTTCCAGCCTCATCCCTCCCCTCCTATTCTCTGTACTGGGAGGGAAGGAGCTGGATCAGGAAGCAAAAGGCTATTCTCTGCTGAGTGAGATTCAGTACAATTGGGATGCAGCAAATCTTGAGATGGTCTGCTGCCCCCTCAGATTTTTGTAGCCCTAAGCACAGGCCTAGAGTGCCTATTGGCAAATCCAGGCCTGCTAGGAACCTCCAGGATGTAGGGAGCCTGGAGAGACCAGCCTACGGGCCGGTGGAACCATGGACTCCTCCAGTGGGGAAGGGGCCCTGCAGGAGCTCTTTTGCTCAAGGGGAGAGGCCTGAGGCCAAGGATGGAAGAGGAGTTTCCTCCCCATGAGGAAATGGCCAGGCAGTGGGGAAGGAAGGGAGAGATAAGGAGAAGGTGGTAAGGAGGAATTCAGGACCAGTGAGGAGTGATGACTGCAAGTAAAAGCAGGGAACAGAGTTGATGTGTGTGTTGAATGACCCCCAGAGGAATTTGGGGATGTGAGCTCCATGTTCCACATAGGAATCTGTAGAAGAAGGTTTGGGAGGTTTATTATATTGTAATTATAATTCAGTTTACTCAGGTTTTTTTTTAGGTACAAGTCCATAATCAACACAAATTACAATAGGCCTAATTTAATATGGGTTCAAGTGTCTGTTTTGCTTTTTTGCAGGGTTTCCTGGTGGACACCAAAGCAGTGCATGTAAACATAATATGCATGTTGTAAGTTATCCGTCAAAAGCCATTTAGATGGATAACTGAAAACTAAAACTGAATGCAGCTAAATTGTAGCCGCATATTGACTTAGAATTTAGCCGCACAAATTGGGGGGCATTCCAGACCAGGGGGGATGAGTTTGCAGGCTGGCCAGAGTTAGCCACTTAACTTATGTAGCTAAATCTGCTTGCACCACAGGGCTGTCCTAAAATCGGCTGGATATACTTTTTAGGGATGTGCAGCCAGAAACTATTCGTTGCATTCGGGAAACGTATTCGTCGGGGCCCAGATATGTTGCATTCATTCAATGGCGCCCCTATACGTTGATACGTGCATTCGTTTTCCGGTTCCCATTAAAGTCAATGGGGGAAGTATTTGCAGCCTATTTTTGGCTGCAGAATTGGGGTTTTATTATCAATGTTGATGAAACCTCTGGGGAGCAATCATCAGAACAACAAAACAGCTCCAAGGTACTTAGACTGGGGCAAAGTGGCACCAAAGTGGCATGAATAGCCTAAGGTACTTTAAAGGGGCAAAGGGGTACCAGGAGTGGCAAGAAGAGTGCTTTAAAAGAGGTGCAAAACAGCAACAAGAGTGTCAAAAACACACCACAGCTTCAAAAGAGAGCATCGTTAATAGATGCATGAACCCTCGAAGGCAGCACAACAGGCAAAGCGGCAAGACAAGTGGCATCGACATCCTACAGCACAATGAAGGAGGAACATAACAAGCAGAAAGACTAGCACAACACACTGAGCAACCATGATAGTGGCCAGAACACCACAAGGAGTTGAGTGAGTCATCTGGTGTATGGCAACAAGGCACAGAGGCAGAGAGTAGATACAGGCTGGCTATACCTGGGGAGAGTTCCCTTTCCTTTGTGTAGGAAAGGGCTTCCTAGAATGGGTTCGCCCCTAGAATTGGGGTGTTTCCATTGGCGTCTAGTGAGATCTCGCTGGTCTTTAAAAATCTGGTAGAGTTAGCAGATATACAAAAGAGAATTTTTAAGGCCGAGGCAGAGGAGGTTACCATGTAAACAGCGGTTCAACATGTGTCAGAGGGTAGATACAGGCTGGCTACAACCGGGGAGAGTTCCCTTTCCTTTGAACCAGGAAGGGCTCCAGAGAATGGGTTGACTCCTAGAGTGGAGCACGAGCCTTCAAAGCATGGCGACCTGGAGCAGGATTTCACTGTGAACATCATCTCACTGTGCTGTGTTTGCCACAGTCTAAATACCTTGGAGATCTTTTCTCGTTCTGAACATGGCTCAACAGGTGGTAAGAGATAGGCTGCAACAACGGGGAGAGTTCCCATTCCTTTGAGCAGGAAAGGGCTCCCTGGAATGGGTTGGCCCATAGAGTGCATAATGGTACAAATTGTTAGGATTTAAGGATTTGCAAACAGATAATGACTTCATAAGCAAGACAGAGGAAGTTCTCTTCTCTGCCCTGAAACTAAAGAAAACTGTTTGTTTTATTTAAGGATCCATGCTGTGAAGGATTACTAGTTTGAATTGCCAGAGACTGAGTTTTCCCTTGCAACGAGGGTTCAGCCGTTAGGACTGGACATAAGGCCTGGACAAACAGGCACAGCAGTCGAGGACAGAGATGAATCCCACCTAGGTACATAAGGCCTGGACGAACAGGCAAAGCAATTGAGGTCAAACACTTGTAGGGACATAAGGCCTGGACGGACAGGCAAAGCAGTCGAGGACAGAGGTCAAGCCCACATAGGGACATAAGGTCTGGACGGACAGGCACAGCATTACAGGACAGAGTCAATCCCACCTAGGGACATAAGGCCTGGATGGACAGGCACAGCAATTTTTATTTTTAAATTTATTTATATTCCTCTTTTCTTGCTTTTCCAGCACTTTATAGTGGATTACACTCAGGTACTGTAGGTATTTCCATATCCCCAGAGGGCTTACAATCTAAGTCAAACCCTTGTAGGGATATAAGGCCTGGACGGACAAGCACAGCAATACAGGACAGAGTCAATCCCACGTAGGGACATAAGGCCTGGATGGACAGGCACAGCAGTCGAGGACAGAGGTGAATCCCACCTAGGGACATAAGGCCTGGACAAACAGGCAAAGCAATCGAGGTCAAACCCTTTCAGGGACATAAGGCATGGATGAACAGGCACAGCAATCGAGGTCAAACCCTTGCAGGGACATAAGGCCTGGTCAAACAGGCACAGCAGTCGAGGACAGAGGTGAATCCCACCTAGGGACATAAGACCTGGACGGACAGGCACAGCAGTTGAGGACAGAGGTGAATCCCTCCTAGGGACATAAGGCCTGGACGAACAGGCAAAGCAATCAAGGTCAAACCGTTGTAGGGACATAAGGCCTGGACGGACAGGCACAGCAGTCGAGGACAGAGGTGAATCCCTCCTAGGGACATAAGGCCTGGACGAACAGGCAAAGCAATCAAGGTCAAACCCTTGTAGGGACATAAGGCCTGGATGAACAGGCACAGCAATCGAGATCAAACCCTTGCAGGGACATAAGGCCTGGACGGACAGGCAAAGCAATCGAGGTAAAACCCTTGTAGGGACATAAGGCCTGGATGGACAGGCACAGTAGTTGAGGACAGAGGTCAATACCACGTAGGGACATAAGGCCTGGACAGTGGATGGACAGGCACAGCGTTTGAGGTCAGGCCCTTGTAGGGACGTATGGCCTGGACAGTGGATGGACAGGCACAGCGTTTGAGGTCAGGCCCTTGTAGGGACGTATGGCCTGGACAGTGGACAGTCAGGCACAGTGTTTCAGGTCAGGTACATGTGCTGCAGTGCTTATATTATCTGGAGCATAGGAGGCAGTTGGAGCTGCTGCAAGGCTTTCAATTGCTTTTATTCATCTTGCCATTCACAGGGAAAATTTGGAAACCCAAGCAAAGGCAGGTTTACTTTCAAGAACACTAGCATTTCCATCAACTCTGGTCCCAGCCTTGAGCGGTGAGGGCTCATGATATCCCCTGTCATTGAAAAGACACGTTCACTGGACACACTGGTTGGTGGACATGACAGATATTGCTGAGCCACTTTGGCTAGGTGTGGCCAGACAGTGGACTTGTGTGCCCAATATGCCAGCGGATCTGTCTGCATGTTCTCTGTGGGCTCTGAGAGATACCGTGTCACTGACAGCTGTGCTGGTGTCTCCTTTGCTTGGATGGGCTGAGAGTCACTCATGCCAGCTGCTTTCTCTGTCGCCCATCGCACAATAGATGAATCTTTATGGGCAACATGCCTTTGGCGTTTTGAAGTGGAGGAGGAGGTACTATCTGTTGCTGACAGAGTGCTACTACTGCTTGGGAGAGCAGCACAACTCTCTGAAGTGCCCGTTGTTTCCACCTCTGCTTCACGCCTAATCTGTCTCTGCCTATGGCGCTCCTGTTCACAGACTTTTGCTAACAGCAGGTCCTTCACCAATAAGAGACAATCGTACTGTAGGGTGAGTTTCCCTTTCACACGGGGATCACAGACTGTGGCAAGCATGTATGTGTTCTGTTCTGTTAAAGGCCTTAATCTCTCTTCCACCTGCTGCTGCAAAACGTCCAGACAATGCAGCACTTCAACTGTCATTCCCTCTTCCTGTTTAATGGCATCCAAATGTTCATCCAGGAGATTAACTATAGGGATGACGTCAGCCAAGGTGGCACTTCTGGAACTCAGCTCCTCCGTGACATCCTTGAAGGGCTGCAGGATTTTTACCAGCTGAATCATGATGCACTAGGGGATTCTGCACACCTATGTCCATTGTACCAGAAAGTTCATGAAGGGGTGTCTGCAGCTCCACTAACCTCTCGAGCATCATAAAGGTGGAATTCCACCGGGTGGCAATGTCTTGAATGAGATGCTTGTGAGGCATCTCCAAATCAGTTTGCTTTTGTCGGAGAACCTGCCCCGCCTTGACCCTTCTGTGGAAGTGCACTGCTATATTCCTGCACTTCTGTATTAACCTATGCAGGTATTGATTCTCTTTGTCATTGGAATCCAACCCCAGAGCTGACTTCACTACCAGGTGCAGAGTGTGTGCAAAGTATCGGATGTTCTGAAAGTGCCCGTCGTTTATTGCCTTAACCATGTTTGCACCATTGTCTGTAACAAAGAACGCTGCCTGAGGATTCCTATCTCACTGGTGTAGTTGCCAGTCCTCCAGCATCTGTCTGATGCATGCTAGAATATTGGCTGCGGTATGGGCCTGGTCTGTCGGGTGGGTGTGCAGTAAAGCCCACCTCTACCCTGATACTTGTTCAGTAATAGAGCTGCTGGCTGCCCCTGCCTCAGCCAGATCCCACCAGTGTGCTGTCAGGGAGAGGTAAGAGTGTGCAGCATTCATTGCGGTACAGATATCACAGGTGACATGTACTCTCCCCTCTGCCTTAGCTAGCAGTGCTTGCATGCGACTGCAACACTGTTTGTATAGGCTGGGGATGACCTATCTGCTAAATCTGGTTCTGGAGGGGACTTTGTAATTTGGAACTACGACCTTCAGAAAAGGCTTGAAACTCACATTCTCCACTAACTGCAAGGGCTGGTCATCAAGGGCAATCATTTCCCCAATGCTCCTTGTTACAACTTTTGAGGCTGCCTGCTTCCTACCCCAGGATAGCATTACCGCACTCCACCCCATTTCCTCCATGGTGAGTTGTCACTTCTGCCACATGTCAGGGGGTTGCTGGCCTGCCACCTGACTGCTAGAAGGGAATGAGGGCGTGGGCTGACTCTGCTGCTTTTGAACCACTTTACGCTGCTTGGGGTCTCCTGACTGGTACTGCCACCATCCCCAGATGGCATTACTGTTGTTGGGTGTTGCCTTTTCATATGATGCGTCATGCCAAAATTAGATAGATGTCCCATTTGCTTGCCTCTGCTAATATCCCTGCCACAGTAATTACACCGAGCAAAACGCGGGTCATCCATCACTTTAAAGTGGCTCCAGATCGCAGATGTCTTTCATGATCCTCCCTTCTCTAAAGCCTTGGGGGTGGATGCTGGCACTGGAGCTGAGGTAGTCGGTGCACCCTGAGAAGCAATTCCAGGGGCCTCAGTCACCCTCTGTGCCTGTGCTGACTGCTCTTCCTCCTCATCATCATCAGTTTCATCTCTCCCCTGCTGCACTGAAGTGGAGGCTAAGACAGGACTATCTGATCCTCCTAAAGCTTCGTCAGCTATTACTACTTCCATTTCTGATGAGAATTCCACACAAAATGATTCTTCATGTAAATCAGAAGCAAACAGTGACTGCGCTACATTGTCAATGCTAAGTGTTAGTCGAGACTTCTGTCCCCCTGCTGCTTTTGGGTGTCAACATTTTGTCTGGCATGACTCAGCCTCCCCTTCCCTCACCTCCAAAACTACAGGGCCAGAACAGGTGGTGGCAATGGCGATGCATCATGGTCAGATTTCATTTTTTTCTGGATTGAATTGTCTGCCCCTCCAAAGAGTTTAGATTGCGACAGGTCCCTTTTTAACTTTAATGGGGGAGTGGCACTAGTGTCTTTTGAAGTGCCTCCTCTGCCAGTCCCAATCACTCGACTACATCTAGCTTTCCCTGACATTATGGATTTAATGTTACTGCCTAGTGCCTACTGGCTGCCCACTGTCACAGTGCCTTGCTATGCACTAATGTAACGTGTGTGGTGTGCAAACACACGCAGCTTGCTTGTAAGCACAAAAGAGGCAGACTGGGGATTTCACTGCACAGACCATCCCAATAATAAAGTTCAGTCTGTTAAACTACCCACTGCCCACTGTCACAGTGCCTTGCTATGCACTAATGTAACATGTGTTATGTGCACACACACATGCAGCTTGCTTGTAAGCACAAAAGAGGCAGACTGGGGATTTCACTGCACAGACCGTCCCAATAATAAAGTTCAGTCTGTTAAACTACCCACTGCCCACTGAAGCCCAGTGCACAGAGAGACTGAGTGAGTTGAATTAAACAAACTCAGTTTAAAAAAGCTAGAATTGTTGGCACAGCAGGAAAATCGATGAAATATATTTTTCCAATGCAAATTCTAGCAAAATTGAATATATCTCTCCCAGCCACAACACCCAAATCGTGCTTGCTTGCAGCCTAGCCCAGAGGGTGAATGAAAAAAAATGGCACTACTAGCAGCTTCTCTCCCTGGCACAGAGAAACTGTCTCAGATCACCTAAATAAACTGCTTAAAAAACAAACAGGGCAAGCTAGCACAGGCACTGCAGCCAAATAAAGAATAAATAGCTTTTTTTCTCTTTACTAACTAGCCTAGCTAGCTCTCAGTGCAGCCTCCTTCCTCAAAGACCACCTCCCCACACCACCCCTGCAAAGAAAGTGCGTGGCATGCCACGTGCTGAAGTATATGTAGTGCTGGGTCATCAGGAAAATCATCACCAAGCACTGAATGACAGTGCGATTGGCGCATTCAGTGCATTTCACAAAACGTTAGCGCTGATACGCTGCATTCCGTTATCCGTGCCAACCTGTACGACCTTTTCCTGTGAGTCACTGATGACTCACACGAAAGGGCTGGTTTTTGGCTCTGGATAGTGGATACACCGAAATGGCGTCTGCTAATTGCAAATGGCGGCAAAGAAAAGCTCGCGTGCGTGCTGGGCACCGCGCAACGGATGAAACGGATGATAAGTTATATTCATGGGGAGTCGCGATACGTTTCGCTTCCCCACAAATATAATGAATAGGGACATATACATTGCGGATTGCCAATATGGCGAAAATGAATGCACACCCCTAATACTTATCCAGCTAACTTTAAGACAGCAAAGTGAAAGGAGACTGACCGGGGGAGTAGGGAGAGAGGGTGGAAGAGACTCTTACAGTGGACGTCTAGGGATATTCTGCTCAAAATATTTAAAGCTCTGCGTCTTTAAGTAATAACTTTTTTCTGTATTAAATTTAAATTAATTACTTAAAGATTTTCTTGTATATTGTGTTATTTTGACCAATATAAAGTATGCAGAATTTTAAGTTTTTAGGTGCAGAATTTTAAATTTTCATGTGCAGAAGTTTAAATAAATTGCACAGAATTCCCCCAGAAGTAAATAATGGAACTACCAATGTCTTTTATTGTGAGGGGTAGATATTTTATCTTCCCCTCCATAAGTATGCAACAGACACAAATCTGCAAACCAGTCACTCCCATTCCAATTCAAGCAGATGTGGGTCCATAAACTTCATTATTAAGTAAACAAAACTGTACAAATGACAATTTTCACTACTTGAACAATCTTTGTGTCCTGCTGTTCCACTAATTTTACTACTTAATTTTATGATTTTATATTAGCAAATTTAAAAAAATGACAAATGATATGATTCACTAGAATAAAAAGCAAAATAGAAAGCATCAAAAAAATAAGATCTCACCAGTTGGGTTTCCTCTTGGATCTCATCAGTTGGGATGTCATCTGAAATGCAAGTTGTGGGTGTGAGATGTGAAATTTAGCTGCAGTGACATAGATTCCATATGATCAGAGCTGAAACTTTCCTTGTGCAATGCATTCATAGTGGCCGCCGTTCCTATTTTATTGTAATTTTGCTCCTTGGTGAATTTTGCAAACACGTTTTCATTTTTATTTCAATTATTTATAGTTCTGGCAGCTTCATTTTTATTACTCATTTCTAGCTTCTGATATCCTATGCAGGGCTAGACAGCCATAAGCCATTGTGACAAATATGGCTTATGGCTGTCTAAGGGACAAATATGAGCAACCAAACTAAGGGAGTCATTTACTAAATGTTTTCTTCCATTCAGTAAGTCTATAAGAAAAATGCTTAGTACATATGCCCTTGAAGTAGCTCGAGGAGCTGACCCATTTGCTCAGTGGCAGAATCAATATACAGATTCAGATCTCAAGTTGGCAAAATTGGCTGCAGCATAGCAAGTGTTGAACCTTTTCATATGGTGGTAGCAGTGGGATCCTGTTTCACACCTCACCATAAAAAGGGAATGGATAAGAGCAAACAGCCTAAAGTAGATAGTTTTATTCTATTAGCTCAAGGCTGAAGTAAGCCATGAGGTAATACTGTGTGATTGAATTCAGCACACGCCAACAAATTTAACTCCTGATGTTGTAAGCTAATGTTCCACTAATGCATCAGGAGTTAAATGAAATGCACTACATGAAAAGGGGCCCGATGCCATAAGAGTGCGCCGAAAGCGGGTGCTCAGTGTTCAGCACCCGCTTTCCTAACGTGCAACCAGGCACCTCTCCTGGGGCCGCCGTGCAATATTTAAATTAGGGGTCACGCTGCCAAGGAGGTGCGAGGGTTGATTGCGCACCCCTAGCAACTCCTTGGCAGTGGGTGCCCAGGAGAGGTCGGCTGTCAGCGGGTTTGAGAAAACAGACACTGAATTTATCGGCGTCCATTTTTTCCTAACTGGCGCACAGCAATGGGTTCAAAAAACGGACGCTCGTTAACTCAGTATCCATTTCCCTAACCTGACCGTGGCACTCTTTTTTTTATTATCATTTTTTTTTTTTTTTAAATCTTTTAAACATTTTGTTCCTCTGACTTAATATCGCCATGTTTAATTAACGCCTGCTCTGGGCAGGCGTTAATTTCTGAGTGTAAAAATTTGCAGGTCCGGCACATATATTTTTTTCCATCTGGGGTGCATAGCTAATAGCCTCATCAACTTGCATTTGCAGGTGATGAGCGCTGTTAGTTTCGCTGCGCGTTGAACGCATGTTGTGGACATGCTAATCCCCTTATATGATAAGGGGCTGTGACGCGCTTCCAAGCCTGGGTAAACCAGTGTGCTCGGCTGAGTACAGACCTGAGTTAAATGTGAGTACAGACCTGAGCTGAATGTGTGCTCAGCCTTGTGCACTCAATCTACATAAGTTTTAACTTGGGTGGGGGGGAGAAAGAGACTGGATTCCTGTGGCGACCCTGCTGTACCTCAGACTCGGGTGGCCAAGGAACTGCCTGCCCCACCCGACTACAGCTCATCCTGTCTCCTCCCACGCCAGCTAATCTGGAAAGGGAAGCAGTCAAATTACACTACTGTCCCAAAAAAACCCAACCTTACTGCTCCTGCACTGCATACTATTTTTCCCCAGGACTCTTTTTATATTCTACCCCTGGTTTTATGCGCACAAAACATGTACATACAAATCACATTTTCTGCACACAAAAGAGGATTTATACACAGACAGACAATAGGTTTTGTATGCAATCATGTTTCCTGCATATAAATCCTGAGTAAAGGTCCCAGCACCAGATCTCCAGCTTCTGCCCGTAGACTAACCCCAGCCCCAGACTAGACTAGACTAATGCTAGAAGTTACATTTCTAGCATTAAGAAAAGAGGAGTTAAGCCGGCACACCTCTCTGCATTGGGAAGTAATAGGTAATGCCTTCATTAACACAGGATTTGCATGAAAGTGCGCTAATTCACATGCAGGTTAGCACCTGGTTGTGTGCACATTTTTTTGTGTTCAACTACTCCTCGTTAAATCCAGAGTAAAGTTTGACCACAAAACCATGTGCACGCAACCAGGAGCTAGCATGAGCACACAGCCGAGTGCATCTTATTGCATCCAGTCCTAGGTTAGGGGATGTGTTCCTTTAGCTCAACTGTAGAGTCCTTAGTATGGATCTCAAAGGCTGTAGAATCAAACCCCAAGGTCCCTGCAATGACAAACACTCTCTCTCTTTCCCATGGGCTGTGAATGCTGCTTCTGAAGAATTTCTCTTTTTGAGGATTTCCTTATTAAAAAAACACTGGGCTCAATTCTAAAGGAGGATGTGACAAATTAAAAAAAAATTATTCTAGTGAATCAGAAGCTTCAGAGCGACCAAACAGCTGTGAATCAGGCAGAAATGGTTGAGTACAGAGGCGTCCTGGGCCAGTCTAGCTCTCAGCCAGGGAAACTATCACCTGCCCTATTTCCCCATGCAGGGGCCTGATTATCCCTTTCAATCATATAGAGGTCAATTCTCAAAAACCCAGAAAACAAATAACTTATCTGGCTAAAGTGGGGAAAGTGTCCCACTGAATGTCTCTGAAATAAATCTTCCCGGATAACATTGCAACCTAACTGGCAATGTTTGAATCTCCAGTTAAATACCTTTAAATATTGACCTCGTATGTGTATCTACTGGTTAAATTTTATCAGGGTAGAGTTGAGAATATTTTAAGCTGAAAACCTACATAAGAAGATAAGAAGTTGCCATGCTGGGTCAGACCAAGGGTCCATCAAGCCCAGCATCCTGTTTCCAACAGAGGCCAAAACCAGGCCACAAGAACCTGGCAATTACCCAAACACTAAGAAGAACCCATGCTACTGATGCAATTAATAGCAGTGGCCATTCCCTAAGTATAATTGATTAATAGCCATTAATGGACTTCTCCTCCAAGAACTTATCCAAACCTTTTTTGAACCCAGCTACACTGGGCAACAACAAGCTAGGTTGAGAGAATGTTGCCCAAATCTCTTCTTGGAGTGAGTTTCCTCACTCCGACGGCCAGCAAATCTTCACTAGAGACCACTGTTATTTCCGTATGTCTCATGTTGAATGTGAAAGTGGCCCCCAACCCCTTACGCTCATACCTAATCCCCACCTCGAGTTACTAGGTGGCCCTCCGATAGAGATACAAATACCTGTCTAGGGCATAGGCACTATAGCAAGTCTCTCTCTCTCTCTCTCTCTCTCTCTCTCTCTCTCTCTCTCTCTCTCTCTCTCTCTCTCTCTCTCTCTCTCTCTCTCTCTCTCTCTCTCTCAAGATTCATTGGTTGTTTTATCGCGGTGCACGATGTTTTCGCCATTTGCGGAAATGGATTCGCAAATCGCGAAAACATCGTGAAAGGCGAAAACATCGCGTGACGCGATGTTTCCCCACTGCACAAAAAATGCCTTATTTGCATGGGACACGCCCCCTCATGCGTTACCACTGCGATATTGGAAAATGAGGCCCTAACTGCACTAACCACATCCTCTGGCAACAAATTCCAGAGCTTTATTGTGCGTTGAGTGAAAAAGAATTTTCTCTGATTAGTCTTAAACGTGCTACTTGCTAACTTCATGGAATGCCCCCTAGTCCTTCTATTATTCGAAAGTGTAAATAACTGAGTCACATCTACTCGTTCAAGACCTCTCATGATCTTAAAGACCTCTATGATATCCCCTCTCAGCAGTCTCTTCTCCAAGCTGAACAGCCCTAACCTCTTCAGCCTTTCCTCATAGGGGAGCTGTTCCATCCCCTTTATCATTTTGGTTGCCCTTCTCTGTACCTTCTCCATTGCAACTATATCTTTTTTGAGATGCAGCGACCAGAACTGTACACAGTATTCCAGGTGCGGTCTCACCATGGAGCGATATAGAGGCATTATGACATTTTCCATTTTATTAACCATTCCCTTCCTAATAATTCCTAACATTCTGTTTGCTTTTTTGACTGCTGCAGCACACTGAGCTGACAATTTTAAAGTATTATCCACTATGATGCCTAGATCTTTTTCCTGGGTGGTAGCTCCTAATATGGAACCTAACATCGTGTAACTACAGCAAGGGTTATTTTTCCCTATATGCCACACCTTGCACTTGTCCACATTAAATTTCATCTGCCATTTGGATGCCCAATCTTCCAGTCTTGCAAGGTCCTCCTGTAATGTATCACAGTCTGCTTGTGATTTAACTACCTAGCGCATAAGTTCAGCTGAGAATGTGCTTAAAGATAACTGGCTAAAGTTAACAAGTTAATATGATATAGTCATATCGCTTTCTCTGTTTGGTTACCATTCATATGCAGGTTTTTTCTAATAATTACTCTTAGGGGAATTCTGCGCTACTGCAGAAAACAGAATTTCCTCAGAATTCCCTTTGGTACAGAATTTCTATTTTCTGTGCAGAATTTGGAGCAGGCCCTGGCGTACCACGAGTGGAGCCCATCTTGGTGGCTGCAAGCGGAGCCCATCCTGCTTGCGGCAAAGATGGTGCAGGCCCCAGAGGCTGCAAGTTATAAAATCAAGTGTACATGTGCATGCTCTGGGTACCGCGCATACATGTACGCCCGCACACACCCTTTTAAAATCTACCCCTATGTTTGTACCTGAGGCAATGGAGGGTAAAGTGACTTGCTCAAGGTCACAAGGAGCGACAGTGGGACTTGTACCAGGGCTCTCACAGGAGAAAACCCCAAAAGGCAAAACATCCTAAAATCTGAATCAAAAACAGAACCAGCCCCCAGGCAGGCACTGATCCTCTTCCTATATGTGAAGGCCGGAACCAAAGCAAGGGAACAACTTATGGAAAACATTCTTACTCTCTCTAGAACCTGCAGGTGTAAATGCTGAGTGCTCAGCCACATTTTCTCTCCCACCTTAAACTGAGGTGCTAGTCTCCTGTAGTCATCCATTGTCCTCTTGGCACTGTGAATGGCTTTCTGGATTAGATAATTGGTCCAAGCCCATAATTCTTGCAATTCCTGGGCAGAAAGTTGAGCTGCTGGTGAGAACACTGTTATAGGTAGTGGCAGAGGAAGCAATGGTTGTTTCTCGTAGACCACTTGAAAGGGAGAGGATCCAGTAGCTGCATTAATATAAGTATTGTGAGAGAACTCTGCCAAGGGTAAGAAAGTGGCCCAATTGCTTTGATGCCCGTTGATGTATGAATGGAGGAGGACTTGAGAATGCAATTGGTATGTTCTGCTTGTCCATTTCCTTGGGGGTGATAAGTGGTAGTGAAGTCTAGTATGATGCCAAATTTCTTACAAAGAGAATGCCAGTATTTTGCAGTGAATTGCACCCCTCTGTCTGACAATTTGTGCTTTGGCAAGCCATGCAGGCAGAAGATGTGGAGAGTAAAGGACGTGCTAATTCTGATGTGGAAGGGAGACCCAGAAGTGGGACAAAGGGACTATCATAGTGAAATGATCTACAACCACCCAGATCACAGTGGCGCCATCTGAGATGGGGAAGTCCATGATAAAATCTGTGGACAGGTAGGTCCAGGGTTGCCTGGGAGCCAGGAATAGCTATAACAGCCCCAAGGGTCAGTATTGTAGCTATTTTTGCTGTGCACAGGTAGGCATGAGTCAAGTAGACCTTGACATCTTGCTTCATTTTAGGCCACCAGTAGTGTCACTGAAGCAACTCAAGGGTTTAAGCCTGCCCAAGGTGACCTGTAACATGGGTCTCATGGGTCCATTTCAACACTGTCTCATGTAGTCTGGAGGGAACAACCATCTTCCCTGGAGGGATGGTCATTGAGGTTGCCAAAAGTATCTTAGCAGGATCAATGATGTATCTGGGAGGTTCTGGCACATCCTCAGTCCATAGATTCTTGAGTGTGGGACGATACTGCAGTTCGAAGTCAAAGCAAGTGAAAAATAAGGACCAGCGAGCCTGTCTTGCATTTAACTGCTGAGTTTAGTGGAAATGTTTGAGGTTTTTGTGATCTGTATAAATTGTGGTACAGTGTTGGGCTCCTTTGAGCAGATGGCACCATTACTCAAAAGCTAATTTAACAGCTAGGCATTCTTGATCTTGAATGCGCTAGTTACGTTCCACAGTTGAGAACTTCTTTGAAAAGAAGGAACATGGACGAAGTACTCCCTATCTGCGACCCTTTTTAACATATACATGCTGCCATTATGCCACTTACTTGCAGGACTAGGAATTATACACTACATTTACGCCGACGACATCCAACTAATTCTACTCATAGAGGACACTTTAGAGAAAACATTAAACCTAGCCAACATGTACCTAAGCATTATAAAACAACTACTGACACAAATGGAACTTGTAATTAATATTGATAAAACAGAATTTCTACACTTAGAATGAAAAAATTCTGAAATCAGTCAAACCTCAATAATACTCAAAGACAACCAGAAAATTGAACTAACTGGAAAAGTACGTAACCTGGGAATAATTATAGATCCTGAAATCAATCTGAAACAACACATATCACTAAAAGTAAAGGAAGGTTATGCAAAGCTCATGGTACTCAGAAAACTTAAACCACTACTAACTCAAAATGACTTCCGAACAATTCTACAGGCACTAATTTTCTCCAGCACGGACTACTGCAATGCCCTTATGCTATGACTACCTAATATTACATTAAGACCACTGCAAATACTTCAGAACACAACAGCTAGAATACTAACTGGAAAAAGAAGGCGGGACCATATAACAGAAACCCTAGCAGAGTTACATTGGCTACCAATTGAACACAGAATTAAATACAAAACCCTATGTATCATTCACAAACTAATTTATGATGAGAAATCAGATTGGCTGAACACAGCATTACGGGTACACACTCCAACAGGAACCTCCGATCAGCAAATAAAGCACTCCTAATAACCATTCCATCAGTTAAAACAGCAAGACTGTCACAAGTGAGAGACAGAGCCCTATCACTAGCAGGACCCATAATCTGGAACTCAGTGCCTCCAGAGATCAGACTACAAAGTGATCTCAAGGCATTCAAGAAAAGTTTAAAAACATGGCTTTTTAAACAAGTATTTTACAAAGAGACGAGAGAATAGAGAGAAATTAGTCAGGAAAAGATAGAAAGGCACCGACACACAGTACTTAGAACTTTACAGTAGATTAGTCTATGAACTCTACACCACAATAAGCATGACTATAATACTATGTGTGATAAAACTACCCGTGTAAGTACCTTAGTACAATTGGTCATGAACTACTTCGCTAAATAACTGTCTAATTTATTTATTTATTTAAGGATTTATATACCGGAGGTTCCTGTATAATATACATATCACCCCGGTTTACAATGAACAGTAACTATCGCTTCAAGTTAGCGGTTTACAATGAACATAGTTAATCCAAGAAACAGAAAAAATATATATATATAACAATGCTAACAATTAATAAATAACAATTAATAAATGAAAATAAATGCAATAACAATTAATAAATAATTAATAAATAAACAACAATAAATATCAATGAAAAATGGCAATAAAAAATGACAATAAATAAAATACAATAGCAGTTAGTAAAATAACATGAGGGTTAATGAGAAAATAACATGGTTAAATAACAAGGTTATGTGAAATATGCTGGGGTAATCGGAAAATATGTGACTGACTTTCTTCCTGCTCTTAGTTCTACGGGAATGCTTGTTTGAATAACCAAGTCTTAAGTTTCTTTTTGAATGTAGCGTGGCATGGTTCAAGGCGAAGGTCTGGAGGAAGCGAGTTCCAGAGTGAAGGGCCCGCTGTGGATAGAGCGCGTTTCCTCAGCGAGGATTTAGCCGGTTGGGTGATTAGTCTGTTTTGATAAGTGCTTCTGGTCGGTTTCATAGATGTGTGTAGTTGAATTTGGAATGTTAACTTGAGCGGTGCGATGTTGTGCAAAGCTTTATGTATCATCATTAAGGATTTGAATTGGATCCTGAATTTAATCGGGAGCCAGTGGAGATGAAGAAGGATTGGGGTAATATGATCTCTTTTTTTGGCATTTGAGAGGATTCTTGCTGAGGCATTAAGGACCATCTGAAGTGGTTTTGTGGTGCATGCTGGTAGGCCCTAGAAGGAGGGAGTTGCAGTAGTCCAGTTTTGGGAGTATGATGGTCTGTAGTACCATGCGGAAGTCTCTGTATAGGAGGAGTGGTTTTAGTTTCTTTAAGGTTTGTAGTTTAAAGAAACATTCTTTTGTAGTGTTATTAACGAATTGTTGAGGCTGAATCCACTGTCTAGGATGACTCCCAGGTCTTTTATTTGTTGCGAAAAGGTATCTTGGCTTTGGCTAGCATTGAGGTGTGGGTGGGACATAGTTTTCCGGTGCTATAATGAGAATTTCAGTTTTGTTTGTGTTTAGGACTAGGTTGTGGCTGGAGAGAAGATTGTTGATAGTTGACAGACAATTATTCCAGTGTGACATAGCTTTGTGTAGTGAGTCTTCTATAGGGATGAGAATTTGTATGTCATCCGCATATAGAAAGTGAGTTAGCTTGAGGTTGCTGAGTAATTGACAGAGCGGGAGAAGATATATATTGAAGAGAGTCGGGGAGAGGGATGATCCTTGCGGTACTCCCCTTTTGGATTCGATGGCGTGGGACTCTTTGTTATTTATCTTGACCTTGTATGATCTGTTTTCCAAAAATGATTTGAACCAGTTGAATGCTGTTCCTGTAATGCCTATGTCCGTTAGTCGTTGCAGGAGGCACTGGTGGTTTACTGTGTCAAACGCTGATGAGAGATCGAGGAGAGCGAGGAGGCAAGGTTGGCCTTTTTCTAGATTAAAGATAATAGTGTCTGATAATGATATATTGTAACCGAATCTTTGACGGCACCTGTTAGAATGTACTATTGTACACTTTTACCTACATTAAATATGTGCCTACATGTAAACCGTTGCGATGGTATTTAACTTAGCAACGGTATAGAAAAGTTTTTAAATAAATAAAAAATAAATAAATGTTGATTTAGCACCGCACCTACACCCAAGGTAGAACCATTGAAGGGGTATGAAGGACCCCTGCGAGGTTCAGATGACACAGACAGGAGCCATCCAAAAAGGTGTTCTTTAGCTTCTGGAAAGTCTGTATGGCTTCAAGTGGCCAGTCCCTTGCATTGGCACTCTTGTGGATAAGAGCAGTAAGGGAGGCTGCCACAGAGGAATAGTTTGGAATAAACTGCCAATAATAATTAACAAATCGCAGGAATCTTGATGGCTTTTACTTTGGCAGGGTCCATGTGAAATCAGTCGTGAGAGACATTGTACCCCAGGAAGGGGGTGTTCCTCCTGTTTAAAAAGGCATTTTTCCAGCTTGGTGAATAGGTAACCCTCTCACAGGCACTGCAGGTCAATGTGAACTTATTGAAAGTGGGCACTGAGGGTTTGTGAGAAGATCAGTATGTCATCCAGGTACACGACTACACAAGTATAGTATAGGTGACAAAAAATTTCATTGACCATCTTTTGGAAAACTGCTGATGCATTGCAAAGCCCAAATGGCATAACTAGATACTCGTAGTGTCCTTCTCGGGTGCTGAAAGTTGTTTTCCACTCATTGCCGGCCTTGATTCGGACGAGATTATATGCCCCTCTGAGGTCTAGTTTGGTTAAAATCTTTGCGCCTTGGAGGTGGTCAAGGAGTTCTGATATTAATGGTAAGGGATAATGGTCCTTTTTAGTGATGACATTCAAGCCCTGGTAATCAATGTGTGGCCTGAGGGAGCCAAGAAGGAAAATCCATCTCCTGCTGGAGAGGAAGAAGGTCTGATGAAACCCCGTTCCAAGTTTTCCTGGATGGCTTGAGTCTCAGGAGGCGACAAGGAGTAAACCCTTCCCCTTGGAGGTTTGAAATCCACAGTTCTATGAGAGTTGGGGAGGTAAGGTTTCTGCCTTTTTTTTTAAATTAAATTGAAAAGATGTCTTCAGAGTCTGCATACTGCAGAGGAAGGCCTGAAAGTTGCAGCCATGGTTAGAAGGAAAGGAGTTTCCACATGCTCCAGGCAAGAATCACTACACGCTTGACCCCACCTGGTGAGCTGTAGGGTAGCCCAATCAAATTGAGGATGATGCAGTTAGAGCCAGGGTGGCCCCAGGACAATGGGATTAATGGCCTTGGAGATCACATGTAAACTGAGTCTTTCCTGGTAGAAAAAACTAGCGCATAAAGTCACCGGTGCTGTAGTTAAGGTAATCTGACCAGGAAAATGATCTCCATATATGGAAGAGATTATCAGAGGAGAAGATCTCCGATCTGTGGGAATGAGGAATTGATCCACCAGTTCCTTCATGATAAAGTTCCCTCCAGAACTTAAGTCCACAAATGCCTGTGTGGTGAATCTTGTGGAACCTAACTCTAAGGTCATGGGAAGAAGTAGTTGGGGAGCAGGAATGATCATCTTTCCACTGGACCCTAGGCCCTGGAGTTTCCTGATTTCAGCAGCAGCCTCTTCTTGGGGGCCAATCAGGTGTGAGCAATCTGCATGGGCTCTTCCAGAGAGGTAGAGGTCAGAGAAGCATGTGCCAGAGGTGAAAGTGGCCGTTGGAACTGGGGTACCAAGGTAATATTTGTTACGCTCACCGCCCGCAGCAACCCCGCGGTGCAGCCCTCTTACCTTGGACCCAGTTCTTCTTCCCTGGTGGTGGTGGGCCGCCGGCTCTGACCTCGGGCATCTACCAGTGCCTCCAGCCTTGCATCACCTCCCAGGCCTTCCAGCCGGGACACCTCCATCCGCCAGGCCTCTCTGCATGGGCAGTGGAGAGATGCCTCCAATGGTGCCGCACCTCCCTCTAGGCGCGTGCGCGTGACACCCTGAGACCTTTAAAGGGCCCGTGGAGGGAACCAGGCTGTGGACCCGGATGATGACGTCATGTCCTGCATCGTATAAATTCCCTGGTTTTCCACAGAAGCTTTGCCTTTGCAACAGGTCTCCTTGGTTTGCCTGTTCCTGGTTTCCAAGTGCTCGTTGCTTCTACGTGTTCCTGATCTTGTTCCTGTGTCTTCGGTTCCTGGTTCCTGTGTTCGTCTTGTCTTCTCATATTGATTGACATCCTGGTACTGACTCCTGCCTCGTTTGACTTCGCCTGCCTTCTCCAAGCCTGAACTCTGCTACATCCAACCTCGCTTGCCTTCTACAAGCCTGACCTCTGCTATGTCTGACTCACCTGCCTTCTCCAAGCCTGACCTTTGCTACGTCCGACTTTGCCTGCCTTCTCCTAGCCTGACCTCTGCTATGTCTGACCTCTCCTGCCTTCTCCAAGCCTGACCTCTGCTATGTCTGACCTCGCCTGCCTTCTCTGTGCCTTGACCATTGCTGCACCTGACCACCCTTGCCTTCTCCGAGCCTTGACCATTGCTACGTCTGACTACGTCTGATATCTGTTGAGTTTGTGGACCCTTGAGCCGAGGTGGATTTGACACAACCTGAAGGAGGCACCCTGCAGGTCCCCATCATCAGCAGACAGATCTGGATGAGGCAGAAGCCCAACTGGAGCTTCACCTTTACCAACCCATGTTCCCTTTGGGTTGAGCCTTTGGGTGCTGGGTCTGGCAGTTCTTTTAGGAGGGGCCTCTGCTAGAGGTGGAGAGATCCATCAAGGTAGCTGGTTTGGAGTAGGCATGGGCAAGATGTCTGGTGGCAGACAATGGTCAAAGGCTGGCAGCGTTCAAGAGTAACCAGGTGAATATAATCTGCTTTGAAGTGCTGAAAAGTGGAATACAAAAATCAGATAAATAAAATTCAGATAAACAGAGTCAGGCAGTGGTCTGTGGCAGGTGGTGTTCAAGAGTGAGAAGGAGTCAAGCCGAGGCCAATACCAGTTATCGATCCAAAGGGAATGGAGGGATGGATAGGCAGGCCAGGAAGGTAGGAGGGACTAGGCATGGTCCCTGGCGAACAATGGAACTGAAGAGCAAAGGCACTGCAACTAAAGAATGAAGACAGGGAGTGCTGGGACTGAAGGCAGGAATAATGTGACAACGTGCATTACTAGTAAGTAGAAAGACATGTTGCTGAGGTGAGAGGGTGATGGTCTGGAAGGCCTTTTATAGGCCTAGCTGTGTTAGGTCAGCCATCCACGCCGCAGGGCTTTTACCGCCATGGGCCCTTTAAATCTTGAAGGGTTGACCACATGCGCGCCTAGGGGAGGTGCGGCGGCAGGAAGTCAGCAACGTCAAGGCATGGGGCAGGTTGGCGGCGTGCTACTGCGAAGAGAAGCAGAGCCAGGCGTGAGAGAGAGCAGCATCCTGCCACAGAAGCATCTCGTTGAAGCTGGGGCTAGCTGATAAGTTGAGAGCAGTGGTTTGTAGGACCACCAAACACAGCATTCAGGTCCTCTATTGTTAGAAACATTATAGGGGATGTGAAAGCTGAAACCTAGACAGCTCAGTGTCTTCTAGAGTACTCTGCTAGAGTTGCTGGATAAAGTATGCAAATGAACCTGCTGGTTATCTGCATCTGGAAATAGTATGGGAGCTGTAGAAGTTGAAACCTAAACAGCTCACAGTGTTCTCTGGAGTCCTCTGCTGGGAGAAATATGCAGATGAGCCATTTGGTCCTTTACTGCTGGAAAGAGTGCAGGGGCTGTGAAAAATTAAACCTAGACTGCTTGCAGTATCCTCTGCTGGGGATGCTGGGAAAAGTATGCAAAGAAACCTTCCAATTCTCTGCTGCTTGAAACAGTATATGAGCTGTGGAAGCTGAACCCTACTCAGTTCGTAGTTTCCTCTGGAGTTCACTGCTAGAGCTGCTGAGAGAAGTATGCACTTTCAGATGAGCCTTCCAGGCCTCTGCCGCAGACAGGCAGACACCACTTCCTCTTAAGCACATTTTATATATATAGATAGTACAATAAAAAATTATATAGTGTATACAGATTTTAAATAAATTTAAAAAGACCTGCAGGATAAGGAAGAATGCATCAATTAATATACTAGAAATGCATTAAAATCAACATAAAAATTCAAGTAAAAATTGTTGCGGACAATTAATTGCCTGTATCAGTCTTGGCTGCCTCACTGCAACCCCTCTCTCTGGCCTTGGTCCAGCACACTCCAAGGGAGGATATGGGACCAAATGGGCTGTTGCTGCAGAGATCCTGTGAAGCCAGGGGACCTGAGGGCTGTGCTGTGCCCCACCTCCTCGCTCCATCCCATCCAGTCAAGGCTGGGAAAGGAGGCAGGGGACAAGGACATGGCACAGCTCTTGGCTGAGAGGTTTCAGCTCTGCCTTTCTTTCCTTGTAACTAGAACACTGTAGGAGAGAGGAGGAGCCACTTGCAAAATCCTGACTTTCTCCGGTTTCATGCACAGCGTGTCTAAAACCTGCCTGTCTGGTCCAAAACTGGGCAGTTGGTAACCTTACACCGCACAAGGTGCTATAGCAAGGGGTGTGCTGCAGTCATAAACTCCTTTACCCCGGGGCTTTGACTAGGGTTAACTAGTGGAGATCCCAAAGGAGTCTCTACGCCAGTGTTTACCAACTTTTTCAAACCCAAAGCACTCCTACACTAAGGAAATTGTTGTATGGCACACTAAATTCCATGGAGGGAGCAGTGTGGACATGAAGAGGAATCAAATGGTCAAAGTAAGAGCTAGGAAGGAACTGAAAGACCCAATCAGATTTCTTCCAAATTTTAAAACAAAGGGAGAGGGGGGCAGAAACACATATGAACCCATCAAGATGAACCAGTTCCCTCTATGTACAAGCACAGAATAAGCGAGAAGTTGGTGTTGTACAAGCAGCTAGCTAACCGAGTCATTCATCAAGCTGCGTTAGGGCTCTAACACGTGTTATGTCGCGTATGTCATGTGATATATGCAATAATTTGCATCTCCCTGCCCAGATACCCTCCCTATTACAGTGAATGTGTTTGCATGCAATTTGCATCATGAATAACGCACATGCATGCAAAGAAAGTCATTACTAGTCAATTTGATGCAAATATCTTATTGTGGCTGACAGAGAAGGTAGTCAGCCATATTAAAATATCTACACCTCCTTGAAAAGCATTAGATGTGTGGTGAGGGGTCAAGGGCCCTAAGGCTCCCACTGCACATTTAAAGCAGCAGAAAGAAATGTAAAAACCAAAATCGCGGCCAAACTGAGAGGATTATCGGGCATCAGTGCTAACCCTTGTCTCAACCCGAGGATGCTGATTGAGGTGGTCCTGACTCACTGAAAAAGTTTTAAATAGTAAAATATATGTGCACGGCGGTGGCAACCAATCCCAATAAACATTACATTCCAGTGCACCTTCCCCCCATATCCACCCCACTGAAGTGCTTGCATCAATACCATGACCCCCTGAAGAGAATCCCTCAACCCCCCACCCCCAGCCCCCTTGATGGAGAGATTCTACTCACCCCCTACCCTTCCTGACACAGAGTCTCCACCCACTCTCCTGGCCCCCCAAAATGAGAGAATTCACCTACCTCCGCCCTCGGCCCCCCTGACACAGAGATTCCACCCACCCCCCTGGCCCCCCCGAAGGGCCAATACTTCAATCTCTCACCCTGATCTCCCTCTATAACCCTACCTTACCTTTACCTGGATCCCACATTGAGACTGAGTGCATCCTCGTACCCGGCCCAGTCGGGGCCATTTTCCAAAATGGCGCCAACTTGACCTTGCCCCAGCCATGTCACTGGGGTAAGGTCTGGGGGATCAGACCCAGCCCACATGGATCCGATTACACATGCTCAGACAGGAGCTCCTACATATTTAAGAGCCACCACTGGTGTGTCTCTTACAAAGATGATATCCAATTTAATAGAGAAGTTACTACAAGTCCATTCGCTATAATCAAAATATCAAAAAAATCAAGGAGTGGAAATAAGAATATTCACTGTATTCACATGTATTCTTATAAAGGTGCAGAACTTACAGTGCTAAAAATAAATAATATTGTGTATTTCTATAATGATATAAAGCCATCAGGCATTGATTGTTTTATAGCTCATATATGGTGCTGATAGCCACTGAACTATGAGACTCATAAACCACAGAGTCCAGCTATGACTTCATAAGCCCAAGTTTATTCATTTACCAATATAGAAACATGAAGACAGAAAACAACTGTATGGTTTAATTACACTCTTTTCAAAAGAAGCATTTTTACGTTGGAAAAGAGAGAGAGTGAGAGACATGAAGCTAGGTTGAAAAAACATTGTACAAATCTCATCTTTATGTGAGTTTCCTCACTCCAAAGGACATCAAATCTTCACAAGAGTGTACTGTTCTGTTTGTATGTCTCACTCTGAATGTCAAAGTAGCCCCTAACCCATACACTACTACCTAAATCTCACCTTGAGTAACTAGGTGGGCCTCATATAGAGGTATAAATACCTAACAATTAGAGTCTCTCTCTCTCTCTCTCTCTCTCATGTATGAAAAAGTTATTGCACTCTGCAGAAAGAGCTATGTGAAGTGCTAAGATAGCACACTTTGCAATAAATAGGCTATTACCATAAAACACACCCCTCTTCCTATCACATGTGATAGTCTGATGAATCCTGGCCTCAGAAATCCCCTGCTATCTTGGATACTGTTTTTGTCTCTACCACCTCCACTAGGAGGATATTCCATGCATCCACCACTCTCTCTGTAAAAAAAATATTTCCTAAGATTACTCCTGAGTTCTAGAGTCTCCTGTGCATTGAAACCTTTGAGATATTGGAATGTCTATCATATCTCTCCTATCGTGCCTTCCCTCTTGGGTATAAATGTTTAGAACTTTAAGTCTACCCCCATATGCTTTAGAATGAAGACCACTGATCATTTTAGTAGCCACTCTCTGGACTGACTCCATACTATTTATATCCTTTTGAAGGAACAGTCTCCATTTTCCTAGTAAAGTCTCACCAAAGACCTATACAGGGGCAATATCACCTCCCTGCATTTTTTTATCTACTCATTTCTTACTGTTCTACAGATCAAGACCAAAATATTTTTTATTCTATCTTCACACAGTATTTCTTCCCTTCCTCTTTTATTTACCTTTGATTTCACACATATCCCATCCATTCTGTCATCCTGGGGGTAATTTTCAAAAGGAGTTACATGCGTAAATGTAGCTACTATTGTAGCAATTTTCAAAAGCCATTTACTCAAGTAAAGTGCACTTATGTGAGTAAATCCTATAGACAAGTCAATGGCATATATTGTAGCAATTTTCAAAAACCCACTTACTCAAGTAAAGTGAATTTACTCCAGTAAACCTGGTTTTTACTCGAGTAAATGCTTTTTAAAATCAGGCCCTAAGAGTCTTGGAGCATTTATTTACTCTAAACTAACTTTTTTGTCAGCAGTAGAATTGAAATGATTTAAAAAAAAAAAAAAAACAGCTTTTATAAAGACAATTGCAAAAATATTATTGTGAATTGGAAAATTTTACAAAATATTTGCAAACTATGCACAAAATTCGAAATTCACTTTTCACATTGCTTGGTTCTGCTGATCTCTGCTTTTTATACTGCTACATTCATACGAAATGCTCAAAGTGGTTTAAAGGAAAAATAAAATGAACAACCCATGAAACTGGCTCGATTGCATCCCTTACTGCTGAAAATCTATGCAATGGGAATCTGCAGGCATCATAGGTGGAAGATGGAATAATTACTTTCATAAATTCTCCTACAACATCCATAGCTGCATAAATAAATAGTGCTGCAAAGACATTTCTATGCTGATGGTCAGTTAAATACCATTTTAGAGAAAGATTGTGAAAAGGCATATTTAATAAAACAATATCCACATTCACCATATGGAAACATGTACATCGCGGAAACATAATGCAGCGAAACAGAATATATACATTCATATGGTTCACGCTTACCAGCAAAAGCAGAGAGAGACAGCAGAGCCAAAACAGCGGCGAAAGCTTTAATTTGCATCCTGATTTGATATAAGGACTGCAACTTGGAATGTCTTAAGCCTGGCAATAGCAGTTTTGTTTTCAGAAGGTTTTATGGTTGTAGCTCTTCTTATAGGGGAAGGTTCAGGCTTATCTCATGATGGCTGGGAACTGCAGCACCTGGCAGGTTGTTTACTGTTAGTTAGTAAAAGCATTTTATTCACAGTGGCTTTTGTTTAAGCACCGGCATGCCCCTTTACAATAAATGTTATTATAACTGTAATCCCCAGTTGCTGAAGTTTCACAGAAATGGAAAATGCTGCAGTATTTGCCTCCATCTTTGGAAGATGCCATTAGCTGCAGAAATGCCACAGATGACTCAAAATTATGCAGGGTTGTTAAATCTCAAGCAGATTGTGGTGAATTGCAGGAGATCTTTGAGAGGCTGGAAGATTAAGCTTCCAAATGACAGATGAAATTTAACATGGACAAGTGCAAAGTGATGCATATAGGGAAAAAATAATCCTTGCTGTAGTTACACAATGTTAGGTTCTATCTTAGGAGTTACCACACAGGAATGAGAGCTAGGCATCATAGTGGATAATACATTGAAATTGTCAGCTCAGTGTGCTGTGACAATCAAAAAAGCAAACAGAATGTTAGGAATTATTTGGAAGGGAATGGAAAATAAAATGGAGGATGTCATAATGCCTCTGTACCTCTCCATGTGAGACTGCAGCTTGAATACTGTGTGCAGTTCTGGTCACCGCATCTCAAAAAGGATATAGCTGCACTGGAGAAAGTGCAGAGAAGGGCAACCAAAATGATTAGGGGCATGGAATGGCTGCCACATGAGGAAAGGCTAAAGAAGTTAGTGCTGTTCAGTTTGGAGAGGAGACTACTAAGGGGGGATATGATAGAAGTTTACAAAATCAGGAAAGGACTTGAACAAGTTAATGTAAATCGGTTATTTACTCTCTCAGATAATAGTAGGACCAGGGGCCACTCCATGAAGTTAGCAAGTAGCTCATTTAAAACAAATTGAAGAAAAATTCTTATTCACTCAGGGGTAGATTTTCAAACCGCGCGATTTGGCGTACTTTTGCTGGCGCATCAGGCGCAAGCAAAAGTACGCGGGATTTTAGTAGATACGCGCGTAGCCGCGCGTATCCGCTAAAATCCTGGATTGGCGCGCGCAAGGCTATCAATTTCGTATAGCCGGCGCGTGCCGAGCCGCGCAGCCTACCCCCATTCCCTCCGAGGCCGCTCCGAAATCGGAGCGGCCTCGGAGGGAACTTTCTTTTGCTCTCCCCTCACCTTCCCCTCCCTTCCCCTCCCTAACCCACCCGCCCGGCCCTGTCTAAACCCCCCCTTACCTTTGTCGGGGGATATACGCCTCCCGGAGGGAGACGTAAATCCCTGCGCGCCAGCGGGCCTCCTGCGCGCCGGGACGCGACCTGGGGGCGGTTCCGGAGGGCGCGGCCACGCCCCCAGACCGCCCCGGGCTGTAGCCATGCCCCGGGCCCGCCCCCGGAATGCTCCTGACATGCCCCGAAAACGCAGCGCGGTTCGGGCCCGCCCCCGACACGCCCCCCTCAGAAAACCCCGGGACTTACGCGAGTCCCGGGGCTCTGCGCGCGCCGGTAGGCCCATGTAAAATAGGCTCACCGGCGCGCAGGGCCCTGCTCGCCTAAATCCGCCCGGATTTGGGCGGATTTAGGCGAGCAGGGCTCTTAAAATCCGCCCCTCAGTGCATAGTTAAGCTCTGGAATTCATTGCCAGAGGATGTGATTTCATCAGTTAGGGGTAGATTTTCAAACACGGCGCGTTCGTGTACTTTTGCTGGCGCATCAGGCGCTAGCAAAAGTACGCGGGATTTTAGTAGATACGCGCGTAGTCGCGCGTATCCGCTAAAATCCTGGATCGGCGCGCGCAAGGCTATCGATTCTGTATAGCCGGCGCGCGCCGAGCCATGCAGCCTACCCCCGTTCCCTCCAAGGCCACTCCGAAATCGGAGCGGCCTTGGAGGGAATCCTCTAACGCCCTCCCCTCACCTTCCCCTCCCTTCCCCTACCTAACCCACCCGCCCGGCCCTGTCTAAACCCCCCCCTTACCTTTGTCGGGGGATTTACGCCTCCCGGAGGGAGACGTAAATCCCCGCACGCCAGCGGGCCCCTTGCGCGCCGGGACGCGACCTGGGGGCGGGTACGGAGGGCGCGGCCATGCCCCCGGACCGCCCCGGGCCGTAACCATGCCCCCGGGCCCGCCCCCAAAACACTGCCGACACGCCCCGAAAACGGCGCGGCGCTCGGCTCCGCCCCGACACGCCCCCCAGACACGCCCCCCTCTGAAAACTCCGGGACTTACGCGAGTCCCGGGGCTCTGTGCGAGCCGGTGAGCCTATGTAAAATAGGCTCACCGGCGCGCAGGGCCCTGCTCGCCTAAATCCGCCCGGATTTGGGCGGATTTAGGCGAGCAGGGCTCTTAAAATCCGCCCCTTAGTGTAACTGGATTTAAAAAAGGCCTCTGTTGGAAACAAGATACTGGGCTTGATACTTGGTCTGACCCAGTATGGCAGGTCTTATGTTCTTAATGGCAGTTGATCCTCTCCTTCTCCCAGTATGCCTCTACTTCAGACAACGACCCCAACCTGCCAAGCAGGCCTTTATTTTCCTTCCTCACTGCCCCATATTACTAACACAGTGGGGGATTTTTCAAGTGTCCTTCCCTGAGATGGGTTTCCAAGGGTTGGCTGCTCTCTTCATCTGCAACAGCAGATCTGACCATAAGTGCAGGGACTGTGAGCTGATGTACGCTCATAGTCAGCACAGTGACCTTTTCCCCTCTGGCTGAAAGTTTCCTATTTGGCAGGGCTGGATTTAGGGCAAAAATTGTTGATCGATCCCCACCCCGTACCCCAATCCCCTCCTACCCCCAAATCAAATGGGAACTTCAAAATCAGAGTACATTGGATCTCTACACCAAATTAATATCAAAACAGCATTAACTGGCAACACTTGGTAATAAGCCTACTGTGAGACCTTGAAAGCGGTCAAGGCTTGATACTTGTCTCAGAAGAAAAGGGAGATAGGACTCTGGCTGGCTCTCTACACCACTTTTATTCTTTGAAAACTGGTTCTTTAAGGCATTCTGAAGATTCTGTCTATATGTTCTGTCACACCTACCTATGAAAAGGCAACACTGCAAATATTACATCAGGCTCTAAAACACCAATACACCTCCTATTTGGAAAACTGAACAAGTCAGGCTGCAATAAATCCCTACACAGGAACTACATGCTAGCAGAATACCTAAAGCCTCAGTCTCACAAGCAGAACACAGATAGACCCTCATCAAACACAGAATAAAGGGACCATAGAGACTGACTAACCAATTAGCCAGATTCTTATGCAGCTCAGCTTACCAATGGAAAAACATCAATACTATGGCTCCCCTGAAGAGAATCATTCAATCCCAGCCCCCTTGATGGTGAGATGCTACCCACCCCCCTAACCCTTCCTGACACAGAGACTCCACCCACTCTCCTGCACCCCCCCCCCCCCCAAACAAGAGACTTCACCTACCTAGCATGCCTCCTAAAACAACAAACAAGAATATTACTAAATATGAAACACGAGCCAGCAGATCTCAGTGGATGGTAACCTCTGGATTTTGGCTAGTGGCCACAAATCAGAGGCCATACTCCAGTCCAGGTTTTTAAAGTTTGGAGGGTAATTAAGGGCAGTTGCTTTGGACTGCTTACATAGATACAGTCACACTATATAATATTCCATCCCTTTAATATATCAACATTACCTAAAAATAACAATAAATACAGAAACAAAGTTCTCTATAGTCCCCACTCCGAGACTCCTCACAAACCCCTGATTTACTCCCCACTCCCCAAACCCCTTACTCTCCCTGGATCCCTGCCACCCTCCTCACAAACCCTGGCTCCTTCCCTCTTTCCCCAACAACTCACTCACCCTGGTTCACTCCCTTCCCTTCCCTCCATGATGACCTTCGGTTCATTCTCTCCCTTCCCCCCATAGCAAGCACCACTTCATTTACTCCTTTCTCTCCCCATGGTGAGCTGCAGTTCATTCGCTCCCTCTTCCCTCCCACGGTGTTCACCTCTGTACTTGTAGATATTTCTTTCCTTAATTTACACGATGTATCAAAATGACTTACATGAGAAATAATCTCTGAAGACATGGTTTGGTGCTTGACTGCCATTACTGTGTGCTCCAGAACCTCAGCAGATAGGCTGTGATGAGCCACCTCCAAAACTTCCTCTATATGAGCTGCAATATTGTGGATCACTGTGAAATTGTGTAAAATGCAGCCCAGCATTATTACTTTTGAAACTTTAACAATTAGTGCAGTATATTAGATAACGCCTTTCATCAAATTATATTCTAATTATTAGATACAATTTTGCAATAAATCCTCATTTGCATTGATGTTTGTGTAAGTGTTCTTTTTTTTTTTTTATAGTTTACTTGGAGAAGGGTCCTGCTCCTTTAAGGACCACAATAGTAAAAATACATTTTTATCTGGTTTTGTCAATTGAGGCTATTGTTACCTACAACCTCAGGAGAAATGGTGGCTATAAAAAGACCCTTTTGTGGTTAAACATATAGGGACTGATATTCAGTTGCTGAGTGGCTACTTAAGTTAGCCAGATACAGCTATCTAGCTAACTTAAGAGGGATATTCAGCGGCACACTGAGATTGGCTTTTATTACAAAAATTGCTTGCTAAATCAAATTTGAACAGTCAATGGTCCAACCATAAAATATCCTGGACTTCTAAATTCATTATCAAATGTTTCTAATCGCCCCTACAAAACAAAAGATCCAAAGTATGCCCCCCCCATATGGGTTGGTTTATCCACCAATTGACAATAATTTGCAGCTGCCATTAGTATTAACAACTTCCTTGTGTGAGCGCAAGTATCATCCCCCACAAATAATGTTTTCTCATATTTTAGATGAATAGCAAGCAAAATGTCAATGAATCTTTGAATCTGATTAATCAGGATAAACTTTTGATTAAATATAATGAACTTTTGCAGGGATGTGAGAGAGAAATTTTCACCCTGTAAGCCAGTAACATTGCTCTCATGAAAAATAACTTTTCACGGGGGGAGGAGAAACGAGATCCGGAGCCAGAGGAAGATTTCCCAGACTAAGCTACTGACCTGGTAGGTGCTGACGCCTGGAGAGAGGTGGTGAGACCCCCTTCCCCCAGTTGGGCCCTGCTGACGTCATTCAAGAGTGCCTGAGTTCACCTTTAAATTTCAGGGCCCAATGGCATGCAGCCACAGCTGCGCAGCACAGGAGCACGCCCCTGGGCGCAAAATAAGGAGGAAAAGAAAACCTAAACCTAGACTTCTTCTCCTGTTTCTTGTCAGCATTTCATGGACCCATGAATGATCACATTATTCGAACCAGTGAGTCATACAATAGAGACTGTGTAGGTGAAAATTCACTCTCTGGAATATCTTTAAGTCCTGGGCCCATTCAGCCACCCCCTCCAGTCTGCTGTAGTGTCTTTTCTGGAAGATTTGCCTTTGCCTAGGAACAATTCTGATACTCCAGTGGCCTCTACCCATCCTCAACTGGCTCTAGAGACTCCTGGGGTGGAGAACCAGTCAAAGTTAATTCCACCGGCTTTGGTGGCTTCGAGGGTCAATACCTCAGTTGTCCCTTTTCCTTCAATATTTCCCCTTTTGTGTGGGTTAGCTGAAGGAATTGAAGAACCAGTTAATGAACTCTCTTGGATATGTGGAGATTGGTTGCTAAAGTTGATGAAAATGTATCTTGTTCAATGTCCCAGATTCATATTTTTTTGAACAGAAGTGAGATCTGAGATGGAAGATCAAGAAAATAGGACTAAAAGCATAGAGGATTCTATTTTAGTAATCAATTCTCAGTTAAACTTGGTACAAGCTGTTTGTACATCCTTTATTAAGGATAACTTTATTGTTTGTAATCAGCTTGAGGTAGTAGAAAATGAAATGAGATCTTGTAATCTATGTTTTTTAAACTTTCCTGTTTCTAGGTTACTTTCACCTAGAGAATTATTTAGGAGATGAGGTATTAAACTTTTGATGAAGATAAGGTTCCTGCTCTTTTTAAATTGTATTATCTTCCTAAAAGGAAAGTGGTAATTGACAAGGAAGGAGAAACGGATGACCTGGATAGTCCAGGGACGTCTACCTTTTTAGAAGATTCAGTTGACAATATTTCAACTAGAGCTACTTCCTTAGTTTCCTTTTCTTTAAAACAAGATAAAGATCTGGTCTTTCATAAATATTTTCAATGCAAAGATTTTTCCTTTTATGGGCAAAAAATTCAGATCGTAGGGGGGAAGTGACGTCATCCCTACAGCATGGTCGCTTGAGGCGATAGCTTCTCTCCCATCCATCCTATAATAAGCTCTATCGGATAACCCGGGGCAAATTTTTTACTTCTGGAAAGCATCAGGGGTCGGCTAATACCTCAGAGATGCATCCCAGGAAAAAATCAACGGACTTGAAAGCTTTCTCTTATGAAGCAGGAGGTTCAAGATTTGTGGCCCTATGTGAAGTACCCGGGCTGGGAGAACACGAAATGGCGGACGACCCGCTTCAGCCGGATGCAGAGGCTGCATGCGCTGCGGCAGAAGGAAAGGAGGCAAGTCGGCTGGGAGCAATGTCCGAACCTACTAAAGGTGACTTTCAGCAATGGTTTCTAGAAATCCAAAAGGATATTAAATCCATTAAAACTGATATGCAGGCTGCGCTGGCTGAGTTTCAGTCTGAACTCGGGGACTTTGGTAGGAGAGTTGAGGATGTGGAGAGCGTGGTTGAGGGGCAGGTGGTGGAAGTCTCACGCCTCCAACAGGACGTCACAGTGCTCCAAAAGTCCAACGAGGAGATCTTGCTTAAAATGGAGGACATGGAAAACTGATCGCGACGCGCTAATATTAGAGTGCGGGGAATACCTGAAACGGAGGAATTTGCAGATGTGACTTCGGTAGTGCAAAAGCTCTGTAGAGCGGTGCTCAATGGCAGATCAGAGCGGGGGGATTCGCTGGACTGTGACATTGTACTGGACCGGGATCACAAAGCACTAAGGGTTCCTAGGATGAATACCCCCAGAGACATTATAGCATGCCTGCATAGTTTTCGTATGAAAGAGGCCATAATGCAGCAAGCCCGCAAGATGGGCACCATTACTTGGGAAGGGCAAAGTGTTACTATTTACAATGATCTGGTGGCGGCCACGTTGCAAATAAGACGTGACTTTCAGCCAGTGACCGCGCTTCTTCACCGTGAAAATCTGCGGTATAGATGGGTATACCTGCCTGGGTTAGCTTTTACCAAAGATGGCCGCACACACTTTATCAAGATGGCGTCGGAAACAGCTATGGTGCTGGCCGGCGAGGGCTTGATTCTTCCTGAGGTGGCGAGTGGAGTACAAAAATCTACAACAGCAGACCGTCCATGCTGGCAATGGAAGGGGACAACAGGATCCAGACTGCAATGCAAATCTAATGGGGCCGACGGGTCACAGGCTGGCGGGGAGGACCCAGCAGATACTTGATTTTGGACAGCTGAGGTTTAAGTTTTCTCTTTGGAGATCTTATCGGTCTTTTCCCAACTTTTGGATGTCCACTGATGGATTTGATGCTGATATTTGAGGAGTGATCCTACCATGGTTTTGCTTATTGTATATCCTTAGGATTTCTCATATTTTCTACTGTTCTCAATGTTCCAAGTTATATATTGATTGTGTAATGCTGGATGGAGGGTTGATGGGGAGGGAGGGGGACCTCACTTCACCTCGGTGAATTCCCTGCCAATGTTACGGAGGCGGGGGTGCAAGGGGGGGGGGGGGGGGGGGGGGGGAGTAGGGAAGGATAGGGTGGAAATTCACAGCAGATGGTGGAGGTCAGACCACTGGTTACTATGTTGGATATTTTATGGTATCTGGGGTAGGTTTCTGATGACAGTAGAGTGGTGGGGTTTGCTATAGGCAGAATGGAAGAGCGAAGCGGGCTGACCTTTTAATGATATCTATTAAAATAGTTTTTCTGAATGTTAAGGGCCTTAACCACCCAGCCAAATGTCATAGCCTATTTAAAGAAGCGCTTAGCTTGAAGGCCAATATTTTGTTTATTCAAGAGACTCACGCAAGCGGCATGAAGGATTACTGCAACATGCTTGTTTCCCACTAGCATTCCTGGCTGCTAGTACGCCTAAATCTAAATACACCGGAGTGGGGATCTTACTTTCCATGGATATTATGGCTCAAGTAGACTCTGTTTTTAGGGAGCCCGAGGGTAGATTTATAATAGTGTCCCTTTATATTAATCAGATTTTATATACTTTGGTAAATTTGTATAACCCCAACACGCTACAAAGGGAGACGCTGCAGCGACTTGATGATCACCTGCTTCAGTTTAAAAGTGGCAAGTTGATCATTGGAGGGGGGGGGATTTTAATTTGGTATGTAACCCCAAGGTTGACTGCTCCAAAGGAAAGGGGCATTATTTGCAGTCGACAGCAGAGCTTTATAATTATTTCTTAAAAAATGGCAGGTAGTCGATATTTGGCGGGAACGGCACCCTAGTGGGAGGGATTATTCTTACTACACTAAAGCTCACGATATTTACACCAGAATTGACTATTTCTTTATTGATAATACCTTGCTGGGGTTAACCTCTGATGCTAACATTGGAAACATTTTTTCCCTTAAAACCCGTTATTACTGTAATGCTTGTTGCTGTAAAATGTTCTACTGTGTTTATCTGTTAAATGTAAAGCCTGTTGCTGATTTATTGTTTCACTGTAAACCGAGGTGATGTATATCTATACGTACCACGGTATATAAAAATCTATAAATAAATAAATAAATAAATAAATAAACAAACAAACAAACAAACAAACAAACATTACATGGTCTGACCATACTCCTATATGGTGGTCTTTTCATAGTGCTGGAACTGATAATGGCCGCAGATTTTGGCGGTTGAATGATTCCTTAATCAAAGATGGGGCGGCAGAACAAGACATCCGCACAGTTATTAGGGATTATTTAATCACTAATAACATAGAAGGGACCACGCCGGTGTTGCTGTGGGATTGCCTTAAATCAGTCCTCTGGGGAAAATTCATCGCTCTGGCTTCACATAAAAAGAAAGAAAAGCTTAGACAAAGTCATATCTTGAGAGACAGATTGGCAACAGTGGAAAAAGCTCATAAATTAAATCCCTCTAGGAGTCTTTTGAAGGAGCTGGGGGATATCAGATATAAGCTACAACAGCTAGATGCAGATGAGAGGGCTCATCAGTTAGACCTAGTTCGACAAACCTATTACGAACATGGTAATTATGCGGGAAAATTGTTATCTCACACTTTGAAATCTTGAATGGCCCAATCTCAAATCACTAAAATTAAATCCTCAGAGGGGAAGGTAGTTACGGTAGGGGCAGGGATTCGATCGCAGTTTAATCAGTTTTTTGCCACACTGTATTCAAGAGAGGATAGCGCTTCTGAGGTGGACATTCAGAACTACCTGGCAGAGGTTCAACTTCCCAGTTTAGAGGAATCATTGGTGGAGGGAGTTGGTCAACCTATTACCTCTGAGGAGGTGCTAGCTACTATCTCTGACCTGAAGCCGGGAAAGGCGCCGGGGATAGATGACTATACCTCCCGGCGGCGAATGTGGCGGGCATTACAATACTGCCTAAACCTGGGAAAGATCCATTGCTTTGTAGTTCATATCGACCCATATCACTTATTAATATCGATCTAAAATTGTTAGCGAAAATTTTGGCAAATCGCTTGAAATTCGTAATTTCACTGTTGGTACATGATGACCAAGTGGGTTTCATGCCTGGCCGAATGGCAGGAGACAATATCAGAAAAGTGGTAAATATAATTCACTATGCTAAAATGTGTTCCATTCCCTCACTGCTCTTTGGAGTAGATGCTGAGAAGGCCTTCGACAGGGTACACTGGCCCTTTCTGTTTCAGGTGCTAAGGAAGGTTGGGCTTGGAGTGGGTTTTCTCACTTGGGTCCAAGAAGTTTACAAACAACCCGCTGCATGCATTAAAGTGAATGGGGGCTATTCGGCTAATTTTGAGGTACAGCGGGGAACTCGTCAGGGTTACCCCTTATCACCATTGTTATTTGCTTTATGCTTAGAGCCTTTGGCTGTGAAAATCAGGGAAGCGGAGAAGGTTCAACGGATCACTATTGGAGACAAAACTTATAAATTAGCATTATATGCTGATGATGTATTATTTACCCTGGCCGCTCCTGACTGCTCTCTCCTGGCCGCTCCTAATACCGCTCTTAGAAGCGGTATTAGGAGCGGCCAGGGAAAGTGTCTGCCGTCCATGATTCCCCAATTAAAATTGAAGTTTCCTTTTAAGTGGGCAAAACAAACGGTGAAATATTTAGGAGTTTTGCTAGGTTCAGACTATAAAGATCTGTTCAATTTAAATTATCTGCCACTAATTAAAAAACTGGAGAGAGATTTACAGACCTGGGATAGGTTGACTCTTATATGGCTAGGTAGAATTGCTGCCATTAAGATGACCGTGTTCTCAAAAATTGACTATTGCAACTCCCTCCTCCTGGGCCTCCCTGCAAGCACCACTAAACCCTTACCCTTACAGATAGTCCAGAATGCAGCCGCTAGAATCCTAACAAACTCCAAAAGAGGCAACCACATCACACCCATACTTAAGAATTTACATTGGCTCCCCATAAGCTTCAGAATCATCTATAAGTCTCAATTCCACACTTCAAATAGACCGATTAGAGAGGCCTATAAACAAACCCTCCAACCCCCCCCCCCCCCCCCCCCCCCCAATCAAATCCATTATGCACTCCCTCACTAACAAACGGGCCTTCTCCTTAGCGGGACCAGCCCACTGGAACGACATGCCCCCTGACCTCCGCCAGGAAAGCTGCCCACTAAACTTCAAAAAAAACTTAAGACCTGGCTGTTCACGCAAGTCTTCCCCTAACACCACAAACAGCTGTAGAGACCCAATCTCTTCATAGCCAATTCTATTCCCCAGAAAGGTCAATGGTTACCCTACCATGCTATGTTATGTTACTCGGCAGACACTATAATGTATAATGTATATTGTTGATATGTTTCCAATTTCTGCACTACTAATTCCTAGTTAAAACCTCCTTCATTCCCTCGTTTGTTCTGTTCCCCCCCTTTAACTGATTAATCTTTGGTTAATCATTCGCTGTTCAATGTAATCTATCCAAATCTCGTTCGATGTAAACCTTTCGTTTGATGTAAACCCGATGCGATATGACTTGTGCCATGAACTTCGGTATAAAAAAAGAATTAAAATAAATAAATAAATATATTCTTACCCAGGATTGCATACCTTTTTCAAACGTTACCATGTATAGTGTCATCTACCTTATGAAAGGCCTTCAAGTTAAAGTTTTTTTCCTTTATATGGAAGAGGAGACCTCCAAGGGTGGCACAGGCGGTACTCTACCAACATGAAAAAGATGGAGGTTTGGGGGTACCCAATCTTCTAAAGTACTACGTTGCCTCTCAATTACGAGCAGTGGTGGACTTCCATAATATTAAGGAAGTTAAACAATGGGTACAATTAGAAAGAGATATGGTTTCCAATGTAATATATGACGATTGGTTTTGGGGGAGGAAGCCTCCACCACCCGATATAGGGCTTCGGTCTCCCTGCACGGCAACTACATTGCTTATTTGGCATCGTTGGTGAAAACAATTGATGGGAGACCGCACGTATTTTTACTCCACCAAAACTCGGGGATGTATGGATTTCCCAGCAGGGCGTGAAAGGAAAATCTTTCATGAATGGGCTAAAAAAGGGATGTTGACACTTGGTCAATTCTGGTTTGATCAAGGGGTGAAACCCCTGGCGGAGCTGCAAACTGCATATCAGCTGGGCACCTCCGATTATTTTGCATACCTACAATTGCGCCATTTTCTGCTATCTAGATCAGTGCGCACGGATATGCGCCATATTAAGGCATGGGAAAAGGACTTGGGAGGGCTCCTGTCGGAGGAAGAAAGGGAGGTATGTTTCTCTGCAATTGGTCGCAGCTCCACCGCTGCTTCTATGGTGGAGAACGGTTACAAACTGTTGTTCCGATGGTATATTACCCCACACAAGCTGAAACAGATGGGGCTCAGCAAGGACTCACTATGCTGGAGGAAATGTGGTCAAGAGGGCGACTTTTATCATATGTGGTGGACTTGCCCAGTAATAAAGCACTTATGATTACAGGTGGAAACCTGGTTCAGTGACCTGATGCATGCACCCATATCTTTTACCCCAAAGGAAGTGCTTTTGCATATCCCAGAGGCCAACATGTCCAGTGAACACAGGCTCCTACTTCGTGCTGTTGCCCACGTTGTGCGGGGCGAAATTGCTAGACGATGGAAGGACCCACGAGCGCCCTCATTATCAGAAGTGTTACAGAGACTGAAATGGATCTACTATATGGAGTATCTGACGGCCTCCAGAAGGGATACTATGGCTAAATTGCATAAAACATGGCAGGTTTACCAGCAGTGGTCTGATTCCCATCAAGGTTGAATAATATCCAAGGGGGGGGGGGGTTGGGTCTCCTGGGTGGGAGTTAATTTCTATTGGTTTTAATGCATTAGGACCCATATGCAGAGCAATGTTGTCAAGTGATACGGTTATAATAACTGAGTTTCTTGGTAGGAAACGATGTTTTCTGTTTCTTTTTTGCATTGTTCCGTATGGTGACATGTACTTACAATGTCAGGCTGTATTTTCTGTGTACTTGAGTTCCATATATGATGGTTGCCTGTTATTATGTTATGGTTCTGTATGTAATAAACAGATAATTACAAAAAAAAAAATTCAGATCTTTCCTGATGTTTCTAGGGCTCCTCAAGTCCGTAGGAAACATTTTTTTTCTCTTAAACAAAGGGCTCTAGATATTGGAGCAAGTATCTTTTTAAAATTTCCATGCAAATGTTTAGTAACCTATCAGAATAATAAATTTGTTTTTCTTGATCCCTTACATCCAGACTGCTTTTTAAGGGACAAGACCCTGGGAATTCCTATTGTCCTTACTAAGTGATTAATAGGTGTTAAATGCTAAATCATGCTTAAAGTGCTTCTCCACGATACAAGGATACCATACCAAAATTTGTAGAAACAAATATCAATTTTTTATTGCATATCAGTAAGCAATACAGGTACCCTCAGGAGGTACAGAGTCGCAGCAGTTCTCTGGTAAAATGCTCAGGAGAAGCACTACTCTCTGTGTCTCTCTCTGTACATTAGTGAAGTCTTCTTTTTATAGATAACATAGACAGTCCTAATCCCTAAATTACATGAACCTATGGGAGTATCATGTACACAGTTTTTCATGTCAAAAAGAAGATAAATTAGACCTATTTTACCCTGATCCCTTTCCCAAATTTTCCCAAGTTGGGGCCTACTTCCCTAGTGGTCACATCAAAAAGTCCTTTGTCCTGTCATTTTTTTCACCCTCAACGAGATTTCCAAGACCTAAGCTGTTTGTTCAGGTGCTACTGTAGTTGGAATATTAGCTTGAGAGTCTGACCTTTTCCTTCTGCTCATTGTGACTCTATGATTATCCATCACAAGTTTTAGACAGCTCTGGCTGCTGTCCAAATATCTCCTGTAATTTCTCCAGGTCAGGCTCAATAGGGCATTTAGGGTTCACATGGCCAGAACTGCAAGCAGGCCAAGGCAGCAGAGGATTATGGGTAGATCACAGTCTCCATGTTGGTCTCAGACTCAAGCACACATATCATTTTCCTCTTGTTCCAGTTTCAAATGGCAAGAGTGGCACACCAACATACCAGAGAGGTCAACAGGTCAGTGAAGATAGACCATGGCAAGTAGGCCTAAAAGTGTAGTCTAGCAACTAACCCTTGGTTTGTGTCAGATGTACAGGACAGTGCATGTATCCCTCTAGATCCCTAATAATGTAAGTGATATATATATATATATATATATATATATATATATATATTCATCAGTTTGCAAATGGCAGCATTAAGACTGAGTTCCACTGATAGTCATCCAGCTCTGTTGTTCAGCTGCAGGTGCGGCTACATTATCATGACAGTTTTAAGTTATGGTTTACATTGCATGAGCAAAGAAGTACTATATGAATAACTAACAGCAATCTGCAAGAGGAATAGATCAGGAAAGTGCGAGAAGCCAGGAACAAAGGGATGCAAACTAAGAGTCAGAAGAAGAATTCACATTGTCTTTTGCATACATAATGTGGGACAAATTACAAAGGTGTTGAAAACATAAGACATGTTCTGGTCATAGGCAGCAGTGGGAATATAGGTATACAGAAGTGCCACATTACCAGAAAACATCCATAAGAGGTTGTAAACCACACTCTAGGTAAATAGCATAATAGGTAGTGTTACAGGAAGAAATGCCCAAAACGTTATACAGGGGAAATCATAGTAGAAGGAGTAATAACCAAATTTAGTATGTTGGTTAAGGTTAAAAGCAGGGGGAACAGAATATGGAAAACCAGCAATGTGATTACTATAGGAACAGGCTGCAGAAGAAGAAATAAGGGAAAAGACTTGTGCAGAGGCAACAGCAGTAGGGCAAGCAAGAGAATGATAAAAACAGGAAGCATTCGGTGCCTTCAGTTAGCTGCATTCCTTACAACAAAGAGAACAGCATGTATTTGACATGGCATGCAGTCCAGCAGGCAGAATTATACATCCCTCTTGAACCTTGAATCACCACTGACACAATGAAGTTCACAACAGGGAAGGGAAGATCCAGCGAAAAGGACAGGTTGGCAAAGAATCAGGAATTCTCAGGAACACTCAGGAATTTGAAGAAATTCAAAAAGAAAAAAAATCAATGTTATAAGCTAAACCCAATTTAAAATCACCAAGAGGTGAAGCCAATCAATGAGCCAGCAACCAAAATAGTTCATTGAAAAAATGCTTGGCAAAGGTATCATAATATGCAAGAGACTTAAAATACAACAGTCTCACGGTAAATTACCAATTATGAAGCTGGAGACAAAACAAAAGAAGGTTCACTGCTAATAAAGTTAGAAAGAAATACACAAGCAGTGACAGGAAATGAATTTAGAATAGTTCGACTAATCCTAGCTCATAGAACATTTGATCCACACCAGGGCATTTCACACTGTAAAGTGGCAAGCAGTGAATCAGGGTGATTGGTTAGTGTGATCAGACAAGCTTCCATAAATAAAGGTAAAGGAGAACAAATCAAATAATCATTTAGGTGACTCAGCAAGTAAATACATATACATATTAGAAGTTATAGAACTGGAAAATGCTACAAAATGCTTGGAATGTAAGGAATAATAAAAACTGCATTAATTCAGACTGTATCATTAACTTGAAAATCTAAATAGTGGCATTTGCAAATAGGTACATAACTAGATATTAATGAGGTATATCATAAAAATATTTTTGTGATGACAATCAGTTATTTCATGTCAAATAAAGGTACATTGCCTCATAAAACAAAGGAAAACAGCGTCTAGGTAAGGGCCCACCCCCCCCCCCCCCCATAGAACAAGAAAAAACATAAAGAGAAGATCAGGCATAAAGTGTGAGCACTTAAGTCCACATAAAGAAGGGTGCAAGATGGCTTCTGTGTGCAAAGGATGGGATGATTTCTGAAATCAATGACACATAGCATATACAGTTCTCTTAGTTTGGTGCATTTTTGACACTGAAGCCAATTAATGAGCCAGCAACCAAAATAGTTCATTGAAAAAATGCTTGGCAAAGGTATCATAATATCATAAGTTAGATGTATATGTTATGGATTAAAGCTTAATATAAGCAAAACAAATTCAAATTAATCAATAAGAACATTCCATAATGTCAATAACTCCCTGCATCTAATAATCCCTGCACACACTATTACTAAAACTGCATAATGTTCCCACTTTACTATAAGGTAACATATGGTAATTGTTGTGTTCCGCCCCCGTGGCTGTCCACGAGCGCGGCCCCCTACCTCATTTCCTGACCAGGCCAGCAGCAGTATCGGATCTGAGTGCCCTGCGTCCGAGCTCGGCGCCCCTGCGCATCAGCACGGGCCTCTGAGCGAGCCGCCGGGTTCGGAGACGTCCTGCTCCTCCCTTGCAGTCGCCTGCTGCTCTCCTCCGCGGCCCGAATCCAAGATGGCGTTGCCATCTTAGGCTCGAGGCCGCGTCCCTTCACCAGATTTAAAGGGACCCTCATCCCTTTAATTGCTCTCAGCTGATTCCTATCCACAAGGCCAGAGGAAGTATAAAAGGAGACTTCCTCTGACCCATTCCTTGACTTGGCAACGTCTCCTGTGAGTGTTGTTTGAGTCTGCTTGCTCGGTGAGTTCTAGCGTTCTTGACTCCTTGTTCAGTTTCGTCTTGGTACTCCTGGTTCCTGACTTCAGATTGGCTAGCAGTGATTCCTGGTATTGACTTCGGATTGGCAAGTGGTGATTCTCTGGTGTGTGACTTCGGACTGGCAAGTGGTGATCCCTCGGTGTGTGACCTCAGACTGGTAAGCGACTGACCCTCTGGCACTTGACCTTGGACTCTTCCTGACAATTGTATCCAAGGGCCCACCTAAGTCCCAGCGGCCCGGGTCCCTAAGGGCTCCTCCCAGGGGGACCGCAGGCTTCCAGGGGTGAAGCTCCAGTCAGCCCTTGCACCGTACGTCTGTTCCTTGACCTCTCAAAGGTCCACCTAAGTCCCAGCGGTCCGGTCCCTACGGGCTCCTCCTGGGGGGACCACGGACTTCCAGTGGTGAAGACACACCTCCGTTTCTTGACATCAGACTCTTGGCCCGCCTTCACAGTCGCTCCTGTCTACAGTGCCGAGGGTCAGCTGGTCACATCTTCTGTTCTTGCCTCGCCACCTGACGGGAGAACCTACGGATCTTCCTCCAAGGTATACCATCCTCTCATCGGCCCAAGGGTTCACAAGCCTGAGCATAACAGATTGCCAAGTCCATGGACTCGGCGGAGGTATCTGCCCGCCAGGCCATTCCTGGAATGGCCCAGCGCCTGAAGGATCAGCAACAGACCCTCGATGCCTTGGTCTCTGTGGTACAGGGGCTGACCCAATGCCTCGAGGCATTAGGGCCCGTGAACCCTATGCTGCCATCTCCATCTGGGGCTCAAGGAGCCCGCACTACTCAGCCACACACCGTCCAGGCCTCCAGGGGCGACCTGGGGCAAGTAACTCCCACTCAACTCCCGGCGCCCTCTCGATACGCCGGAGATGCGAAGTTGTGTCGAGGATTCCTCAGCCAGTGCCAGGTCCATTTTTCCTTGCTGCCTGCGCAGTTTCCTAGCAACCTAGTCAAAACCAGCTACATTATGTCCCTGCTCGACGGGAAGCCTCTGATCTGGGCCTCTCATCTGTGGGAGAGAAGGGACCCTATCTTCGAAAACTTGAGTCAGTTTCTGTCTGCCTTCCGGCAGATGTTTGATGAACCCGTCCACAAACCCACTGCGGTCTCAGAATTGCTCCAATTGCGACAGGGTACTCGGACAATGGCCGAGTACGCAACGGAATTCCACACCCTGGCTGCAGAGCTGAATTGGAGGGAGATTGCCCTGCACGGAATCTTCTTGGAAGGGCTAGCCTCGTGCCTTCAGAATGAGCTAGCGGCGAGGGAACTCCAGACGATCTCAATGGCATGATAGAATTGGCCAATCGAGTGGATCGTCGAATGAGGTTTCACCTTCCGGTAGTTAAGGCAGTGAGAAGGCCCTCACCTCCGTCCAAGAGTGCATCTGAAGCCCTTCGGGCACTTGCTGAAGAGCCCATGGAGTTGAGTCGTGAGAGAGTGTCTCCTCAAGAGTGTTGGCGGCGCACGAAGGAAGAACTTTGCTTTTATTGCGGCATGGCAGGCCATTGAATAGCCACCTGCCCAGCACGACCGGAAAACTCTCAGGCCTAGGACCTGAAGGAGGTCTTTTCCTGGGCTGTACTGCACCTGCACCTCCACTAACGTTGCCAGTGGCGTTAACCTCGACAGATGGGGAGTTCCACACGCTAGCTCTAGTGGACTCTGGCGCCGGCGGCAATTTTATAATGAAAGGCCTGGTGGGACACTTAAAGATCCCACAAGTTCGTCTCCCTGTTCCTATGTTCATCTCCTCGATCCAAGGGAAGCCTCTTCCAGAACAGGTGACACACACCACGATTCCCGTCCAGCTGAGGGCTGGGGCCCTGCATCAAGAACAGATGTCGTTCTATGTCCTGGAGTATTCCATCCATCCGATCGTCCTAGGTCTCCCTTGGCTCCAGGAGCACGAGCCCCAGTTCGATTGGAAGACTTTGCAGCTGGCTCATTGGGGGCCGAATTGCCACAGCAATTGCCTCCACTCTGTGGTTTCAGTATCCTGTCCCATAGCTTCCACCAGCCTTCCAGGCCTGCCAGCCCCATATGCCGCATACGCGGATGTTTTCTCAAAACAAAAGGTCGAAATTCTACCACCGCATCGATCCTTCGATTGTGCCATCAATCTTCTCCCAGGGACGGAGCCTCCTCGAGGGTGCACCTATGCCCTTTCTCCGGCTGAGACGCAGGCCATGAAAGAGTAAATCGAGGAAAACCTGGAGAGAGGATTTATCCGGAAATCAAAGTCCCCAGCAGGGGCTGGGTTCTTCTTCATCGCCAAGAAGGACGGAAATCTGCGCCCTTGCATTGACTACAGGGGCCTGAATGCTATAACAGTCAAGGACCGCTATCCGATGCCCCTCATCTCCGAACTCTTCGACCGGTTGCAAGGAGCACAGGTCTTCTCCAAGCTGGATCTCCGGGGAGCTTACAACTTGATCCATATCAAAGAGGGTGACGAGTGGAAGACGGCCTTCAATACCCGAGATGGCCACTACGAGTATTTAGCAATGCCATTCAGACTCTGTAATGCCCCCGCGGTGTTCCAGAACACCATGAATGAGATACTCCGCGACCTCTTGTATCAGTGCGTGGTCGTATACTTGGACGATATACTGATATTTTCAGATACCCTGACCGCTCACCGCCAGCCACATCATCCAAGTGTTACAGTGTCTCAGAGAGCACCAAATTGTATGCGAAGCTTGAAAAGTGCCTTTTTGAGCAGGAGTCTCTTCCCTTCCTGGGATACATAGTGTCCAGAGAAGGCTTTCATATGGACCCCTTAGAAGCTGAAAGCCATTCGGGAATGGCTGCAGCCATCAGGACTAAAGGCACTCCAGAGGTTTCTGGGTTTCACAAACTACTATCGATCTTTTATCCCACATTATGCGACCATCGTTGCCCCAATGACAGCCCTGACCCAGAAAGGCACGGACCCAAAAAAGTGGCCTCCTGCGGCAGAGGCTGCCTTTTGTCTCCTCAAGAAGGCGTTCCTGTTACAGCCGTGCCTTCGGCATCCAGATCCGCAGCGGCCGTTTGTCATCGAAGTGGACGCCTCCTCAGAAGGCGTAGGCGCCATTCTGAGCCAGACCTCCGAAAGTCATAAGCTATGTCCGTGTGCCTTCCTCTCATGCCAGTTCTTCCTGGCAGAATGGAACTACGCCATAGGGGACGAGGAGCTCCTGGCTATAAAGGTAGCCTTAGAAAAGTGGTAGCCGAGGCTAGAGGGGGCATAACACCAGTTTACAGTCTACACAGACCACAAAAACTTAGAGTAACTGCAGTGGGCTCAACGACTCAATCCACGGCAGGCACGTTGGGCCCTATTCTTCACTAGTTCAACTTCGACTTCGTTTGCAGACCCGCTGGGCAGAATGTCAAGGCTGACGCTCTATCACGTGTCTTTGAGTCTACAGAAGGTACTGAGGAACCACGGTTCATCATTGAGCCATCCCTTATTCTCCTGTCTGCTACCACGACCATCCCTCCCGGGAAAACCCCTGGTTCCGCCGCACTTGCGGAAACAAGTCCTAGCCTGTGCTCACGACTCCCCCTGTTCTGGCCCACCCTGGACAATCCCAGACCTTACAAACCCTGCGCCGATACTATTGGTGGCCTAAAGTCAACAAGGATGTCTGGGCATACGTGGAGTCCTGCCAGTCATGTGCTCGCCACAAGCGGATCCCTGGTTCAATCCTGGGCTTACTCCAGCCTTTACCAGTGCCCGCCAGAACCTTGGACTCATGTGGCAACCGACTTTGTGGTCGACCTGCCACTATCTAATGGCAACACGGCCATATGGGGGGGTCGTTGACCGGTTTTAGTAAAATGGCACATTTCGTGCCACTCCCGGGGTTGCCGTCTACTCCCCCAGCTAGCCCAGCTGTTCGTGCAGCATATCTTTTGGCTGCATGGCCTTCTAGAAGCATCCTTTCAGATAGGGGGCCTCAAATTTACTGCCAGGTTATGGAGGGCCCTCTGTCAAAAGTTTGACATTAACTTAGACTATACGTCGGCGTACCATCCCCAGTCTAATGGTCTTGCGGAGGAGAGGACAAACCAGACGTTAATAAAACAATTCCTCCGAATTCTACGCCAACGAAAAACATGATGATTGTCCAAACTGCCTACCCCTGGGCGGAGTTCGCGCTTAATTCTCATCTCTCTCGGCTACCGGATCCTCGCCGTTTCAGATAGTATATGGGGAAGCAGCCACGCCCGCCACTGCCAGTTCCCATCACAGTTACTTCCCCGGTAGCTCAACTTTCGGCAGACGAGTTACACCGCTTGTGGGACCTCCACACGACGTGCATTGGTCCAAGCCAGTCAAGCCGCTAACAAATACACAGATCAGCGAAGAAGGCCTTACCCCCTGTTCAGGCCAGGCCAAAAGGTATGGCTAAGTACTCAGTTCATCCGCCTGAAGCTGCCATCAGTGCGACTAGCTCCGCGTTTTATTGGACCTTTCCCTATCATTTGTCAGGTTGGTGCCGTTTCATATCAGCTTCGTCTGCTGCCTTCCCTCAAGATACACAACACATTCCATGTGTCCCTCTTAAAGCCCTTGGTGTTGTCTTGGCCCTCAAGCACGCCTCCGACTCCCCAACCTATTGCCCTCGAGGATGACCTCACTTTTCAAGTCCGCGAAGTCTTGGACATAAGAAGCGGTGGAAAGAAATGGGAGTATCTACTAACATGGGAGGGGTTCGGCCCCGAGGAAAACACCTGGGAACCGTTGGCCAACATCCTGGACCGGGGATTGCTTGAGCAATTTCACTGAGACCATCCGGCTAAACCCAGGCCTCCGGGAAGGCACCCTAAAGTGGGGGGTAGTGTGTGTTCCGCGGCCCGTGGGTCATCCACAAGCACAGACCCCCTACCCTCATTTCCTGACCGGGCCGGCAGCAGCATCGGGTCTGACTGCCCTGCGTCCATGCGTCGGCACGGGCCTCCGGGCGAGCCGCCAGGTCCGGAGACGTTCTGCTCCTCCCTTGCAGTCGCCTGCTGCTCTCCTCCGCGGCCCAGATCCAAGATGGCCACCGCCATCTTAGGCGCAAGGCCGCATCCCTTCACCAGATTTAAAGGGACCTCGTCCCTTTAATTGCTCTCAGCTGATTCCTATCCACAGGGCCAGAGGAAGTATAAAAGGAGACTTCCTCTGACCATTCCTTGACTTGGCAACGTCTCCTGTGAGTGTTGTTTGAGTCTGCTTGCTTCGGTGAGTTCCAGCGTCTTGACTCCTTGTTCCAGTTCCGTCTTGGTATTCCTGGTTCCTGACTTCGGATTGGCTAGTGGTGACTCCTGGTATTGACTTCGGATCGGCTAGCGGTGATTCCTGGTATTGACTTCGGATTGGCAAGCGGTGATTCTCTGGTGTGTGACTTCAGACTGGCAAGAGGTGATCCCTCGGTGTGTGACCTCGGACTGGTAAGTGACGACCCTCTGGCACTTGACCTTGGACTTCTTCCTGAACATCGTCTCCAAGGGCCCACCTAAGTCCCAGCGGCCCGGGTCCCTACGGGCTCCTCCTGGGGGGACCGTGGACTTCCAGTGGTGAAGACACACCTCCGTTCCTCGACGTCATGACTCTTGGCCCGCCTTCACAGTAGCTCCTGTCTACAGTGCCGAGGGTCAGCTGGTCACATCTTCTGTTCTTGCCTCGCCACCTGACGGGAGAACCTACGGATCTTCCTCCAAGGTATACCATCCTCCCGTCGGCCCAAGGGTTCACAAGCCTGAGCATAACAGTAATAATGTTGGCTGTATAATAAGGTAGTTGACTTCCTCATGGTTCTGGCTCTGTTGTAATAATTGTTACTCTATTTCTTTTCCTTTTATTTTCTTCTCCTTCCCCCTTGATGTGGGCTAGTATTTTTTGAATTTATGGGCATATGTTTGGAAGTATTCTGTGTTTATGTAGTATACTAATTCTTTTTTTCTGGGATTGTTTCATTGTAACAAATGATATAATCTAATAAGCATAAAAGAAAAAGAAAAAGAAAAAAACAAAAAAAAACTTTCACTAAAAAGGAAGACAGAAGCTCTAGAAAAAGGTTGCAGAGAAAGGAATCTTAATTTTGTTAATTTTGTAGGTGTCTGACAGTTTCTCCAATTGACACAATTAAAAACATCTTAATGAAGTTTTGAAGTATGCATTAGAGACTTTACCACCTATTTTTATGGCATATAGTCTCTCTGCATTAAAACAAGGTTAATGTAGAACCTCGAGCTAAGGACACATTGATATCTACAGATAGCTTTCATCTGACGGCTGTTTTGAAATGTTCAAAAGACCATCATATCTATATTTCTTGTGACCAGACAGAGACTGGCTTGTATTTGTTTTATTGTAATAAAGAATAATTGTTTTATGATCAAAGGTTCAGGATTTATCCTGATCTTAGTAAGGATAAACAGTACAAACACAAGTTTGTTGTTTTAGCTCACGCCTTGTCATTGTTAGCTCAAGGCGAGTTATATTCAGGTAATTTAGGTATTTCCCTGTCCTCAGTGGGCTTACAATCTAAGGCCTAGATTCATCAAAATACTGTAAATAAAGCAGAAATATTGTTACGCCTGTCGGTCGCAAACTTGCTTGCCTTATGCCTTCTACATCGACTCCCCTGGGGAGATTGGCAGCCTCCGCCGGCTATCGCCAGCCTGCACGCCCTAGTTCCCAGGCCTTCCTGCATGACCGCCATCTTGCCCCGGAGTTCCATAGGCACGCGCGCGCTCTCGGGCCAGTCTTATCCACATCATGGAGGGAACCTCGGGGGCGTCCCCCTGGTTGATGTAATTTCTCATGGACATTTAAGCCGGCTGGCCCTGCCTGCCTATGACTTGGCAACAAGTTCCCTCATTGCTGAATCCACTCTTCGTACCTGCATTCCAGTTCCTGCTGCCTCGACGAGACACTCTGGGTACCCGCTCCTCGGGGGCCCTATCCTGTCTCTGGCTATCCGTTCCTCAGAGGGCCTTGCTTCTTGGACAGCTACTTGCCCTGTTCCCCGGGGCTTCCTCTGAGACCTCCACTCTCCTACATTGAGTACCCTGCTCTGCAGACCTTTGCCGTACCAACGCTACTGTGGACACTCTTCAGTGTACCCCGCTCTGCGGACCTTTGCCATGTCAATGTTACTGAGGACCATCATCGGTATACCCCGCTCCGTGGACCATTGCTGTACCAACATTACTGAGGACCCTCATTGGTGCACCCCACTCTGCGGACCATTGCCATACCAACGCTACTGAGGATCCCCATCGGTGTACCCCGCTCTGCGGATCATTGCCAAACCTACACGACTGAGGAACCCTCACTGGTGTACCCTGCGCTACGGACCATCACCGTTCATCCCTACAGAGGACTCTCCCGTGGGTATACCCTACTGCACAGACCTGAGGCACCTCTGTATCTGTGTGACTTTCTGTTTCTCTCCCTGCTCCGTGGGCAGTGTCACTCTGCTTCTTTAATAAAGACTCAAGGACATTCTAGCTAGTATTAACATCAGCTTCCTGGGCTGACGCTCCATGGTTCCACCCTCTGGAGTCACCATCTCTACCTCTTCTGCCATCTCCTCTTCATCATCTCTCTCCACACCATTTCTCACTCCTCTGCATTCCTCACTCCCCCACCACTTTACCACCACTCCTCCAATCCTCCTTCACTCCTCACTCTTCCACCACCACAATAATAAACTGAAAAACAAGGCAAACTAACAAAAACTTCCACACAAGAGACAAAGATAAAGGTAAACAGATGAGAACAGAAAACAGGACAACTCGCTCAGAAATTGCAAAGAACCTTCACTAAACTAAAACCAAGTAAGAACTCACCTCCTCTCTTCTCTCTCCCACACCTGACACACCCTCAAAGAGGCAATTGCAGGTAGCTGGTGTATATAAATATATAAACAAAGAAAATAATGCACCAGATGTAAAATGATGTGCGACATGTAATATGACGCATGATGCAATAAGATGTGACACGATGCGATAAAGTATTGCAATTTGCAAAACTTACCTACATGATGGGGTATATCAGAAATTTCCCTAACCACACCCATCTTTTTATCGCAGACGCTAATGTGCTATATTTGTTAGGGTTTGTGCATGTGTGGGGCCCTGGGCTGAGGTGAGAGATGGTACAGCCCATGGGGAGGAGCCCCGTGAGTTTCACCGTCGGGAGGCGAGGGATCCTCTCGTGAGGCAGAAGGCTTGAGCAGAGACATGCAGTCATTGGGCCCAGTGCCAGAGGCTCCTGGGGGGGGGGGGGGGGGAGGCGGTGCAAGCACTGTGGTTTCTAAGGAGGCACCTGGCAGAAGGGAAGCAATTGCGGGGAAACCCAGGGATTTCCCCTTCTCCTCTGTCTCCCATGAACCTGAATAATTCTGAGGAATTTGCTGGTGAAGGGGAGCCTGAGGGGGGATGTGCCATGTGATGAGTCCTCTGATGTGCAGAAATGTTTCCCAAGTTTCGTTCTCTCCAGCTTAAGGCATATTTGGCAAGGAAGGGGGCAGGGGGGAAGCAGCCCTTGGCGGGAAGGTCTCAGTATCCCCTAAAGAGGCCTAGAGTAGCTCCAAAAGAGGGGTCCTGGAGTCTCTTGCGTTTCCTTGGTCTGGAGGGTGCCTCGGGAGATGAGGACAGTGGTCACAGACCTTGGGAGGACTTGCATGAACCACTAGATGTGGGGAGTGTCCCCGCACATGGTCCCGGGGGGGGGGGAGGGTGATCCCATGGATAGTGATCCAGATGCCGGCCCACAGGCTGATAAGGAAGCGACTGATCTGGATGAAGCTCCGAATTCAGAGGGGGATGACCCCAGGGTTGTCCGGCTGTTCTGGAAGGAAGAGTCGAGACCTCTCATTCCTCAGGCTCTGGAGGAGCTGGAGATTTACTTGACTTGAGGGCAGTGGATGCAGTCCACTGTGCACCAAATTGTGCCCTGTGCCCCTCGCTTTGCTCCTCTCTCGATTCCGTGTGGTCCCGCTGTTCACATGCTCCCAAAAAAACCCACATTTTTTTCCCATTGGCTAGGCGCTATTAATTGGGTGACATCCAGCAACAGAGTTAGAGGTGCTGCCAATGTTTATCACGGATGTCCCCGAGGTCTGTCTCCTTGGCTGTGGCTAGGCAGACCCCAGCACAGTGCACTGTGGAAGCTATAGAAACCTCAGTAATTGAGGTGCCCATCAGACCGGGACCTGCAGGTCATCTTCCCACAGCCCTCCCACTCACTGGTGTTTCTGACCAGAGGGGAGCCAGAAGCTGACAGAGAGGAGGTAGGGCATCCGGGCTACCTCAGAGAGTGATAGCAGGTGCGGTAAGGTCTGGGAGAGGTGGCACAAAGAGGGAACAGGCTCAGATGGGCAAGTGGAATCCAGGTGGTTCTACACAGAAAAAGGGCCTTGGAAAAAAAGCACAAGTGAGTGCCAGCAGCAATCTCGTGGCATCTCGGTGCTCAACACCGAGATGCCACGACCCAGAACCGAGAAGACCAAAAACCATGTGGGTCTTCCGACCAAGTTAGTCGCACTTCCCCCCCACCCTGCATCGCTACCCGCAGTATATGCGCAAATCGCAGCGGCCCGCGAGGAAAATGCTTCGGCATCCCCTCATGAGCCCTGTGTTATGAGAGAGCACAGCCCCCGGGAGGAGCTGCGCTACAAGTCCCCATCCTGGCTGGCCTCACGCTTGTCTTCTGAGCATCTCCATGGAAGTCCCACGCCATGAAGCAGGTTCTACCGAAGTCCCATTGAGTATTTCTACCCCATAAGGGATCCAGGTGGCCTTACGCATTATTGGAGAGACAGGCCATTTGAATGGGACCCCCGGTCCATGCGGGAGAGATGGCCCAACTACACCCCTCAATGTGTATAGATCCACCCCCACCCCTACTGTGAAACCTCACCATTCCCCTATACTGATGGGGAATCGGGAATGCTTCCTCCAAGTCTGCATCCATTGGGCAGCAAAGAGACGTGCAGTCAATGCCACTGTACTTCATCTGGACAATTAGCTGGATCCTGTGGCAGCAATGTGGATGGCAACCTCTAACATCGAAGCCTCCAACGGGTACCCACGATGCATTGCCCCAGCTAACCGCGGAGCTCAGCAAGTCTATTTTATCGAGCGCAGATAGAGCCTTGCAGGGAGAGCGCAGGGGAAGGGACAGACACAAGCTGGCGAGGCGCAGTCAATCAACATCTTCCCCAAGCACTGGGTCTCCCAGCACGCTCTCCTCTACCTCTGCAACTTCACGTTCCTCCTCGGTAGTGAAACATAAGTAGTGGGGGCAGACCAAGCGGGAGCAAAAGAGGGAGCTGGAGTCAGCCAAGCCTGTACAGAGGGAAATTGTGAACTAGGTGCGGTCATTCGCCAAAATGGCTTCCGTGGTCATGCTCGTGGAACCATATGCTGTGCAGCCATTGCTCACGTATCTCGACGCCATCTTGGGTGCCTCCAAGGAACAAAGCAGGTTCGCATGGCTGAACTACGATGAAGCTTTTCGGAAAAGAATGGCCAACAAACCTACCAGGACGTCAGCCTTTGGCTTATGAAAATGACTGCACGTACCCCGATGCCAAAAATGGAGCATGGCCCTTTCACCGTGAACAGGGGCGGAATGCGCAAGCCAAGTAACTGCAAATCCCCAATGACATCTGCTGGAGATTTAACCGGGGAGCTTGTTCCAATGCAGAATGCTAGTACAAGCACATCTGCAATTGAGTCCAGCACCGCACCAGGGAAGCAAACGCCTGCTCAATGATAAGTGAAGGGCAGGCCCTGGATATCGCCCCTGCCCCCGTTAAGTGGCAGGCCATGCTCCCATGGTTAGCGTACTACCCAGACAGGGCCGGGGCAAATACTCTGCTGAGAGGTTTTCAAGATGGTTTTTCCATCCCCCACATGGGTTTTCCCATCCCCCACATGGGTCGGCCCCTTCGGCGCACAATTTGTCCCACATCATCAGGGAGAAACTCGAAAAGGAGGTTCAGCTAGAGTGGATTGCTGGTCCATTCACCGATCCCCCATTGGACCATCTTGTCCTGTCTCCCCTAGCTGTCGTACTGAAGAAGGAGCCGGGAAAGTACAGGTTGATACACAATCTTTCCCACCCGGTGGGGGATTCCGTGAATGCCCATATTCACTCGGAGTTCTGCTCAGTGCAGTATTCATCCTTTGACATGGCAGTAGAATTGCTGAGATCATGTGGATAGGGCGCACCGATGGCAAAGGCAAATATCGAGTCTGCATTTCGGCTACTCCCAGTTCACCCAAGCAGCTTCCTGCTGCTCGGATTCTGCCAATGGGATGCTCGATCTCCTGCACCTATTTTGAAATGTTCAGCACCTTCATTCATTGGGCTACCGCAGAGGCCACCAGGCTAGCGTCTCCATTACCTTGATGATTTACTGTTCATAGGAAGAGGGTTTATGGCTGAATGCAGCAGATTGTTTGACATGTTTCACAGTTTGGCGTGGAGGTTTGGCATCTCATTGGCAGCGGATAAGTCACAAGGCCCAGTGATGGTCCTTACTTTCCTGGAGATTGAGCTCGATTCCACACATATGGAATCGAGTCTCTCCAGCGACAAGCTGGCAAGGCTGGCCGATATGATGGCAGTCACCATGCAAAGTCAGAAAGTCACATTGAGACACATGAGGTCCCTCATAGGCACTTTGGCCTTCACAGTGTGAGTAATTCCCATGGGCAGGTTCCTTCTGCACCGCTTAATCTGGGCCTAGTACATGACCACCACCATCTGCATTTAGGAAAGGCAATCAAAGAAGACCTGGTCTTGTGGTCTACATTCTTTAGGGACTTCAGTAGTGTCTAGCGTGGCTTCCCAGGCCAATCATAAGTGATGACCTTCAGCTGTACTCTGACGCATCAGGAGGCACCGGTTTCAGCATGTACTTCAAAGGTGCCTGGTATTTAGCACAATGGCCAGACCATTGGGCAACGACTGGCTTAACCAGGAATATCACATTTCTTGAACTATTCCCCATTGTAGTTGCCTTGCACATCTGGGGCGATGTCCTTAGTTGCCAATGGGTGGTTTTATGGTGTGACAACACAGCAGTAGTACAGCCGATTAACAAGCAGACCCTAAGTGCCTCCTGATCTCAGAGCTGCTGAGGGAGTTCGTATTATGCTACTTGGGAATGAACATTGTGGCGCGGGTGAAGCACGTTCCTGGTATGCGCAATGAGTTGCTGATTCTCTTTTTCATTGCAAGTGGTCCCTGTTCTGGAAGCTGGTGCCACAAGCAGAGCTGATTGGCAGAGAGGTTCCAGAGCAGCTATGGTTCTTTGGAACCGGACAGCATATGAGATACTGCGAAGATCACTTACTCCATCCATCTGGAATGCCTATATCTGCAACTACAACAAAATGAAGGCGTTCCTCACTGCGAGCGGTTGGTCCGGTCACCGGGTTCCCGAGGACTTACTGATTAACTAACTATAATGTGTATGCCAAGCAGCACGGGGTATCCGGGAACATGGTTCCCTCGCACCTGGCTGCCTGGGAATTCTCCCTGAATTTAGAAACTGGATGAGCAGAGCAGTACTTCTCAGTAAAAAGAGTGATGCTGGGCCGGGCAAGAGAGTTCATACCTCGGTACGACCTGCTGATGTTGCTGTGGAGCATCATGCCCTCAGTAGTGTCTAGTGAGTTTGAGACTGCACTCTTTCGAGTCACTTTTGCGCTCGCATTCTTCGGCGCCTTGCGTGTCAGCAAATTCACTGCACCATCGCGGAACGCATCTCAGATGTAGGGCTTGCTGCGGGAGGACGTCAGTGTCTCGAATGGCATGCTATGCCTGACACTGAGGCAATCTAAGACTGATCAAGGGGTGTGCAGTCAACTCATCACCCTGGTGGCAGTCAAAGGTCTGCTAACATGTCTGGTGGCAGCCATGATGTCATACCTGGTTGTGTGTCATACCTGGTTGTGTGCGGAACGATGGCTCCCGTGTGTACAGCGGCCCAGGTGTACCCCAAGACACGTTTCCTTTTTCTTGCAGCCACCATCCATCATCGTTCAGCGTGGATAGGGAGCTCACTCATTCATCAACCATGCGCGCAGAAGGGCCGTGAGAGGGAAATATGGTCTCAACCTGGAATTGACTAGGATGTGCAGAAGAAAAAAATGTGTTTTGGTTTGTTTATTCATTTTGTTGGGACCTCAATTCGTTTCATAAGTTTCAAAGCAAAAAAAAATAAATGTGTTTATTAGTTTGATTCGTTTTTCGTTTGCCATTAAAGTCAAAGGGGGAAGTATTGCAGCCTGTTTTTGGCTGCAGAATTGGGGTTTTCTTATTAATTTAATCAAAACTTCTGGGGAGCAATCATCAGAAGGGAAAAAGAGCTCCAAGGTACTTAGACTGTATCAAAGTGGCACCAGAGTGGCATGAATAACCTAAGGCACCATAAAGGGGAAAGGGGTACCAGGAGTGGCAAGAATGCCTTAACAGAGGAGCAAAGCAGCAGTGAGGGTGTCAAAAACACACCACAGCTTCAAAAGAGAGCACCGATAAAAGATGCATGAACCCTCAAAGGCAGCACGAGAGGCAAAGTGGCATGACAAGTGGCATTAACATCCTACAGCACAACGAAGGGGGAACATAGCAAGCAGAAAAGATGTCAGAAAAAACTTGAAGGCGCCAATAAAGGGACAAAGCTGCAGAAAGACTAGCATCAACACACTGAGGAACCATGATAGTGGCAAGAACACCACAACATAAGAACATAAGAATATAAGAAAATGCCATACTGGGTCAGACCAAGGGTCCATCAAGCCCAGCATCCTGTTTCCAACAGTGGCCAATCCAGACCATAAGAACCTGGCAAATACCCAAAAACGAAGTCTATTCCATGTAACCATTGCTAATGGCAGTGGCTATTCTCTAAGTGTAGTCAAGGAGTAGAGTCGTCTCACGTCTGGTGCATGGTAGCAAGGCAGAGTGGCAGAAAGGTGATAGGGGCAAGACAGGCAGGCACAGTGGAGGTAGTGTCAGGTCCCTATGGTGTTGATAGGGGTAAGACAGGCAAGCACAGTGGAGGTAGACAGACCCCTCTGTTGTTGCTAGGAGCAAGACTACAATACCACAAGAACCTGACTAAACCTCCACTGTGCCTGCCTATCTTGCCCCTATCAATGCCAGAGGGTGATGACTGCCTCCACTGTGCCTGCCTGTCTTTCCCCTATCAACACCAGAGGGTGATGACTGCCTCCACTGTGCCTTTTTCTTTTTTCTTGCAGCCACCATCCATCATCGTTCAGCGTGTCTTTCCCCTGTGGAGGGACAGTGGAGGGAGACAGACCCCTCTGGTGTGATAGGAGCAAGAAAGGCAGGCAAAGTGGATGTATAGTCAAGTCCCTGTGGTGTTGATAGGGTCATGACAGGCAGGCACAGTGGAGGTAGACAGGCCCCACTGTGTGATAGGGGCAAGACAGGCAGTCATAATGGAGGTATAATCAGGTCCCTGTGGTATTGATAGGGGCATGACAGGCAGGCACAGTGGAGGCAGTCATCACCCTCTGGTGTTGATAGGGGAAAGACAGGCAGGCACAGTGGAGGCAGTCATCACCCTCTGGCATTGATAGGGGCAAGATAGGCAGGCACAGTGGAGGTTTAGTCAGGTTCCTGTGGTATTGTAGAGCGGTGGTGGTCCCGCTTCACAAGAGTGGGAACAGAGAAGAGGCTGGTAACTACAGACCGGTTAGCCTCACTTCGGTGGTGGGAAAAGTAATGGAGTCACTGTTGAAAGAGAGAATAGTGAACTATCTACAGTCCGGAGAATTGATGGACCAGAGGCAGCATGGATTCACCAGGGGAAGATCCTGTCAGACAAATCTGATTGACTTTTTCGACTGGGTAACCAAGGAATTGGATCAAGGAAGAGCGCTAGATGTCATCTACTTGGATTTCAGCAAAGCTTTTGATATGGTTCCGCACAGGAGACTGGTGAATAAAACAAAAAGCTTGGGAGTGAGTGCCGAAGTGGTGACCTGGATTGCAAACTGGTTGATGGACAGAAGACAATGCGTGATGGTAAATGGAACTTTCTCTGAAGAGAGAGCGGTTTTAAGTGGTGTACCGCAAGGATCGGTGTTGGGACCGGTCCTGTTCAATATCTTTGTGAGCGACATTGCAGACGGGATAGAAGGTAAGGTTTGTCTTTTTGCGGACGACACTAAGATCTGCAACAGAGTGGACACGCCGGAAGGAGTGGAGAGAATGAGGCGGGATTTAAGGAAGCTGGAAGAGTGGTCGAAGATATGGCAGCTGAAATTCAATGCCAAGAAGTGCAAAGTCATGCATTTGGGGAGTGGAAATCCGAATGAACTGTATTCGATGGGGGGGGGGGAAAGGCTGATGTGCACGGAGCAGGAGAGAGACCTTGGGGTGATAGTGTCTAATGATATGAAGTCGGCGAAACAATGCGACAAGGCGATTGCAAAAGCCAGAAGAATGCTGGGATGCATAGAGAGAGGAATATCGAGTAAGAAAAGGGAAGTGATAATCCCCTTGTACAGGTCCTTGGTGAGGCCTCACCTGGAGTACTGTGTTCAATTCTGGAGACCGTATCTACAAAGAGACAAGGACAAGTTGGAAGCGGTACAGAGAAGGGCGACCAGGAAGGTGGAGGGTCTTCATCGGTTGACATACGAGGAGAGATTGAAGAATCTAAATATGTACACCCTGGAGGAAAGGAGGAGCAGGGGTGATATGATTCAAACTTTCAGATACTTGAAAAACTTTAACGATCCAAACACAACGACAAACCTTTTCCAACAGAAAAAAATCAGCAGAACCAGAGGTCACGAGTTGAGGCTCCAAGGAGGAAGACTAAGAACCAATGTCAGGAAGAATTTCTTCACGGAGAGAGTGGTGGATGCCTGGAATGCCCTTCCGGAGGAAGTGGTGAAGTCCAAAACTGTGAAGCACTTCAAAGGGGCATGGGATAAACATTGTGGATCCATCAGGTCCAGAGGACACGTATAAAAGAGCAGGTAGCAAAACACTGCACGGAGCGGCAGTAGCCACAGAGGCATTCACGGAGCGGGATGCCAGTGGCCAGTGGTTGGTGTCCATTTAAAGAGCAGGTAGTAAAATACTGCACAGAGCGGCAGTAGCCACAGAGGCATTCACGGAGCGGGATGCCAGTGGCCAGTGATAGGTGTCCACCTTCACGGAGCGGAAGGATGGAGGGCTGTCATCTCCCAATTAAATAAATAATAAAAAAAAAACCAGGGATGGGATCCATCAGTTCTAGAGGACGCATATAAAGAGCAGGTAGTAAAACACTGCATGGAGCAGCAGTAGCCACAGAGGCATTAACGGAGTGGGATGCCAGTGGCCAGTGGTAGGTGTCCACCTTCACAGAGTAGAAGGATGAAGGGCATCCATCTCCCAATTAAAAAAAAAAAGAAAAAAAGAAAAAAACAGGGATGGGTTCATGGGCTATAGGTATTACCAATTATTAGGCTTTTCAATATTTGATGATAGTTAATGTGACTTTCAAGGCATGCTTCACTTTCGGTGCATGTCCGGCATGACTCCCTGCTTCAAGGACAGGGGAAAAGAAAAACTGATACTTCACACATTTCCAGCATTGCCCTCTGCTTCATGGCAGAGAGCTATGCTGCCGCTTACCCAACTAATCAAACTTAATATTTCACTTGGAAGCAGTTCCATCACTGCTCTCTACATTAATAGTGGGGGTGAAAAGGGAATTAGAACATAAGGTTACTAAGAGCCAAGAGAAACAGTTAAGTATGAGAAAAAATAAGTGTAAGGCTTGCTGGGCAGACTGGATGGACCGGTTGGTCTTCTTCTGCCGTCATTTCTATGTTTCTATGTTTCTATATTGATAGGGGCATGACAGGCAGGCACAGTGGAGGCAGTCATCACCCTCTGGCATTGATAGGGACAAGATAAGCAGGCACAGTGGAGGTTTAGTCAGGTTCCTGTGGTATTGGTAGGGGTAAGACAGGCAGGCACAGTGGAGGTAGGCAGGTCCCTCTGGTGTTGATAGGGGTAAGACAGGCAGGCACAGTGGAGATAGGCAGGTCCCTCTGGTGTTGATAGGGGCAAGACAGGCAGGCACAGTGGAGGTAGGCAGGTCCCTCTGGTGTTGATAGGGGCAAGACAGGCAGGCACAGTGGAGATAGGCAGGTCCCTCTGGTGTTGATAGGGGCAAGACAGGCAGGCACAGTGGAGGTAGGCAGGTCCCTCTGGTGTTGATAGGGGCAAGACAGGCAGGCACAGTGGAGATAGGCAGGTCCCTCTGGTGTTGATAGGGGCAAGACAGGCAGGCACAGTGGAGGTATAGTCAGGTCCCTGTGGTATTGATAGGAGTATGACAGGCAGTAACATTGGAGGGGTACAGGCCCCTCTGGTATTGATAGGGGCAAGACAGGCAGGCACAGCGGAGATAGTCAGGTCCCTCTGGTGTTAATAGGGGTAAGACAGGCAGGCACAGTGGAAGTAGACAGGCTCCTCAGGTGTTGACAGGGGCAAGACAGGCAGACACAGTGGAGGTATAGTCAGGTCACTGTGGTGTTGATAGGGGCATGACAGGCAGGCATAGTGGAGGTAGACAAGCCCCTCTAGTGTTGATAGGGGCAAGACAAGCAGGCACAGTGGAGGCAGTCTTCACCTTCTGGCGTTGATAGGGGCAAAATAGGCAGGCACAGTGGAGGTTTAGTCAGGTTCCAGCGATTTTGGTCGGGGTAAGACAAGCAGGCACAGTGGAGGTAGACAGGTCCCTCTGGTGTTGATAGGGGCAAGACAGGCAGGCACAGTTGAGGCATAGTCAGGTCCCTGTGGTACTGATAGGAGCATGACAGGCAGTAATATTGGAGGGAGACAGGCCCTGCTGGTATTGATAGGGGTAAGACAGGCAGGAACAGTGGAGGTAGTCAGGTCCCTCTGGTATTGATAGGGGCAAGACAGGCAGACACAGTGGACGTATAGTCAGGTCCCTCTAGTGTTGATAGGGGCAAGATAGGCAGGCACAGTGGAGGTATAGTCAGGCCCCTCTGGTGTTGATAGGGGCATGACAGGCAGGCACAGTGGAGTGAGACAGACTCCTCTGGTGTCATAGGTGCCAGACAGGCAGGCACAGTGGAGGTATAGTCAGGTCCCTGTGCTGTTAATAGGGGCATGACAGGCACACATAGTGTAGGCAGACAGGCCCCTCTGGTGTTGATAGGGACAAGACAGGCAGGAACAGTGGAGGTATAGTCAGGCCCCTCTGGTGTTGATAGGGACAAGACAGGCAGGAACAGTGGAGGTATAGTCAGGCCCCTCTGGTGTTGATAGGGGCAAGACAGGCAGGCATAGTGGAGGTAGGCAGGCACCTCAGGTGTTGATAGGGGCATGAGAGGCATGCACAGTGGAGGTAGGTCCCTTTGGTGTTGATAGGGGCAAGACAGGCAGGCACAGTGGAGTTATATTCAGGTCCCTGAGGTGTTGATAGGTGCATGACAGGTAGGCACAGTGGAGGAAGATAGGCCCCTCTGGTGTTGATACGGGCAAGACAGGTAGGCACAGTGGAGGTATAGTCAGGTCCCTGTAGTGTTGATAGGGGTGTGACAGGCAGGCACAGTGGAGGGAGATAGGCCCCTCTGGTGTTGATAGGGGCAAGATAGGCGGGCGCAGTGGAGGTATAGTCAGGTCCCTCTGATTTTGATAGGGGCAAGACAGGCAGGCACAGTGGAAGTAGTTAGGTACCTCTGGTGTTGATAGGGGCAAGACAGGTAGGCACAGTGGAGGTATAGTCAGGTCCCTGTAGTGTTGATAGGGGTGTGACAGGCAGGCACAGTGGAGGTAGACAGGCCACTCTGGTGTTGATAGTGGCAAGACAGGCAGGTACAGTGGAGGTAGTCAGGTCCCTCTGGTGTTGATAGGGGCAAGACAGACAGGCACAGACAGAGGACCACCGCTATGTCCTCCTCCGGAGGGGGGCAGGTTGGGGGGAAGGGGGACGGCTCTGCTCCCGGCTTGACTGTCAACCGGGGCGTGCTGTCCACCCGAACCGTCTTGAAATATGGACCATGGAGTCTAACACGCTTGCCAGGACCTGAAAGATTATGAACTATTCCTGGGTGGAGCTGGAACGGGTGTAGATCTTGTTGGTAGTAGCAAATATTCAAATGAGAGCTTTGGGGAGAGTTATTTTTTCTTTGTGAAGGACAGGGCACTCTGGAATGGGTTCACCCACTGTGAGAGGGGCCCGAGCCTTGGAAAGCGTCGCGATTCTGGCGGCGTCTGGTGAGCTCTCGCTGGTCTTTGAAAATCCGGGGGGGTGACAGCAAATATTCAAATGAGAACTTTGAAGGCTGAATTGGAGAAGGGTGCCATGTGAACAGTAGTTCAACATGGGTCAGTCAGTCCTAAGAGATAGGCGAGCGCCTTTTGGAAGGGATGTGCAATGGCCTCTGTTGCCCTTGGCTGATCAAAAGGGAGTCGGGTTCAGATCCCCGAACCCAGAGTGGCAGAGACGGGCATGAGAGATAATGAAAAACATCCTTGGTTGGAGTGACAGGCATGAGCAAAGGCATGAGACACAGAAACATAAAAAAAAATATATAACTATCAAGACCTAGAGAACCAGGAAAAGAGAGTGTCCCATCGGCACTGTTAATCTTCCCTCATGAGGCATCCAGTGCAGTAACGCCACTGATCCCAGAGAAGCCGGCAGGGGCCCCGGGGAGAGTTCTCTTTTCTTTGTGAAGGGCAGGGTGCCCTGGAATGGGTTTGCCCCGAGAGAGGGGCCCAAGCCTTGGAAAGCATTGCGGATCCGGCGGCATCTGGTGAGCTCTCGCTGGTCTTTGAAAATCTGGGGGAGATAGCAAATATTCAAATGAGAACTTTGAAGGCCAAAGTGGAGAAGGGTTCCATGTGAACAGCAGTTCAGCATGGGTCAGTTCAGATTCCTGGATTTTGCCTCCCCACCAGCAGATGGAGACAGAGAAATGTTGACTGACTCTGTCCTATAGTATTACGTGGTATCAAAGCGTTTAGTTTGAAAAAATTAGAGTGTTCAAAGCAGGCCAGTTGCCTGAATACTTCAGCTAGGCATAATGGAATAGAACTCCAGTTCTATTTTGTTGGTTTTCGGAACGGGGGCCATGATTAAGAGGGATGGCCGGGGGCATTCATATTGTGCCGCTAGAGGTGAAATTCTTGGACCGGCACAAAAGGAACCAAAGCGAAAGCATTTGCCAAGAATGTTTTCATTAATCAAGAATGAAAGTCGGAGGTTCGAAGATGATCAGATACCGTCGTAGTTATGACCATAAACGATGCTGACTAGCGATCTGGTGGCAAGCAGTTTCCTGGAAACCAAAGTCTTTGGTTTCTGGAGGGAGTATGGTTTCCTGGAAACCAAAGCAGTTTCCTGGAAACCAAAGTCTTTGGTTTCTGGGGGGAGTATGGTTGCAAAGCTGAAACAAAGGAATTGATGGAAGGGCACCACCAGGAAAATGAAATTCTTCCAGCTCTTCGTCATTCACAGTTTATTACTGCTGACATACTGTGCAAGGTAGCAAATCATGTGTATGACTCTTGGGACCGGCCCAGCTGCAGAAAGGATTGGTAGCTCTTTCTCGATTCTGTGGGTGGTGGTGCATGGCTGTTCTTAGTTGGAGCGATTTGTCTGGCTAATTCCGATAACGAACAAGATTCCTCCATACTAACTAGTTATGCGACCCCCAGGGGTCGGCGTCCAACTTCTTAGAGGGACAAATGGTGTTCAACCACATGAGATTGAGCAATAACAGGTCTGGGATGCCCATAGATGTCCGGGACTGCATGTGCACTACACTGAATGGATTAGAGTGTGTCTACCCTTCGCCAACAGGTGCGGGTAACCCGCTGAACCCCATTCATGATAGGGATTGGGGATTGCAATTATTTCTCATGAACGTGGAATTCCCAGTAAGGACGGGTCATAAGCTCGTGTTGATTACGTCCCTGCCCTTTGAACACACTGCCCGTCACTTCTATCAATTGGATGGTTTAGTGAGGTCCTTGGATCAGCCCTGCTGGGGTTGGCGATGGCCCTGGCAGAGCACTGAGAAGATGATCAAACTTGACTATCTAGAGGAAATAAAAGTCATAACAAGGTTTCGGTAGATGAAACTGTGGAAAGATCATTAGCAGTGCTCCGGGGGTGGGGGGGAGTGGGGTGGAGAAGCAGCCTGACTGCTCTCCACAAACACCCCCCCATGTCGGGGAGGTGGAGCATGAGTGTGTAATAGGACCCGAAAGATGGTGAACTGTGCCTGGGCAAGGCGAAGCCAGAGGAAACGCATGTGCAAATCAGTCATCCGATGTGGGTATAGGGGCGAAAGTCTAATCGAACCATCTAGTAGCTGGTTCTCTCCGAAGTTTCTCTCAGGATAGCTGGCACTCATGCCATCCCCCAGTTTTATCTGGTAAAGCGAATGACTAGAGGTCTTGGGGCCGAAACAATCTCAACCTATTCTCAAACTTTAAATGGGTAAGATGCCTGGATCGCTGGCATGCAGCTGGGCATGAAATACGAGTACCTAGTGGGCCACTTTTGGTAACTAGAATTGGCGCTGCAGGATGAACCGAATGGCATATTAAGGTGCCTGATGCCGACGCTCATCAAACCCCAGAAAAGGTGTTGGTTGATATACACATAAGGCGCAAGACAGACAGGCATAGCAATGAGGTCAGGCCCTAGTAGTGACATAAGGGGTGAGACAGACAGGCACAGCAATGAGGTCAGGCCCTTATAGTGACATAAGGCACAAGACAGACAGGCACAGCAATGAGGTCAGGCCCTTATAGTGATATAAGTGGCGAGACAGACAGGCACAGCAATGAGGTCAAGCGCTTACAGTGACATAAGGGGCGAAACAGACAGGCACAGCAATGAGGTCAGGCCCTTGTAGTGACATAAGGGGTGAGACAGATAGGCACAGCAATGAGATCAGGCCCTTGTAGTGACATAAGGTGCGAGACAGACAGGCACAGCAATGAGGTCAGGCCCTTGTAGTGACATAAGGGGCGAGAAAGGCAGGCACAGCAATGAGGTCAGGCCCTTGTAGTGACATAAGGCACAAGACAGACAGGACCAGCAAAGAGGTCAGGCCCTTGTAGTAACATAAGGGGCGAGAGAGACAGGCACAGCAATGAGGTCAGGCCCTTGTAGTGACATAAGGGGTGAGAGAGACAGGCACAGCAATGAGGTCAGGCCCTTGTAGTGACATAAGGCGTAAGACAGACAGGCACAGCAATGAGGTCAGGCCCTTGTAGTGACATAAGATGCGAGACAGACAGGCACAGCAATGAGGTCAGGCCCTAGTAGTGACATAAGGGGTGAGACAGACTGGCACAGCAATGAGGTCAGGCCCTAGTAGTGACATACAGGGTGAGACAGACAGGCACAGCAATGAGTTCAGGCCCTTATAGTGACATAAGGGGCGAGACAGACAGGCACAGCAATGAGGTCAGGCCCTTGTAGTGACATAAGGGGTGAGAAAGACAGGCATAGCAATGAGGTCAGGCCCTTGTAGTGACATAAGGCACAAGACAGACAGGACCAGCAAAGAGGTCAGGCCCTTGTAGTGACATAAGGGGTGAGAGAGACAGGCACAGCAATGAGGTCAGGCCCTTGTAGTGACATAAGGCGTGAGACAGACAGGCACAGCAATGAGGTCAGGCCCTTGTGGTGACATAAGGGGCGAGACAGACAGGCACAGCAATGAGGTCAGGCCCTTTAGTGTGACATAACGCGAGACAGACAGGCACAGCAATGAGGCAGAATAAATGAAAGCAGGTCCATGTGCTGATATATCTGAAGCATATAAGGCAGGCAGAGCTGCTGCAAGGCTTTCAATTGCTTTTATTCATCTTGCCATTCAGAAGGAAAATCTGGAAACCCAAGCAGAGGCATGTTTATTTTCAAAAATACTAGCATTTCCATCAACTCGGGTGCCAGCCTTGAGTGATGAGGGCTCATGATATCCCCTGTCACTGAAAAGACACGTTCACTGAGCACACTGGTTGGTGGACAGGACAGATATCGTTGAGCCACTTTGGCTAGGTGTGGCCAGACAGTGGACTTGTGTGCCCAATATGCCAGTGGATCTGTCTGCATGTCCTCTAAGGGCTCTGTGAGATACCATGTCACTGACATTTGTGCTGGTGTCTCCTTTGCTTGGGTGGGCTGAGAGTCCTTCTTGCCAGCTGCTTTCACTCTAGCCTGGGCCAGAAGAGATGATTTTTTAGGGGCAACATGGCTTTGGTGAACTGAAGTGGAGGAGGAAGTACTAGCTGTTGCTGACAGAGTGCTACTCCTGCTTGGGCTTGCACTACTCTCTGAAGTGCCCGCTGTTTCCTCCTCTGCTTTACGCCTAATCTGTCTCTGCCTATGGCGCTCCTGTTCACAGACTTTTTTTAACAGCAGGTTCTTCACAAATGTGAGACAGACTGCAGGGGGTTTCCCTTTCACACGAGGATCACAGACTGTGGCGAGCATTTATCTGTCGTCTTTTGTTAAAGGTCCTAATCTCTCTTGCACCTGCTTCTGCAAAAAGACCAGACAACGCAGCACCTCTGCTGTCATTCCCTCTTCCTGTTTAAAGCCCTCCAAATTTTCCTCCAGAATATTAACTATAGGGATGATGTCACCCAATGTGGCACTTCTGGAACTCAGCTCCTCCGTGACGTCCTTGAAGGCTTCAGGATTTTTACCAGCTGATTCATGACTTCCCAATCATGATGCCCTAGGGGACAATGCACACCTATCTCCATTTTCAGAGAAAGATCATGAAGGGGTGTCTGCAGCTCCACTAACCTCTGCAGCATCATATAGATGGAATTCCACTGGGTGCCAATGTCTTGAATGAGACGCTTGTGAGGCATCTCCAGATCAGTCTGCTTTTGACGGAGAACCTGCCCTGCCTTCACACTTCTGTGGAAGAACCTTGCTATGTTCCTACACTTCTGTACTAATGGATACAGGTATTCGTTGTCTTGGTGCTTGGACTCCAACCCCAGAGCTGACTTCACTACCAGGTGCAGAGTGTGTGTAAAACATCAGATGTTCTGAAAGTCCCCGTCGGATATTGCCTTTACCATGTTTGCACCATTGTCTGTGACAAAGAACCCTGCCTGAAGATTCCTGGCTCTCTGGTGTAGCTGCCAGCCCTCCAGCATCTGTCTGATGCATGCTAGAATATTGGCTGAGGTATGGGCCTCGTCCGTCAGGTGGGTGTACAGTAAAGCCACCTGTACCCTGATACTTGTTCACTAATAGAGCTGCTGCCTGCCCCTGCCTGATCCAGGTCCCCCCAGTTTTCTGTCCTGGAGAGGTAAGAGTGTGAAGCATTCATGGTGGTTCAGATATCACAGGTGAAATGCACACTCCCCTCTGCCTTAGCTAGCAGTACCTGGATGTGACTGCAATACTGGTTGCACAGGCTGGGGATGACCTTTCTGCTAAATGTGGTTCTTGAGGGGACTTTATAATTTGCAGCTAAGACCTGCAGCAAACGCTTGAAACCCACTTTCTCCACTACCTGCAAGGCTGGTCGTCAAGGGTAATCATTTCCCCGATGCTCCTGGTTACAACTTTTGAGACTGCGTGCCTCCTTCCTCGGGATAGCGCTACCGAACACCACCCCATTTCCTCCATGGTGGGTTGTCGCTTCTGACACATGGCAGGGGGCTGCTGGCCTGCCACCTGACTGCTGGAAGGGGCTGAGGACGTGGGATGTCTCTGCTCCTTTTCAACCACTTTACGCTGCCTGGAAAAAAAGGTCCCCTGACTGGTACTGCCACCATCCCCAGATGTCAGTGCTGTTGGATGTTGCTTCTGCATCATTCCAGAATTAGTTAGATGGCCCACTTGCTTGCCTCTGCTAATATCCCTGGGACAGTAATTACACAGAGCAAAACGCGGGTCTTCCCTCACTTTAAAGTGGCTCCAGATCACAGATTTTTTTCGTGATCCCTTCTCTATAGCCTTCGGGGTGGATGCTGGTACTGGTGTTGAAGTAATGGGTGGACCCTGAGAAGCAATGCCAGTGGCATCAGTCATACTCTCTGCCTGCACTGACTGCTCTTCCTCATCATCATCACCAGTTTCCTCTCTCTCCTCCAGCACTGAAGTGGAGGCTAAGATGGAACTAACTTATCTTCCTAAACCTTCGTCAGCTATTATGTCTTCCATTTCTGATGAAGGGAATCCCATACAAGATGATTCTTCATCAGAATCAGAAGCAAACAGTGATTGTGCTACATCGTCAGCGCTAACTAGAGTATGCTGTCGCACTGCTGCTTTTGGGTCTCACTCTTTTGCTTTCTCCACTACCCTAACTGCCTTGGATGGCTCAGCCTCCCCCTCCCTCACCTCCAAAACAGGGTCAGAAACAGGTGGTGGCGGTGCATCATCTTTAAATTTAAGTTTTTTTCTGGCTGGAACTGCCTGCCCCTCCAGAGATTTTGGATTGGAACAGGTCCCTTTTTAACTTTAATAGGGGACTGTCTCTTGAAGTGCCTCCTCTGCCAGTGCCAATCACTTGACCTGTACTTTTCCCTGACATCATGGATTTTAATGTCACTGCCTACTGGGGATTTGGATTAAAAGGATTATTTCTTTATTGGTTGTACTGAACACCACTGTACCAATATATGTAAGTGTGGAAAACACAGTGCAGTGTCTTGCTGTACAACTGAGACTGCTCTATGTGCACAAAAAAACCCTAAAACTCCAGATGCCTACTGGGGACTTGGATTGAAAGAACACCACTGTACCAATATATTTGAGTGTGGAAAACTACATACACACACAGACACACAGTGCAGTGTCTTGCTGTTCACTACAACTGAGACTGCTCTATGTGCACATAAACTGAAACTCCAGATAAAACACTGGAAGCCTCAGCCTGACTACTCCTGCTGTGAGTCTGCAAGCCAAATTCCTACAGTACTCACTGTGATGCTGCTTGTAGTTGTACAACACCCATTGCCAGACAGCCACTGCAACTCTCCCACTATCTCCCACCCACAGCACCCAAACCCTGCCTGCAACCTACCCCAGCAAAATGTCACTGCTGGCAGCTTGTCTCAATGGGTGAGACTGAGTGCAGTAAAACAAAGTGCAGTAAAAAAAAGCCTGGCTGCCTGGCACAGCAGCAAAAAAGAGCAAAAATCATTTTCAGCAATAACAATAGCTCTGATTTTCAACAATTGAATAGAGAATTGAGACACTCTGAGAGAGCTCAATCAGCAAACACTTCTCAGATAGAACCCAAGAAGAATGTGCACAGTGGTACACTTGCTGAAGGTAGAAAAACACCAGGGTCAGCATCACAGAGCAGCGATTGGCTGAATTAAAAAAATGCTTTGCTCTGATATGTTGGCATTCTGGTCTCCTTGCCAACCTGTCCGGCCCACTCTATGACAGGGCTGTGAGGTCACTTATGACTCACAGGAAAGGGCTGGTTGCTATGGATACCTCCACATGACCTTTTCCTATTGCAAAAGGCTGCTAAGAAAGCACTGTGTACCAAACTAATGAAATTGATATGTTTCATTCGTGGGGGGTCTTAATTTGTTTCCCAGTCCCACGAATGGAACAAATAGGGACCTTTTCGTTGCGGATGTGACATTTGTTGTAAACGAATGCACATCCCTAGGGATGACTGAGCAAGGCTGGACCATCGAATGGCTGGCTCAGAGGGGCATGTGTTGGCACCTGCTCTGGCCCATGCTGCAGTCTGAGATAACCCACCACACACTGCCGGACCTCATCATCAGACACCTGGGGAGCAGTGCCATCCTCCTGGGGAGCAGTGCCGGCCTCGCACTGCTGAACATGATTAGGGACAACTTGAGCTGCCTCACTTTGGGTTCCCATTAGCATGTTAGTCTTGGGAGGAAGACACCATGGAAGTGTTTAATATCTGTTCAGTTTGAGATTCGAGAGGCTTGGCCACCAGATTGGGGGGCATTCCCGCGCCTAATTCTCTCAGGTGTTCTCTTTCACAAATAATATAAAGATTCATATGTTGAGAACAGCTTTCTGCAAGTTTGCCTTAAATGCAGTTTTCTTTTTTTGGATTGTATAAATTCATAAGCACTTCCCGTGCTTAAGGAGGTTTAAAGGACTCTAAGCTAAGTACTTTATCCGATTTAATAAGCCTACCAGCATTTTAAATCCAGCTGCATTTTATGCTCCCTCTGCTTCAGCAGAAGTGGGGCTTTATGAGATTTTTGGGTGTCTGACTCGTCAGAGTTTCCTCTTGAGGAAGCCATACTTGGCAAAATAAGGGCCTTGTCAGGGCATTTAACATCAAACCCAGGAGGAAAATCATTCTTATGGGAAGTTTTCCAACTGATCATTGAATAAATGTAACATTGTTCATGCTTACCACTGTATCGAGTATTTTGTCGTATATGATATTGAGTGAATGCTTCGAGGATTATTCCTATCATGTTGACAATATAGAAACATTAGAACATAGAACATACATAGAACATAAGATATGCTATACTGGGTCAGACCAAAGGTCCATCAAGCCCAATATCCTGTTTCCAACAGTGGCCAATCCAAATCACAAGTACCTGGCAAGTACCCATTAAATAAATTGCATGTTACTATTGCTTATTAATTAATAGCAGTTTATGGATTTTTCCTCTAGCAACTAATCAAACCTTTTTTAAAGCCAGGTATACTAACTACTGTAACCACATCCTCTGGAAATGAACACTAAAGCTTAACTATACGATGAGTGAAAAATAATTTTCTTCAATTTGTTTTAATGAGCTATTTGCTAACTTAATGGAGTGCCCCCTGGTCCTTCTAGTATCTGGGAGAGTAAATAACCGATTTACATTAACTTGTTCAACTCCTTTCATGATTTTGTAGACCTCTATCACATCCCCTCTCAGTCGTCTCTTCTCCAAACTGAACAGCCCTAACTTCTTTAGCCTTTCCTCATAAGGCAGCTGTTCCATGCCCCTTATCACCTTGGTCGCCCTTCTCTGCACTTTCTTCAGTGCAACTATATTTTCCTCTAGATGAGGTGACCAGAACTGCACACAGTACTCAAGATACAGTCCCACCACGGAGTGATACAGAGGCATTATGATATCCATCCTTTTATTTGCCATTTCCTTCCAAATAATGCCTAACATTCTGTTTGCTTTTTTGATTGCCACAGCACACTGAGCCGAAGATTTAAATGTATTATCCACTATGACACCTAGATCTCTTTCCTGGGTGGTAACTCCTAAGATAAAGCCTAGCATTGTGAGACAATAGCAAGGGTTATTTTTCCCTATAAGCATCACTTTGTACTTGTCCACATTACATTTCATCTGCCATTTGGAAGTCCAATCTTCCAGTCTTGCAAGATCCTTTTGCCATTCATCACAATCTGCTTGAGATTTAACCACTCTGCATAATATTGTGTTATCCGCAAATTTGATCACCTCACTCATCATACCCCTTTCCAGATCATTTATAAATATATTAAAAAGCACAGGTCCAAATACAGATCCCTGATGCACTCCATTGTTTTACCTTTTTCCACTGTGAAAACAGACCATGTAATCCTACTCTTTGTTTTCTGTCTTTTATCCAACTTGCAATCCACAAAAGGATGTCATTTCCTATCCCATGACTTTTTAGTTCTCTTAGAAGCCTCTCATGCGGGTCTTTGTCAAACACCTTCTGAAAATCCAAATACACCACATCTACCGGTTCACCTTTGTCCACATGTTTATTTACCCCTTCAAAAAAATGTAGGAGATTTGTGAGGCAAGACTTCCCTTGGGTAAATCCATGTTGGCTGTGTCCCATCAAACCATGTCTATCTAAATGTTTTGTTATTTTATTCTTTATAACAGTTTCCATGATTTTTCCCGGCACTGAAGTCAGGCTCACCAGTCTATAGTTTGCCAGATCACCCCTGAATCCCTTTTTAAATATGTGGGTTACACTGGCCATCTTCCAGTCTTCAAGTACGACAGATGATTTTAAACATAGGTTACAAATTAATTGAAAGAGTTCTGAAATTTCATTTTTTTAGTTCTTTCAGAACCCTGAGATGTATACCATCTGGTCCAGGTGATTTATTACTCTTCAGTTTATCGATCAGGTTTACCACATCTTCCAGGTTCACCATGATTTGGTTCAGTTCATCTCAATCATCACTCATGAAAACTTTCTCTGGAATGGGTATCTCCCCTACATCCTCTTCAGTAAACACCAAAGCAAAAAAATTGTTTAATCTTTAGCCTTATCGATGGCCTTATCTTCCCTAAGTGCCCTTTTAACCCCTCATTCATCTAACAGTCCAACTGACTCCCTCACAGACTTTCTGCTTCGGATATATTTTTTAAAGTTTTTATTGTGAGTTTTTGCCTCTATGACCAACTTCTTTTCAAATTCTCTCTTAGCCTGTCTTCAATGTCTTACATTTAACTTGCCAATGCTTATACTTTATCCTGTTTTCTTCAGATAGATCCTACTTCTAATTTTTGAATGAAGACCTTTTGCTAAAATAGCTTCTTTCACCCCATCTTTTAACCATGCCGGTAATAGTTTTCCCTTCCTTCCACTTTTCTTAAGATGTAGAATATCTGAACTGTGCTTCTAGGATGGTATTTTTTAACAATGTCCATGCCTGTTGCACACTTTTTACCTTTGTAGCTGTACCTTTCAGTCTTTTTTTAAACTATTTTGCTCATTTTATCAATGTTTGCCTTTTGAAAGTTTAGCACTGGAATCACTGATTTACTAACTGCCCTTCTTCCAATCATTAATTCAGATTTGATCATATTATGATCATTATTGCCAAGCGGCCCCACCACCATTATTGCCAAGCGGCCCCACCACCATTATTGCCAAGCGGCCCCACCACCAAATCCTGTGTTCCACTGAAAATTAGATCTAAAATTTCTCCCTCTCTCATCGGTTCCTGAACCAATTGCTCCATAAACTGTCATTTATTCCATCCAGGAACTTTATCTCTGTAGCATGTCCTGATGTTTCACTTAAGCAGTCAATTTTGGAGTAATTGAAATCTCCCATTATTACTGCACTACTAATTTGGTTAGCTTCCCTAATTTCTCTTAGCATTTTACTGTCCATCTTACCATCTTGGCCAGGTGGACAGCAGTATACACCTGTCACTATATTCTTTCCCAGGACACAAGGTGTTTCTATCCATAAATATTTTTTTGTGCATTTAGTCTCATGCAGCATCTTTATCCTGTTGGACTCTATGCCATCCCAGACATAAAGCGCCACACCGCCTCCCGGGTGCTCCTCTCTGTCATTGTGATATCATTTTTACCCCGGTATAGCACTGTCCCATTGGTTATCCTTTTTCCACCATGTCTCTGAGATTCCAATTAAGTCTATGTCATCATTCACTGCTATATACTCTAATTCTCCCTTCTTATTCTTAGACTTCTGGTATTACCATACAAACATTTCAAAGTGTGTTTTTTGTTTGTATTTACATTTTTCTTTTCAGTTGTCAGGGATAAATTGTAATATTTTAATTATAGGCGCTTGGACTACTTTTCTTATTGGAACCTCTCTGTTAAGATGCCCTAACTCTAATGCTTCATTAGTATCCTTTGAAGATACCTCCCTATGAAACATGTGCTGCTGAGCAACTGTCGGCTTTCCCCCTTGTTCTAGTTTAAAAGCTGATCTATCTCCTTTTTAAAGGTTAGTGCAAGCAGCCTGGTTCCACCCTGGTTAAGGTGGAGCCCATCCCTTCGTAAAAGGCTCCCCCTATCCCAAAAGGTTCCCCAGTTCCTTACAAAACTGAATCCCTCTTCCTTGCACCATCGTCTTAATCATGTATTGAGACTCCAGAGCTCTGCCTGCCTCTAGGGACCTGCGCATGGAACAGGGAGCATTTCAGAAAATGCTAGGGATGTGCATTCGTTTACAAGGTATTGCCAATCCGCAACGTATATGTCCTTATCTGTTTTATTCGTTGGTTCGCGAAACGAATCATGATCCCCCACGAATACAAACATATCATACGTTTCATTCTTTTGGCTCGAGGTGATTTGATTTCTTAGCGGCCATTTGAAATAGGAGAAGGCCATGGGGGGAGTATCCATAGCAAAAATCAGCCCTTTCCTATGAGTCATAAGTGACCTCACAGCCCTGTCATAGAGTGGGTCAGACAGGTTGACAAGGAGACCAGAATGCAACCTATCAGAGCTAAGCATTTCTCTAATACGGCCAATCGCCACTCTCACTCAGTGCTCTGCGGCGCTATTCCTGATGACGCAGCACTATTTATATGGTAAGCACATGGTGTGCCATGCATTTTCTTGGCGGGGATATTGTGGGGAGGTGGCTGAATGTCTCAAATCTGTATTCAATTGCTAGCTACTGTGATAGAATTTTCCATTGGAAAAGATATTTGTTCGATTTGGCTGCAGTGCTGCCGCTAGCTAGCCATACTATTTTTTCACTGCACTTTGCTTTTTTGGTCTGGTACAGCAGTGCTCTTTTAAGCCAAGGAGGCAAGGCACTACCTGCTCATGGGGGTCTGTGGGCAGTTTTCCAGACTCACCTATATTGGTACAGCAGTGCTCTTTTAAGCCAAGGAGGCAAGGCACTGCTTGCTCGTGGGGGTCTGTGGGCAGTTTTCCAGACTCACTTATATTGGTACAGCAGTGCTCTTTTAAGCCAAATCCCCAGTTGGCCTCTTTTGTAGTTACCAGTTTGTTGTGTGCACACACATTAAATTAGTGCACATCAAGGCACTGTGCCTGTGGGCAGGCAGTTTAGTAGACTCACCATTATTGGGACAGCGGTGGTCTGTGAAGCCAAATCCCCAGTGGGCCTCTTTTGGAAATAATTCTTCTAATTGAAATCCCTAGTAGGCAGTGACATTAAATCCAATCCATAATGTCAGGGAAAGCTAGACGTGGTCAATTAATTGGGACTGGGAGACGAGACACCTCAAAAGGGAGTGCCAGTCTCCCATTAAAGTTAAAAAGGGACCTGGTCCAATCTAAAATCTCTGGAGGGGCAGGCAGATCCATCCGGAATAAAATGAAATCTAAAGATGATGCATCGCCACCACCTGTTTCTGACCCTGTAGTTTTGGAGGTGAGGGAAGGGGAGGCTGAGTCATGCAAAACAAAATGGCAACACCCAAAAGCAGCAGTACGACAGCAGTCTCGACTTAGCATTGACAATGTAGCGCAGGCACTGTTTGCTTCTGATTCCGATGAAAAATCATCTTGTGTGGGATTCTCATCAGAAATGGAATATGTAATAGCTGACGAAGGTTTAGGAGGATCCGTTCACTGTACGTACCAGGATCAGTCCAGACAGTGGGTTATGTCCCCCATCCAGCAGATGGAGTCAGACAAGGCTTCGAAGGGTGCTGGCATAAGTACATGTGCACCCTCTGCAGGAGCTCAGTATACTTCTGACTCCAGCAGATGTGAGCAGGGTAACCTGGTGCTTCCCCTTATTGAAGGATTTCTTTTTGGTTCTCTTCTTTACTTTTCTTAGGCTGTATCAAGTCTGTTCTTAAAGTTGTTTTAGCTTCTTGTTGGAAAAAAAAAAAAAGGCTTCAGTGGGAGGAGTGACTGTGAGGCTTGCAGGCAGGGCTGATTACAGTCTTTTCCTCCCCTCCCTCTCTCTCCTCTCTCCTATCCGGTCTCCGGGTAAGTTCGTACTGGGGCTGTGTTTTTTCTTTTTAGGTTCCGAAGGTAATCGTGGTGGCTGGGGAACGCTGGTGGTGCCAGCCTCTTCCCCCCCGTTGACGCAGGTGTCCCGCGGCCCCGAGACGCTATCATTCCCCGGGGCCGCCACAGCAGAGAGGGAACATTCCTCTGCTGCTCTTCAGGGGGCACTTGGAGAAGCGCTGGGATTTGTCCCTGCTTCCCGTGGTAATCCTCCCTCTCCGTCGGCCTCCCACGTGGCTTGCCCCTCCCCCTCCCCCGGCTGCCATGCTGCGGCCGTCCCGCTGCTCTGCCTGTGGCAAGCCGGGGGCGTGGATATCGCGGGAGGGGCGGGATCCTTGCCAGATCCAGGGGGGATCCCCCGCACCATCCAGACGATCCAGTTTCCGAGGCCCAGCTGGAATGTGATGACCCGCGGGTCCTCTGCATCTTTCGGAAGGAGGAGCTTGACGACCTTATTCCGCAGATCCTTCAGGAGTTGGATCTCGACCCTCCACCCGACCCGCCAGCACCCCCGGTCCCAGTTGTCACCTCGTCTGCCAAGAAAGGGGACCCCCTCCTTGCCGGTCTACGTCCTCTCTCCCGGGCTTTTCCTACACATCCCACTTTTCTGCAATTGCTAACCAGGGAGTGGGATACTCCCGAGACTTCACTTAAGGTAGGCCGTGCCATGGAGAAACTATATCCGCTACCGGAGGATTTTTTGGACCTGATTAAGGTCCTGAAGGTAGACTCGGTGGTGACAGTGGTAACCAAGAGAATGACAATACCAGTGACGGGTGGCACAGCCCTGCAGGACACGTAGGATAGAAAGTTGGAGGTCTACCTCAAGCGGGTGTTTGAGGTCTCAGCTCTAGGTCTCCGGGCCGCCATCTGTAGCTCCCTGGCGCAGAGGGCTAGCCTCCGCTGGGTGCAGTAACTCCTCACCTCGCAGGCTTTACCACCTGAAGAGGCACGACAGGCAGACCGGCTGGAATCCACTATAGCTTACGGGGCGGATGCCTTGTATGACTTGTTCCGCATCCTGGCGCATTCCATGGTCTCCGTGGTTTCCGTCCGATGTCTCCTTTGTCTCCGCAACTGGTCGGCGGACCCCTCCTCCAAGTCCAGCCTGGGTTCGCTTCCTTTCAAGGGCAGGTTCCTCTTCGGGGAAGATCTCGACCAGCTCATCAAGTCCCTGGGGGAAAATCCGGTATAGAAACTCCCGGAAGACCGTCAGCAAAATTTCAGGACTTTCACTTCCTCCAGACCTCACTCCCGAGGGTAACGTCGCTACCGAATTACAAACAGCAGGGGCCTCGGACTCCGTCTTCCAGGTCCCAGGCCTGGCCCCGTTCCTTTCGCAGCCGCAGGCCTGCCCAGGAGGGAACAGCTCAGGGGAGCTCGTCCAAGCCCGCTTAATGATGCCGCGCTCCCCAACTCCTCGATGCTGCGGATCGGGGGACGGATCTCACGTTTCTACGAGTAGTGGGTTCGCATCACCTCGGACCAGTGGGTTCTAGACATCTTAAAGAACGGCTACGCTTTGGAGTTTGCCAGCCGTCCGCGAGACCGTTTCATCTTCTCGCCTTGCGGATCGAGTCTCAAGAGAAGAGCGGTACAACAGACCTTGGACAGGCTCCTGAGCCTCGGTGCCATCGCGCCGGTCCCCTTCGGAGAGGTGGGCTCGGGCCATTATTCCATCTATTTCGTCGTTCCCAAAAAGGACGGCTCCTTCCGCCCAATCCTGGATCTCAAGGAGGTCAACAATTCTTTACGGGTCTCCCGGTTCCGCATGGAGACCCTTCGGTCTGTGATTGCGGCGGTACACCAAGGGGAATTCCTTGCCTCTCTCGACCTGACAGAGGCCTATCTGCACATTCCCATCCTCAGGGCCCATCGGAGGTTTCTCCGCTTCAAGATCCTGAACCGACACTTCCAGTTTCAAGCCCTCCCCTTTGGGCTGGCGACTGCACCGCGGACGTTTACGAAGATTATGGTGGTGGTGGTGGTCGCTCTAAGGCGAGAGGGAATCCTTGTCCACCCCTACCTGGACGACTGGCTCATTCGAGCGAAGTCCTTCTCCCAGGGACAGTCGGCGGTCTCCACGGTCGTCCATCTGCTCCAGTCCCTGGGCTGGGTGGTGAACTTCGCCAAGAGTTCCCTCATCCCCACGCAGCGCTTGGATTTCTTAGGAGCACATTTTGATATGCTTCAGGGCAAAGTCTTCCTATGCCCGGACAGGGCTCAATTCCTCTGGGAACAAGTACAGCATTTTTCTGTGTTACCAGATCCCATGTCCTGGGATTATCTACAGCTCCTGGGTTCCATGGCCTCCACGATCGATCTCGTCCCATGGGCTTTTGCGCATCTTCGGCCTCTGCAAGCAGCTCTTTTCTCCCGTTGGAAACCAGTATCTCAGGATTACCAGGTGGTGCTTCCTCTTCCCGAGATCTCCAAAGACAGCTTGGGCTGGTGGCTGCATCCTCCTCATCTGGCCCAAGGAGTCTCTCTGGAGACCCCGGATTGGGTGGTGGTCACGACCGATGCCAGTCTATCTGGCTGGGGGGAGGTATGCCTCCGGAGCTCTGCCCAGGGGCGGTGGATGAAGGAGCAAGTGACCTGGCCGATAAATCGCCTTGAGACAAGGGCCATGCGGCTGGCCCTCATTCAATTCTTGCCCTTGGTCCGGAATCGAGCGGTGCGGATCCTTTCGGACAACGCGACGACCGTAGCATATATCAATCGCCAAGGAGGCACAAAAAGCAGGCACGTCTCGCTCAAAGCTTCCCGCCTCATGTCATGGGCGGAGAAGCATGTAGCGCGCCTGGCAGTGTCGCACATCGCGGGCGTAGACAACATTCAGGCCGACTACCTGAGTCGTCAGCAACTGGATCCCGGGGAGTGGTCCCTCTCCGATGAAGCCATGCTTCTCCTTCAGCGTCGCTGGGGACACCACGACTGGATCTCATGGCGACGTCCCTCAATAGTCCTACTCTTCGTTTTTCCCCCCTGGCCTCTGGTGGGCTAGGTTCTTCGGAGAATAGAGTATCATCGGGGATCCGTCATTCTGGTGGCTCCCAAGTGGCCATGGCGCCCTTGGTTTGCAGATCTGCTCTACCTGGCGTTGGATGGCCCGGTTCGGTTGGCCCATCTTCCACGCTTGCTTCGCCAGGGCCCCATATTTTTTGACCAGGCAGAACGCTTTTGTCTTGCGGCCTGGCTTTTGAACGGCATCGTCTCTGCCACAGAGGATACCCTCAAGCCGTAATTTCGACGCTCCTTAAGGCCCGGAAGACCTCAACTTCTGTTACCTACGTGCGGATCTGGAAGGTTTTTGAGGCTTGGTGCGCAGCGCATGATACTCATACTTCAAGGGCTTCTGTTCCTCAGATCCTGGCGTTCCTCCAGGACGGAGTGGACAAGGAACTCACCTACAACTCCCTGCGGGTTCAGGTCGCTGCCCTGGGCTCACTTCTCCAGTATGCAGACCAGTCATCTCTATTGGGACAACCGGACCTCGCCCATTTTCTCAAGGGAGTGAAACACTTACGGCCTCCCGTTCGGGATCCGTTTCCTTCTTGGAGCTTTAACCTGGTTCTTCGGTCCCTGGCGGGTCCTCCTTTCGAGCCTCTTCGAAACACCTCCATTAAGGATATCACACTCAAGACTGTTTTCCTGGTGGCCATAAGTTCCACGCGCCGCATCTCGGAAATCCAAGCGCTCTCCTGTAGAGAACTCTATCTCCGGTTTACGGAAAAGAACATAAGAAAATGCCATACTGGGTCAGACCAAGGGTCCATCAAGCCCAGCATCCTGTTTCCAACAGTGGCCAATTCAGGCCATAAGAACCTGGCAAGTACCCAAAAACTAAGTCTAATGGCAGTGGCTATTCTCTAAGTGAACTTAATAGCAGGTAATGGACTTCTCCTCCAAGAACTTATCCAATCCTTTTTTAAACACAGCTATACTAACTGCACTAACCACATCCTCTGGCAACAAATTCCAGAGTTTAATTGTGCGTTGAATAAAAAGAACTTTCTCCGATTAGTTTTAAATGTGCCCCATGCTAACTTCATGGAGTGCCCCCTAGTCTTTCTACTATCCGAAAGAGTAAATAACCGATTCACATCTACCCATTCTAGACCTCTCATGATTTTAAACACCTCTATCATATCCCCCCTCAGTCATCTCTTCTCCAAGCTGAAAAGTCCTAACCTCTTTAGTCTTTCCTCATAGGGGAGTTGTTCCATTCCCCTTATCATTTTGGTAGCCCTTCTCTGTACCTTCTCCATCGCAATTATATCTTTTTTGAGATGCGGCGACCAGAATTGTACACAGTATTCAAAGTGCAGTCTCACCATGGAGCGATACAGAGGCATTATGACATTTTCCGTTTTATTCACCATTCCCTTTCTAATAATTCCCAACATTCTGTTTGCTTTTTTGACTGCCGCAGCACACTGTACGGACGATTTCAATGTGTTATCCACTATGACACCTAGATCTCTTTCTTGGGTTGTAGCACCTAATATGGAACCCAACATTGTGTAATTATAGCATGGGTTATTTTTCCCTATATGCATCACCTTGCACTTATCCACATTAAATTTCATCTGCCATTTGGATGCCCAATCTTCCAGTCTCACAAGGTCTTCCTGCAATTTATCACAATCTGCTTGTGATTTAACTACTCTGAACAATTTTGTATCATCTGCAAATTTGATTATCTCACTCGTCGTATTTCTTTCCAGATCATTTATAAATATATTGAACAGTAAGGGTCCCAATACAGATCCCTGAGGCACTCCACTGTCCACTCCCTTCCACTGAGAAAATTGCCCATTTAATCCTACTCTCTGTTTCCTGTCTTTTAGCCAGTTTGCAATCCACGAAAGGACATTGCCACCTATCCCATGACTTTTTACTTTTCCTAGAAGCCTCTCATGAGGAACTTTGTCAAACGCCTTCTGAAAATCCAAGTATACTATATCTACCGGTTCACCTTTATCCACATGTTTATTAACTCCTTCAAAAAAGTGAAGCAGATTTGTGAGGCAAGACTTGCCCTGGGTAAAGCCATGCTGACTTTGTTCCATTAAACCATGTCTTTCTATATGTTCTGTGATTTTGATGTTTAGAACACTTTCCACTATTTTTCCTGGCACTGAAGTCAGGCTAACCGGTCTGTAGGTTCCCGGATCGCCCCTGGAGCCCTTTTTAAATATTGGGGTTACATTTGCTATCCTCCAGTCTTCAGGTACAATGGATGATTTTAATGATAAGTTACAAATTTTTACTAATAGGTCTGAATTTCATTTTTTAGTTCCTTCAGAACTCTGGGGTGTATACCATCCGGTCCAGGTGATTTACTACTCTTCAGTTTGTCAATCAGGCCTACCACATCTTCTAGGTTCACCGTGATTTGATTCAGTCCATCTGAATCATTACCCATGAAAACCTTCTCCATTACGGGTACCTCCCCAACATCCTCTTCAGTAAACACCGAAGCAAAGAAATCATTTAATCTTTCCGCGATGCCCTTATCTTCTCTAAGTGCCCCTTTAACCCCTCGATCATCTAACGGTCCAACTGACTCCCTCACAGGCTTTCTGCTTCAGATATATTTTAAAATGTTTTTACTGTGAGTTTTTGCCTCTACAGCCAACTTCTTTTCAAATTCTCTCTTAGCCTGTCTTATCAATGTCTTACATTTAACTTGCCAATGTTTATGCTTTATCCTATTTTCTTCTGTTGGATCCTTCTTCCAATTTTTGAATGAAGATCTTTTGGCTAAAATAGCTTCTTTCACCTCCCCTTTTAACCATGCCGGTAATCGTTTTGCCTTCTTTCCACCTTTCTTAATGTGTGGAATACATCTAGACTGTGCTTCTAGAATGGTATTTTTTAACAGTGACCACGCCTCTTGGACATTTCTTACTTTTGTAGCTGCTCCTTTCAGTTTTTTTCTAACAATTTTTCTCATTTTATCAAAGTTTCCCTTTTGAAAGTTTAGCACGAGAGCCTTGGATTTGCACACTGTTCCTTTTCCAGTCATTAAATCAAATTTGATCATATTTTGATCACTATTGCCAAGCGGCCCCACCACCGTTACCTCTCTCACCAAGTCCTGTGCTCCACTGAGAATTAGATCTAAAATTGCTCCCTTTCTCGTCGGTTCCTGAACCAATTGCTCCATAAAGCTATCATTTATTCCATCCAGGAACGTTATCTCTCTAGCGTGACCCGATGATACATTTACCCAGTCTATATTGGGGTAATTGAAGTCTCCCATTATTACTGCACTACCAATTTGGTTAGCTTCCCTAATTTCTCTTAGCATTTCACTGTCCATCTCACCATCTTGACCAGGTGGACGGTAGTATACCTCTATCACTGTAGTCTTCCCTGACACACAAGGGATTTCTACCCATAAAGATTCAATTTTGTATTTAGTCTAATGCAGTCTGTTTATCCTGTTGGACTCTATGCCATCCCGGACATAAAGCGCCACACCTCCTCCCGAGTGCTCCTCTCTGTCATTGCGATATAATTTGTACCCCGGTATAGCACTGTCCCATTGGTTATCCTCTTTCCACCATGTCTCTGAGATGCCAATTAAGTCTATGTCATCATTTACTGCTATCCATTCTAATTCTCCCATCTTACTTCTTAGACTTCTGGCATTAGCATACAAACATTTCAAAGTTTGTTTTTTGTTTGTATTTTCATTCTGCTTTTTAATTGATAGGGATAAGTTAGAATTTTTTAGCTCAGGTGAGTTTTTAGTTACAGGCACTTGGACTACTTTTCTAATTATTGGAACCTCACTGTCGGGATGCCCTAATTCTAATGCATCATTAGTATCCTTTAAAGATACCTCTCTCTGAACCATGCGCTGCTGTACCCATGCGCTGCTGTACGCACAGTACCCTCCTTTCTTCCCAAAGTCGTCTCATCTTTTCACCTCAATCAGGAGGGGGTCAAGCTCCCCTCCTTTCCAGAGGGGGATTCGGGGCATCTGCGTTCTTTGGACGTCAAGCGGATCCTCATTCGCTATTTGGAGGTCACAAATGATTTTCGAGTCTCTGACCATTTGTTTGTGTTGTGGTCGGGACCGAGGAAGAGTTCCCTGGCCTCAAAGACCACGATTGTTAGGTGGCTCAAGGAAGCTATAGTCTCAGCGTACATAGGTGCGGGTCGGGAGCCTCCACGGGGGATTAAGGCACATTCCCTTTGCTCTCAGGCTGCTTCCTGGGCTGAGGTACAGTCCGTCTCCTCACAAGAGATATGTAGAGCGGCGACCTGGAAGTCGCTCCATACCTTTGCGCGCCATTACCGATTGCATTTACCCTCAATGTCCACAGGGTGTTTTGGCGCCAAGGTCATTCAAGCAGGGCTTTCAAGGGCCCACCCAGTGTAGGGAAGCTTTGATACATCCCACCATCTGGACTGATCCTGGTACGTACAGGGAAAAGAAAATTACTCCTTACCTGCTAATTTTCGTTCCTGTAGTACCAAGGATCAGTCCAGACGCCCGCCACTCGTTACCATACCTGCTTGATATCTCCACTGCACCTCGTTTTCTTATACCTGTTGGGCGTTTGTGCCCAATTTCTCTCTAGTTTCTGTTGACTTGCGAGTCTGTTCTCTAGTTCGTTCTGCAAGTTCTCAATCCTGGCACCAGTTGCCTCATTTGGGCTATTGTTTTTTATGATTGTTACACTTGATCCAGCCTTGATAGCTTGTTTTGGCTTTGATATTCTCAATACTGAGCTCCTGCAGAGGGTGCACATGTACTTATGCCAGCACCCTTCGAAGCCTTGTCTGACTCCATCTGCTGGATGGGGGACATAACCCACCATCTGGACTGATCCTTGGTACTATAGGAATGAAAATTAGCAGGTAAGGAGTAATTTTCTTTTAGCCCTGTCTTAGCCTCCACTTCAGTGCTGCAGGGGAGAGATGAAACTGATGATGATGATGAGGAAGAGCAGTCAGCGCAGACACAGAGTGTGACTGATGCCCCTGGCATTGCTTCTCAGGGTTCACCCACTACTTCAGCTCCAGTGCCAGCATCTACCCCGAAGGGATCACGAAAGACCTCTGTGATCTGGAGTCACTTTAAAGTGACGGAGGACCCGTGTTTTGCTCGGTGTAATTACTGTGGCAGGGCTATTAGCAGAGGAAAGCAAATGGGACATCTATCTAATTTTGGCATGACGCATCATATGAAGAGGCAACACTCAACTACAGTACTGCCATCTGGGGATGGTAGCAGTACCAGTCAGGTGACCCCTTTTTCCAGGCAGCGTAAAGTGGTTGAAAAGGAGCAGAGTCACCCCACAGCCTCAGTCCCTTCTAGCAGTCAAGTGGCAAGCCAGGAGCCCCCTGCGATGTGACAGAAGCGACAACCCACCATGGAGGAAATGGGGTGGAGGGCGGTAATGTTATCCCGGGGTAGGAGGCAGGCAGCCTCAAAAGTTGTAACCAGGAGTATTGGGGAAATGATTGCCCTTGATGACCAGCCCTTGCAGGTAGTGGAGAATGTGGGTTTCAAGCATTTTCTGAAGGTCGACTGAAAGTTCCCTCCAGAACCACATTTAGCAGAAAGGTCATCCCCAGCCTGTACAAGCAGTGTCGCAGTCGCATCCAAGCGCTGCTAGCTAAGGCAGAGGGGAGTGTGCTTTTCACCTGAGATATCTGGACCGCCATGAATGCTGCACACTCTTACCTCTCCCTGACAGCACACTGGTGGGACCTGGCTGAGGCAGGGGCAGGCAGCAACTCTATTAGTGAACAAGTATCAGGGTGGATGTGGGCTTTACTGCACACCCACCTGATGGACCAGGCCCATACCGCCACCAATATTCTAGCAGGCATCAGACAGATGCTGGAGGGCTGGAAACTACACCAGCGAGACAGAAATTCTCAGGAAGGGTTCTTTGTCACAGACAATGGTGCAAACATGGTAAAGGCAATAACCGAGGGGCGCTTTCAGAACATCCGATGTTTTGCACACACTCTGCACCTGGTAGTGAAGTCAGCTCTGGGGTTGGAGTCCACACACCAAGAGAATGAATACCTGTAGGACTTAATACACAAGTGCAGGGACATAGCAGGGCACTTCCACAGAAGTATAAAGGTGGGGCAGGTTCTCCAACAAAAGCAGACTGATTTGGACATGCCTCACAAGTGTCTCATTCAAAACATTTTCACCCGGTGGAATTCCACCTATATGATGCTGCAGAGGTTAGTGGAGCTGCAGACACCCCATCATGAACTTTCTGGTTCAATGGACATAGGTGTGCAGAAACCCCTAGGGCATCATGATTGGTTAGTCATGAGTCAGCTGGTAAAAATCCTGCAGCCCTTCAAGGATGTCACAGAGGAGCTGAGTTCCAGAAGTGCCACCTTGGCTGACATCATCCCTATAGTTAATTTCCTGGATGAAAATTTGGAAGGCTTTAAACAGGAAGAGGGAATGACAGCTAAGGTGCTGCATTGTCTGGACGTTTTGCAGCAGCAGGTGCAAGAGAGATTAAGGCTTTTAACAGAAGAGCACACACACATGCTCACCAAGGTCTGTGATCCCCGTGTGAAAGGGAAACTCGCCCTACAGTCCCATTGTCTCTCATTTATGAAGGACCTGCTGTTAGCAAAAGTCCGTGATCAGGAGCGCCATAGCCAGAGACAGATTAGGCATGAAGCCCAGGAGGAAACAGCGGTGGGCACTTCAGAGTGTTGTGCTAGCCCAAGCATGAGCAGCACTCTGTCAGCAACAGCTAGTACCTCCTCCTCCTCCACTTCAGTACACCAAAGGCATGTTGGCCATAAAGATTCATCTTTTGTGCTACGGGCTAGAGAGAAAGCAGCTGGTATGAGTGACTCTCAGCCCACCCAAGCAAAGGAGACACCAGCACAACTGTCAGTGATGTGGTATCTCCCAGAGCCCACAGAGGACATGCAGACAGATCCACTGGCATATTGGGCACACAAGTCTGCTGTCTGCCCACTCCTATCCAAAGTTGTTCAGTGATATCTTTCATGTCTACCAACCAGTGTACCCAGTGAACGTATATTTTCAATGACAGGGGATATCATGTGCCCTCACCGCTCAAGGCTGGCACCAGAGTTGATGGAAATGCTAGTGTTTTTGAAAATAAACCTGCCTTTGCTTGGGTTTCCAAATTTTCCCTGTGAATGGCAAGATGAATAAAATGCTGTGCCTGTCCGTCCACTGTCCAGGCCGTACGTCCCTACAAGAGCCTGACCTGAAATGCTGTGTCGTCTGAGTTTAGTTCTGGTATTTCTAATTTCAGTGTCATGTATTTGTGCATCACTTCTTTCCAGAATATTCTTTTGCTGTTTTGCAACATTTGGAATGTAAGAACATAAAAAGCTGACTTCAGATGTTTGGAGCTTGCATAGTTCATATGCTTAATAGTTCTCCTGACCTTCATAATATGGGCCATGTTCCCGAAATCTTTCTTAGGTGCCAACAGTAATTTATTTATTTATTTATTTATTTATTTAGTGTTTTTTTTTATACCGGCATTCAGGATAGGTATCGCATCATGCCGGTTTACATTTAACAGGGGGTGAAAAAATAATACAAGAACGTTAACAGTAATGTTAATAGTAATGTTTCTAGTATTATAGAAAACTGGTGGTAGTTGCACTGTAGTTCATCCTCTGTCTTCCCACAAACCACAAAGACAACATAGGTTGATATTGCAGATTTGGACTTGAGTAACGGTTTTCTTATTTCTGAGAGCTCTTCATGTTCCTTTGTCATCAGCTGAAGTGCATAAGTACAGTTAATAGCTTCTGAGTATTCACAAATAATCTCCAGCGCAGTTCTTGCTTCAGAAATGGCAGTCTCTATTGCTCTAAAAGCATCCTCTGTGAATTATCTTTCAGAAATGAAAAAGATGCCATTTTCTTCTGGCAGTGAACCAGTTCAAGAAGAAGCGACAGATCAAACCACAACATACCTGCACAAAGGAAATCCTCTAATGTCATGCCTGTCCGACCAGGCCTTATGTCCCTAAAAGGGTTTGACCTCTAATGCTGTGCCTGTCTGTCCAGGTCTTATGTCCCTATGTGGGCTTGACCTCGAATGCTGTGTCTGTGTGGCCAGGCTTCATGTCCCTATGTGGGCTTGACCTCTATCCTCAAATATGGTACCTGTCCGTTTAGGTCTTATGTCCCTATGTGGGCTTGACCTCTATCCTCAAATGCTGTGCCTGTCTATCCAGGCTTTATGTCTCTACAAGGGTTTAACCTCAAATGCTGTACCTGTCCATCCAGGCTTTATGTCCCTACGTGGGCTAGACCTCTATCCTCGAATGCTGTGCGTGTCCATCCAGGATTTACGTCTCTACAAGGGTTTGAACTCGAATGCTGTGCCTGTCCATCCAGGCTTTAAGTCCCTATGTTGGCTTGACCTCTATCCTCGAATGTTGTGCCTGAATGTCCAGGCTTTATGTCTCTACAAGGGTTTGACCTCGAATGCTGTGCCTATCCGTCCAGGTCTTATGTCCCTACGTGGGCTTGACCTTGAATGCTGTGCCTGATCATCCAGGCTTTATGTCCCTATATGGGCTTGACCTCTATCCTTGAATGCTGTGCCTGTCTTTGCAGGCCTTATGTCCCTATGTGGACTTGACCTCTAACCTTGAATGCTGTGCCTGTCCATCCAGGCCTTATGCCCCTATGTGGGCTTGACCTCTATCCTCAAATGCTGTGCCTGTCCATCCAGGCTTTATGTCTCTACAAGGGTTTGAGCTCGAATGCTGTGCCTATCCGTCCAGGCCTTATGTCCCTATGTGGGCTTGACCTTGAATGCTGTGCCTGATCATCCAGGCTTTATGTCCCTATGTGGGCTTGACCTCTATCCTTGAATGCTGTGCCTGTCCTTGCAGGCCTTATGTCCCTATGTGGACTTGACCTCTATCCTTGAATGCTGTGCCTTTCCTTCCAGGATTTTCATCTCTACAAGGGTTTGACCTCGAATGCTGTGCCTGTCCATCCAGGATTTATGTCCCTATGTGGGCTTGACCTCTATCCTCGAATGCTGTGCCTGTCCATCCAGGCCTTATGTCCCTACGTGGGGTTGACCTCTATCCTCGAATGCTGTGCCTGTCCATCCAGGCTTTATGTCTCTACAAGGGTTTGAGCTCGAATGCTGTGCCTATCCGTCCAGGCCTTATGTCCCTATGTGGGCTTGACCTCTATCCTTGAATGCTGTGCCTGTCCTTGCAGGCCTTATGTCCCTATGTGGACTTGACCTCTATCCTTGAATGCTGTGCCTTTCCTTCCAGGATTTTCATCTCTACAAGGGTTTGACCTCGAATGCTGTGCCTGTCCATCCAGGATTTATGTCCCTATGTGGGCTTGACCTCTATCCTCGAATGCTGTGCCTGTCCATCCAGGCCTTATGTCCCTACGTGGGGTTGACCTCTATCCTCGAATGCTGTGCCTGTCCGTCCAGGATTTACGTCTCTAAAAGGGTTTGACCTCTAATAAGAACATAAGAACATAAGAACATGCCATACTGGGTCAGACCAAGGGTCCATTAAGCCCAGCATTCTGTTTCCAACAGTGGCCAATCCAGGCCATAAGAACCTGGCAAGTACCCAAAGGCTAAGTCTATTCCATGTTACCATTGCTAGTAACAGCAGTGGCTATTTTCCAAGTCAACCCAATTAATAGCAGGTAATGGACTTCTCCAAGAACTGATCCAATCCTTTTTTAAACACTGCTATACTAACTGCACTAACCACATCCTCTGGCAACAAATTCCAGAATTTAATTGTGCGTTGAGTAAAAAAGAACTTTCTCCGATTAGTTTTAAATGTGCCACATGCTAACTTCATGCTGTGCCTGTCCTTCCAGGATTTATGTCCCTATATGGGCTTGACCTCTATCCTTGAATGCTGTGCCTGTCCTTGCAGGCTTTACGTCTCTACAAGGGTTTGACCTCGAATGCTGTGCCTGTTCGTCCAGGTCTTATGTCCCTACGTGGGCTTGACCTTGAATGCTGTGCCTGATCATCCAGGCTTTATGTCCCTATATGGGCTTGACCTCTATCCTTGAATGCTGTGCCTGTCCTTGCAGGCCTTATGTCCCTATGTGGACTTGACCTCTAACCTTGAATGCTGTGCCTGTCCATCCAGGCCTTATGTCCCTATGTGGGCTTGACCTCTATCCTCAAATGCTGTGCCTGTCCATCCAGGCTTTATGTCTCTACAAGGGTTTGAGCTCGAATGCTGTGCCTATCCGTCCAGGCCTTATGTCCCTATGTGGGCTTGACCTTGAATGCTGTGCCTGATCATCCAGGCTTTATGTCCCTATGTGGGCTTGACCTCTATCCTTGAATGCTGTGCCTGTCCTTGCAGGCCTTATGTCCCTATGTGGACTTGACCTCTATCCTCGAATGCTGTGCCTTTCCTTCCAGGATTTTCATCTCTACAAGGGTTTGACCTCGAATGCTGTGCCTGTCCATCCAGGATTTATGTCCCTATGTGGGCTTGACCTCTATCCTCGAATGCTGTGCCTGTCCATCCAGGCCTTATGTCCCTACGTGGGGTTGACCTCTATCCTCGAATGCTGTGCCTGTCCGTCCAGGATTTACGTCTCTAAAAGGGTTTGACCTCTAATAAGAACATAAGAACATAATAACATGCCATACTGGGTCAGACCAAGGGTCCATTAAGCCCAGCATTCTGTTTCCAACAGTGGCCAATCCAGGCCATAAGAACCTGGCAAGTACCCAAAGGCTAAGTCTATTCCATGTTACCATTGCTAGTAACAGCAGTGGCTATTTTCCAAGTCAACCCAATTAATAGCAGGTAATGGACTTCTCCAAGAACTGATCCAATCCTTTTTTAAACACTGCTATACTAACTGCACTAACCACATCCTCTGGCAACAAATTCCAGAATTTAATTGTGCGTTGAGTAAAAAAGAACTTTCTCCGATTAGTTTTAAATGTGCCACATGCTAACTTCATGCTGTGCCTGTCCTTCCAGGATTTATGTCCCTATATGGGCTTGACCTCTATCCTTGAATGCTGTGCCTGTCCTTGCAGGCTTTACGTCTCTACAAGGGTTTGACCTCGAATGCTGTGCCTGTTCGTCCAGGTCTTATGTCCCTACGTGGGCTTGACCTTGAATGCTGTGCCTGATCATCCAGGCTTTATGTCCCTATATGGGCTTGACCTCTATCCTTGAATGCTGTGCCTGTCCTTGCAGGCCTTATGTCCCTATGTGGACTTGACCTCTAACCTTGAATGCTGTGCCTGTCCATCCAGGCCTTATGTCCCTATGTGGGCTTGACCTCTATCCTCAAATGCTGTGCCTGTCCATCCAGGCTTTATGTCTCTACAAGGGTTTGAGCTCGAATGCTGTGCCTATCCGTCCAGGCCTTATGTCCCTATGTGGGCTTGACCTTGAATGCTGTGCCTGATCATCCAGGCTTTATGTCCCTATGTGGGCTTGACCTCTATCCTTGAATGCTGTGCCTGTCCTTGCAGGCCTTATGTCCCTATGTGGACTTGACCTCTATCCTCGAATGCTGTGCCTTTCCTTCCAGGATTTTCATCTCTACAAGGGTTTGACCTCGAATGCTGTGCCTGTCCATCCAGGATTTATGTCCCTATGTGGGCTTGACCTCTATCCTCGAATGCTGTGCCTGTCCATCCAGGCCTTATGTCCCTACGTGGGGTTGACCTCTATCCTCGAATGCTGTGCCTGTCCGTCCAGGATTTACGTCTCTAAAAGGGTTTGACCTCTAATAAGAACATAAGAACATAAGAACATAAGAACATGCCATACTGGGTCAGACCAAGGGTCCATTAAGCCCAGCATTCTGTTTCCAACAGTGGCCAATCCAGGCCATAAGAACCTGGCAAGTACCCAAAGGCTAAGTCTATTCCATGTTACCATTGCTAGTAACAGCAGTGGCTATTTTCCAAGTCAACCCAATTAATAGCAGGTAATGGACTTCTCCAAGAACTGATCCAATCCTTTTTTAAATACTGCTATACTAACTGCACTAACCACATCCTCTGGCAACAAATTCCAGAATTTAATTGTGCGTTGAGTAAAAAAGAACTTTCTCCGATTAGTTTTAAATGTGCCACATGCTAACTTCATGCTGTGCCTGTCCTTCCAGGATTTATGTCCCTATATGGGCTTGACCTCTATCCTCGAATGCTGTGCCTGTCCATCCAGGCTTTACGTCTCTACAAGGGTTTGACCTCGAATGCTGTGCCTGTTCGTCCAGGCCTTATGTCCCTACGTGGGCTTGATCTCGAATGCTATGCCTGTCCATTCAGGCTTTATGTCCCTACATGGGCTTGACCTCTATCCTCGAATGCTCTGCCTGTTTATCCAGGCCTTATGTCCCTATGTGGGCTTGACCTCTATCCTCGAATGCTGTGCCTGTCCATCCAGGCTTTACATCTCTACAAGGGTTTGACCTCGAATGCTGTGCCTGTCCATCCAGGCTTTATGTCCCTACGTGGGCTTGACCTCGAAATCTGTCCCTGTCCAGCTAGGCTTTATGTCCCTTCGTGGGCTTGACCTCTATCCTCAAATGCTGTGCCTGTCCATCCAGGATTTACATCTCTACAAGGGTTTGACCTTGAATGCTGTGCCTGTCCGTCCTGGATTTAAGTCCCTATGTGGGCTTGACCTTTATCCTCGAATGCTGTGCCTGACCATCCAGGACTGATGCCTCTACATGGGCTTGACCTCTTTCCTTGAATGCTGTGCCTGTCCGTCCAGGATTTATGTCCCTAAAAGGGTTTGACCTCTAATGCTGTGCCTGTCCATCCAGGCCTTATGTCCCTACTTGGGCTTGACCTTGAATGCTGTGCCTGTCCATCCAAGCTTTATGTCCCTACGTGGGCTTGACCTCTATCCTTGAATGTTGTGCCTGTCTGTCCAGGCTTTATATCTCTAAAAGGGTTTGACCTCTAAAGCTGTGCCTGACCATCCTGGAGCCCTTTCCTGCTCAAAGGAAAGGGAACTCTCCCTGGGGTAGCCAGCCAGCCTATCTCTTAGTACTCGTTGACCCTTGTTGAACCATACCGTTGTTCACTTGGAAACCTCCTTCACGTTGACTCACCACACTTTGAAGGCTCGTGCTCCACTCTAGGGGCAAACCCATTCTAGGTAGTCCTTTCCTACACAAAGGAAAGGGAACTCACCAGGCTGTCTTACCTCTATCAAAACCACAGGGACCAGAATACCTCCGCTCTGCCAGCCTGTCTTGCCCCTATCAACTTTCTGCCACTCTGCCTTGCTGCCATACACCAGATGACTCACTTAATTCCTTGTGGTGTTCTTGCCATTTTCATGGTTCCTCAGTGTGTTGGTGCTAGTCTTTCTGCTTGCTATGTTCCCCCTTCATTGTGCTGTAGGATGTTGATGCCACTTGTCTTGCCACTTTGCTTGTCATGCTGCCTTTGAGGGTTCATGCATTTGTTATCGGTGCTCTCTTTTGAAGCTGTGGTGTGTTTTTGGCACTCTCGCTGCTGCTTTGCAGCTCTGTTAAAGCACTCTTGCCACTCCTGGTACCCCTTTGCCCCTTTAAAGTGCCTTAGGCTATTCATGCCACTTTGGTGCCACTTTGCCACAGTCTAAGTACCTTGGAGCTTTTTTCTCGTTCTGATGATTGCTCCCCAGAAGTTTCATGAGAACTGATAAGAAAACTCCAATTCTGCAGCCAAAAATAGGCTGCAATTACTTCCTCCATTTACTTTAATGGGAGATCGGAAAACAAATAAAACGTACCAATGAACAGGGTTTCCCCCTACACAACGAATGCAATGGATATGGGTCCCGGTGAAATGAATAACGAATAGCATCAGATTTTTTCCTTCTGCACATCCCTAGAAAATGCTGCCCTGGAGGTTCTGGATTTCAGCTTTCTATCTAAGAGCCTAAATTTGGCTGCCAGAACCTGCCTCCCACATTTTCTTATGTTGTTGGTGCCCACATGTACCATGATAGCCGGCTCTTCCCCAGAACTGTCTAAAATCCTATGCATGAGGTCCGTCAACTTCGCATTGGGTAGGCATGTTACCAGGTGATCCTCATGCCCACCTGCTACCCAGCTGTCTACATTCCTAATAATCAAATCACTAACTATGACAGCTGACCTAACCCTTCCTTCCTAGGCAGTAGGCCTTAGAGACACATCCTCGGTGCGAGGGGACAATGCACCACATGGAGAGTAGGTCCTTGCTACAGGATCATTCCCTGCTGCACCAGGTTGATGCTCTCCGATCATGAGATCTTCTTCCTCCAAGGCAGCACCAGGGCTGCCAATCTGGAGTTGGGACTTGGCTACTATGTTCCTGAAGGTCTCATCTACCTCTCTGTCTGCCTCAGCTCCTCCAGGTCTGCCACTCTAGCCTCTAGAGCAGTGGTTTGCAACCTTTTTTTTGTCGGGATACACCTGACAGATGGTTCTCACATGTGTGACATACTGAACATATGATGGTCCCGAGGCTAAATGTAAACATATACTCTGAAGAGTCTGAATCTATAGGAACCCCCCTACAATGGGTGCAGAACAGAACTAGGACATTCCCTAGTTCTGTTCTGTTCTGTTCTGTTTTTTTTTAATGGTAAATTCCCAGTCAATTTATCATACAAAAAAGATATTTCTGGTGTCATCTCAGTAACAGCAACATAAACACTCTCTCCTACTAGGCACAATAGTCCTCCTTATGAAAAACAGTAATTTACCACCAATACATGTCCTATTGAGAAAACACAACAAATAAGATTGATACAAATGCCTACATGCTAGTAAAATACCTCACCTCAGTCACACACATAGAATCGACCTTCACCAAGTACAGAAAGACCAGAAATTACAAATATGGAGACAGAAACTGGAATGAAAACCCAAAAAAGCCACTTTGTATTCAGGGCAAAATTGGAAGAAATAGAAACAGAAAAATAGCACCTAACAGACTCCCAGGATCTGCAATAATGTAGAAAAACTAATCCGTACAAAGTTACCCCTGCATTATGAAACTCATTCAAACAGTAACAACCCTACCTATGAAAAGGCAAGACTACAAATATTTAACCTAAACACCAATACATCTCCTATTAGCCAAGCTGCTATAGATCCCTACACAGAAGCTACAAGCTTGCAGAATACCCTTATCTGGGTCACACAAGCAGAATACAGACAGACACTCACCAAATTCAGAATAAAGTGACCATCAAGTTAATGTTTTTGTTTTTCCATTGCTGCACTGCATACACTCAGTCTGGCTTCTTGCTGTCTCCAGTCCAGTCCCCATCTCCACATTTCCACCTATACATTTCTAATGTAATATAAAATAATAATTCTAAAACTAGAATAATAAATATAGTTTCAAAACAACTGATAAACGAATAACACCCAGTCATTAAAAACTTACAAAATCATTAAAAATTCTCTAAACACCAAAAAATATTTCATACAGCAGACACATCACATAATACCCAATAATTAAAATGGCAGTCAATCAAGAAAGATAAACGTTAAAAGCCACCTTTACTTACCCTCTCCAGCAACTCTCCTACTCCTTTCCCTTGTAGGCCAATGGCACACACCAGAGGCAGCAATAGCTGATGAAGCTCTGCCCTCATGCTCCTCTTCCTTAGGGCCTATGACTAGTCTTTCTCACACACACACACACACACACACACACACACACACACACACACACACACACTTTTTCTGTCTTTCACATACTAGTCATCTTTCTCTCTCTTTCTCATACACACACCAGTCACCCTGACCAATCTCTGTCTCACACACACACACACACACACACACACACACACCAGTCACCTCCTTGACCAATCTCTCACACACACCAGTCACCTCCCTGACCACTCTCTTTCTCTCACACATGTTTTGTCTCTCTTAATGCACAGTCTCAATCACATTTTCTCACACACTTACACACATGCTGACTCACTCTCTCTGTCTCACTCACCCCGTCCCCCAGCACACATGGCAGCCTCAGCCACAAGGCAGCTGGTATGTTGCTATTAAAGCAGAGTCCTGACAGGCTGGGAACTGCAGCAGGTGTGATTCCCTCTGGCCCTGCAGCAATGAGGTGGCAGCACTCAGCTGTTTGCCTGTACTGTGATCATTGCAGCACAGAGCAGTCAGCTGAGAATGTGGCTGCAGGGATTTCCTGCCGCGCTGCTGTTTCGGAAATCTGTCGATTAGTTGCCCGGGTCTTCGGCACTGGGCAGGCTCCAACTAGGGGTATCAGTGCTGAAACAGCAGGGGGATAGCACTGAGGATGAGAACTGAGATATATTGAAGATCCTCTATGGAGGGAAGGAGCTTGCTCAGCTCCCAATCACACTGGGGTCACAGCTCCCTGTGCCTTTCCCTGTAACCAGCCTATAATACTACTCCCTTTCTTTGCTTAACATTCCTCAGTTTCAATATTAGTTATTAGTTTGGTCTAGCCACACAGATTAATGTTTATTATATTTATATTTAATTATATTTAAGTAAATGATTATTATTGACTTAAGTGCTTAAGCACATTTCAGCAAATGTAAAACTTAAGAACGTCAGCAATAACTCACGTGAAACCCGATTATAGCGAATTAAAGTACGGTGGCAGATTACAATTATGACAAAACAGAATGCCAGAAGTACTGTGCAATTATAGAATAGATGCTTGTGATGTTATTGGCCAGTCATAATAGGCTTCATCTTGTAGGCAAGATTGCTGGATGGTAAGCCTTATTTTTAATCATCGATCAAAGTCCCAAGTAATAGATCAATTTTTTTATATTTTCATTTGCTGTGTATATAGTTCATGCAATTCATGTAATTTCAATAACTTAGCTTGTAAACATCGCTGAAGCCATGAGTTGTCAACATGCCAGACATGGGTCCATGTTTCGAACGCTCATCGTTCTTTATCAAGGGCTGGAGTTCAGCGTCTAAGAGATCAAACCAATGTTATCTCAAAAAGTATGAAAGATTACAAAATTAAAAGATTAACTATAGTGGGCCACACATCATTGTTCAATCAGAACAGCTTGGCACTTACTGTATTTGTAGTCCGTCTGGATTCAAGAATTCAACAATGGCGTTTCCGCGCGTATTTCCTGTGCTGTCATTAATATATGCAAGGATGATGTGGAATCGCAATCAATTGATGACGTAAAAATCATCAAATAAATGTATACCATTCTACCGCAAGGTTTAGCCCATTAGGATGAACTGAATTCAATTTAAAAATCCAATATTGTTCTCTGTAGTTGAGAGCAGCTTTTGTATTACCTCCTCTGGGATTAATTTGAACCAATTCAATTACCCGCCATTTGATTTCATGAAAGGAGTGATGATGTTGTACACAGTGAGAAACAATCGGAACTTGAAGTTTGAAGGTAGCTAGACAACTACGATGTTCAGTGAGTCTAATCTTAATAGGACGTTTGGTTCTACCCACATACAGTAATGAGCAGGGGCATTGTAAAACATAAATCACATTGGTTGAAGTGCAATCAGTCCGGTAATAAGCAATGTGAATATTGCCACAAGGATCTGTCCAATCAGGGTCCGTAATGGCCTGGCTGCAGAATGAACATTTGTCACAAGTCCAATGTCCTACAGGGTCAATGTTTGTGGAACTTAAAGGGCTCGGTAAATAAGAATGTGTTAATAAATCCTTCAAATTTTTACCCCGATTGTAAGCTATGATAGGAAAATTTGTAAAAATGGAATGCATTTTTAAAACAGGCCAATGATGGAATATCAATTGGGAAATCTGTAGAGAAAATATAGAAAAAGGTAATACACACGTTAAGGCTGGTGCCTCTGGTTCTTTGTTCTCAAGCAACAGCCATTCTCGTGTGGCATTATAAGCCCGTTGTAGGCTTTTTTTTACATATTTAAATGGATAACCTCGCTGTAAAAATTTTTTTATCATGATTTGGGATTGTGAAATGAGATCAATTTTATGAGTGCATAATCGACGTAACTGAAGAAACTGACTACTGGGTAAGTTTTTGCGTAGATGAAATGGATGAAAACTGGAGAAATGTAAATAGGTGTTCTTAGCGCAAGATTTCACATAAAGATTAGAGGTAAGATGTTGATTTTCTTTGCAAATAAGGATGTCAAGAAATTCAGTTTTTTGAATATCATAGTGAAGGGTAAATTGCAGGTGACTATCCAAGGAATTCAATCATTGTAAAAATACCATGAGGGACTGTTCATTCGAATTCCACAAGAAAAAAACATCATCGATGTAGCGATACCAGTGGGAAACATTGGCAAATTCTGGTACTCCATACAAAAATCTTTTCTCAAATGCTGCGACATATAAATTTGCTATGCTGGGGGCCATGATGGCCCCCATAGCCGTACCTTGAATCTGTTTGCAAAAATTTATCCTGAAAAATGAAATAATTCTCAGTGAGGGCTAATTGTGCCAATTGAAGAATGAATTCTGTGGGTACCCGATGTGGTTTTGGTCTTTGTTCCAACGTGTCTAACACTATTTCTAGGGCTGCTGTCTGAGGTATATTGGTGTAGAGAGCTTGGATGTCCAAAGTGACCAAAATTGAATCTTTTGCACAATGAATAGATTATAAAATAGTAAGCATGTGTTTAGTATCTTTTAAAAAGGTGCTGCTTTGGAGATGAATGTTTGCAAAAAAGCATCCACAAAAATCGACAGAGATTCTAAAATAGAACCTAAAGTACTCACGATGGGACGTCCTGGTGGATCGACGATATTTTTATGGACCTTAGGTACCATATAGATGGTCGGTATGGTAGGAAAATCATTTACTAAAAATCTTCGTTCCCGTGAAGTGAGGAATCCTTGTATCCCTGCTTCCTCCACCATAGTCAAAATTGCATTTTGTAATGTATGCGTGGGATCATGTGTCATGAATTGCATGAACTATATACACAGCAAATGAAAATATAAAAAAATTGATCTATTACTTGGAACATTGACCGATGATTAAAAATAAGGCTTACCATCCAGCAATCTTGCCTACAAGATGAAGCCTATTATGACTGGTCAATAACATCACAAGCGTCTTTTCTATAATTGCACAGTACGTCTGGTATTCTGTTTTGTCATAAACATAAGAACATGCCATACTGTGTCAGACCAAGAGTCCATCAAGCCCAGCATCCTGTTTCCAACATATTTGTCTAGTTATAGTTTGCTCATGATTTTCTTTTTTTTTTGTTTTGCATAATTTTTGTCCTACACATGTATGCATATTAAATAATTTTTGGCATGTACCAATATTTATTTATATTTACCTGTTCCCTGGGGAGCCTCTGGTTGGGGCTGTCATAGCCCAGGAGTAAAGGGAAATGAGGTTGGGTGTCCCAGCATGGATGTCAGTACTGAGAGAAAAAGAAAAAAAGTCTGGGAGACACAAAGAGCTCAGGGAAGGTGTGCAGGCAGCTGCAAGAGCTCTTTTCCCCCTCCCTGAAGCTAAAATGGGGAGGGCAAGACTGAAGAGAATAAGCTAAGAAGGAGGAGCAGAGCTGCTTAGGTGTTTACTTTCATTTTACAAAGGCAACAATGCTCATGCCTGCCAGTGTGCGAGTAAATGAGCTTCTTGTGTGCATGCGCTGAAAAGACATGTTACAGAACTTAGGATTTGTGGTTTTTGACTGTCCAGCTTATTTTTAATTGTATTATTTTAAACATTTTTCTTATGAATGTTACACAAAAACTAAATTGCTATTTTCTTATATCTACAGAAGTTTGTCTCCTCCAGCAGCTGTCTTATAGCTGGATGAATTTGAAAAGAAGAAAATTTGAGATGGTCTAATCCATCTTATGTATATGTTTAAAAAATCTAGATGTTCTCTGTATCTGGTTATATAAAGCTGCAAATGTTATATTATCATGAAAAAAACTAGCGGTACCCCGCCACGCGTTGCAGTGGCAGAGTCAAGCTCTTTTCCCTCCCTCCCCCTTCCCCTTGCTCATTTATCTCAGTCACTCATCCTCCTCCCCCTTGGTCACTCACCCCCCCTTCCCTCCCCTGTCCCCACTCCAACGCTCTCCCCTCACACTCACCTCTCCCCTCATTCTCCCTCCCCTCACTGTCACCTCCCCCCGCCTACTGCCTACCCTGCAGATCAGAAAACATTTGTCTTTCTATTTCTGTGGGAACCCTCCCACTCAAAAAAGAACAAATAGCAATCACAACCCTTTAAATCAAATAATAACCCCCCACCCCAAGACCTGGGAAATTAAAATTGTTGGTGCTACATGTGGTCTGTCCCTGGGCGTCTGTGCGCGTTATGTAGCCAAATAGGGGAATGCCTAACCAAATTTGCACTCCCAAATTTGTTTTGTGGTCTGGGGAGGGCTATTTTGGTGCGTTCCCGAGATCGTGCAAGTTTAGTGTATGTATTTGTGTGTGAACCTCCCCCTTCCCCCAAAAAACAACCCTATGAGAAAAGTTCTCTTAAACTAACCACCCTACACTCTCCTGCCCCCCCTTCCCCAGCCCTGCGAAAAACAGTAGCCCACCCCCCTGCCCCCCCCAGAGTTGCCGAATGAATGAAACCTGCCCCCCCTTGTGACCCCTCCCCAAGATGTTCGCAATAAATTCATTACCACCCCCCACCCTCCAGACCCCCCGAGACCTGATAAAAATGTCAGTCGGTGGAGCGGGCGATCAGGAGCAGTCCGGGAGCGATGTATTGGCGTTGGTCCGTCGGCTGCGAGCACTGAAACGGGTTCCGACGGCCCTTTGCCCTTACTATGTCAGTGGGGTGGAGCAATGGCAGCGGTAGGTCCTCTGACATAGTAAGGGCAAAGGGCCGCCGGCTGCCAGTCCTGAAAATGGCGCAGAGGGGCCCTCGCCCTTACAATGTCACATGGGTTACTGCAGCCATTGGTGTCCCCGAGTGGCATAGTAAGGGAAAGGGCCGTCGGCGCCATGTTGATTGCTGGCAGCTGACGGCTGTAGTGCAGGAGATGTGTCCCGGACCAGTCCTGGCCCCCCGCTGGAGCTTCCCGGACTTCTGTCAGGTTTTGTGTGTGTTGTGAGGGCCTGGGAAGTAAATCAATTTGGCATGTGTGTGGGGGGTGTGAGGAGGGTGGTGGGTGTATTTTATCTGTAAAGGAAATAGTTATCTTCCGGTGAAAAAAGTGCGCAAATTTATTAAGATGGAAGTGAAACGTGGACTTGGACTGGCGAAATGATTAGTGTAGCGTGTGTTAGTGTAAGGTGTAACAGATGGCGCTTACGTCCAGCAGATGTTGCTGTTTTCTGGAAAAAATCTTTAAACCTATTTTACCTGTCACAGGTGTGACACATCTGTAATGTAAGTACAGAAGAACCTTCCTGTATGCGAAATGAAGGTTGTGTCCAAATTTGAAAGCAATAGGTTCAGTGGTTTCTGAGATTAGCGATTTTGTCCAAACTATTTAACATTTTTATTTATATAGATGTGTCAATAAATTCCATGTATCTAGAGCAAATTTAAAATAATGAAATTTGGAAATATTTTCATGTGATTGAAATAATGAAAATAATATGTCGACTTCTAAAGAAAAAAACATTGTAGCAATCTTTACTTGTACTCTCTTGTTGGAAGTTTCTTGGAATGTAACTTAATCCCTTAAAAGAAGAAATTATTACTTACCTGTTAATTTCCTTTCCTTCTTCACCATTGGTCAGGAACATATGGGTTTAGTCCCCTGGTCCAGCATCAGGAGACAGAGTTCTTCTATTTTTTTAAAATGACATCACTAGTATGTATGTCACTCCTCGATCCAGTATAGTCAATGTACTTCTGTCAAAGCTAAACTATAACATCTAAAAAAACATTCTCAAAAAACAGACCTAAATATTCTTAAAAATAATTATAAAACTGTTGCGCTGTGATGGAAGGGGGCGCTCCCCAGTGCGGGACAAGGAGTGTGTGCCCTTGCGGTGAGACGGATCCTCGTCTGGGATGGAGTGGCGACCAGGCCCCTGCCAAACCTGTCGTATCAAGAGTCCCAACAATGCAATGTTGGTCTCTGGAGTAGCCCTCCGGCCACTTGATAGCCCTTTCAGACCTGCCGCATGGGAGCAGCAAATGCGACAGGACGGACAATGGCTAAAGGGCGAAGACATCAGATGAAGACTCAGACATGGAATCAGACATGGACTCAGACATGAAGAAAAGTTCGGAAGGAGTGCTGCCACACCACACGTCCTACACAGCCAGGCCTGGCTGATTGCGGACCACGTTGGAGGCGAAGCAGGCACAAGCTGACATCAACTCAAATACATTAGAGTTCAAGATGGTGGTGCATACTGACTGGGACACTGAGACGGAGGACATCAGGACAGACTGAAGAAGATAAACGGCCATGACTCTTGGCAGCCCGTCCTGGACTGAGTCTCGGGAACCCGGCGTGATCGACACACCTGACAGGTCAGTCGATGGAGGACGAAACCTCCGACCCAGCGTGGAAGACGCAACTGAAGGTGTCCCAAAGTTGGACTGAAGACGGACCTCAAGGAGAATCTCTGGAACCCGGAACATGATGATGATCAGAAGAAAGACAAGGAGAAACCTCGGCCACGGTGGATGGACTTGTTCCACCGAGCACCCTACACACCCCAGCTGAGATGGTTGAGGACCACTTGGACCACTGCGCGCCCTACACAACCCAGCCGGGCTGGTCGCGGACCATGCAGGGATGAAACAAGCGAAGCCTCAGAGACTTGGAGACATCAGGAGGTGGAGACATCAGGACTTGGAGACATCAGAACTTGAAGACATCAGGAAGACCAGAATGAAGACATGAGATGAGAAGAGAGACCAGGACGAAGACACGGGATCCCAAAAAGAACGGACTGCCAATGAGGAGCTGGATTCAAGGAGTCCAAGGGAAGGACTGACTTCTTGCAAAGGCAAACTTGAAGTGAAGGCAGGGCCTTTAAATAGGGCTGAAGAGGACGACTCCCACAATGATTTCATCAGGTGGAGCCCAGGAACCACTCCCTCGCTGGCCCTTTAAAAGAGGGAGAGAGACGCAGCCCCACACCTAAGGGAGAAGGAGTGCAAGACCATGGAGAGTGGTGCTCCTGCCGCTGAAGACATAGGAGCAGGGCTGGGCTGTGGAGCAGGCCCCGATGCTGGAGGCGGCTTCCTGCTGCAGAAGAAGGACCGAGGGCGGCTCTAGCCGCAGGAAATACCAGTGGTGGCCTCCGGGCCGCGAAGAGGAGCTCCGGAGCGGCCCACCAGCCACAAGAAGAAGAGGCAGGCAGATGGCGGTGATTCCAGCCCACAAAAACGAAGCTGCAGGCGACTTCATGCTGCAGGCAAGGCCGTGGAGGAGGGCCCCTCTCCCCGGAGGGGACAGGGTACGTCAGCGGCTCTCCAGCCACATTAAAACAGGGTCAGCGGCCTCCTGCCGCATGGGAATGATTGGGGGCGGCACCGTGCTGTGAAGGAGAGCCCCGGCACGGCTCCTGCCGTGCAGGCATGACGGCGGCCTCTGAGCTGCGGAAGAACGTCGGAAGCAGAGCTGGTTGGAAGGAGGTAAGAGGCTGCCCATGGCCTTAGCCACGGGCAGAATCACAACAAAAACAGTGCTAAAAAGAATGTTTGACATGTATTTTCAAAAAACCTTAACCAGTTTCTTAAGAAGGAAAAATCTTGCTTTAACAATACTTTCTTAAGATTTATGGCAATAAATATTTAAATTATCATCAATTTACCTAATGAAAAAACTAAAACTATTAAATCTTCCCAGCTTGGTTTCCAGACTGCTGAAGCAGAAGGAAAGGAAAGGAAATTAACAGATAAGTTAGAACTTCTCCTTCATTTTTCTTCTGCTTCACCAGTCAGGAACATATGGGAAGTGCCAAAGCCTATCATCCAGGGTGGGGTGAATGTCAATCCCGCTTTCAAGACAGTCGCTCCAAAATCTGCATCCTGTATTTCAAGTACCTTCAATCTATAATGTTTTGCAAATGGACTTAAAATTGTCCAAAAGACCACCTTACAGATATCAATAGGATGTACTGCCCTCCTTTCTACCCATAACACAGATTGCGCTCTTGTTGAATGAATGCGCCCTAAATTAATGCAGGAGCTCTATGACCCTATAACAAATAAGTTGAATATATGGCTTTCCTTTTCCAGCTACCAATGGTAGCCTTAGAAGCTGCCTCAGCCTTGCATGGTCCCCCAAAGAATAAACAATCTCTCTGATTTACGAAACTCACTCATTACCTCTAAATATCTCTGAAGACAGAATTTAATATCTAAAATTTTTAGATTCTCCCTATCTTCTCTACAATCCTTCTTTCCAAACACTGGAAGAACAATAGATGAAAAACAGAAGCCACCTTTAAGTAAAAAGGCGGGAACAAGTCTTAGGACCTATGAAATTTTAGATAGGGGTCCTGGCAGGATAAAGCTTGCAATTCTGACATTTGTCTTGCCAAAGTAATTGATACCAAAAACACTGTTTTTAAAATTGAATCCTTCAATGTTACCTGGTTTAAAGGCTTGAAAAGTTATACATCTACAGCCTGTAAAGCTAAATTCAAACTCTGCTGTGGAAATATTGATCTAACTGGTGGGCAAATATGCTTTACCCCATTCAAATGCAGTATATCCTTATTTGAGGCTAAAGGTAACCCCTTAACTCTTCTTCTGAAATGTATTTCCGCCACCTGTAATTTTAATGAATTTAATGGCAAACCTTTCTCTAATCCCTTTTGTAAGAAAGCAAGAATATCTTTAATTTGTGAATGCCATGGTGATATTGAGATTTGTTCACAATGCATTTCAAATGCATACCATATTCGTATATTTGCCAGTGACATTGATTTTTTCTTTGAACTCAAAATTGGTTCTACAGAAGGTGAATAACCCTTTCTGACTAACTGTGACTTAGCAAAACAGGGGATTGATTAGCGCCTATTTTACCTGCGTCTAACTGCTCGTTAAGAGTGCGCTTGGCATATTGCATTGGTCCCAGAGGGCGCAGACCTCTGTGCTGAGGCTCTGTTCAGCTTCTGTGGAGAGCCTATTTCCTGACATTCCCAGGCACTATTAAGTTGTAAAAAGTGTTTAGTTAGTTTCTACTGGTTAATCCTTGTTCTTTTACCTCTTCTGATTGCAAATTTAATGTTCTTTTTTGTTCACTATTCTCAATTTTGTTATACATTTATTAGGTTTTTAGTTCTGCCTATCTTAGACTGACTAATGATCCCGGTATAGTGAGTATTTGGTCTGTGGGTGTTTATCTAGAAACCACCAGGGGATAGTTTGCGGGTGGGAAACTTGCTCAGAGGCAAGCAGGAATCCAGTTGGCGGGTGGGAAGTTACTAGTGTGAGAGCATATGCGCAGGTTCAGGAAGGCCTGTGCAGTGCTTGTGTTAAGAGCGCGGCCTCCAGCAGCTCTTACACTCCGAGGCACAGAGGCGCAGTCATCTCTAAAGCTGGTGATGTAAGCCCTTGAGCCATGGTATGACCCAGGGAGGAGCCCCAAGCCACACTGCGGGAGGTGAGCTGGTGTGAGTATGGGTAACGAAAGCAGGACAAGGCTGCAGCAAGGACTAGGGTACAAGGTCTGACCCTCAACCGGACCTCCACGCCCCAGGGTGACCAACAACGCAATGTTGATTGATGAACAGTCTTCTGACTGTTCCAAGCCCTTTCGGGCCTGCCGCTGGGTACGGCAAAAGGCGGTAGGCCGGACAGAGGACAAGGGCAGATGGAATCCTTGAAACACAGAAGACTTTGGACTAGGACTGAAGCGAAGACACTGTAAATGAAGGCTGGAAGAAAGACATCATAGACGCAGACTGAAGCAAGACACCACAGATGAGGACTGGAGCGAAGACATCATGGACGAGAGCTGAAGCGAGACATCATAGATGAGGGCTGAAGCGAGACACTGTAGATGAAGGGCTGAAGCGAGACATTGTAGATGAGGGCTGAAGCAAGATCAAGAGCTGGTGCGAGACTGCGATGCAGCGCGCCCTACACAGTCCACCCACGGGACTGGTGACGGACCACGCTGGGCTCGAGGCAGTACTCCAGGAGGAATAGTGAAGCTGATACTGGAACATGACAAAGCAACTGAAGAGGCCTGCACTGGGGCGCGCCCTACACAGCCCCCCTGCAGGACTGGTCGCAGACCACACCGGACTCAGGGCAAGTTCAAACAGAGACTTGACATGGACTAACGCAGGTTGCAATATGCTCTGAAGACTGGGACAACTCTGAAGTAGGATTCGATTCTCAAGTATTAAAAACAACAAACTGAAGCAGGAGGTCTTCCAGAGGGTTGCGCTGCGGAGATGAGGATGGCCTTGTACCATGAGGCGCCCTACACAGCCCACCCATGGGACTGGTCACAACCACGACAGCAGTACGCTAGGAAGGTGGACATCAGGGAACCAAGGCATGGAGGCAGAGACGAAGGCAAAGACATCAGGAACATCGAACAACAGAAGACTAGAACATCAGGCACCGGGGACACGAAGACATCTGGACGAAGAACATCTGGAACATGGAGACGACTAAAGACCTGGACGAAAGACAACTGCAACAAGGAGACGACTGAAGACCTGGACAAAAGACATCTGTAACGTGGAGATGAAGCTGTCAAATCAGAAGAAGACCACGGAGGACCTGAACCGGTCAGAAGACAAAGACGACTGTGGAACCCAATCCGAAGGCCTGGAAGAACTGAAGCAAGGCCCTTTTATAGCGCTGAAGCAGGAAATTGTCATAGGTGGAGCCAGCAGCACTTCCTGGGGCTGGCCCTTTAAATAGAGTGAAGAGGTGTGTGCCGGCGCCTAAAGGAAAGCTGAAGCAGAGAAGCAGGACCATGGTCAGCGGCATAGAAACATAGAAACATAGAAATGACGGCAGAAGAAGACCAAACGGCCCATCCAGTCTGCCCAGCAAGCTTCACACATTTTTTCTCTCATACTTATCTGTTTCTTTTAGCTCTTGGTTCTATTTCCCTTCCTCCCCCACCATTAATGTAGAGAGCAGTGATGGAGCTGCATCCAAGTGAAATATCTAGCTTGATTAGTTAGGGGGTAGTAGGGGTAGTAACCGCCGCAATAAGCAAGCTACACCCATGCTTATTTGTTTTAACCCAGACTATGTTATACAGCCCTTATTGGTTGTTTTTCTTCTCCCCTGCCGTTGAAGCAGAGAGCTATGCTGGATATGCATCTAAAGTGAAGTATCAGGCACATTTGGTTTGGGGTAGTAACCGCCGTAACAAGCCAGCTACTCCCCGCTTTGTGAGTGTGAATCCTTTTTTCTTCTCCCCTGTCGTTGAAGCTATGCTGGGTATGCGTGAAGTATCAGTTTTTCTTCTCCCCTGCCGTTGGAGCAGAGAGCTATGCTGGATGTGCATCGAAAGTGAAGTATCAGGCACATTTGGTTTGGGGTAGTAACCGCCGTAACAAGCCAGCTACTCCCGGCTTTGTGAGTGCAAATCCTTTTTTCCACATTTCCTCTTGCTGTTGAAGCTTAGAGTGATGTTGGAGTCACAGTAACCATGTGTATGTTTATTGAATAAGGGTATTGTGTCCAGGCAGTAGCCATCATTCTGGCGAGTCACCCACTCTTCATTGGCGGCCTCTTGACTTTATGGATCCACAGTGTTTATCCCACGCCCCTTTGAAGTCCTTCACAGTTCTGGTCTTCACCACTTCCTCCGGAAGGGCATTCCAGGCATCCACCACCATCCCCCTGCTCGCTGACACAGACACAGGGAAAAGCAGGCTGACTGCAGGCATCAGCAGGGACAGCCTCCCTGCCATTCTAAGACTCCGGCAGCGGCGAGGATGGCTCCCTGCCATCTGAGGACCCCAGGAGGAGCGTCGGGGAGCCGGAGCGGCATCGGCCGCAAGGGGAGGCTCCCGAGTGTTCAGCCCTGCCGCGCAGGGCCGAAGATGGACGCGGCCTATGCAGCCCCTCCTAGGCTGTGCGAGGGTGGTGTCGGTGGCAGCGCCACGGAGGGTCCCAGCAACGGAAGCAGTGGCCCAGGCCATGAGTCTCAGCTGCAGCTCTGCCACGAGGATAACAGGTGGGTGGAGAGACTTGCTTGCGGAGAGTAGCTCCGCAGGCAGGAATCGTAACAGTTCCCCCCTCCTTAAAGACCCCCTCCTCAAGCCTCGTATCAACAGCTTAGAGGAGACAAGGTATCAGTCCAAACTGACAGGGGGAGAGCAAGGGTCCAAGAACAAACATTGGAAGATTCTTGGCAAGGAACTGTGACGACAGTAGTACTGTAGCTGAAGACAGGGTGAGGAATATTGAAGATCCAGGCAGGACATAAACAAGACACTGAAGACAAAACAGTAAGGCACGAGATTGCAGGACAGCAGACTTGCATCTCACGTTCTAGTGACCAAGGAGGCAATATATTAAATTATATTGAAGACCAGTTCTTGGTTCACAGTGTTAACATGAAGTGAAATTCAAACTGGATTCTGTGGCTGTGATGGTGGAACTCAGGAGAATCCATAGACAACTTACTAGCTGACTTTTGAATAGCTGTGTTGTCAGGCGGACTCGAATGGAAGTCCGATGCACAGAGTTCAGATGCTGGAGAGTAATTCTAGAGGCAACTTGTCTAAAGAAGATGGTGAATTCAATACTGAAGGAAGGCTCTTAGTGAAGGTAAACGGGATATTCACAAGATCTTCACCATTGGAAGCTTGAGATCCCCCTGGGAGGAGCCCTTGAGGAACTGAGCTGCTTGGGCTTAGGAGTAGGCATCCAGGAACTAGTGTGTGATGAAGGTTTCAAAGTACATGAGTCGAACAAGAAGTCGAAACCAGAGAGACCCACAATCTTCACCATTGGAGACCCAATATCCCACCGGGAAGAGCCCTTGAGGATTCGAGCCGCTTGGGCTTAGGTGGAGACTGCGGAAAGTGGAGGTCTGAAACTGAGCAGGTAGCGGAGACTAAGAAGCTCAGGGATGTTGCTTCCCAACTGGCATAGTTGAGTGAGAAAGGTCTTTACAGCTTATTATGAGAGTGAGCGACTTGGGAAATCCATTAATACTTTGGGCACTCACAACGTAGTGACATCACACTCGGAGTTGATGGTCAGTAGGTGTCACTATAGTACTTAAGCAAGGGACTGTTTGCTGATGATAATTGCTCCGATGATGTGAGGAAGTAATCCCCTTAAGTTGGAGCAAGGGGCATACCCAACGATAGATGTCGTTGTGGCACTATGCAAGGAATTGCTAGTTAAAGGAAAACACTCCTTTAGAATTGAGTCAAGAAGCCATATTGAGATGGAAGGAGCTTCATGAAACTAGACTTGAAGATGGCAATGGATTCCAATGGGTGCGAGCAACCCCCACAGACAGATGGTCAAATGTAGGCACTGGTGAGCAAACTTGCAGAAGTGATTCACAGGTGGCAGAATAGATGACAAGAAATCAGGAATTCCAATCCTGATTGAAGACTGGAGATGCTGCGTGTTTGAAGAACTAATGGTGGTGAGCTCATAGGTGCAGGATAGCTCACGATGGTGATCCTGAGTCGAATTCATCTGTATGGAACGGAAGCTGGACCAAACTATGGATTCAAGGAGATGCGCAGGAAGGTGACATCTGCGAAGAACCAACAAGTAGTCTATACCTGGGAATTCCCTTGTGGATATGAAGAGAGACATCTAGTTGAAGATGGCTCCTATGGCAAGCACTAGAACAATGCAAGCAGGAGCGAAGTCAGGAGCAAAGAGATGAAGATGTGTCTAGGGTGCAGGTGCCTCCTGCTGGTCGTAAGAACCCTAGGTGTGAACTATGGAGGAAACTCTTGGCTGAGAAGACTCCAGAGCCAGCACTAAGCCAGTGCAGGCAAGAGCTGAATAGACTGAGAAGATGTGAAGACATGTCTCGGGTGCAGGCGCCTCCTGCTGGTTGGAACATGCCAAGACCTGAGGTGGTGTAATGGTACACTTCGAAGACAGGTATTCCCTCAAGCATTAAGATTCTCGAAGTTGAGGACGCTGGTTGTTGGATGTGGAACCTGGGTGCAGGCGCCTCCTGCAGGTCGAATGAAACCCAGGGAGCTGGGCCGCATCGAAGTGGGAAGAATGGAGATGATCACTGGAACCATGGCAGGCAACTCCTGCCAGTCGAGGAGTTCCAGGACGAGTGGATGCAGAGATAGTCTGGCTGCAGGCGCCTCCTGCAGGTCGTGGGAACCAGACAGCTGTAGCGGAGATACATCAATAACAAACAAAAGAAAACAAAAAAAATTTTTTTTGACTAAAGCAAGCATTAAATGTCCAAGAAGTTAGGAGCAAAATTCTCTGGGTAAAAGCAGGCTGAAGAAAGTCCAGTAACTGAAGAAAACAAATTTCCAGACAAAAATCAAGGCAAAGTCCAAAGAAAACTGGAGCCTATCGGGCACAGCTCACCGAGCTCATGGCCTTCGGATCCTGTAACGAGCACGACCTCCGGCAGCTGTAGGGACCGAGGGCTTGAGGCCTTCGGATCCCGATATGGCCCGAGCGCATGGTGGCCTTCGGATCCTGTTACGGGCATGGCCTCCGGCAGCTGTTACACTCCGAGGCACAGGGACGCGGTCGTCTCTAAAGCTTGTGATGTGAGCTCTTGAGCCACAGCATGACCCAGGGAGGAGCCCCAAGCCATACCGCAGGAGGTAAGCTGGTGTGAGCATGGGTAACGAAAGCAGGACAAGACTGCAGCAAGGACTAGGGTACAAGGTCTGACCCTCAACTGGACCTGCATGCCCCAGGATGACCAACAACGCAATGTTGATTGATGAATAGTCCTCCGACCGTTCCAAGCCCTTTTGGAACTGCCTCTGGGTATGGCAAAAGGTGGAAGGCCTGACAGAGGATGAGGGCAGATGTAGTCCTTGGAACACAGAAGACTTTGGACTAGGACTGAAGCAAAGACACTGTAAACAAGGACTGAGGTGAAGACACTGTAAACGAAGGCTGGAGGAAAGACATCATAGACGCGGACTGAAGCAAGACACCACAGACGAGGACTGGAGCGAAGATATCATGGACGAGGGCTGAAGCGAGACATCATAGATGAGGGCTGAAGCGAGACATCATAGATGAGGGCTGAAGCGAGACACTGTAGATGAAGGGCTGAAGCAAGACATTGTAGTTGAAGGGCTGAAGCGAGACATTGTAGATGAGGGCTGAAGCGAGACATTGTAGATGAAGGCTGAAGCAAGACACTGTAGATGAGGGCTGAAGCAAGATCAAGAGCTGGTATGAGACTGTGATGCAGCGTGCCCTACACAGTCCACCCGCTGGACTGGTCGCGGACCAAGCTGGGCTCGAGGCAGTACTCCAGGAGGAATAGTGAAAGCTGATACCGGAACATGACAAAGCAGCTGAAGAGGCCTGCACTGGGGCGCGCCCTACTCAGGCCCCCGCGGGACTGGTCACGGACCATGCTGGACTCAGGGCAAGTTCAAACAGAGACTTGACATGGACTAACGCAGGTTGCAATAGGCTCTGAAGACTGGGACAACTCTGAAGCAGGATTTGATTCTCAAGGATTAAAAACAACAAACTGAAGCAGGAGGTCTTCCAGAGGGTTGCGTTGTGGAGATGAGGATGGCCTTGTACCATGAAGCGCCCTACACAGCTCACCCGTGGGACTGGTCACGGACCATGACAGCGGTATGCCGGGAAGGTGAACATAGGGGAACCAAGGCATGGAGGCAGAGACGAAGGTAAAGACATCAGGAACATTGAGACAACAGAAGACTAGAACATCAGGCACCGGGGACACAAAGACATCTGGACGAAGAACATCTGGAACATGGAGACAACTGAAGACCTGGACGAAAGACAACTAACAAGAAGAGGACTGAAGACCTGGACGAAAGACATCTGTAACATGGAGACGAAGCTGTCAAATCAGAAGAAGACCACGGAGGACCTGGACCGGTCAGAAGACACAGACGACTGTGGAACCCAATCCAAAGACCTGGAAGAACTGAAGCAAGGCCCTTTTATAGGGCTGAAGCAGGAAATTGTCATAGGTGGAGCCAGCAGCACTTCCTGGGGCTGGCCCTTTAAATAGAGTGAAGAGGCACGCGCCGACGCCTAAAGGAAAGCTGAAGCATCCCCCTGCTTGCTGACAGACGCAGGGAAAGGCAGGCTGGCTGCAGGCACTGGCATGGACAGCCTCCCTGCCAGTACCCCGGCAGCGGCGAGGATGGCTCCCTGCCGTCTGAGGACCCCAGGAGGAGCGTTGGGGAGCTGGAGCGGCTTCGGCCGCAAGGGGAGGCTCAGGGGTGTTCAGCCCTGCCGCACGGGGCCGAAGATGGACGCGTCCTACGCAGCCCCTCCTAGGCTGCGCATGGGTGGTGTCGGCGGCGCCGCCGCAGAGGGTCCCGTCATCGGAAGCAGTGGCCTAGGCCACGAGTCTCGGTTGCGGCTCTGCCGCGAGGATAACAGGGGGTGGAGAGACCTGCTCGTGGAGAGTAGCTCCGCAGGCAGGAATCGTAACAGTTTGGCAGGACCCTCCAAGTGGCCACAGAGTTACCCTGAGTGCATGTTAGGAGTAAGGCTACAGCATTGTAGAGAATGACTTTTCAATAGCCATACCATAAATGAGAAGGGAGTAAGGTCAACCATTACAATCGGCCCTTGACGAGGAAGGCTTTTGAATCCCAGCAACTTTAACAGCTGATTGACCATCAGTATCTTTATGTCTGCCTACCAAGAAACATAGAAACATGATGACATGAAAATTCTGTCTGCCCATCCATCGACCCATCCAGTCTGACCATCCAGCCAATTAATTTAGCATTATAATTCTTATCACTGCCTCAGCGATCCCCTGTATTTATCCTATGCTTTTCTGAATTCAGATACTGTTTTAGTGTCACCACTTCCACTGGGAGGCTGTTCCACACATCCACCACTGTCTCTGTAAATAAATATTTCCTAAGATTACTCCTAAGTCTACCCACTTTCAGCCTTATCTCATGATCCCTTATTCTAGTACCTCCTTTCCATTGAAAAAGGCTCACCTCCTGTGCATATTTGAATCTCTCTATCATATCTCCCCTATTTTGCTTTTCTTCTGGGGTGTACATGTTTAGATCTTTAAGTCTATCCTCATATGCTTTAGAACAAAGACCACTGATCCATTTTAGTAGCCACCCTCTGGACCGACTCCGTCTGTTTATATCCCTTTGAAGGTGCTGTCTCCAGAACTGTACACTGTATTCCAAGTGAAGATTCACCAGGGACCTATACAGGAGCAATATCGCCTCCCTTTTATTGCTGACCATTCCACTCCCTATGTATTCAAGCATCTTTCTGGCTTTTACTGTTACTTTATCCACCTGTTTGGTTATCTTGAAATCATCAGATAAAATCATCAGATATAATTTCCCCCAGATCTTGTGTTTAGCAGAATTTCACCTCCAATACTGTACCTTTCTCTTGGGTTTTGGCATCCTAAATCATTATTCTGAATTTTTTATCATTAAGTCTTAGCTGCCATGGTGCGCGTCCCGGCCACGCTAGTACCGCGGCCAAGCCTGCTCATCCCACTCCGGCAGATCCTGGTCCGTCTTCCCCCGCAGCTGCAGCCAGCTTCTCTCGCCCGCGGCGTTCCCGGGCATCCCCAGGCCCATTAATGCCTTCTCATTCACAGCGTTCCTGATGCCAGGGCTCAGCGTCCTCCATGGCGTCGGCCCCGCCCCTAGGTGTGCGCGGACCATTCAGCTCTTTAAAGGGCCCAGCACGGGAAACCGGTCCTCAGCACCTGATGATGACCTCACCAAGTCCTAGTATTTAAGGCGAGGCTCTGTCCCCAGAACCTCGCCTTGGCAAACGCCACGGGTCGACACCATAGGTGTAGCTAGTTGCCGTCCTTTGTTCCTTGACCCAGTCTCTGTTCCAGTGTTCCTGCCTTCCTGTGTTCCTGTGTTGTTCCAATGTTGTTCCAGTGCTCCTGCATTCCTGTGTTCCCGTGTTGTTCCAGTGTTCCTGCTTGCCTGTGTTCCCATGGTCCTCTCTGTGTCCCAGCGTCTGTCCTGATTCCTGCTCCACGTTCCTCTTCAGTAGTACCTTCTTGATCTGATTCACAGTACTGACCTCTGCTTGCCTGACCACGTTTGACAGCTGCCTGGACCTGACCTCTGCTTAACTGACCATGTTTGACTGCTGCCTGGAACTGACCTTTTCCTGCCTGACCACGTTGACCGCTGCCTGAAACTGACCTCTGCTTTCCTTGACTAGATATGGACTGATCTTGGAACTGACCCTTACTTTGACTGACCACCCCTTGGATGGATACTCTGGCTTTGACCCTTGCGCTTCACTCGGATACTTTGTTCGCTCCTGTGACCATCAGACCAGCCTGTTCGGACGCTGCCCGCAGCCTTCCTCTGACTAGACCTATAGGCACTGCCTATCTCGCCTGGAGGACTTTCATTTCCTGAGGTCTCTGGTGATCTCAATCCGGGTCTAGTCCACTCTCTCATCTCCAGCCGTGCACCTTTAACCGTGGGGGGCACACCTCTCCCTCTGATAGAGATAGAAGGCTATTTCTCTGGGAGATCCTTCGAGGACCAACTAAGTCCAGGCTGCCCGGGTACCCAAGGGCTCAACCTGCATAAACCCCGGATTGCTATTGGTTAAGCTCCAGCTAGCCTCTGTCTTCTTGAGTGCTCCACCTCCTCGTGGCAGGCACTCTCTGGGTCCGACCAGAGGGCCGTACAAATCCATACAAACCCAGGCCAAGGGTCTACCTCCAGCGCAACAGGTTGCCAAGGCCATGGACTCGGCGGAGTCCTCCACCTTGCAGGCTATTCCAGGTCTGGCTACATGCATCCAGGAGCAGCAGCAATTCATCGAAGCATTGGCCACCTCAGTGGAGGGACTGCACTCTCAGCTAGAAGAGTCTGCTCTGGCCAACCCAGCGGCCCTCGCCCACAACTTGTCCACTGCCTGATCACCCTCACGGGCATTGCTGGCCCTCCCAGCTCCTCCCTGTTTCAATGGGGAGGAGCTGGGACCCTCGTCTTTATCAAGGTTTTATCAACCAATGCTATATGCAGTTCTCTCTGCAACCTTCTCTCTTTCCGGATGAAGTGATGAAGATCATGTTCATTCTATCTCATCTAGAGGGGAAGGCCCTGGCATGGGCCTCCCCGCTTTGGGAACGCTCCGACTTCATATTACAGCAGCTTCCTCAGTTTATCTCAGCATTCCGGCACATCTTTGAGGACCCAGGCTGACAGGCGGTTGCCGGCCACCATGTACTCCACCTCCGCCAGGGATCACACTCGTTATCAGAATATACGGTGGAGTTCCGGACCCTGTCAATGGAGTTGGGTTGGCAGGAAGATCGCCTACGGGCACTCTATCTCGAAAGACTGTCTCTATTTTAAAAGATGAACTGGCCACCTGAGAGATTCCCACGTCCCTGGAGCAGCTTATCTCGCTGGTTGGGCATATAGACCACTGTCTTCAGGAACTCCACCGAGAGGTCAAAGCTCTCCGACTGCCAACCCTGCAAGCACCCCGGTCAGTGAGCCCCAAGCTAAAGGTATTACCAGCGGTGTCTCAACCTCCAGAAGAACCAATGCAAATAAATCGTGGACGCCTCACCCCAAGGAATGCCTTCATAGAAAGAAGTCAGGCCTCTGTCTCTACTGTGGGGGGTCTGGCCATCTTATCCAGACCTATCCGGTGCGTCTGGGAAACTTCAAAGCCTGAGCCTGGCGGGGGTCCTGAGCATGGGTGCTACAGTTTCTGGCCCTCAACCTCTGCTACCGGTCCTCAGGGAGGCACATTTCTTCGCCACCACCACCCTAGTGGATACTGGGACTGGTGGGAATTTTACTCTTGAAGAAATAGTTACTCTTCTGCAAATACCCACTCAACTGCTGGAGGTCCCATTGCGCATAGCCTCCTTCCACGGAGAACCTCTACCTGACCATATCACTCACCATACTCTGGCTATCCGACTGACCGTGGGGACCCTCCATGAAGAGAAAATCAATCTTCTGATTCTGAAACAGTCAATACACCCAATAGTCCTTGGTCTCCCATGGCTTCAATTACATTCACCCCATTTCGACTGGCAATCACTTCAGCTTATCCAGTGGAGTCCTAGATGCTAGACTCACTGTTTACAGCAGGTGGTTCCGTCCGTACCAGTATTGACTTCCACAACCCTTTCCGGGATGTCCACTTGAATATCAAGATGTGTTTTCCAAACAGAATGCCGATATCCTGCCTCCGCTCTGGAAGTTCAACTGCCCGATAGAACTCCTACCTGGTGCCACACCACCCAAAGGCAGAACTTACCCGCTCTCACTCCCAGAGACCCAGGCGATGTCAGAATATATTAAAGAAAACTTAGCCAAGGGGTTCATAAGACCTTCTACCTCCCTAGCAGGCGTCGGATTCTTTTTTGTAAAGAAGAAGGATGGGAGCCTAAGGCCTTGTATTGATTACAGGGGCCTGAATGCCATTACCCGTAAAGACCGATATCCACTACCACTCATCAGCGAGCTCATTGAGCAGCTGCAAGGGGTTCAAATTTTCACCAAATTAGACCTACATGGAGCCTATAACTTAATCCGTATCCAGCCTGAAGACATATGGAAGACTGCATTTAATACCCGGGATGGACACTACGAGTATGTCGTCATGCCCTTCGTGCTGTGCAACGCTCCTGCCATCTTCCAGTGGATGATGAATGAAAACTTCCGGGATCTCCTGTACTCATTCATTGTAGTATATCTAGACAACATATTGATCTTCTCCAAGGATCTAAAGTCCCATCGCTCCCACATCCAAACCATTCTTCAGCATCTCAGAGACCATCATCTCTACGCCAAACTAGAGAAATGCCTTTTTGAGCAGCTTAGCCTTTCATTCCTGGGTTACATTTTATCCAGCCAAGGGTTTACCATGGACCCAGAAAAACTCCAAGGTATTCGTGATTGGCCCCAACCAGTTGGTCTGTGGGCTTTGCAGATGTTTCTGGGGTTCACAAATTATTATCACCACTTTATCACAGACTACTCCACACTGGCTGCCCCACTCACCACCTTGACAAAGAAAGGAAGCGACCTTCAGGTGTGGAGCCCCAAAGTCCAGTCTGAGTTCCAAGCCTTGAAAGAAGCCTTTCATACTGGGCCGTGTCTTTGCCATCTGGACCTGAACCGTCCTTTAGTTGTAGAGGTTGATGCGTCTGCCATAGGAGCCGGGGTGGTCCTCAGTCAGTACTCCTCCAAGGGAGCCCTGGAACCGTGCTCCTTCTATTCTCATTAGTTCTCACCCACAGAACAGAAATACACCATTGGGACTGTGAACTCCTGGCAGTGAAACTCTCCCTCCAAGAAAGGCGTCCCTGGCTTGAAGGGGCGCAACACAAATTCACTATTTTAACTGACCATAAGAACTTAGAGTACCTGAAAGAAGCCCAGTTACTCAACCCTTGACAGGCTGGGCCCTCTTCTTTGCACGCTTTAACTTTGAGCTTCGCTACCACCCAGCATCGAAGAATCTTCGCGCAGATGCGCTCTCATGTTCCCTGCAGTCAGAAGACACTCCCGAGACTCAGGCACACATCATTGACCCTGCCTGCATCTCCATTGCAGTGACCACCACCGTGACAGCAAGCAAGATGGTGCTGCCAGTCCTCTGCTGGGCCCACAACTCCAAACATGCTGGCCATCCTGGCCAAGCCCGAACTCTTGAGATGCTCCACAGACTTGGTGGGCTAGTATGGTCAAAGACTCCCGAGATTATGTTGGCTCCTGCCCCGTCTGTGCTCAACAAAAGCCCCCTATGGGACAACCTTGGGGGTTTCTCCAACCACTACCTGCGCCCACCGAGTCATGGACTAGTCTATCTATGTAATTTATTGTGGACCTGCTCCCCTCTAAGGGGAATACTGTAATTTGGGCCATAATAGACCACTTCTCCAAAATGGTCCATTTTATGCCCTTACCTGGGCTACTATCGGCCTTGGAACTAACTCTACTCTTCCTGACCCACGTCTTTCAACTCCACGGGCTACCACAAGAGATTATTTTAGACCGTGGCCCTCAATTCGCCGCGAAATACTGGAGGTCTCTTTGTAAGAAGTTTAACATCACCTTAAACTTAACCTCAGCATACCACCCACAAGCTAACGGCCAGGCTGAAAGGACCAATCGTTCCCTGAAAGCCTTCCTTTGGTCATATGTCAACGATCAGCAAGACAACTGGGCTGACCTCCTCCCATGGGCATAACTGTCTCACAACACCCATGTTGCCTCCGCTACTGATGTTTCTCCATTCTGAGTGGTCTTTGGCTGTCAGCCCCGTCTACATCTGCCAATTCCACTCAGCGTGCCTTCACCAGCAGTTCAGTCAACAGACCAGACCATTCACCGGCTGTGGGACCAAGTAAAGGAGCATCTCTGTCAAGTGGCCGATCGAGCCAAACATGTGACAGATGCCCATCGTCGTGCCACACCAGTGTTCCTACCTGGGCAAAAGGTCTGGCTCAGTACCAAGCACATCCGTCTGCACTTGCCCTCTCAACAGCTGGCTTCCAAATATGTGGGGCCATTTCCCGTCTTGTGGCGGGTGGGAGCTGTCACGTACTAGTTAAGACTACCTGCAACCCTGGGAATCCATAACCCATTCTATGTGTCTTTGCTTAAGCCACTGGTCCTGTCTTGGCCGTCACAAAGACCACCAAATCCCACGCAACTCACAGCAGAGTCTGAAGCTACCCTCCAGATACTAGAAGTACTAGAAGTTCGCCGCCGCAGAGGGCATTAGGACTATCTTCTGGCATGGGAAGGCTTCGGCCCAGAAGAAAACTCATAGGAGCCTTCCCACCATATCCTCGATAAAAACCTCCTCTGCTCCTTCCACCGTCAGAACCGGAGAAGCCTAGACGGGTAAGGGGGAGGCCTAGAAGGGGGGGTACTGTTCCGCGGCCCGGCCTGCTCACCCCAGTCCAGCAGGTTCTGGTCCATCTTACCCTGCAGCTGCAGCAAGCAACTCTTACCTACAGCATTCCCGGGCATCCCCAGACCTGTGGGGGCCTTCCAACTCGCAGCGCTCCTCACACCGGGGCTCGGCGTCCTCCACAGTGTTGGACCCGTGGACCATTCAGCCCTTTAAAGGGCCCAGCATGGGAAACCAGTCCGCGGCACCTGATGATGACCTCACCAAGTCCTAGTATTTAAGGCTAGGCTCTGTCCCCAGAACCTCGCCTTGGCAAACGCCACGGGTCGACACCATCGGTGTAGCTAGTTGCTGTCCTTTGTTCCTTGACCCAGTCTTTGTTCCAGTGTTCCTGCGTTCCTATGTTCCTGTGTTGTTCCAATGTTGTTCCAGTGCTCCTGCATTCCTGTGTTCTTCCAGTGTTCCTGCATGCCTGTGTTCCCATGGTCCTCTCTTTGTCCCCGCATCTGTCCTGATTCCTGCTCCACGTTCCTCTTCAGTAGTACCTTCTCGGACTGATTCACGGTTCTGACCTCTGCTTGCCTGACCATGTTTGACAGCTGCCTGGAACTGATCTTTGCCTGCCTAACCATGTTGACCGCTGCTTGGAACCGACCTCCGCTTGCCTTGACTGTGTACGGACTGATCTTGGAACTGACCCTTGCTTTGGCTGACCACCCCTTGGACGGATACTCTAGCTTTGACCCTTGTGCTTCACTCGGATACTCTGTTCGCTCCTGTGACCATCAAACCAGCCTGTTCGGACGCTGCCTGCAGCCTTCCTCTGACTAGACCTATAGGCGCTGCCTATCTTGCCCGGAGGACTTTCATTTCCTATCTCCTTCCTGAGGCTCCAGTGATCTCCATCCAGGTCTAGTCCACCCTCTCGTCTCCAGCCGCGCACCTTTACTCGTGGTGGGCACACCTCTCTGCTATCTCTTTGGGAGATCCTTCGAGGCCCACCTAAGTCTAGGCGGTCCGGGTACCCAAGGGCTCAACCTGCGGAAACCCCGGACTGTTATTGGTGAAGCTCCAGCTAGCCTCTATCTCCTTGTGTGCTCCACCTCCTGGTGGCAGGCACTCTTTGGGTCCAACCAGAGGACCGTACCAATCCTGCACCAGGCCAAGGGTCCACCTCCAGCGCAACATGCCAGACCTTAAACCAATCCTCAAGCTTTGTTAGATCCCTCTTCATGTGTTCCACTCCTTCCTGGCTGTCCACCCTGTTACAGATATTACTAACATCAGCAAAACGATAAACCTTTCCTGACAACTCTTCTGCTATGTTGATCACAAAAATGTTAAAAAGAACTGGTCCATGGACCGATCCCTGAGACACACCACTAGTAATAATGCGCTCCTCAAAGAAAACTCCATTTACCCCAATTTTTTGTCGCCTCCCACTCAGCCAGTTTCTAACCTACTCAGTCACTCTAGGATCCATACCAAGGATGTACAATTTATTTATAAGTCTTCTGTGCGGAACTGTGTCAAAAACATTGCTGAAATCCAAATACACAATGTTTAACACTCTCCCTTCATCCATCTCTCCGGTCACCCATTCAAAAAAAATTGATCAGATTAGTCTGACAAGATTTACCTCTAGTAAAACCATGCTGCCTTGGATCTTGCAATTCATTGGATTCCAAAAATTGCACTATCCTCTGTTTTAGCAGTGATTCCATTAGTTTGCTCACCACAGACTAACTGACCAGTAGTTCCCAGCTTCCTCCTTACTTCCACTTTTATGAATAGGAACCACATCTGCCCTTTTCCAGTCCTCCAGAATTACTCCAGACTCTAAAGAAGCATTGAAAAGCTCAGCCAGCGGAGCTGCCAGGACATCTCTTAAGTTCCCTTAGTATCCTCGGATGTATCCCATCCAGCCTTCTTGGCCAACTGAGTGCCATCAGAATAGTCTTGCTCCCTCTTTATCTTTTTTAATTGTTTGCCCTATCAGGGGTCATGGTGGAAAACCATACATCAGCTTCACCTTTGGCCAAGTCTGCACCAAGCTTGCTTCACTCTAGAATTCTTTGCGATGGCTGTAAAACCTCTTTACCTTTCTGTTATTTTGCAATCCATCTGATGTTTCCCCCATCACTGCACTATCTGTTGATAAGTCTAGTGGCTTAGTTCCCATTCTCCCAGATATATAATATTTTTGCTTAAAAAATCTGCTTATCTATTGTCTTGTCCCGCAGTGTGTATGGCTGATAATTATGTCAGATTGCTTTCTGCCCATGAGAACTGTTAGGATCCCCGGCTGCATGACACTGCGGCCGGGTCCCCTCACCTGGATGGGAAGGCAGCCTGTTCCTGCTTCTCCTGTCGCCGCCTCCCGCTGCCAACGCTGACCGCTGTGGCAGCAGCCTGCTCACGCGGTGCCTCCACATGCTGCCAACACCGAACTCCACACCTGGCTCCCTGGGCACGCACGCCTCTGCTGAAAATTTAACCGTCCTAAATCTGTGCCTATTGCTTCCAGCTTACCATCTGCAACCCTTGAGGAGGAAGAGCCTTTGCAACTAGGCCGAAGCCATTTGACCTCTAAGGAGAGACATTATCGCAAGCGCATGGGGTTGTGCATGTACTGTGGCCAATCAGATTATGCAGTCCAAACCTGTCCCATTTGTCCAGGAAACTGACGGGCCTGGGATCTGCAGGAGGACTTCTCCTGGGCCTCACCTCTCCTACTCCTCCATTATCATTACCCGTATCTCTGCTTTGCGGAGGTCTCGAATTTCAGACTCTCGCCCTCATTGACTCTGGTGCCGGAGGTAATTTTGTTTCTGAAGCACTTGGTTGAACATCTATGGATTCCTACCACACCACTAGCTAAGCCTCTGCTATTGTCATCCATCGATAGAGAACCACTTCCTGGAGAAGTTTCACTGACCACCCAGGCCATTGGCCTGCGCACTGGAGCTCTACACTCTGAATCAATTTCTTTTCTAGTGTTAGAAAAAGCCATGCATCCGGTGGTATTGGGGCTGCTGTGGCTTCAAGACCATATGCCACAATTTAATTGGGCTACCTCGGAACTGTCCCGGTGGGGACCAGACTGTCATGGTCGGTGTCTTGCTGAAGTTTCTCCACTCATCTGCATGCCCACTACCCCTTCATTACCTGGCTTACCTCCACAATACACCTCCTTCCAGGATGTTTTCTCAAAGCAAGCAGCTGATGTTCTTCCACCACACAGAGAGTTCGATTGTGCCATAAATCTGAAGCCAAATTCAGAACCTCCCAAAGGAAGAGTTTACCCTCTTTCAGTAGCTGAGACTAAAGCTATGTCTACCTACATACAGGAAAATCTGCAAAATGGATTTATCAGACCTTCCAAATCACCTGCTGGTGCAGGCTTTTTTTCGTGGGGAAAAAGGATGGCACCTTACACCCCTGCATCGACTACAGGGTCTGAAAGAGATTACCATCAAGGACAGGTACCCCCTGCCCTTAATATCTGAACTGTTAGATAGGCTCCAAGGGGCCAAAATATTCTCCAAATTAGACCTAAAAGGAGCTTACAACTTGGTGCGTGTTTGAAAAGGAGATGAATGGAAGACTGCTTTTAACATCCGTGATGGACACTTGGAATACCTCGTCATGCCCTTTGGTTTAAGAACGCACCGACAGTCTTTCAAAATATGATGAACGACATCTTACAGGACTTACTGTATCAATGCATAGTAGTATATCTCGATGATATACTGATCTTTTCTCAAGATCTGCAAAGTCATCAGGAGGATGTTAAGAAAGTCCTAAGATGCCTGCATGAGTACCACCTTTACACAAAGCTTGAGAAGTGCGAATTCTACAAAGAAGCTGTACCCTTCCTGGGATACATTGTTTCTAAGAATGGTTTTCAAATGGACCCCAAGAAACTTGAGAGTATCCGGGACTGGCCTCAACCCATAGGCCTGAAGGCATTGTGTCGCTTCTTGGGATTCACCAATTACAACCGATCCTTTATTAAAAACTACTCATCATTGACAGTCCCTCTAACTGCTATGACCAAGAAGGGAGCCAACCCAGCCAATTGGTCTCCTGAAGCCATCTCAGCCTTCCTGACGCTCAAAGAGGCTTTTTAAAAGAAGCCGTGTCTCCACCACCCTGACCCACACCATCCTTTCATCGTGGAGGTCGATGCATCTGAAGTTGGTGTGGGGGCAGTTCTAAGTCAGTACAGTGAATCCAATGTGCTCCATCCTTGCTCCTTCTTTTCTAAGCGATTCTCGCCTGCTGAGAGAAACAATGGGATAGGAGACAATGAGCTTCTCACAATCAAGCTGTCTTTTGAAGAGTGACTTTCCTGGCTAGAAGGTGCACAACACCAAATAGTAGCATACACCAATCAAAGAATTTAGAGTACCTTCGACATGCTCAACGACTCAACCACCATCAAGCAAGATGGTCTCTGTTTTTCAACAGATTCGACTTCCTTCTGAAGTACCGTCCGGGAGAGAAGAACACTCGAGCTGACATCCTCTCACAATCCTTCTCACCTCAGGATGTGCCGGATGAACCCCATTATATCATCGATCCCAAAAGAGTGGTCCTTGTAGCCACCCACACGGTACCTGCAGGGAAGACGGTGGTGGCCAGAAGCTTAAGAAAAAAACTGTTGAAATGGGCACACGATTCCCGTCTGGCAGGCCATCCAGGACAGAGTCGTACTCTAGCTATGTTGCAAAGGTATTATTGGTGGCCAACCATGAAGAAGGATGTACAAGTGTATGTGGGTTTCTGCGCTGTCTGTGCCAAGCAAAAGCCACCACCCGGGGCATCCTTGGGGCCTATTACAGCCTCTACCATCACTGGATGAACCATGGATCCATATCGCTACCGATTTCGTAGTGGACCTGCCATCATCCAATGGCATTAACACCATATGGGTTATGGTCGACCATTTCTCTAAAATGGCACACTTTGTAGCATTACCAGGATTACCCTCTGCTTCTAGTTAGCAAAACTCTTCATTAAACATATCTTCTGTCTTCAATTTATTTATTTATTTATTTATTTGCTTTTTTTATACCGACATTCAATTCAAAATATCACATCGGTTTACATTGAAACAAATTGTCAACAAATATTATTGAAGACCTAATACAGTATAACAGTTCAAAAACAGTTCATGGGATGCCTCAACATATCCTATCTAACAGGGGAGTGCAATTTACTGCAAAGTTCTGGAGAGCATTATGTCAAAAATTTGACATCGCCTTGGACTTAACTTCTGCCTACCATCCTCAATCTAATGGTCAGACTGAGAGGATGAATAGGATGCTGAAACAATTTCTGTGATCTTATGTTAACTCTAGACAAAATGACTGGGCTGAATTACTACCTTGGGCAGAATTTGCCATCAATTCACATCCTGCTTCTTCAATGGGGTCTTTCCCTTTACAGCTTGTCTACGGGAGACAACCATTACCTCCACTGCCAATTCCTGTTGCATCCGTCGGTCTCAGACAGCTTCGCCCGACATGCCTCACCTCTATTTCAGCCTTCTCCACCAGCCTCGGGAGATTGGCGTCTGTAGCGTCTCCTTGCCGCACCCTCCGGCGTTCCCGGAGCGGCTTTAGCGCGGTGTCCCACCATGTTGACCTGAGGCCTCCCAGGGCACACGCACGCGCACACCTCACGTCTTGTAGCAGTATTGGCATGAACCTCGGGGGCGTCCCCCTCGAGTGACATCACTGCTTCCTACTTCAAAAGGTTGCCCATTTGCTGACTCTCGCCATGTTAGCAACGGATTGGATTTGTTCCAGTCTGAAGCTGCTCTGCCTGCTTCTGCTGCTGCTGGAAGCTATCTACACCTTCCAGGGTTCTACTAACTTGGGTACCCGCTCCTCGGGGGCTCTTTGCTTATTTCCAGGTGCCTATCCTGAATCCAGGTATTCGCTCCTCAAGGACCTGTGTGTCTATCCTGGTGCCTGCTACCAATTCTTCTACCTGCTGGAACTTCACCTATCAGCTACAGAGAGTGAGTACAATTCTCCTAGTCTATTCATCTACATCAGGCCCTACACCACCATTGTGGAATGGGTCTCCTCTGCCGAGGATCACAGACTGTTGCTACCTATCTTCTCTCTACTACTCATTGGGAACTCTATCTACTCAGCTACAAGGGAGTGTGTTCTAGCATCTGCCAGTCTGTCTCTCCTACAGTGCCTCATTGGATATCTGCATTGGGGCCTTATACCACCATTGTGGGACGGGTCTCCTCCGCCAAGGATCACAGACTGTTGCTATCTAATCCACTCTCTACTGCCACTTCTGGTGAACCATACAAGCTGCATAATAAAGATATATTCTCTGTGTTTGTGCATCTGAATCTAGCCTGGTGCTAGAGCTCCCTACGGGGCTACTCCCCATGGGAGACACTATCACTGTTGCCTCCTAAGAATTCACCAAACACCTCGATATCATAACAATTCTATTGTCAGTAGCCTCTCCTGCTGCCTAGGCTACCGCAGCAGAATTATCCCAACTTTGGAGACAGACGAAGGAGCTTCTCCTCAAAGCAGGACAAAAGGCAACGAGAACCTATGATGCTCATCATCAAAGGGCATCCCAGTTTAAGCCTGGAGACAAGGTTTGGTTAAGAACCAAGTACCTTCGGCTGAAGCTTCCTTCTGCAAAATTTGCACCTCGCTTTGTGGGACCTTTCGCCCACAAAGGGAAATCTAACATACAGTCTAAAACTGCTTCCATCAATGAAGATACACAATGCATTTCATGTATCTCTACTAAAGCCAGTGATACTCTCCGAGTTCTCCAGGAAAGACCCAGAGCCTACCAGCCTGGATACAGAAGATGACATTGAATATGCTGTAGATGACATCCTTGATGTACGTAAAAGAGGCAAGATGTGGGAGCATCTCATCTCATGGGAGAACTATGGCCCAGAGGAAAACTCCTGGGAACCACTGGCTAATATTACAGACAAGGAGAAGGTACGTCAATTTCACCTGGCACACCCACGCAAGCCCAGACCACCTGGAAGAGGTCTTGGAGGGGGCCCTTTGAAGGGGGGTACTGTTGCGTCTTTCGGTCTCAGATGGCTGCGACCGCTCTGCCTTACCTCTTTTTCTCCCCTTTCTCTCTTTGAACAAGATGGCTGCTTCCTGTGCTGAGTGCCGAGGGTCTCGGTGTTTCCAAACCAGCATGGGCGTCCCCATCCACCATGCTCACTCCCGTGGCCTCCTAGGGCTCGAGCGCGCACATCTCCTATGCTCTAATACACGTCATGGCGGGAACCTCGAGGGCGGCCCCACCGCATGATGTCAGTACCTCCGGGTATATCTAACCTCTGCTTTCACTACCACCTTGAGTTACCAAGGACTTCGGTTTAAGCTATTCTGACCGCTCTAAGCTGCACGCTTAGATGCTGCCTTTCTCCAAGGGCCTCACTCCAGTAGAAGCTCAAGATACCCGCTCCTCGGGGATCTCTCACTTCCATCTACCCTTCGGGATCCTCTCTAACTAGACAACCGCTCCTCGGGGGTCTTTCTCTCTCTTCTACATTTCAGGATATCGGACCATCGGGTACTTGCTCCTCAAGGGCCTACCAGCCATTATATCCTGCACCACTGACCTTCGGTCCCAACTTTCCACCATCAGAGAGACGCCATCATTCCTGTGAGTACCTCTATGATCTGGTGCTCCAGCTCCACCCACCAGCTGCGATGTTACCCTCACTGCGGGCTTCCGCCATCGTGAAACATCTGGGTGAGACTTCACATCTGAGCCTGTTGAACGTACTGGCACTTCTGGGATCAGTGCCTTACCTTCCTGCTTTACCATCTATCTACAAGCAGTACAATAAAGCCTCTATCCATACTGTGTCTGCTATCTGAGTTCAGCCTATCGCAGTGGTTCCCCACGGGGCCCCTCCCCGTGGGCATAGTCATCTCCATTGCGACCAAGGGTCCACAATGCCACAAACACAACAGATTTAAATTCCTTGATTTTATTTTTTGATGAATGATTTACGAGGACTGCTGATGTTTCTGTTTTCTCCATTGCTCTGACTTGCTGCAGTTTGTGGTTTCTGGTTCAGTTTCTGTTTATAGTTTATAGACTCTTTATTCTGAATTTTGTGAGAGTGAGTCTGTGTTCTGCATGTTTAATTCAGGTGGAGTATTCTGTGTTAAAAAAAACGAGGAGGGGAGCAGCACAGTAATTGTTTGCACAGGACAGCAAAAATGCTAGTACCAGTCCTGCCTGTGAGAGTAAGTGCCAGTGTGTGTGTGTGTATGAGGGTATTTGTGTGTGTGTGTATGGGTGTGTGTGTGTGTGAATGTATGAGGGTGAGTGTGGGGCTGAGTTTATGAGGGTGTGAGTGTATATGTGTGTATGAGAATGGGTGTATGTGTATGAGGGGTGTGTGTTTGAGGGGGTGTGTGTATGAGGATGTGTGTATGAGAGGTTGTATGGGTGTGTTGCCTGTTGGCAGGGGTGGGGGTGGGGTGAGAGAGAGGAAGCATGTGTGTGCGTGTGCATGGATGGGTGAGACAGGAATCATGTGTGAGAGATACAGAGGACGTGTGTATGTGGATGGGAGTGGGGGTGAGAGAGGAAGCATGTGTACGTGTGTGCATGCGTGAGACATGAATCATGTGTGAGAGATACAGAGGAAGTGTGTATGTGTGAGAGAGAGATGGAGGAAACATGTGTGTCTATCTTTTTCACACACACACACACACACACACACACACACACACACACACACTCTCTCTCAAGCTCCCTCTGTCTCTCACCAAGTGTGTATGTATGTGAGAGACAGAGGGAACATATTTTGTTTGTGTCTGTGTGTGTGTGTGTGTGTGTGTGTGTGTGTACCCAGTTCACGATAATCTCAGGGTGACAGGTATGGAGAGTTGTCAATTTTAAAATCCTTATTAGTTTTAATTACTGGGTGTTATTTGATGTCTGCTGTTTTGAAATATTTTATCAATGTTTAGGAAATTTTAAAAAATTTGCACAGGAGCTTCTAATTATTGAATATTCTAGTCATCAGCTGTTTTGAAATGTATATTTTTAGTATGGTTTTACTATTCTGATTGATTTATATTTCTTGATTGTATTGTTTTGAGGAATAGTGATTTTCTGCTTTGCCATTGTTGCACTGCATACAGAATCTGGCTTGTGGGTTCCAGTTCAGTTTTTGTGTGCATGTGTGTATGTGTGTGTGTGAGAGAGAGAGAGAGATAGAGGAATCGTGTGTGTGTGTGTGTGTATGTGTTAGCGTGTGAGAGAGACACAGAGGAAGCATGTGTGTGTGAGAGAGAGATGGAGGAGGTATATCTGTGTGAGAGAGACACAGAGGAAGTGTGTGTGTGTGAGAGAGAGGTACAATCCTAAGATTGTTATATATTGGGGGCATGCATGAACGCATAAACACACATACACACACACACACACACACACACACACACACACAGAGTATGGTCCCTCTATCTCATACACACACATACATGTTTGGTGAGAGACAGAGAGAGCATGTGTGAGACACACACACACACACACACTTTCTCTGTACCTCTCTCACACACACACACTTCCTCTGTGTCTCTCTCACACGCTAACACATACACACACACACTCACATACACTTCCTCTATCTCTCTCTCTGTCTTTCACTCACAAATGCAGACAAAAACTGAACTGGAAACCACAAGCCAGATTCTGTATGCAGTGCAACAATGGAAAAGCAGACAATCACTATTTATCAAAAGAATAGAGCAGGAGATTTTTTAAAATCCTTTTTAGTTTTAATTATTGTGTGTTGTTTGATGTGTCTGCTGTTTTGAAATATTTTATCGATGTTTAGGAAAATTTTAAATTATAAATTGGGTGGGGGGGGGGGGGGGGGGGGGGGGGGGAAGGTCCCAAAGAAGTATTTGCCCCAGGTGCCAAATATTCTAAGTTTGCCTCTGAGTAGCAGCAGATCTCTTAAGATAAAATTGATTCTCTGAATGCAAAGATATAGTTGGACAATATCGCTCAATAAGACCTGAAAGTGGAAAATTCTGAAAATGTAAGGATTTAAAACCAATCTAAGAAGTTTAAATGAAGTCTTTCCTCAATAGGAAGCCAGTGTAAAGAATGTAACACCAGGGATATATAATCTGTGTATTTCATCCCAGTAAAAACCCTAGCTGTTCCATTCTGTACTAGTTGAAATACCTGGAGATTTTTAAGTAATCCAATCAAAAGAGCATTATATTTATCTATCTTGGAAAGCATCAAAGCTTGACCTACCAAACAGAAATCCATAGGGAACAACAAGAATCCATAGGGAACAACAAGCAAACCATTTGTAGTTTGAAAAAAATGCAGATCTTGCTACTGATGCAATATGAGATTTTACTGTGAATCAGAAGACCAATTGTATTCCCAGATTTCTAGTCTCAATCATTATCGGAATGATCATGTCATCAAATTGTATCTCTTTGGGCTCAACAGAGGATTTACAACTAATATATAGGATCTTTTTAACATTCAAAACCAGTTTGTGTTGAAATAATTTGTGGTCATACAATTTGTAAACTTCTGCTCTAGTAGAGAACTATCTGATGCAAAGGGAAGAATACGTTGCAGATAAGAACATAAGAACATAAGAAATTGCCATGCTGGGTCAGACCAAGGGTCCATCAAGCCCAGCATCCTGTTTCTAACAGAGGCCAAACCAGGCCACAAGAACCTGGCAAGTACCCGAACACCAAGAAGATCCCATGCTACTGATGCAATTAATAGCAGTGGCTATTCCCTAAGTAAAATTGATTAATAGCCATTAATGGACTTCTCCTCCAAGAACTTATCCAAACCTTTTTTGAACAAACCTACACTAATTGCACTAACCACATCCTCTGGCAACAAATTCCAGAGCTTAATTGTGCATTGAGTGAAAAATAATTTTCTCTGATTAGTTTTAAATGTGCTATTTGTTAACTTCATGGAGTGCCCCCTAGTCTTTCTATTATCCGAAAGTGTAATTAATCAATTTACATCTACTCGTTCAAGACCTCTCATGATTTTAAAGACCTCTATCCTATCCCCCCTCAGATGTTTATTTATTTATTTATTTAAAAACTTTTCTATACCGTCGCTAAGTTATATACCATCGCAACGGTTTACAATTAGGCACATAGACTAAGGTAAGTAAATGTAGGATATCTTACATTCTAACAGGTGCCAATAAAGTTCGGTAACAATTTCATAAATAAAATCATTATTTGAGTAATGTTGGTCAAGTCCAGGTATATTATTGAGTTACTATCGCTTTGATATATTACTTCTTAAAAGTAGGATTGATTAAATTCATTCTCATCTGCATTACCTTGTACTTTCATTCTCTACCCTCCACACTCTTTAGTGAAGGCTTTTTTAAAGAGCCATGTTTTTAGATTTTTCTTAAAAGTTTTGAGATTATTCTGTAATCTGAGTTCGTGTTCCATAGTATGGGCCCAGCCAATGATAAAGCCCTTTCTCTCACTTGGGTTAATTTTGCTGACTTTACTCCAGTCTCTTCTCCAAGCTGAACAGCCCTAACTTCTTCAGCCTTTCCTCATAGGGGAGCTGTTCCATTCCCTCATAGGGGAGCTGTTCCATTCCCTATATCATTTTGGTTGCCCATCTCTGTGCCTTCTCCATCGCAACAATATTTTTTTGAGATGTGGCGACCAGAATTGTACACAGTATTGAAGGTGCAGTCTCACCATGGAGTGATACAGAGGCATTATGACATTTTCCGTTTTATTAACAATTCCCTTCCTAATAATTCCTGTTTGCTTTTTTACTGATGCAGCACACTGAACCATCAATTTCAAAGTATTATCCACTATGATGCCTAGATCTTTTCCTGGGTGGTAGCTCCCAATATGGAACCTAACATCGTGTAACTACAGCAAGGGTTATTTTTCCCTATATGCAATACCTTGCACTTGTCCACATTAAATTTCATCTGCCATTTGGATGCCCAATCTTCCAGTCTTGCAAGGTCCTCCTGTAATGTATCACAATTCGCTTGTGATTTAACTACTCTGAATAAATTTGTATCATCCGCAAATTTGATAACCTCATTCATCAAATTCCTTTCTAGATCATTTATATATATATTGAAAAGCACCGGTCCAAGTACAGATCCCTGAGGTACTCCACTGTTTACCCTTTTCCACTGAGAAAATTGACTATGTAATCCTACTCTCTGTTTCCTTTTAACCAGTTTGTAATCCAAGAAAGGACATTGCCTCCTATTCCATGACTTTTAGTTTTCTTAGAAGCCTCTCCTGAGGGACTTTGTCAACCGCCTTCTGAAAATCCAAATATACTACATCTACCGGTTCACCTTTATCCACGTATTTATTAACCCCTTCCAAAAAATGAAGCAGATTTGTTAGGCAAGACTTCCCTTGGGTAAATCCATGTTGACTGTGTTCCATTAAACCATGTCTTTCTTTTTGCTCTACGATTTTGACCTTTAGAATAGTTTCCAATATTTTTCCCAGCACTGAAGTCAGGCTCACTAATCTATAGTTTGCCAGATCGCCCCTGGAGCCCTTTGTAAATATTAGGATTACATTGGCCACCCTCCAGTCTTCAGGTACAATGAATGATTTTAATGGTAGGTTACAAATTTTAACTAATAGATCAGAAATTTCATTTTTTAGTTCCTTCAGTTCCCTTGTATGCATACCATCCATCCAGATGATTTTCTACTCTTTAGTTTGTCAATCTGGCCTACTTACATCTTCCAGATTCAAAGTGATTTGGTTCAGTTCGTCTGACTCATCACCCTTGAAAACCATCTTTGGAACTGGTATCTCCCCAACATCCTCATTAGTAAACACGGAAGCAAAGAATTAATTTAGTTTTTCTGCAAGGGCCTTATCTTCCCTAAGAGCCCCTTTATCCCCTTGGTCATCTAATGGTCCAATTTTCTTGCTTCAGATATACTTTTAAAAGTTTTTATTATGATTTTTTGCCGCTATGGCCAACTTCATTTCAAATTCTCTCTTCGTCTTCCTTATCAATGTTTTACACTTAACGTGACAATGCTTATGCTTTTTCCTATTTTCTTCCAATGGACCCTTCTTCCAATTTTTGAAGGATGTTTTTTTGGCTAAAATAGCCTCTTTCACCTCACCTTTTAACCATGCCGATAATCGTTCAGCCTTCCTTCCACCTTTCTTAATGCGTGGAATATATCTGGACTTGCACATCTAGGATTGTATTTTTAAACAATGTCCATGCCTTTGAACACTTTTAACTTTTGCAGCTGCACCTTTCAGTTTTTTTCTAACTATTTTTGTTATGGATTCTCAGTTTAGTGGACCCTTGGGCCGACCTGCAGGAGACTGGGAAAGATGGTCAATGTCTCTAGTATGTGGCAGGCCGGGAGGCAGATGTTCAGACAGGATGTAGAGGTGCTCTTCACCCTGGAAGCTGGTACTCCCCCGGGAGGAGCCCGTAGGAGCCCAACCGCTGGGACTTAGGCAGCTTCACCCTTGGAAGCCGAAGCCCCCCTGGGAGGAGCCCGTAGGGATCCGGCCGCTGGGACTTAGGCAGGTTGTTGATCAGGACTGGGAACTGGAACCAGACTAGGACAGTAGATCAGTACTGTAACGGGGCTCAGGTTCTGGAACCAGGCAGGAAGTGTAGCAGGGCTCGGGTACTGGAACCAGGCAGGAACTGTAGCAGGGCTCAGGTACTGGAACCAGACAGAAACTGTAGCAGGACTCAGGTACTGGAACCAGGCAGGAACGGTAGCAAGACTCGGGTACTGGAACCAGGCAAGGACTGTAGCAGGACTCGGGTACTGGAACCAGGCAGGGACTGTAGCTGGACTCGGGTACGGGAACCAGGCAGGAACTGTAGCAAGAGTCGGGTACTGGAACCAGGCAGGAACAGTAACAGGACTCGGGTACTGGAACCAGGCAGGCACGGTAGCTGGCAAGCAGGGACCAAGCAGGCACTGTAGCTGGCAAACAGGAACCAAGCAGGCGCTGTAGCTGGCAAGCAGGAACCAAGCAGGCACTGTAGCTGGCAAACAGGAACCAAGCAAGCACTATAGCTGGCAGGCAGGAACCAAGCAGGCACTGTAGCAGGCAAGCAGGAACCAAGCAGGTACTGTAACAGGCAAGTTGGAACCAAGCAGATACCGTGGCATGCAAGCAGGAACCAAGCAGGTACTGTAGCAGGCAAGAAGGAATGGAGCGAATACTCCGTGGCACAATTCAACAGGGAACCGGGAGGTAAACCCGTTGCAAGGCAAAGACTGAATGTCCGCAGCCGGCATATCAAGGCCATGGCGTCTGATGTCAGGAACTGGGCGGAGTCACCGCTGGCGGGAAATGGCCTAGAAAAGCGTCCAAGTGGTGCGTGCGCGCCTAGAAGCAGGGCGTCCATGGGAAGCTTCTGGGCAGCGCGGCCCCCATGGGGACGCCACCGAACAGGGTGCAAACCAGGCCTCCAGAAGCGGGAGTAGGTCCAGGAGCATGGAGGTAAGGGTCTGGTCGCGGCACTCGCAGCCAGAACCGCAACAGTACCCCCCCTCCCTTACGCCCCCTCTTAGCCGGTCCGGGTTTACTTGGGAGGTCCAGATGGAACTGCCGTAATAAGTCCTTGTCGAGGATGTTACGGGCCGGTTCCCAAGAATTATCCTCGGATCTGCAACCCTCCCAGGCAAGCAAGTACTCCCAGCGGCGTTGATGGAACCGGATGTCCAAGACCTCACGTACTTGATACGTAACCTTGTCTGGTACTGAAGGGTCCGATGGTTCAGGAGCCCGGGAGTGGTATCTGGATAAAACAAGAGGCTTCAGCAATGACACATGGAACACGTCATGTATGCGCATGGAGGAGGGTAGGCGTAATCGGTATGAGACTGCTCTCACTTGTTCGGTGACTCGAAAAGGCCCATGGAATCTCGGAGCTAGTCTTCGAGACGGAATGCATAGCTGTAGATTTTTGGTACTAAGCCAGATGTGGTCCCCTGGGAGGAAGATGGGTGCTGGCTGACGGTGCCTATCCGCCCATTTCTTGGCGGACTGGGCGGCTTTACGGATCTTTCCCTGGATAGACGTCCACAAGGAAAGAAGCTGGTGGGCTGAAAGTTGCACTGCCGGGAGTGCACTACGTTCAGGTGAAGGCAAGGGTGGTCGAAGTTGCTTCCCATAGATGACGAGGAAAGGCGAACTTCCAGTAGCAGCATGCGTGTGATTATTATACGAGAATTCCTCCCACGGGAGTAGCTTGGCCCAATTATCTTGTCATTCATTCATTCATGAACAGAGAAAAGTCTTCAAGGTTCGGTTAGTTCGTTCCGTTTGCCCATTACTTTAAGGATGGAACGCAGACGAAAGACTAAGTTGCACATTGAAGCATTTGCAAAGTGCTTTCCAATATCGAGCAGTAAACTGTGGTCCTCAATCGGAGACTATATCCTGCGGGAGACCGTAAAGTCTAAAGATATGCTGAGCAAAGAGGTTAGCTAGGTCAGGTACAGAAGGCAACTTTGGCAAGGGGACAAAGTACACCATCTTGGAGAATCGGACTACGGTCACCCAAATGACCGAATTACCTCCTGAGATGGGGAGGTCCACAACAAAGTCAGTGGAGATGTGTGTCCAAGGCTCCACCGGGATGGGCAATGGTTGCAACAAGCCCCTGGACCTCCCGATGAGCGGCTTTTGAACGGCGCAGGTAGGGCACGAGCCCACAAAAGCTTGGACGTCCTGTTTCACCATCGGCCACCGGTAGAATCGGTTCAACAAGTCTAAGGTCCCTTTACAGCCAGCATGGCTCCCAGTGAGGGAGTCATGGGCCCAAGTGAGAACTGCTCTCCGGAACTGTAGCAGGACTCAGGTACTGGAACCAGACAGAAACTGTAGCAGGACTCAGGTACTGGAACCAGGCAGAAACTGTAGCAGGGCTCGGGTACTGGAACCAGACAGGAACTGTAGCAGGACTCGGGTACTGGAACCAGGCAAGGACTGTAGCAAGACTCGGGTACTGGAACTAGGCAGGGACTGTAGCTGGACTCGGGTACGGGAAACAGGCAGGAACTGTAGCAAGAGTCGGATACTGGAACCAGGCAGGAACTGTAACAGGACTCGGGTACTGGAACCAGGCAGGCACGGTAGCTGGCAAGCAGGAACCAAGCAGGCACTGTAGCTGGCAGGCAGGAACCAAGCAAGCACTGTAGCTGGCAAGCAGGGACCAAGCAGGCACTGTAGCTGGCAAGCAGGGACCAAGCAAGCACTGTAGCTGGCAAGCAGGAACCAAGCAGGCGCTGTAGCTGGCAAGCAGGAACCAAGCAGGCTCTGTAGCTGGCAAGCAGGGACCAAGCAGATACTGTAACAGGCAAGTTGGAACCAAGCAGGTACTGTAGCAGGCAAGCAGGAACGGAGCGAATAGCAAGGCAGGATACTCCGGGGCACAACGCAACAGGGAACCGGGAGGTAAACCCATTGCAAGGCAAAGACTGAATGTCCGCGGCCGGCTTATCAAGGCCGCGGTGTCTGATGTCAGGAACTGGGCAGAGTCACTGTTGGCAGGAAATGGCCTAGAAAAGCGTCCAAGTAGTGCGCGCGTGCGCCTAGAAGCAGGGCATCCATGGGAAGCTTCCCGGCAGCGCGGCCCCCGCGGGGACGCCACCAAACTGGGCGCAAACCAGGCCTCCAGAAGCGGGAGTAGGTCCAGGAGCACGGAGGTAAGGGTCTGGTTGCGGCACTCGCGGCCAGAACCGCAACAATTTTCCTCATTTTATCGAAGTTTCCATTTTGAAAATTTAGTGTTAGAGCTATAAATTTACTTATTGTCCCCCTTCCAGTTATTAGTTTAAATTTGATCATGTTATGATCACTATTGCTAAGTGGCCCCACCACCATTACCTCTCTCACAAAATCCTGCGTTCCACTAAGAATTAAATCTAAAATAGCTCCCTCTCTCGTTGGTTACTGAACCAATTGCTCCATGAAACATTCATTGTGTGTGTGTGTGTGTGGGGGGGGGGTGTGGCTAAAGAGGATATCGACCCTGAGGCCCCTATGTTTGAAATATTTTCATTTTTATGACAGAACTACTTAGCCACATGTGACCACACAAGGCCGGATAATTTAAAAACATAAATTCTATATTCAAATAGCTGGATAACTTTAAGCTAATATATTCAGTAGGACATTTATTCTGCTGAATATATGGAACAAGTAATCCAGCTGAATATAGACCTCACAGATTCCTCTTCCCAATTCACATGTTTTATAGTTCTTCATTTTCTTCTATCCCTCCATAATCCCAGCCTGGTTCTCCCATCCTGTTTATTGATTATAGTTGGGTAGTTTGTCCACAAAAGCCCTCAGTCAAAAGGAGGAAATACATGCAGAAGAGAAAACATGCAAACTAGAGATCATTTCCATGTTCTAAATTTGGTAAAAGTTTCAGAAGGAAGTGAGAATTAAAGCAACACCTGAAAATCATCAAAGGAAAGAGACTGTGTGCAGCTATAGAATATGATAAAGCAAACCTTAAAACTTACCAGGAAAACCACACAAACCACACAAACCATTTACATGTTCTAATTTGACTAAAGTTTCATTCAGAAAGCAAATTTCACAAGAAATCCATAATGCTACCTAGTAACATTAGCATAAATGAAATAAGCCCACTCCAAGTGTATGAAAGAAAGCTTCCAATAAATGAAGGTACACATTAGAAAGTACCGATGATAACGCAGATCACTGTGGAACCCCCAGAAGACATCGTTTGCCAAGAAGAGTAATTTGAACCACTAGAAATCCAATAGAAACTTTCAGATAGGAAAGATTGAAACCAAGCCAGAACCACCAATGAAAGACCAATAGAATTAAATTGATTAATAAGGACAGAATGATCCACTGAGTCAAATACAGTGGCTACATTAAGTTGGACCAGTAACATGGAATGACCTCTATCTAGTTCACAAGGTATATGGTTCAATAATGAGACCAACAAACATTCTGTACCACAACCTTGCCTAAAGCCCAATTGATGTGTGCTCAGCACATTATTGTTTTCCAAAAACTCATCTAATTGTAGCAGAACCCATTTTTCTAAGAGCTTTGCCACAGTAGGTAGATTGGATATAGGATGAAAGTTTGCGAGTATTGCTCTAGAAACTGAGTTGTCCTTTTTGTTTAGTCACACTGTTGCCTTCTTAAAATTTTTGGGATTATTCCTGCAGTTTATTTATTAACTATATTCATAATGATGGGGTCCATTTGAGAAGAGAGATTATCTAGCAACCCAAAAGGAACCAGCTCACATGGAGAATGTAAAGACTCTAGTAACCATTCTAGAAACATCTTCCTCACCCATAAGTTTAAAATCTGAATACTCAGCCATATATTCCTTTCCACTTGTGGCACACAATTATTGAAAACTGTCTTAGGAAAAGAATCCCTTAAAGTGTTAGCTTTTTGTTCAAAGAAAGTCAGCAAGCACCTTACAATTAACAGCCTCCACCTCAGGTAAAGCAGACTTTCATAACAACCACAACAATAAGAAAGAGTGTTACGCGCCCCACCCACGGCCGTCCCACGCATGGGGCCGCTCACCTTCAGGGTTCCACAGCGGGTTCAGGTTCAGTCTCCCTCGCGGCCCTCGCTAATCCAGCTAGGCCCCGGTGTCCCGCGGTAGCAGTCACCGGGCCTTCAGCTGTGTGCCAGACCTCACGCCGAGCCTCGGCATCCTCAGCAACACGGGCCACGCCCATAGGCGCGCGCACGGACTAGCCGCTCTGATGTAGGTTCCAAGGCAGGGACTAGTTCTGCGGCGCGTCCTGATTGAGTTCTTGTTAAAAGGAAGTTCCTGGCCTCACTTCCTTGCCTTGGCAATCGGGTCGGTTTGTTCCTGAGATTGCCCTTGTTCGTGTATCTTGCTTGCTTGTCCCAGGATCCTTCTGTTCCAGTTCTGTTCCTGCTTGTTCCTGCTTCCTAGTCCTGCTTGTGCCAACATCTGTCTGTTCATCTCCCTGGTCTTACCCCGGATTGACTTACTGGTAAAGACCTCAGCTTGTTCCTGACCTGCCTGCCTGCCTGCCACCTGCCAAAGACCTCAGCTTGTTCTTGACCTGCCTGCCTGCCCTCCGCCTGCCAAAGACCTTAGCTTGTTCCTGACCTGCCTGCCTGCCAGGCAAACCACTCTTTGAAATGTTCCTGAAACCTTCTACCTTATCTGCATTATCAAAGAGTGGATCCTCAGGGCTTCATTGTACAGAGCGTATTGTGGGAAATATAAGCTTTGCCAGCAAGCCATATCAGGGTTTAAACACTAACTTCCCTTCTCCCTGACATTTGCCTGAATAAAAGCATCACTTGTGCTTAAGTCTCTGCCTGGGAAAGGATACCTGTTGGCCCTGAATTCCTGGGGGAGGGGCTGGGTGTTCCCTAGTCAGAGGCAGGACAAAGTCAGGAGGTATAGATTTCAGCAGCCAATGATATGATCCGTGCACACCCCCTGAGCCAAAGCCAATGGTGTAATGACTCTTCTGTTGCTATGGGAAAGTAGCCAATCATGTAATGACACATCATCTGCCTTTGTATGAATGTACAATAAAAGGAAGAGGCTTGGGAGGTCAAACCCTCTTTGCCCTCTTTGCCTTCTCCCTCCTCCTGCCTGCGATGAAAGCTCTTCATTACTGCTATATCTGGTGACCCCGACGTGATGATAAACCCCATGCTTATTTCGGCTGGTCATAGCCTAGATACGTATCGTTCAACAGATTTGCAATCGTAAGTATATTAAAGTACTTTTTAGTATATTTAGGTATTTCTCAGCAAGTTTGTTCCCCACACTCGTGAGCAAATGGGTAATGATTTGACTGTACAGCAGCGGCTGCATGCCAGAAAGTTGCAGCAAATCATCAATAATCATTATTTCATCACCAGAAGAAAAATAGCGCAAGTCAGCCTGGGGGACTTAGAAAAATTAATAAGTGAAATAGCTTGCCGTTGCCCTTGGTATTCTATGGAGTCTGGAACTCTAAATACCCAGAATTGGATTTCAATCGGCAATTATCTTCATACGGCTCCCAGAGCTCCCATAAAACTAAGATTAATCTGGCAAAAATGTACAGAAGCCATTGAACACCATGTGCTTTTAGAAGCAGGCAGACATACCCTTCCCCCATCTTCTCAGTCTTCCTCAGAGACAGCAAATTCTTTGTATCCTCAGCTCCCCATACCTACACTCAAGGCACAAGCCATTCACACATCTCCGCCTTCTTTAGAAAAGCAACCCTTGAGAACAATAGAGCCACCACCTGGCCTGGGTGGGGCGATTAGCATTGAATTTCAGCAGAAACTGCAGAAAGAAAACCTTACAGAAACAGAATTATTAGAAGGACTTCAAGCCTTCCCCATCTCAGAAAAGAACCATGAACAAAGGGGGACAGAAAATGAAATAGAACATCTGGGGACACACACTCACATGGCTCCTGTGGCTTCCTCTGCATCCACCTCAGAGAAAATGCCCCAGGAAATAGAAAACACTGAGGTCAGAAAAACTAGCCTTCCTCCATCTTGCCTGCAAGCCCTTCCCCCACCAACCACCATGGGATTTCACCTAGAACATGGAAATCTCACAAGAGAGGAATTATTGAAAGGGATTCAAGCCCTTCCCATTACAGAAAGAAACAAAGAACTAGGTGTGGCAGCAATAGAGTTGAGTGCCATGTGCAGTGACTATGCCCCCAGGTCTTCAAAGAAATTAGCGTGTAAGATCTTGGGCCTGTGTTACAAGCAAAGAAAATATCATTATGAAAAAAAAGGATTTAATTAGACTCCTGTGTTACAAGCAAAGAAAATATCATTATGAAAAAAAGGATTTAATTAGACTCCTGTGTTACAAGCAAAGAAAATATCATTATGAAAAAAAGGATTTAATTAGACTCCTGTGTTACAAGCAAAGAAAATATCATTATGAAAAAAAGGATTTAATTAGACTCCTGCGTTACAAGCAAAGAAAATATCACTATGAAAAAAAAAAAAAAAATGGTTTCTCTTTACAAACAGTACAAATTTGGAAAAAATGGTTTCTATTCCTATTTGAATTGTTACAAAAAATCTGCATACTCTGAGAGTATTTCCCCCACACAAAGTGTATGCACAGCCTTATGTTAAAACTGTACTGAGATTTGAATAATATTCTGTGTAAATTACATGTGAAAGTTTCCCTTTTGCAAAGTTTATTTGGCTCACATTTAAAATGACTCCATTTCTCTGAGATTTAAGTTTATAGTTTGAATTGCTAGCGTACAGAACTTACTGTGATTCTCCCTAAAGTAAATTAAAAAATAGTATCTGTCTGCAAAGAATCAGCAAATCCTGGGCCAGCCATTGTCTGTGGTCAATTGTTAAACAATGCTATCTTTAAGTTTCTATTGACTGAAGGATTAACTCCTTGGGTGTAGTTCTTTTCTTTTGAGAAACACTGCTCCTCCCCCCCTTTTTCTGTAACTCTTGCTAGCCACTCATGGGGGAGGGAGGGAGAACTTTTGAAAAGAAAAAAACTGGACTTAGTCCTGCAATTTCTCTCTCTACTTTCTATATGTTTTTAATCTTTTAATACTTTCAAACTTTAGCATGCAGCAGACAGAGCTGAGCAAACAGCGTGTTTAATTTCCTATTCTAATAATTATAAGAAGAAATTCTATTCTGATATTCCACATTGAATTTAAGCTCAGAGTATTATTGATTGCAACCTGGAACAATAGTTGCAATCTATAAAGTAATGATGGGGTCTCCACTAGGAGGCGCTATGTTATTCTACAAGTTATATTATATTATTGTTTTAATAATTCTGTTGTATAATAGTTTTTATTTTTCAGGCCTACAGACCTTCTGTATTAAGGACACTTCAGTTTTATTTTCTTTTTCACAAATTTATACAGAATTCTGAACCTTATAATTTTTACTGACAGAGGTTGCTATATCTAAAGCAATCCCTCCCAAGCCTTTTCTTGCAAATCCAAATTGATTTTATTAAATTGAATCATAGAATTGATTTCTTCAAGGTTAAAAAAGTAAGAATTTCACTTTTATCCTTACCTTAGTAATTTTTTGCTGTATGCCAGTTTTTAATATTTTCCAGATTCACAGCCTTCCTGCCATGAAGAGATGTGAAGATGGACACTTTGCAGTTTATTTTAACATTTTCAAACATTTTTCTAATACCTTTTGACTTTTGACTTTTGATCCTTGATCTAATTTTGTTTTTGATAACTTTTTGATAAGATTTTTAGCTCATATTATGTGTTATCTGTTGTCTGTCTTGATGCAAGAAATATTTGCAGGATGGATGAATATGTGTCAGTTTTGTGTAAATTAATATTTGCAAGATGAATGAATATATGTCAGTCTTGTGTAACATATGTTTAATGTAATGTCTAATATACTTGTCATTTGATTCTGCTTACTGCAAATGACTTTTCCTTTAAATGATTAATTTACATTTATTGCTATTTTACTGAATGAAAATTGATCACTGCATAAAAATTTCTTGATAATGGGCCTACCCTATGTTCTGAAAACTAAAAATGGCTCTGCTTACTGCAGCCATTCCTTTGCATGAATTTTGTTAATTGAATATTAAATACTTATTTGGCATCCCCTACAACACCACAGGGCAAGCCATTGTGGAGAGAGCAAATCATACCCTTAAGAGCTCTGGACCAAACAAAAAGAAAAAAGGGGGATTGCCCCTGGATTTTCCCCTAAACAGGATTGGCTGAACAAAGTATTGTTTTAAATCACTTAAAATAAATTTAAGACCACAGCCATGAGTAATCATTATGGGACTAGGATTAGTCACCCACAGCCATCAGTTTTGTATAGAATATTTAATGTCTGGTACGGTCCCGTTCCCTTAAAATGGGGAACGAGGATATGTTTCTCTGCTTGCTTCCACAGGTATCAAGCCGTGGAACGATGGAAAGGTGTCCAGGTCTACAGGACCCGATCCCCAACTTCTCCCTGAGCCTCCACAGCCCTCAGAAGGACAGAGTCCGGACTCCTTGCAAAAAGCAGCACCACATGACCTGGGGACAGATCAAGGCCCTATCCAACCAATCTGCACAACTCTTAGAACAGCAAGGCCTTGAGAAAACTCCAGAGAACTTATTAGCCGCTTTTTCTTGCCTGAATGCCAACTCATTAACAATTGTGTTCTGCATCCTCCTCCTTTGCCTTATTTCTCCAGCTATGGCGATTTCAGAACAAGGACTCTGACAGGACAACATGTACATCCTCGAATCAGAACTTTTCACACCTGTTGAATCGAACAGACTGTTAGATCTGCACACACATGCCAACCCAAGCCTGCGGAGAACTACTGATGCATGCTGTACCATTTAACCTTACAGTATGGACTAATTATCCTTTACAGAGAGGTTTTCATTAACTCTCCAGTTAATACTACCATACTACACATTGGTAGCTGTATTCAAGAGACTGCCGCTCTTTGTTGGGACTATGATACAGGGGATGGAAAGGGAATTCAGGTGGGAAATATCCATATTGTAACTGAACTTTTGTATTAATCACTGAACACTTGCATAGTTATACCACATATATGTATGCGATTGGCAGATTTCAGGATGTGCAGTGGGAGACCCAAGCAGGTACAGAAAGTATAGAGGGGATGAAGGATTTACCTTTTGTAGTTATATAGCCCAAATGATAACCAATGACATGTCCACTAATCTGTTAGGAAACATATGGATGTTATGTGGGCGTAGAGCATATATGTACATTTCCCCAAGATGGAAAGACAGATGCACTTTAGGCTACATCCTCCCCTCATACTATGCAGTCAAAAATTTACCCAAAGCAAGGCTCCGTAACAAAAGGGAGGCGATAAATAATCCCATAGAAAAGTATACAGAAACTCAGATAGCTAGAAGCCTGTTTCCTCCAATGGGGACAGCTATAAATTACAGAGACTTACACATCCTAGCTAACTGGACGACTGCCATATTTAATCAGACAGTTCATGCATTAAAACTACTCACAACAGAAGTTTCTCAGATTAGAGAAGTAGCATTACAGAACAGCTATACCTTAGACACTATTTTAGCTTTAACCTTAGACAACATTTTAGCCTTAAAGGGTGGTGTTTGTGCATTAATTGGATCTCATTGCTGTGTGTACATATCAGTTTATAAAGCAAACCTCACACATACCACAGAGCAGATAGAAACCATGGTTGCTGATGCACCATTTTCAGACAGAATACCAACTTCTCCATGGGACTGGCTATGGTCCTGACTCCCTGATATTTCTGGTCTCAAAAGGGATGATTTCTATTATAATTACTGTAATTATCTTAATTGTTTGCCTGTGATGCTGTATTCAGTGCATACCCAACCCTCATATCCATATTGAAACCTTGCTCTCAGCCCAGATATAAAGATGTCTTGTATGCTGCTTAATGGGGAATCTTGAGCCCTGCAGAGTTGGCACACCACCTGCACCAGCTCTGGGTGATATGGAGATTCAGGAGCTCATCGGCAGCTGGCACACCACGTCGAATCAGCTCTCTTCTCTCCATAAGCCCCCTTCCCCTATTTCCAGCCCATACCATGACATAACAGATTTCAGTAAGGGTCTAAAGCTTTATTTGAGCTGCCCTAAACAAAAACAGAAAGGGTGAGATGTGGGAAATATAAGCTTTGCCAGCAAGCCATATCAGGGTTTAAACACTAACTTCCCTTCTCCCTGACATTTGCCTGAATAAAAGCATCACTTGTGCTTAAGTCTCTGCCTGGGAAAGGATACCTGTTGGCCCTGAATTCCTGGGGGAGGGGCTGGGTGTTCCCTAGTCAGAGGCAGGACAAAGTCAGGAGGTATAGATTTCAGCAGCCAATGATATGATCCGTGCACACCCCCTGAGCCAAAGCCAATGGTGTAATGACTCTTCTGTTGCTATGGGAAAGTAGCCAATCATGTAATGACACATCATCTGCCTTTGTATGAATGTACAATAAAAGGAAGAGGCTTGGGAGGTCAAACCCTCTTTGCCCTCTTTGCCTTCTCCTTCCTCCTGCCTGCGATGAAAGCTCTTCATTACTGCTATAGCGTATGGGCACTGAAGGCCTTGAAATGTCCATACATGGCCTTCTTGCTGCTCAAAAGGAATACATCTTTTCTTTACCTCATACAGCCTGCATAACAAACTGCCTGGCTGAATGGTACTTTCTAGCCTCTCTAAATTGCCTTCATCCTCTAAATGAACGATAACTATACCCGAACCTATTCTTCGGAAGTCTTTGAGGCTTTGTCTTGACTTATTCTTTCACTAGTCTTTCCAGCTCTTTGCTAAACAGATGTCTTCTTTTGAAAGACAACTTACATGAATGCATCTTTGACCACGAATCTGCTGCCCAGTGGCAAAGCCAGACAAGCCTTTTTGCACCTACCAAAAGAGCTAAAGACTTCACTGATACCCCTATCGGGATATAAAGAGCATCAGATAAATATGAAGTTACAGATTCCAACATTGTCATCTCCTCTTCTACAGGATGCTGCTGTATCCAGCACAACAAGGCTCTTGCTATATAGCTATTACAGATAGCCATCTGCAGTGCCAAATAATTAGCTGAAAAAGTATGCTTTAAATCAGGTCCAACCTTTTATCCTGTGGATCTTTAAATTCAGGATCTCCCTCCACAGGGACAGTGGTTTGTCTTGTTACTGCTGCAACCTTGGCAATGACTCTTGGCAAATAAAATAATCACTCCAGCATTTCCACAGGCAAGGGGTTTAACTTATTCTAAACCCTCAGCAGCCTGTATCCTGAATCTGGAACCTCCCATTCAGAAAACTCCAATGCTTCAATTTCTTGGTGTAGTGGAAAGGAAGCCGTTGAGCGTCTCGGCCGTGCTAGTGCCACGACCGGGTCTGCTCACCTCGGGCTCCCCTCGGCAGGTCCCGGTCCATCCTCCCTTGCCGCAGCTGCCAGTCCCCAAAGTCCCCAACACCTATCTCGAGCGCCTCCAGCTTCCTCTACCACTCAGGCCCCTCAACGGAGCTCCCGCAGGGGCTCGACATCCTCGGTGTCCTCGGTCCCACCCCTAGGTGCGTGCGCGGTCGGTGCTCTGCCCTTTAAAGGACCCAGGGCGGGAACCTTGGCCAGGGCATCCCCCGATGACATTAGCTGAGCCCGGTATAAGGCCTGGCTCAGTTTTAGTTTGCTTGCCTCGGCAACAGTTCAACACCCCCGAGTGTAAGTTGCCTTCCGCGTCTGTTCCTGTGTTCCTGAGTCTGTTCCAGTGTTCCTGTGTCTGTTCCTTTGTTCCTGAGTTCTGTTCCTGTGTCTGTTCCTGCCCATGTCTCTCCAGTGTTCCTGAACTGTGTCTACAATTGGCTTGCCTCTCCAGAACTTGACCCTTGCTTTGGACCTGACCATGTACGGATTGACCCTCTGGAACCTGATTCTTGCTTCGGACTCGACTACGCTTGGCTTGCTTTCCTAGACCTTGACCTACGCATGGCTGACCATCCCTTGGACTGATACTCTGGCACTGACCCTAGCTATCCACTCGGACACCACTCTACCACCTCTCAGGGAGACTCCTCGAAGCCCACCTAAGTCCAGCCGGCCCCGGTACCCAAGGGCTCAACCTGCAGGGAACGAGGGCTGGTAGTGGTGAAGCTCCAGTCAGCCTCAGTTTCCTCATGTGCTCTGCCTCCTGGCAGCAGAGATCCTCTGGGTTCACCCAGAGGGCAGCGCCAATCTTGCTCCAGGCCAAGGGTCCACTCCCAGTGCAACAACGAATACTTTTAAAATTGGGTCCCAGTCTGGGGGTTCTTGAATTTTATCTTCCATTAGCCTTAAGTGTCTTGCGTATTTAGAGCAGACATCTTTTCCCTATGAAACAGCCTTATTTGCATCTCCTCTTTACCTCCTGATAAATTTCCTCTTCTTCCAGGGATTCATGGCTATTCCTGCATACTATAAATCATTTTCTAACACCGAGCAATTACATAGTTCAGGTGAGCCTAAGTCTAGATCCTGAGCTGTTAAATTCTTTCTTTTCTGAGGCCTATTCTGAGCTGCAGCCGAAGGTACTGGCAGGGAATAAATGTCCTCATTATCCCTTTTATCCTGCAATGCTTGGAAACCTGAAAAATTCTGGGGAATATTCTGCCAAAAATATGCTTGTACCCTCTGCAGAAGTGCCCAACTAAACATTTTTCTCAGGCAAGAATCTAAGGGGCTCTTGAAAGCACATTATATTATTTATTTATTTGTTTGTTTTTATATACCGACATTCACCCAAGGGTATCACATCGGTTTATATAATATCTAGTGAGATAGTATGATAACAGGTCAAACTATCTTTACATTGAGACATTGTAAAATTACATGAGACATTGTAAAATTACATCGAAGTAAGGTTTTGTAATGTATAAATTATAACAATGTAAAATAAAAGTGATTTGTTATCTTAACAATATAACAGCTAACATTTGATTTGACTATTGAGAGTTCTCATTGAGGGATATGTGCAGGGTTAAAGATCTGTTTGGTATTGGTTGTTGGGGATGACATGGGGTTAACTGTTGGCTGGGTAGGCTTTTTGGAATAGCCAATTTTTTAGTGATTTCTTGAAGTTTTGTGATGAGGGTTCCATTCTGAGATTTGCTGGTAGTTTGTTCCTGTTAAGGCTTCATTACCTCTCTCCATGTGTCGGGGGTTGGGCTGGGCTGCCTCGCGGCTTGTGGCGTGTCGGTCTCCAGTTCAGCCTGATCGGGACCGACGTCGTAGGCCTTGCCTGTGTGCGGTGTGCGCGCGCGCGCGTCGGTGACGTCATCGGACGCGTGCACGTGCTGATTCTTGATGGGACTTTTTTCGTCCCTGTGCCATGTTTGGTGTGCGCGCGCGTGTCGGTGACATCGTCGCGCGTGTGTTCGCATGCCAAGGGGGTTTTGGTGGTGATTGGTGCAGGGAGTCAGCGTGGGACGGAGAGCATTCCTCAGCTGTTAAATTTAACAGCTGAGGAATATAAACAGCATCGCTGAGCGTTCTGGTTGCCTTGGCAACAATCAACATCGGAGACAGGCTGGTATTTAATGTGCTCTTGTCTGTTGCCTTTGTTATTTTAGTTAGTTATTTTAATTCAAGTTAATTTGTTATTTCTGAATGCTTAAATGTTTTTGCTACTTATTACTTCATTAATTAATGGACTGTGTATTTGAATACACTTCTGTTCTGAAGCTAGCATGTATCTGTGACTACAGACTTCAGTCTGATCCTGAATATACTTTTGTTCTGAAATTAATATTTTTCTGTGACAACTACAGATTTCAGTCAGATTCCTGGTTTGTTTTTTAATATTTTTATCTTGTCTGACTGTTATGATTAAACCTCGTATTGCAGTGAAATTAAAGTCATTTTCATTGAACCGTTTCCTATTTTTCAAACCGCCCATCATCTGATCAATTCATATTGATTAGTTGAACTAAGGATCCACTAAATACTTTCTAATAGATTGCCAAGGCCATGGATCCGGCGGAGATATCTGGCTTACAAGCTATTCCTGGTATGGCTCAGCGCATACAACAACAACAACATTGCTTGGATCTTTTAGCTGCTACAGTGGAGCGGCTAACTAATTGTCAGAATTCTTCTTCCTCTGAGGCTGCTACTACTTCAGCTGCGCGTTTAGTTCATGGACCTGTGACTCCAATACAACTACCTGCTCCTCCTAGATATGATGGAGTTATGAAACAGTGTCGACGTTTTTTGAATCACTGTTTTATGAGATTTACATTACAACCCTGTCAATTTCCAAATGATCAAATTAAGACAACTTATATTATGTCTTTGCTTGATGGTAAGGCTTTGGCTTGGGCTTCACCAATTTGGGAACGTGGTGACCCGATTCTTGGAGATTTACAATTTATTAAAGTTTTTAAACAAGTTTTTGATGAACCCGCTCGACAATCCACTGCTGCTACAGAAATTTTAAATTTATGACAGGGTTCACACTCATTAGTAGATTATGTAGTTGAATTTCATACTCTAGCTTCAGAACTTGGTTGGCGAGAGGATAGCCTACAAAGTATTTATTTAGAAGGGTTATCATCTAGAGTCAAAGATGAATTAGCAGCTCAAGATCTTCCTGAGAATTTGGAGGAGTTAATAGATCTTACTGGACGTATTGATCGTCAAATTCAACAGAGAGTTAGAGAGACTAGAGCATTTCGGAGACCAGTGACTTTAGCATCATCTTTCTCTCGTCCTCTAGCTCCACCTTCTGAAGTTTCAAATATTCGAGTAGAGGAGCCGATGCAAATTGGACATACTCCACTTATATCCGAGGAGAGAAGACGTCGCCGTTCTTTGGGATTATGTTTATACTGTGGAGGGAAGGGTCATATGCTTGCCCAATGTAAAAAATTACCGGGAAACTCCCAAGTCTAGGAATCTCCGGGGAGCTGATCCTAGGCTGTTCTACTTCTGCTCCCCTATTTACTGTACCTGTGACTTTGGAGTATGCTGGGGTGTCTTTTTCAACATCAGCTTTTGTTGATTGAGGTTCTGGAGGAAATTTTATTCTGGCAGATGTTATTAAAAATTTACAATTACCTACTCAACTTAATACATCACCTTTACGAATTTCATCGATTCACGGAACTCATCTTCCTGGTATCATTGAGAGAAAAACTGTTCCCTTGAAGTTACGTACTTGAGTATTACACCAAGAAGAGATTTCTTTCTATATTTTATATAAGTCTATTCATCCTATAGTATTAGGATTACCATGGTTACAAAAACACTCTCCACTCATTTCGTGGGATGGATTACAAATAACAGCTTGGGGAAAAAATTGTTTCAGCACTTGTTTACAAAAAATACCTAAATCTATTATTCATATACCAGATCGCATTATTTCAAACTTTCCGTTATCTTCAACTTCCTGGACATTACCTTTACAATACATCAACTATTCTGATGTTTTTTCAAAAGAAAAAGCTGATTTACTGCCAGAACATAGAATTTTTGATTGTGCGATAGATCTTCTACCTGGTGCTATTCCTCCACGAGGTAGAGTGTACCCCTTATCTTTACCAGAGACTCAAGCAATGTCAAAATACATCCAAGAAAACTTAGTCAAAGGCTTTATCCGTCCTTCAACTTCACCTGCAGGAGCGGGGTTTTTCTTTGTTGCTAAGAAATATGGAACTCTTAAGGCCATGCATAGATTATCGTGGACTAAATGCTATTACACGAAGAGATCGTTATCCTTTACCTTTGATTCCAGAATTATTGAACCGATTGCAAGGAGCTAAAATATTTACTAAACTTGATTTAAGAGGTGCTTATAATTTAGTAAGAATAAAGCCAGGGGACGAGTGGAAAACCGCATTTAATACCCGTGATAGCCATTATGAATATTTAGTTATGCCTTTTGGTTTATGTAATGCTCCAGCCGTTTTTCAAAATCTTATGAATGAAATATTCAGGGATATGCTAAATTCTTCCGTTATAGTTTATTTGGATGATGTCCTCATATATTCAAAAGATATCAATTCTCATCATCAACAAGTTCGACAGGTGTTACAGAGACTTAGGGAAAATCATTTATTTGCTAAGTTGGAAAAATGCCTTTTTGAACAGGAGTCTTTACCATTTTTGGGCTATATAGTTTCTGTCACAGGATTTCATATGGATCCTGAAAAGGTTTCAGCCATTCATGATTGGCCACAACCAGTAGGAATTAAAGCATTACAACGCTTTTTGGAATTTGCTAATTTTTACCGGAATTTTATTCCTAATTATTCCAGAAAAGTTGCTCCACTTACAGCGTTAACTAAAAAAGGAGCAAATGCAAATGAAAAGTTGCTCCACTTACAGTCGGCTCGATACAGTAAGGCCACGGTAAAAACAGTGCGGCAGTGTCAGGCGCATCCTTCCTCCCCGCACGCACAGTTCTCTTCACTAACTCCCCGATACTCTCCTCTAATCGCATGCAAATGCATGCCGCGGCTGTGAAGCGTTAGGGAAGGGTTATGCCCGCGCAACCCATTTTACTGTATAGGCGCTGTAACAGCGCCTATACAGTAACCTGGGTGCGCTGGTACCTGTCATTTCAAATGACATTTGAAATGACAGGCACCAGGAAGTGTAAAAAAGTGTAAAAAAACAAAAAACCTGTGTGTTATATAAAAAAATAAAACAATTTTAAATACCTGTCGGAGGGCCGTGGGTCCAGGCGGCCGGTGGGCGGCGGGCAGCCATCAGCGGCATCCGGTAGTCCCTTCGCCCTTCCTCCCTCCCTCCCCTGCCTGGATGAGCGCCAAAATCGCATGGGCGGGTCGGCAGCGGGGGGGGGGGGGGGGGCGGGGCGGCAGCGGGGGGGGGGGCGGCAGCAGGATCCGGGAGCGGCAGGTAGGCAGCAGCGGGGTCCGGGGGGCAGTGGCAGCAGGATCCAGGGGCGGCAGTGGCAGCGAGATCCGGGGGGCGAGTAACGGCAGCATGTTCGATCGGGCAGGTAGGTGGGAAAAAAAGATGGCCGCCTGCACGGGGGAAAGCTGCAATTGGCCGCTGAAGACGTGACGTCACACCCTGTGACGCCAAACGTCGTGACGTCACGTCTTCAGCGGCCAATTGCACGATTTTCCCGTGCAGGCGGCCATCTTTATTTTGCCACCTACCTGCCTGCCTGATCGAACACGCTGCCGCTACTCGCCCCCCGGATCTCGCTGCTGCCCCTGGATCCTGCTGCCGCTGCCCCCCCGGACCCCGCTGCCGCTGCCCCCCCGGACCCCGCTGCTGCCTACCCGCCACTCCCGGATCCTGCTGCCGCCCCCCTCCCCCCCCCGCTGCCGACCCGCCCGTGCGATTTTGGCGCTCATCCAGGCAGGGGAGGGAGGGAGGAAGGGAGAAGGGACTACCGGATGCCGCTGATGGCTGCCCGCCGCCCACCGGCCGCCTGGACCCACGGCCCTCCGACAGGTATTTAAAATTGTTTTATTTTTTTATATAACACACAGGTTTTTTGTTTTTTACACTTTATACACTTTATACACTTTTTACACTTTTTACACTTTTTACACTTACCGTAGCAGGCCTTGCTACTTTTTCGTTTGTTTTTTTTTTTGCTTCGGGAGGAGGGGACCGGACGGGGCTGCAGGAGACCGGATGGGACCAGGGCGGGTAAGCAATGTTTTTCACTACACTACACTAACTCCTACTAGGGGGAGGCAGTAAACTAGCAGGTTAAGGCCGCGGCAGAACAGCGGGTTACGGAGGAGATAATATCAGCGCCCGTTACAGTATCGCAGGGGAATAGCTAATTCCTTCATTATACAGCTTTTTCGTTCATTTACATGCTGGGTGCGGAAAGGGTTTAGGAAAGGGTTTAGGAAGCGCTAAGGAGGCGTGAAACTGGAGACTGTATCACTGGATGGCCTTACTCGTCTGTATTGTGCGCTCCCAGCACGTTACAGACCGGGAATCTTTAACTCAACGTTACTGTATCGACCTGAGTGTTAACTAAAAAAGGAGCAAATTCCCAAAGGAATGGCCTCCAGAAGCTATAAAAGCTTTTCAAGAGTTAAAGCAAGCCTTTTTGATCGATAGTTGTTTGTATCATCCAGATCCATGTAGACCATTTATTGTGGAAGTTGATGCTTCTGATACAGCAGTAGGAGCTGTTCTTAGTCAAATTTCAGATAAAGGAGTACTATTACCTTGCTCATATTTCTCATGAAAATTTTCTTCCGCAGAAATAAATTATGGAATTGGGGATAAGGAGTTGTTAGCAATTAAAATGGCTTTTGAGGAGTGGCGTCAGTGGCTGGAAGGAGCCCAACATCGGGTGGTGGTTTACACTGATCATAAGAATTTGGAATATTTAAGTAAAGCACAACGTTTAAATCCAAGACAAGCTCGTTGGTCTCTATTTTTCAATCATTTCAATTTTTCTTTAAGATACAGACCAACTTCAAAAAATATTCGTGTAGATGCTCTTTCACGAGTCGATGAGGTTGAGGATACCGTCGTACAACCTCAATATATCATTAACCCAGCTAATATTGTTACAGCAAATACTAAGTTATCATCTGAAGGTAAAACGGTGGTGCCAACTCGTTTACGAAGACAAGTACTTTCTTGGGCTCATGATTCCCTTACTGCGGGACATCCTGGTAGAGTACGAACTTTGGAACTTTTGTCTCGTTTTTATTGGTGGCCAAATGTTAATAGCGATGTAAGGAAATACGTGTCCTACATGTGCTAAACATAAACCTTTGTCAGGTCGTCCATAGGGACTATTATAATCTTTACCCATTCTGGTTGAACCGTGGACTCATTTATCTACAGATTTTATTGTGGATTTACCTCCTTCAGAAGGAAAACAAGTAATATGGGTAACAGTAGATAGGTTTTCAAAGATGGCTCACTTTGTAGCACTTAAAAAACTTCCTTCGGCACCCGAATTGGCACAATTATTCACTGAACATATTTTTAAATTTCATGGATTACTTCAACATATAACTTCTGATCGAGGTACACAATTTACAGCTAAATTTTGGAGATCACTTTGCAAAAAATTCGGTATCCAACTGGATTTCACTACAGCTTTCTATCCTCAAGGAAATAAGAACATAAGAACATAAGAAAATGCCATACTGGGTCAGACCAAGGGTCCATCAAGCCTAGCAGCCTGTTTCCAACAGTGGCCAATCCAGGCCATAAGAACCTGGCAAGTACCCAAAAACTAAGTCTATTCCATGTTACCATTGCTAATGGCAGTGGCTATTCTCTAAGTGAACTTAATAGCAGGTAATGGACTTCTCCTCCAAGAACTTATCCAATCCTTTTTTAAATGGACAAACAGAACATACTAACAGGTCATTGAAGACTTTTTTTTACGACTTTTTATTGGACATAAACAAGATAATTGGACGACTTTACTTCCATGGCAGAATTTTCATATAACTTTCACATTCATTCTGCTACAGGAAATTCCCCATTTCAATTAGTCTGGGAAACAACCAAAACCTCTTTTGCCAATTCCAACGTCTGTACCATCTCCAGCAGCTCAGCTTACAGCTCAACAACTTCGATCATTGTGGGATTCAACACAAGTTAACTTAACGAAAGCAGCAAATATGGCAAAGAAAGCTGCAGACAAACATAGACGAGCAGCTCCTATCTTTAAAACTGGAGATCGAGTGTGGCTTAGCACTCGACATAATCGTCTTAAAGTTCCTTCTATGCGTATGGCTCCAAAGTACATTGGACCCTTTGTAATTACTGAAAGGATAGGTACACTTTCTTATCATCTACGACTACCATCAAATTTCTGAATTCATAACATTTTTCATGTTTCGTTACTTAAACCAGTAATTCTTTCAAGATTTCATCCAGCTCCCTCTGAACCAGTGAATACAACTGCTGATGCAGATATTATTTACCAAGTTCAGGATATCCTTGATGTACGTTTTCATCATCGTCGATGGGAATACTTGATTTCATGGGAAGGTTTCGGTCCGGAGGAGAATACATGGGAAGCACCATCAAACATTTTGGACAAATCTCTTTTAAGACAATTTCATGAAGATAATCCTACTAAACCCGGACCTTTTGGGAGGGGGGTAAGAGGGGGAGTACTGTTAAGGCTTCATTACCTCTCTCCGTGTGTCGGGGGTTGGGCCGGGCTGCCTCAAGGCTTGCGGCGTGTCGGTCTCCAGTTCAGCCTGATCGGGACTGACGTCGCAGGCCTTGCCTGTGTGCGGTGTGCGCGCAAGCGTCAGTAACGTCATCGGACGCGCGCGCGTGCTGATTCTTGATGGGACTTTTTTCGTCCCTGTGCCATGTTTGGTGTGCGCACGCGTCGGTGACATCGTCGCGCATGTGTTCGCATGCTAAGGGGGGTTTGGTGGTGATTGGTGCAGGGAGTCAGCGCGGGATGGAGAGCATTCCTCAGCTGTTAAATTTAACAGCTGAGGAATATAAACAGCATCACTGAGCGTTCTGATTGCCTTGGCAACAATCAACATCGGAGACAGGCTGGTATTCAATGTGCTCTTGTCTGTTGCCTTTGTTATTTTAGTTAGTTATTTTAATTCAAGTTAATTTGTTATTTCTGAATGCTTAAATGTTTTTGCTACTTATTACTTCATTAATTAATGGACTGTGTATTTGAATACACTTCTGTTCTGAAGCTAGCATGTATCTGTGACTACAGACTTCAGTCTGATCCTGAATATACTTTTATTCTGAAATTAATATTTTTCTGTGACAACTACAGATTTCAGTCAGATTCCTGGTTTGTTTTTTTAATCTTTTTATCTTGTCTGACTGTTCTGATTAAACCTCGTATTGCAGTGAAATTAAAGTCATTTTTATTGAACTGTTTCCTATTAGTTGAACTAAGGATCCACTAAATACTTTCTAACAGTTCCATAGTGTGGGGCCTGCAATTGAAATTGCTCGTTCTTGCATTGAGGCGAGGTGGGCTAGTTTGTTGGATGGGATGGAGAGTAGTCTGGTATTATTGGATCGTAGGTTTCGTTGTGAGGTGTATGGCTGAAGGGTGTCCCTTAGCCAGCCTGTCTTTTCATTGTTAAGGGACCTGTGCATTAGGGTAAGGGCTTTATATTGAATTCTGTGTGTTATGGGGAGCCAGTGGAGTTCTTTTAGTATGGGGGTGATGTGTGTGGAGCATTTGCTGTTTGTGAGGGATCTGGCTGCCGCATTTTGGAGTAGTTGAAGGGGCTTGAGGGTGGATGTTGGGAGCCCAAGGAGGCTGGAGTTACAATAGTCGAGTTTGGAGAATATGAGGGCTTGGAGTACTAATCGATAATCTTGAATGAGTAGCAGTGGTTTGATTTTTTTGAGGACTTGTAGTTTGAAGTAGCCTTCTTTTATTATGGTGTTGATGTAAGTTTTCAGGTTGAGCTGGGTGTCTAAGGTGACGCCTAGGTTTCTTGCAGTTGTAACAAGATGGCTTGTGCTTTGTGTGGAAGGTCTGTCTTGAATATTCCATGCTGGGGGTTTGTTAGAGATGTGTAAGATTTCTGTTTTTGCATGGTTAAGGGTGAGTGCTATTTGGGATAAGAGTTTTTGTATTTGGGTAAGGATGGAGCTCCATTGTAGAAGGGTGTTCTGTATGTTATCTTTTGTAGGGATAAGGATTTGGACATCATCGGCGTAGACAAAGTATTGGAGGCCCAGGTCAGTGAGGAGTTTGCATAGTGGGAGTGTGTAGATGTTGAAAAGGGTGGAGGAGAGTGATGATCCTTGAGGAATGCCGTGTGAATGTGGCTATTTCAAAATGGCCACCACACCCTCATTAATGGTAGAATTCCCCCCTATAATAGGCTCTGCAGGGCTTATCAATTGTTTTCCCCTAACTTTTTTAGATCGTCACTGGCTTATCCATCTGTTGCTTTCCCTGCTGAGCTGATTTAAAAGCTTCATTTTTCTCTGCAGTTCTGCAGCAGACAGAACAGCAGGAGCAATCAGATAAGGAGCAATTATCCCCACTAACAGAGCAGCTCTTTGATTTTTCTGTCATGATAAGCTTTATTGCCTTACCTTTAGAAAATATTACCCAGCAAGAGTTTCCTGTTAACAATGGAAAAAGAAAGTTTAACTTACTCTACTAACAATCCCTTTACCAAAGAGGCTGGGGGTGGGGGGGGGGGGGGGGATATGATAGAGGTGTTTAAAATCATGAGAGGTCTAGAACAGGTAGATGTGAATCTGTTATTTACTCCTTCGGATAGTAGAAAGACTAGGGGGCACTCCATGAAGTTAGCATGGGGCACATTTAAAACTAATCGGAGAAAGTTCTTTTTTACTCAACGCACAATTAAACTCTGGAATTTGTTGCCAAAGAATGTGGTTAGTGCAGTTAGTGTAGCTGTGTTTAAAAAAGGATTGGATAAGTTCTTGGAGGAGAAGTCCATTACCTGCTATTAATTAAGTTGATTTAGAAAATAGCCACTGCTATTATTAGCATCAGTTGCATGGAATAGACTTAGTTTTTGGGTACTTGCCAGGTTCTTATGGCCTGGATTGGCCACTGTTGGAGACAGGATGCTGGGCTTGATGGACCCTTGGTCTGACCCAGTATGGCATTTTCTTATGGAACTTTCTCTGTCAAAATGGCTCACTTCACTGCAAGACTGTATAAATGCAGGAGCTTAGCCCGAAGCTAAAAAACAGCTGACAATAATACATACTGACTCTACCAGGTCCTTTAAAAACAAAAACCATTTTCATAAACTCTAATATTCACCAGATAAAAAGGGTGTTCCTAAATCAACTGGTTCATCCAGTTTAATGGATGTTATAGGTGTCAGAAAAAGTTGGACCATAGAGGCCATGGGCCAATCAAAATCTGGCCCTTCCACAGAATAGTGTGGGTGATCTGAAGCTGGGTAGGCAGCAGCTGCTTGGCTGCAGGCAGAGGAGTACAGTGGTGTGCATTGGCCACGATCTCCACTTCTGCAGCAGTTGGGCCAGGTGGCAGAGGAGGAGGAGAAAGTGGTCTGAGGCACCACTGTGTTTCACTTCCTGCTGCTGGTCAATGTGGGAGAGGGGAAGGAGGATTATAGAGGGGAGACATAGGAAGAGAGAGGGAGAAGGAGAGAGATGAGGCATGGGAGTGGGGAGGGAGTGGATTTGGTTTGCTTGGTTCCCCTCCCCAACCAAAAAAGGCATTCCATTGCCCCTGATGGATATAGGTAGATAGATGAGAAATGGATATATGTGAAAGCATTTCTATTAAAGGTGTAAATATGGTTTATAAAAAGTAGTAGTTTAAACTACTGAAATTTAAATGGTTAGACATTAAAACAATACATAAGGGAAAGATCCCCCTCCAGCTATGAAAGGCCCTCTCCCTTACATGCCCACACTTTCCCTGCCCTCACTGATGTACTCCCTGCCCTTTCCCTGATGTGCTCTCATGCTCCCTAGACTGGCCAATAGCAGCTTAACCTGCATTGGCATGGTCAGCCATGCAGCATGCTGATTAAGGGGAACTTGGAAGTCAACCGCAGGCTGACTTATGTGGGCCCAGCTCACACTGGAAATATTAATGATAGGGAGGGTAATTTTCAAACCTACTTCCATGGGAAAGCAGTGCGTTACCTGCAGAAATGGCCTTTTACCAAACTTCCTTCTTGAGATGTGGGTGAAAGTATAATCAGTTTGTCCAGTGTGTGCCTAATTCTTACCTGCAGCAAGCAGCTTATAATAGGGCTCAAGGTTTTACCATTGGAATCTTAAAAAGGTAGCCAACATTAAAATTTGCTATGTAAGACATATAACAAGAAGAAAGTGCAGAAAAGAAAAATTGGTGTTGGTTTTTTTTTCATTCATTTAGTGGGGACCCAAATTTGTTTCATTAGTTTCAAAATGAAAAGAACAAATTCGTTTTTATGTGCTATTCATTTTTTCATTAGCCATTAAAGTCAATGGGAGGGAGCACTGCAGCCTATTTTGAGCTTCAGAATTGGTGTTTCCTCATCAGTTCTCATGAAACTTGTGGGAAGAAATCATCAGAAGGGAGGAAAAAAGCTAATGGCACCAAAAGTGTGGCATTAAAAGCCTAATGCTCTGTAAATGAGCAAAGAGTTACCAGTATCGGCAGGAGTTGTCCCTGGTATCCTCAGAGGAGCAAAAAAGAAATGCAGTGTGGGAAGAGCATGCCAAAGCTGTAAAAGAGGTCTCCAGCAACTGTGGCCTGAACCCTTGATGGCAGCACCAAAGGCGAAATAGCACCAAAAGTGGCATTAGCATCCCAAGGCACCAGACGGGAGAATGAAGCAGAAATGGTGGCAGGAACCCCCCCCCCCCCCAAAAAGAAACATTGATAAAGGGGAAAAGCAGCACAAAGAATCAAGGTACCAAAGCAAAATGAGAGGTGCAAAGCAGCCCACTAGAGTAGCAGGGACAGCTCAAGGTGTACAGTCTGGGATATTGGCAGCAAGGCACAGTAGCAGAAAGAACCCTAAGATGTAACGTCTAAGTATGATAGCAAGGCTGAGTGGCACAAAGACCTCCAAATTATAGCATTGTAAGCTGGGGCTGCTAGAGGACTGTCCTCCTAACCTAGGCCCCACTTTATCAAATCTGAAATGAAGAAGAAGCAAATAATAGAATATTGTAAGCTTTATTATACAAATTTACCACATTCATTGCTTACCCTATGAGGCTGGTCAGAGAAATATCTAATCCCCATCTAAGCTTTGTTGTATCAGAAATCTTTTGGCTAATTGAAAAAGTCTTTAGCAGGATGTACCTCTTTGCTGCAGAGACCCTCTGCAGTGTCTTTAGTTCTGAGCACTTCCTGTTGCGATATTCCTCTTCTTCCTTCTTTGGGCTCACATGCTGGTAGTTTATATGCGGTCATTGTGGGCAGAACTTAGTTTGTCATTGTTCGTATCTAGTTTATGGTTGACTACCTTTTAGTTGCTAGGTAGCTCTAGCCAGTTGTTATGACCACAACTTCTAGATAGTGATTGGCTGGTCTGACTTCAGAGGACAACTAGCTATTTCAGCAGGTGTTGTCAAGCTCTGATTGACCCAGTCATTTCTGGACCTTATATGGTTATCATGACCTTTTCAGCAATGGTAATTTCCAGACATTATGCTGTCTTCCACATATTTTGCTTTAATTTGGGCTGACATTTCTGTCATCCCAACTAAACTTACATCTGCCTAATGTATTCTCCTCCTTCCCAAACATATGTGGTCTTGCATGAAAGGCCTACCTCCTCTCTCTCCATCTTTTTTGCTGCACACTGAAACAGGAAATTTGTGGTTAGATGCATCATAAAGCACAGCAGAGACAGCTGAGTTTAAAACAAAGGAAAATATCTTTATTCTATGAAAAAAAATCTATTAAACTAACTCTGGGGCCGATGCAATAATGTTCGTGGAAAGCGGGCGTTGACTTTTCAGTGCCCATTTTCTTAACACATGCATGGTGCCCGCAAGGGGGGCGCCATGCAATATGTAAATTAAGGGGTCGCGCTAGGAAGGAGGCGCTAGGGTGCTTGCGTGGCATTAGCACCTCCTTGCTATCGTGACCCTCCGCAGCTGCCGGTTATGAAGACCGACACTGGTAAACTCGGCGTCGGTTTTCATAACCTGCCTGTCTGCCAGTAATGAAAATGGCCGCCGTACTGGCATCGGTCTTCATAACTCGGCGGTCTGCTGAGTTATTTATTTTTTTTACTTTAAAAAAGAAGTACAGAAAAGCATTTTTTTTCTGCTTTTCTGTACTTCTTTTACCCGCGCTCAGCTATTAATGCCTGCTCCAGGCAGGCGTTAATATCTGAGTGATAAATGTGCGTCTGAGATGCACATTTATTTTTTTGCATTTTGAGTGAATGAGTAATAGCCTCATTCACATGCATTTGTATGTGATGATCGCTATCTCATTCACTCCGCATCGGACGTTAAATAGGCGCTAATCCCCTTATTGCATTAGGGGGTGGATTAGTTCCTATTTAACCCGCGTCCGACAGCAGGTTAAACAGTACGCTGGTGTGAGCGCACTGTATTGCATCGGCCCCTAAAAGTGACCCTTATTGACCATTTGCAGTATTTATTTCAAGAAAATGATACTCGTCACAAATGAATTGTGACGAGTATCATTTTCTTGAAATAAGCTTTTATTACATTCCTTGCTTGAACTTGATCTAGGTGCTGGGTGGAATTTTGATTTTCTGGTGAAATGGTCTGTCCAAATGAAGCTGTCACTTTCAAAACATATAAATATATTCTCCTGGGAGCAGTTCCTCCAAATGGGTTTATTTTACACATACCTTGACAAGAATGAACCGTATTCCAAAGTCATGGCATGTTGGGGATGAGCTCAATCTCACAAATATACTGCTAATACCCTTCTTAGTATTTGCATTATGCCAAAGCGAGCCTCCGTCTGGAATTCATAGGGCATAATTTTCACAGGCAACATATCAACTTGCACTTGTAAATTCCTCTTAATCACACCAGTGGCACTCAGTATAATTGGGACAGTTTCAGTATCCTTCTGCCACATTTTCTCGGTCTCCGATTGCATCTCTTGATACTTAAGGATCTTTGCTTTGTCCATACAATCCACAGAATAGTCACTGGGTACTGACACCTCTGTCAGTAATGCCATTTTTGTATTCTTCTCCTTTACTTATTATCTCTCCAGTGAGGCTTTCCTAGTATTTGTGAGGTTTGCTTTATTAAGAAAGCTTTTATTACATTCCCTGCTTGAACTTCATCTAGCTGCTGGATAGAATTTTGTTTTTCTTAGGAAATGGGCTGTCTGAATGAAACTGTTAACACATTTAGAACATGAAAATGATTTTTCTCCTCTGTTTTTCTGTTCTGCCTGTATTTCTTCCTTCAGATAAAGGGCTTTTATGGACAATCCATCCCAGAATAATCAACAAACAAAAAGGGTGGGAGAACCAGGCTGGGACTGTGGATGGATAGAAGAAAAAGAAGAACTTTAGAACAGATGCTGTGGTAGTAGTAGTAACTTGTATCTTTTGGGTTCTTTTCCCACATTTTTGTTCTGGGGACAAAACACCCCAGTACAACAAGAAACAAACCATGTGGGAGTACCAAGCTGGGGGTTAGAACATACAATAAGTTGAGGGGGGATGAGAATTTTTTTTTTTTTAATTTTTCTTTCATGTGGAAAAATAAACAACCCAGTACAATCAAGAAACAAACAAAAGCAAATAATATGGTGACACAAAAACTCCCATACTCATACATAACAGCCATGGCAGAAAGGCAGGCTGTGTGGTAATAGACTCCTTTCATGATATCAGGGCTTGGCAGGCAAGTAGAGCATTAACAGTAAGGCCCCCTGTGGTGATATCAGGGGCATGGCAGGCAGGCAGAGTGGCAACAAGGCCTTTAAGATGCTTTTAATCCTCTAGCCCAGAGCTTTCCAAACTTTTCATGTTGGTGACACACTTTTTAGACAAACATAATTTCGGGACACAGTAATTCAGTCTACTAGTAAACCAGAGGTTAAAGGTTAAACGAACGAAATGTATTTCGACAATTTATGTATGTTTCCCTAAATATAAACATAACAAAATGTTTCACGACACAACTATCTTGTGAAAATCTTTCATTTATATTAAAAATATATAATATTCCAAGATTAATGTTATTGTTATAATTTATGAGTAACAATAATAAAACAAAGTTATTGTGTTATTCAATTTACCTCTTTAATGAGATATATGAGCTTGATGGGATGAACACAGCTTTTGAATATTTGATGTTAATAAAAAAGTCCAAAGGGTCTTCTGCGTAATTTTAAAAAGCTGGCCAGTTTCAAACTATTTAATTATTTGATAGCCTCATTCAACTAATTCTATATGGCTATGAGAATGAAGTCTGGCATTTATAGGAAGGGACAGAATGTCAATATAAATCCTGCAACTCCAGTTCTGTAACTCTGTGCATCCACTCAAATTCCCCCAAATAATGGAGCTTGGATGTTTCCCTTACAGCTCATCATACTAAAAGATATTTTCAAATTCTGGTGTCACCTCACAGTAACAGCAGCACAAACACCTTCCACTGCCAGGCACATTGTGAACGAACAGAAAAACCTCGCAAAAAAGACACTCAAAATCTATACTGCAATCCCATTGTAACATAACAGTAATAACACCAAGGACTCAAACAACAATAACCCTGCCTGTGAAAAAGCAAGGGTAAATATTACACTGGGTCCTAGAATACCAATACACCACCTACTGAGGAAACAAAACAAACCAGATTGCTATAGATCCCTATGCTAGCAGAATCTATCATCATGGTCACAAACACAGAGCAGAGACAGACCCTCACCAAATTCAGAATACAAAATAAAGGAGCACAAATTAGACAAAAACTGAAATGGAAACCCCAAGAAGCCAGACTCTGTGTATTAACACTGGAAAAACAGAACCACCATTCCTCATAAAACAAATAAAATCAAGAAACATAAAGCATCAGTTATAATAGTAAAACCATACTAATAAAAGAATATTTTAAAAATACTAATAAATAGAATTTATATTAATTAATATCATTTACATTTTTTACAATTTCCCAAACACCAATAAATATTTCAAAACAGCACATATATCAAATAACACCCAATAATTAAAACTAATAAGGATTTTAAAAAGCCCCTGCTGTCCATATGTGGGAGCTCTTGATTTCCAGTCACCCTGATATTGTCAAGGATTAGGAGGTTATCCTCTCTCTCTCACACATACTCACATGTCCATTCTCTCTCACACATACACTGTCACATACATACACATTCATGCTCTTATACCCACCAAAACCTCTCGCTCTCACAGACACTGACACACTCTCAGGCTCTAAGACACTCTCTCCCCCTCCACACCCCCCCCCCCCCACACACAAACTCTTACTCCCCTGGATTTTCTCATACACACTCATGCTCTCACTCTCTCTGGCTCCCTAATGTAACGATGGGGGTTTTAAAAAAAACTTCTACACCCTCGGCTTCTACACCAAAGGATGTAGCCCCCTTGGCAAACCAATTCCTGTGGGAAGACTTCTAGCGGCCGAGTATTGCAGTAAAGCCGTGGCAACAAGTTTGATGTTTAATACACAGGAATGTAATTTACCATTACATTATAAATGAACAAGCCGTTAAGCCCGTTAAAACGGGCTACATTAACATTTTTTTTGGATCATTTCCTTCCCCCTCATTCTCCCTCCCACCTCCCCCACTCTCTCCCCTCTCCCCTCAGTCACTCCTCTCTCTCCCCCCCCTCCTCCCTCCCCTCAGTCACTCCCCCCTCCTCCCTCCCTCAGTCACTCCTATCTCCCCCTCCCCCAGTCACTCCCCTCAGTCACTCCCCCCTCCTCCCCTCAGTCACTCCTCCCTCCTCCCCTCAGTTACTCCTCTCTCCCCCTCCCTCCTCTCCTGAGTCACCCCTCCCCCTCCCTCCTCCCTCCCTGAGTCACTCCTCTCCCCCCTCCCGAGTCACTCCCCTCCCCCCTGAGTCACTCCTCTCTCCCCCCCTCCCCTGAGTCACTCCTCTCTCCCCCCTCCCTCCCTCCCTCGAGTCACTCCTCTCTCCCCCCTCCCTCCCTCGAGTCACTCCTCTCTCCCTCCTCCCCTCAGTCACTCCTCTCTCCCCCTCCCTCCTCCCCTCAGTCACTCCTATCTCCCCCTTCCCCAGTCACTCCCCTCAGTCACTCCCCCCTCCTCCCCTCAGTCACTCCTCCCTCCTCCCTCAGTTACTCCTCTCTCCCCCTCCCTCCTCTCCTGAGTCACCCCTCCCCCTCCCTCCTCCCTCCCTGAGTCACTCCTCTCCCCCCTCCCGAGTCACTCCCCTCCCCCCTGAGTCACTCCTCTCTCCCCCCTCCCTCCCTCCCTCGAGTCACTCCTCTCTCCCCCCTCCCTCCCTCGAGTCACTCCTCTCTCCCTCCTCCCCTCAGTCACTCCTCTCTCCCCCTCCCTCCTCCCCTCAGTCACTCCTCTCTCCCCCCTCCCTCCTCCCCTCAGTCACTCCTCCCCTCAGTAGATCTCCGGGGTGTTCCTTCCGTCCGTCTGTCCCTCCCTCGCGCGCATGCCGCTGCCGCTCCGGGTCTTCGGGCCGCCGCCGCCGCCGCTCCTGCCGCTCCGGGTCTTCGGGCTGCCGCCGCCGCCGCTCCGGGTCTTCGGGCTGGTGCCGCCGCCGCCGCTCTTCGGGCCACCGCTGCCGCTCCCGCCGCTCCGGGTCTTCGGGCCGCCACTCCTGCCGCTCCGGGTCTTCGGGCCGCCGCTCCGAGTCTTCGGGCCGCCGCTCCTGCCGCTCCGGGTCTTCGGGCCGGTGCCGCCGCCGCCGCTCCCGCCGCTCCGGGTCTTTGGGCCGCCGCTGCCGCTCCGGGTCTTCGGGCCGCCGCTCCTGCCGCTCCGGGTCTTCGGGCCGGTGCCGCCGCCGCCGCTCCCGCCGCTCCGGGTCTTCGGGCCGCCGCTCCCGCCGCTCCGGGTCTTCGGGCCGCCGCTGCCGCCGCTCCTACAGCACCATTTTTATTTTTAAGAGGCACACTGTGACCGACGTGCTCGCATGCGCGGTAGAGCTGCTCTCTACTGCGCATTTGCGGCACGTCGGTCAACCTTCGTTTATTAGGTTGATAATATCACTATTGTAATAGTAATATATTATTTTTATTTCTACAGAAATTATTTCTATAGCAAATCAGATGTTATAAATGAAATTCTATATAACCTGAATCATATAGAACAACATAATATAGTAACTTATATTGAATAAGTAATTATTTTTTTACTTTAGGTTACTCCTAAAGATAATAATAAAGTCCATCTATAGTAGCTTGATGATAATCCTTGCTTTATTTTCCTTCTTGTTATATGAATTGAGCTCAGGCCTGGCTATTACTATGTTTCTTATGCAAAGTCACTTATCTGTTCTTCTTCTTGCAGATGCTCTTTCGTTGCTGGCCAGTTATTTCTTCTTTCTTCTTTCTTTAACCTTCTTCCTACTATACTCTCTTTAAAGAACTCAAAAATATAATACTAACTCCCTAATCTGCTCCTTGATCTTCCGCAAGCTTAGTCTGTAATGTACCCTAAGATGAATGTCTTTGTTTACTTATTGACACTTTGTTCATACTAACTACATTAAAACAAAGAATAATTATTATCCCTCATACTGTAAAATCACAGAACAGCTATTAAGGAACATTCATTCAACTGTTTATATCCCTTACTAAAGTGACATTAATACGCGGAGTCACTTGTAAATTACTTTAACTAAACCAATATAAACTTCTTTAAATTGTAAAGAAAATCATTTCATTCACACTTCTCAAACATCTATCAATCATTCCTAGCTGTTCTGTTATCCATCTCTACTTTCCTATACTTATTAGGCCTTAATTGAAGAGAACTCCATCAGCAGTTCCTCTCCATTCAAGGGCTGACTCCTAACTGTCTTTCTCTATAAACTGTCATTTGTTATTCTTGCAAGGCTATCCCTGCTTTTGATGATGTCATTTCATTAAATAGTCCTGGGAGCTAATTATTTCTACTTTTTAATATTGTCTGATGGTTCCTTTTTTAATTTTTACTACGTACTGATGTTCTTATTAATTTTTAGGTAGCTTTGTTGACTCTTAAAACATCTCTGATTTTAAATTCAGTCTTTGTGCTTTTACCAGTTCCAATACACTTACCCTGCCCTCTTCACTCGTATCCAAGGAAGCTAATGACACGTGTTCCTAGAAACAGCCTCTCCTACAAGCTTGATTATAGGGCTTAACACAAAACTGATGATGATGTATCTGAACATACTATTTTATTTATTTATTTATTTATTTAAGGTTTTTATATACCGGCAATCATGAAAACATATCTTGCTGGTTTACATAAAACGGGAGTGCAGAATATACATCAAACTAGAACTGTGGTGACCGAAGGTGCAGTTACATTTAACAAGGGTAGCAGAACTTGGAGAAAGGAGGAAGAGATAGGAAAGAATAGAAATGGTTAAACAATATACAAATTAAATGCTATATACAAAAGGCATGGTTAAGGGCTGAATGTTTAGAGGAGTTATTAGAATGTGTCATTAGATTGTGTCCGGGAAAGTGGCAGACTATACCATTTGTTCTTTTTAGAAAGGTTTTTCCTTTCTTTTTATTTCCCTGAAACATTTCCTCCCTTTTAAAAATTTGTCTGTTTACTATTTAATTTTCCTTTATTCAACAATACCTTTTAGTATGAACTTAGGTGTTGACTAAAATTTAAAATTTTCTCATTTAAATTCTGTTGGTCTTAGAATACATATTTTTTATTTTCCTGTACTTCTTATAGTCTTCTTTAAAGGTCTCTGCTAGTAATTTACTTCCTTGTTCAACCTCTATGTCTAAAAACAATTATTCCAAATAGAATAATTAAAATACTTTTCAGAGCATGTTTGCCAGCTTTGTACAGGTTATCAACCTTCCCTAACCTGAATACTACTCTTATTTTAGTTAAACATGTGCTAATTTTCCTTATTTTTCCTTAAATTGGTGGCCCCCCCTTCAGAAATTGAGAGAGGTTCATGACATCATCATTAACTGTCACTGCTACCTGCCTGCACTGTTTACCTCTCTCCCTTAGACTTCCCTGATTCTGAGTTGTCAGCACAGCTTAAAAAAACAAAACTTTACAGACTGTTTCATCAGTGACAGTGAACACAACAGGGAAAGGTTTCTTCCATCTTTTTCTCTGAGTAGGTAAGAGCAAAACACTCCAGCAACAGCAGTTTTCAAACTCTGTCAGCACCTCAGCCTCTTCTCTCCGCAATGGCAACGATGTTTCCTGTTCAATGCAGCCTCCTGGGATCGGAAAGTTATCCCATTCACTGCACCCTCTGGGTCTCCTGTGACTTCTGTAAAAAAGGAAATCTTCCTCCTCCTTGTGATGGGGATGTACAGTACAGAACAGCATTTCCTGCTTTTCTTCAGAACGTGTTTCCTTTATTTCTTTCCTGTTAAACTCAGTCTGCTTCAACAGTGAGTAAACTACTGACAACTCTTTTCAGTGCTCTGTGTAAATCTGGGTAGAGTTGTAATTCAGGCTGCTTTTTGGAGGGCCTGTCGGTCGTATGGCCGGCAGGCCAGGATAATGCGGGCCCAGGCACGCTCGGGAGGTGGCCGGTCCCTGGGGGGGCTTTTAGGGGCGCCATAGTAAGGAGTGGAGGGATCTGGAAGGCAAGGGTGAACTGAGGGTCAGCGGTTGGGGGGGGGGTCAGGGTCAGGAGAGGTTCAGGCGGACACTGGCAGGGTAGGGATTGGTGGAGAGTGGGAAGCCGGGGCTGTGCTGGCTGACCCTGATTGGCCAGTGAGCCCGTGCTGCTTGTAGGCAGTGGGGGTAGTCCCGGAGCAACGCGACACAGACCCTCACTATGGCGCGGCTGCTCCGGGAGCCAGAAGGCCGTTTTCCCTCCCACCCGCCCTTATTGTTATGTTTGTTGATTTTTGAAATGTGCTACTTGTCGCAGCGGATGGCCCGAGCCAATGCTGGCTGTATACTGTTATATATATATATGTGATGTGATGACGGCTTATGGGGCGATGGGAGAACGAGGGGCAACTGAGAAGTGGCTTGGTGGTGGACTCCTTGCTAGAAGGCGGCGGGGGTCATCTGGCAGGCCTGGCTACTTGCTAGTTGGTGGCGGTGGCCCACTAGGTTGGCTCCTTTGCTGGAAGGTGGTGAGAGTCTGAACCCGGTGCGGAGGCCGATTGGCGAGCCGAGTGGCTGGGAGTGGGTCGTCTTGCTAGAGGTGCGGCGGACGACGGGGGAAAAGCTTGTTGATGTTGATATTGTAATGTTGTTCGGGGGGGCTCGGGCCTCCAGGTTATTATTAAAGCTGCGGCCTTGTTAATCCACACCTTTATTGTCTGTGATTATTATGAATGTAAAGGACGGATGAGAGAGTGGTGTCCTGGATGTCCGTATTATCATATTCCCAGATGCTTATACTCTCTCTGTAAGTTTGTTTGTTTGTTTGTTTCAATCACAATCAGTCTCTCATTATCTCAGCAGCTCTCCAGCCTCACCCTCTGGCAGCTCCCTGCAGTACAGCAGAGTGTTGTCCTCAGCCCCTGTCCTGTTGCAGTCACTGCCCCTGCCTCTCTCATAACAGTTGTAATCACTTTATACTGACTTTCAGAATCAGGCAAGATTTTATTTTAACATTTATGTAAAGGGTACCCCCTTTATACTAACATACTCACAAACACACACACACCCAGTGTTGCGGTCCCGGTCGCCAGGCTAGCGACCGGGTCCTTACCTTTTCACCGGCTCCCCCACGCCCGCCGCGTTCCGCTGCTCCCGGGGCCGACCCGACCACGTGGCAGCGGCCCTCCCCACGTGGAGACGCTGCTGAGGCCCGTGCCTGACTCCTCCCCCCGCTGGGGAACGCGCACGCGCGCGAAGGGACGGCTTTTGTAGGTCCAGCACCCGGAAGTGCTGAACCACCCTGTTTTTGATGTCAGACGCCGGCTGGCTATTTAAACCGGCGTCTGCCTCCCTTACCTTGCCTTTGCAACGAGGTCGCTTCCAGCTCTGATTCCTGCTTGTTCCAGCTGTGCCTTGCTTCCAGATCTGGTTCCTGCTTGTTCCAGCCGTGCCTTGCTTCCAGATCTGGTTCCTGCTTGTTCCAGCCGTGCCTTGCTTCCAGCTCTGGTTCCTGCTTGTTCCAGCCGTGCCTTGCTTCCAGCTCCGGTTCCAGGTTTGCCTTGTCTTCAGCCAGCCACGACCTTCGGACTTCCTCACGATTCTCCTTGTCTTCAGCCAGCCACGACCCTCGGACTTCTTCACGATTCTCCTAAGTCCCAGCGACTCGGACCCCTACGGGCTTCTCCTGGGGGGGTCTCGGGTTTCCAGGGCGAAGACTTCACCAATCCGCTCCAGCTAGGGTCCGCCTCCCGGCTCATTAACAACTATTGGACTTTGTCTCTAATCAGCCGGCCCAAGGGTCCACTAATTGACTCTCTCCGTAACACCCAGGCAAGTTCCCAATCATTCTCACACAAACACACACACCCAGGCAAGCTCCCAGTCATTCTCACACACTGAAACTGACCCCCAGGCAGGCTCTCATTCATTTTCACACCACTCCCTCACCATCCCCCAGGCATGCACACATTCATTCTCACACACACAGACCCCCAGGCAGGCACCAATTCATTCTCTCACACACACACACACACATACACCACACACAGGCAGGCACCTATTCTCACACATACAAACCCCAGGAAGACACTCATACATTCTCATTCACAGACACACTCTCAGGCAGGCACCCATGCATTCACACACATACACCCCCAGGCAGACACCCATTCATACACATGCACACACTAAAGGCAGACCTCCTCTCTTTCTTTTGCCAGCAACCTCGGAGCCTCTCTCATTCCTCTGCTGCCACTGTCACTGATGCCGCATGGCTATTGGGGAGGCGCTGATTGCTGCTATTGGCAGTGAAGCCCATTCTACTGCCTCCTCTGTGCAGTCCCCGTGGGTTTCCACTTCTTCCATGTTGATCTCGTACATTGTGAGATCCGCATAGAGAAAGTGCTACTCTTGCACATTACCAAAGATTACATGTGTCAATCAGTAAAAAGTAATTTATTTTTATTTTTTTCACCTTTGCTGTCTGATCTTAGTTTTCTAATCGGTTGGGCATAGGCTTTTTTGTTCCACCTCCCCTTTATTTTTTTGCCAATTCCTTTTCTATTGTCTTTTTTTCTATTTCTTTTCTCTCCATCTATCTTCTTCCCTCAAACATACAGTCAGGTTCTCATTCTCACATGCTTTCTCTCTCTCTCTCTCACACACACAGGCTCTCACTGTCACATGCTCTCTCTCTCATACAATCATTCATACACACAGTCTCTCACTGGCACATGCTGTCTGACTCTCAACCACACAGGCTCTCTCTCACTCCCACATGCTGTCTTACTCAAGCACAGGCTCTCACTGTCACATGCTCTCTCTCATACAATCATTCATACACACAGGCTCTCACTGTCACATGCTGTCTCCTCACACACACACAGGCTCTCACATGCTGTCTCTGCAAACATTCAGGTCCTCACTCCCACACACAATCTCTCAACTCATCTCATACACGCACAGACACTCAATCTCTCAACTCATTTCATACATGCACACAATCTCTCAACTCATCTCATACACACACTCTACGGGCCCTCAGCCTCTCTCTTACTTCTGGGCCTCCTCTTCACGGGTCGCTGCAGGATTTTATTTATTTATTTATTTATTTCAGGTTTTTATATACCGGCATTCGAGAGCGCAGTCCCATCATGCTGGTTCACATAAAACAGGGGTGCATTGTGAACATAAACTAAAACAATGGTGCGGAAAAGGCAGTTACATATAACAGGGTGATTAGAACTTGGCGGAGAAAGAAGAGAAAGGACAGGTTAATAATTAATTTAAACATGTAAACAATAGTAGAGGTGGTTAATCATGGTGTAGGTGGTGATAAGGATTGGTGTGGAAGAGATAGGTCAGTTTGAGTCCGGGAATGCTTGTATGAATATCCATGTCTTTAGTCTTTTTTTAAAAGTTGAGATGCATGTTTCCAGTCTGAGGTTTGAGGGGATGGAGTTCCATAACGGTAGAATGGCTGTAGAGAATGCCCGATCTCTTAGCGTGATGTGTCTGGTAGATTTGGGCGGTGGTACCTGTAGCGATCCTTTGTAGGCATCTCTTGTTGGTCTTGATGAATTATGTAGTTGGAGAGGGATCTGTAGGTCAATGGGAGCCAGTAGGTGGATATTTTTGTATGTGGTAAGAATGGCTTTGTATATTATTCTAAAGTGTATAGGTAACCAATGGAGCCTCTTTAGGATGGGGGTTATGTGATCCCTTCTCCTGGAATTTGTCAGTATTCGTGCAGCTGTATTTTGTACCATCTGAAGCGGTTTGGTGTAAGAGGCGGGAAGTCCAAGTAGGATGGTGTTACAATAGTCTAATTTAGAGAAAATGATTGCTTGCAGGATGGTTCTGAAATCTTGTGCATGGAAAAGAGGTCTAATTCTTTTCAGCACCTGTAGTTGGTAGAAACAGTCTTTAGTTGTTTTGTTGATAGTAGCTTTGAAATTCAGACGATTGTCAATTAGGACTCCTAGGTCTCTCACTTGAGTAATTGTTGGTGTGTTTTGCTGTGTCGAGGTGATGGTGCTGTTCTCAGGGGTGATGAGCAGGAGTTCAGTTTTGCCGGAGTTTAGTACCAGGTTCAGTCTGGTGAGGAGGAGTTGAATTTTTTGAAGGCATGTATTCCAGTAAGTCAGCGTTTTTGCGAGGGAATCCTTAATGGGGATCAGGACCTGTATATCATCAGCGTACAGGAAATGTTTGAGGTTGAGGTCGGTGAGAAGTTGGCATAATGGTATGAGGTAAATATTAAATAAAGTAGGAGACAGGGAAGAGCCCTGTGGGACTCCTACTGATGAAGGGTGTTGTGAGGATTCTTTGTTCTGAAGCTTGACTTTATATCCTCTATTGCTGAGAAATGATATGAACCAGGAGAGTGCTGTGCCTGAGATACCTAAAGAGGCTAGCTGGTTAATGAGTAGGGAATGGTTAACGGTGTCAAAGGCTGACGAAAGGTCCAGTAGGATCAGTAAGAACGCTTGTCCTTTGTCAAGGCCCAGGATGAGGTGATCTGTTAAGGAGATGAGGAGGGACTCCGTGCTAAGTGTTTTGCGGAATCCGTATTGAGATGGAAATAGGAGGTTGTTTTCTTCAATGTAGTTTGAGAGTCGGGTGTTCACCAATTTCTCCATGATCTTGGCTATGAAGGGGAGGTTGGTAGTTGTTTGGGTCATTAGGATCTAGGTTAGGTTTCTTGAGTAGTGGTTTGAGCGATGCCAGTTTGAGGTCATCTGGGTAAGATCCTTGCGTTATTGAGCAGTTTATGATGTCTGATAGGGATTTGGAGATGGCGTCAGGAATTGATAGAAGCAGTTTCGAGGGGATGTGATCCGATGGGTGAGAGGATGGTTTCATTTTCCGTAGAATATCATGGATCTCGATGGATGAGGTGAGTTCCAGTTCAGCTAAGCGGGTATTGTTGACGGCGGTCTGAGGTGAGGTTGATGTAGAAACGGTGTTAGGGGGAAGCTGAGTTAGAAGTTTGCTGATTTTGTTGTTGAAAAATATTGCTAGTTCTTCTGCTTTAGATTTAGCTTGGGTGAGAGCGATTTCTGGAGGGCTTGTTTGTGTGAGGTTAGAAACGTAGCTAAAGAGGGCTTTAGCGTCGAAGACTAGGTGGTGGATCTTGGATGCGTAATAGTTCCTCTTGGATCTTAATGTATTGGATTTATATTGGTGAAGAGTTGATTTATAGGTAGAGTGATGGTGCATGGGTTTTTGCGCCATTTAGCCTCGTTTTGTCTTAGCAGTAGTTTAAGCTTTTTTAGCTCTGGGGTAAACCACGGTTGTCTTTTGGATGAATTTGGGTGCGGTTTTTTTGTTAGGGGGCATAGCTTGTTGGCAATGGATTCCGTGATGTTGTTCCAAGATCGTAGAGCTGAGTTCGGGTTGGTGAAGTCTACTTGAGTGAGATGTGGTGATAAGTGATTGCTAAGATCTTCCATGGAGCATGTTTTCCTGTAAGTGAAGCAGGGGGAGGGTATGCGAAGTGGACAGGTATCTTTTATTGAGAAAGTAGATGTTATGAGGGAGTGATCTGACCAAGGGACCTTCGTGCACGTGGGGTGCTGGACAGGTTTGATTGTTGAATTGACGAATATGAGGTCAAGCGTGTGGCCAGCTTTGTGCGTGGGTTTGTTGACTAGTTGAGTGAAACCTAAGGCGGAGTATGCTGTGAGTAAGGCTTCGCAGTTGGGTGATAGTATAGAGTTGTCGACGTGGAGATTGAAGTCTCCTAAGATTATAGCTGGGGCGTCCAGATTGATAAGGGAGGTGGTTAGTTCGACCAGAGGAGAGGCGTCTGTTTCCAGGACACCTGGAGGGGCGTAGACAAGTAAAATTTGGAGTTTGTCTGAAGAGAAGAAGCCAATTTCGAGTTTAGAGTTTGTATTGGTGGAGTGCTGAGTGAATCTGAGGTCTTTTTTAGTAGCTAGGAGGATTCCTCCTCCTTTTTTTCTTCCCTGGCGTGGGATGGAGAAGAAGTGGTATAACTCTGTGGGTAGTTGATTAATTATTGCAGTGTCTGAGGGTTTGAGCCAGGTCTCAGTAATTGCGCATATATCCGGCTTCTCATCGATGAGATAGTCGTTTAGTATTTCTGATTTCTTTGTTAGGGATTGCGCATTGAATAATGTTAACGAAAATAGTGTGAGGCCTAGCAGTTGGGTGAAGGGGGTGATCATAATTGGAGATAGTGTTTTGAGGTTGTGGTGATGGGCCTGACGAGTTGAATGTCCTTTGGAAGGTGGACAGTGTGGGAGGATTGGGATTGGGAAAGATGGAGCCATTCTGAAATTGCTGTGGCCGGCAATTGGATATAGGCCGGTGAGGGTGAAGCGGTTGTTTTCCTTAAGGTGAGGGAGGTGAGGTAGTAGGTGAGGGTGATGCATTGCAATGAGATAGCGTTTGACCAGTCCTCAGTCCTCAGGGGCTGCACGAAGGAGCGCGACAAAGGGCGGGCCCCTTTGTCGCGCTCCTTCGGCACGCGACGCACGGCGCGCGGCGCCTGGTAAAGTGTGGCTTATATGTCTGTCTGGCTGACACTGATTGGGTCTCAGGTAGTGGTGTGGGCGGGCCTCGGCGCGGTTATGCGCCTGTTTTTTTGCAGGTTTTTCGGCGCTTTTGGAGCGCGGCTGGCGCTGGGGTCTCCCGGGTGTGGAGGGCTGGGCACTGACCTTACCTTCCCCCGGCGGGGCTTTGGCGCCAGTCGCGCAGGTCTCCGGTCGCGATCGGGAGCGGCAGCGTGGAGGAAGAGGAAGATGGCGCTTCTGAGCGCAAGATTTAAAGGTCTGCCTGGCTGACCCTGATTGGGTCTCAGGTAGTGGTGTGGGCGGGCCTCGGCGCGGTTATGCGCCTGTTTTTTTGCAGGTTTTTCGGCGCTTTTGGAGCGCGGCTGGCGCTGGGGTCTCCCGGGTGTGGAGGGCTGGGCACTGACCTTACCTTCCCCCGGCGGGGCTTTGGCGCCGGTCGCGCAGGTCTCCGGTCGCGATCGGGAGCGGCAGCGTGGAGGAAGAGGAAGATGGCGCTTCTGAGCGCAAGATTTAAAGGTCTGCCCGGCTGACCCTGATTGGGTCTCAGGTAGTGGGCTCTGCAGTGGCCCTGATCTTCTCGGGTCGATCCGCGGTGGGGACCCTGCTACCGGGCCTCCTCTTCTTCTCAGCCCGCTGCAACAATGCTGCTCCTCTTCTGCACGTGGCTGATGCTCCTCCTCTTTCCTGCCCGTGCGGCTCTGGCAACATTTTTCTTCTGGGGCCGCGTGGGCAGGAAGGAGGAGGAGCACCTGCACGTTTAGACGTGACCTTTTTCTTCGGGACGTGAGCTCCACCACGGCCCTGCCGATCTTCCTGCTGTGTGTCTCCGGCACACAGCACAGTGATGCTTAACTACTCAGCCGCCAGTGGGATGAGGTCCACCGGCGGCCGCATTGGCTCCCACTTGCCGGTTTGTCACGTGCACCGGGCTTGGGTGACACACCGGCACACTGCAGGCGACACACTAAAGTGTCACGACACACTCTTTGGAAAGCTCTGCTGTATAGGCTCCTCCACGTCTTCATTGACAAAAGATCGAGACAATGCATCGGCTTTGACATTCTTGCTTGCTGGTCGATATCTTAGTTCAAAATCGAAATATCTAACTATCGAACTATGTTCCTTTTATTATATTTATCAAGTTGATTGTTCCTCTCTCTCCTTCTGCCCTATTCTTTCTTGCTGCTCTTCCCCTGCCCACCTCTCACCTTTTTCTTGCCTGCTCCCCTTCTCCCCCACCCTTGTTCATTGTATTTTCTACCTGCTTCAGTTATTTGTAAACCGGCATGATATGCCCTATGAATGTCGGTATATTAAAAGTTTTATAAATAAATAAATAAAGAATAGTGCCCAACGGGCCTGACGTGGATTCAGGCATTGAGCTTGCTGTAGGTATATTAGGTTTTTATGGTCTGTAAAAACTGTAATACGGTATTGAGCCCCCTCTAACCAATGTCGCCATTCCTCAAAGGCAAGTTTAATGGCTAACAATTCTTTGTCGCCAATGGAATAGTTGCGTTCCGCATATGAAAATTTCTTCGAAAAATAGGAGCACGGATGAGACGTTCCTGCTATGTCATTCTGGCTCAGAACCGCTCCAACTCTCTCAGTGGAAGCGTCAACCTCTACCGTAAATGGGCATCTAGGATCAGGGTGGCGAAGGCAGGGTTGTTGTAGGAAGGAGTCTTTGAGAGCTTGGAGTGCTTCTACCACTTCTACAGACCAGGTTTTGATATTAGCTCTTTTTCGTGTAAGTGCAGTAAGTGGCGCAGCCAATTTGGAAAAATTCTTGATGAAATGACGATAGTAATTAGCGAATCCAAGAAACCGTTGGAGTGCACATAGTCCGTTAGGTTGAGGCCATTCTTGTATGCATTTCACTTTGGTCGGGTCCATTTGGAAACCTTGCTTAGAGATAATATATCCCAGAAAAGGTAAGGATTCTGTTTCAAAAATGCATTTCTCTAGCTTGGCATATAATCGATGTTCTCTTAAATGTTGAAAAAACTTGCATAACGTGTTGGCGATGCATCTGTAAATCCTTGGAAAAAATCAAAATATCATCAAGATAAACCACCACACAGATATATAATAAGTCTCTAAAAATCTCATTAATAAAGTGTTGAAAAACAGCAGGAGCGTTAGTTAACCCGAATGGCATAACAAGGTATTCATAATGTCCAGCTCTGGTGTTAAAAGCCGTCTTCCACTCATCCCCCTCCCGAATCCGGACCAAGTTATAAGCTCCTCGTAGGTCCAGTTTGGAGAATACTCGGGCTCCTTGCAGGTGATCAAACAATTCCGCAATAAGAGGCAGGGGATATCGGTCCTTGATGGTAATAGCATTGAGTCCACGGAAATCAATACAAGGGCGTAATGTCCCATCTTTTTTCCCGACAAAGAAAAATCCAGCCCCCGTGGAAGAGGTGGATTGTCGAATAAACCCTTTCTGTAGATTGTCCTGGATGTATTTGGACATTGCCCGAGTCTCTGTGGCAGATAAGGGGTAGACTCTCCCTCGAGGTGGTGTGGATCCCGGAATCAACTTAATAGTGCAGTCAAAATCTCGATGCAGGGGCAATGTATCTGCAGCCTCCTTGGAGAATACATCCGCAAATTGTTTGTACTGAAAGGGTAAATTCTTCAAGACTGAGGTGCAGACGAAACTAGGAGCGGGAGTCGTTCCCTTTAAGCAAGTCTCATGGCTTTCTGGTCCCCAGTGAGTAAGTCTTAAAGAAGTCCAATCAAATTGTGGATTGTGGCATTCCAACCAGGGAATGCCAAGAACCACCGGGTGAATGGCTTTCCTGAGGACGTAAAAGGTGATTTGTTCGGTGTGGTTGGGTGCAATTTGGCAATCCAGAGGTTCCGTGTGGTGAGTTATTCTTCCTGGTAAAGGTTCGCCGTGAATAGAAGAGATGATCAATAGGGATGTGAATCGTTTTTTGACGATTTAAAAAAATCGTCAGATATTTTTTAAATCCCCCATCCTCCTGAACCCCCCACCCTCCTGAACCCCCCCCAAAATGTTTTAAATTACCTGGTGATCCAGTGGGGGGGTCCTGGCGCGATCTCCCGCTCTTGGGCCATCGGCTCCATTTTGGCTGCCACTAATATAAATGGCGCCGATGGCCTGATGAAAAAAAAAAACCCCACCCAACCCTTTAAAATTACCCCCCCCCCCCCCCGAAAACTTTTTACACATACCTGGTGGTCCAGGGGGGCCGCGGGGAGCGATCTCCCGTTCCCAGTCCATCGACTGTGCTAAAAAAAAAATGGCGCTGATGGCCCTTTGCCCTTACCATGTGACAGGGCAAAGGTAGTGCCGACACCATTTTGAATATTGGTAATATGGCCTGAGTGCAGGAGATCGCTCCCGGACCCCCGCTGGACGCCCAGGAACTTTTGGCCAGCTTGGGGGGGCCTCCTGACCCCCACAAGACTTGCCAAAAGTCCAGCGGGGGTCTGGGAGTGACCTCCTGCACTCGGGAGCGACCGTCGGCCCCTATGACATAGTGAGGGCAAAGGTAGCGCCGGCGCCATTTTGAATATTGGCAATATGGCCCGAGTGCAGGAGGTCGCTCCCGGACCCCTGCTGGACTTTTGGCAAGTCTTGTGGGGGTCAGGAGGCCCCCCCCCCAAGCTGGCAAAGTCCCTGGGGGTCCAGCGGGGGTCCGGAAGCGATCTCCTGCACTCAGGCCGTATTGCCAATATTCAAAATGGCGCCGGCGCTACCTTTGCCCTGTCACATGGTAAGGGCAAAGGGCCATCTGCGCCATTTTTTTTTAGCACAGCCGATGGCCTGGGAATGGAAGATCGCTCCCTGTGGCCCCCCTGGACCACCAGGTATGTGTAAAATGTTTTTTTGGGGGGCGGTCTGGAGAGTGGGGGAGGCTAAGAGGGTAATTTTAAAGGGTCAGGGTGGGTTTTTTTAATCGGTGCGGGCCTCACTAAAAAAAATTAGTGATGTGAATTGGAATCGGAACCGATCCCAATTCACATCTCTAATGATCAGATTTCCCCCCCTCCCCCAGCCGAACCCGATCGTTTTAACGATCGGGCACACGATTCACATCCCTAATGATCAATGGCTTTGAACAGAGACGAGTAGGAATCTGGAGTTGATCCACTATTTCTTGTAATATGAAGTCTCCACCTGCACCGGAGTCTACTAAAGCCAAAGTTGTAAATTCATGTCCTTCAATGTTGAGGGTAACTGGTAAGGTGAGTGGGGGAGCTGGTGATGTGAGGCCTAGGGTGACTCCCCCCATGGATCCTAGGCATTGTAGTTTCCCGGACGGATAGGGCAGACGGCTATACGATGGCCGGACCCTCCACAGTATAGACAAAGGCCTGCCTTGCGGCATCTCTGACGTTCTTCAGGTGATAAAGGACCTTGGCCTAATTGCATGGGTTCCTCTACCATCCCTTTGTGGTAGAAGACTCTCAAAGGGTCGTGGAGGTGGAAGGTGGAACATAGGAAATAGCCGGGCGTTTCCTCGATCCTAGGGCCTCGCGAGCCCTTTCTTGTAGCTGTCGATCAATTCTGGTTGCTAGTTCAATGAGGGAATTTAAGGAGGACAGAGGTTCCCGAGCGGCCAGCTCATCCTTGATCCTGGCAGATAGTCCCTCCAGGTATATTTTTCGCAGGATGCGTTCCTCCCAATGAAGTTCTGTAGCTAGGGTTCGGAACTCAATATTGTAATCCGTGAGGGATCGCCCTCCTTGACGGAGGTGAAGGAGGTCGGAACCGGCGGCTGCTTGTTTCCCGGGTTCCTCAAAAACTGTCCGAAATAATTCCAGAAATCGTGGAAAGTCTTGCAATACCGGGTCAGAGCGCTGCCACAGCGGAGAAGCCCAGGCCAGAGCTTTGCTTTCTAGTAAGGATAAAATATAGGTGGTCTTGGTTATATCGTCCAGAAACAGAGGCATTTGCAGACAGAAATGCATACTGCACTGGTCTAGAAATCCCAAACATAACCGAGGATCCCCGGCGTATCGGGGTGGAGCTGGTAATGGAAGAACTGGCCAACTGTAGCCTTGTGTTGCTGGTGGAACTGGTACAGGCAGAGGGGTTGAGGTCGGAGTGCCAGAGTGCGTAGCGACTACTGCGTCCAGCCGAGCATTGAGTTGCTCCATGGAGGCTGCCATAGATTCTAACATACTCTGTTGCTCTATTATCTTCTGTGCCAAGCCAGGAATTGCTCTTAGTGCGGAGGCCTCTGCCAGGTCCATGGCCTTGTCTTACTGTTATGACTCGGGCGGTGGACCCTTGGTCCGATGTAGTACTTCAAGTCCCTACCGCCGGAAGGCGAGGCCAACTTGGAAGATCTCGTGAGGTTGCAGAGGGAAATCTGGATGCAGGCGCCTCCTGCCGGTCGTGTGGTCCAGATAGCTGGCGCCTCCAGCAGGTTGTATGGTTCAGATAGCTGACACCTCCAGCAGGTTGATACCGCTCTGGCTCACGCACACAGGTTGTCGAGAAGAGTCCAGGGGTTAAGAACCAAAGGATATTCCGCAGCCAGTCCAGGGATCAAGAACCAAAGGATACTCCGCTGCCAGTCCAGGGATCAAGAACCAAAGGATATTCTGCAGCCAGTCCAAGGGTCAATACCAAACGAAGTCAGCAGCCAGTCCAGAAATCAGATACCAGGAAGAACAGCAGCCAGTCTGAGAATCAGGCACGGGAGGTCAACCAGAGGGATAGGAACGGAACTCAGGAACAACAAACCACAGGAGCCAAGAAGCCAAGGCAAGGTCTGAGGTGCAGACCTTGCCTTAAATAGTCCCCCGAAGATGGAGCTTACACGGAGGAGCCCAACCCATTTCCTGTAGTGGCTCCTTTAAATCCTAGCTACTGCCACGTGCATGGCCCTAGGGGAACCCAGCGGGGACGGAGCTAGACGCGCGTAGGAGGACGCCGCGGCCATGACGGTCAGGCAGCAGGCACTGCTGTAGGAAGAACCCGCCGACGCCGAGCCTTCAACGTCGGCGGGTCGGCCCAATGCGCTGGTGAGTGGCTGGCCCCGGTCGCGGCTTGCCGCGGCCGGCAACCATAACAATTTATTTGCTTATTATACCCGCTGTATATTTATTGCTCTTCAGTTGGTTTTTTTTTTTTGCCTTTATTCTCTCTTAGGGGTTTTTCCTTAATATATGTATTTGGATCCCTTATTGTGGACTAAGGAAGGAAGAATTATTCCTTTTGTTTTTGTTTGTATATTTTGATATGCATATTTTCTTTCTTCTTTTTCTTTGCTATTTCAAGATTGTTTTCTTGAATTTATTGTTAAATGCATAAATAAAAAAATGATAAAAAAAACAACAAATGACATGCATTGAGATTGTGGAATTCCAATTGACTTGGAAGATTATTTTGCTAAGACATGAACTAAACCAGTTAGGTAGCATACCTAGGCTGCGTATGTCCTTGGGGGCATCTGAAAGAAGATGGTAATCTATAGTGTTAATCGCAGAGCTCATATCCAAAAATACAACAGAAACATCCTTCCCTCTGATTTCGTTTAGCAGAACTTTCAGTACAGAGAGGCTTCAGTACTGAATCTGCATCTCTTATATTCTGCCTTTTCCATTTTTTTGTTCTCTTGTAAATAAATCTTGAAGCGCAAATGTCAGATGCCATCACCCTTTAATCTTCAACTTGCTGTGCTGTTGCTCATCCGCAATGCTTTTTTTATGGGTGATTATGAATTTATGGTGATGACTGAGCTTGAAGTTTTGCTTCCTGAAGTTGGCTGCTACGGAGAACTTCCTGAAGTGTTGGCTGCTACTGAGAACTGTTGTAAAAGAAGAAGAAAGGACCAACCCTGAAACCACCCACTGGGAGTTGAGCTGAAGACTTTTGCTCAAGCTTTTATTCCTCGTTTCTTTTGACTGTGTTACTCATGTTCTCTGACTCGGGGTTCTCACGCTGGTCACTTTCTCGGATATTTATCTCTTTTTAAAGTACTATTGCAGGCAGAAGTTGAGGTTCAGACCAGGGTGGGAGGCAGAAGATGATGGAGCCATTGCCAGGCGCCTCACTGCAGAAAGCCTGCCGGCTGTTGGTGATCTTCTGTGCCCTGCACCTTGTTGTGACCATGGTGTACTACCTGGCCGGCAGAGACCTGGACATCTTCCAGTACTTCACCGAAAATCAGCAGAGCCAGCACGACTGGAAAAACGCCAGCACTACCCCGGCGGCCGAGCCGCATGTGTGCCCGGAGACCTCCCCGCTGCTGGGTAAGAGCCTGCTGTGCCCTCCTCAAACCCCAACCCCATCCCGAGCCACATTAAAGCCACCTTTCACCACGCAGGCGGGTGCTATGCCGTGCATGGGCTTTTACTTCTGCTCCCTTCTCTTCAGAGCTTGGCTTTTTTTCTTTTTTCTTTGTTTGATTTACTCAATTTGAACAGTTGTCCTTCATTTGGAAGGACCGTCTGTCTTTTTGTTTTGTTTTTTTTTTAAAAGAAGCTTTTTGTTCTGTAGTGCAAAATTCATGCACTTTAGTGGAGCTTTGTATGCAGTAAACTTCTTTCCTGCTCTCTATATGTTCTAACCTCTCCCCCTCCCCCCTCCCATGTTTTATAGTTCTTGAAAGTGAGCTCACATTGTTTTTTGTGTTTTTTTTTTCCCCTATGTGCAGCTTTCTTGTCCTTTTTATGTTTGTTTGGGGTGGGAGCTGTAAAGTTGCTGCTTCTTGTGAACTCAATGAACATGAGAGTTGCTCGTTCAGACCCGAGTGCAGATTACACTCTCATGCTGGCAGCTTTGCAAGGCTGTGCCTGTGTGTTGGCTGGGAGCATTCTTGGGTATAGAGGAAGATGTTTAAGGAGGGGAACCAGATACTTTCCCTGAATTTAACTTCTGGCCAAAAGTATATTGTCCCTTAGGTTCTGTACCACTACCACCCCATGGTTTGTCCTGAACTTTCTAACTGAAACATGTGGAACAGGCGGGTCCTTGCCTAGCTGTTTAAACCCCTTCACAAGAAGAACAAAACACAAATAGGTACTTAAACAAATATTAAGAAAAGTCATTAAAAAGTAGCAGCTCAGTGAAGGGGAAGGGAGGGGGTTGATAGAGGTAATGAAACAGTAACAGTTTACAGGATGAGAGAGTCACTTTCCTTTTGTGTTTGTTTCAGTGTTTGATCATCTTAATTTAAAATGTTTTCCCTTGTGTACTCCTAAAGTTCCTGTATGTACCCTGATTGGAAGGTTATTAAGGAAGTGATCTTTCATAAGAACATAAGAAATTGCCCTGCTGGGTCAGACCAAGGGTCCATCAAGCCCAGCATCTTGTTTCCAACAGAGGCCAAACCAGGCCACAAGAACCTGGCAATTACCCAAACACTAAGAAGATCCCATGCTACTGATGCAATTAATAGCATTGGCTATTCCCTAAGTATAATTGATTAATAGCCGTTAATGGACTTCTGTAAGTATGGTTGTTGGAAGTAGACAGAACAATAGTCACAGCCTGAGAGATGAGAAGGCTCAGAGTATTTGTTCAACTGGAATTGTCTTCACCTAAATAATGAAGGCCTAACAAATCAATCAAGTTTGGGGGTCTTATTAACTTTTTTTAAAAAGTAGTAATGAATAAACTGCTTTTATGTTTTTCAATCTGTGCCAGTAGTTGATATTGCAGAGTGGAGAAAATATGCCTATGGATTATGTAGATATAGATATGTCAATAAATGGCTTATTTATTTCTTTGAGAAATGTTCACCTACTGAGTTATAATTGTTTTTCTCTGCAGTGTTTAGTGTTATACCTATGGAGATTTCTTATCCTTCATTTTTGGCTTCTTTTTCACACTTTTTGCATTGCATTGTGTGCACAACATTAATGAAGCATGAATGTGAACCTTTTATTCTGAATGTCTTTTCTACGTGGGTAGCTGTAGCGCCCAGTGAGAGATGGCACAACTTGCATCATGGTGTCTTGCAGGGTTTTGTGCCATTTTTCTCCTGTTTTTCTTTTTTCTCCTGTTTCTCTTGTCCCCCTTTGTGTCTCATTTCCTTGGTGGCTTCCACATTGTGTCTGCAGTGTTTACCGCACCTGGTTATTCTCCACTGCTTTGACCAAAACACATGTATAGAGAGCCTAAAGATTATCTACTAGGAGTATATGGTTCCACATAAACAGAGGGAAAACAGAGTTAATGAAGTAGAAAAGGATAGCTCTGCTGTCCTATATAAATCCAAAAACAAAACAATTTCCCCAGGAAGTTTTAAGATGTAATAAATCCCAAGAATTGTTGTATATATGGAGAATCATATTCACAATGCAAAGGGGTGTCATCAAGAGAGTTAAGCTCAGTGTTTTTCTTTAGTATGAGACTGAGCTATATTTTCCAGGAGGAAGCCACCTTTTTTGGTCCTTTGGGGTTTGAATGTTTGATGTTTCACAGTCTGGTTTGGATTGTGTTATTCTTTCATTTTAAGTGCATTGGATTACAAAAATATGTATAAAAAATAGCAAGTCTGGCTGATTTTCTGTGTGCAGTCCTATTTCACTATAATTAGTTTGCTTTGTGATTATGGTCCTATAATGATTCTTAAGATTTATTACATCTTAAAATTTCCCAGGGAAATTGTTTTATATTTGGATTTATCACATTTTCCTGGTATGCAGTATTTTGGAGGCTTTAATAGTGATTTTTCCATCCTATATAAACCAGAGCCACATTGTATTGTAGAAGTATGAGTTGACCCGACCATGTGTAAACCCCTGTACACCTAGGGTCACCTTCCCAGCCTTGGAGAGCATTTAATTACTAACCCAAGGTAGGGAATTAAGCCTTTGGGGCTGTGACGTGGGCACAGGATTGTTATAGTTCAAGGACTGTAGTAGTCAGTGGACCCTTGGGCCGGGCTGCCAGGGGTGAGAGTATGGCAGGCCGGGAGGCGGAATCAGATGCCTGGTAGAACTTCACCCGGAACCCCCCCGGGAGGAGCCCGTAGGGACCCAGGCCCTTGGGGCTTAGGCTGTGCAGGAGAAGGCCGGAGGCTGGACAGAGGGGGTCAGTCAGGTAGCCAGAAGAGAGCAGACCCCGGATCGGGTCAAGGCAGAAAAAGAGTAACAGAGTCCAGGAGCGATCCGAGGCAGGGCCAACGCTCCGAGGGCAAAGGTCAGGGCAGACCGTCAAATGGACAGAGTTCTGAAGCAAGGCAGGGTCTGGGCCGGCAGCAGGCAGACAGGCGCGGTGCTGAAGCAAACCGGGATCGAAGCAGGCAGCGAGCAAGCAGGCAGAGTACGGGGCAGACCGGGGTCGAGGCAGGCGGCAGACAGGCAGGCAGTGTACTGAAGTAGACCGGAGTCGAGGCAGGCGGCAGGCAGGCAGTGTACTGAAGCAGACCGGGGTCGAGGCAGGCGGCAGACAGGCAGGCAGTGTACTGAAGCAGACCGGGGTCGAGGCAGGCGGCAGACAGGCAGGCAGTGTACTGAAGCAAACCGGAGTCGAGGCAGGTGGCAGACAGGCAGGCAGTGTACTGAAGCAGACCGGAGTCAAGGCAGTCTGTTACGCTTGGGCTCCGGTCAGGAGGCGTGAACACCACCCAGCAGGGTGGCTCCAGGTGGAGAGAGACAGGAAGCTAGAAACAGTGTCTGGTTCCAGGCTGGGTCAAGGCAGGCAGCAATAAGCAGTGTCTAGTTCAGGCTGGGTCAGAGCAGGCGCCAAGGAGCAGAGTCTAAGTTCAGGCTGGGTCAGGGCACAGTAAGCAGGGCAAGGCAGGTCAGAAGGCCCGTAGGCCACACACACACAGAAGGCCCGTAGGCCACACACCATAAGCGGGGCAAGGCAGGTCAGAAGGCCCGTAGGCCACACACACACAGAAGGCCCGTAGGCCACACACCATAAGCGGGGCAAGGCAGGTCAGAAGGCCCGTAGGCTCCACACACACAGACAGAAGGCCCGTAGGCCACACACCATAAGCAGAGCAGGGCAGGTCAGAAGGCCCGTAGGCCAGGTGAGAACAACGAGGAAGGAGGCCCGAAGGCCACGCAAGGCAAGGAAAGGCCCGAAGGCCGCGCAAGGCTAGAGCAGGGAGCCCAGGTGAGCTCGATGCCGAAGCACCGAGGCAACTGTCAGGCAGGGTTATAAGGACACACCCAGAGCACAGAGTGGACAGATAAGATGGACTGGGCCTGTCCGGAAAGCCAGCACTAGAGGGACCCCTGGTGGTGAGGCGGTTGCACTGCAGCCAAAACTGTAACAGTACCCCCTCCTCAAGGCCTCCCCCTCCTCCTGGGTCCCATCTTAGCAGGGGGTACTCAAAGATGAGATCTGGCCCCTCCGAGGGCAACAACAGCTGGAGCCATTCAACAGGCTCAGATGGCTGAGTTAGAAAGTCTGTTAGTGGTACCGGTTTGAGCCCCTCCGGGGGTGGCAGCAGGACCGGTTTAGCAGGCTCTTCTCGGGGTAGTGCAGCAGGTTCGGGCCCTTCTCGGGATGAAACAGCAGGCTGGAACACCTCTCCGGGCGATGCAGCAGGCTTGGCCCCCCCCTGGGGTGATGCAGCAGGCTTGGCCCCCCCCTGGGGTGATGAAACAGGCTCAGATGGCAGAGCAGCAAGGTTTGAAGCAGTGCACATAGAAGACTCAAGTAGCACTGCTGTGGGCTTGATACCTCGAGCCACACTCTGAGGCTCCTTATTTTGTTTCTGGAGGAGCAGTTTAGAGAAGGCACAGGCAGTTCTAGGACATCTAGGGAATGTGCTCGTTAGTGTCTCAACAGCAGCTGTGGGCAGCAGAGCCCTGCTAGAGTTAATCAACTCTCTCCGTTTGAGAGAAACCTGTTCCTGAGGCTCTAGCACTGGTGTCACAGAAGCCTTCTTGGCCAGGTAAGTCCTGGGTTTTTCTATCCACAAACTGCCAGCAAAAATGTCTGTTTTAGTTGAGCCAGAAACAGAATACCGGTTAGGAGAGCTGATAGCTTTTTTTAATGGCACAGCTGGTCCTAGAGCAGAACACCGGGGGCAGGGTTTGCCTGGTGGTAACAAACACGGAAGACAGGAGCATTTCCACCACCCTGGTTTAGGAGCCAGACAGTTCAAACATTCCTGATAGACAGAGACATTTTTCTTGTTGCAATTATTGCATGACCAGTGTTCCTGACCAACAAGTTCACAGGCTAGACAGTTCTGATAGCTTGGATAATTCAAAGTTTGACAGGAATTGCAGGTATAAAACTTTAAAGAAGGAGGCATCTTGAATTAGTGAAAAAGTTGACTCACCGGCAGGACACAGACCATCTCTTCCCCTGGAAATTTGATGGCTTCGGCATACTGTTACGCTTGGGCTCCGGTCAGGAGGCGTGAACACCACCCAGCAGGGTGGCTCCAGGTGGAGAGAGACAGGAAGCTAGAAACAGTGTCTGGTTCCAGGCTGGGTCAAGGCAGGCAGCAATAAGCAGTGTCTAGTTCAGGCTGGGTCAGAGCAGGCGGCAAGGAGCAGAGTCTAAGTTCAGGCTGGGTCAGGGCAGGCGGCAATGAGCAGAGTCTAAGTTCAGGCTGGGTCAGGGCAGGCGGCAATGAGCAGAGTCTAAGTTCAGGCTGGGTCAGGGCACAGTAAGCAGGGCAAGGCAGGTCAGAAGGCCCGTAGGCCACACACACACAGAAGGCCCGTAGGCCACACACCATAAGCGGGGCAAGGCAGGTCAGAAGGCCCGTAGGCCACACACACACAGAAGGCCCGTAGGCCACACACCATAAGCGGGGCAAGGCAGGTCAGAAGGCCCGTAGGCTCCACACACACACAGAAGGCCCGTAGGCCACACACCATAAGCAGAGCAGGGCAGGTCAGAAGGCCCGTAGGCCAGGTGAGAACAACGAGGAAGGAGGCCCGAAGGCCGCGCAAGGCTAGAGCAGGGAGCCCAGGTGAGCTCGATGCCGAAGCACCGAGGCAACTGTCAGGCAGGGTTATAAGGACACACCCAGAGCACAGAGTGGACAGATAAGATGGACTGGGCCTGTCCGGAAAGCCAGCACTAGAGGGACCCCTGGTGGTGAGGCGGTTGCACTGCAGCCAAAACTGTAACACAGTCAAAGAAGAACGTCACTAAAGCAGGTACAGGAACGGAAGGCAACTAGTACTCAGAGAACCTCGTTGCAAGGTGTTTAGTAGGGGACTGAATGCCGGTTAAATGCGGTCCGGGGCGTGACGTCAGCAGAAGGGGCCGTCCCGAACTTCCGGGTGTTGGGCGCACATAAGGGCCTTCCTTGCGCGCGTGAGGCAAACGAGACGGGCGGAGCTTCGGGCGGCCTGGACGGCGTTCTCCACATGGCGAGGCAGTGGTCTGGCGGCCTACTGGACCGGAGGCCCGGCGCGGTCCTCCGCGGACCGAGATGAAGGTAAGCGGACCCGACCCCGAACATGGGAGAGGCGGTCGAGGCCGCAACACAGGATAACCTGCAGGGCCAGTACCAGGCTGAGAACACTCCATACAAACAAACCACTCTCCAGACTCGAGTTGTGCTCCAAAAAATAAATATGGTTGAAAGGAGAGGAGAACTACAGGGTAAGTAGGAAAGTTGGTACTTTGTCATGGCCCAAAATTAAAATTACTAAAGAGATATTCCTTAAAACTTAAAAGGGAGGTAACCCCACCACCTGATTGGACAGGAGAAAACCTGAATTTAACAAGTGGCTTTCCATGAAAATCAAAGGAAGTGGAAATAGAATCAGGGGTTGGTAATTTATTAAAATAAAACCTTTGAACTTGTACATCATAAACGCTCCGGAAAGAACCTTGCCCTATCGCCTTTAAAAAGAGACTCAAAACTTGGCTATTCGAACAAGCTTTCTATCCATAACAATAATTCCGCTCAAGCTTTCCAAATATGTGCACCTTGTACCATGACTACTTTATATTTAGCCAGGTCCTCTCTAGAACCTCACTCATTCTTTATTGTATTCTTTGTTATTTAATCCCCAGTTTACTTGATCCAAGTTTATTCTCCTATTCGATGTAATTGCATTCGGTCATGCCTGTTTAATGTTCTAATGTAAACCGAATTGATATGTAACTTTGCTACATGAATTTCGGTATATAAAAATGTTAAATAAATAAATCATGTTCTGGGAATCACTGAAGCTGTGAAGAATGTGTTCATCATCCACGGAATTCAACAGCAAAAGTTATGCTGGAAACCATAACAGTGTCCAGCATGATTACTGCTGCCGTAGTTACAATTACAAGATCATCAGTACAGTGTACAAAGAACTTTAAATTGGGATTTGACTTAAAGTAATGCATAGAGCCTAGAAGATTAATCTTCTCCCTGATCAGGGACTCTTGGACACTCAGGTAGATAATATCAAGGGAAGACTCTGACATGTACGACTGTGTTTGAGGAGTGGATCCTGGCACTCTGAAACTATCAGCCCAGGAGTTACACAAGATACATTGCTATAAATAAAGCAGTAAATCCAATCAATGCCTATGCTGATGATGATGTGAGGTATGCTGATGGTTAAAAAGATCTAGGCATCATAGTGGATAATACTTTAAAATCGTCGGCTCAGTGTGCTGCAGCAATCAAAAGAGCAAACAGAATGTTAGGAATTATTAGGAAGGGAATGGTTAATAAAACGGAAAATGACATAATGCCTCTGTATCGCTCCATGATGAGACCACACCTTGAATACTGTGTACAATTCGGGTCGCCATATCTTAAAAAAGTTCTTTTTTACTCAACGCACAATTAAACTCTGGAATTTGTTGCCAGAGGATGTGGTTAGTGCAATTAGTATAGCTGTGTTTAAAAAGGATTGGATAAGTTCTTGGAGGAGAAGTCCATTACCTGCTATTATGTTCACTTAGAGAATAGCCACTGCCCTTAGCAATGGTAACATGGAATAGACTTAGTTTTTGGGTACTTGCCAGGATCTTGTGGCCTGGATTGGCCACTTTGGAAACAGGATGCTGGGCTTGATGGACCCTTGGTCTGACCCATTATGGCATTTTCTTATGTTCTTATAGAGTTGCGATGGAGAAGGTACAGAGAAGGGCAACCAAAATGATAAAGGAGATGGAACAGCTCCCCTATGAGGAAAGGCTGAAGAGGTTAGGGCTGTTCAGCTTGGAGAAGAGACGGCTGAGGGGGATATGATAGAGGTGTTTAAAATCATGAGAGGTCTAGAATGGGTAGATGTGAATTGGTTATTTATGCTTTCAGATAATAGAAAGACTAGGGTGCATTCCATGAAGTTAGCAAGTAGCACATTTAAGACTAATTGGAGAAAATTATTTTTCATTCAATGCACAATTAAGCTCTGGAATTTGTTGCCGGAGGATAAGAACATAAGAATGTGGTTAGTGTAGTTAGTGTAGCTGGGTTCAAAAAAGGTTTGGATAGGTTCTTGGAGGTGAGGTCCATTAACTGCTATTAATCAAGTTGACTTAGGGAATAGCCACTGCTATTACTGGCATCAGTAGCATGGGATCTTCTTAGTGTTTGGGTAATTGCCAGGTTCTTGTGACCTGGTTTGGCCTCTGTTGGAAACAGGATGCTGGATTTAATGGACCCTTGGTCTGACCCAGCATGACAATTTCTTATGTTCAATAATAGTTCATTGGGTCTGTCAGTTTTACTTCCCACTTTTAGAAACTTTCACTTGGCATCTCTGTTAGAATCGCTTATTTATTTATTTATTTAGAAACTTTTATGTACCGACGAACGTTGGGAACATCTCATTGGTTCACATAGAACAAAAACATTAGCTAACCGAGCTTTACAGAGAACAAGGAACAATGCATAAAATTAATAAACGGCGAGTAATGTAACCTAAGATACAAGGGGGGAACCTTCAAAGGTGTTAAGGGGTAAAAGCTATTTACAGGTACAAGTAGTCACAGGGATAGTTATTTACAGGTAGGTTGTTTAATTATTTACAGGACGGTTGGTTAATTGCATAGCTAATTGAATAAATGAATACCGGCAGAGTAAGAAGATGGGAGGACTAGGGGGGAGGGAGGGCTATTATGAGAATGCTTGTCTAAATAGGCAGGTTTTCAGGTTCTGCTTAAATCTTTTTGGGCAAGGTTCCTGCCGCAGGGAGGAGGGGAGTTTGTTCCATAAGACTGGTCCGGCTAGGGAAATAGCCCGAGCTTTAGTGGATCCTAGTTTAGATTGCTTAGGTGAGGGGGTTCTAAGGGTAGCTTTGTGTTGATGCCTTATTGGTCTGTTTGAATTGTGAAAGGTGAGGTGCTCGGTGAACCAGTGCATGTTTTGGTTGTGGAGAGATTTGTGGATGAGGGTGAGGGTCTTATATGTTATTCTTTCAGCGACAGGTAACCAGTGTAGGTTTTTTAGAACAGGGGTGATGTGGTCGCTTTTGTGTGTGTTAGTGAGGATGCATGCAGCGGCATTTTGAAGTAATTGTAGAGGCAGTAGGGTACTTTTGGGTAAACCTAGTAGCAAGGCATTGCAGTAGTCAATTTTGGATAGAATAAATGATTGTAAGATGGTGCGAAAGTCACTGAGGTGAAGTAGGGGTTTAAATTTTTTGAGCGAGTGGAGTTTGAAATAACAGGGCTTAAGTGTGTTGTTGATGTGTTTTTTGAAAGAAATCTGGTTATCGATAGTAATGCCCAGACTGCGTACCTGTTGGTTGTAGGCCGTGGTGGAGTGGGGGTTGCAGCCAGGCTGTAGGGGAGGGAAGATACCTTGGGGATTGATGTACAATAGCTCTGTTTTGGCCGGGTTGAGTGCCAGAAAGTTGCTTGTCAGGAGTGTGCTAATAACCGATAATGTGGAGTTCCAGGTTTCAGTAGCTTTTTGGAGCGTATCTTTTACAGGAATAAGAATTTGCACATCAGCATAAATGAAGTGCGGGAGGCCAAGATTAGATAGGAGGTTGCAGAGGGGGAGGAGGTAGATATTGAACAGGGTGGAGGAAAGGGAGGAGCCTTGGGGAACACCTTGTGGCAGGGGGATGGTTTTGGAGGTGCAGTTGCCTATTTGTACATTGTATTGTCTGTCTTGCAGGTAGGATTGAAACCATTGTAGGACGGTGCCAGTAATGCCAATGGCTGAGAGGCGTTGGCACAGAATTTTATGATTGACAGTGTCAAAGGCAGCTGAGATGTCCAGGAGGATCAGGATGTATGAAATGCCTTTGTCCAGGCTTTTGAGAATGTAATTGGACAATGCAATTAGTAGGGTCTCTGTGCTATGGTGTCTTCGGAAGCCGTATTGCGAATGTGATAGAATGTTATGTTGGTCAAGGTAATCAGTCAGTTGCCGGTTGACTACCTTTTCAAGGATTTTAGCAATAAACGGCAGGTTTGAAATGGGGCGAAAGTTGGAGAGGTCAGATGGGTCTAGTGTGGGTTTTTTCAAGATAGGTTTGATAATGGCGTGTTTAAGAGTCTGGGGGATGATGCCAAGCGTGATGGAACTGTTGATGATATTTGCGATGGGATTGGCGATGATGCTAGGGATGGAGAGAAGTGTTTTAGTTGGTATGGTGTCTGATGGGTGTTTGAATGGTCTCATTTTTTTAAAGATAGATTCAGTTTCCATTGTAGAAATGGTATCAAGTGTAGGGAGCCTTGCAGTATTGCTACTCAGACAGCATTCTGATGAGACTTGTGCAGATGGGAAACGTGACATGATATTGCATGAATGTGGCAAGGTCATCACATTTACCCTGTTCGTCAGTAACATGTGTGGAGCGAGAGCTGGACTTAGTTAATGAGTTTACTAATTCGTAAAGGGCCCTGGGATTCTATTGCAGGTGGTGTATTCTATGTGTGTAGAAGTCCCTTTTTGCTTTGTCGATGGCCGATCTGTAAGCATAGAGGTGAGTTCTGAAGGTGGCTAGAAGAGCTGAAGTGGGTTTTTTTTTGCCATTTCCTCTCCAGTTTTATGAGGCTGGATTTCATGGCTTTTAACTTGATGGAGTACCAAGGCTGCTTTTTTCTACTAGCTGGGTCGATCAGGCGTGATTGTATGGGGCAAAGGTTATCAGCAATAGCATTAGTAAGGAGATTCCATGATTGAAGGGCAGTATCTGCGTCTGTTAGGTCGAGTTTCTTAAGATCTTGTATAAGGGCTGCTACTAGGTCTTCCTGCTTGCAGTTGTGTCTGAATTTAATGGTTTTTTTGTGCTGTGTTGGAGTAGAGAGACTGCTTATTGAGCAGGAGATTTCAATACGGAAGTGATCCGACCATGGGTGCATGTGGGTAAGTTGGATTGAATTAAGGAGTTGGTGAAAATAAGGTCCAGGGTGTGTCCTGCTCTGTGAGTGGGGTTGGAAATTAGTTGTTTGAAGCCTAGTGCATTTAATGCAGATAAAATGGCCTCACAGGAGGGTGTGTTAGGTATAGCAGCAACATGGATGTTGAAGTCTCCAAGGATAATAGCTGGGAGTGAATATTTATGTGTTTTGAGATGAATTCAATTAGGATGGATGGGGTTTTTTCTAGGAGACCTGGTGGTGCATAGTCCAGGCAAATTTGTAGATTAGGAGCGGTGAAAAGGCTGATTTCTAGTTTGTGTGGAGGTGTAATGGATTTGTTCGCAACTTTTAAGGCTTTTTTGGCAGCTAAAAGGAGGCCACCTCCTTTTTTTTTTTAGGTCTGGGAATAGAGAATATGTCGTATGTCTGAACACGGAGTTGGTTGATAAGGGCAGTGTCGGTTTCCTTTAGCCATGTTTCTGTGATGGCAAGTATGTCGGGTTTATCATCTGTGAGGATGTCATGGATTAGTGGAGTGTTTTTGGTGATGGATTGTGCATTAATTAGGAGGATTGTGAATGTAGTGAACTCAATTAGTTGTGTAACTGGAGTGGCCATGATGGGAAGAAGGTTTCTGTGTTTTACCAGTGGGGCTTTGAGGGGGGGAACAAGGGGAGCCCTAATATGGTTTTTAATGGTAGGGATAGGGAATGTGTTCATGATAGGTACAGGTTATCTTAAGAAAGAGGGTGCGGCTGGGATTCAGGGGGCAAGGCATAAGGGGCAAAAGGGAAATGTTAGGAGAGTGACTTTAGGTGATAGACAAGAGTGGGGTGTGGTGGAAGAAGGATGGGCCCCAGCGTATGGAGGGGGGGGGGGAAGTAGGAGGAGAGGAATCTACAGAGAGTATACGAAGTATAGAATGCAGGGTAAACGAAAAATGAGGTTATACTTATACAGTTAGAAGTGGGTTGTTCTGGAACTCGACCTTCTTTTAGGCACGGATGGTGAGTGTTGCTCTCAGTGCTGTTGAATGGTGGAGTAGGTAGAAGGAGCACTTCTCTATGATGGGACCGAGCAGGAAAAAACAGGAGCGATGCTGCCGTCAGGGCTGGTATGGGGTAGGCCCGAATTGGACGCATGAAGGGGCGCACTAAGGGGCTTACCTCTAAATTATGGCTGTGCCTCAGGAAACAGCCAGATTGCTAGGTATGGGGGTAATTTTCAAAATGAGTTACAAGTGTAAACGTAATGATGTTGCAATTTTCATAAGCCATTTACTCTAGTAAAGTGCACTTACTTGTGTAAATCCTATGGACAATTCAAACGGCAATATTGTAGCAATTTTCAAAAGCCCACTTACTTGAGAATAGTGCATTTACTCAAGTACAACCCAGCTTTACTCAGGTAAATTGCTTTTTAAAAATCAGACCCTATGAGTGTTTGTGGTGAGGAAAATGGTCTTAAAAGCAGGGGGCTGGATTTTAAATGCCCTGTGCGTGCCGGCACGCCTATTTTGCATAGGCTGCCGGCGCGCGCAGAGCCCCGGGACTTCATAAAAGGGGCGGGGAGGGGGCGTGTCCGGGGCAGTTTGGGGCGGGTCCGGGGCGTGGTACCGGCCCGGGGGCGTGGTCGAGGCCTCCGGACCAGCCCCCAGGTCGGGTGATGGCGCGCCATCGGAGCGGCCTTGGAGGGAACAGGCAATGCGCGTCGGGCTCGGCGCGCGCAGGTTGCAGAAATGTGCACCCCCTTGCGCGCGGCGACCCTGGATTTTATAAGACATGCGCGGCTACGCGCGTGTCTTATAAAATCCAGCGTACTTTTGTTCGCGCCTGATGCATGAACAAAAGTATGCGCTCGCGCAATTTTATAAAATCTGGCCTAGGATGAATTATTCTGCCTGTAAAATTACTATAATGTTTGGGCCATTAATTTGCACTTGAAAGACATACAGGAGTTCAATTTCTAAGACTAAAGGAGTTCAAATTTTATTAAAATTTGATTTACAATGGCAGCATATTTGCTACATTTCTTCCATATATTTATTTATTTATTTATTTATTTATTTATTTATTTATTTGTTTAAAGTTTTTTGTATACCGACATTCGTTAAGAAAACATCACATCGGTTTCCATGGAACAAAAAGTAACCAACGGGGCTTTACAATGAAACTAATAAGAGAACTGGGGGGGGGGGGGAACCAAGGTAATGCTGTGCAAATATATTTGTAAATCCTTTGATTAAGGCACCTTGAGTGGGTGGGAAATCCTTCCCAGATGGCAAAGAGAGCAAATTTCTCTCCTCCCCCCTCACCCCCAAGGTTTTGTGTAGACTTTGATTGAGTGTCCTCTCTTATGAAAGATGATTTCTTACTCACAGTTAGATGTATATAGAAACATAGAAATGACGGCAGAAAAGGACCTAATGGCCCATCCAGTCTGCCCAGCAAGCCCTTGTACTTATCAGTTTCCCATACTTATCAGTTACTCAGACCGCCAAGGTCAGTGCTCTTATTGGTTATTTTTTGAGTCCAATTTTTCCTTCACTCCCTGTCGTTGAAGCAGAGAGCAATGATGGAGTTGCATTAGAAGTGTAGTATCAGGCTTATAGATTAAGCCACATCAAGCAAGTTACCCCCATGCTTATTTGTTATCACAGACTGTACAGTTTAATGTCCTTGTTGGTTGCTGTCTGAATCTAATTCCCCTTTTCCCCTGCCATTGAAGCAGAGAGCAAAGATGGAGTTGCACCATCACTATGAAGGCTTACTCAGGGCCGGTGCAAGGGGATTTGGTGCCCTAGGCGAGCCTTCTCCCTTGTGCTACCCCCCCCCCCCTCCGGGTTGTGCTGCCACCCCCCGTTCTCACTCCGACTCCTACCTCATTCTCGATCACACCCGCCGACTGTGGTTTTCTGGGTCATGAGCAGGTTGGGCACTGCTCGCGGCCCGCCAAATCTCCACTCCTCTTTGCCACCGCTTGCAGCCCCATGTGGCTCGTACACAGTGGTGCACCAAGAGTCTCCAGCACCCGGGGGTCAATGCATTTGTGTGCCTCTCCAGCATCGCCCCCTTAATCCTTCTTGTACTAATGCTTAAGGTCACAGAAAATCAGTGGTGTCTCTAGACAGAAGAATTGGGGGGGGGGGAGGAGCCAAAATGACATTTCTTCATCACACCCACCTCTTTAGCATGGATCCTGCTTTAAAATTGGTTATAAAAAAAAGTGTTAATAAAAAAGTCCAAAGGGTCTTCTGCATAATTTTAAAAAGCTGGCCAGTTTCACACTATAAAATTATTTGATAGCCTCATTCAAGTAATTCTATATGGCTATGAGAGTGAAGTCTGGAATATATAGGAAGGGACAGAATGTCAATATAAATCCTGCACCTCCAGTTCTGTAACTCTGTGCATCCACTGAAATTCCCCCAAACAATGGAGCTTGGATGTTTCCCCTTACAGCTCATCATACTAAAAGATATTTTCAAATTCTGGTGTCACCTCACAGTAACAGCAGCACAAACACCTTCCACTGCCAGGCACATTGTGAACTAACACAAACCCCCGCAAAAAAGACACTAAAAATCTATACTGCAATCCCATTGTAACATAATAGTAATAACACCAAGGACTTAAATAACAATAACCCTACCTGTGAAAAACAAGGGTAAATATTACACTGGGTCCTAGAATACCAATGCACCAATCTCTGAGGAAACAAACCAAACCCGATTACTATAGATCCCTATACAGACACTATATGCTAGCAGAATCTCTCATCATGGTCACACACACAGAGCAGAGAAAGACCCTCACCAAATACAGAATACAAAATAAAAGAGCACAAATTAGGCAAAAACTGAAATGGAAACCTCAAGAAGCCAGACTCTGTGTATTAACAATGGAAAAACAGAACCACCATTCCTCATAAAACAAATAAAATCAAGAAACATAAAGCATCAGTTATAATAGTAAAACCATACTAACAAAAGAATATTTTAAAACTACTGATAAATAGAATTTCTATTAATTAAAATCATATACATTTTTTTTACAATTTCCCAAACACCAATAAAATATTTCAAAACAGCACATATATCAAATAACACCCAATAATTAAAACTAATACGGATTTTAAAAAGCCCCTGCTGTCCATATGTGGGAGCTCTTGATTTCCAGTCACCCTGATATTGTTGAGGATTAGGAGGTTATCCTCTCTCTCTCACACATACTCACATGTCCATTCTCTCTCACACATACACTGTCACATACCTCTCGCTCTCACAGACACTGACACTCTCTTAGGCTCTAAGACACTCTCTCCCCCTCCAAACACACACCCACACACAAACTCTTACTCCCCTGGATTTTCTCATACACACTCATGCTCTCACTCTCACTGGCTCCCTCACATACACACAAACACACACACCCAGGCAAGCTCCCAATCATTCTCACACAAACACACACAGCCAGGCAAGCTCCTAGTCATTCTCTCTCTCACACACACACACACCCACACACACACACTCACACTGACTCCCAGGCAGGCTCCCATTCATGTTCACACCACTCCCTCACCATCACCCAGGCATGCACATATTCAGTCTCACACACACAGACCCCCAGGCAGGCATCACTTCATTCTCTCACACACATACACCACACACAGGCAGGCACCTATTTTCATACATACAAACCCCAGGAAGATACCCATTCATTCTCATAGACAGACACTCCCTCAGGCAGGCACCCATGCATTCACACACATACACCCCCAGGCAGACTCCCATTCATACACATGCACACACTAAAGGCAGAGACCCCTCTCTTTCTTTTGCCAGCAACCTCGGGGGCCTCTCTCATTCCTCTGCTGCTACTGTCAATGCTGCTGCGTGGCTATTGGGAGGTGCTGATTGCTGCTACTGGCACTGAAGCCCATTCTGCTGCCTCCTCTGTGCAGGCCCCCTGGGTTTCCACTTCCTCCATGCTGATCTCGTACATTGTGAGATCCGCATAGAGAAAGTGCTACTTTTGCACATTACCAAAGATTACATGTGTCAATCAGTAAAAAGTAATTTATTTTTTTTACTTTGCTGTCTGATCTTAATTTTCTAATCGGTTGGTCACAGGCTTTTTTGTTCCACCTTCCCTCCTTATTTTTTTGCCAATTCCTTTTCTATTGTCTTTTTTTCTATTTATTTTCTCTCCATCTATCTTCTTCCCTCAAACACAGAGTCAGGTTCTCATTCTCGCATGCTTTCTCTCTCATACACACACACACAGGCTCTCACTCTCACATGCTCTCTCTCATACAATCATTCATACAAACAGTCTCTCTCTTGCACATGCTGTCTGACTCACACACACAGGCTCTCTCTCAATCCCACATGCTGTCTTGCTCAAGCACAGGCTCTCACTGTGTAAAACAGAAATATTATACAAGAGCAATAAAGTAACAGAGAAGACAGAATCAGAAATTAAGTCCCTTCTACCATTCTATAAGATCAAGTATGAAGCAAGAGACCTAGGCCCTATTCTTGATGCTGAATTAAATATGTAAGCCTCAATAAAAGCCATAAATAAAGATGGCTTCTATAAATTGAAAATTCTGAAAAAACTGAGACCTTTTCTACATATAGGGGATTCCAGCACAGTGTTACAGGCACTTATTTCACCGAAGTTGGACTATTGCAATGCCCTTTTGCTGGGAGTTCCAAATTCAACTTTACGCCCTCTACAATTATTGCAAAATGCAGCAGCGTGCTTAATAACTAATAAGAGGAAATATGACCATATTTCACCTGTTTTGAGAGAGCTTCATTGGCTACCAATCCAGTCAAGAATTCAATATAAATGTCTATTATTAATACATAAAACAGTATATGGCAGTAATACCGAATGGTTAAACGCATCTCTTCGTATCCATACTCCAGCCCGTAATTTAAGATCTTCAGGGAAAACATTGCTTACGATTCCTTCACCAAAAATAGCGCATTTGAGCTCAGTCAGAGAGAGGACCCTCTCCCTGGCTGGACCAAAAATTTGGAATGCACTACCTCTTGACAATTGAACAGAACCAAGCATTCAGAAGTTTAAAAAACTAATAAAGACCTGGCTATTTGAGCAGGCGTTTAATGAAATAAATGGAGCCAGTAGTTGATTACTCCATAGCCCATTAAGACATTAAATTTTATTGTTTGAGTCTACAGTTTTATTAGTAAGAGGATAAATTTTATAATATGGTGGTCAGGAAGGTTAGGGTAGATTCCTTATAGCCAAGGAAATTTGCTGAAATTCTGATGTATTAATGATAGAATTAGTTGAAGAAATAATTCACAGAAGCACGGAGAATTATGCTAGGAATTAATTTTATGTTTTGTTTTATATTATTTTAATGTATGTATATTTTTAGGTCTATTTTATTGTGATTTAACTGAGATGTATTTGATGTACTGAGATGTATTTGTCATACTGTTAACCAACTTGATATCTTTTGAGGAAGGTCAGTATAGAGGAATGGATATATATATAGAGGAATGGATATATATATATATATATATATATATTTGAAGTATATTTATTTATTTTTATATATATATATTTATTTATTTATATATTTAAGTATATTATTTGAAATATATATATTTGAGGAAGGTCGATATAGAGGAATGGATAAAAAAATAGGACATCTACTAATACTCCTCGACCTATCCGCAGCATTCGATACAGTCGATCACAAAAGGTTAATATCAAGCCTAGCAAACATCGGGTTAGCGGGTAAAATGCTGAATTGGTTCACTTCATTCCTAAAGACAGATTCTTCAAGGTCTCTATCAACAGTAAATCATCTGAAGCAATCCCCCTTGAAACAGGAGTACCACAAGGGTCTGCTCTCTCAGCCACTCTCTTCAATATTTATCTACTCCCCCTATGTCAACTCCTATCAAGTCTAGGGCTAACCTTCTATATGTATGCCGATGACATACAACTCCTCATTCCTATATCTACCACAATCGAAGACACATTGATACAAGCAGCATCCTACCTTGATTCAATCAGAAATTTGCTAAACCACCTAAAGCTTTGTCTAAACATAAGCAAGACGGAATGCATTCTAATAGAAAGAAAAAACGCAGGACCTAAAACCATACTATCACTTCGAATAGACGACATCTCCATACAACTTAAAGAAAATGTAAAAGACCTGGGAATTTGGATTGACAGTGAACTAAACTACAAAAAACATATCTCCACAAAAACTAAAGAAGGATTCCACAAACTACAAATACTTAAACACCTAAAGCCAATGCTACACCCCCAAGAATTCAGGACAGTCCTACAATCTCTGATCTTCACCAGCCTAGACTATTGCAACTCACTACTGATAGGACTACTGATACTACTAAAGCAGCCTTAAAACCTCTACAACTACTACAAAATGCCGCAGCTAGGTACTGACAGGCAAGAAGAAATCAGACCACATCACCCCCGTACTCAAGAGCCTACACTGGCTTCCAGTTGAAAAAAGAATTGAATTCAAGATCTTAACAATTCTTCATAATGCAATATACAAGGCAGATAACACAGCCCTTGACAATATCATTAAGCTTCACAGAACACAACGGACAACGAGAACAGCAAGTAATCTAAATCTTGTAATACCATCACTCCCATTAGCTAAACTTTCCACAAGAAATCGAGCCATTTCTATTGCTGGTCCAAATTTATGGAACTCACTACCACAAAAACTGAGCTCACAAAGTAACACTAAATCTTTTAAAAAAGAGCTCAAAACCTGGATATTCAGCCAAACATTCAAAGACGGTATCGGTTAAGTTCACAGATCATGTCACTGATCACTTTGAATTTATCAAATATATGTAACTCTGAGACTTACCTTTACCTCCCCTGGTTGATAATTTCACCCCTTAAATTATGACTCCTGTCACTATAAACAAGACTTTTTCGATAATTCGTGCTTTTTACAATATTACTTTCCTTTTTTACCTCGTCGACCAATCTGACAGACCCTGTTCAAAATGCTACGAGTTATTGCAACAAGTTTTATTTATCTGACTCAGCTACTGCCCAATGTTAAATGGTTAAATGTTAATCTGTTAAATGTTAATCTGTTAAATGTTAAAGTGTTAAATGTTAAATTTCTACTGTCAAATGTATTTGGTTGTTGTACATGTAAACCGGGTTGAAGGCACTTAGCCATACCTCGGTATAGAAAAACCTTTAAATAAATAAATAAATAAATAAAAATGATCAAATAAATAAATAAATACATAAATAAATGCTCTCTCTCTCTCTCATACAATCATTCATACACACAGGCTCTCACTGTCACATGCTGTCTGACTCTCACACACCCAGGCTCTCTCTCACTCCCACATGCTGTCTTGCTCAAGCACAGGCTCTCACTGTCACATGCTCTCTCTCTCATACAATCATTCATACGCACAGTCTCTCACTGGCACATGCTGTCTAACACTCAAACACAGGCTCTCTCTCACTCCCACATGCTGTCTTGCTCAAGCACAGGCTCTCACTGTCACATGTTGTCTCTCTCACACACATAGAGGCTCTCACATGCTGTCTCTGCAAACATTCAGATCCTCACTCCTACACACAATCTCTCAACTCTCTCTCACACACATACAATCTCTCAACTCATCTCATACACACACACACACACTCTACAGGCCCTCAGCCTCTCTCTTGCCTCTGGGCCTCCTCTTCACAGGTCGCCGCAGGATGGGTTCTGCAGTGGCCCTGATCTTCTCGAGCTGCCCCGCAATGTGGGATCCATGGCGGCAGCCCTGCCACCAGGCCTCCTCCTCTTCTCAGCCGCTGCGACTTGAGATTCGCGGATGACTATAAGCGCTGCTCCTCCTCTTTCCTGCCCGCACGGCTCCGGCAACGTTTTCTTCCGGGGCTGAGCGGGCAGGAAGGAGGAGAAGCACCTGCAGGTTTGGACGCGACCTTTTTCTTCGGGCCGTGGTGACATGAACTCCACCATGGCTCTGCTGATCTTCCTGCTGTGTGTGCCCGGCACACAGCACAGCGGTAGTTCACTGCTCAGTCGCCAGTGGGATGAGATCCACCTGTGGCCACATTGGCTCCCCCTGACCTCCCCTTGGTATACCACTGTCGGCGCCCCCTAATATTTGGCACTCTAGGCCCAGGCCTAGTTCACCTAGTGTTTCCACCAGCCCTGGGCTTACTGGTTAAGGCTAGTAACTGCCACACCAGCAAGCTACTCCCATGCCTCTTACTTACTGGATCTTGATGGGATCCTTGGAGGAAGGGATCCTGGATGGGACTGCAGATTTCACAAGTCCTCTGATGATTAGGAAGAGTGGCAGAAAATACGTCCTCCCAGATCTTGGAAATAAGATTTCTTCTGTCCCAAAAAGCAAATAACACTGATCTCCCTTGCAGTGGGTCACCATCTCGGATGGGCAGGACTTCCCTAACCCTGGACATCTTGAACTCAGGGTTCCCCACTTCCTGTGTCTCAGAAAGGCCCAGGGATTCAGCGCGGCTCCTACCAAGCAAACTGTTCAAAGTCCAAATTGTTCCCTGGATGCCTTCTGCACCTCTGAAGGAGAGGACAGCAGGAATGCCCCGACCCACCCTGAAGGATCTCAGATGGATTCCAATTTTTCAGGTGGGCCCAAAATGTAACTCAAGAAAAACTCCAACTTTCCTCTCAGACCTTCAACTAAGACTGCCTCCAGAGCCCTTGGCAGAGCTCTGCTATAAAACTTCTGATTGGGATATCCATTCCAGCATCCTTCAGGGGAGAGGATGAACACGAATGAATCCTCTAACTGTACCTCCACTCTTTCCCAGGGATTACTGGTAACCCGAAAAGGTGCCCAGGTTACATGTTCAATAGTGAAACATTGTTTTGGTTCACCCATAGAAATTGATGCTACTGTGTTCTGTGGTAAGACCAAATAGTCTGAAAGATGACATTTATCTGGTACAAAGCAGAATCTGGCTTCTGTAATGAATACTATAAGAACATAAGAACATAAGAAAATGCCATACTGGGTCAGACCAAGGGTCCATCAAGCCCAGCATCCTGTTTCCAACAGTGGCCAATCCAGGCCATAAGAACCTGGCAAGTACCCAAAAACTAAGTCTATTCCATGTACCCATTGCTATTACAAGGATTATTTCTGGAACAAGATAATTTGTTATAAAAGGGTTTGTTGCAAAAAACATGTGAAAGGAGATTATTAAAAATAGAAAGTAATGACTTTTCTGTACATCATTTGTCTGTCTGAAGGTGACAATTTATACTTTGCTGATCAATTAAACAGAAACATAGAACATGAAGGCAGTTAAAGACCATATGGCCCATCCCCACCTCCTGCTTGGTTTTACAATTCTTTACCCTCCTTCAGTGATCCTCTGTGCTTATCTTATGTTTTCTTGTTTCCACCACTTCCAGTGGGAGGCTGTTCCATTTATCCACAATCCTTTCAGTAAAGAAATGTTTCCTTAGATTACTCCTGAGTCTACCTCCTTTCACCCTCATTCAGTGTTTCCTTGTTCAAGAACCTCCTTGCTATTGAAAGAGGCCCCACTGCCCTACATTTATTCCTTAGAAGTATTTAAATGTTTCTATCACATTTCCCCTTTCCCTCCTTTCCTCAAGGGTATGTACATTTAGATATGTCTCTGTCATCATGTACTTTATGATGAAGACTGATGACCATTTTTGTAGCTGCCCTTTGGATCAGCTCTATGGTTTATATTGTGACATGGTGCCCCCTAGTGGCGGGTCCTTGGGTGACTTCTTGCTTGGAAACGTATTCTCAATCACTGCAGTAACAGGTTTCTTTGTAGCAGTGTCAGCACTGAGGCTTCCCCTGGACTACTGACAGTGGAACCTTTAGGCAAGGAGGCTATCAGATAAAGTTACTTAGACTGGGCGACTCCCATTAAGAGAGGAGGTTGAGGCAGGTCTATATTCATTCCCTCTCCCATACCAAAAGTAATAGTTACTTTCCATTCACATGACCTTTTGCCATAACCTAAAATGACATATTGCTGCTACCCAGGCAGTAGCTTAATATAATGCTCTGGAGTTTATTAAAGTGTTGCCCAAAACACATTTCTACCTAATTAACATGAACTCTGACTTCCTATCCTTTTAATCCAGTGATTCATTAAAATAAAACAACAAGCTTCTTTCTCTAAGCTCCACTATGCTTTCCTTCAACATGAATATAAGTAATGCATGTTTAATACAATGGTGTCCCTCTTAATTCTCCCAGGTATAAGGTAGAGTTGGTAAAAACCCCATTAGAAGAAGGGCTCCTAGGTCAGCTACGTAGCCTTAATTACAATTCTCAATAGCTGTAATAGTTTAATACCAATAACCCTTTCCCACAGTTCTTAGGAGAGCTCTTAGCCAGGGTAAGTTATCTTAAGGTTAACAACTTAACTTTCCAGGTTGTAATGACAAACTTTTATTTTTATTTAATAATTTTTATATACCGACTTTTCATGCAAGCGTATAAAAAATTATTTGCATTTCCAAAGAATAAAGAAGTAAATACATTATTTCATAATATAATTAACATAGCAAACTAAATAGTATGCTAAATAATCAAAACTTAAACACTTAGATAGGTAGTATAGTTAGGGTAGAGATAGTATAATAAAAATAAAAATATACATTACTAGGGATGTGAATCGTTTTAGGACGATTAAAATTATCGTCCGATAATTTTAATATCGTCTTAAACCGTTATGGAACACAATACAATAGAGATTCTAACGATTTATCGTTATAAATCGTTAGAATCGTGAGCCGGCACACTAAAACCCCCTAAAACCCACCCCCGACCCTTTAAATTAAATCCCCCACCCCAATGACTTAAATAACCTGCGGGTCCAGCGGCGGTCCGGAACGGCAGCGGTCCGGAACGGGCTCCTGCTACTGAATCTTGTTGTCTTCAGCCGGCGCCATTTTCCAAAATGGCGCCGAAAAATGGCGGCGGCCATAGACAAACACGATTGGACGGCAGGAGGTCCTTCCGGACCCCCGCTGGACTTTTGGCAAGTCTTGTGGGGGTCAGGAGGCCCCCCCCAAGCTGGCCAAAAGTTCCTGGAGGTCCAGCGGGGGTCAGGGAGCGATTTCCCGCCGCGAATCGTTTTCGTACGGAAAATGGCGCCGGCAGGAGATCGACTGCAGGAGGTCGTTCAGCGAGGGTTCCGGCGCCTCACTGAACGACCTCCTGCAGTCGATCTCCTGCCGGCGCCATTTTCCGTACGAAAACGATTCGCGGCGGGAAATCGCTCCCTGACCCCCGCTGGACCTCCAGGAACTTTTGGCCAGCTTGGGGGGGGGGCCTCCTGACCCCCACAAGACTTGCCAAAAGTCCAGCGGGGGTCCGGAAGGACCTCCTGCCGTCCAATCGTGTTCGTCTATGGCCGCCGCCATTTTTCGGCGCCATTTTGGAAAATGGCGCCGGCTGAAGACAACAAGATTCAGTAGCAGGAGCCCGTTCCGGACCGCTGCCGTTCCGGACCGCCGCTGGACCCGCAGGTTATTTAAGTCATTTGGGTGGGGGATTTAATTTAAAGGGTCGGGGGTGGGTTTTAGGGGGTTTTAATGTGCCGGTTTTGTGATTTTACGTTTTTTTGATTTTTCACGATTTTTCACGATTTTTCACGATATTTTACCCCCCCAAATGGCAACAATACGATTCCCTCCCCCTCCCAGCCGAAATCGATCGTTAAGACGATCGAGGACACGATTCACATCCCTATACATTACCTTGGTATTAAATCAGAAGTGTAAGATAATTATGCTAACAGCTCTTGGTAGGCTTGTTTAAAAAGCCGTTTTAATCCCCTTTTAAAATAATTTGATGTCAGCTTCTAGTCATAATTCCTGTGGGATGGAGTTCCATAGAAGGGGTCCAGCAATAGAGATAGATCTTTCTCTTACATTATTTAGGTGGGCAATTTTGGGGGAAGGAATTGGCAGCATCCCTGTTCCGGTTGATCTGGTGGTTCTTGAGGTGGTGTGGAAGTGAAGTGAACAGGTTAGCCATTCAATTTTTTCATTGTAGAGGGTTTTGTGTATTAGTGATAAGATTTTATGCTGGGCCCTGTATTTGACCGGCAGCCAATGAAGTTCTTTTTAATATTGGGGTGATATATTCAGATATTCTAGTACTGTCAAGAGTCTAGCTGCAGAGATCTGCAGAAGTTGCAATGGTCTTGTTATATTTGCGGGAAGGCCTAAGAATAGTGAGTTATAGGGGAAAGCCGACAGTCGCTCAGCAGCGCATGGTTCGGAGAGAGGTATCTTTAAAGGATACTAATGATGCATTAGAATTAGGGCATCCCGACAGTGAGGTTCCAATAATTAGAAAAGTAGTCCAAGTGCCTGTAACTAAAAACTCACCTGAGCTAAAAAATTCTAACTTATCCCTATCAATTAAAAAGCAGAATAAAAATACAAACAAAAAACAAACTTTGAAATGTTTGTATGCTAATGCCAGAAGTCTAAGAAGTAAGATGGGAGAATTAGAATGTATAGCAGTAAATGATGACATAGACTTAATTGGCATCTCAGAGACATGGTGGAAAGAGGATAACCAATGGGACAGTGCTATACCGGGGTACAAATTATATCGCAATGACAGAGAGGAGCACTCGGGAGGAGGTGTGGCGCTTTATGTCCGGGATGGCATAGAGTCCAACAGGATAAACATCCTGCATGAGACTAAATACAAAATTGAGTCTTTATGGGTAGAAATCCCTTGTGTGTCAGGGAAGACTACAGTGATAGGGGTATACTACCGTCCACCTGGTCAAGATGGTGAGATGGACAGTGAAATACTAAGAGAAATTAGGGAAACTAACCAAATTGGTAGAGCAGTAATAATGGGAGACTTCAATTATCCCAATATAGACTGGGTAAATGTATCATCGGGTCACGCTAGAGAGATAACGTTCCTGGATGGAATAAATGATAGCTTTATGGAGCAATTGGTTCAGGAACCGACAAGAGAGGGAGCAATTTTAGATCTAATTCTCAGTGGAGCACAGGACTTGGTGAGAGAGGTAACGGTGGTGGGGCCGCTTGGCAATAGTGATCATAATATGATCAAATTTGATTTAATGACTGGAAAAGGAACAGTGTGCAAATCCAAGGCTCCCGTGCTAAACTTTCAAAAGGGAAACTTTGATAAAATGAGAAAAATTGTTAGAAAAAAACTGAAAGGAGCAGCTACAAAAGTAAAAAATGTCCAAGAGGCGTGGTCATTGTTAAAAAATACCATTCTAGAAGCACAGTCCAGATGTATTCCACACATTAAGAAAGGTGGAAAGAAGGCAAAACAATTACCAGCATAGTTAAAAGGGGAGGTGAAAGAAGCTATTTTAGCCAAAAGATCTTCATTCAAAAATTGGAAGAAGGATCCAACAGAAGAAAATAGGATAAAGCATAAACATTGGCAAGTTAAATGTAAGACATTGATAAGACAGGCTAAGAGAGAATTTGAAAAGAAGTTGGCTGTAGAGGCAAAAACTCACAGTAAAAACATTTTAAAATATATCTGAAGCAGAAAGCCTGTGAGGGAGTCAGTTGGACCGTTAGATGATCGAGGGGTTAAAGGGGCACTTAGAGAAGATAAGGGCATCGCGGAAAGATTAAATGATTTCTTTGCTTCGGTGTTTACTGAAGAGGATGTTGGGGAGGTACCCGTAATGGAGAAGGTTTTCATGGGTAATGATTCAGATGGACTGAATCAAATCACGGTGAACCTAGAAGATGTGGTAGGCCTGATTGACAAACTGAAGAGTAGTAAATCACCTGGACCGGATGGTATACACCCCAGAGTTCTGAAGGAACTAAAAAATGAAATTTCAGACCTATTAGTAAAAATTTGCAACTTATCATTAAAATCATCCATTGTACCTGAAGACTGGAGGATAGCAAATGTAACCCCAATATTTAAAAAGGGCTCAAGGGGCGATCCAGGAAACTACAGACCGGTTAGCCTGACTTCAGTGCCAGGAAAAATAATGGAAAGTGTTCTAAACATCAAAATCACAGAACATATAGAAAGACATGGTTTAATGGAACAAAGTCAGCATGGCTTTACCCAGGGCAAGTCTTGCCTCACAAATCTGCTTCACTTTTTTGAAGGAGTTAATAAACATGTGGATAAGGGTGAACCGGTAGATATAGTATACTTGGATTTTCAGAAGGCGTTTGATAAAGTTCCTCATGAGAGGCTTCTAGGAAAAGTAAAAAGTCATGGGATAGGTGGCGATGTCCTTTCGTGGATTGCAAACTGGCTAAAAGACAGGAAACAGAGAGTAGGATTAAATGGGCAATTTTCTCAGTGGAAGGGAGTGGACAGTGGAGTGCCTCAGGGATCTGTATTGGGACCCTTACTGTTCAATATATTTATAAATGATTTGGAAAGAAATACGACGAGTGAGATAATCAAATTTGCAGATGACACAAAATTGTTCAGAGTAGTTAAATCACAAGCAGATTGTGATAAATTGCAGGAAGACCTTGTGAGACTGGAAAATTGGGCATCCAAATGGCAGATGAAATTTAATGTGGATAAGTGCAAGGTGATGCATATAGGGAAAAATAACCCGTGCTATAATTACACAATGTTGGGTTCCATATTAGGTGCTACAACCCAAGAAAGAGATCTAGGTGTCATAATGGATAACACACTGAAATCGTCGGTGCATTGTGCTGCGGCAGTCAAAAAAGCAAACAGAATGTTGGGAATTATTAGAAAAGGAATGGTGAATAAAACGGAAAATGTCATAATGCCTCTGTATCGCTCCATGGTGAGACCGCACCTTGAATACTGTGTACAATTCGGGTCGCCGCATCTCAAAAAAGATATAATTGCGATGGAGAAGGTACAGAGAAGGGCTACCAAAATGATAAGGGGAATGGAACAACTCCCCTATGAAGAAAGACTAAAAAGGTTAGGACTTTTCAGCTTGGAGAAGAGACGACTGAGGGGAGATATGATAGAGGTGTTTAAAATCATGAGAGGTCTAGAACGGGTAGATGTGAATCGGTTATTTACTCTTTCGGATAGTAGAAAGACTAGGGGGCACTCCATGAAGTTAGCATGGGGCACATTTAAAACTAATCGGAGAAAGTTCTTTTTTACTCAACGCACAATTAAACTCTGGAATTTGTTGCCAGCGAATGTGATTAGTGCAGTTAGTATAGCTGTGTTTAAAAAAGGATTGGATAAGTTCTTGGAGGAGAAGTCTATTACCTGCTATTAAGTTCACTTAGAGAATAGCCACTGCCATTAGCAATGGTTACATGGAATGGACTTAGTTTTTGGGTACTTGCCAGGTTCTTATGGCCTGGATTGGCCACTGTTGGAAACAGGATGCTGGGCTTGATGGACCCTTGGTCTGACCCAGTATGGCATTTTCTTATGTTCTTATAGTAGTCTAATCTTGATAAGACAAGTGCCTGTAAGACAGTTCTAAAGTCTTTTGGGAATAGGAGGGGTTTTAATCTTTTGAGTATGTTTAATTTGAAATAACCATCGCTTATGATTTTTTTAATGCAGGATTTCATGGAGAATTCACAATCTATAAGAATCTCGTACTTCTAGGGAGATGGGGTAGTTTTTGGCCGCTACTTGAATTTCAAACTTTTTTGACTTGCTTAATTTAGGGGAGATGTATAGGATTTCAGTTTTTTTAGTATATAGGGAAAGATTCATTTGGGATAATACCTTTTCAATGGTGGATTGGTATATGTCCCAGAGCTTTAGAGTTTGGTCAATGGACTTTTGGATCGGTATTAAAATTTGAACATCATCGGCATAGATAAAATGTGTTAGACCGAGGCCTGATAGAATTCTGCATAAAGGGAGCATATAGATATTAAATAGTGCAGAGGATAGAGAGGATCCTTGGGGCACTCCCAAGCTGAGATCGATAGGATGTGACTCTTTATCAAGAAATTTTACTTTGAAGGTTCTATTTGTTAGGTAAGAGCTAAACCATTTGAGCACTAAGTCTTTAATGCCTATTTCATTTAGTCTATCAAGGAGGATATTATGATTAACTGTATCAAAGGCTGCAGGGATGACCAGTAAGATCAGGAAGTAAGATTGGCTGTTATCGGTTCCTCTTAGGATGATATCTTGTAGTGAAGTTAAAAGGGTCTCTGTACTAAAATAATTTCTAAATCCGTGTTGTGCTGGGTACAGGGTACTATGTTTTTCCAGATAATATGTTAGTTGATTGTTAATTACTTTCTTGAGAATTTTTGATATACAAGGTAAATTAGAAATGGGTCTTAGGTTTGAGAGATCATATGAGTTTGCTTGTGGCTTTTTTGGGATTGGTTTTACACAGCTACTACCTCATATTTACTGTTAACCCCCAAAACATTTCCTTTTCTTCATTGTAATTCCTACTTGGTTCTAGACAACAAAAATAAGTGCTCTCAGCATTATAAAAAAACCCAAACTTCTACCTTTGCTTATTCAGTAATAGACCTAGCAACTCTAATTAACCCATAACAGTGCTGGAGAATCTTATCCAAAAAGCTGCTGCACAGAAGTGAAAGGAAAAGAGAGATAATCTTAGGGCTGTTTTAGCTTTAGATTAAAGGTATGCCTGGGCACCATTCTCCTTCTGCCTGAGCCTCTCCATTCTCCTTGCCTTCCATTGAGCCCTCCTGGATTGCCTGCTGCCTCGTGCTCTCCCCTGCTTTCTGCAGGGCCCCTTCTTTTATAGGGGTTAGCCTACTCCTTCCTAGGAAGACACCGCCCCTTTGTTATCCTGCCTCCAGTGCTTCGAGGGGCTGACTACCAGGGTATCTGGGAAATGTAGTTTCCCTTTACTTCCTGTAAAGGAACCTTCACACCTGTAGGGGAACAAATCCTAAAGCTTTACAGCACAGAGACTCACCACTGGTTCAATCACCACAATATCCTTTTGAAACTGTGGTCTCCAGAATTGTACACAGTACTCCAAATTGGGTCTCAGCACAGATATATATGGAGGCGATACTGCCTCTGGGTCAGGTCATGGCTTGGGCTTGGGTCTGGGCTGAGGCCCCAGCATCAGAACCCAGCCTGAGAACTCAGTCCAGGCTAAGGCCACGGCATTGGGATTCATTCTTCGGACAGGGTTGCAGTTTCAGTCATGGGCTCAGGCCCCAGCCTAGACCAAGGCCTAGGTATCGGGGCCCAACCTCTGGGTTGAGTCCCAGCATTGGTCCTGGGCCCAAGCCGAGGCCCGGGTATCGGGGCCCAGCCTCCAAGTTGGGTCCCGGCATAGGGCCTGGGGCCAGGCCAAGGTTCTTGCATCAGGACCAGGGCTCTGGACTGGGTCATGTCATCAGGCCTAGGCTTGGGCCCCGACCCAGGCATTGGGACCTAGCCTCTGAGTTAGGTCCCTGCCTGGGCCTGATCACAACACTGGCTCCCTGGAACAGATATCGTTTTTATATTTTTGGGGTCTCAGTCAAGGCTCTGGCATTGGGCCCTGGCTGAGATCCTGGTGTTGTGCTTGGCCTAGGCCACGGTTTATGCATCGGGCTACAGCCTATGGCTAGGCAAGGCTCCGGCCTCATGTCTAGGCCTAGGCTGAGTTTCTTAATTTGGGTCTGAAGGGTCAATTTAGTTTTGAAAACAAAATGTGGAAACCAATGAAATTTCGCCAGATTTTCAATTGTTTCACTTTGATAACAAAATGAAACAAAATAGGAAATTTCTTCTAATTTGCAATTTTGTTTCTCCCAAATTCCCATCACTAATGATCACCTCAGATCATGCTCTTGTTCTGTGCAAAGAAAAACTTTACCACCGATACAGTACTGCTCCCTGTTTTTTGCAACCCAAATAACTAGTTCTGCATTTTTTGGCATTAAATCTTAGCTGCCATACTCTAGACTATTCCTCCAGCTTCACTCTTATGTTTTCTACACCTTCCAGGGTGTTGCAGAATCATCCACAAAAAAAGCAAAGCTTTCCCAATAGGCCTTCTGCAATATCGTTTACAAAATATTAAACAGAACCAGTGTTAAGCACCAGGCCATTGTGACGCTTATACCCAGGGATACAAGAACACTTAGATTTTGTAGAAAGTATAATTTTTTAATGATCAATATAAGTATTCTTGGGAGATGCTGATGCCATTTCTCTGACAAACTGACTACCAACATCTCATTGTATATATGAATTGACCTTTCTTTTATAGGTAAAATAATATAGTACTAGGTTAGAAATTCTAGAAGTGGTGACTACCCAGAGAATAATTTACATAGTTGTTATGTCAACAGCATGATAAAATTATCCCTAAGCTACCTTGAGTATTTCTCCAAGGTGGGGCCCATTTACCATCACTCTTTAGATAGTCTTTTGTTCTGTTAGAATCTTGTTGGTCAGGGCAATTATCATATCTTAAGCTGTGTTTACAGATGCCCCCTGAAAATGGTGCCTCTATTGTGACAGTATAGCCTGAAGTTTTCAACCATTGCCTTTTGCGACCCTATAATTAGGCATCACAAGTGGGACCAGCTTCAACTGTTGTCCAGGTGTGTTCCAAATCTCTGGTTACCAAGTTAAGTGATTGATCAGATTCATCTGAGAAGACTTACTTCCGATAAAAACCATGCTGCATCAGAAGCTGTAGCCCATTGGATTCCAGACATTGTACTATCTTCTGTTTTATTTATTTATTTGATTTATACTCCACCTTTTAGCATCTTTACTCACCACAGGGATCAGTCTAACCAGCCTGCGGTTCACTGCTGCCACCTTGTTGCTGCTTCTGTGAAGCAGAACCACATATGCTTGCCTCCAGTCCTTAGGAACCAGTCCTGATTCTAAAGAACTGCTGAGAAGATCAGCAAGGCTGCCAGAAATTCTCTAAGTTCCCCTGATGCCTTTGGATGTATCCCGTCTTGCCAATTTGCTTTACCTACTTTTTGTTTGCAAGGAGTTTAGCAAAACAAAATCCGTTGTCAGTCTATCTCACTCCCATTCCTGTTTGTGGCAGATTTCTGTGGTCCTACTCCAAGCCCTTTTCAGAAATATGAATTAGGCCCCTCTCTCTATGTCAGCTTCTACACATTCCTCTCCTTTACCTCTGTTTTAAATCCCCACACTTGTACATCCTCCTTTCCAGGTAAGATTGTCCCTTTTCCCCCTCACCATTTATAATGACCTGATGATAATTTTTCAAGGATTTCAAAGCTGGTTCACATATTTCTTTTGGTTTCTCCTGTCAATCCATTGGAAAACCTCACCACAAATCATGCAGTTTGGAACCACCAGTCTCTAATACTGAGCCTCACTACTGGATCCCAGGTGATCACCTACTATGGATCCCAGGTGATCACCTACTATGGCATCAGAAACACTCTTCCCATTTGTAAGCACCAGATCCAGATCCAGGATCTGGTGCTTACAAATGGGAAGAGTTCATGTGTGGGTTCCATTATCAGTGGTCAGAACAGTTCTCCCTGCAGATAATCCAAGATCTCTCTCTTTCTAGATAACACTACAGTTGAGATATCCAATCAGCATCTCACAAATTAGGGCCTTTATCATCTCAGGTGACTTTAATTGCCCCAGAGAGATTTTTTGCATAGTAAATCCCTGCTCCATAAATAGGGATAATACAGGATAAGGAGAAATGACTGAAAAATTTGGCAATTTTTTCACCGGTTTAATATAAGGCATTCATAGGGAGTTAAATACTACACCTGCCACATACTAATCAACTTCTGATTGCATCTCCTAGTTACAAACTGGACACATTTTAATGAAGTTGACAAATTCTCTGGACACAATTGTGAGCAAGAGAAGTCATACTCTTGCATGTTGGACTCCTGTCTGTCTTGATTCCTGAAGGATGCCGATTTGTTGGAGCCAACAATGTATGAGAGAGGGGTTTTTACTGATAACCCTCAAAACATCAACCATTTGACCACTCATCAAAAAACCTAGTTTGCATCCAAAGGTAACCAAAAATTACCTTCCAGTTTCTACTATCCCTTTCTGGGGGAAACTGATTGAGCTTATGGTTACATATCAGTTGATACCATATTTAAATGACAATATTCTCGACCCATTTCAAGCAAGATTCTGCCAGGGTAACAATACCAAGATAGTATTTTTAGCCTCAATGGATGATCTTTATCTTTAATTGGATCAGAAAAGAGTCTTGATGCTAATGCTGCTGGGGCTGCAGCATTTGATGTTGTGGACCATGCAATCCTGATCATTGGCCCCAAAGGATGGGAATCTCAGATACAGCATTAGAATGGTTTGCATCTTTCCTAGATTAAAGTCCTCAGACAGTAAAACTGGGTCATAATTTGTCATCTCCTTGGACTGTAAATATGGCGTGCCACAAGGGTTAAGCTTATTGGCAATTCTATTTGATATTTATATTTACACATTATTGAGAATTAATCAGAAAATATGATATGATATACGGATGATATTCAGTGCCATTTGCCATTGGGTAAGGATGGTGAAAAAGCAGTGACTGGGCTTAACTGTTTTGTTAAGAGAACATAATATGTTAGTAAAAATTAAACACGGTTTAAATCCCACAAAAAAATGAAGTATTAAAGATGCATAAGCCATCCTGTAAGAGTGTGCTAATGGGGATATTAATTAGCTGCTAAGTACCGAATCTCAGGTATTGTGAGTCATAGATGAAAATCTTGACTTGTCACTGCAAATGGCAGCCTTGTTGAACAATTCTTACTCAATGATGGGGTAAGGATGTCCTGCCACCCTAAGCAGTGATTTCTCTCTCTCCCCCCGACCCCCTGAATCGCACTATCAGCAAGCTCATCTACATCCACGATGCACCGCACGATTCCTTCTCTTTTCAAACATAGCATCCTCGCATTGACCTATGGCACCTCACCCCATTCTGGCTCCCTAGGCGGCCACCTAACCTGCCTAATACATCTCAGTAGCCCTGTTCTTACTGGACTCTAGGGCTGGTGCTAGCTTTTCTGCTGCCCTGTGCTAACAATTACTGTGTTGTTTCCGCCCCCCCACCCTATTCATTCGGTCTCTGTCCTGAATCTGTCAAATCAAGCCCAGCTCCCACCTGTTACCTATATTTAAAAATAAAATGACATGCCCCCACCCCCTGGAATCCATGGATAGGGAAGGGTATTAGGTACTCTAGGCAAACCTTATAGATTTGAACACATGCCACCCCCCCTACACACACTTCCACACTATAGACACACACAATCAAATTATTTATTTAGTTATTTTATATACTGATATTCTGATACAGTTATACCAGTTCACAACAATATAATAAAATTTTATAAAAGATACATAAATAACATCAAAGATAAAACACAAACCATAACTAAAATAAATCGATACCATAAAAATAATATAATACTAGCAATTGTACTTGTTCTACACTCGGGCGGCGAGCCTTTTTATTGGCACATCTGCTCTTGTTTTGAGCCGAATTTCCCTAGAAATTCACTGTAAGAGTGTCCCTTCCACATACACACAACCTCATACAGGCTCCCTCACTCTCTGTGACACACACACATCCCCTCATATAGGCTCCCTCTCTGAAACCCACAGTCAAGCATCCCACGCACTCCCCCTCTTACCAATCAAGCTGTCTCTTGCACTCCCCACACCCCCTCTCTTCTCTCACACACACACATTCTCTCTCACCAGCATCCCCCTCCCCTCCTATAGGCTCCCTCTCTCTGAAACCCACACTCAAGCATCCCCCCATGCTCTCTCTCACACCCTCCCCACCCCCTCTCACCAACCATGTTCTCTGTCACCCCCCTCTCTCACACACACATTCTCTCTCATCGGCATCCCCCCCCCATGCTTTCTCTCTCACCCTCCCCACCCCCCTCTGACCAACCTTACTCTCTGTCACACCCCCTCTCTCACACACACACCCCTCCCCTCAAATAGGCTCCCTGTCTCTGAAACTCACATTCAAGCATCCCTCACCCAACCTCTCTTACCTCCCATGCTCTCTCTCACACCCTGCCCAACCACCTTTCACCAACCATGCTCTCTGTCACCCCCCCTCTCTCACATACACATTCCCTCTCACCGACATCCCCCCCATGCTCTCTCTCATACCCTCCTGCTCTCTCTCACCCTCCACGACACTCATTCTCTGTCACCGGCATGGCGCGGGTCCACCCACCCTCTCTTACCTACCATGCTCTCTCTCATACCCTCCCCACCCACCTCTCACCAACCATACTCTCTCTCACCCCCTCTCTCACATACACATTCTCTCTCACTGACATACCCTCCCATGCTCTCTCTCACAGCCTCCCCACCCCCCACTCACTAACCATGCTCTCTGTCACCCCCCCTCTCTCACACACACATTGTCTCTCACCGGCATTCCCTTCCCCATGCTCTGTTTCACACCCTCCTGCTCTCTCTCACCCTCCCCTCCCCGACAAACATTATCTCTCACCTGCAAGCCGCAGGACATAAGAACATAAGAACATAAGAACATGCTATACTGGGTCAGACCAAGGGTTCATCAAGCCCAGCATCCTGTTTCCAACAGTGGCCAATCCAGGCCATAAGAACCTGGCAAGATTCTTATGGCCAAAAACTAAGTCTATTCCATGTTACCGTTGCTAGTAATAGCGGTGGTTATTACCTAAGTCAACTTAATTAATAGCAAGTAATGGACTTCTCGTCCAAGAACTTATCCAATCCTTTTTTAAACACAGCTACACTAACTGCACTAATCACATCCTCTGGCAACAAATTCCAGAGTTTAATTGTGCGTTGAGTAAAAAAGAACTTTCTCCGATTAGTTTTAAATGTGCCACATGCTAACTTCATGGAGTGCCCCCTAGTCTTTCTATTATTTATTTATTTAATTTATTTAACATCTCTTTTATACCGATATCCGTTCGCACATCGCATCGGTTCACAATAAACAAAAACTTTTGGGCGGGACCCTTACATATAACAGATAACTTAGTGAACTAGGAAAAATGCAATTAACTATTGGGAGGAGCCCTTACATATAACAAACATCAATGTGTAGATGCAATGCAATAGAACAGTAACTATAACTATATACATGAGAGTGCACAGTATAAAATCAGCGGACATAAGGCGTTCATAACAAAATATCAGTGTAAAATTCACAGAGGGGTTTTATGTAATAGGGGGTGACATGGGGTAGGCTTGTTGAAAGAGCCAGGTTTTCAGTTTCTTTTTGAAAGTGGGGGTATATGTCTCCATGCGAATATCATGGGGCAGGGAGTTCCATATGGTGGGGCCAGCAAGAGAAAAGGCTCTGTTTATAGTAGAGGAGAGTTTAAAAGATTTGATAGATTGGGCACGAAGTGTTCCTTGGAGGGCTGGGCGGGTAGGTCTCTTGGAGGTGTGGGGTAGGAGGGGGGGATTAAGCCAGTTGAGGTTGGAATTTAATAGACTCTTGTGTATGATAGATAGTGTTTTATAGAGAATTTGTGACTGTATAGGGAGCCAGTGTAGTTCGATAACTGTGGGAGTGATGTGATCCCTTTTCTTTGTGTTTGACAGTATCCGAGCGGCGGCATTTTGTAGGAGTTGTAATGGCTTAGTGTGTGTTGTGGGAATGCCAAGGAAGAGTGCATTACAATAGTCAATTTTCGATAAAATAATAGACTGGAGTACTGTACGGAAATCAGTGAAGTGTAGTAGGGGTCTGAGTTTCTTTATCGTTTGTAGCTTAAAATAGCAATCCTTTATGATGGATTTGATGAATGGTTTAAAAGAAAGGTGATTATCAATAATGACTCCTAAATTGTGAGTGTGCGATGAGAAATTGGTGGATGAGTAAGCAAGTGGGATGTCTGGGAGCGGTTGCCTATTAGATATAATTAATAGCTCAGTCTTGTTGGAATTTAGAGCTAGGTGCATGTCCTTTAGGAGTTGGTTGATGGAGGAAAGACAGGATTCCCAGTTTTGTAAAGCAGTTTGGATAGAGTCAGAGAAAGGGAAGATGAGTTGCACATCGTCAGCATAAATAAAATGCTTGATGTGCAGGTTAGTGAGAAGCGTGGTAAGGGGAATCATGTATATATTAAATAGCGGAGAGGAGAGTGAAGAACCTTGGGGCACACCTTGGGGAAGACTGATGGGATCAGATTCATTGTTGTCCACTAGGACAGTAAAAAAGCGATTTTGGAGATACGATTGAATCCAGGCGAAGGCATTGCCAGTGATCCCAATACTTCTGAGGATGTTGAGTAGGACATCGTGATTGACTGTGTCGAACGCAGCCGAGATGTCAAGCAAGGCGATCAGATAGGAGGATCCTGAGTCGGTTCCTCTGATAAGAGTATCGTGTAAGGAGAGGAGCAATGTTTCAGTACTTAAATGCTTCCTGAAACCATATTGGGTGGAAGGGAGGATGTTGTTTTGTTCAAGGTGATCGGAGAGGTGTGAATTGACTAGCTTTTCAAGAACTTTAGCTAGGAGGGGTAGGTTGGACACCGGTCTGTAATTAGAAAGGGTGGCGGGGTCAAGATTCGGTTTTTTGAGTAGCGGTTTCACTATTGCTTGTTTAAGAAAATTAGGGACAATGCCATGCTCTAGAGAACAGTTGAGAATATTTGAAAGAGGTTTGGCGATCACATTGTGTATAGATAGTAGGAGTTTAGAAGGGATGGTTTCAGAAGGATGTGTTGAGGGTTTCATTTTCTTTAGTATGTTCTCTACTTCTAGGGAGGATGAGGATTCAAAAGAGGAGAGGGAGACTGGAGAGTTGATATTGGGAAGACAGATATTGAGGTTGTTGTGCGAGAATTGTGCCGTGATGGAAGATACCTTGTTTTTAAAAAAATTGTGCTAACTCGTTGCAACGATTTTTAGAGGAGTTAGCTGGTTGTTGCGTGTGTGTGGGAGACGTCAGGTCAGCAACCATAGCGAAAAGAGCCTTGAGGTTATATTGCAGACCATTTATTTTTTTGGCGTAGTATTTCCGTTTAGATTGTAGGATGGAATTTCTATAATTGTGCATACGTTGATAGTAGAGAGTTTTGGTTGCGGGGGATTGGTGTTTGCGCCATGACCTTTCCGCAGCTCTGAGTTGGATTTTCAGATTTCTGAGGACAGGCGTGTACCAGGGTTTCCTATTTTTACGGTTGGGGTTGACAGTTTTTGTTATTAGGGGGCAATGTTCATTGGCAATGCTGAGGGTGATGTTAACCCAGGAGGAGAATGCATTATCTGGGGATGATAGGTCAATTTGCTTGTCTATGTCTGAGCATGCTAGTGTGATGGTCTCTACATCGCAGGATTTATGAAAGGATTATCCGAAAGAATAAAAAAATGATTCACATCTACCCGTTCTAGACCCGCGCTGTTCTCGGCAAAGATGAAGGCTGCGCCATTCACGGGGAAGATGAAGGCCCGGCATGCCGTTCGCGACACACGGGGCCTTCCATTTTCGGCGTGATCAGAAAATAGCGTAGATCAGAAAATAGCAGCGAGACCCCGGCATGCTGCGAACGGAAAACGTGCACTCCATTTGCGGCGAAGATGAAGGCCCGGACACGCTGATCATGGCACACGGAGGCCTTCCCTTTTCACCGTGAATGGCACGCCGGGCCTTCTTCCTCGCCGCGAATGGAGCATGTACCTCGGGATGTGCTCCGTTTGCTGCATGCCAGGGTCTCCTCTGCTATATTCTGCCTCTCCCGCGATGGCCGCTGTCCTTCCTACCTGTGCTGTGTTTGAGTCGCCTGCATCATCTATCGGCGGGCTGAGAAACTCAATGCCACTCGAAATTAGACTGCAGAGAAGCTTTAAACTTTTCAAAGTAAGTCTAAAAACCTGGCTTTTTAAACAGGCTTTTTATAAGGCTTTCTATAGCGATCCCGGTGGCGTCGCGCACCGGGAGTCGCGCGCCGGAAGGGGCGCGACCTAAGGGGCCTGCCCCTTAGTGCGCCCCTTTGTGACCCCCAGGACCCAGGGCTCACAACGCTACATGCGTTTTCCACCCTCCTTATCTCTTTCTCTCCAGATCTCTTCAGACAACCAGACAAACAGAATAATTTGCATTCCATCAATCACCAAACTGCTAAATTCCCCCAGTACAGTCATCTAGACAGTCCCGCTAGCTTCCCATCCCGTCTCAGCACTCCTGAGCCTGCTCGAGCTCTCACCCAACGTGGTCCAGCACTCATCCTTCTCAGTACTCAACACACATCCCTCCAGCATTCTATCGGTTCCAACACTCATCCAGTGTGATCCAGCAACCATCCTTCTAAGCACTCAGCCCGCCAGCATTCTCTCTACCTGTTACAATGCTCATTCAGTGTGATCCAGTGTGAACTCATCCAGTGTGATCCAGCAGTCATCAAACCTCCCCAAACACTCATCTAACCCATTCAAACTCGCAACCACTCCTTTGTCGACACAGCAGTTTAGAATGACTTCGAGCTTTCTGATACCTATTCTTCAACACAACCTCCTCACCACAGGAAAAGCCAATATGCTACACCGACCTCGTAACTACTCATCCCTCATCCCAATCATGATTTCACCTCTCACCCAAATACTAGGCCTAACACTATTCTCCCTTACGCTCTTTAATGCACAATCCCTCACCAAAAAATCTCTGATTCTCAATGATTATCTCATGGACTCCAATCCGGACATTTGTGCCATAACAGAAACCTGGCTCAAACCAACGGATATTGCAATAATAAATCAACTCTCCACCTACCTCTATGATTTCTTCTCCCTCCCTCGTCTCAAAAAAAGGGGAGGGGGCATTCTTCTGGCAGCCAAAAAAGATCTGAGATTTTCCCAACTCCCAGCAACATCAGATTCTAAACTAGAAATAGGACTCTTCAAAACAGCCCAACTCCAAGTCCTACTTGTCTATGCCCCACCGGGCCTTCTTGAATCAGATGCTTCTCCCATAGCAGAAATAATTACAACACACTTGAATCTACTTGAACCCTACTCTCACTACCAACTGCGAGGCCTTTCTCACTGCACTCTCAGCCATGGGCTTCAAGCAGATCGTCAACAAGCCCACCCACAAAGCTGGCCACACTTTGGACCTCATCTTTGTAAACTCGGGGATCAATTACTCTTCCCCTCCTTCTTGTACTATAGTCCCGTGGCCAGATCACTCACTTATCACTGCCACTTTCACTATGACAGAAATCAGGAAGTCTTTCTCTTCACAATCCTCATTCCTCTACAGAAGACCCTGCTCTTCCGACGACCTGAGCAACCAGCTCGCTTCAGATCTTCCACACATTGACCTCTCTGATCCTAATTCAGCTATCCTTTCCTAGAGCAACATCACTGAGGCAATAGCAAACAAACTATGTCCTCTTTCTACAAAAAAACTAAACCCTAACCCCACAAAAAGACAACCATGGTTCACTAACAAACTTCGTAAACTCAAACAGAGACTAAGGCAGAAAGAGGGCAAATGGCGTAAGGCCCCTTGCCCCAACACTCTAGCCGCCTACAAACTAGCTCTCCATTTCTTCAGGAATTCTACCCTAAGATCTAAAAGGGACTACTATGCTCACAAAATCCATGACCTTGTCTTTGACGCGAAAGCTCTTTTTGCTTACGTATCTAACCTGATACAAATCAACACTCCAGATATCCCCAAAGATCTATCTCAATCCAAAGCTGACGAATTGGCTATTTTCTTCCAAGACAAAATATCTAACCTTCTAAAGCGATTGACCCCCAGCAATACTTCTCTCACTAATGCACTGCAGCTACTAAACAAAGAAACCTTCTTTGAATCGTTCAAACCCATCACGGCCTCTGAGATCCATTTATTACTGAAGAAAATGAAACCTTCCTCCCACCCCCTCGACCAAATACCAACTAAGCTCCTCTTACTAATACCGGACACCATCTCCAAAACACTGGCTGATGTCATCAATTGTTCTTTATCTCAGGGACTATTTCCAGATGACCTTAAACTTGCTTCTCTCAAACCGATTCTAAAGAAACCTAATCTAGACCCTAAAAACCCCAACAACTACCGCCCGATTTCCAATCTTTTATTTATTGCCAAGATCATGGAAAAACTTGTCAACACGCAACTTTCCAACTACATCGAAGATCACAAAATACTATACTCCTCCCAATACAGATTCCGTAAAGCATGAAGCACGGAAACCCTACTCATATCCCTCACAGACCACATCATCATGGGTCTTGACAAAGGCCAATCCTTTTTACTTATTCTCCTAGATCTTTCAGCTGCATTTGACACTGTCAACCACTTCATCCTCCTCAACCAATTGTCAAACATAGGAATAACAGGAACTGCATTATCCTGATTCAAAACATTCCTCAGTAATAGAGGCTACAAGGTTAAAATCCACAATAAAGAATCCTCCCGCTATACCTAATCTCTAGGAGTTCCGCGGGGTTCCTCCCTATCCCCCACGCTCTTCAACATATACCTTCTCCCGCTTTGCCAACTGCTAACCCGTTTGGAACTAACACACTTCCTTTACGCCGATGATGTGCAAATCTTGATTCCCATCAAAGAAACCATCACTAAAACACTTGAATTTTGGGAAACCTGCCTTCGAGAGATCAATCTCCTTCTCGCTAGTTTAAATCTGATATTGAATACTGCTAAGACAGAACTTCTTCTCATCTCCCCAGAAAATAGTAACCTCTCTGAGTCCTCCAAGCAACCTAGCCACCACCCAAACTGTTATGAATTGTCCTGCCCACGGGTCCCCCCGCGAGCAGGCACGGACTCACCACGCAGCTTCTTCACCGATGCGGCAGGATGCCGCCATCGGTCCGCCTACGCGGCCAGGAGGCCGCCCTGCTTGCTTCTTCGCTCCGCGGTCGGAGCCGCAGCCTCCCACGGGGCAGGTACGCCCCCGACGCAATCACCATCTTCGCGGCGTTTAGGCCGCAGCCCCTGGCTCGATTAGTGGCAGGGGCCGCCCCCGGGGCCTCCCGCAGCGGTTGGAGCCGCTGCCGACATCGGAGCCTGCCTCCCAGGCTCTCTCCTGCCTTCTCTGCGTCACCACGTGCAGACGCTGTGCAGGCCGCTGTCCATGGTCCTGGACAGCCCTGCCCCTGCTCCCTTAGACGTGCGGCCGCGTCTCTCTTCATCATTTAAAGGGCCAGACACAGGAAGTGTCTGGGCCCCACCTTAAGGACTATTTCCTGCTTGAGCCCTATAAAGGGCTGCTTCGCTCATTGTTCCTGGCCTTGCATCGTGTTCCAGTCTTCGCTCTGGAGGCTCTGGTCTGCCAGAGACTTTGTAAGGTCTTCATCGTGGAGCTCCTCACATTGATGTCATCTCGTCATGCTTCATTCCATGTTCCATGTCTTCGCCTGAGGTCCATGTCCAGGTGTCTTCAGTTTTCGCCCTGGTGTTCCTGCCTTCCTGGATGTTTCCTTCCTACGCCATGCCTCGTCTCTGCTCTTGAGCCTTCTGGTACTGGTAGGCCGGGAGTCCCTCAGATGCAGTATTCCTGGGTGGGCTGCCTGCCGGTGGATGGTTGTCCTGTGCTCCTGAGCCGTCTAGTCCTGTTGTGTCTTTCTGCGCTGTCCCGCTCCCGTCATGGTCCGCGACCAGCCTTGGGGCTGTGTAGGGCGCGTAACGGACAGGGTGGTCCGTGACTCAGTCCCGCGGGTGGCCTGAGTAGGGCACCCTGAGAGACACACTGTTCTGTTTCGGGATGTGAACCCTTGGTCCAGCGAAGAACGTACGTCCAGTCGCTGGAAGGCGAGGCCAAGTCTAGGTTTCTTATAAGATGGGAGGTCTGGAGATCTGGATGCAGGCGCCTCCTGCAGGTCGTGTGGTCCAGATAGCTGGCGCCTCCAGCAGGTCGTGGGATCAAAGGAAGATGTCTCCAACAGGTCATGGAAAGTAGAGCTGAGCTGGTGCCTCCAGCAGGTCGTGGGATCAGAGGAAGACATCTTCAACGGTTCGTGGAAAGTACTGCAGCGCGGCGCCTCCAACAGGTCGTTGGATCAGAGATATGAGCAGTCCAGACAAACAGAGTCTCAGGAACTCCTCAGTTGGTCCAGGAGTCGAGAGCCAGAGAACACCTCAGCCGGTCCAGGGGTCGAGAGCCAGAGAACACACCTCAGCCGGTCCAGGGGTCGAGAGCCAGAGAACACGCCTCAGCCGGTCCAGGGGTCGAGAGCCAGAGAACACACCTCAGCCAGTCAGGGATCAAATATAGAGAATCAGGCACAGGAACCAAGCGCAGGAACAACCAGGAGCCAAGAAGCCAAGGCAAGGTCTGAGATGCAGACCTTGCCTTAAATACTCTCACACAGCTGGAGCTTGCAGGAAGGAGCCACTCTATTTCCTGTAGAGGCTCCTTTAAGAATATCTTCTGCCGCGCACACGCGGCTCTAGGAGAACCCAGTGGGGGGTGGAGCCAGACGCGAACAGGAAGACAGCTGATGCCGCGGCCATGTTGGTGAGGCAGCTAGGACCGCCGCGGAACAACTCGCCGAAGCCACGCGGTTACCGCGAGCAGAGCGGTCTGCTGCCCCGGTGAGTGGCCGGCCCCGGACGTGGCTTGCCGCCACCGGTGGCCATAACACACATATTCCCTCTCTCTCACATACACAGACTCTATCTCCCTCACCGGTACATTATATGTGTGAGTGTGTGCATGCCTGAGAAAGCCTATATGTGACATGCAGGTTCTCACAGGCACACAAACACACAAGCATACAAGCTCTCACTCAGACCCATTCACAGGCACACAGGGTCTCACACAAACACACACACACATAGGTTTTCACACAGATACATGCACATACACACACACACACACACACACATAGACTCTCATACAGACACACAGGCTCTCACACAGACATACATACTGGCTGTCATACAGACATGCACACACATAGGCTCTCTCAGACACACACAGGATCTAATTCACTCAGACACACATACAAGCTCATATACATTCATAATTGGGCTGTTGTGGGATGAGCTGGATAAGGGCTAATATAGAAAGACATGATTTAATGGGACACAGTCAACATGGATTTACCCAAGGGAAGTCTTGCGTAACAAATCTGCTTCATTTTTTTGAAGGGGTTAATAAACATGTGGATAAAGGTGAACCTGTAGATGTAGTGTATTTGGATTTTCAGAAGGCGTATGACAAAGTCCCTCATGAGAGGCTTCTATGAAAACTAAAAAGTCATGGGATAGGAGGCGATGTCCTTTCATGGATTACAAACTGGTTAAAAGACAGGAAACAGAGAGTAGGATTAAATGGTCAATTTTCTCAGTGGAAAAGGGTAAACAGTGGAGTGCCTCAGGGATCTGTACTTGGACCGGTGCTTTTCAATATAGATATAAATGATCTGGAAAGGAATACGACGAGTGAGGTTATCAAATTTGCGGATGATACAAAATTATTCAGAGTAGTTAAATCACAAGCAGACTGTGATACATTACAGGAGGACCTTGCAAGACTGGAAGATTGGGCATCCAAATGGCAGATGAAATTTAATGTGGACAAGTGCAAGGTGTTGCATATAGGGAAAAATAACCCTTGCTGTAGTTACACGATGTTAGGTTCCATATTAGGAGCTACCACCCAGGAAAAAGATCTAGGCATCATAGTGGATAATACTTTAAAATCGTCGGCTCAGTGTGCTGCAGCAGCCAAAAAAGCAAATAGAATGTTAGGAATTATTGGGAAGGGAATGGTTAATAGAACGGAAAATGTCATAATGCCTCTGTATCGCTCCATGGTGAGACCGCACCTTGAATACTGTGTACAATTCTGGTCGCCGCATCTCAAAAAAGATATAGTTGCGAGGGAGAAGGTACAGAAAAGGGCAACCAAAATGATAAAGGGGATGGAACAGCTCCCCTATGAAGAAAGGCTGAAGAGGTTAGGGCTGTTCAGCTTGGAGAAGAGACGGCTAGGGGAGGATATGATAGAGGTCTTTAAGATCATGAGAGGTCTTGAATGAGTAGATGTAACTCTGTTATTTACACTTTCGAATAATAGAAGGACTAGGGGGCATTCCATGAAGTTAGCAAGTAGCACATTTAAGACTAATCGGAGAAAGTTCTTTTTCAGTCAACGCACAATAAAGCTCTGGAATTTGTTGCCAGAGGATGTGGTTAGTGCAGATAGTGTAGCTGGGTTCAAAAAAGGTTTGGATAAGTTCTTGGAGGAGAAGTCCATTAATGGCTATTAATCAATTATACTTAGGGACGGATTTTCAGAGCCCTGCTCGCGTAAATCCGCCCAAAACCGGGCGGATTTACGCGAGCAGGGCCCTGCGCACCGGGAAGTCTATTTTACATAGGCCTCCCGGCGCGCGCAGAGCCCCGGGACTCACGTAAGTCCCGGGGTTCTCCGAGGGGGGCGTGTCGGGGGCGGGCCCGGCCGTCGCGGCGTTTCGGGGGCGTGTCGGCAGCGTTTTGGGGGCGGGTACGGGGGCGTGGCTACGGCCCGGGGCGGTCTGGGGGCGTGGCCGCGCCCTCTGTACCCGCCCCCAGGTCGCGGCCCGGCGTGCAGGAGGCCCGCTGGCGCGCGGGGATTTACGCCTCCCGGAGGGAGGCGTAAATCCCCCGACAAAGGTAAGGGGGGGGTTTAGACAGGGCCGGGCGGGGGGGGGTTAGGTAGGGGAAGGGAAGGGAAGGTGAGGGGAGGGCAAAGGAAAGTTCCCTCCGAGGCCGCTCCGATTTCGGAGCGGCCTTGGAGGGAACGGGGGTAGGCTGCGCGGCTCGGCGCGCGCCGGCTATACAAAATCCATAGCCTTGCGCGCGCCGATCCAGGATTTTAGCAGATACGCGCGGCTCCGCGCGTATCTACTAAAATCCAGCGTACTTTTGTTTGCGCCTGGAGCGCAAACAAAAGTAGGCTATTCGCGCGCCTTTTAAAATCCGCCCCTTAGGGAATAGCCACTGCTATTAATTGCATCAGTAGCATGGGATCTTCTTAGTGTTTGGGTAATTACCAGGTTCTTGTGTCCTGGTTTTGGCCTCTGTTGGAAACAGGATGCTGGGCTTGTTGGATCCTTGGTCTGACCCAGCATGGCAATTTCTTATGTTCTTATATTCTTAAATATAGCCAGGTAAGCCAATTAGATGGATAACTATTATGTTATCCATCCAAATGCCTTTTGAATATGGACCTCTAGGTTTCTTAATAAGAAACATTTGATCTATTGATTTCTACATTCTTTTGTGTTTTAACTTCCTGGGTGGGTTTCTGGGACTGATGTAGCAAGGCTAAAGGGAGAGAGGGGGGTCGGAGAAGTGACGACACTGGTGAAGTACCTGAAGAGTAGTGGTACTAATGGGATGGCATAATAAGGAAACCAAGTTAATAGTGGTGGAGAGATCAAGGAGAAACTGCAGAAGTAACTGGAGGCAGTTGCTAGCTTACAGTGCTTTCTGATGAGCAGTGTAGCTCAGCTCTGAACACTCTATGATTGAGCGGTGCATCTTGGGATATATTCTAGCAAAGGTAGAGAAGGTGGGTGTAAGCATGGTGATCCTGGTACTTAGAAGCTAACTTTAAAAAAAATCATGAAAAATCCAACTGCATATTCTTGTAAGGTCAGAAGCACAATTTGTAAAATTCAAGTAAACTACTTTAACAGTATTCCTAGAAATAGAAAAAAAGATGTTCTAATATATTGAAGGCAGCAAAAGTGGTATATTGTGAGCAGTGCCAAATTAATTTGCAGGACTTTTTTCCCCGTTTTTGTTTTTCAGATGTACTTGTGTATGTATATATGATATAATTAGTGATTCTGATTTTAGATTTTAACTGATAAATCTTGCTAAAACACTCAAAGCAAAAAAAAAATAAAAATCAGTGGACAGTAGATTATATCAAGAACAGTTCCTGCAAATTACAAAAATGTACAAACAACAAAAATCAAGGAACACAATGACATCATCATATACAAAAAACTTTATTGACAAATATCTATTTATTATTTATAAATATCTATTTATTAAAAACAAGATCGAAAAAATGTTATCACCAAAAAATGTTATCACCAAAAAGTCCTTCTGTAGAAATAACAATACAAAACTGTGATTCATTCCCCAGTAGACGTGCATTCGTTTATAACGAATTAGGCAATTTCAACAAAATTGCCTAATTCGTTGTGGTTCAGGGGACCTGAACCACGAAACAGATTTTCCCCGAGCTTCGAGGAAAATTCGTTTTTCGGGTTAGTGCAGGGGGAGGGGCACATTTATTAAAAAAAACTAAAAAAACCCCACCCCAACCCTTCAATTTTACCTTCTTACACCCCCCCTACCATCCCGATCCCTCCCCAAGACTTACTAAAAGTTCCTGGTGGTCCAGCGGGGTCCCGCAAGTGATCTCTCCCTCCATGCCGTCGGGCTGTCGGGCCTGCTATGACTCAAAATGGTGCCGATAGCCTTGCCCTTACGAAGTCACAGGGGCTACCAGTGCCATTGGTCAGCCCCTGTCACATGGTAAGAGCACAAGATGGCGCCTGCCATCCATTGCTCCTACCATGTGACAGAGGCTGACCAATGGCACCGGTAGCCCCTGTGACATCGTAAGGGCAAGGCTATTGGTGCCATTTTGAATACTGGCAGCCAACGGCCCGAGTGGAGGAGATCTCTCCGGACCCCCGCTGGACCACCAGGGACTTTTGGCAAGTCTTGGGGGGGACTCCTAACCTCCCGGTAGCCCCTGTGACATCATAAGGGCAAAGCTATTGGTGCCATTTTGAGTCATAGCAGGTCCGACAGCCCGATGGCATGGAGGGAGAGATTGCTCGCGGGACCCCGCTGGACCACCAGGGATTTTTAGTAAGTCTTGGGGAGGGATCGGGATGGTGTGTGTGTGTGTGGGGGGGGTTTATAAGAAAGTAAATGTGAAGGGTTGGTGTGGGGGGTTTTTTCCGCTTCGCGGGTATTTTTCCGATTTGTGGTTTGTTTGTTTTTTATTCGTTTTTCCGGTTTCGGGTTCCAGTTTTGTTTTTGGCGGAAAACGAGTTTTCCCACAAAGTGCCCAAACTGAAACCCGACCCGAGCCAGAAAAACAAAGCTCATTTCTTTTCCCCAGGCAGTAATTAAACCGCTTGAGACATCCATGGTAGTTTAAATCAGACAGTTCAAAAGCATCGAGTTCAGCACATAAGGCAGCCAATAACTCAGTTCACAACCACATCAATGATACAAGATTGCAATTTTCTTAAAGTCCCACAGACAAGGTATTTCAAATTCATTACACACTTCTGAAAATACAGACAAGAAAAACATTGTTAGCAAACCCCCAGGTCCACCCCTTCAAAGAGGCCCAGCAATTCTGTGCATAACTGTCCCATTTGAAAATGCATGCGGCGCATGCAAGGCCCGGCCATACGCGTAACCCCCGTTTTTCACAGGTACAACGTTTTGAAAATCTACCCATAAGGGGTTTAGCGTGTCGATAACGCATGTCCAAATCTTCCTGAAACTAACAGCGCTCATCACATGCAAGGCTATCAGTCATTCGCCCCAGATGTCGTAAAAAAAAAATGCGCCCCATCCACATATTTTATGCTCTGAAAAAGTGTACAGAAAAGCAGAAAATACAGCTTTTCTGTACATCCTCCAAAGTTAGTATTGTGGTGATATTAAGTCTGAGGAACCAAAGGTAAAAAAAAAATATTTTTTTTTTAAAGTGTGCCGGCGTGTTAGGTTTTATGAGCGTCTGTTTTTCTAACCTGTGGCTGTGCACAGGTGTGTGTGTGTGTGTGTATATAAGAAAGAATAGAAAGTCTGTGCATCCCACTACTCTATGCCTCCTTTTAGTGCGACCCCTCAATTGAATGCTGTATCACACGCCCAAGAGAGGGGGCTACATGCGTATTGAAAGTGCAGGCGCTGAACGTTATTATAGTTTACAAACTCATCCAAGATAGTCATTTTCTTCCTGCATACCAAATTTAATGAATTTCTGTTCCTTTTTTGTAATATTATCGTGCCTTCAAACAGAAAGATGGGCAGATAGCATCAATTCCTTTTATATACATTTTTACATTTCATATGTTAGAAAGCAAAACAGGAGTGAAAGCATGCAGAGGCTTGGTTTTGGGAATGCTTTCCAACAGAACGGTATATGAGTGTTGGAGGGGCAGTAAAGGCATGTTGTGAAGGGGTATGAGGTATGTTATTTTGAGAGAATAGCTGTTTGCATGTAGGGTGTATGTTTGAAGATGCGTGTGGTGGCGTTGCGGGGTGCAATAGCTGTGTGAATTGAGATATATGTGGGGAAGTGGCTTGGAAGGCATCTTTTGGCATTATACTTCACCAATTGTGTCATTTGCTTTCCCTGTGTGTAGGGAAGGCAAGCAGAAGAATTTGTGGGGCATATATATTTGGTGTAGGAATGTGTAGTGTGCGTTATGGGGGGTGTATGTTGAAACTGTGGAGGTGGAGGATTTGATGATGCCATTTGGCCCCATCTGTCAGTTGCTTCAGTTAATTTCCCGTCTCTGTCTACCTTCAGTGCTCTGGGCTAAAGTCCTGGATGATGCCTTTGAAATGGAGTGCTGGTCAATATTCTGTAACCTCAATTTCCCCTAGAAAGCAGTTGAGATTTGTTTTGGAGGCTTGGCTCTCTAAAAATACTGACAATGTTTCTGATTTGAAAACCCATTTGAGATATTCATATGTTGTCACCTTAATGGTTCCATGGCAGGTACCGGATCGGCCTCCCTAGCGGCTGCTGCTAGCGCGTCCAGGCCCTGGTGTCCCGTGGCGGCAGTTGCCTGGCCTTTCACCGCACACCAGGCCTGACGCCAGAGCTTGGTGTCTTCGGCTGTGTTGGCCACGCCCCTACGCGCGTGTGCGCGAACCGTCCGGCCCCTTGTAGGGCCAAGGGTGGATCCTAGCTCCGCGGCATGCCCTGGTTGATTCCCTCTATATAAGGAAGACCTTGCATGAACTTCCTTGCCTTGGCAATCGGGTCGGCATTTGTGCTAGATTGTCACTGCGTTCTTGCTTGTCCCAGTCTTGTTCCTAGTCTCTTTCCAGGATCCTTCTGTTCCAGTTCTGTTCCTGCCTTGTTCCTGCTTCCTAGTATTCCAGCGTCCTTCTGTTCTTGTTTGTCTGTTCGTACCCCGGACTGTCTTACTGGTACTGACCTCAACTTGTCTGCCTGCCTGCTGCCTGCCTCCTGACTCCAGTGAAGTCCGTTCCTCGACTTGCCTGCCTGCTTGCTGCCTGCCTCCTGACTCCGGACCGTTCCTCGACCTGCCTGTCTGATGCCTGCTTCTTGACACCAGTCCGTTCCTTGAGCTGCCTGTCTGCTGCCTGCCTTCTGACCTCGGCCTACCTAAGACCTCGTCTGACCTCCGGAACCTGACCTCTGCTTGCTGACTACTCCGTGGACTCCATGGACTGACCCCTGGACTTCGACTTCTGTCTGCCTGACCACGTCCCTAGATTCTGGCTCTGTTCCTCGCCTTGTCATCACCGACGCTCTTCTGGTCCTCCTTGTTACATCGGACCTCCTGTCTCGAACCTGACCGCGCTCCCCTTCTGCTCGTGGGCACACTGGACTTCCACCTTCCCAGGAGACCCTGCAAGGCCCACCTAAGTCCAAGTGGCCCAGGTCCCTACAGGCTCCTCCCGGGGGGACCTCGGGCTTCCAGTGGTGAAGCTCATCCTAGCCTTTGTCTCCTCCAGTGCTCCGCCCCCTGGGGGCAGTTGCTTCCTGGTTCCCAACCAGGAGGCAGTTCTCCACTGCCTCAGGTCCACCCCTGAGTGCAACAGTTTAGTCTTCATCTTCATTTAGATTTTGAAAATGGAGAAAAATATGAACTGATTGACTTTGGCTGCATTTAGTATATGATTAAAAGTAACATGATGATTTCTTGGCAATGATGTAAAGAACAAAATAGTGCCATAATGGTAGAAGAGAAACAGAGAAGGGAAAAAGAAAGGAGGAAGAGACAAGGGTCTACCAATATTTTTGAAAGAAATGCAGGTGCAGCACCTTCACAGAGGGGTTTTCTCATCGGACAGAGGGTCCAAAATGTTCCTTATTCAATTCGGTACTTGTTAAAAACTGTTAAATAAAAAAACCTGGCCCTCCATACTCAGTTTATGGAAATGAAAAAAGTCTGAGAACTTGGTTTTCAGTTCTGTATGGATAATTGCAAGATCAACATCGCACTGTTGAATAGACTTGCTCCAGGCTTTTGTTACACTTGCCAAAGCACATATAGCAGGCTTTTGTTATGATAGAAGTTCTACTTTTAAGGTACACAGTTGGAAACTGGTAGAGGCACTGCGATTGAACTGCTGTTATTGTAAAGTAGTGGAGATAATGGGCATGGATAAGATGATAGCACAGCTAAACAAGAGAGAGCTGTTTTCTTCATATGAAGAGCTTCTTGCAAAGCATGCCAGGAAGAGAACAATTACAAGACAATCGGGCATTCATCATGGCAGGATAACCAAGTCCTTCCATATCCAAAGGCCTATGGGGAAGATTAGGTGTTGAGCGAGTTTACTTCCTCCTCTCTTTTTCCCTTTGGAGGTTTAATAAAAGTTCATATTATGTAAGGGTGAGGGGGACTGCTATAGATTATGGCCAATGGGCATTTTTATCTTTATTGGTTGTGAGTCACGCACCTTGTGCGATTGCTTCCTTCTCTGTGAATATGCTGCTAGAGTAGTAGTAGTAGAAGGGTTCTTGGAAGCTCGTGTTGTAGGTTAGGGTGGGGGTTTTTTTTGTCCTAAAAGATATCATCGCGACTTACTGAGGCTCCACTTTTCCAGCAAATGAATAACTTGCCATCAGAGCTGTCAGCAGAAGCAGACAGGAAGAACAATAGGCAAAGAGTGCACTGCCACTGAGGTCACTATAGCAGCGACAAAACTAAACTCCTATATGACTGCTCTGTTCACATCACATTGCAAAGTAGGGACAACTGGCGACAGGGCATGCTCTCCCCCTGGAGGCCATGCCATCAGAGGCAGACCCCTTCCTCCCCCTCCAGCCTGGTCACAGTCCTCCCTGGCATAGTCACTTTTTTTTTTTCTGTACCTCACCAGGGATCTGTGCCATAAAAGTCCTGCTACTTGTGACTGCATCTGCTTTTGGATAATATGTAACTAAAAGATTTTATTTAAAAGATATAATGCTGGTTATCTTTACAATGTTTAAGGTTCAGAGTTTGACTTGTGAAAACTGCTTGCTTCTTTTATGGCTATACTAGCCATTAAGCCCGTAACAACACACAGCACTGAAACTCGAATGCATATCCATTTTTTGTTCCCTGATTGGGCTGCCAGCATGACCCTCCTTCAGGATCATTCATGCCCCTCTGGAGAGCCTAACCTCCAGTTTGCCCACCCCCTGATTTAGAGACAAGGAACATAAGTTGCAGAAGACGGATTGTTGCTGTGTGATTTAGGATGTTCAGATAGCTGAAAAGGAAGCACATTCATATCAGGTTGCTCTGAAAAGAATATGTTTGATGCCAAAGCTACAGAAATTGGCAACAAGCCTCACATGTAGTACAGAAGTCTCCATTGCCGTTTGGAATGTCACAAGACTCAGTATTGTCATCCTCTATTCTTTAATATTTTTTTGTCAACATTAGCAACCTTAATACAGGATTGCGGGTTTCGTCCATTTTTTTACGTGGATGATTTTCAAATTACTGTCTTGTGAACATCAAACTGGCCTTGGATTTATCTGTTTTTAATCAATGTCTTGGTCGGGTTCCTGGCTAAAGTACCGAGGTTTACAGGTTACTCCATCAAAATCAGAGGTTATGTGGTTTAAATCTCCTGTCATTCCAGCTATTGATGGTACACCGATTCCTTTAAAATTGGAAAAGATATTTTTGGGGATCAGCTTGATTCCAGACTTTCTGTGAATATGTACATTTATGCAATACTTAAGAAATATATTTTTATTTGCATTATAGTCGTCATTCGTGTCCGAGCCATTACACTTAAAATTATCAGTGCATGCTTTTGTTATATCTAAAATGGACTACTGCAACTCATTGGGGCGGATTTTCAGAGCCCTGCTCGCCGGTGCGCCTATGTTCAATAGGCCTACCGGCGCGCGCAGACCCCAGGACTCGCGTAAGTCCCGGGGTTTGGCGAGGGGGGCGGGCCCGGTCGGCGCGGCGTTTTGGGGGCGTGTCGGCAGCGTTTTGGGGGCGGGCCCGGGGGCGTGGTTACGGCCCGGGGCGTGGCCGCGCCCTCCGTACCCACCCCCAGGTCGCGTCCCGGCGCGCTAGCGACCTGGGGGTGGGTACGGAGGGCGCGGCCACGCCCCCGGTCCGCCCCGGGCCGTAACCATGCCCCCGGGCCCGCCCCCAAAACGCTGCCGACACGCCCCCAAAACGCCGCGCCGACCGGGCCCGCCCCCCGACACGCCTCCCTCGCCAAACCCCGGGACTTACGCGAGTCCCGGGGTCTGCGCGCGCCGGTAGGCCTATTGAACATAGGCGCACCGGCGAGCAGGGCTCTGAAAATCCGCCCCAATGAGTTGCAGTAGTCCATTTTAGATATAACAAAAGCCTCCGGGAGGCGTAAATCCCCCGACAAAGGTAAGGGGGTGTTTAGACAGGGCCGGGCGGGTGGGTTAGGTAGGGGAAGGGAGGGGAAGGTGAGGGGAGGGCAAAAGAAAGTTCCCTCCGAGGCCGCTCCGATTTCGGAGCGCCCTCGGAGGGAACGGGGGAAGGCTGCGCGGCTCGGCGCGTGCCGGCTATACGGAATCGATAGCCTTGCGCGCGCCGATCCAGGATTTTAGCGGATACACGCGGATACGCGCGTATCTACTAAAATCCCTCGTACTTTTGCTTGCGCCTGATGCGCCAGCAAAAGTACGCCAATTCGCGCGGTTTGAAAATCTACCCCATTATTTTTAGGTTTACCTAATTGTTGTGTTTGTGGCATTGTGTCGACCCTTAGTCGCAGTGGAGATGACTCCTCCCACTGGGAGGGGTCCTGTGGGGAACCACAATGATAGGCTAACCTCAGAGAGCAGATACTTGTAGGTGGAAAGCTTTATTGTACTGCTGTAGATAGATGGTATGAGGCAGGAAGGGAAGGCACTGAAGTCTGCAAGGTGCCAATATGTTCAGACAGTCTCAGATGTAGAAGTCTCACCCAGATGTTCAAGAGAGCTAGGAACCCGCAGTGCGGGCAAGGCTGAACCTGGTGGGTGGAGTTGGAGAACTGGATCTTAGAGGTACTCACAGGCGCGTAGTGCGGCATCTTCCTGGAAATGATGATGGTGGGACTGAAGGTCCGTGGTGCAGGATACACAGACTGGTAGGCCCTCGAGGAGCGAGTACCCGATAGTCTAGAAGATCCTGAAATAAATATATATATATAGAGAGAGAGAAACCCCCGAGGAGCAGTTGTCTAGTTAGTAGAAACCCCGAAGGGTGGTTGGAAGTGAGAGACCCCTGAGGAGCGGGTGCCTAGAGCTTCATAAGGAGTGAGATCCCTGGAGTGTAGCGAGGCATCTAAGCGAGCAGCTTAGAGCGGTCAGAGTAGCTTAAACCGAAGTTCTTGCTATCTCAATGATGGTAGCATAGTGGAGGCTTTAAATACCCGGAAGTATCGACATCATGCGGTGGGGACGCCCTCGAGGTTCCCGCCATGATGTGTATTTGAGCGAAGGCAACATGCGCGTGCATGCCCTAGGAGGCCACTGTAAGGAGCATGGCGGACTGGGACGCCCACACTGAGATGGAGATGCCGAGGGTTCGGCACTCGGCACTGGAGGCAGCCATCTTGCCCAAGGAGGAGGAAAAGGGAAGAAAAGAGGTAAGGTAGAGCGGTCGCAGCTATCTGCAATTGACAGATGCAACAGTACCCCCCTTCAAAGGGCCCCTTCCAAGACCTCTTCCAGTTGGTCTGGGTTTTTGTGGGTGTGCCAGGTGGAATTGACATACCATGTCCTTGTCTTTGATGTTGGCCAGCGGTTCCCATGAGTTCTCTTGGGTCATAGTTCTCCCATGAGATGAGATACTCCCATGTCTTGCCTCTCTTACGGACATCCAAGATGTCATCCATGGCATATTCGATGCCGTCCTCAGTGTCCAGACTAGTAGGTTCTGTGGTATTTTTGGAGAACTCAGAAAGCATCACGGGTTTTAATAGAGAGACATGGAATGCATTGTGTATCTTCATTGATAGAGGTAGTCTCAGACTGTACGTCAGATTCCTTAATCACCGAAGGATAGCAAAGGGTCCAACATAGTGAGGTGCAAAACGTGCTGAACGAAGTTTAAGGTGAAGATATTTGGTACTTAACCAGACTTTGTCTCCAGGCTGAAACTGTGGTGCCTTTCGATGATGAGCATTGTAGGTTCTTTTTGCCTTTTGTCTTGCTTTGAGGAGAAGCTCCTTCGTTTGCCTCCAAAGTTGGGATAACTCTTCTGTGGTGGTCTGCATGGCAGGGGAAGCCACTGATAGTGGAATTGGCAGAGGAGACAGCGGTTGTCATCCATAGATGAGCTGGAAGGGAGAAGATCCCGTAGAGGTAACAGGGTGCGAGTTGATAGCAAATTCTGTCCAAGGCAGTAATTCAGCCCAGTCGTTCTGTCTAGAATTGACATAGGACCGCAGGAATTTTTTCAGTGTTCTATTCATATGCTCAGTCTGACTGTTAGACTGAGGATGGTAGGCGGAGGTTAAATCCAAGGCGATGTCAAATTTTTTACATAAAGCTCTCCAAAACTTTGCAGTAAATTGCACTCCTCTGTCGGATAGGATATGCTTAGGCATCCCATGAAGATGGAAGATGTGTTTAATAAAGAGTTTTGCTAACTGTGTAACAGAGGGTAATCCTGGTAATGCTACAAAATGTGCCATTTTGGAGAAGCGGTCAACAGTGACCCAAATGGTGCTGTTTCCATTAGATGGTGGCAGGTCTACCACGAAATCGGTAGCTATATGTGTCCAGGGTTCGTCCAGCAATGGAGGAGACTGTAACAAACCCCAAGGATGTCCGGCTGGTGGTTTTTGCTTGGCACAGACAGCACAGGAACCTACATAAGCTTGTACGTCCTTTTTCATGGTTGGCCACCAATAGTACCTTTGTAATATAGATAGGGTATGAATCTGTCCAGGATGGCCTGCCAGTCGAGAATCGTGTGCCAACTTCAACAGTTTCTTCCTTAGATTTCTGGCCACCACCGTGGCCAGAAATCTAAGGAAGCGGTCCTCGCAGCCACCGCATGAGTGGCTGCGAGGACCACTCTTTCGGGATCAATGATGTGACGGGGTTCATCTGGCACATCCTGAGGGGAGAAGGATCATGACAAGGCATCAGCCTGCGTGTTCTTCTCTCCCTGACAGTACTTCAGAAGGAAGTCAAATTTGTTAAAGAACAGAGACCATCTTGCTTGACGGTGGTTGAGTCGTTGAGCATGTCTGAGGTACTCCAAATTCTTGTGATTGGTGTGCCCTTCTAGCCAAGGATGCCACTCTTCAAAAGCCAGCTTGATTGCGAGTAGCTCTTTGTCTCCGATTCCATAATTTCTTTCGGCAGGCGAGAACTGCCCTGAGATGAAGGAGCAAGGATGGAGCACATTAGATTTGCTATACTGACTTAGAACCGCTCCTACACCAAAGTCTGATGCGTCGACCTTGACGATGAATGGACGATGTCGATCAGGATGGCGGAGGCATGGCTTCTTTTGAAAAGCCTCTTTGAGCATCAGAAAGGCTGATATGGCTTCTGGAGACCAATTGGTGGGATTGGCTCCCTTCTTGGTCATAGCAGTTAGAGGAACTGTCAATGATGAGAGGTTTTTAATAAAGGATCGATAGTAATTGGTGAAGCCCAAGAAGCGGCGCAGAGCCTTCAGGCCTGTAGGTTGAGGCCAGTCCCGGATACTCTCTAATTTCTTGGGGTCCATCTGCAACCCGTTCTTAAAACAATGTATCCCAGGAAGGGTGCAGACTCTTTGTGGAATTCGCACTTTTCAAGCTTTGCGTATAGGTGGTACTCACGCAGGCGTCTTAAGACTTTCTTAACATCCTCCTGATGAGTTTGCAGATCTTGAGAGAAGATCAATATATCATTGAGATATACTACTACACATTGATAAAGTAAGTCCTGTAAGATGTCGATCATCATATTTTGAAAGACTGCAGGTGCGTTACTCAAACCGAAGGGCATGACGAGATATTTGAAGTGTCCATCGCGGGTGTTAAAAGCAGTCTTCCATTCGTCTCCTTCATGAAATCGCACCAAGTTGTAAACTCCTTTAAGGTCTAATTTGGAGAATATCTTGGCTCCTTGGAGCCTGTCGAACAGTTCCGAAATTAAGGGCAGGGGGTACCTGTCCTTGATGGTAATCTCATTCAGAGCCCTGTAATCGATGCAGGGGCATAAGGGGCCATCTTTCTTCCCTACGAATAGAAGTCTGCATCAGCAGCAGATTTGGAGGGTCTGATGAATCCCTTTTGTAGGTTCTCTTGTATGTAGGTGGACATAGCTTTAGTCTCAACTACTGAAAGAGGATAAACTCTTCCTTTGGGAGGTTCTGAATTAGGCTTCAGATTTATGGCGCAGTCAAATACTCTGTGCGGTGGACGTACATCAGTTGCTTGTTTTGAGAAAACATCCTGGAAGGAGGCGTATTGAGGAGGTAAGCCAGGTAATGATGGTGTGGTGGGCACGCAAATGAATGGCAAAACCTCCGTGAGGCACCGACCATGATAGTCAGGCCCCCACCGGGATAGTTCCAATTTGGCCCAATTAAATTATGGCATATGATCTTGAAGCCAAGGCAGTCCCAATTCCACTGGATGCATGGCCTTTTCCAATACTAGAAATGAGATGAATTCAGAGTGTAAAGCTCCAGTGCGCAGGCCAATGGCCTGGGTAGTCAATGAAACTATGCTAGGAAGTGGTTCTCCATGGATAGAGGACAATAGCAGAGGCTTAGCTATTGGTGTGGTAGGAATCCATAGATGTTCAACTAAAGTGCTTCAAAATAAAATTACCTCCGGCACCGGAGTCAATGAAAGCGAGAGTCTGAAATTCAAGGCCCCGCAGAGTAGAGACACTAGTAGGGATAAGGGACGAGTAGGAGAGGTAAGGCCCATGAGAAGTCCTCCTGCAGATCCTAGGCCCGTCAGTTTCCCGGACAAATGGGACAGGTTTGGACTGCGCGGCCCGATTGGCCACAATACATGCATTTGCAAAAATGTCTCTCCTTGGAAGTTAAACAGCTTCGGCCTAGTTGCGTAGGCTCTTCCTCTACTAAGGACGCAGATGGTAAGCTGGAGGCAATAGGCACAGGTTTAGGACGGTTAGCCTCCACCGTAGACTTTCGTGGATTCTTAGCCTCTTGAGTTCGGTCGCGGATGCGGCGGTCAATTCTCCCAGCCAGTTCCATCAAGGACTCAAGGGTATCAGGCAAATCATGAGCCACTAATTCATCTTTTAAGCGAGACCCTCCATAAATATGGCACGCAGGCATCCAGTGTCCCAATGCAGTTCGGATGCTAAGGTCTTGAATTTGATTGTAAAGTCTGTAAGAGGCTTGTTACCTTACTGGAGATTGAGCAAAGCAGATCCAGTAACAGTTTGGTGAGCCGGGTCATCAAAGACAGACTTGAATAGTTTTAGAAATCCTGATAGGTCATTCAAGATAGGATCTTCACGTTCCCATAATGGTGAAGCCCAAGCCAATGCTCGTCCTTCTAAAAACAATAGGATGTAGGTGGTCTTGGAAGCTTCAGTGTGAAAGAGGGTAAGCTGTAATGAAAAATGCATGCTGCATTGATTAACAAACCCTCTACATATTTTGGCTTTACCCATAAAGCGGGTAGGTGTGGATAAGGGTACAGTGGTCTTGAGGGTTACCACTGGAGACAGCAATTCTTTAACAGGAGTTGCTGAAGAACTCAGTTGAGCATGTAACTGATTGAAGGCAGTAGCTAGGCTCGCCAAAGACTTTTGTTATTCCGTGATCTGCTGGGCTAGGCCAGGAATGGCCTGCAGGGCCGCAAGCTGAACCGAGTCCATGGAGTTAGCAATCTGTTGTGTTTGTGGCATTGTGTGGACCCTTAGTCATAGTGGAGATGACTCCTCCCATGGGAAGGGGCCCCATGGGGAACCACAGTGATTGGCTAACCTCAGAGAGCAGACACTTGTAGGTGGAACGTTTTATTGTACTGCTGTAGCTAGATGGTATGAGGCAGGAAGGTAAGGCATTGAAGGCCACAAGGTGCCAATACGTTCAGACAGTCTCAGATGTAGAAGTCTCAACCAGATGTTCAAAATAGCTAGGAACCCACAGTGCGGGCAAGGCCGAGCCTGGTGGGTGGAGTTGGAGCACCGGATTGTAGAGGTACTCACAGGAGCGTAGTCCGGCGTCTTCCTGGAAATGATGATGGTGGGACCGAAGATCCATGGTGCAGGATACACAGACTGGTAGGCCCTCAAGGAGCAAGTACCCGATAGTCTAGAAGATCCTGAAATAAATAGAGAGAGAGAGAGACCCCTGAGGAGCGGTTGTCTAGATAGTAGAAACCCCGAAGGGTGGTTGGAAGCAAGAGACCCCCGAGGAGCAAGTGCCTAGAGCTTCGTAAGGAACCAGATCCCTGGAGTGTAGCAAGGCATCTAAACAAGCAGCTTAGAGCGGTCAGAGTAGCTTAAACCGAAGTCCTTGCTAACTCAATGATGGTAGCGTAGTGGAGGCTTTAAATACCTGGAGGTATCGATGTCATGCGGTGGAGAGACCCCCGAGGTTCCCGCCATGATGTGCATTTGAGCGTAGGCAACCTGCGTGCACGCCCTAGGAGGCCACGGGAAGGAGCATGGTGGACTGGAATGCCCATGCTGAGTTGGAGACGCCGAGGGTTTTGGCACTCAGCACCAGAGGCAGCCATCTTGCCCAAGGAGGAGGAAAAGGGAAGAAAAGAGGTAAGGCAGAGCGGTCGCAGCCATCTGTGACCGACGGATGCAACACTAATTATCAGTTGAAATGGTTCCAGTTTCTTCAAATTACTGCAGCAAGGATAATTTTTGGCCTTCATAAATTCGATCATATCACTCCAGTTCTGTATCATTTACATTAGTTACCGGTTTCTTATCATATTAGATTTAAAATGTTATGTCTAACTTTTCGTGCTCTGATTTGATCTGCCATTATGTTTATCAAAAATGTTAGTTCCATATACTCCTACACATACTTTCTGTTCCTCTCAAATGGGTTTACTTCATGTTCCTCCACCTTCAGTAATTTTATTAGATTCATCAACAAGAGAGTCTCCTTTTAGTTAACAGGCACCAAGTTTGTGGAATTCTCTGCCTAACAAAATTCATATGGAAACAGATTATTTATGGTTAGAAAGGCTATAAAAAGTTATTTTTTTAAATCAAGTTTATCATGAGTTAATTTAATATAGGATTCATTAAATATTGTATTTATTTACTATTCTTAGTTTTTCTTTTATTATAATTGGTTTTTCAGTGATTTTATAAGAATACTAGCTGTACCTGGCCACGCGTTGCCATGGCTCACTCTGGTTTAATTTCACAATGCGCATTAGCTCTGCTCCGGCCGTCCCAACTCCCTCCCCCCCTTCCCCGGCGGTGGATGGACTGGCTCGGCAACTCTTTTACCCATTCCTCCTCCTGTGTGTAACTGTCCGGCAGTCCCTACTCCCTCCCCCCTTCCCCAGCGGCGGAGGAAAGGGCTGAGCCATTTCTTAGAGCGGCGACTCATCTGCCCTTTTCTCCTCCCCTCTGTGACACCCAGCATGTAGCTCAGAGCTCTATGGTCCGCACATGCGCGGTAGAGCTGCTCTCTACTACGTATTTGCGGTCCATCGGTCACAGCCCATTTATACTGTAGACAGCTGTGTTGCTTTTACGTCTAACAGATGGCACTGTTTTTCCCAAAAAGCATGTTTTTACCTGTCACAGGTGTGACATCTATATAATATAGGTATATAAAAACATGCTTGAAATCGAATGCAATGTTGTGTTAAAATTTCAAAGCAATCGGTGAAGAACTTTCGGAGATATAAGATTTTGAACAAACGAACATTTACATTTTTATTTATATAGATAAGTACATAAGAAATTGCCATGCTGGGTCAAACCAAGGGTCCATCAAGCCTAGCATCCTGTTTCCAACAGAGGCCAAACCAGGCCACAAGAACCTGGCAACTACCCAAACACCAAAAAGATCCCATGCTACTGACGCAATTAATAGCAGTGGCTATTCCCTAAGTAAACTTGATTAATAGCAGTTAATGGACTTCTCCTCCAAGAACTTATCCAAACCTTTTTTGAACCCAGCTACACTAACTGCACTAGCCACATACTCTGGCAACACATTCCTGAGTGAAAAATAATGTTCTCCGATTAGTCTTAAATGTACTACTTGCTAACTTCATGGAATGCCCCCATAGTCCTTCTATTATCCGAAAGTGTAAATATCCGATTCAAATCTACTCGTTCAAGACCTCTCATAATTTTAAAGACCTCTATCATATCTCCCCTCAGCCGTCTCTTCTCCAAGCTGAACAGCCCTAACTTCTTCAGCCTTTCCTCATAGGGGAGCTGTTCCATCCCCTTTATCATTGTGGTTGCCCTTCTCTGTACCTTCTCCATCACAACTATATCTTTTTTGAGATGTGGCGACCAGAATTGTACACAGTATTCAAGGTGCGGTTTCACCATAGAGCGATACAGAGGCATTATGACATTTTCTGTTTTATTAACCATTCCCTTCCTAATAATTTCTAACATTCTGTTTGATTTTTTGACTGCTACAGCACACTGAGCTGATCATTTTAAAGTATTATCCACTATGATGCTTAGATCTTTTTCCTGGGTGTAGCTCCTAATATGGAACCTAACATCGTGTAACTACAGCAAGGGTTATTTTTCCCTATGTGCAACACCTTGCACTTGTTCACATTACATTTCATCTGCCATTTGGATGCCCAATCTTCCAGTCTTGAAAGGTCCTCTTGTAATTTATCACATTCCACTTGTGATTTAACTAGTCTGAATAATTTTGTATCGTCCGCAAATTTGATAACCTCACTCGTCGTATTCCTTTCCAGATCATTTATATATATATTGAAAAGCACCGGTCCAAGTACAGATCCCTGAGGCACTCCACTGTTTATCCTTTTCCACTCAGAAAATTGACCATTTAATCCTACTCTCTGTTTCCTGTCTTTTAACCAGTTTGTAATCCACGAAAGGACATCACCTCCTATCTCATGACTTTTTAGTTTTCTTAGAAGCCTCTCATGAGGGACTTTGTCAAACACCTTCTGAAAATCCAAATACACTACATATGCCTGTTCACCTTTATCCACATGCTTATTAACCACTTCAAAAAAATGAAGCAGATTTGTTAGGCAAGACTTCCCTTGGGTAAATCCATGTTGACTGTGTTTCATTCAACCTTGTCTTTCTATATGCTCTCTACGATTTTCATCTTTAGAATAGTTTCCACTATTTTTCCCGGCACTGAAGTCAGGCTCACTGGTCTATAGTTACCTAGATCACCCCTGGAGCCCTTTTTAAATATTGGGGTTACATTGGCCACCCTCCAGTCTTCAGATACAATGGATGATTTTAATGATAGGTTGCAAATTTTAACTAATAGATCAGAAATTTCATTTTTTAGTTCCTGCTAGTATTGTTGTCTAGCTCTGTTTTGGTTGTTATCTTGTATGTTGGAGCAAACTGTTTTATGTTTTTATGATTTTTTTATGTTTGCTAAATTTTGTATGTAGAATTTCTATTTTGTTTTACCACCCGGATAACATATTTGACAGGTGGAATATAAAATTGTAATACATGAAATGAAATGAAAAATCCTGTGTCTAACAATCAGTCAAAAAGTTGTGAAATATTTAAATATGTGAGCATGAAAGAGTTGAGCATCTCCCAGTACTGTAGCTTCATTTTGCATTTGGAAGGTGCTTGGTGAAAACCTGGCTGTTTCAACAGGCCTTTCATGCTTAAATCTCTTACCATTTCTGTTGTGGGTTTTCTTAAGATTTTGAGATGTTTATCTTTTCAAGTTTTAAATTTTATTTTTGTGTTAAAGATTATTTTTATGATTTTTATTATAGACTAGCTGTACCCGGCCACATGTTGCCGTGGCTCAGTCTGGTTTAATTTCACAATGCGCATTAGCTCTGCTCTGGCCGTCCCAACTCCCTGCCCCCTTCCCCAGCGGCGGAGGAACGGGCTGAGCCGTTTCTTGGAGCACGTTGCCGTGGCTCAGTCTGGTTTAATTTCACAATGCGCATTAGCTCTGCTCTAGCTGTCCCAACTCCCTCCCCCCCTTCCCCGGTGGTGGACGGACTGGCTCGGCGATGCTTTTACCCTTTCCTCCTCCTGTGTGTAACTGTCCGGCAGTCCCTACTCCCTCCCCCCTTCCCCAGCGGCGGAGGAATGGGCTGAGCCGTTTCTCGGAGCGGCAACTCGTCTGCCCTTTTCTCCCCTCTGTGACACCCAGCACGTAGCGCAGAGCTCTATGGTCCACACAAGCGCAGTAGAGCTGCTCTCTACTGCGCATTTGCAGTCCGTCCGTCAGAGATAGCGTGTGTTGCTTTTACTTCCAACAGATGGCACTGTTTTTCCCAAAAAGTATGTTTTTACCTGTCACAGGTGTGACATCTTTATAATATAGGTATATAAAAACACTCGCGAAATTGAATGCAACGTTGTGTCAAAATTTCAAAGCAATGGGTGAAGAACTTTCGGAGATTTAAGATTTTGAACAAACGAGCATTTACATTTTTATTTATATAGATTGTTGTATTTGCCTTGAGCACTTTTAGAGGAAAGGTGAATTATAAATTGGAAATGAAAAAAAAGAAATAAGTAAAAAGAAAACCGAGCCTTTATTCTTTTTACTTAAAAACCAGGCGAAGCCTGAATGATCAGGAACTCAAGAGCTGGAAGCTCCATTGGTTTTTCAGTCACTTAAGCAGTTTGGTATTCACTCATAATCTTTGAGACCAGAAACAGATCAGACTTTCAGGATATCCCTTATGAATAGTGAAACAAAGGGAAGTGATCGGTGTATAAAGGGATTCTTTATTGGAACTTGCCCGACTCTGGCCGAGTTTCGCTCACACAGGAGCTGCCTCAGGGGCTGCTACAAAAACAATATTAATTAAAAATTTCACATTAAAAAATTGAAAACAACCACACATATACATGGAACAAATTAACATAGATGTATGTCAATACATGTAATGTGTCACAAAATTATAAAGAAAATAATAATAAAAATAAAAAATAATAATTTAAGAAAATGTAAAAACCACTCAGTTTGGGCACCTAGGTGCCCGATTTGTATTGAAATTTCCCTGTAAATGTTGCATAAGTTACAAAGGGAATAATTATGTTTTCTTTGACCTTAATCAGTTGAGGGATTTTTTGGTAGGCCACCCCGTAGAAATGCCTACAGTGTAACTGACTAAATTTAAGCGCTTGATCACCTACCTAATTCCTAAAATTGTATGTTAGTAAAATATGTTTATCTTGTTCATTTTACTTATTGCCCCGAATTCTTATATTTAGGAATGTTTATGGAAGGTAATCGTTTTCAAACAGAATGGAATGTTGTGTATTCCAGAATATGTACCGTATTTCATTAAGAAACTTTCATGATGTAATTGTGAAATTTTGAAAATAGAAAAAAAACAAAAAAAACCACTCAGTTGTGTGCGCATAATCTATATAAATAAAAATGTTAAATAGTTTGGACAAAATCGCAAATCTCAGAAACCACTGAACCGATTGCTTTCAAATTTGGACACAACAATCATTTCGCATACAGAAAGGTTCTTCTGTACTTACATTGCAGATATGTCACACCTGTGACAGGTAAAATAGGTTTAAAACATTTTTCCAGAAAAGAGCGACATCTGCTGGACGTAAGCGCCATCTGTTACACCTTACACTAACACACGCTACACTAATCATTTCGCCAGTCCAGGTCCACATTTCACTTCCATTTTAACACATTCGCGCACTTTTTTCGCCGGAAGATAACTATTGCCTTTACAGATAAAATACACCCACCACCCTCCTCACAGCCCCCACACACATGCCAAATTTATTTACTTCCCAGGCCCTCACAACACACACAAAACCTGACAGTCCGGGAGGCTCCAGCGGGGGGCAAGGACCGGTCCGGGACACATCTCCTGCACTACAGCCGTCGGCTGCCAGCAATCAACATAGCGCCGACGGCCCTTTCCCTTACTATGCCACTCGGGGACACCAATGGCGGCAGTAGCCCATATGACATAGAAAGGGCGAGGGCCCCTCGGCGCCATTTTCAGGACTGGCAGCCGGGGGACCTTTGCCCTTACTATGTCAGAGGACCTACCGCTGCCATTGCTCCACTCCACTGACATAGTAAGGGCAAAGGTCCGCCGGAACCCGTTTCAGTGCTCACGGCCGACGGACCAATGCCAATACATCACTTCCGGAACGCTCCTGAATGCCCGCTCCACCGACTGACATTTTTATCAGATCTTGGGGGGTCTGGAGGGTGGGGGGTGGTGATGAATTTATTGCGAACATCATGGGGAGGGGTCACGAGGGGGGGCAGGTTTCATTCATTCAGCAACTCTGGGGGGGGGGGCAGGGAGTGGGCTACTGTTTTTCGCATGGCTGGGGGAGGGGGGGCAGGAGAGTGTGGGGTGGTTAGTTTAAGATAACTTTTCTCATAGGGTTGTTTTTTGGGGGAAGGGGGAGGTTCACACACAAATACATACACTAAACTTGCACGATCTCGGGAACGCACCAAAATAGCCCTCCCCAGACCACAAAACAAATTTGGAAGTGCAAATTTGGTTAGACACTCCCCTATTTGGCTACATAATGCCCACAGACGCCCAGGGCAGACCACACGTAGCACCAACAATTTTATTTTCCCAGGTCTTGGGAGGGGGCAGGAGGGTGGGGGGTTATAATTTGATTTAAAGGGTTGGGATTGGGGTTTGGTTTTTTTGGGGGTGGGGGGGGTTCCCACAGAAATAGAAAGACAAAGGTTTTCTGATCTGAAGGGTAGGCAGTAGGCGGGGGGAGGTGACAATGAGGGGAGGGAGAATGAGGGGGGAGGTGAGTGTCAGGGGAGGGAGAATGAGGGGAGAGGTGAGTGTGAGGGGAGAGAGTTGGAGTGGGGACAGGGGAGGGAAGGGGGGGTGAGTGACCAAGGGGGAGGAGGATGAGTGACTGAGGTAAATGAGTAAGGGGAAGGAGGAGGGAGGGTAAAGAACCTGACTCTGCCACTGCAATGCGTGGCCGGGTACCGCTAGTTTAACAATATATAGAACATACAAGCATTTATGAAATTAGAATGAGATATATGGACATCTGTGCGTGAGCACTGTGGAGAAGTGAATCGGCTTAAAGCCGTGTTGTGCAGTTTTTATATATGTGTGTTTGAGACCAGTGGACATAGATTCTAGGGATGTGAATCGTTTTTCAACGATTAAAATTATCGTCCGATAATTTTAATATCGTCTTAAATCGTTAAAGAACACGATACAATAGGAATTCTAATGATTTATTGTTAAAAATCGTTAAATCGGGTTAGTGCACACTAACTCCCGTTAGTGCGCACTAACCGGGAGTTAGTGTGCACTAACCATTGTTAGTGCGCACTAACAGAAAATGATACAAATTGACACTTTCAGGTCAGTTAAGGTCAGTTTAGGAATGAATATGTATTCCTATTGGCTGGCTGCCCTCTTATTTATCGATGTTACCAAGGTTCCCACTGAGGTGATGGTTGGGGGGATGGGAAATGGAAACGGTTGGTAGCTTGACAAAAAAAGTAATGTGATCAGTCAATGTGACTAGAACTTGTGCCCTATCCTTGATACTGGGAGTGTTGTGATCTTCCTGCACACAGTGCCCTATCTCTGATACTGGGAGTGTTGTGATCTTCCTGCATGCAGTGCCCTATCCCTAATACCGGGAGTGTTGTGATCTTCCTGCACACAGTGCCCTATCCCTGATACTGGGAGTGTTGTGATCTTCCTGCACACAGTGCCCTAACCCTAATACCGGGAGTGTTGTGATCTTCCTGCACACAGTGCCCTAACCCTGATACCGGGAATGTTGTGATCTTCCTGCACACAGTGCCCTAACCCTAATACCGGGAGTGTTGTGATCTTCCTGCACACAGTGCCCTAACCCTGATACCAGGGGTGTTGTGATCTTCCTGCACTGAGCAGGGATACGGCACTGCGTGCAGGAAGATCACAACACTCCCGGTATCAGGGTTAGGGCACTGTGTGCAGTAAGATCACAACACTCCTGGTATTAGGGATAGGGCACTGCATGCAGGAAGATCACAACACCCCTGGTATCAGGGATAGGGCACTGTGTGAAGGAAGATCACAACACCCCTGGTATCAGGGTTAGGGCACTGTGTGCAGGAAGATCACAACACTCCCAGTATCAGGGTTAGGGCACTGTGTGCAGGAAGATCACAACACCCCCGGTATCAGGGATAGGGCACTGCATGCAGGAAGATCACAACACCCCCGGTATCAGGGATAGGGCACTGTGTGCAGGAAGATCACAACACTCCCAGTATCAGGGATATGGCACTGAGTGCAGGAAGATCACAACACTCCCTGTATCAGGGATATGGCACTGAGTGCAGGAAGATCACAACACTCCCGGTATCAGGGATATGGCACTGAGTGCAGGAAGATCACAACACTCCCGGTATCAGGGATAGGGCACCGTGTGCAGGAAGATCACAATACTCCTGGTATTAGGGATAGGGCACCGCATACAGGAAGATCACAACACCCCTGGTATCAGGGATAGGGCACTGCATGCAAGAAGATCACAACACTCCCAGTATCAGGGATACAGCACTGCATGCAGGAAGATCACAACACTCCTGGTATCAGGGATAGGGCACTGTGTGCAGGAATATCACAACACTCCTGGTATTAGGGATAGGGCACTGCATGCAGGAAGATCACAACACTCCCGGTATCAGGGTTAGGGCACTGTGTGCAGGAAGATCACAACACTCCCAGTATCAGGGATATGGCACTGAGTGCAGGAAGATCACAACACTCCCGGTATCAGGGATAGGGCACTGTGTGCAGGAAGATCACAACACTCCCAGTATCAGGCATAGGGCACTGTGTGCTGGAAGATCACACCACTCCTGGTATTAGGGATAGGGCACTGCATGTAGGAAGATCACAACACCCCTGGTATCAGGGATAGGGCACTGTGTGAGGGAAGATCACAACACTCCCGGTATCAGGGATAGGGCAGGGCACAAGTTCTAGTCACATTGACAGATCACATTACTTTTTTTGTCAAGCTACCAACTGTTTCCATTTCCCATCCCCCATATATTGTCAGTGGGAACCTTGGTAACATGAATAAATAAGAGGGCAGCCAATAGGAATACATATTCATTCCTAAACTGACCTTAACTGACCTGAAAAGTGTCAAATTGTATCATTTTCTGTTAGTGCGCACTAACTCCTGTTAGTGCGCACTAATCGGAAAAACCAATTGGTAAATGGTAAATGGATCCTTCTCTGAAGAGAGAGCGGTTTTAAGTGGTGTACCGCAAGGATCGGTGTTGGGACCGGTCCTGTTCAATATCTTTGTGAGCGACATTGCGGACGGGATAGAAGGCAAGGTTTGTCTTTTCGCGGATGACACTAAGATCTGCAACAGAGTGGACACGCCGGAAGGAGTGGAGAGAATGAGACGGGATCTAAGGAAACTGGAAGAGTGGTCGAAGATATGACAGCTGAGATTCAATGCCAAGAAGTGCAAAGTCATGCATATGGGGAGTGGAAACCCGAATGAACTGTATTCGATGGGGGGGGGAAAGGCTGATGTGCACGGAGCAGGAGAGGGACCTTGGGGTGATAGTGTCTAATGATATGAAGTCTGCGAAACAATGCGACAAGGCGATAGCAAAAGCCAGAAGAATGCTGGGCTGCATAGAGAGAGGAATATCGAGTAAGAAAAGGGAAGTGATTATTCCCTTGTACAGGTCCTTGGTGAGGCCTCACCTGGACTACTGTGTTCAGTTCTGGAGACCGTATCTACAAAAAGACAAAGACAAGATGGAAGCGGTACAGAGAAGGGCGACCAGGAAGGTGGAGGATCTTCATCGGATGATGTACGAGGAGAGATTGAAGAATCTAAATATGTACACCCTGGAGGAAAGGAGGAGCAGAGGTGATATGATACAGACCTTCAGATACTTGAAAGGTTTTAATGATCCAAAGACAACGACAAACCTTTTCCGTAGGAAAAAAATCAGCAGAACCAGGGGTCACGATTTGAAGCTCCAGGGAGAAAGATTCAGAACCAATGTTAGGAAGTATTTCTTCACGGAGAGGGTGGTGGATGCCTGGAATGCCCTTCCGGAGGATGTGGTGAAGACCAGAACTGTGAAGGACTTCAAAGGGGCGTGGGATAAACACTGTGGATCCATAAAGTCAAGAGGCCGCCAATGAAGAGTGGGTGACTCGCCAGAATGATGGCTACTGCCTGGAGACAATACCCTTATTCAATAAACGTACACATGCTTACTGTGACTCCAACATCATTCTAGCTTCAACAGCAAGAGGAAATGTGGAATAAAGGATCTGCACTCACAAAGGGGGAGTAGCTGGCTTGTTACGGCGGTTACTACCCCAAACCAAATAAGCCTGTTACTTCAATTTCTATGCAAATACAGCAGAGCTCTCTGCTTCAACGGCAGGGGAGAAGAAAAAAGGGTTCACACTCACAAAGCGGGGAGTAGCTGGCTTGTTACGGAGGTTACTACCCCAAACCAAATGTGCCTGATACTTCACTTTCGATGCATATCCAGCATAGCTCCCTGCTTCAACGGCAGGGGAGAAGAAAAAACAACCAATAAGGGCTGTATAACATAGTCTGAGTAAAACAAATAAGCATGGGTGTAGCTTGCTTATTGCGGCGGTTACTACCCCTACTACCCCTAACTTATCAGCTAGATATTCACTTGGATGCAGCTCCATCACTGCTTTCTACATTAATGGTGGGGGTGAAAGGGAAATAGAACCAAGAGCTAAGAGAAACAGATAAGTATGAGAGAAAAAAGTGTGTGAAGCTTGCTGGGCAGACTGGATGGGCCATTTGGTCTTCTTCTGCCGTCATTTCTATGTTTCTATGTTAGCTTAAAAATCGTGCCAAACACGATTTTCTTCTCCTGCCAGACAATTTAGATCGTTAAGATGATCGGGCACACGATTCACATCCCTAATAGATTCAACAAAGGAACAAACATCGGTGAAGAAAAACGGCCGGATTTTAAAAGGGTTACGCAGATAAGTTATGCGCGTAATCCTTTTAAAACCCCCCTGCGTGCTCCGAGTCTATTTTGCATAGGCTCGGCGGTACGCGCAAGCCCCGGGACGCGCGTAAGTTCCGGGGCTTCGCAAGGGGGCGTGTCGGGGGCATGTCGGGTGGGCGGCGCCAGCCCGGGGGCATGGTCGAGGCCTCTGGACCAGCCCCCGGGTCGGGTGATGGCGTACCAGCAGCCCGCTGGTGCTCACATAGTTATGCCTGCCTCTGGCAGGCGTAACTTTCCCAACAAATGTAGGGGGAAGGTTTAGATAGGGCCGGGGGGTGGGTTAGGTAGGGGAAGGGAGGGGAAGGTGCGGGAGGGTGGAAGGAAAGTTCCCTCCGAGGCCGCTCCGTTCCCTCCGAGGCCGATTTCGGAGCGGCCTCAGAAGGAACAGGCAGCGGGCGCTGGGCTCGGCGCACGCAGGTTGCACAAATGTGCACCCCCTTGTGCCTGCCGACCCCGGATTTTATAAGATACGCGCGGCTACGTGCGTATCTTATAAAATCTGGCATACTTTTGTTCACGCCTGGTGTGCGAACAAAACTACGCGCATGCATAGATTTATAAAATCTACCCCATAGGTTGCAACAAAATGTACCTGTACCAATTGGTTCTTTTCATATGACACACTTAAATGTGAAAACATCACAAAGTATTAATAAGGATTCTAAAAAAGACAACTTGGTGTTAAAATGGAATATGTACACACTATTAGATATGGAACAATTAGCATATAAAATAAACCTATGGTGATTAAAATAAAAATAAAAAATGGTGATAAAAAACAAAAAAAATAAAAAAATGAAAAACATTGAAAGAATATTAATAGTACTGCCAAGGATAAAATGGATAAAAAGATAATAAAAATAAAAATAGAAATGAAATGAAAAGTGTAAAATACAATCACTAAAATAATGATAATAAGTGTGTGTGAATGAAATTCTAGAGCCATTCAGAGAGATTAAATCCTGCCTACGTGATGGCAAAATAAAATGTTACTGCTCATGCCTCTTTCTGACAAGCGGAAAAACAGCGTGAATTACCTTAGTGCTTTAAGTACAGTTTGTACCTTCGATGTGAAATTCAAAATTGTATCAGATAAGGTTAGCAAGATAACACAAACCTGAAAAATATTCAAAAATGTATATACGAGAGTAAATCCTACATACACAATGTGTCAATAAAATAGTCTTAAACCAATCTAAATAGATATAGGTGCTATTAATGAAGACCAAAACATGGACATGGTGTACTGAGCAATATCGGGTAGAGTTGTCAAAGTATTTGGTAAATATGTCCTAAAAATGATTGCTAGAGACAGTGTATAGGAGCAATGGACTATGGTGAGGCTCATTATTGCTAAAAAGAAAGAAGGAATGCACTTAGTATATGGTGCCGTCTTGTCTATTAACTGAGATACGGGACGGCGGTCTCGTATTGACAAGGTCATTATGATTATCGGCAAGGAAATGTAAGTAGCGGTTGTGCAAGGATCTTTGGCAGTGAATAAAAGAAAAATTATTTTTAAAAAGAAGCATATCTAAATGTCGTTGAGCCTTACCTGTAGCACATAGTCAGATCAAAAGATCAAAAGTGAGATAGTTCTCGCGATAGTTTTCGCAATAGTTTGTGAAAAATCCCTCCAAAAATTCAACCTAATTGATTACACTTATTTATTTATTTATCAGCTGGGCGGGTGAGATGTAAACAAACAAAAATCAGCCCGATGCGATGTAAATTAAAATCTAAAATTAAAAGCAATAAAAATGACTAATAGGAACGAAGGCATTTAAATGTATAAACATGATCTGCTGTTCGGGAGTCCGCCAAAAAATGTGTATTCTATTTGTCTAACAGTAACCCGATATTGTGTGTTGTAAGAGGAAATGGTAACTAAAACATTCAGAGGTAGATCTTAAAAAAGTACACGCGCTTACTTTTGTTCGTGCAACTTGCACGAACAAAAGTAGCCGCGCGTATCTTATAAAATCCGGGGTCGGCGCGTGCAAGGGGGGTGCACATTTGTGCAAATTACGCGCGCCAAGCCCTGCGCACGCTGCCCATTCCCTCCGAGGTCGCTCCGAAATCGGAGCGGCCTCGGAGGGAACTTTCCTTCCACCCCCCTGCACCTTCCCCTCCCTTCCGCTACCTAACCCACCCCCCCGGCCCTATCTAAACCTTCCCCCTACCTTTGTTGGGAAAGTTACGCCTGCCAGAGGCAGGCGTAACTCTGCGAGCACCAGTGGGCTGCTGGCACGCCATCACCCGACCCGGGGGCTGGTCCGGAGGCCTTGACCACGCCCCAGGCCGGCGCTATGCCCCCGACACGCCCTGGAACACCCTGAAATTTGCGCCGCCCACCCGACACGCCCCTGACACGCCTCCTTGTAAAGCCCCGGGACTTACGCGCTTCCCGGGGCTTGCACATGCCGCCGAGCCTATGCAAAATAGGCTTGGCGCACGCAGGGGGTTTTTAAAAGGGTTACGCGCATAACTTATGTGCGTAACCCTTTTAAAATCCGGCCATAAGTGTTTCTTCAGCGATGTTTGTTCCTTTGTTGAATCTACGTCCACTGGTCTCAAACACACATATATAAAAACTGCACAACACTGCTATAAGCCTATTCGCTTCTCCACAGTGCTCACGCACAGATGTCCATATATCTCATTCTAATTTCATAAATGCTTGTATTTTCTATATATTGTTAAATTATGCGCACACAACTGAGTGGTTTTTACATTTTCTTAAATTATTATTTTTTATTTTTATTATTTTCTTTATAAGTTTGTGATACTTTACATGTATTGACATATATCTATGTTAATTTGTTCTATGTATATGTGTGGTTGTTTTCAATTTTTTAATGTGTAATTTTTATTTAATATTGTTTTTGTAGCAGCCCCCGAGGCAGCTCGTGTGAGAGCGAAACTCGGCAAGAGTCGGGCAAGTTCCAATAAAAAATCCCTTGATACACCGATCACTGCCTTTTGTTCCGCTTTCCAGCATTATTGATCGGCTTCCGCTTTGTTTCTTGGGTTCTATCCCTTATGAATATGCATGAGATAGATTTGCATGTGTACTGCCTCAATTGCATGCAAAACTATCTGATGTATATTTATTAGAGATATCCTAAAAACTCAATCTATAGTACCTGAATGTAATCCACTTTTAATTGCCTGAAAAGAGGAATTTAAGTCAAATAAATTCCTAAATAGACATTCAAGGGCTGGGAGTGAATACCACTGAACTAGAACTTTGTCAGGAGGCTAAAGAATTAGCAACACATGACTAGCCTACATCTATATAAATAAAAATGTAAATGTTCATTTGTTCAAAATCTTATATCTCCGAAAGTTCTTCACCCATTGCTTTCAAATTTTCACACAATGTTGCATTCGATTTCGCGCGTGTTTTTATATACCTATATTATATAGCTGTCACACCTGGGACAGGTAAAAACATGCTTTTTGGGAAAAACAGCGCCATCTGTTGGACGTAAAAGCGACACGCTCTATCTCTGACCGTCAGACCGCAAATGCGCAGTAGAGAGCAGCTCTATCGCGCATGTGCGGACCATAGAGCTCTGCGCTACGTGCTGGGTGTCACGGAGGGGAGGAGAAAAGGGCAGATGAGTCGCCGCTCCGAGAAATGGCTCAGCCCATTCCTCTGCCGCTGGGGAAGGGGGAGGGAGTAGGGACTGCCGGATAGTTAAACACAGGAGGAGGAAAGGGTAAAAGAGTCGCCGAGCCAGTCCGTCCACCGCCAGGGAAGGGGGGAGGGAGTTGGGACGGCCGGAGCACAGCTAATGCGCATTGTGAAATTAAACCAGACTGAGCCACGGCAACGCGCTCCGAGAAACGGCTCAGCCCGTTCCTTCGCCGCTGGGGAAGGGGGGAGGGAGTAGGGACTACCGGACAGTTACACACAGGAGGAGGAAAGGGTAAAAAGAGTCATCGAGCCAGTCCGTTCACTGCCAGGGAAGGGGAGGAGGGAGTTGGGACGGCCGGAGCAGAGCTAATGTGCATTGTGAAATTAAACCAGACTGAGCCATGGCAACGAGCTCCGAGAAATGGCTCAGCCCGTTCCTCCGTAGCTGGGGAAGGGGGGAGGGAGTAGTAGGGATATGCAGAGGGGCACCATACGTTCCATTCAGGATTCGGATTTGTCAGGGGGCGAATACTTTGCATTCAGCCGTATGGCACCCCGATTCGTTAATATAGCCATTTCGATAATTTCCCCTGCTAAAATTAAATTAACTACAACCCCCCACCTTCCTGACCCCCCCCCCCCCACAAGACTTACCAAAACTCCTTGGTGGTCCAGCGGGGGGTCCGGGAGCCATCCCCTGCATTCACACCCTCGGTGCTGGTTTCAAAATGGCGCCGATAGCCTTTGACCTACTATGTCACAGGGGCTACCAGTGCCATTGGTCAGCCCCTGTCACATGGCCATCGGCACCATCTTTTGCTCCTACCATGTGACAGGGGCTGACCAATGGCACCGGTAGCCTCTGTGACATAGTATGGGCAAAGGCTATCGCCACCATTTTGATTATTGGCAGCCGACGGTCCGAGTGCAGGAGGTCGCTCCTGGACCACGGCTGGACCACCAAGGACTTTTGGCAAGTCTTGGGGGACCCTCCTGACCCCCACAAGACTTGTCAAAAGTCCAGCAGGGGTCGGGAAGCGACGTCCTGCACTCCAGCCATCGGATGCCAGTACTGAAAATGGTGCCGATCGCCTTTGCCCTCACTATGTCACAGGGGCCAACGGTGGTCCAGCGGGGGGTCCGGGAGCCATCCCCTGCACTCACTCCCTCGGTGCTGGTTTCAAAATGGCGCCGATAGCCTTTGCCCTTACTATGTCACAGGGGCTATCGGTGCCATTGGTCAGCCCCTGTCACATGGTAAGAGCACAAGATGGCACCAATGGCCATGTGACAGGGGTTGACCAATGGCACCGGTAGCCCCTGTGACATAGTAGGTCAAAGGCTATCGGCGCCATTTTGAAACCAGCACCGAGGGTGTGAGTGCAGGGGATGGCTCTCGGACCCCACACTGGACCACCAGGGAGTTTTGGTAAGTCTTGGTGGGGGGGGTCAGGAGGGTGGGGGGTTTGTTTAAATTGGTTTCTAGGCAGCCGAATAATTTGGCGAAGATTCGTGGGGAATCGCGATACGTTTCGCTTCCCCACGAATACAACGAATATGGCCACACCCGTTGCGGATTTTCAATATGTAGGGACCGAATGCACACCCCTAAGGTGTAGGGACTGCCGTACAGTTACACACAGGAGGAGGAAAGGGTAAAAGAGTCGCCGAGCCAGTCCGTCCACCGCCGGGGAAGGGGAGGAGGGAGATGGGACGGCCGGAGCACAGCTAATGCGCATTGTGAAATTAAACCTTACTGAGCCACGGCAACGTGTGGCCAGGTACAGCTAGTATTATATAAATGTAATAGTGGGTACCTGCTGTAACAACTCTATTAAAGATACCCCTGTGGCATAACACTTGTTTAATCATTGGCAGTATGGAACTAGCAGTACAAATTCTGTTCTGATGAAACATGCCCCCGCTTTTATATTCACCAAGCTGAAATATTATTAATTTTATGTATGTGACTAATGTGTATTGATCCTATCCTCTCTTTTCATGGCCTTGTATGATTGATTAATGGAATTTTAGTTATGAAAATCGGAAAGGCTAGGTCATAAGTAGGCAGAATAGAGAAGATAAAAACCTCTTCATAGAAATTTACAAAAGTGGGAGAAGACAGACATAGGCCTGGATTTATCAAAATGCACTAAATATTGCATGTGATAGGAAAAGGGGTGTGTTTTATAGTACTAGGCAGTTTATTGCAAAGTGTGCTATCTTAGGGGGTCATTTTCAATCCCTATTGCTCGTGAAAAGTCCCTTTTTGTGTGCGATAGCTAGATGGGGGTGGAGTTGGGGCAGCGTCGGCACCGGAAGAGGAGGAGTCGGGGCAGCGACAGGGTGTATACCATGGAAACTTCGCTGGCGGCGAAAAGGTAAGACCCCTTATTGCCGCCAGTAGCACTACCTTTCATGGTGGCGCTATTGGGTACAAAAGCTGGCAGCAATAACACTGCAGTGGTGTGATCACTACTGGCTTTTGCAGGCCCGCCCCCTGTTACCGTGGGATTCAGAGAGGTGCGTGAAGATAGAAAATCCAGCCCTTAGTGCTTTGCATAGGTATTAGTGCAATCTGTGATAACTTTTTTGCACTTTGCCATAAGTGCCAGAATTGTTGTATTTCCTACATACAACCACTGGGGGGACCATTTCTAGTATTTTAAGCTGCTGGAGAGCCAGCCTAGCTATCAGAGCCTTCATATGAGAGAGAGAGAGAGAGAAAGAGGGAAAGAGAAAGAGAGAGAGAGAGAGAAACTAGCCATAATGCCCTCATACTAGGTAGGTATTTATACCTCTGTATGAGGCCCACATAGTTATTCGAGGTGAGGTTTAGGTAGGAGTGTAGGGGTTAGGGGCCAATTTGACATTCAGAGCGAGACATACAAATCTTCGGAGTGAAGAAACTCACCCAAAGATGAGATTTGTGCAATGTTTATGAGATTTGTGCAATATTCTCTCAACCTAGCTTGATGTTACCCAGGTAGAGAGTCCATCAAGGTTGAGAGAACAATGCACAAATCTCATCTTTGGGTGAGTTTCCTCACTCTGAAGGTCATCAAATCTTCACAAGAGAGCACTGTTCTGTTCATATGTCTCACTCTGAATGTCAAAGTGGCCCCTAACCCCTACACTCCTACCTAAACCTCACCTCGAGTAACTATGTGGGCCCCATATAGAGGTATACAGATATAAATAACTACCTAGTATGAGGGCATTATGGCTAGTTTCTCTCTCTCTCTCTCATAAGAACATAAGAAAATGCCATACTGGGTCAGACCAAGGGTCCATCAAGCCCAGCATCCTGTTTCCAACAGTGGCTAATCCAGGCCATAAGAACCTGACATGTACCCAAAAACTAAGTCTATTCCATGTTACCATTGCTAATGGCAGTGGCTATTCTCTAAGTGAACTTAATAGCAGGTAATGGACTTCTCCAAGAACTTATCCAATCCTTTTTTAAACACAGCTATACTAACTGCACTAACCACATCCTCTGGCAACAAATTCCAGAGTTTAATTGTGCGTTGAGTAAAAAAGAACTTTCTCCGATTAGTTTTAAATGTGCCCCATGCTAACTTCATGGAGTCTCACCCTGATAGCTAGGCTGGCCCTCCAGCAGCTTAAATTCTATTTGCAACAACATCACAAAGCAAAAACACCATATAGCACTTTGATAAATGACCTTCATAAATTGCTATAGATAAACTCAGTTCATGGCAAAATAAAATGTACTCATTGGTCCCCTTTTGAACAGCCAAAGTTTACAGGCTTTAAAATATTAACAGTGTAGCTTAATCAAAGCCAAAAAAAAAAAATTTAAATCATATCACTCATGTAAGGACCCTTGGATAAGCGCCCAAAATATTAGTAAGTCACGATTTAATTTAGCTGTTGCAGAACTAGAGTTCTCAGGTGGATAGTTTCTTGCTTTTTATGGGTGCTCTGATCTCACATTCACATTCAAATCACCTTGGTTATCTTTAAAAACTGTGAGAGCTACCTGGCTGATCGAGGGATCGATGCAATAATCTTCATGGAAAGCGGGTGCTGACTTTTCAGCACCCGCTTTCTTAATGCACGCATGGCGCCCACAAGGGGGGCACCATGCAATATGGAAATTAGGGGGTCACGCTAGGGTCGCTTGTGCGACCTTAGTGCCTCCTTGCTAATGCGACCCGTTGCGGTTGCCGGTTCTGAAGACCGACGCCGGTAAACGCGACCTCAGTTTTCATAACCTGCCTGTCTGCCAGTAATGAAAACCGACACCGAGTTATCGGCGGCCATTTTCATTACTGCCAGACGGCCAGTTATGAAAACCAACGTCGAGTTTACTGGCGTCAGTCTTCATAACTCAGCGGTCTGCCGAGTTATTTTTATTTTTTTTTTACTTTAAAAAAGAAGTAAGAAAAGCAGTTTTTTCTGCTTTTTTGTACTTCTTTTCAATGCGCTCAGCTATTAACGCATCAGGCAGGATCTAATATCTGAGCAATAAATGTGCGTCTCAGACGCACTTTTATCTTTTTGCATTTGGAGGGAATAAGTAATAGCCTCCTTCACATACATTTGAATGTAATGAGCACTAACTCATTCACTCCACGTTGGACGTGCATAAATAGGCTCTAATCCCCCTATTGCATTAGGGGGTAGATTAGCGCCTATTTAATCCACATCAAACAGCGGGTTAAACAGTGCGCTTGGCTGAGCGCACAGTATTGCATCGGCCCCCTAGTTAGCCAAATAAACCTATCTGGCTAACTTAGCCAGGATATTCAGCTGCACAGAAGTGCCACTAAATGTAATAAGCTATTTAAAAGTTAAACAGAGAGGTTACAGTAGGACAGGTCTACGGCACAACCAGAATTAGCTGGATAACTTATCCAGCTAACTCTGAACATTGGAGTTAGCTATTAACTTATGTGGCTAACTCAGCTCCTCCCAGTTATGTTCATGCCCCGCGTAGCACTTAGCCGGCTAACTATTTAGCCAAATAATTGCTTATCTAGCTAATTGTGGACACTAGTGATGTGTAAAACCCGAACCTTTTGGTTCAGGCTTCGTTTTCAGCCCGCTGCAGGAAATATCGTATTTCTCATGGTTTGGGCCTTTAAAATTCGGGGGGACCCGAATTTCCGGTTAGTGCACACTAAGGGGCGGATTTTAAAAGGCGCGCGAATAGCCTACTTTTGTTTGCGCTCCAGGCGCAAACAAAAGTATGCTGGATTTTAGTAGATACGCGCGGAGCCGCGCGTATCCACTAAAATCCTGGATCGGCGCGCGCAAGGCTATGAATTTTGTATAGCCGGCGCACGCCGAGCCGCGCAGCCTACCCCGTTCCCTCCAAGGCCGCTCCGAAATCGGAGCGGCCTCGGAGGGAACTTTCCTTTGCCCTCCCCTCACCTTCCCCTCCCTTCCCCTACCTAACCCACCCTCCCGGCCCTGTCTAAACCCCCCCCTTACCTTTGTCGGGGGATTTACGCCTCCCGGAGGGAGGCGTAAATCCCCGCGCGCCAGCGGGCCTCCTGCGCGCCGGGCCGCGACCTGGGGGCGGGTACGGAGGGCGCGACCACGCCCCCGGGCCATAGCCACGCCCCCGTACCCACCCCCAAAACGCTGCCGACACGCCCCCGAAACGCTGCGACGACCGGGCCCGCCCCCGACACGCCCCCGACACGCCCCCCTCCGAGAACCCCGGGACTTACGCGAGTCCGGGGCTCTGCGCGCGCCGGGAGGCCTATGTAAATAGGCTTCCCGGCGCGCAGGGCCCTGCTCGCGTAAATCCGCCCGGTTTTGGGCGGATTTACGCGAGCAGGGCTCTGAAAATCCGCCCCTAACATTTTAACGTTAGCGCGTTGAAATTGCCTAATTCGATCCAAATGAATACACATCCCTAGTGGACATTAATCCTGGTCAGATATTCAGCTGCCACCACTTAGCTGGATTAGTCAAAACCTATCCGGCTAAGTAGCGCTGAATGTCAACCTCTGCATGATTTTTGAAGCTTATGAATTAACAACAATTTTGTTTTTTTGTATATTTTCAGTTGGCCCACTGAATATTGAATTCTCCAATCCTGTGGATCTGGAAGAAACTAAAAAGGAAAATCCTGCAGTAAGGGATGGAGGGCGTCATACTCCTAAGGACTGCCAAGCTCTACAAAAGGTAGCAGTTATTATACCATTCAGGCACCGTGACAAGCACCTCAAATACTGGCTGTATTATCTGCACCCAATTCTTCAGCGACAACAGCTCGATTATGGTGTCTATGTCATCAACCAGGTAAGATTTATATTTATAATGAAATAACTGCACCTAAATCTTTTGTAGTTCTTTTACAGTTGAAGTTGTGCACAGTGGATGAGATATCAAATTAACCAGTAAGCATTTCCTGAAACTCTTTTATCAGAAAGTATTTTCATGAAAGAAAACATCTGTTACTTTTAAAATTGGTAGCATATAATTTTAAGAAATATATGCTCTTGCTTTCAACAGCTTAGTGCTCTGTGAAAAAAGCAAATGATATAAATTTTTATTATATATAGAATACATTATTCATATCCTTAGTAGTGTGCAAGATTATTCATCTGATTGTAATTTCTGTGCCTAAAAAAAAAAAATAAAACTTGCAATACAAGTTTGAGCACAGATAGGCTAAAAAGGAACTTTAATAATTTTCTCACTTTTTTTTAAAATTTATTCTTTGAGACCATCTTAGTTTTTTCATGTATATTACCCTAGATTTGCACCAAATATCTTTCTGATGAAGCTGTAGAGTCAATTTTTCATCAATAAGTAGGCTGAATTAACCATTACATGTAGGTGATGTCATCTGGTGGCACCGAATGGACTTGTGTCTCCAGATAGTAGAGCTTTGAGCTCTACTGAGCATGTGCAGGAATTCCTGCATAGGCATTATCTCATAAGCCTCCTCAGTCAGTCATTTTTTGTCCGAGCTAAAGCACAGACATGAACTCTCTCCTTATATTTTTTTCTGAAATTATCAATATTGAAGAATTTTGATTCTCTCTGTTTTTCTTCATTGTTGTTGCCTTGCTGTCTCAGTGCTAACATAATAAAAAAACATAAGAGAGGAAAAGATCCCATGTTCCTTCTCCTCTAAGAGGTCAGTGGTTTCAAACATTGCATTTGTAGTAAGTTAATGTCTATTACCAATGGCCATAAGCTCTGCTACATTTGCTTAGGCCCAGAGCATGACCAGCAAAACTGTTATGCCTGTGGATGGATGTCCCCGCACTCTCAATGCTCCAGGGTGCATTGTATTCAGGAGCTGCATAGATCTCTAGGGAGTAGCAGTAGATCCTCCTCTTGCAGTACAGCCTTATCTGCCTCACCGAGAAAGGGCCGGAGTGGCATCTCATCTTATTTATTTATTTAAAAGTTTCTTATATACCGTTTATTCATAGCATGGTCTAAGCGGTTTACAATTTAGATAGCACATATATAATTCAAAGAGTAAAAACATAGGCATTGAAAATAAAATACATTTGAATAAAATGAAATAAAATGAAGTAAAAAATTAATGTTTTAAACAAAGCAGATAGAAAGTAAAAAATACAGCGTAATGCAGAGGAAAATAATGTAAGTGGGATAGTGATATTAGTCTGTGTATGTTAGATTGAAAGCAGTGCAGCAGAGATATGTTTTCAGTTTTTTCTTGAATTCTTTTGGATTAGATATGGTTCGGAGAGAGGTTGGGAGGGAATTCCAAAGTAGAGGACCTGACACTGAGAAAGCACGTTTTCTTGTCATTTCTAGTCTTGTGATTTTAACTGTTGGAACCTCAAGAATGTTTTTGTCTAATGACCATGAATAACACCGGGGTTGATATAAATGAAGAGTTGTACATAGCCAGATAGCCCATGGGTTATGGATTAGGTTGTATATTAAGGTTAAGATTTTATAATGGATTCTTTGTTTAATTGGCAACCAGTGAAGGTTTAGCAAAACTGGAGTTATGTGGTCTTTAAGTTTGGAGCCAGTTAGAAGTCAAGCAGCAGAATTTTGAATAAGTTGAAGCGGATGAAGTGTTGAATATGGAAGGCCATTATATAAGGAATTATAGTAATCTAATCTGGAAAGAATAAGTGCTTGGAGTACGAGTCTGAAATCATCTTGGAATAGTAGAGGCTTGAGTCTTTTTAATAAATTAAGTTTGTAGAATGAGGTTTTTGTTAATTTTGATATATTTTCTGACATTGACAGTTTTCAGTCCATGATAACTCCTAAATTGCGTGCTTGCGTGGTAATTGGAATGGAGTCTGAGTTAAATGTAAAATGTGATGGAGGTGAGCATGAAGAATTTGGAATGGTTGATATGTATATTAATTCTGTTTTTGCATCATTAAATTTTAGTCTGTTATGTGTGAGCCAGGTTTTTTTTTTTTTATTCTTTATTTTCATAATTTTACAAATGGTATAGTCAAACCACATTGACATACAGGAAATATAGAACTTATTTGAAGAAATGTTTAAGATATATTTATACACTTTCATTAATCAAATAAACATTTGTTCTGAGAGACCACAAATGGGGACTGTATTAAAGATAACATAAAAAGATTAGGAAATAAACCAGCATAATTATCAATATCTGCTATTTTCTTATTCCAGTGAAACACTTATGGTAACCGTTATGAAGAAATATTTATAGGGGTTATTCTGTTCTGTAAAAAACCTTCCAATTGATCCGGATTAAAGAAAATATATTTAGTAGAAGCTAATTTTATCGAACATTTGCAAGGATATTGCAACAAAAAAGTGGCACCTAAGGCTAATACACGTTGTTTTTTCATTAAAAAAGCTTTCCGTCTCAGTTGCGTTGGCTTGGCAAGATCAGGAAATATTGTTATCTATTGACCAAGAAACTTTTTCTCTAGTGTTCGAAAGAACAATTTCATGGTCCATATCTTATCTGGTTCAAGAGCAAACACTACTAATAATGTAGCACGACTCTCGATAGTAATTTGAGAATCTTGTAAAAAATCTGTCAAATTTTCTAATACATTTGCTGGTACAGATGAAATAATTTGATTTTCAGTATTTCTTACAGGAATATAGAACGCTTTTGTTATAGGGGGAGTAGCTTCTTGAGACACTTTAAGTGTGTCAACATAAAATTTCCTTAACATATCTATAGGAGAAGTAGTTGATGATTTAGGAAAATTTAATATTCTCAAATTTAACCTTCTAGAATAATTCTCTAAATTTTCCAATCTACGAGAGTTAAATTCTTGACCTTTTATCAAGGCCGTATCTGTTTTCCCCAAAGTATCACATTGCTTCTCCAAATCAATTAGACGTTCAACATTTTTCTTAATAGCAGTATCATGACTCTGTACCTGAGAGTGAATCATGCCAACACATTTATTAACGTTCTCAATTTTAACCCCTAGAGAGGTTTCTAAACCTTTTATCGCAGTCCACAGTGTTTCCAGGGTAATTATCGATGGTTTCTCAGGCAAACCAATATTTGCCTGGAGGTTCAGTTTCGCAGTATCCTCCTCCCTTGGAAGGTTTGATACAGCTCCCAATAGTTGCAATCGATCCTCCTGTGGTTCTGCCAAACACAAAAAGTCCTGATTTGGTGGCAAGCGGAGTTCAGGACTAAGGGAGATGGAATTCCCAGGGGATACAGGCGTAGAAGAATCTAAGCCAATTCCCAACATTCCTGACGGTGTACTGGTAATGATTGGTTGCATATAACCTTCAATAGTCGGCTGGGAACTTAAAGGAGGTACTGCAGGGCTGGGAGGAAACACTCGTACAGTTCCTTTCCTCTTTTTCCCCATGCATTCTTGAAGGCTTAAACAATGAATAAGAGGAGAGGAGAGAGAATCGCACTTACTTGAACATTTCGATGTTTTATTCCAAGAAAGGGTAAGATGTCTTTTACTCAGAAATCCGCATTGTAGAGAGATAAAAACAGGGAGATAAAGCTAAGCCGCGCGCCCCTTTGGCGCGCGCGGCTTCGGCATGCGCCGGCGGCGGCCACGTGCCGCGGTGGGGGAGTTTTTAAACCCCTCGGTGGGTGGGGGAGTTTTTAAACCCCTTGGTGGTCACAAGATGATGACGTCAGTCGTCGGGACGTCCTCCAATCAGCCCCGTCGGGAACCAGAAAACAGCTCAGGTCTCCCGGTAAGGCCTCGGCGGATTCCTCTGCTCTCTCTCTCTCCTCTCAGTCCCACTTACACGCCACGATGGGGGAGTTTTTAAACCCCTCGGTGGTCACAAGATGATGACGTCAGTCGTCAGGACGTCCTCCAATCAGCCCCATCGGGAACCAGAAAACAGCTCAGATCTCCCGGTAAGGCCTCGGCGGATTCCTCTGCTCTCTCTCTCTCCTCTCAGTCCCCGTGTGAGCCAGGTTTTTATTGTATTTATGTGAATGGTGATTAATGAAAAGGTGTGTGCCCAGGAGGAAATGTAGGGAATGAGTAGCTGTATATCATCGGCATAGATTTTGAAATCTATGCCTAAACCTGATATGTCATATATAATACAAAACCTGCTATGCGAGTTTCCTTGCATAGCAGGTTTTGTATTATATGTGATTTCTCTTACATGCTATATTATCTGGGTATTATATTAAGTAGTAAACCTGATATGTGACATAATGGAAGAAGATACATTTGAACAACATGGCAGATAATGCAGAGTCTTGTGGTACTCCAGTTGTTGTGGTGTACCAGTCCGAGTGGTGGGAGTTGAGGTTTATCTACTGAGAGAGATTTGATATAAAAGAAGTGAACCAGTCGAGCACGGTGTCTTGAATGCCAATAAACTGTAAACTAGAGAGAAGAATTTCATGATTCAGCATGTCAAATGCCGCAGCGATGAAATCAGTATTAGCGTCAAAACCACGAATGATTGTATCAAAAGCATTGAGTAATAAAGTTTCGGTACTATGTTCCTTACAAAATCCGTGTTGATTTGTATGTAATATGTTATTGTCATTTATGTATTCAGTAAGTTGGTGTAATACAGTTGATTCAAATATTTTGGCTAATGAACTACATGCAATGGGTCAAAGGTTTGAAGGGTCATATAGATCTAGTATACTTTTCTTGGGTATTGGAGTTATAGATTTTTTTTGAGAATGTCTGGAAAAGTACCAGTTGTGAGTGATATATTTTCTATCTGCGCTATGACTGGGGAGAGAAATCCGCGACTGTCTCTTAAGAGTTTTCCAAAGCAAGGATTGTAGGGGGAATGTTGTTGCGGTCCCAGTTGCAGCAGCCGACTAGGACCTTGCCTCCTTGGTCCCGGCCCGTCTCCGAGGGTCTGCGGCCTGTTTCGCGGCATCCCCGCGGGGGGGACACCGCCAAGAAGCCCTGCCTAGATGCCTTCTCCCTAGGCGCGCGCTCGCAACCCGTGCTTATGAAGGCCATTTCCCGCCATTAGAAGCTCCGCCCTATCGATGACGTCGGACGCCGCAGCCTATGTAAGGCCGTCCCAGAGCCCAGGACTTTGCCTTGCAACGGGGTTCCCTGCGGTCCTCTGTTGCTCCATGCCCCGTTGTGCGCTATTGTGTTAGCGACTCCGTTCCTGCCTGAAACTTGCTTCGCTCCTTGCCCAAGTCTTGCTCTTGTCTGGCTTGCTTGTTGTAACCTGCTCTGCTTCAGTTCCAGCTTGGTTCCAAGTTCCAGTAGCCAGTCCTGCTTCAACTCCTGTCTGGTTCCAGTAGCCAGTCCTGCTTCAGCTCCTGTCTGGTTCCAGTAGCCAGTCCTGCTTCAGCTCCTGTCTGGTTCTAGTAGCCAGTCCTGCTTCAGTTCCTGCCTGGTTCCAGTAGCCTGTCCTGCTTCATTTCCTGCCTGGTTCCAGTAGCCAGTCCTGCTTCAGTTCCTGTCTGGTTCCAGTAGCCAGTCCTGCCTAAGTTCCTGCTCGCTTCAGTTCCTGCCTGTCTCCTGATCCCTGCCTGCCTGCTCCAGCTCCAGCTTCCGTGATCTCCTAAGTCCCAGCGGCCGGGCTCCTACGGGCTCCTCCCGGGGGAGTACCGGCTTCCAGGGTGAATCGCCTAAGTCCCATCGGCTGGACTTCTACGGGCTCCTCCCGGGGGTGTACCAGCTTCCAGGTTGAAGCTCTCGTCTAACTCCTGCCTGGTATCCGCCTCCCGACCTGTCACTCACCAGAGACTATAGTACACCTCTCCCCAGTCTCTCACAGGTCGGCCCAAGGGTCCACTAAATAGTTCACTTACAATAAATGTGATATTTTGGTTGTGACAAGTAGTCGCGATATGGTAGCAGAGTCAGTTTCAGTAAAGTCAGACCATGAGCAGGTAAGGGGAGGTAGATTGATTTTAGGTATAGGTATGTTTTTAAAATCAGTAGATATCTTTAAAAGTTTTTCTTGGAAATAGCAAGCAATTTTGTTACAATCTTCATCCATCAGTTTATCATTTGGTATAATTGTTTGTGAGGTCAGGGACTAGACAATATTGAATAGGACTCTGGGATTTCCATTTGCTAGGTTAATTTTATTTGCATTGTAGCTTTTTTTGGCGTTGTCAATGTCTTTTCTATATTTATTTAATAGTGCAAAGTAGGATTTTTACATTCTTGGCATGGGTATTTGTGCCACTGCCTTTCCAGACGTCTTAATACAGTTTTTGTTCTTTGTAACTCTGCAGTGTTCCAGGAAGAGTTAGCTTTGGATCAGATTTTGTGTAGTTTTTCTAGGCGCTATTGATTCTATGGATTTATGTATTGTATTGTTCCAATATCATTACTAATAAGTACAGGGAAGTTTTGGAGGAAGATCTTGGCAAACGTTTCCGTATCAGTATGTTTTTTTTATAGATTTCTTTGCACTGGTTAGTGGTGATCAGTATATTCCTGTTAAGTTTGCCTTTTACCTCAATTAAAAAGTGATCAGACCATGGTACTTGATTTGACACAGCAGATAAATTTAGAAATGTAGGATTGTAGAATACCAGATCTAATGTATGCGCTTTATTGTGGGTGGATGAATTTATTAGTTGTTCCCATCCGAGCCCTGACAGAGAATCTTAGATGAGCTACCCCATGGGGGCCGGAGTGGCAGCTCATCTTAGATGAGCTACCACTCCTGCCCTTTCCCCGCCAGTGCAGGCCGAAGTTGCCTCAGGAGCCTGTCCTGGTGTCAGAAGAAGATATACCACCATCTACATACAGCAGGTCAAAGGCAGTATCAATCAGTGGACCAAGTCACTCTTTTGGTAAAAGATTTCTTTATTGCTTTATCCAAGCAGTCTGGGCCCTCATTCTAGCCTGTTATTCAAAATTTGGCTGCAGTAATTCCACCTAGTAGAGCCCCTTTTTCACCTATAGGATTGCACATGTCCTTGGAGTCCATTCTTCTTCTTCATTCCACTCCATTGCAGTGGAGTCTTTAAGGTCCAAAATGATGGACTGCTTGGCAACACCTGTGTTCCCACAGGAAGAGCCAATGGAGTCTCTCTCATCCTCTTTACACTCTTGGGAGAGTGATCCTGTGCCGCTGGGTTCAAATGATGACTCTACAGACATACCTTCTGATCCTTTGCCAGAGCTACCTGACCATAGTGCACTTCTGAAGGACATTCCTTACTCAACATGAATTGAAAAGATGGCCTGCACCCTGGCGGTATACATTCATAAAGATAAAGATTCTCATTTTGAATTACTGGGCCTTCTAGAAATTCTCAATGTGCCATTGGAGCCAGTGGTTTTTCCTTTCCATGAGATTTGCAATGCTTTGCAGATGAAAATTTTGGAAATCCCTTTTTCTTTTATACCAATGGCGAGAAAATTGGACCTGATGTTTAGGGTTCAACAATCTTCTGTTGTGAGCGCAGAGATGCAGTCGCTTGCTCAAGAGGGATTGTGAGCCCTTGGGCCAAGGCGTGGCTCAGTGAGGAACCCCAAGACACACCGTGGGAGGTGAGAATGTTCAGGCATGGGCTGAAGCAGGAACAAGGCTGAAAAAGGATCAAGACATGGAAAATCAGGAACTGGAACAAGGATTCTCAGACCTTCACTAGACCTACACGCACAGGTGAGACCCAGCAATGCAATGCTGGTCTCAAGAGTAGCCCTCTGCCACCCGGTAGCCCTTCTGGACCCGCTGCTTGGGAACGACGATTGCATGAGGCCAGACGGAGGTTGAGGGCAGGAACAAGACGAGACATGGAACACAGGAACTAGGAAGACTCACACAAAAACTCGAGGAACTTGGAAGACTCAGATGAGGTTTCAGGAACTTGGAAGACTCAGACGAGTTTTTAGAAACTTGGAAGACTCAGATGAGGGTTCGAGGAACTTGGAAGACTCAGACAAGGGTTTCAAGATACTTGGAAGCATTGGACGGGGTTTCAGGATTCTTGGAAGATTCAGATGAGGTTTCAGGATTTTTGGAAGACTCAAAGGATTCAGGATTCAGGCACTAGTACAGCATGAGTACTGCACTGCAGAGAGCCCTACACAACTGCCCATGGCTGGTCGCGGATCACACCAAAAGTAAAGCAGACTGCAGGCAAGAAAGTGAAGACTAGGAACTGGAAACATGTCGAAGATTCAGGAGAGGCCTGCAGCGAAGGGCGCCCTACACAGCCGCCCATGGCTGGTTGCGGACCATGCTGAAGTGGAGAAGGTTCTGGCTTGAATTTAGGGCATGGACGGAAGCAGGAACAAGGTAATCCAAAAACCGGGAACAGAATTTAAGACTCAGGATGCAAGTCTCGGGATTCAAGACTTGGAACTCGGATCCAGGAATCCGAGTTCCAAGTCCCGAGTCTTGAATCCTGAGCCTTGTATCCTGTTCCCGGTCTTTGGAGTTCCATGTTCCTGCTTCCATCCATGCCCAAGACTCTACCAGAACCTGCTCTGGTTCAGCGTGGTCCGTGACTAGCCACAGGTGGCTGTGTAAGGCATGACCTGGTGCAGGCCGCTCTTGAATCTTCGTCATGTCCTGGCTTCAAGTTCTACTGCTTTCTCTGGAGTCTGCTTTACCTTCAGCATCATCCGTGACCAGCCATGGATGGCTGTGTAGGGCGTGCTGCGATTCAGCACTCACCCATTACTTTCTCCTGAATCCTGAGCCCTTGCCTGAACCCTCCAAATATCCTGTATCCTTGCCTGAACCCTCCAAGTATCCTGTATCCTTGCCTGAGACCTCCGGGTAACCTGAAACCTAGTCTGAGTTATCTGAGTATCTTGTATCTTTATCCATATCTGAGCATCCTGTACCTTCATCCACATCTGAGCATCCTGTATCCTGGTTCTAGTTCTAGTCCTCGCCTTGTCCAAGTCTCCAAGTATCCTCGTCTCATCCAAGTCTTCAAGTACCTACATCTTGTTCCTGTTCCAGTACCATCGCCTGTCCTCGACCTCTGTCCATCCCATCGCATCTGCCGTTCTGAAGTGACAGGTCTGAAAGGGCTATTGAGTGGCTGGAGGGCTGCCCCAGAGACCAGCATTGCATTGCATTGCGTTTGAGTTCAGCAGAGGTCAGGGCTCCTGGTCTTCAGCCTGTCTGCTTGTGCTTGGACACGTCCTGTCAGCCTCGGTGCTTCTTCGGAGTTCTCTGGGGTTGTGCCATGGTCTAGGGCACACTAAATCTCCCTGGAATCAGGACCTCTTCCTAGCACTCCCTCAACAGCTTGCAAAGACCATGTGTCTGGTGAGCGTGTTCTTGTGATGGGTCTATGCCTAGTTCCAGAGTTCCTGTCCTAAGAACTTTTTTCTTAAGAGTTTTTTGTTCACAGTTTTCCTAAGAACCCTGCTGGAGGTGCCAGCTTGTTTGAAATTTTTGCTCCCAGTTTCCTGGACATTTGTTACCTTGTTTCTAGCCGAATTGTTTTTCTTTTGCTGCGTGTTTCACCTCTTCAATTGTCTGGATCCCATGAACTGCAGGGGGCACCTGCATCCAGATCTTCTGCAAGTCTAGTCCGGTCCTGGAACCCTCTTGACCTTCAGGAGGCACCTGCCACTGTTCCAGGGACCATCTCTGTTCTTTCCACTGTGATGCTGGCTCATCTTCCTGGGTTCCATACGACTTGCAGGAGATGACTTGCAGGAGGTGCCTGTGCCCAGATTTTCACTTCCAGTACCAAGTCTGACTTCATCACTAAGTATCTTCAAGCTTCAGGGAGTTTATAACCAATTAGAGTATACTTCACAGCAACTCCAGGTCTTTGGGTTTGTACGACCTGCAGGAAGTGCCTGCACCCTTAACCTGGCTCCGTCTCGCCACTCGCAACTCAGTCTCTGCTTGGCTTGGGACCATCTACAGCCAAGACCTTCTTTCTGCTTGTGCAAGTAATGATTCCAGCCCTGGGTTCCACTCCAGGTTTTCTGAGATGTCACCTTGTTGCTCTTCTTTGCCTTAAATCTACAGCTTTGATACAGCCCTTGCTTTGTGCAAGTGGGAATTCCAGCCTTCTCACTATCATTGCGAGTTGTCCTGCATCTTGAACTCACCGCCATAAGTCCGCTAGCATCCATAACGCAGTGTTCTGTGCTGCTGGATCAGGATTGGGAGATCTTGATTCTCTATTCATCGCTCTTCCTGTACCGTCTTCACTGCCATTGGATCCTTAAGATCGCCTGCGGCCATCTACTCCAGAGTTTTCCATCCTTTGATCTTCTAGGAGCTATCTTCAATTCTTCACTCCAGAGAGCCTTTTCTGAATGGTTCTACAAAATAACTAAAAGTACTAGTCAGCTTCTCAGTGTCATCCACCAGCAAATGACCTCTCCTAGGATGTTCGACATTGGCCATATTTCCAACCATCCATCAGTGGAGATACATTTTTACATACCCTTTGGAATTCTCCCCTATCCTCGAGCCTTCTCTCTTTGAGTTTTACCATCTACCTTCAGCGGCTCATCTGATTCAAACCTGAGTGAAACTACATCTATACAGCCAACTGGAAAATCCCATACAATGAATTCATACCTTCCATAAAGTATCGCCGTGACGTCTATTGACTACCAACTCCGCTTGGGAATAGCTTCACCACCATTGGAAGCCTGTATTAACGTGGTTTTTCCTGGGAAATAATATTCTCCTTGACCGAGTTTAAGGGACTCATCTTACCATCTGGCCTTGCAAAGCCTGGAAAAGGTAACCCTGAGCTTCCTTCCTCTTGCCTACCTCAGCCAACTACCAACCATCATTGGAAGGAATATCCATGCCTCCTCAATCAGCTTTCCATTTTTAGCACAATGTTCATTGGATTTCCTTGTTCCACTGAGTGTTTTCTTGTGTCAATGCCTACCCAAGAGCATGGGGTAACTTGCAAGTTCACCTACCCACTTCTGGTGGTACCATCTTCGCATCTAAACTCCAACCTGATGCCTAATCTGTCTTCACCATTGCTACCACCCAGAAGATGATTCTTATGTGCTCGCTTCCATCTTGACTAATGAGAATGAAGAACAGGACTACTCTCATCTGTGCCTGCTGTTCAACTTGGACTCCTTGTCATCAATTTTTTTCATCTTGATTTCAAGAATCTGAGATGCAGCCTTCCTGTCCTGCAATTCCTGTATCTTGCCTGATCTGCGCCTTCAGTGTTGTCTACATCTTCTCTGAATCTTCGACCTTCTACATTATGTCTTCAGCTTCAAGAACTTCATCGCCTCAATCCTCCACCAAGAAATTCCAACTTCAGTTCTTCGACCCCTTCCACTGGCAAAAGGAGGCCTGTGGAGGGGATTTTTGAGGAGGGGGTACTGTTGCGATGCTGCTTGTGGGATAGGCCCACAAGCAAACTCTTACCTTGCAGCAGGGCCCGGAGGCTGCTGCTGCTGACACCTACTGTCTTCCCGGACTGGAGGCCGCCACTGGTGCTCCTTTCCTCGTGGCCTAGAGGCTGCTTCCGAACCTGCCACTCTCACGGCAGACAGAGCCATCACTGACCAGGTCTTCATGCAGCCTGGAGGCCGCCAACTTCAGGGCCTCTTCGCAGCTAGGCCGCCGCCGACGTCCCTCCTTTACGTGGCCTGGAGGTTGCTGCTGTCCTTCCTGTGCGGCTCGGAGGCTGCCGCCGACTAGGTCCTTCCGCTGCCCAGAGGCCACTCCAGAGCTCCTCTTCTCGTGGCAGGGAGCTGCAATCAATCTTCTTCCTTTGCGGCATGGTGCTGCCAATATCTGGGCCTTCCTTTGCGGCATGGATGCTATCCATAGTCCTACCCCTCTCTAGGCGTGTGGCCACACCACTTCTCATTTAAAGGGCCCGCAGTGGGCAGTTCTCCATGGCTTCTCCTGATGACGTCACCTAGGTGTCTCCACTTCAGCCCTATAAGAAGGGCCTCTCTTCAGTCTGTAGTTGCCTTTGCAAGGAGTTAGTTAGCTCCTGGATTCTCCTTGTCTCCAGGGGTCCTGAGGTTTTGGTGTCCTGATGTACCAGATGTCCTACGTTCCTGTCCTGATCCTGATGTCCTCTTCATCAGCTCTTCATCCAGCTTCCAAGTTCCTTTCGTCCATCTTTCCTGGCGTGCCTCTGTCGTGGTCCGTGACCAGCCCATAGGGGTTGTGTAGGGCGCTTTCTGGCACAAGGCCTACCTTCATGTTTGCAGCACACGCCTCTGATAGACCTTTGTTTTTAATGTTCTTGAATCCGAGTTCCAAGTCCCGAGTCTTGAATCCTGAATCTTGTATCCTGCTCCCAGTCTTCGGAGTTCCCTGTGCCTGCTTCTGTCCATGCCCAAGACTCTGCCAGAACCTGCTCTGCTTCAGCATGGTCTGCGACCAGCCACAGGCGGCTGTGTATGGTGCACTCCAGTGCAGGCCTCTCCTGAATCTTCGTCATGTCCCGGCTTCAAGTTCTACTGCTTCATCTGAGGTCTGCTTCGCATTTGGCGTAGTCCGCGACCAGCCATGGACGGCTGTGTAGGGCGCACTGCAATTCAGCACTCACCCAGTACTTTCTCCTGAATCCTGAGCCCTTGCCTGAAACCTCCAAGTATCCGCCCTCATCTTTGGGCATCAAAATGGCAGATGATTGGGCATCAAAATGGCAGATGAAATTTAATGTGGATAAGTGCAAGGTGATACATATAGGGAAAAATAATCCATGCTATAGTTACACAATGTTAGGTTCCATATTAGGTGCCACAACCCAAGAAAGAGATCTAGGCGTCATACTGGATAACACATTGAAATCATCGGTTCAGTGTGCTGCGGCAGTCAAAAAAGCAAACAGAATGTTAGGAATTATTAGAAAGGGAATGGTGAATAAAACGGAAAATGTCATAATGCCTTTGTATTGCTCCATGGTGAGATCGCACCTTGAATACTGTGTACAATTCTGGTCGCTGCATCTCAAAAAAGATATAATTGCAATGGAGAAGATACAGAGAAGGGCTACCAAAATGATAAGGGGAATGGAACAGTTCCCCTATGAGGAAAGACTAAAGAGGTTAGGACTTTTCAGCTTGGAGAAGAGACGGCTGAGGGGGGATATGATAGAGATGTTTAAAATCATGAGAGGTCTAGAATGGGTAGATGTGAATCAGTTATTTCCTCTTTCGGATAATAGAAAGACTAGGGAGCACTCCATGAAGTTAGCATGTGGCACATTTAAAACTAATCGGAGAAAGTTCTTTTTTACTCAGCGCACAATTAAACTCTGGAATTTGTTGCCAGAGGATGTGATTAGTGCAGTTAGTATAGCTGTGTTTAAAAAAGGATTGGATAAGTTCTTGGAGGAGAAGTCCATTGCCTGCTATTAATTAAGTTGACTTAGAAAATAGCCACTGCTATTACTAGCAACGGTAACATGGAATAGACTTAGTTTTTGGGTACTTGCCAGGTTCTTATGGCCTGGATTGGCCACTGTTGGAAACAGGATGCTGGGCTTGATGGTCCCTTGGTCTGACCCAGTATGGCATGTTCTTATGTTCTTATGTTCTTATCCTTGACTGAGACCTCTGGGTAACCTGAAACCCAGTCTGAGACTCCTGAGTAAACTGAAACTTAGTCTGAGTCATCTGAGCATCTTGAATCTTGAATCTTTATCCATGTCTGATCATCCAGTGTCTCAATCCATGTCTGAGCATCCTGTTGTTGCATCCGTCGGTCTTCGACAGCTTTGCCCCGCCTGCCTCTCTCTACTTTCGGCTCCTCCTGCTCATCTTGGACTGATGGTGTTACGCTCTCCTCCTCCAGAGGGGAGGAGTTAGTAATCTGTTATCGCTCACCCCGCCAGGAGGGCGGAGTTAGCAATCTGTTTTGCTTTTCTCCTGAAAGGGGGAGGAGTTAGTAATCTGTCATGATCTGCTCCTCCAGAGGGGAGGAGTTAGCTATCTGTAGTGCTTACCCCACCAGGAGGGCAGAGTTAGTAATCTGTTAGCGAACTGCTGTTAGATGCTCCTGTAAGGGAAGGGGGTAGCAATCTGTTATGGATCAACTCCCAGGGAAGAGGAGTTGGTAAACTGTTCAATGATACTCTTCTGAGGAGAAGAGCTAACAACAGGTATATTATACTTCGCTACTGAGATAGCAATCTATCATGCCTCCGCTACGGAGTAGCAATCTGTTATATATAGGCTGTTGGCAAGTCCCATAGAAAGAGAAGGTAGCTATCTATATAATACTTCCGTAAGGGGTGTTAGTGGTCGGTAGTGGTTGGCTCCCACAGAGTGATAGTAGTGTAAGGAATGACCACTTGGAGGAAATGGTGAATCCCTGGGCCGATGGCAGATGACAGCGCCCCCAGGAGGAGATCCTGAGAGGAACCACCGGCTAGGCTAGAATATGAAATAAACACAAATAGTTCTTTATTAGGCTGGAAGCTGGACCACCAGTGGTGGCAGTAGTGAGTCGATGTGTCCGGCAAGACTGAAGTCCTTCTGATACTGGAATATAATCTCTGGGTCGCTGAGCTGTAGAGAGAGACTAGAAGTAGTGAGTAGACAGGGTACACTGGATACAAGATGGTACACTCACAATAGTAGATGTCTGCGATGGTCTCTGTGCCACAGAGAGTCTTCAGTATATTCAGGAACAGGAGCCGTAGGTGAGCACTGGTTCCTATAAACAGTCTGTAATAAGAACTCACAATAGCTGTATATGAAATGACTTCTAGAGTAGAAGAGAGTCTGTAAAGGATTCTAGGAACATGGGCCCTCGTGAAGCGAATACCAGTTCCTATCTGCAATCTTGCCAACATAACTCTCGATCTCCGTACCTGTGACAACGTCTTGGATGGAAGGGAGTCTTCAGAGCTATAGGAATGTAGGCCCTTGTGGAGCGAGTACTGATTCCTGTGTTCACGTCTGCAATCGCTTCCAGGCAATGAGGAGTCTTCCGAGTATTCAGGGACGTAGGCCCTCGAGGAGCGAGCAACAGATCCTGTCTTGGCAATCTAAAATCAAGAAGAGAGAGCGGAACCCCCGTGGAGCGGGTACTCCTGGTAAGTTTGAAAAGGCCGAGCAGTGGAGAAGGATTCCCCTCGCTCACTCGGATCATTGTTGCAAGTATCATGGACTGCCGAAGCAAGTCCTGTTGGAGTTCCTTGCTAACTCGTTAGAGGTTAGCAAACAAAGACCTTTTAAAGTGGAAATGGAAGACGTCGCTACGGGGGGACGCCCCTGAGGTTCGCGCCCTTGCTGGTACAAAGTCTGGAGCGCGCGCGCCCTTATGTCATCAGGAACATGGTGGATCCGTAGCATCAAGCCAGCCCGGGGACACCGGGACCAAGAGGCAGGGAGAAGCCGCGGCTGCATCTGTCCGTCAGAGCCGAAGGGAGTCGCTCCCATGGTAGAGAGGGTGGAGCGAGGGGTGAGAAGAAGCAGGAACGCAACAGATGGCTGCCACGGTGTCTGCTTGCCGTTCTCTCCAGCGTCCCTGGACCGGCTTTGGTGCTGCCTCCCACCATTCTCCTTCAAGGAACCTCTAGGGCGCACGCATGCACGCCACCCTCATCTTTAACTCTACGTTGGCGCGAACCTCAGGGGCGTCCCTCTGTTCTGACGTCTGTATCTGCCTACAGTATTTGCTAGCTCATTGAGTTAGTAACAGGATTCGTCCCCCTGTTCTGACATCTGTATCTGCCTACAGTATTTGCTAGCTCATTGAGTTAGCAACAGGATTCGTACGGATGGGATTCGCTCTCCGTTCCTAGCTACTCTGCCACTCCAGCGCTATCTGGAACTCTTACTACCATTCGGGGTCTCTAACGGGGTACCCGCTCCTTGGGGGGGCCTCTTTGCTTCTTTCAGATGCTATCAGGAAACCGGTACTTGCTCCTCGGGGGCCCATGTTCCCTGTGTTGCTGCCTGCAACCTCTACCCTTCTACTTGGAAGAAATAACTTACAGTTACCATCAGTGAGTACAGAAACCACCTCTCTCCACAGTACTGCTTCACTGGAACCAGGTACTTGCTCCTCAAGGGCCTGCTCTCCGTTCCGGTGCCAGACCTCTCATCTAGTGGAATCTCTGTTACTGCTAAGTGAGTACAACGCTACCAGGTCTCTCTGCTCTAAGGGATCAGGTACTCGCTCCTCGAGGGCCTGCTCTCCCTGTCTCGGAGCTTCTCCTGTTTCTACATTGGGACTCTGAATGTTAATCTTATTGTGTGCTCATAACTCTCAGTCTCTTTAAACTACAGCACTGCCTTGCAGAGGATCCGCTGTTCCAGCATTCTGTGTGAGATGTGCCCAGATGGGCTCTACAACCACTACTCACTACTGCCACCTCTGGTGGTCGTTCACACTGTTTAATAAAAGATTCAAATCTGTGTTAGTCTGTCCGGAGTCTAGCCTGACACCGTGGTCCCTCATGGGACTGTCCCCCGTGGGCGTGGTCAGCTGCCACAGTGTCCAAGGATCCACCCAAACATCATTAACCATAACACCTGTATGTTCATCCACATCTGAGCATCCTGTATCCTGGTTCTAGCTCTAGTCCTTATCTCATCCAAGGCTCCAAGTCTCCTCGTCTCGTCCAAGTCTTCAAGTATCCTCATCTCGTCCAAGTCTTCAAGTACCTATGTCTTGTTACAGTTCCAGTACCATCGCCTGTCATCTACCTCTGTCCATCCCATCACATCTGCTGTTCAGGTTTGGCAGAGGTCAGGGCTACTGGTCTTCAGCCTGTCTGCTCGTGCTTGGACACATCTTTCCAGCCTTGGTGCTTCTTTGGAGCTCTCTGGGGTTGTGCCGTGTCCTAGGGCACACTAAATCTCCCTGGAATCGGGACCGCTTCCTAGCACTCCCGAACAGGTGAAGGTGGTAGATTAGCACATCATTGTTGGATTCTTAGATGTGAGAGTGGTCTACCAGGAGAGTGCGTAGGCAAACTTGCAGATTATCACTTGTTCTTAGGTAGGCATTGGTACAAGGAGCACTATGTGGAACTAGGAAGCCCAACAAATGTTACTCAGAAGGTGGAAAGCTGATCTTGGAGACACATTTTTATAGCTCTTGATGATAGATGGTATACTGACGAGATAGGTGAGAATGGTCCTTTTATAAGGTCAAGGAGGGAATTGCACTTTAGGTATAATCCGCATGTTAATGCAGGCTCCCATATGGCAGTGAATTGTTCCTAGTAGGAGCTTGGTAGTCGATAGACGTAATTGCTCAACTTTACACAGGACATTGTCTTCTTGTAAAGGATTTCACAGAAAGGGTTGGTAGATATAAAATCCCTCAGGCTCGAATCAGATGAGCCGCTTGAAGGTTGGTAGTAAAGCTCAGGGAGGAAAAGCTTATGAACAGCAAAGGATTCCAACTGATGTCATTGACGCTCTTCCACTTTCTTAGAAGGATGGTAAGTTCAGCTGATGGCAGAGATCCTTGCAGGTACAGCTTTTATAAATGGTAAAAAACAACTTGAGAGATTGGCAGTTTCGGGGTTTAAGATTGATGGTCAGCTCCCAGAAGTACAGATAAGGAACTCAAGGAAAAGATAGTGGCAACAGCTCTCAAGGATTCATGGTTAGCATTGTAGAATCCCAAGTATAGTTCCAAAGGGAAGGCATAGAGTCCTCAGATGGATTTACTGCAGAAGAGCTATGCAGGCTTATCAGGCGAGACAGAAGGTAGCAAATACAGTCCTTTGCCTGGCAGCAGAAACAGCGCCGAATGAGCAGATGAACAGATAAACCAGGATTTCCCAATGCAGCTCAGAAAGCTGCATGAAGGACACTAGAGGATGATGGCTTGCGAGCTGTAGATTCAGGACAACTCACCATATCAGTATTATGGAGAAGAGATAACAAGATGACATCTCAGGAAGCCTGGAATGGAATCAGAGGCTGGAATTCCCACTTGCGCAGAGCAGATTCAGGATTGTAGCTGTATATAGTCCCATGGCAAGAACCAGAGCTGTACAAAGCAGGGACTGGATTGAAACAGGTGAGATGGAGCCAGGCCTAGGGTGCAGGCACCTGCTGCAAGTCGTTCAAACCCAAGGATCTGGAGTTGCTGTGGATTCTGTAGCTTCTGAAGGTATTCGTCCCCTGACGATCGAGGGTACTCAGAGGAGGAACAAGGAGACTGATGATGACTACAAGTGTAGAAACCTGGGCGCAGGTGCCTCCTGCCTCCTGCAGGTCATATGGAACCCAGGAAGAAGTGCAGGCATCTCTGTGGATTGAACAGAGATGATCCCTGAAACAATTACAGGCGCCTCCTGCAGGTTGAGAGGAGTTCCAGGACCGGACTGAACTCGAAGTGGATCCGGATGCAGGTGCCTCCTGTGGTTCATAAAAAATCCAGACACACCAACATGAAAAAGAAAAAAAATTCTTGACTAGGATCGAGGTATCAAAGGAGTGCAGGAAAAACTTGAGCCCGTCGCAGGCACAAGCTCACCGAGCTCATGGCCTTTGAATCCTGTTGCGAGTGCGGAGATGCAGTTGCTTGCTCAAGAGGGATTGTGAGCCCTTGGGCCATGGCTCGGCTCAGGGAGGAGCCCCAATACACACACCATGGGAGGTGAGAGTGTTCAGGCAAGAGCTAGAGCAGGAACAAGGCTGGACAAGGATCAAGTCATGGAACATCAAGAACTGGAACAAGGCAGGCTCAGACCTCCACCGAACCTACACACACAGGTGAGACCCAGCAACACAATGCTGGTCTCAAGGACCACCCGGTAGCCCTTCCGGACCTGCCACTTGAGAATGACAAGTGCGTGAGGATAGAAGGAGGCTGAGGGCAGGAACAACACGAGGCATGGAACTCAGGAACTAGGAAGACTCACAAGAAGACTCAAGGAACTTGGAAGACTCAAACGAGGTTTCAGGAACTTGAAAGACTCATACAAAGGTTCGAGGAACTTGGAATACTCAGACGAGGGTTTCAGGATACTTGGAAGACTCAGACGAGGATTTCAGGATTCTTGGAAGACTCAGACGAGGATTCAGGATTCTTGGAAGACTCAGACGAGGATTCAGGATTCAGGCACTAGTACAGGGTAGGCACTGTACCACAGCGTGCCCTACACAGCTGCCCATTGTTGGTCACAGACCACACCAAAAACAAAGCAGACTGCAGGCGAGAAAGTGAAGACTTGGAACTGGAAACATGTCGAAGATTCAGTAGAGGCCTGCACTGAAGCATGCCCTACACATCCGCCCATGGCTGGTCGTGGACCACACTGAAGCAGGTCAGGTTCTGGCTTGAGTCTAGGGCATGGACAGAAGCAGGAACAAGGTACTCCGAAGACTGGGAACAGGATTCAAGACTCAGAGACGGATTCAGGAACAGACCTCGGCATTAAAAACAAGGGCCTTCTGGATACTTGTGCTGCAGATGTGAAGACAGGCCTTGTTCCACAAAGCACCTACACAGCCCCTCATGGGCTGGTCATGGACCACGATGGTGGCACGCCAGGAAAGGTGACAAGCAAGAAACCTGGAAGCAGGATGAACAGCCGGAGATGATGACATCAGGACTAGGACTGGAACATGAGGAACATGGAACACTGGAAAATGGAACATCAGGAACACCAGGAACTTCAGGAACATGGAACATCAGGACATGGAACAGGCGACGAAGGAGCTCCAATGAGGAACAAGACCTGGAACATCAGATGAAGGAGACCAGGAACATCAGGAACATCTTGAACATTAAACGAAGAGCCATCTAGACATGAGAAGACCACGGAGGACTTTGACCGGAGAAGAGACCACAGGCAATTGTGAGACCCCATCGTAACATCTTCAGGTTTGGTGTCATACAATTGCCACCTGATTCAGTGGTGATTGAATCCAAAATAAAAAAAAAAAGTTGAAGATTCACTCAAATTCTCTACATGGAAAAGACCATTCGTTTCTAGATCATTTTGGCAAAAGGGTGTCCCAGGTTTTCTTATTACAATTCATCAGTTCCACGTGGTTCAGTAATCAGTATATCCATGACTTCCCGTATAAGTTGAAGCCATTCTGACAGACTGAGGAAGGTTGTGTACACTATCACCAGCTTTTTCTGGATGAGGAACAATGTATTTGCTACCTTCTACATTCCATCTACAAAGCCTTTGATTTGATATTTAGAACTTCTGCATCCTCAGTGATCGTTGCATGGCATGGCTTAGGGCCAACTCAATTTGAGATGTCCACGAGAAATTAGCACATCTCTCCTGAGTAGAGGATAACCTATTTGATGAGAAATGTTGGGAAACCATGGTGCAAATCAAAGATCAGAATACAGAAACATAGAAACATAGAAGTGACAGCAGAAAAAGACCAATGGTCCATCCAGTCTGCCCAACAAGCTTCCTATGGTAGTATCTGCATTAAGGAAACATAGTTGCAAGTAGCTTTATCAGGAACGCTGTCCAGCATGTTTCCTTAACCGTCTGCATGTCTATCTTGAAACTTTGTATCCTTGACCACGTCTACAAAGATTTGTTGCTAACCAAATTGGTGAAGATCGACTTTGATCTCCTGCTCTGTCCCTCCTGATGCAGCCAGTGCGAAACACTGCCATGTCAGGGGATTAACAGTGCTACTACAACTATTTGTATATATTGTATTCACATGCAAGATACGTCTGCCCGATAACTGAACTGAGAGAATAAATATCTCCTCTACTGTATTACGGTCTCTGTGCCTGTAGATGATTCATCTGATTTGATACACCTCTATATTATTTGCATTTCTCTGTTGGTGTGTCTTGCTTTCCATTCACCTTATAATTGCATTAAAAGCATCAAGTATATTGATTAAGAGAAGTAATCTCCATGCCTTCTGCTTAGGGTAGTAACCACCGTACCAGCAAGTTATCCCCCTGCATGCTTATCTCATTTCCATCCTCTAGTCTTTAGCTGTACAATCTCTCTCGACAGGCCTTGCATATCCATCTGCACCAAGGAAGCCTTTCTACCATTACAAGCAGCTTTATTTCTACAGATGCCCCTTCTGCGCTTACCATCACTACCATCTGCATCTTCTCCAAACCCAATGCCAGCAACCTTTCAACTTGAGGCCTAGACAATGAGAACGCAGACAGCAAACATGGCTCAACCAGCCCAGCCTAAGCCAGAGCCCAGTTTTTGATCCTGTTGCTCAATCCACACCCCTCGGTCTCAGTCAGGAGCAGAATTCATCTCTTTTATGGAGAAGTGGTGCCTTATCACCAATAGCCCTTGGGTCCTTCAAATAGTGTGCTTGGATTTCTTTCACCTATCGCTTCTCCCGCATCTGTGCTGTGCTGCAGCTGGTTCTGTCCCATCTTCTGCAGATGTGTCTGGGAATTCATACACTATTCCAGCAGTGGCTGATAGAACCTCTACCTATGTCCCAACATACTGAAGGGTTTTATGGCTGGTACTTCTTCATCCCCATGAAACTGGTGGATTTGTGGCTAATTCTGGATTTGAAGCACCTGAACAAGCATTTGTTTTGAGAGAAATTAAAAATTAACTCCCTTAGCATGATATTCTCTTACATTCAGAAGGACAAATAGATGTGTGCATTGAACCACAAGGATGCTTACTTGCACATACCCATCCTCCATCCACACATACCCATCCTCCATCCGCGGGGCAGGGACGGGGCCAGAGACTCCAGGCACAGTGGCCATTTGTTGCTGTGCTTGGGATCATGAGCTGGCAGTTGGCCGGCGTGTGCAACTTACTTCAGCCCTAGGGCTGAAGTAAGTTTAGCAACAAAAACAAGAACTCAAAAAATGTAGGGTGGAAAGGGCGGGGGAGGCAGGAGAAGGGAAGGGAAGGTGGGGTGGGGGGTAGGGAAGTTCCCTCCGAGGCTGCTCCGATTTCAGAGCGGCCTGGGAAGGAATGAGGGAAGGCAGCGCGGCTCGGAGCAGGCTCGGCATGCGCAAGGTGCACAATTGTGCACCCCCCTGTGTGTGCATGTTATAAAATCAGGCATACATGTGTGCGTGCTGGGTAGCGCGTGCACATGTACACCCAAGTGCAACCTTTTAAAATCTACCCCTTCAGAAAGTCAGTATCAAATCAATCTGTTCAAGCTGTGAGCTATAAGAAACTCACTGCTCTTATTCACACATCTTCTTCATGACAATAGCATCCTCATTCAGATGGGTAACCAGGTGGCCATGTTTTTTGTCAACAAACATAGAGGAACTGGATTATGGCTTCTCTGCTTGTGAAGTGCTGAAGAGCTGGACTTGAGCAGACAAAAATCAAGCACTACTGTTGTGTTCGGACGGTTTTCGTGTGCCCATGGGCCTCAGCCTGACCCAGACCTTCTGAGCCGAGCCAAGGATTGACGGTGGCCCTGCATGGCTGACGGTCTACCCTCCGCCAGGCCGGCAAGCTCCCATGGCCAAACATCCGAGGATGTTGGAAGGTGAATGGTCCTCAGACCATTCCGGGCCCTTTCGGACCTGCTGCGAGCAGCATGGAGCAGCAGGCCTGGCCTGAGGTTGAGGGCAGACGGGCCTTGACATGAAGACACTGAGGTTGATGCAACGGCATCACATGGCACGAAGACACTTGGCTGAAGACATGACACTAGGGCTATGAATACGTGACACCAGGATCGATGCAGATGGCATCGCAGACGAGACACTTGGGATCGATGCGGATGGCATCGCAGACGAGACACTTGGGATCCACATAGGCAACACAAGGCATGAACATTGGCACTGTCTCTCAGGGTGCCCTACTCAGGCCACCCGTGGGACTGAGTCGCGGACCACCCTGTCCGTTACGCGCCCTACACAGCCCCAAGGCTGGTCATGGACCACGACGGGAGCGGGACAACATAGGAAGACACATCCGGGACATGACGGCTCAGGAGCGCAGGACAACCGTCCACCGGCAGGCAGTCCACCCAGGAATACTCTATCTGAGGGACCCCCGGCCTACCGGTACCAGAAGGCCCGAGAGCAAAGACAAGGCATGGCGAAGGGAAGAACATCCAGGAAAGCAGGAACACCAGGACGAGGAGAACGAAGACACCTGGACATGGACCTCAGGCACGAAGACATGGACATGAAGAACGAGAAGACATCATGATGAGGAGCTCCACGAGAAGAAGACCTTACACGGACTCTGGCAGGCAGGAGCCTCCAGAGCGAAGACTTAACGACAATGCAAGGCACTGGAACGAAGAATGGAGCAGCCCTTTATAGGGCTGATACAGGAAACAGTCATCCAGGTGGGGCCCAGACACTTCCTGTGTCTGGCCCTTTAAATATAAAGAGAAGATGCGGCCGTGCGCCTACTAGGAGCAGGAGCAGGGCTGTGCAGGACCGTGGACAGCAGCCTGCACAGCATCTGTGCGTTAGATGCCAGACGAGGTAGAGCTGAGCCTGGGAGCAGGCTCCAACGTAACCAGCGGCTCCAGCTGCTGCCGGAGGCCCCGGAGGTGGCTCCTGCCGCTAATCCAGCCCGGGGCTGCGGCCTGAGCGCCGCAAAGAAGCGATGACGTCGGGGGCGGTCCCAGGCCCCGAGGGAGACGCAGAAAGTCCGCAGCTCCGGCCGCAGTGAAGAGGATGATGCAGGGCGGCCTCCGGGCCGCGAGGGCAGGCCGACGATGGCATCCTGCCACGTCGGCTGAAGGCAACAATGGGGTAAGTCAGTGCCTGCTCGTGGGGGGACCCGCGGGCAGCGCTATTCATAACAACTACCAGAAGCCTTCTATCTCCTAGGGATCTCCAACATGCATTGCTCGCAGATTGACTCAGCAAAATATTTCGGCCACCCAAATGGTCTCTGCAACAATTTATAGTGGACAAAAACTTCAGATTATGGAGTCAGCTAGCATTAGATCTTTTTGCTTCAAAGAAGAACAGCAAGGTAAGTCTATTCTGCTCAATTTTTCCTAGTGAGCTAAGGACAGTTCAGGATGCTTTCCTCCTCAACTGGGGATCAAGCTTCATGTACACTTTTCCACTGGTGCCATTCAAAGACAGAATAGTGCAAAAGGTTCTTCATCATCATGCTTGACTGATCCTCATTGCTCAAGCATGGCGCAGACAAGCATGGTATACATATCTCATACAAATTTCCAGCAGTTCTCCTATTCCTCTGCGATCAGATCTGATGCTCTTAACACAAGAGAGATGGAACTGCCTAACATCCCAACCTTATTGCCCTCAACTTAACAAGCCAGAGATTGAACACACAGTAATTTCAGATCTTGACTTACCCACAGTGATTGTCAATATTTTACTTTCATCAAGAAAATGGTAAAATAGATGCAACTATGCTTTCAAGTGGAATAGATATTCTAAGTGGTGTCTACAAAAGGCTTTTGACCCTTTCTCATGTCAGCCTCTTCATCTACTACAGTTCCTTCTTCGTTTGTCAAGTGCACCTCAGTACCATAGCAGCCTACCATAATTCACTGGACAGGAAATTGATTTCCACGCATCCTCTAACATCTTGATTCACGAAAGGACTTCTATTTGTCAAACCCCAGGTTCAAAAACTCCTATACTATGGAATCTCAATGTGGTTCTTTCCCAGTTAATGAAACCTCCTTTTGACCTCTAGAATTGACTTAGAAGGTGATTTTCTAGTTGCTATCATTTGATATGTTATGCTATGTCATTTTATTTGTATGCCGCTTATGTTGGTAACCCTAAGCGGCTAACAATAGAACATGCACAGTTAAAACAAACAGTTAAAATCAATTTGTACGGTACTCAATAAAGAGAGTTAGAAGTGATTAAATATCATAGCATTAAAACTAATGTAAAACAGTGGATTTAAACAAAGTTGAGCAGCAAAAATAGAATAAACATTTTGGATGTAGTCTTTTTTATAAAAAAAAAAAAAAGCGTGAAGGAAAGGAATGTTATTAATTGCTTTCTGAAAAGTTTGGAGCATTGAATCAGGCATAAATCATCTGGTAAGTGATTCTAATACTCTATAGCAGCAACGGAAAAGACATGTTTGCAAAATTCTATTAGTCATACTTGACGGATGGATGGAGCCTCCAATAAATATTTTTAAGAAGACCTTAGGGTTTTCGCACAGGACAAGCAGGATGGTAGTCCTCAAATATGGGTAACATCATCAGGATGGAGCCCAATCACGGAACACTTTTGTCAAAGTTTCTAGAACTTTGACTGGCATCACTGAGCATGCCCAGCATGGCACCAACCCTGCATCCATCAGGGGTCCCCTTCGGTCTCTTTTTTTCCACGCAGCTTTAGCCATGTGGAATGAGGAGCTCTCTCACAAGATTCCTGACAGGAATTTTCCTCAGGGATTGTTTTTTGAAATTTTCAAATTTTTTCACCCCATCCAGGGTCCCCCTGTCCACTGTCGATACCCGTGACCGTAAGGTAAGCTTTACCTCAATTTGCAGTCAGTTACCAATGGTTCCAGTGTTTAGGCCTGATGGTCACTGACTGCACCACGGCAGTCAGTGACCATCAGGTGTCATTTGGGCCAGTGACCAACTGTGCCCAAATGACACCTAAGGGGTGTTGAGCCAGGTTAGAAAAGATGGCTTTGCTGTTCCAAACAAAACAGCACTCGCCTTCTAAAGCCTCCAAGTCATTGACACCGTTGCCTGCCAAGTCTCATCCTTGTTCGGACACTGATGACTCTCGATCGACGTCGAAGACTTCAGTTTCTGCGTCCTTGGCACTGAGCATGGGCAAGGCCAACCACTGGGACAAACATCGCCATCGGCATAGGAAAACCTCGCCGTCTGACTCTGGCGCACCGGTGCCCTCGACTGTGGCATCAACCGAGCCACCGAAGAAGAAGGCCCATGCCGAGCAGCCCCCAACCTCCTCTAGACCGGGTACACCGAGGAGTCCCCTGCCTTTGGTAGGGGCGGCAGCCGAGACTCCACATACTCCTGTGGACCCTCCGGCAATGTCTATCCAGCCTCCCACTCCGGAAATGGTATTAACAACACCAGCTTTCCGTGAGGAATTGAACCGGATGGTTCAAGAGGCAGTCGTACAGGCCCTCTATGGGCTTCTGACTCCAGCAACACCGAGGACGATTCTGATCCCGGCTCCAGATCTGATGCCGCCGATGCTTGCACTATTGCTTGACTGTCTTGATGTCTTCATTGGTGCTCTGCCATTGGCACCAGTAAAAACACTGATTCATCACGGACCATCAACGCCCATCCATCTCTCCTTGGAGGAGGAGGGAACATCGATGCTGGATCCAATTCCAGGGCCTTCTGGAGTAGCTCCACTGAGGTGTCCACTGAGGTCACCGAGTCCCTCGGTGTCCCCTTTGCCTCTGATGCTGCATTGACCTTTACCGATGCTGACACCGATGCCGCCGGTGCCTCTTCCGATGCCTTCGGTGCCCTGACCTCCTCCAGTCGGAGAAGGTCCTTTTTTACCATCTGGAGGCCTGTTGGATGCTGGGGATCAAACCTACCAGCCCTGGACCGATGAATCCTCAGACTCCCACCGGAGATATGCCATCTGAACCTTCTCCTCCAGAGGAGAGGCGAAGATCCCTGCCGGAAGACCTCTCCTTCATATATTTTATCAAGGAAATGGCGGAGACCATTACATTTACCCTGTAGACTGAAGAAGATTCCAGACACAAAATGCTGGAAGTCCTTCAGTTTGTAGACACACCTAAGTAAGTAATATCCATTCCTGTTCATGAGGTCCTCCTTGATCATCTTCAGCGCAGCTGGGAGCACCCAGAAACGGTACCACCTGTCAACTGAAAGTCTGATGCTACTTATCTAGTCCAATCAGTACCTGGCTTCCAGAAAACTCAACTGGCCCACCATTCAGTGGTGGTCAAATCTGCCCAGAAGAAGGCCAGGAGACCACGGTGTCATTCTTCCATGCCTCCTGGGAAGAAGTAGAAATTCCTCGATGCTTTTGGTCATAGAGTCTTTTATGGCTCTATGCTAATTTCTGGTATTGCGACCTACCAACTTTATATGATGCATTACAACAGGAATTTATTTAAGCAGTTACAGGAGTTTTCTGATTCCCTTCCAGACCAGTTCCAGGACAGATCAATTTGATTCTCCAATGGGCGTTGATGCTGACAAGCCTGAGGAGCGGGCCACTTATGACATCTTTGATACTGCATCCAGGGTGTCAGTAGCTGGAATAAGTGCCAGGAGGTAGGCATGGCTGAAATCCTCTGAACTGCACCCAGAAGAGCAGGAGTGGTTAGCAGACCTCCCCTGCATGGGAGATAATCTTTTTGGCGAGAAATTCAGAAGACTGTAGCACAGCTCAAGGATCATAATGAGACTTTGCGTCAACTTTCTGCTGAGCACTCAGAGTTCTCCTCCTCTTCTAAACAACCGTTCAGAAGGGAGGCAAAATGATCTACCTTCAAACCACATAGACACTACCCTCCTCCAGCTTAGTCTCGTCCAACCAGACCCTATCATAAGGCTCAACCTCATCATGCCAGACCTCAGAAGACACAACCAGCTCCACAACCTGGTCCTTCCTCAGGATTTTGACTCCCCACTAGAAAGCAATTGTCGACTTCCACCTCTACCATCTCTGCCAGTAGGCAGCCATCTCTGCCACTTCACCAACAAATGGCACACAATCACCACAGATCAGTGGGTCCTGTCGGTTGTAGCTCAAGGTTACCATCTAAACTTCTTCTCACTACCGGCGGACTCTCCACCTTGTCAGGGGTGGAGTTCCACTGACTACTCTCCACTTCTGGAGGAGGAAATAACATCCCTCCTATGAGCCAATGCCATAGAACTGGTTCCCCCTCTACAAAGGGGAAAGGGCTTCTACTCCCAGCATTTCCTCCTACCGAAATAATCGGGAGGCACTCATTCAATCTTAGACCTTCATGCCCTAAACAAGTATCTACGGAAAGAGAAGTTCAGAGAGGTAACCTTAGGCTCCCTACCCCCTCTTCTCCAACAGGGAGATTGGCTTTGCTCTCTAGATCTACGAGACGCATATATGCATATAGCAATCACCCCATCTCACAGAAAATACCTTTGGTTCCTCATTGGAAGCAGGCACTTCCAGTACCAAGTACTTCCATTTGGTCTCGCATCGGCACCTCGTGTCTTCACGAAATGCCTGGCAGTAGTAGCAGCATACTTGAGGTGGCTAGGCACTCATGTCTACCCTTATCTGGATGACTGGTTACTGAGGACCCTGTCCACGGAGGCAGTTCTTCACTCCCTCCATCTCACTTTGCGACTGCTACTGTCATTGGGATTTCTAGTCAGTTATCCAAAGTCCAATCTGACTCCATCTCAGCTCCTCTCCTTCATTGGAGCGGATCTCAACACTTATCAAGCGAAAGCTTTTCTTCCACAGGACCGCACACATACTCTTGCAATGCTTGCAAACACTATATGAACTCACCAAACCACAATGGCTCATCATCTCCTCATCTTGTTGGGCCACATAGCGTCTTCGGTCCATGTTACACCAATGGCCCGTCTTGCCATGAGAGTAGCGCAGTGGACATTAAAGTCCCAGTGGTCTTAGGCCCACCATCCAGTGTCCAACATTGTCCATGTCACCAGGCAACTTCGTCTCTCGCTAGCTTGGTGGACCCAGGAGTCCAATCTGGTCAGAGGACTACCTTTCCAAACTCCAGAGCCCCAAATAACACTGACAATGGATGCTTCCACTCTAGGGTGGGGAGTCCATGTGTTGCGCCCGGTCGCAGACGGCTGCGCCCTCTATTGCTCACCTTTTTCCTGCCTGACTCAGTTCCTTTTGGGAAGATGGCTGCCTCTGCTTCTCCACGCCAACCCCTCCGGCGTCCCCGGTCCGGCATGGGTGATTGCATTCGCTATCTTTCTCCTCAAGTCACCTAGGGCATGCACGCGCTCGCAACCGCGTCCTTTATGTGCATCATGGCGGAACCTCGGGGGCATCCCCACCGCATGACGTCACAAGCTCTGGTATTTAAATTCTGTTCACGATTCCCAATACGAGTTAGCAAGGAATCCTCCATGCTGATCTCTCTATGTTACCAGACGCTCCCGCTCTGTGTACGCTTGCTCCAGGATGACTTAGGTACCCGCTCCATGGGGGCCTTGCCTCACTCCTCTACACCCTCCAGGGTTATCTGCTACCAACAAGGATGCCTAAGGTACCCGCTTCTTGGGGGCCTTGCCTTGCTCCTATCTACCCTCAGGGGTTGCTTACCACCTACAAGGATGCCTAAGATACCCACTCCTCAGGTGCCTTATTTCATCCTGGACCTCTGCTCCTCAGGGGTTGTCTCCTGCTACAACTGCCAACATCAGAGTGAGTACTACTGCTCCAGTTCTGCCTCTGCATTGTCTCATCTCTCTCTTCATAGATCCTCGGCCTACCTCGCACCGCGGACCACTACCAGATCTACTCTCACTGGCCTTTCCATCAAGGCCTGGGTTCTCGGCCTACCCAGCTTTGCGGACCACTACCGGACCCATCTCCCTCTTGGGACCTGGTGAGACTGTGGAGCTGCCTTTTCCAAGCTGCAGCCTTCAGACGGAACATTGCCATCAGACATCTCCTCTGCTGGCTGGGATCATTACCTGTTCCTCAGGTTACCATCTACATTGCAGTATAATAAAAACTAACTTCTCTCTGTCCTTCTCTGCTCAGGAGCTAGCCTATCGCTGCAAGATCCCACAGGGCTCTGCCCTGTGGGAGGTGCCATCTCTTGCAGCAACCAAGGGCCCACGCCTCAATGTCCAAAGTACAACAGCATGACAACAACCTGCAAACTCAGGGAACCTGGTCTGCAGCAGAATCACAACATCAGATACATTTTCTAGAGCTCAGGGCAATAAGATTATTATTATTATTATTATTATTTAATTTTTATATACTGAAGTTTCATGAGAACATATCACATCGGTTTACAATAGTTTACAAGATATGCCTTTATAGCCTTCAAGAATTGCCTCTCCAACAAGACAATCCTAATCCAAACAAACAACCAGGTAGCGATGTGGTACATCAACAAGCAAGGAGGAACCGGCTCTTACCTGCTATGTCAGGAAGTAGCACAAATCTGGGCTACAGCTCTCTCTCATTCCATGCTACTGAGAGCGACCTACCTGGCGGGCATGGACAATGTACTAGCAGACAAACTCAGTCAAATATTTCATCCCCACGAGTGGTCCCTGAACCCCACGGTGGCGGAGGGCATATTCCAAAAGTGGGGGTATCCAACTATAGACCTCTTTGCGTTGATTCACAACCTCAAAGTAGAGAACTTCTGCTCCCTACATCGCAGTCAGAGAAGACCACCAAGGGACGCCTTCACCCTCTCTTGGTCAACGGGGCTCCTGTATGCCGATCCCCCACTTCCTCTCATAAGCAAGACTCTCATGAAGCTACAATGGGACAGGGGCTTCATGATTCTCATAGCCCCTCACTGGCTGTGCCAGGTGTGGTTTCCCATCCTTCGCGACCTCTCAGTCCGTCCACAAATTCGCCTAGGCGCAGAACCATCTCTGATATCACAGAACAACGGACAGCTGTGTCATCCCAACCTCCATGCCCTGTCATTGACAGCCTGGATGTTGAAAGGTTAATATTACAACCACTCAATCTCTTGGACCCGGTATCCCATGTCCTAGTAGCTTCACGAAAGCCTTCTACAAGGAAATCTTATCATTCCAAATGGAAAAAGTTTTCCTTATGGTGCACATCAGAGGGAAAAGATCCCTTTACCTGCCCCACTATGAAGTTTCTAGACTACCTCTGGCACCTCTCAGAGTCCTGTCTACAAATGTCCTCCATTAGGGTTCATGTCAGTGCGGTAGCTGCTTTCCATAAAGGTATAGGAGATGTCTCAATATCAACACAACCCTTGGTGGGGCATTTTATGAGGGGCTTACTTCACCTCAAGCCTCCTTTGCATCCTCTGGCCCCTTCTTGGGACCTCAATGTGGTATTAGCACGGCAAATGAAACCTCCATTTGAGCCTCTGCACTCCTGCGAGCTGCATTATCTCACTTGGAAGATGCTCTTTCTTCTTGCGATAACGTCCGCTCACAGGGTCAGTGAGCTACAGGCGCTGGTAACATACTCACCTTACACGAAATTTCTTTAGGATGAGTGCTTTGCACTCATCCTAAAGCTTTACCAAAGGTAGTCTCTGAATTTCATTTAAATCAATCTATTATCCTACCTACTTTCTTTCCAAAACCCCATTCACCTGGATGTGAATGGGGTTTTGGAAAGAAAGTAGGTAGGATAATCCAGGTGAGTGGGCTCTGCATTCCTTGGACTGCAAGTGTACGCTAGCCTTTTATTTGGAACACACTGCAGCCCATAGGAAGTCCACCCAGCTATTTGTCTCCTTTGATAAAATTAAACTGGGAGACCTGGAGGACAAGCAGACACTGTCCTCCTGGCTGGCGGACTGTATTTTTTTCTGCTACTAGCAAGCAGGCCTTCCGCTCCAGGGACGTGTTAAAGCACACTCCATTAGAGCGATGGCAACGTCGGTAGCACACCTTCGTTCTGTACCTCTTGCTGATATCTGCAGGGCTGCTACATGGAGCTCTCTCCATACCTTTGCAGCTCATTATTGCCTGGACAAGGCTGACAGACAGGATTCTATCTTTGGCCAGTCTGTTCTGCACAATTTATTCTCAGCTTAATACCCAACTTCCTTCCAACAGCCTGCTGGGAATTTCAGGCTGCCCTCTTATCCAAAATCACCCCTGTTGTTGTGCCTGTTGCACGTCTTTGGGTGCTTTTGGTACATTGCCAAGGCATCCTCAGCTCGCTACTCACGCATATGTGAGGACTACCATCTTGCTTGTCCTGTGAGAAAGCAAAGTTGCTTACCTGTAATAGGTGTTCTCACAGGACAGTAGGATGTTAGTCCTCACGAAACCCACCCGCCACCCCGCGGAGTTGGGTTCGCTTGCAGTTTGTTATTTTATTTTTCGTACGTAAATTTTGCTATAAACGAGACTGAAAGGGGACCCCTGCTGGATGTACGGTTGGTGGCATGCTGGGCATGCTCAGTGGTGCCAGTCAAAGTTCTAGAAACTTTGACAAAAGTGTTCTGTAATTGGGCTCCATCCTGATGATGTCACCCATATGTGAGGACTAACATCCTGCTGTCCTGTGAGAACACCTGTTACAGATAAGCAACTCTGCTTTGTAGGACAATAAGATTTTAACATTGTAGAAATCCAAGGAATGAAAAGATGGTTTTGAAAATCATGTACCAGACTAACAATTTTATAGTTGATCCTTGATTGTATAGGGAGCCGATGAAGGTATACCAGTACAGGAGTTATATGATCGCAAATGAAGAGTCTGGAAATGAGTCGAGCTCCTGCATTCTGCAAGAATTGGATTGGCTTAATGACAGACAAGAGAAGACCTAGATATAACCCATTGCAATAGTCTAGGAGAGGCATGACCATTAACTGAACCACAGTATGAAAATGACATGTAAAAAGCAAAGGTTTGAGGGAACACAACAGCTGAAACTATAAAAACCAGATTTTACAACAGCCTTAATTTGAGGGACAAAAATAAGAACTGAGTTGATAATGGCACTGAGGTTTTGAGCCTGGGAAATTACTTTCATTGTATCTCCATGAATTAAAATATTTATTATTTGCTTACTTATTTATTCATCAATTCTTTTAGACTGCTAATCAACGCAGGTCTGTTCAGAGGAGTGTACAACAATCTAAAAAAAGAATAAAATAACAGAACAAAATACAAGAACATTAAAATACATCAACATAAAATTGCATGAAGCCAATCCAAAACAACATAGTTCATTGATAAACATAAAAATAATCCCAAGAGCTATAAATCTCATTGGATAAAATAACCAAGCTTTTATTTAGACCTTGTTCTTGGAATAGAATCCTGGTGCTGGAGAATTACAAATTCAGTTTTGGATAAATTGAGTGATAACCTGTTTTCACTTGCATTTCTTCAAGAAGAGTCAGCAAATTCCAGGGTTTTTTTCACTATTCTCCATATCTGCAATTTTTCCACAACAAGGTAGTTCTCCAAACTTACCCCTCTTTTCTTCCAAAGATGGTCTCCTTCTTCCATATCAATCAATCCGTTGTTCTGCCTATCTTTTTCCAAACGCCGCATGCATGATGGCAAAGGCTAAACAGCATCATTTTGGAAAATGGCATCAACTGGGCACTCACTGCACCACTGAGTCTTTTTAAGGTATGGGAGGGTCTGGAGGTGGGGGAGGGGTTCTGGTTGTGCCTAAACCACCAGGTACTTATTTTGAGGCACATGATGTGTAGAGGGCAAACTCTAGACCACCAGACATTTTTTTGGAAGGGGAGTCTGGGAGGGAGGGGGTTTGTGCGGCCACCTGGGATGCATATGATCAAAGAGGAATCTTTGGTTGGGGCATGGGGGTTTTAATGCTAAGGGGAGAGGTTTGGGTAGGGGAGAGGCATCACCATATGATTTACTTTTTTGAAACTTTTTATTTTCAATTTTAGCTTAGAATTTAACAATTACAACTTTAATAATTCCAACCTTTGAGATAAAGAGAAATATCACCTTGTCCAACACTAGATCTGATTGGCAATTCCAATCATGTAGACTCAAATAATTCGAATACACCTATTATATTTGAGGTTTGCCTCCTTCCTGTCCTTCCCTCATATAATAATCACTCTTAGCTGTGCATTTGCACTGAGAAGGCTGCCCCCACAAGCTGTACACATTCTATGAGATTGAGTCCATCCAGTAAGTCCAGAAAACTGCCCATATTTTATCGTAAAGACTAGTTTGTCCATGAAGCATGTATGTGAGCTTTTCCACCATGGCAAGTTCATGCACCTGTTAGAACTAATATACCATCATAGGGGCAACCTTCCAAAGTGCAACAATCATGAACCTGCCAGCATGTATCAAATGATCGGCAAGTTGATGCTTTGCTGTACTCAGGTTATGTTCTTCCCATCTTCCCAACAAACATAGGGAAGATTCTAGTTTAATATCCCCACCTAGATTTGAGATATCTTTTGCAGAACCTACTTCCAGAATTTACCCTCTAGGGGGCGGTTCTACCGCATGTGTAGATAAGTGTCTACCTGCCCACAATCTCTCTGACACAAACTTGAGGCACCTCTCAAAAATTTGATATAGTAGACCAGGAACCTGTACACTCTATGCAGGAATTTCACTATCAGCTCTACCCGCTTACTGCACATAAAAATCTTAGGTGCCTTGTTCCAGATAGCCAGCCAGTTTTCGGTACTTAGGACCAGGTGCAGGTCTCTATTCCAATAGCTTTAGTGGTGACACCTTTCCATCTGACATTCCAGCACTGTTTTGTAGAATTTTGAGATACTCCTCCTTGGTATATCTTCCTGGACAATAACTTTTCCCACTGGGTTAAGGGCCTTCTGTTCCCACCCCTGTCTTCTATAATTTTCCAGCTCCTCCATCAATCTGTGATAAAAAGATTCAGATTCACTGGACACCTCATAGGTCTTCTTTAAAATCTTGGAATGTCCTCATTTGGCCAGCTTCCTCCTCCCATAGTTGCCTTGTAAATTTGAGGCCTAATTTCCACCATTCAGTTCCCTCCCTATGTATGTAGTGTAGTAATTAGCAGCCTAGGATTATGCTTTATAGGCAAGCCGCACCGGTGAGTGCTTGGCCCCGGTCGCAGCTTGCCGCCGCCGGTGACCATAACAGTACCCCCTCCTTTAGGCTTCCCCCTAGAAGGCTTGGGTTTCCCCGGATGAGTAGCATGGAAATTCTTGAGAAGTTCTTTATCAAGGATATTAGCAGCAGGTTCCCAGGAATTCTCTTCTGGCCCAAATCCCTCCCAGGCAAGGAGATACTCCCATCTACGACCTCGTCTCCGGACATCGAGAACTTCCTGAACTCGATAAGTCGTGTCGTCCTCCAGCTGCAATTGAGGAGAAATGGGAACCTTCCGAGAGGGCCACTTGAGGAGCAATGGTTTCAACAAAGATACATGAAAGGCATTGTGGATACGTAGTGAGGCGGGTAGATGTAATTGATAGGTCACAGGACCAATTTGTTTAGTCACAGGAAAAGGGCCAATATAGCGGGGAGCCAGTCTCATTGATGGGACCCTCAGACGGATATTTCTGGTGCCAAGCCACACCTTTTCTCCTGGGCGGAATTGTGGTGCAGGTCTCCGATGTCGGTCAGCGAATCGTTTTGCAGAATATGCGGCCCTTTGAAGCATTTGTCAGGTGTGGATCCAAAGTTGCTTTAACTGTGTGGCAGTAAGCTGAGCCTCAGGAGAGGGGACAGATAGGGGTAGAGGCACCGGTGGTGTAGGTTGCCAACCAAAGACAATTTGAAAAGGAGAAGATCCAGTCGAGGTACAGGTGTGGAAGTTGTGAGAGAATTCCGCCCAGGGCAACAGTGTTGCCCAATCATCCTGTCGAGCATTAACATAGGAGCGCAGGAACTGTTTAAGAGTACGATTAGTCCGTTCTATCTGCCCATTGGCTTGAGGGTGAAAGGCGGTGGTGAAGTCTAAAACAATGTGGAACTTGGCACAGCGGTTCCGCCAGTATCGAGCTGTGAATTGCGATCCTCGGTCAGAGGTGATGTGTTGGGGTAGACCATGAAGCCGGAATACATGTGACATAAATAATTGAGCCAAACGGGGAGCAGAAGGGAGGGCGGGCAGGGGTGTAAAATGAGCCATTTTGGAGAACCGATCGACCACTACCCAAATAACAGTATGACCTTCTGAAGCAGGCAAATCAACAACAAAGTTGGTGGAGATGTGAGTGCATGGTTTCGTCGGTGCTGGAAGTGGTTATAATTGCCCCCATGGTCTCCCCACAGGACTCTTATGCTGTGCACAAACAGGGCAGGAGTCTACATATGCACGAATGTCCTTGCACATCCCAGGCCACCAGTAAAATTGCTGAAGGAGATCTTGTGTTCGCTTACATCCTGGGTGCCCAGCAAACTGAGAATCATGTCCCCACTTCAATACCTTATTACGGAGTCTACTGGGTACCACGGTTTTCCCCACCGGAACTGAAAAGGTAGCCGAGAGAATGATGTGGGCTGGATCAATAATGTTCTGTAGGGGCTCCTCTCCATCTTCGCTGAGAAAAGAACGAGACAATGCGTCGGCTTTGATGTTCTTGGTTGCTGGTCGATATCTTAGTTCAAAGTCAAAACGTGTAAAGAATAAGGCCCAACGGGCTTGGCGTGGGTTTAGTCGTTGAGCTTGCTGTAGATAAATTAAATTTTTGTGATCTGTAAAAACTGTAATTCTATGTTAGGCCCCTTCTAACCATTGTCGCCACTCTTCAAAAGCGAGTTTGATGGCTAATAATTCTTTGTCGCCAATAGAATAATTACGTTCTGCAGGTGAAAACTTCCTCAAAAAATAGGAGCATGGATGGGATGTTCCTTTTACGTCATTCTGGCTCAACACTGCTCCAACTCCCTCAGTGGATGCATCGACTTCTACAGTAGATGGGCATCTAGGATCAGGGTGGCGAAGACAGGGTTGTTGTAGAAAGGAATCCTTGAGGCTTGAAATGCTTCTACCGCCACTGCAGGCCAAGTTTTGACATTTGCTCCTTTTCGTGTGAGTGTGGTAAGAGGTGCGGACAACCTGGAGAAATCTTTGATGAACTGTAGATAATAATTAGCAAATCCTAGAAACCGTTGAAGAGCCCGTAGTCCGTTAGGTTGAGGCCACTCTTGTATGCTTTTTACTTTAGTCGGATCCATTTGGAAACCCTGTTTGGAAATAATGTAACCCAAAAAAGGTAAGGATTCGGTCTCAAAAACACATTTTTCTAGTTTGGCGTATAACCGCTGATCCCTTAGTCGTTGCAACACTTGTATAACTTGCTGGCGATGAGTCTGTAGATCCTTGGAAAAAATCAAAATATCATCAAGATATACCACAACACAGATAATCAACAGGTCTCTAAAAATTTCGTTAACAAAATTTTGAAAAACAGCAGGAGCATTGGTTAACCCAAACGGCATAACAAGGTATTCATAATGTCCATCCCTGGTGTTAAAAGCTCATCCCCCTCCCGAATCCGGACCAAATTGTAGGCTCCTCGTAGGTCTAGTTTGGAAAATATTTGGGCTCCTTGCAGGCGGTCAAATAGTTACGCAATCAGAGGCATAGGATATTGATCTTTGATAGTGATAGCATTAAGGCCATGATAATCGATGCAAGGGTGTACTGTCCCATCTTTTTTCTACACAAAAAAACCCCCGGCCCCCGCAGGAGAGGTGGATCGTCGAATAAATCCTTTTTGCAGATTGTCCTGAATATATTCAGACATAGCTCGGGTCTCAGCGGCTGATAAGGGGTAGACGCGCCCTCGTGGCGGTGTGGATCCTGGAATCAGCTTAATAGCGCAGTCGAAAGCATGATGTGGGGGCAAAGTGTCAGCGGCCTTCTTAGAAAATACGTCTGCAAATGATTTGTACGGACCAGGTAACTCCTTTAGGACTGAGGTACAGATGAAACCGGAAGCAGGAGTTGTTCCCTTCAGACAAGTCATACGGCATTCTAGTCCCCAATGAATAAGTCGTAAGGAAAACCAATCGAATTGGGGGTTGTGGCGTTGCAACCAGGGTAAACCAAGAACCACCGGATGAATAGGTCTCTCGAGGACGTAAAAGGTAATTTGTTCTGTGTGGTCGGGCGCAATGTAGCAGTCCAGAGGTTCCGTGTAATGGGTTATTCTTCCTGGTAGAGGTTCCCCGTGAATGGAAGAAATGATTAAAGGCTTCTGACAGGGACGGGTAGGGATCTGAAGTTTGTCCACTATTTCTTGTAATATGAAGTCTCCTCCGGCTCCCAAATCCACTAAAGCCAGAGTAGTAAATTCCTGTCCTTCAGTACGAAGGGTCACTGGTAAGGTCAATGGGGGTTTTGGAGATGTGAGGCCTAGGGAAACACTCCACAAGTTTCCTAGGCCTTGTAGTTTCCCGGACGAATAGGGCAGGTTGCTATACGATGTCCGGAACCTCCACAGTACAAACATAGACCCGCTTTGCGACATCTCAGGCGTTCCTCCTGTGATAAAGGACCCCTTCCAAGCTGCATGGGTTCCTCCACAGACCCTTCACTGGTGGAGGTTTCTCGAGGGGTTGCAGAGGCAGATTGAGGAACATGGGAGATAGCTGGTCGTCTCCTCCAACTTATACTCTCTCGGGCCCTTTCTTGCAGCCGACGATTGATTCTAGTTGCCAGCTCAATGAGGCTATTTAAGGAGGACGGGAGTTCCCGAGAGGCCAGCTCATCCTTAATTTTGGCTGATAATCCTTCCAAGTAAATGGTCCGAAGGACACTCTCCTCCCAATGAAGTTTGTTAGCTAAAGTACGAAAATCAATATTGTAGTCCATGAGAGAGTGCCCTCCTTGACGGAGAAGAAGCAAATCAGTAGCGGCGGTGTCTTGTTTCCCTGGTTCCTCGAAGATAGTCCGAAATAGTTCTATAAATCGTGGGTAGTCCTGTAATACCGGGTCCGAGCGCTGCCACAGCAGAGAGGCCCAGGCAAGGGCTTTGCCTTCCAATAACGATAAGATGTAGGTAGTTTTGGTTATATCGTCTGGAAAGAAGGGGGATTGTAGGCGAAAATGCATATTGCACTGGTCTAGGAACCCCAAACATAGACGAGGATCTCCGGCGTATCGTGGTGGGGCTGGTAGCGGAAGAACCGGGCGGGGACAGCCTTGTGCTATGGACGGAACTGATACAGGTGGAGGAATAGCGGCTGGAGTACTGGGGTGTGTAGCAACCACTGTGTCCAGTCGAGCATTGAGTCGCTCCATGGACGCTGCCATGGATTCTAGCATATTCTGTTGCTCCATGATTTTTTGAGCCAAGCTGGGAATGGCACGCAGTGCAGTGGCCTCTGCCGGGTCAATGGCCTTGGCTTACTGTTATACCTTGAAAGGTGGACCCTTGGTCCGGCGATGAACGTAAGTCCCACCGTCGGAAGGTGAGGCCAATCCCAAGGGTCACTGTTGGTGATAGAAGAAAATCTGGATGCAGGCGCCTCCTGCAGGTCATGTAATCCAGATAGCTGGCGCCTCCAGCAGGTCGTAAGAACAAAAGTTGGTGCCTCCAGCAGGTCGTGAGATCAGGAGCTGGCGCCTCCAGCAGGTTGGGAGATCAGAAGCTGGCGCCTCCAGCAGGTCGTGAGAGATAAGCAGAGTTCAGTGATCAAAGTCAGAAGAATACTCCTCAGCCAGTCCCGGGGTCGAGAGCCAGAAAGTACCACAGCCAGTCCAGGGATCAAGAGCCAGAATACTCCACAGCCAGTCCAGGGGTCGAGAGCCAGAAAGTACCACAGCCAGTCCAGGGATCAAGAACCAGAATACTCTGCAGTCAGTCCAGGGGTCGAGAGCCAGAAAGTACCACAGCCAGTCCAGGGATCGAACACAGAGAATAAAAACAGGAACCACGAACAGGAACAAGCACGAGAGCCAAGAAGCCAAGGCAAGGTCTGAGGCTCCAGACCTTGCCTTAAATAGTCTAACCCCCATTGGAGCCCAAAGGAAGGTGTTCATCCATTTCCTGTCAAGGCCCCTTTAAGAATCGGCTACTGCCACGCGCGCGCGGCCCTACGAAGCTCGGCGGGGGCGGAGCCAATAGAGAGCAGGAGACTGGCCGACACCGCGGCCATGTTGAGCAGCAGGAACCGCCGCGGGACGAGCCCCTCGACGCTGAAGAAGTCACAGAGAGCGGAGCAGTCTGCCGCGCCGGTGAGTGCTTGGCCCCGGTTGTGGCTTGCTGCCGCCGGTGACCATAACAGCTAGAGACACTGAATGAGGAAGTCAGCGTCTCAGGAAGGCAGGGAGAAGGAGCGAAGCAGCTGCCCAGCCAAAGCCAACGAGGAATCCTTTTGGGGGACTTTCTGAGACGTTTGGCCAAGGGGCAGCCAGTGCACCAGCCACCGGAACATCAGTTTCTGAAATCCAAGTAGATGACATCGAGTGCTCTTCCTTGATCCAATTCCTTGGTTACCCAGTCAAAAAAGTCAATCAGATTTGTCTGACAGGATCTTCCCCTGGTGAATCCATGCTGCCTCTGGTCCAGCAATTCTCCTGACTGTAGATAGTTCACTATTCTCTCTTTTAACAGTGACTCCATTACTTTTCCCACCACCGAAGTGAGGCTAACTGGTCTGGAGTTACCAGCCTCTTCTCTGTTCCCACTCTTGTGAAGCGGGAGCACCACCGCTCTTCTCCAATCACTCGGCACCACTCCCATTTCTAGGGATCTATTCAACAGGTCACAAAGCGGACCTGCCAGTACATCTCTGAGCTCCCTCAGTATTCTGGGATGAATTTCATCAGGCCCCATGGCTTTGTACACTTTGCCAATTCCAGGATTTTTATTGCTTCCCTGCACAGGGTCCAGGCTTTGTCCACTTTCAGTTTCTCAATGGACAGGGCCTTCCTTCCCAAGGCTCGAGTGATCAACTTGACAATGCTCGCACACCATCTATAACAGTCTACCACTGCCCCTGCTCATCAAATCTTAACACTTCTGGGACATATGGCAGCAGCTATCTATATAGTTTCCCACACGCATCTCCACATGCGGTGTCTACAATTGGGTCTAAAGACGCAATGGAATCAGTTCTCCAACCGTCTCTCTGCGCCCATCACCATCACGCCCAGCATGAAGAAGGACTTTGACTGGTGGTTGACACAGACAGCTCTCACAATGGGAGCCCCACTGCGACCCCCAGCCCATCATATCATACTAATCACAGACGTCCACCAAAGAATGGAGCACTCACCTAATCCACCTGCAAATTCAGGGCCTGTGGTCTGCCTGGGAACACACACAGCAAATCAATCTACTGGAACTAAGAGCAATTTAGAATGCTGCCCGAGCCTTCGAGGCAACACTAGAGGGGAAAACAATCATGATCTATACAGACAATCAGATGGCCATGTTCTACAAAAACAAAGAAGGAGGGTCCAGTTCCTGAACCCTGTGCAGGGAAGCAATAAAAATCCTGGAATGGTCAAACAAAAAATCCATAACCCTGCAGGCCACCTACCTACCTGGCATCAACAACGCCAGGGCGGTCAAACTGAGCAGAATATTTCATCCTCACGAATGGGAACTTCATCAGGACATGGCACTCAAACTTTTCCAAACCTGGGGCTTGCCACGCATCGAACTCTTCGCTACGGAGCGCAACTGCAAGGTTCAGACTTTCTGCTCAGTGTATCACAGCTCCCTGAGACTAGCGCAGGATGCATTTCTCATAGACTGGGCAGAGGGTCTGCTGTATGCCTTCCCCCCCAATTCTGCTGATATCTCGCATGGTCCAAAAGAGCATCACAGAGAACGCAGATCTCATTCTAATTCCTCCGGCATGACCCAGACAACTGTGGTACGAGTACTTGATTTGGCTATCGGTGGACCGACTGATACCCCTGGGAAGCAACCCTTGCCTCCACACCCAAAAAGGAGGCTTCCTCCTGCATCCACTCCATTCCTCTCTGAATCTCATGGTGTGGAAATTGAAAGGCTGGTATTCCAAAGCCTAGACCTGTCACTTCAGCTCCAAGATATTCTGATCTCTTCTAGAAAGCCCTCCATGAGAATAAATTACAGACGGAAATGGGCACGGTATGCCTCTTGGTGCTCGGACAGCGGAATGGACCTACTTACCTGTCCTCCAGAATGACTATTGGCATACCTTCATTCTCTCTACTAAAAAGGGCTAGCCATGGCCTCAGTCAGAGTCCACCTAAGTGCCATAGTAGCGTATCACTCTCTGCACAATGACATACCAATATCCTCTTACCACCTCATTTTGAGATTTATGAAAGGTGTGCTACGTGTACGCCCACTGATCCAGAAGCCTCCCGTACCTTGGGACTTGAATATTGTGCTAGAACAACTCATGTTACCACCCTTCGAGCCTCTGGATACTTGTCATCCCAGATTCCTTTCCTGGAAGGTACTGTTTCTTTTTATTTTATTTTATTTTTTAATTTTTTATTTCTGAATTTTCAATACAAATAAAGTGTTTGTTTACAATAGAAACTTTATTAGTCATTAAAGATAACATTCTTACAAAGCATATAAACCAAAAAATTATTCCATAATGGCTAAACTATAATCTCAAACTTCTCTCATTGGGGGGGGGGTTTAGATTTGAGGAATAATAACTAAAATTAAAAGAAGAAATGGTATAGCCCTGCACAAGAGCAATTCAATTTTTCTTAATGATTCTCTATGAGGCACCATTGGCAGAAAAAGAATCAATAAAATCTCTTAGATGCTCAGGTGCAAAGAAAATGTAACAATCACTCCCCTTCCTTACAATACATTTGCAGGGGTAGCACAACATAAAAGTTGCGCCTAAAGAAACTGTCTCCTGCCTCATACTTAAAAAGACTTTACGCCTTTCTTGAGTGATCTTTGAGATGTCTGGGAACATACATATAATATACCATGAAAGGGGGTGTTTAAATGCTAAAATACTTAGACATAATTTTGCTAACATCCTGTTCTGCAATTAGTGTAACAATCAATGTAGCACATTCAATAATTTCTGTTGCAGAGGATTCAAGAAATATAGTAAGATTATCTACATCAAATTAATTTTGCTCTTGCGGAACATTTTCCCCTCTTTCAGCACTGATTCTGGGAATGAAATAAACCTTATTTATCACAGGCATATCAGAGTCCAACATCTGAAGAGTCTCCCGGAGATATCTCCAAGCGGCGGCAGATATCTCCCGGAGTCTCCCGGAGATATCTCCAAGCGGCGGCAGTAGCAGAATCGGGGTAAGAGGCCTCCATCGCCGTCCCTACCTTCGACCGACCGGCTCAGACGCCCCGATGCACTCGGCCATGCCTACCCGGCTCTTCGGCCTATCAGAGGCCATCTCCCGACGTCCTCTGGTGGCCCTTTAAACTAAGGGCAGTCTAGCGGCGCCATTTCTCCACCCTTGCCGGCACCGAAATAGGGTCAGGAGACCCTCTCCAAGCGGCGGCAGCAGCAGCATCGGGGTAAGAGGCCCCCATCGCCGTCCCTACCTCCGACCGACCAGCCCAGATGCCCCGACGCACCCGGCCATGCCTACCCGGCTCTTCGGCCTATCAGAGGCCATCTCCCGACGTCCTCCGGTAGCCCTTTAAACTAAGGGCAGTCTAGCGGCGCTGCGCACCAAGCGGCGCGTGCCAAAGGCGCGCGACAAAGGGGCCTGCCCCTTTGTGCGCCCCTTAGTGCAATCCAGAGTGCGATCCTACAGTAAGCTTCCTGCTCCAATACCAGAACTTGGATTCCACCAACAATTAGAACAGAATCATGACACAAGGCCTACCAATCCCAGTCATCTACCACAAGCGCTTCACCATGAGTAACACACTCACACCGCTCCGGACACGCTCCATAAAAACTCTCACCCCTGTCATGATATCCCCTCTTACACAACTCCTGAGTCTTACGCTATTCTCTTTAACTCTCTTCAATGCACAGTCGCTCACAAAGAAATCCCATATTCTCAACGATTACCTCCTCGACTCCAAGCCAGACATCTGTGCTATAACTGAAACCTGGCTTAAACCAACGGATATAGCATTGATAAACCAACAACCAATACATCTCTATGATTTCTTCTCACTTACTAGACAAAACAAAAGAGGAGGAGGCCTGCTCTTAGCAGCCAAAAAAGAGCTGAGAATATCCCTACAACCAATCAAAGCCACCTCCAAGCTAGAAATGGGCTATTTCAAATCGAACTCTCTTCAAATCCTACTCATATATGCCCCTCCAGGAGTCCTAGATACAGACGCCTCCCCAGTGATAGAAACTATAGCTAAGTATTTAAATTTGGATGCCCCGGCTATGATCTTAGGGGACTTCAACCTATACGTTGACTCAACCCCTCGCTCATCCAACTGCGAAGCATTTCTCACCTCCCTTACAGCAATGGGCTTCAAGCAAATAGTTAGTAAGCCTACTCATAAAGCTGGTCATACCCTGGATCTTATCTTCATCAACCCAGGTTTCAAACACACCACTCCTCCCAAATGTGCCCCCGTACCCTGGTCCCACTATACCCTGATCTCCACTACCCTCAAGATGGAAGAAAATCCTTCACAGCACCAACTACAATCCACATTTCAATACAGAAGAACTTGCACCTCAGAGGCACTAAGCGAGCAACTAGCCAAAGATCTCACCAAACTGGATGTCTCAGACCCGAATTCAGCCTTAGGCTCTTGGCATAGCATCACCGAGCTGGTAGCAAACAAACTATGCCCTCTATCGACCAAAACAATCAACCCGGCATTAAAAAACAAACAACCCTGGTTCTCCAAAGATCTCCAGAAAATGAAGCAAGACCTTAGACAAAAGGAAAACAAATGGCGCAAGACTCCTTGCCCCAGTACACTTGCGGTCTACAAATCTGCACTACACTCCTACAGGATCTCAACACTACGAACAAAAAAAGATTTTTACGCTCTTAGAATACACGACCTTATATTTGATGCTAAGGCACTATTCTCATATGTAACCGAACTCACCAAAACCACCACGCCACCCATCCCAGACAACCAAGCACAAACTAAAGCCAATGAACTGGCAGTTTTCTTCCAGAGCAAAATTTCCAATCTCCTAACACGCCTCCCTGCCAGCTCTACAACCCCTCCCATTCCCTTGGCCTCCCTCTCATATATGGGAGCATCATTGGAATTCTTTGAACCCACTTCTGCCTCCGACATAGAAACCATTCTGAAAAAAATGAAACCTTCTACTCATCCTTCCAACCATATCCTGACTAAACTGCTCCTATTAGTATCAGACACCATCGCCAAATGTTTGGCCGATATAATTAACTGCTCGTTGTCACAAGGAATTTACCCAGAAGTGCTAAAACTTGCCACTCTCAAACCACTCCTTAAGAAACCTAACCTGGACACAAAAGACCCTAACAACTTCCGCCCTATCTCTAATCTACCTTTTGTCGTGAAGGTAATGGAAAAAGTAGTCAATGTCCAACTCTCGAACTATCTTGAGGACCACAACGTACTTCACAACTCTCAATACGGATTCCAGAAATCGCTAAGCACAGAAACCCTGCTCATCTCCCTTACAGACCATCTCATTATGGGTCTTGATAGGGGAACATCCTTCCTGCTAGTACTACTTGATATCTCGGCCTTTGACACGGTGAATCACTCCATCCTCCTGAACAGACTATCCGACATAGGGATAACAGGAACGGCCCTCAGATGGTTCGAATCCTTTCTCACCAATAGAGGTTATAAAGTCAAAGTAAACCATAAAGAATCTCCACTCATCAATCCCTCACTAGGAGTTCCCCAGGGCTTCTCTCTGTCTCCCACCCTTTTCAACATTTATCTCCTCCCCCTCTGCCAATTGCTAACAGATCTAGGGCTGAAACATTATCTTTACGCAGACGATGTTCAAATTCTAATCCCTATAACCGAATCCCTTACAAAAACTCTTAATTTCTGGGACAACTGCCTTCAAGCCATCAATCTCCTCCTCTCCAACCTTAACCTGGTACTCAACGCAGCCAAAACGGAATTCCTACTTATTTCACCTGAACACAGTGACACACCTCAACCAAGCCAACCCAATACTTTTATCACTCAAGCTAGAGACCTGGGAGTAATAATCGACAACCATTTGAATCTCAAGAAGTTCATCAACCAAACCACCAAGGAATGCTTTCACAAATTACAGATTCTCAAATGACTCAAACCACTCCTACACTTTCGAGACTTCAGATCTGTCCTACAAGCCATTCTATTCTCGAAAATTGACTACTGTAATTCCATTCTGCTTGGTCTCCCCTCCTCTTCCACCAAACCACTTCAAATGCTCCAGAACGCAGCTGCGAGAATCCTTACAAACACCAAAAGAAGAGAGCATATTACACCCATCCTCAAAGATCTACATTGGCTCCCTATAAGCTCTAGAGTCATGCACAAAGCCCTTACCATCATTCACAAAACCATACACCACCAGATCCACTTAGAGTTGCAACTCCCACTCAAGCTCCATACTTCCACTAGACCTATCAGGGACGTATACAAAGGATCCCTACATGCCGCCCCCGCTAAATCCACTCATCTAACAAGCACTAGAGAACGGGCCTTCTCGACAGCGGGACCTAGCATATGGAATGCCATCCCACCAGACCTCAGACAGGAACCTTGCTTGCAAACATTCAAGAAAAAACTTAAGACCTGGCTGTTTCGCCAAGCCTTCCTGTAACTATCCCGGTACCAGCTAGGCTATTGATTAGGTCTCAGAGACCAGTCATGTAACTAGACAATCCTCAGCAGAGTCACTGTTACTGTACCGTTATTGTTACGAAGTTACACTTTCCGCCTCTAGCGCATTCTTCTCCCCAACCCATTTACCCCTGTTTTATTGTAACTTTCCTGCAACTTGTTTATGTTATTTTATGTTAAAGTTAAAGTTTATTATCACACTGTTCTTTGTAAACTGATTTGATATGATATTTTTCATGAAGGTCGGTATAAAAAAAGTTTAAATAAAATAAATAAAATAAATCTTTTGAAAGTTATTATGGGGAGCTCACCCATAATTTTAGGAAATTTAATCAGTCTCACATTAAGTCTCCGGTTCCAGTTTTCTAGTAATTCCAATCTTCTGGACAATATAGTTCTATCTTTATTGTTGCCTGGTTGAAAACTTGTATATTTCCTATTTCTGTTTCCATTCCATCCACTTTTTCTTTCATTACTTGCAGTGACAGATTTTGCTCAGAAATCTGGTGAATAAAATGAGAAGCTTAGGAGTGATTGCCGAGGTGGTGGCCTGGATTGGAAACTAGTTGACGGACAAAAGACAATGTGTGATGGTAAATGGAACTCTCTCTGAAGAGAGAGTGGTTTTAAGCGGTATACCGCAAGGATCGGTGTTGGGACTGGTCCTGTTCAATATCTTTGTGAGCGACATTGTAGACGGGATAGAAGGTAAGGTTTGTCTTTTTGCGGATGACACTAAGATCTGCAAGAGTGGACACGCCGGAAGGAGTGGAGAGAATGAGACGGGATTTAAGGAAGCTGGAAGAGTGGTTGAAGATATGGCAGCTGAGATTCAATGCCAAGAAGTACAGAGTCATACATATGGGGAGTGGAAATCCGACTGAACTGTATTCGATGGGGGGAGAAAGGCTGATGTGCACAGAGCAGGATAGAGACCTTGGGGTGATAGTGTCTAATGATCTGAAGTCGGCGAAACAATGCGACAAGGCAATAGCTAAAGCCAAAAGAATGCTGGGCTGCATAGAGAGAGGAATATCGAGTAAGAAAAGGGAAGTAATTATCCCCTTGTACAGGTCCTTGGTGAGGCCTCACCTGGAGTACTGTGTTCAGTTCTGGAGACCGTATCTCCAAAGAGACAGAGATAAGATGGAGGCGGTCCAGAGAAGGGCGACCAAAAAGGTGGATGGTCTTCATTGAATGACTTATGAGGAGAGATAGAAGAATCTAAATATGTATACCCTGGAGGAAAGGAGGAGAAGAGGTGATATGATACAGACTTTCAGATACTTGAAAGGTTTTAATGATCCAAAGACAACGACAAACCTTTTCCGTTGGAAAAAAATCAGCAGAACCAGGAGGCACGATTTGAAGCTCCAGGGAGGAAGACTCAGAACCAATGTCAGGAAGTATTTATTCACAGAGAGGGTGGTGATGCCTGGAATGCCCTTCCGGAGGAAGTGGTGAAGACCCGAACTGTGAAGGACTTCAAAGGGGCATGGGATAAACACTGTGGATCCATAAAGTCTAGAGGACGTGAATGAAGAGTAGGTAGCTCATGGGAATGATGGCTACTACCTGGAGATAATACCCTTAAGTCAATAAACATGCACACGGTTAATGCGACTCCAACATTGCTCTAAGACTCCAACATTGCTCTAAGCTTCAACGGCAAGAGGAAATGTGGAAAAAAGGATTCGCATTCACAAAAAAGCGGAGAGTAGCTTGCTGGTTACGGCGGTTACTACCCCAAACCAAATAAGCCTGATACTTCACTTTCAATGCATATCCAGCATAGCTCTCTGCTTCAACAGCAGGGGAGGAAGTCTGATTCTTCACTTTCAATGCATATCCAGCATAGCTCTCTGCTTCAACTGCAGGGGAAAAAGTCTGATACTTCACTTTCAATGCATATTCAGCATAGCTCTTTGCTTCAACGGCAGGGGGAATGAAGAAAAGTGGATCTATATACAGACAACAACCAACAAGGACTGAATTACATAGTCTGGGTAAACAAATAAGCATGGGTGTAGCTTGCTTATTGTGGCGATTACTACCCCTAACTAATTAAGCTAGATATTTCACTTAGATGCAGTTCCGACACTGCTTTCTACATTAATGGCGGGGGTGGAAGGGAAATAGAACCAAAAGGTTACTAAGAGCCAAGAGAAACAGATAAGTATGAGAAAAAAAAAGTGTGAAACTTGCTGGGCAGACTGGATGGGCCGTTTGGTCTTCTTCTGCCATCATTTCTATGTTTCTATGTCAATATGGGTTCCAATGAACTGCAAGGTTTGAGTGGGTTGCAGGTTTGATTTTTCGTAGTTGATCATTAGGCCCAAGCCATCCAAGCATTTGATGGTAGTAATGAGATTGGCTTGTTGGAGAGATGGACTGGGTGCTACCAGTAGCCAATCATCCATATAGGGAAATATTTGGATTCCTTGTTGTCGGTGAGCCATCACTACCGCTAGACATTTGGTGAAAACTCTGGGAGCCGAAGAGAGGCCAAATGGGAGTACCTGGTATTGAAAGTGGCAGCTAGTGGCCATAAAGCAGAGGTACTGCCAGGAGGCTGGGTGCATCGGTATGTGGGAATAAGCATCCTTGACGTCCAGGGAACACATCCAATCGCTGGGTTGAATGAAAGGATGAATGGACTTGAGGGACGTCATCTTGAATTTTTCCGTTGACAAGTGTTTGTTGAGCGCTCAGAGATACAGGATGGGAAGTAACCCTTCTGATTTCTTGGGTATGAGGAAGTATTGGGAATAGAATCCTTTGTGAAACTGCAGTTCAGGCAGTTCACGGATGCATTGTTGTTGGAGTAAGTTGTTGATCTCCAGGTGCATTTGATTATAGTGTGCAGGTAGGTGTCTTGTATGCACTAGGTGTGGAGTTGGGGGATGGATTGGAAGTTGAGGGTGTAACTTTCTTGTATTATTCATAATTCCCAGAGGTCAGTTGAGGGTTGCCTTCCCAAGCAGGTAGGAAATGGGACAATCTGCCCCCAACCGGGAGTGGTAGTGGTGAGTTTGACCTCCCTAAAAACCATGTGATGGTTTCAGGGGATTTGGATCCTGTGCTGGCTGAAATTGCTTCAGATTATGCTGATGCTGTTTATCCCCCTGTGTTTGTGAAGACTGAGGGTGAGAGGTAGAGTAGTGTGGTGGCCATGAAGCAGGATAAGGTCTGAAGGGCCGGCGTTGATATAATGGTTTGCGGAAGACTGAAAATACCGCCTGGAGGATGAAGGGACAGATGGAGAAGTTAGAGACATAATTGCCAGTTTTTGTTCCTTTAAGTGAGTTACTGTCTCCCAGAATTGGTCACCAAACAGATTATTGGGTAGACAGGGCAGGTCTGCTAGTGTTTCATGCACATCCTCTCCGATGGCACTGGCTCACAGCCATGCAAGTCGTCGAGCTGCGATGGTGTTGGCTGTGGATTTTGAAGATGTCTCAAAACCTTCATACACCATCTGTATTAGATGCCACAGGCCTTCTTCCATATGGTGGAACTCTTCAGGGAGTTGATGTTCCAGAGATGCTTCTTGAAGTCGAGGCTTCAACGATTGTAAATACTCAAAGAGATACTGGGTGATTACAAACTGAGGCTGTTGTATTTTAGCATTAATACTTCCTGATTGGTATGCTCTTTTTCGGAAGACATCCATTTATTTCGAATCTCTCCCGGTAGGGGTATTTGAATGTAGGTGAGACTTTTGAGCTTTTTGCATAGCACTCGACAACTACTGAAGCAGGCAGTAATTGTATGTGTGAATAATAAGAAGATTATCGCATTCTGAATTTAAGTTCGGATTTCCTGGAAGTGGAAGAGCCTGATGGGGGGGGGGGGGGGGCTCCCCAGGCTCTCAGGCTCTCTTCATGACTGAATCCAGTACCTCATGTGAATGAAGAGCAGTAGGTTCTGCCGGGCTCTGAAAGGTCTTTAGGAGGCCAAGTACATCCACTCTTGGATCCGGAATTTTTTTAGTTTCAATGTTCAGTCATTGTTGCACCCTCTTGAGGAACTTAGAATATCTCAGATCCTCTGGAGGAGAGATGGGTTCTGGTTGTTCCTCTGGGGGGGTCAGAAGGGTATCCTGTTGAGGAACCTGGTGATGATGTCTGAGGTGACTGGTCTCCGAGAGGAGGAGAAGGAGGAGGTTGTTCAGGTGCAGGCCCCGGACTGGGGCTGTTCTGTAGAGATGTTGGAGTGTCTTGTGGTGCTTCTGGTAGATGTCCACCTTGAGTAGCTACTGTGGCCAAGAATTGCAAGAGAATCAATGAGATTTGCAACATCACCTACGAGGCTAATGTGCCCTGGGGTGGTATGTCAGGTTGAAGTGATGATATCCTTGGTAGAGCTCACGGTGGTAGGATGGGTTGCTCCGCATCCGAGTCTGGAGTTCTGGGCAACGTTGATGTCTTTGCCTTTTTCTGTTTGGGGTCATAGAGGCCTGATGTTCGAGACCTCGAGGATGCTGGAGAGGAGCCTGGAGAAGAAGACGGAGCATCCGCGTCAACTATCAGAAGAGGCGATGATTCTTTTTGCTTCTTGTGACCTGATGAATGCTTCTTTGGTGGTTTTGATGATGTCTGCATCGATGGAGTCAACATCACTAGAGTTTGATGATGGTGCGTCGGTGCTGTTTTGCTTCGATGCTTCGAAGACTTGTGAATATACTTTGAGCCAGAAGCATGGCTCCCACTGCCAGCGCTGGATGCGTCAGTGTATTGATGATGCGTCGGAGCCCCGACACTGGTCGACGCCAATGTCATCTTCGACGCATTAGGTATGTCCCCTGCACCATGCATCAGAGTCGATGGTGCTTTCTTTGTGGTTGACGCAGTTGAGGCGGGAGGCCCCACTGAAGCAGCCCGTGGACGCACCAATGCTTTAGAAGGACAGGGAGGTCCTGGGGAGGATCAAGCCGACTCCTCTGAGGGGGCATAAGACCCCGAAGCAGCCTCTTTTAATTTTTGAATTCTGGCTGCTCTCTGCCTCTGGGCTTGTGGGGACATGCAGCCGCAGTCCCTGCAGTTAGCCTGATTGTGGTTTGGTCCCAGGCAAATGTAGCAGTGGATATGTCTGTCTGTAACGGACATGATCTTCCCGCACTGACAGAATTTGAATCCCAGTGGTCACAGCATTTTCTATCATTCGATGGAAAAACTATTGAGAATGTAGTTAAGCCTAACTACAATGAATCGAGGCAGTGAAAAACATCTTTTTTTTTTACTTCACAGAAACTGTGTGAGCAGACTGAAGAGCTCCGCGTGCTGTCAGACTCGTGGAAGAAAACGGACTGAGGAGACTGAGGGAAGCGGGGGAGGTGCCAAGCAGGCACACACTACACCAAGACTCAGATATTTACTTTTAGAGCTCCGCCACCTACAGGACCGGAGGACATCCCAGACAGCATGGCTAATTCATGCTGCTTATTACGGGAAAAAGACCAGACTATGTATTCAAGAGTTGGAGGTGCCAGAGGTTCCAAGTGCCAGAGATTCCAAGTCCTGGGGTGTAAGATTCCAGCCTGCACAAGCCAGCATCACGAGCTAGCAACTTGTCTCAAGTACCCAAAGCTTTACATCTTCCTGGTATACAGTTAACCCACGCTAGCCAGTAGCGGTCACAAGCTTCGCTCTCTAGCATCTAGTGAAGAGATGAAAGCTAAGTCGAAGCATATGTATTGTCACCTGAGACATGCCAAATTAATTTAAGTTTGGTACCAAACTAATCCTCAGTTTTATTGCTACAGTTCATTAAGAGATATAAATATCTTTCATTCAAGATATATACAAAAGTATATGATCATATGGTTATTTATCTGTCCATTGATAATTCATTGTTGTTTGAATTATATTTCATGGTATGTTATATATGTGTTTAGTATATCTGAAAGTAAATAAATCAAGAGTCAATCTTAGAGAGTGTGCACATTATGTATGATAAGATTTAGGATGTGTGAATATTCCTTGCTAATCTGAAAAGAAATTCTGATTGCTGCTTGAAGAGTCCCATTGTCTTGCTGTGAACAGTTGGATATTGTTATTGAGAATATCTTTTTAATTTTCTCTTAATTGTCGATCACTAGTACATTGTCATTAGTCAGTACTGTATAACCTGCCATACTGACAGCTAGTATGCTAGTCAGTACTGTATAACCTGCATTGTCATTAGTCAGTACTGTATAACTTGCTTCTTCTTTATCGAATCTACTCTATATAACATACATGGTGAATAACCTGTAATTTCCAATTTCTGAGATTTGGCCTAACCCACCAGTCAACAATGCCTCCTTTAATCTGCGACTGCTCTTTATCCTTTCAACTCGGACATCACTCAAAAATTCCTCCGTTAAGATTCCCCCAGACCACACAACATAAGACCACACTCACCAAAAGAAGGCTTATCCTGATCCCCACTTTCACCCGCAAACAAGCCATCAGTCTCTCACTCATTTCCATCATTCTGCTCAATGCACAATCTCTCCAGAAGAAAACCCATCTCCTACATGACATTCTAACTGACTCCAAACCAGAAATATGTGCTGTCACTGAAACCTGGTTTAAACAACATGACACTCCTCTCATCAACCAACTGCCCACAGACAACTACGACGTTTTCTCAATCCCTCGTAAAAAGAAGAGAGGCGGTGGCCTATTCTTAGCTGTAAAAAAGGATCTCCAACTTCTATCCCAGAAGTGCGATCTCCCAAAACAGTACGAAGTAGGCTTCTTCAAATCTAAGTCGCTTCAAATCTGTCTCATTTACACCCCCCCAGGTCTACTAGAGAAAGATTCTTCCCCCCTCATTGAATTCTTTGCTAATTCCCTCTCTGCTGACATACCCACGATTCTCCTCGGAAACTTTAACTTACACGTGGATGCCCGCCCTCAATCCCCGGCCTGTGAAGCTTTCATTTCATCCCTCGAAGCTATGGGTTTCTATCAAATTGTTCACTCCCCTACACACAAAGCTGGTCACACCCTAGATCTGATTTTCATCAACTCACCCATCAACATAAGCAATCCACCATCATGCCTGGCAGTACCCTGGTCTGATCACTCCTTGATTCTTACTAACCTCACTCTCCCGCAAGTCTCACCTACTTTACCTTGCTAGCCCATATCCTTTAAATACCGTAAAACCTGCTCTGTGGACACTATCACACAAGCATGCTCTGACATAGACAGTCAAATTGACCTCTCCTCCCCAGACAACACCTTCTCCTCTTGGGTTAACACCACACAGAGCATTGCCAACAAGCATTGCCCAATAACAACTAAAACCCTCAACCCGAACCGTAAAAACAGAAAACCCTGGTACACACATGACCTCAAAATACTTAAAACTCAGCTGAGAGCTGCCGAAAGGTGCTGGCGCAAACACCACTCCCCTGCAGCCAAGACCAACTATTACCAACGCATGCATGAATATAGAAATGCCATCCTCCATACTAAGGGCCAGATTTTCAAAAGCATTTACTCGAGCAAAACTGGTTTTTGCTCGAGTAAATACACTTTACTCAAGTAAGTGGGCTTTTCAAAATTGCTACAATATATGCCATTGAATTGTCCATAGGATTTACTCAAGTAAGTGCACTTTACTCGAGTAAATAGCTTTTGAAAATTGCTACGATAGTATGTCACATTTACATGCGTAACTCCTTTGAAAATGACCCCCTAAGCGCGAATACTATGCCAGAAAAATACACGGTCTTCAACACAACCCCAAGGCCCTTTTCACTATAGTTGCAGACCTTACCACTCCCTCTCACACCCAACAACTAGCAACCCCCTCCAAGAACCGATGCTACGATTTAGCACATTTCTTCAGAGATAAAGTTGCATCCATCACGGCACACTTTTCACACAATAACAACAATGTGCCTCTTCCTAGTATCAGCTCTGCAGCAACTCTCTCCACTTTCGACTTGACTTCTTCCTTAGAAATTGAGAACATCCTAAAAAAGATGAAACCCTCCTCTCATCCCACTGAAACCATCCCCTCTAAGCTTCTCCTATCTATACCCAAAGTTATCGCCAAACCTCTATCCAACATTTTCAACTGCTCCCTAGAGCAAGGCACATTTCCTAACTTTCTCAAACAAGCAGTAGTGAAACCGCTACTCAAAAAACCCAATCTCGATCCTGCCACATTGTCCAACTACAGACCAGTTTCCAACCTACCCCTACTTGCCAAAATTCTTGAAAAACTAGTTAACTCTCGCCTTTCTCTCCACCTTGAACAACATAACATTCTCCCATCAACCCAACATGGTTTCAGGAAACATTTAAGTACCGAAACCTTGCTACTCTCTCTTTCTGACACTCTTATCAGAGGAACAGACTCAGGATCCTCCTATCTGATTGCCATGCTAGACATTTCTGCTGCGTTTGACACGGTCAATTACTCTATCCTCCTCAACATCCTCAGTAGTATTGGGATCTCTGGAATCGCACTATCCTGGATACAATCCTATCTCCAAAATCGCTCTTTCACTGTCCTAGCTGATAACAATGAATCTGAACCCATCAGTCTCCCCCAAGGTGTTCCCCAGGGCTCTTCCCTCTCCTCTACCCTCTTTAATATCTACATGCTTCCCCTTACCACCCTCCTCTCAAACCTTCACATCAAGCATTACATCTATGCAGACGATGTGTAAATTCTCTTCCCCTTTTCTGACTCCCTCCAAACTGCCCTACAAAACTGGGAATCCTGCCTCTCAGCCATTAACCAACTCCTCAAAGACATGCACTTGGCTCTAAATCCCAACAAAACTGAACTTATAATCATTTCTAACAAGCATCCGCTCCCAACTATTCCACCCTCGCACGCATCTACATCTTTCTCGGCACACACTCGCAACCTAGGTGTCCTCATTGATAACCATCTCACTTTCAAACCTTTTATTAACTCCATCATAAAGGACTGCTACTTTAAGCTACAAACGATAAAAAAACTCAGACCATTACTTCACTTTTCTGACTTTCGCACAGTTCTTCAGTCTATTATCCTGTCTAAAATAGACTACTGTAACGCACTCCTCCTTGGCATCCCCTCAACGCATACCAAACCATTACAACTTTTACAAAATGCCGCAGCTCGTATACTGACAAACTCTAGAAAAAGAGACCACATTACTCCCACACTTATCGAACTCCACTGGCTCCCAATACCCTCTCGAATACTGTACAAAGCGCTCTCCCTCATCCATAAAAGTCTGTTAAATGATAACCTCAACTGGATCAACCCCCCCCCCTCCTCCCCCGTACATCTAAGAGACCTACTCGCCCAGCCCTACAAGGAACACTCTGTAATCAATCCATCAAATCTATCAAACTCTCATCTACCATGAGCAGAGCATTTTCCCTAGCTGGCCCCACAATATGGAACTCCTTACCGCCTGAATTACGCATTGAGACCTCTACTCCTAAATTTAAAAAAAACCTCAAAACTTGGCTGTTCCTACAAGCGTATCCTCTCTCCACCCCTCCCTCGCAGAACAATCGCCAACAACAAGCGAGCAACAAGTCGAGTTGCTGACCTTGTACCCCCCTTCTGAATAGAATTAAGAATGCTATAAATATTCAGTACTTTGTAGTTATTTTATTATATATTCTGTAAACTGCAGTTATTTTATGATAGCTCTATTTAGTTATATTTTCTCAATTGTTGCTGTTCTTAACAATAGTTACTGTTAATGTAAATGCATATAATACGCCTATTTTAGTTACTGTGTCTTTAACTATTTATTTTCAACTGTTACTTGTAAGGGCCCTGCCCAAAGTTTTTGTTTGATGTAAACCGATACGATGTGTGAACGGCTATCGGTATAGAAGAGACGTTAAACAAAACAAACAAACAAACTTTGGAATAATAAATTTCAAATTAATTAAACATTTGTCTTTGACAATTTCTTATTTTCTTCATGAAGACATCTGGCATGGGAATAGTTTAAATAACATTTTATGTATATGGGGAAACTTTCTTAACCACTTGGCTATGGCTACTGATACGTGACACTGTGCTGGCTTGAACAATTCTGTGCCAGGTGCTCTACACTATGATGTTCATCAGTCTTCTTGTGTTGGTGGCCGATGATCTTCCCTTAATAAAACACATTTGATCTTCTCCAATCAAGTAAGGCATTATCGTCTCTAATCTTAACTGAAAGTTTTTAGCTAATATTTTAATGTCTGCATTTTGAAGAGAGATCAGTCTGTATGAGCCTAGATCTAGGCTATCTCCAGCTTATGCAGGACCACTATAGTGGCATCAGTCTTATTATGTTCCATGTCTGGAATTCCCTAAGATGCTCGTATGTCTTCCTCAATATTAGCATCAGTTCATTTAAAAACCTCGTATAAAAATCTATGTGATATCCATTGGGCTCCATACTTTTACCAGATGGTAAGCTCATTATCACCTTGCAAATTTCCTGTGCTGTCACAGGCACAATGAGCATAGCTACCTGTCTCTTAGTCACCCTGAGCAGGACCACTTCAATCACTGCTTGATTTGTATATAGCCCTTCATAATATGCTTTAAAGGTATCACTATTCTCCTTAATATAATGAGCAACCCCACCTAATTTTGTTCTGATACCATTAGTTAATATCTGGGCCTTTCACTTTCTTATTATCCTAGCCAATAATGATATGATCTTGTTCCCATGTTCATAAAACGTTTGCCAGGAAAATAGCAGCACCTTCTCTATGTGCTCAGTTTGAAGCTGTTGCTATTCCTCTCTTGTCTTCTGCAAGAGCTTATAGATTTGCTGGGAGCAACTCACCTTGTGCTGAATTTCTAGTACCCTAATACATCCTTCCAATACTTTTCTTTCCAATCTCTTACTTTTCTCTAGTGACTCACAAAACTAATTATTTTTCCCTGAAGCATTCACTTGAGTGCTTCCCATATCACCACCGAGTTCTGAATTGTTCCCTCTTGTATCTATTTGGCTTTTCCTAATAATGATGGGTTGAAGTGCCAAGTTTTACTAATTGACCAGCCCTGAGAGAATTTTAGTTGTAGGACTAAGCTGTGATCCGAAATCCAGCTTGTTAGGATATCCATAGATCCCTCCAATCGTAGAATACCATTTATGCAAAGAAAATAATCAATGTGACTATACAACTGATGTTTCTGAGAAAAACATGTATAGTCCCTGCCTGTAGGGTATTGAAATTTCCAGACATCCACCAGGCCCAGCTTTTCTATCATCATTCTAAGCCCCTCTGATTGTACGATTTTTACATCCTTTTTTTTTTATTGCGGGGCCGCCTCAACAGGCAGCCCTGTGATGGGTGAGGGTCTATTAAGATCCCTGAGGGACATTTGTGCATTTTGGGGGTTTACATTTTGGAGACCTGTATCTTTAATAGACCTCCTGGGGACATTGGGATGTGTGTTAGCATCCTGATGTCCTAGGAAAGAATAACTATACCTCCCTAAAATGTGATAAAATATCGTGGCTGAATTTTTTCTAAGTCATCTGCATTATTTTATTTACATTGAATTGCCTATGCAGTAGCTGCTTTGCAATTTTATGATGTAAATGCTTACAAAGCAGCTAATTTCCATTGGGTGGAATTTTGTTTAGAAAACATGCAATATTGCCATGATATGGCGATATTGCGCAATACACAGCATTTAACGTGTGTTAAACTCTGTTTAATGCGCATTATCGCCTTATCGCAGCTTAGTAAATCTAGGCTTAAGTTTGTATATGAGGCAATGGAGGGTGAAGATCACAAGAGTGGAGGTCTTATATAAGTTTTTAGATGACAGACTGCTTTATGAGCTTCCAAAAGCCATTATCTTACTAAAAAAGATGGTAACGCAATAATGAAATCTATAAAAGCATTATAAGCATTATAAAAAATTTAACTGAATAGTGTGAACAATAAAGTCAAACAGAAAAATATAAGTCTATTCCTGAAATAATAAAGGATTTGCCATATTTACATTTATTGCTGTCAATCACCACTCAACTGTGTACAAAGGAAGAAAAAGAAACAGTCATAAGTACAAGTAAAATATACTGAAAACCACAAGGAAATAATTACATAGAGGTCAATGTAATAAGACCTACAGTGAAATGGGCATTAGTTGTCTGTGTGGCAAAAGCAGGCATCTCCTCAGCATGTAATAAGGGGACGGCATGCAAATGAGATATGTGCAGAAAATCCGTGCAAAAAAATATCCACAAAGACACGCATGCTGCAACGTGCGCTGTAGGCCCTACGATATTAATTGTGCATAAACCCACATTATTGTAGTGACCCATGATTGATTCTCTGTTGAAAGCCTTTAAAACAGTAATGAGTTAGTGGTCCAGGAGTGGAACTAAAGGTGGGTAGAGCAATGTATAACCGTTCATGATCTGTCACCGACAACATGGGAGCTATAATGGTGGATGCCAATGTGTGGGGACAATGCAGCAGAGATTTGGAAGGGACTATAAAGACATTCAGCACTTCTAACATGTGCCTGTTTCCTCTCTGACCTCTCTTCTGGCTTCTGCTGATTAATTTTTTGACCTCCAGACAGGCGCTTCCACTTAATTCCTGTCCTAACACAAGCACTAAATAACCCACTTAAAAAACTTGCTTTAAAACTAGCGCAGCATGAATAGTTAGTTGCCTCCTTTGCATGGCATTAGTACGGACTTGCGCTGAACCAATCGTGGCTTTTTGAGCGGGTTTATACGTGTGTTTTTTTCCGCGCTAACCATTTTATTACATACATGTGTAAGATTAGCATGGAAAAATGCATATAATACCATGTACAAAAACCTGTGGCAGGCCTACCACAGCTTATTATATCAGCCCCATAGTGAATGATGGTAAATATGCATAATGGACCACAAAAAGATCAAAATTTCAAACCACACTACTGAGACTAATAATAGCATGATAGTTTCATGTAGTCAACAGTACAGCTTAACGACTCTTTTGCTTTAAAAATCGCTATTCATAAAACTAGAAAAAAATTGCAAATATCAATCATGAATATTTTATAACTCCACAAAATGTGTCGAAGGCATAGGACACATTGAAGTTGTTCTAAGTAGCATAAGAGACTTTCCTTGATCATATCTGCTTGGGAAACACAGGGGTAGATTTTAAAAGCCCTGTGCGCGTAAATCCTGCTGGATTTACGCGCGCAGGGCACTTGCGCGTGCCGGCGGCCTATTTTGCATAGGCCGCCGGCACGCACAAAGCCTCGGGAAGCGTGTTGGGGGCATGCCAGGGGTGTGTCAGGGCGGCGCGGCGTTCGGGGCGTGTCCGGGGGCATGTCCAGAGGCGTGACGGCGGTCTGGGGGTGGGGCCGAGTGCTCCGGCACAGCGGCCTGTGCCAGGGCAGGGAGCCGGCGACGCATGCAAGTTACGCCTGCCAGGGGCAGGCGTAACTCAACGAAATAAGGTAGGGGAGGGGGATTTAGTTAGGGCTGGGGGTGGGTTAGATAGGGGAAGGGAGGGAAAGGTGGGGGGGGGGACGACAAAAAAAAGTTCCCTCCGAGGCGCTCCGATTTCAGAGCGGCCTCGGAGGGAACGGAGGCAGGCTGCGCAGGTCGGCGTGCGCAGGCTGCCGATTTTGCGCAGCCTTGCGCGCGCCGACCCCGGATTTTAAAAGATACGCACAGCTCCACCTTTCATTTTGTCAACACCAATTACAGGATATACTTGTCTGTTGCGTAGGCGAATCGAAAAATATTCAGCTTGGTCCTTTGACTGAATCAAGGTTTTCATTCCATCATACCAAACCTTCAATTTGATGGAAAATTAAAGAGCAAACTTTATACCGTTGCAATGGAGCTTTGAGCAAAATGAGGCCAATACCCTCCTGCTCATTTGCGTAAAATTTGATAAACATCAAGATCTTATGGTTGTTATAGTCAAAGTTCCTTTTTTCCCCAGCATGCCCTCATGAGTTTAACTTTGTCTGCAAAGTTTAGAATACAAGCCACTACAGGCCTGGGTTTACTTGCCAGTTTTCTCAGAGGACTCACATGGTGAGTGCACTTGATTGCTATGCGCTCTGTTTCCAAGGACAGGCCTATAATCTCTGGCATCCAGACCTGTACAATGGTCTTTAAAGTGGAACCACTGAAACTGGCTATACCTTAGAATCACCGTGTGTACATTTTTGTGCACCTATGTTTTAGGCTTTATAATTGAAAGAAAAATCATAATATTCCTAAAAAAATTGATACTCTATAATAAGCCCGACAAGAATTAAACATTTTACCAAATTATTTCTAAGTTTTGATGGTTCAGTCTGTGACAACAGTGGTTACTTTACTGCTAGTATCATATGATTTCAATTAAAAGAAAAACTCATTGTAGTGTTTTGGTATGTTGATAGTAAATATTTTTCAAGTGAACCTAAAACTAGATATAATATCCAAGAAAATCCTTAAAAAGAAAAATCAAAATATTGACTGTATGTATACAATAAAATCTAAAAATGTATTACAACCCACTGGGAATGGCTACACCCTAAAACAGAGAAGTGAACTCCAGTCCTTGAGTGCCAGAAACAAGCCAGGTTTTCAGGATATCCACAATGAATATGCATGAAATAGATCTGCATACAATGGAGGCAGTACATACAAATCTTTCTCATGCATATTCATTATAGATATCCTAAAAACCTGACCTGTTTGTGGCACTTGAAGACTGGAGTTCATCACCCCTGCCCTAGAACCACTGCATGCATGTTTTCATGCACCTATGTTTTAGGCTTTATAATTGAAAGAAAAACAAATATTTATGTAAACACTGATGCTCCATAATAAGTAGTCAGGAATTAAGCATTTTGTTAAATTATTTCAAATTTTTGCTGGTATATAATCTGCGATAACAGTAGTTTCTTTACTGTTAGTATCATATGATTTCAATAAAAAACTCATTGTAGTATTTTTGTTTTTCTGAAAATAAATATTTTTCAAGTGATCATAAAACTATATTTAATAACCAACAAAATCCTTAAAAACAAAACTCAGAATATCAATTGTGCATGTACAGTGAAATCTAAAAATGTATTATAAACCACTGGAAGTGGCAAACACTCTAGAACAGTCGAGTACATGGAAAATATGCAACTATGTTTTAAGCTCTATAATTGAAAGAAACTTAAGAATTACTTACAATACAAATTAAAATTCTTTCAAATTTTATCAGCTGTTTTATGGGTCTTTGATGACATTTTTCACATCAAATTTCAGTTTCACTAGAACTGCCGCAGCCATATTGTTATACAATTGCAAATGTAAAGACTCACACAATCAGTTTACAGGATAGCAGCAGGTTGCAATTCCATGACTTTTCATCATTTATGACTATCAGTACTGTACATATCCACAATGTAATTCAAATTGGGCCTACACGTATTATGTGATATACAGTATACATATACCTAACTTGATCTAATCAGTCTTGTAAGATAACTGCATCATTCTCTTTATAATATAATTTTGTGTAAAATGCTTGTGGATGTCTTCAATAATTCTTTCTGCTGTAAACATTGCCTGAATTGAATTAGTCAACTGCTCTAATTATCTCACACAAAGTTCCAACAAATAACCAGTGCTCCAATTTTTTATCTCTTTATAATTAGTAGTTAACAAACAAAAAACATTTTTATAAAAGAGGAAAAGATCTCAGCACTGAAATGAAGCACTAAAAGCTGGATCCTAACCCAATAAGTGCAGTCACAGGTCTAAAAAACTGCTCTTTTTTATTCAGCAATTTTTCTTTTTTCTTTTTGTCTTTTTTAGGTTATATTTCATAAAAAAAAAGAGCAGAATTTTGCCCAGTTTGATCTCATGAGTACTGTTTTTGCCATAAATATGTTCTATAGAGCAGTGTATAATTAGAAAATAGGCTATTACTTTACATCAGAATCCAGTCAGTACACTTATGTTTATGTGACCAGTTCTTTTTGAGTTGCTGAATCTCTGCCTTCATTTTCATTCAAACAAATGCCAACGTTGGCAACATTTTGCAATAGCTGCATCAAGGCACATAACTATTTCAATGTCACTCTATTTAAGTTACTTCTGAAAAACATTAATTGCATCTTAAAATTCAATATGATCCAATTGCTTCAACTCTAATTTTTTTTAAAACACTTACTGTTTTCACTCCATTTTAATTAATCCTTATGATTGTACGGGCAATGTTAAACTACAGCTGGCATTTCTAATTTATCACATGATGATGCTTGAATTGTGTCTAATCTCTTCACTGCTTTTATCCCTTATTCATTAGTTTCTTTTGAATAAAATGACACCCACTCTATATTCCTAAGATTCTTATTGGTTTAATTCTCTGACAGACCCAACTTACAACCAATCAGAATCTGCATTCATGTATTACAAATCATGTTACATTGCTCACATATACCAAATTGCTTATGATTGCAAATGTTTTTAAACATAAAACCCCACCTTTTTATGATTTTCATAACAAAGTGATCCATTCGATTTTTCCATTCAAACCTGTTGGTTCCTCTGCTTTTAATCTATAAATCCATTTATGTTCCAATCTATATAGTTCTCTGTCACCTCCTCTTACATTAACCAGCACCGTATCTATAGCAAACCATCTTAGATCTTCTGCTGAATGCTTGTTTGCTATACAATGTTGTACTATTGGAGATGTCTCTCTCAAATTTCGAACGCAGCTCATATATTTTCCTAATCTTGTTTTTATTTTTAACATCCTTTTTGTTTTTCCTACATAGATCTTATTGCAAGGACCCATAATAATGTATACAACAAATGTTGAAGTACATGTGGTAAAATGGTGCAATTTAAATGTGTGTTTTGTTACAGGGCATGTAAATTCTTTAAGTTGTAATGTCTGTTTGCATATCTCACAATGACCTCATTTAAAATGTCCTTGTAATTTCTGTCCATCCATAACTGAGATATTCACCTACTGCACCTAATAGGATTCAACTTTTAGCACTTCCTTCCAGTGCTGAGGTCTTTTCCTCTTTTATAAAAATTAGTTTTGTTTGCTAGCTACTAATTATAAAGAGATAAAAAATTAGAGCAGAAGGAACAGCATTACACTGGTTATTTGTTGGAACTTTTAATTATTACCCTGGTGTTTCCCTGATTATCCCATACAAAGACAAACAAAGTCCTAATTACAGTCTTTGTCAACAAAGGTGTTGCGCTCTGCGGTCCACTGGCTATTTCTACAGACTGCTGCTCTCACCTCCTGGCTGGCTCTGCAGGTGCGCTGAATCCAGCACAAGGGTTAACTCCCTGCATGCCACGATGCTGCCTGTGGCGAAGGCACTGCTGACTCTGGGTCTGACGCAATACCTCCCGATGTCGGGTAGGGCCCCATTCTTTTAAAGGGCCAGTGGCAAGGAATCCAGCAGAGGTGCCTCTTGATGACATCACAGCTCCTATTGGTTAGAAGGCCTTCCTAGACTCCCTCCAATGCCTTGGCAATAGGTCGACTCCTCCTGGAGAAGTGGTTTGCTAGCGTTCCTGTCCTGGATCCTGCTTTCTTGTGCCTGTCTCTGCTGTGGTGTTCCTGAGTCCATGTCTTCTGCCCTTGGTTCCTGCAGTCTGGTCTGTGGTCAGTCTTCTTCCAGCTATCTTCAGCATCCTTTCATGTTCCTGTGGTTCTTCATCTTTGTCATCCTCCTTGGATTGATCTTCTGGCTTCGACCTTGGACTGGACCTGATGCTGCTAGACCTCCGCCTGCCACTGACCACAGCCTGTACCTCGTCTTTGATTGAACTCTGCCTGCCTCAGACTTCTGCCTCGGTCAGACACTACTGCCAGTCATCTGTCCAGATTGTGGCCTGACCCATCTGCATTCCCTGTTGTGCTGGCTTGCCTCATCTACAAAGCTTCAGATCTTCACCACAGCAGAGACTCACACCTAAGTCCAGCCATCCCGGCACCCGAGGGCTCAAGCGGAATGAGGGTTGGTATTGGTGAAGCTCCAGTTGGGCCTCTGCACTGGTCAGCTCTGCCTGCCATTGGTGGGGACCTACAGGGCTTCTCCCTGTAGGTTGTGCCAACCCTGCCTTGGCCTAAGGGTCCACTTTTGCAACAAAAGATTAAAATCAGCAAGAGCAATCAGAATAAATAAAGCAGATACAAAGAGAGAGAAGATAAGGTGGAGGCTATGTTGAGTCATATGTCAGGTCTGAAAACATTCTGTAATTTTGTAACATGCTTGCACATTTATTTATTTATTCTTTCTGCTGTAAACATTGCCCTTACTTGCTGCAATAATTTCATGCAATGCACAAAATGACCTAATTACAGCCTTTGCCAAAGAAAAGGATAAAACAAACCATCAGGAGCAATCAGAATAAACAAGGCAGATATATAGAGAGAGGAGAGGTAGGAAAGGCCTGTAAAGATCTGAACACTTTCTGTAATATTGTAACATGCTTGCATATCTCAAATACAGAATTATTACTATAGCTGCCTTTTTTCTCTCTACTGTATGCACTCCCCTGGGAAAGTGAATGCAGGATCTTGCATGTCATCAATAATAATAATATTAAATGATGACCTTCTATTTCTGAAAAATTTACCCCCCAGCCTATTCAGTTTTTGCTCCACATGTGGGCACACTCTAGAACAAATGGTGAAACGTGTTCTAATGAATATTTCCCTCTTTCTGCTCATCCTGATTCATCTTCTGAGGCACTTTGACTTCTAGCTGAACTATTTCTATTTCTAACTGTAATTATCTGGCTTAGGAGCCTTAAACTACAAAATTTGGCATCTGGATTTCATCGGGAACAGCTGTCCATCTACTGTACTCTAAATGAATATATAAATAATTAAAATAAAAAGAATTGTGGGCCAGATTTGTTGCACATTTGTATGTTTCTAATAAACCTGTTTCAAATCTTTGAAAACAGGGCAAACTTATCAACTCTCAGCCTCTTGGCAGAAAGTTAGACACACCCAGAAATTCCTGTATATGAGGGAACAATGGGAAGAGATAAAAGAAAAAGATGTGGCTCCAAACCAGAATGACAATCATAAAAATGTAATCTGTATATGTGGTAGAGAATCTAAGCCATGAGATACCACAGGCTGACAATGAATGTCATCATAATACAGGAAATTATACAGAACAAGATCACGAGCATAAAATCCTACATGTGGTACTTGATAAGTGTCTCAAAGTATCTCAAAAACTCAATGACAATCAAAAAAGTGATCTGAATATATGGCAGAGGCTCTAAACCAAAAGATACAATAAACAGACACTGAAATTCAGCATAATACAGGAAATATATACAGTACAAGTACACATGCACAAAAACATGCACACAGTGGTTCTAGGGTGTTTCCATATTTTGAGAAAAACCGAAGGGTTGGGGGTGCAAATTATCAGAAATCAAAGGTCTTCATAAATGATGAAAATACATAAGTTTCAATCTGCTGCAATAATTTTTACTAATTGTACAAGCATTTATAGTTCGCGAATGCATGAAAAAGTGCACTCGGTGGTTCTACTCTCAGTAAACCAATTATTCTCACTTTGTTCCTTCGGCTGCAGTTTTGTTGGTCTTCTATCTGCTCTAGCATCATGGCATTTTCCTTCATTTTTTATTATTTTATTAACCAAATTTTCATTATGATTGACAAACAACATCTTTGCACAGAATCTTCATGAATGGCAAAAATATGGAAATAAAATAAAGGAGAAACATTTTAAAATAATCAGTTACTCATTATAATGTTTAGAAAATTCATGGGGGAAAAGAGGAAAATAAGAGAAGAAAAAAACAATAAGTAAAAAGGAAAAGGCATTAACACTAAGCATAACCCCAGTCAAATTTTAATATAACAAACATATTAACTCAAAGCTCTAGTATGTTAAGGCTCATCTCTATCTCTACCTTCAATAAACAATCTGAGGTGCTCAGGAAGAAAGAACACAAAGGAATCTGAATTTAGCTTCACAATGCACCTAAAGGGATATCTTAAAAGGAAGGAAGTGCCTAAGGCCAATACCTCCTGGTGCATTCCCAAAAATCCCTTCCTTCTTTCCTGAGTTGCTTTAGCTAAATCTGGGTAAATTTGTATTATCCCTTCTATGAAATTCACATTCATATGAGGGATATATTTTTTCATAACAAAACTTAGACATTGGTCATATATAAAGGAAACTAACAATGTAGATCTTTCAATAATTTCATAAGCTGAGGACTCCAAAAAAGCAGTAAGATTCCCAGGAATATCTACCACTTGAGAGACAATAGATTTAAAGGGTACAAAATAAACCTTATTAAAGGAAGGCATTTGTTCAGCTGAAATTTGTAAAATCTCAGTCAGATATTTACGTAAAGTAAATCTAGGGAGTTCATCCATAACTATAGGAAAGTTTGTAAATCTCAAATTTAAATGACAAAACTGGTTTTCCATATTTTCAGCTCTCTTGATGAGGAAGGCCCACTCCTGAGTAACAATAGCATTCACTTCCTTTAAATTATGAATGTCTTTTTCCACATCTTGAATTTTCTGTGCATGTTCCTGGGAAATATGTTGTTGATCTGAAGCCAGAAGATCTACCCTCTGAGAAACAGCCTGAAAGTTGGAACTGGGCTAGAGTAGCCGTTAAGTCCCAAAGAGCTTCGAGGGTCACCACTGCTGGCTTGGTGAGGGAGAAGGTTTGGGGAGAAAACATTGACTCACCCATGCCCAAGAAGAAGCTGGTTATAAACTGAGGACAGAATCCAAATGTCCTCCGCTGGCCTCTTCATGTGTGTCCACCAACAAAGCTGCGGACACTGCCTCTGAAGAGCAAGTTCTCACATCGCTTGGAACACCGATGGCCCCCTCCATGCGGGCACTCAGGATGAATCATCTTCCCATGCCCAAGGCTAATTGGCTATACACAGTTCCAATCCTGGTGGCAGCATTAGAACATCTGGTGGTCTGAGTGAAACTTTCCCGGGCAACAGCAGAACTCCTCTATTTGCTATGCCAAAGGGGCTCTGCACCTCATTGATCTAGGACTTGGGGGACATGAACTCATCAATGAAATGCTGGTCAGAAGGTGTAGAAGCCAAAGTAGGAAATATTCTAATCTTCCCTTTCCTCTTAGGTGCTATCTTAGACAAGGAAAAATGGAAAGAGGAAACAAAAGGAATACCAGCATTGAGCTCAGTGCCGCCATCTTGCTCTGCCCTTATTTGCATTTTCCTTCTTTAAGGCCTGCAGTTAATTTCCTGTGTAGTAATCCAGTTGTCTTGTGGCATGCTTATCAAAACCTTATTTTATTTCATCAATGGAAGATTGAAGCTTGCTTAACTTATATTATAAGATGGCCAACAGATTATGTGAGATTTCTTTGGCTAACTCGTCCTTGAATTCAGAGACCAGATATTCAGCTTCTGCCACCATCTATAGGATGACTTATATCCCTAACAAAGCCCTACGGTTTAGTAGTCATCCAAAAAATCAAACAAACAAACCCCATAACCTGATGAATTCCTGCAGTTTTACTTCCAGTGAGCTTGAACAAGCAACTTTCAAATTTAGCTGGGTAGGATGCCAATGTTGAGGGGATAATCTAGCTGTTAAACATTTGACTTCAGTGGAGCTCCCCCCATGTTTGACTTCTCAGCCCAAGTGCATCCTTAGAAGTCACCACAGACCTAATAAGTTGCTAAGCAGATTTCCTCTGCACTTACTCAGGGAATGAGACTTGTGCTGGCAAGGGTTGGTCCCAAAGGAAGACCCATCTCCATTCTCTATTAAAGCCTGGTCCTTCAAAGGATGCTTCTATGTGGAAGAGGGTACTCCTCAGCAGTAATCTCAACCATGCACATAGACCTCTACTTCCATAGCATTCATCAGAATCTGGTGAGTATTTGAGGGGTTCCCCATGACCACAGAGACTCTCTATAGAAGGTGGACATCTTGCATATATTAAACATTCTGCAAACAGGTCTGGACAAAAGTTTAGTCCTGAAGTCCTCAAAGGTACAGGTGGTAGCTATATCATGTTATGGTGTAGAATTAAAGGCACCCAAGTAGCAGCTCACCCAGATATAATACAATTTTTAAAAGAGGTGAAATATATTCATCTGCCCTTCAGGCCAATAGTCCCTCAGTGGGACCTTAATGTGGTCTTAAGGGCTCTAGTTAAATCTCCATTTGAACCATCTTCTTAATAGCTATCTGATTTGCTATACATATCTCTGAGCTACAGGTTCTCTCATGTAGGGACCCTTATTTGTTTTTTTCACCTTTTATCCAGTACCATTTTTTTGTCCAAGGTGGTATCGTCAGTTGGTTTAACTTCCAGCATTCTGTAGCAATGATTTTCAGAGGAAAGATATGAACCTTCATTGGCTGAATATGTTTTGATTACTTTTGAGATACCTAAAGGGGCCAAACACCTTTAGGTAAACAGACAAGCTTTTTGGATTGTTTGGTAGCCCCTAAAAAGGGGAGGTAGCTTTCAAAGCCACTTTAACTAAATAGATCAAGGAAGCAGTAGTCTTGACTTACCTGTTATCAGGCAGACAAGCGCTGGTCATGATCCAGGCTCACTCCACAAGAGTGCAAGCATGATCATAGGCAGAGGTATCTTCAGCTTCCCAGAAGAAATCCATTTGCAAAGGAATGTAAGGATGGCCACTTGAATCATTCTCCTGGATGCGTCTCAGTCATGCCATCTCTCTGAGTTCTGCCACTTGTTTCCTGAAGAAGTCAACCTGCAGGCATCTTGCACATTGAACCAGTTCTTCACTGTGAATAAGGATATCCATCTGGAGAGCAGTAGAAGTAACAGCAGCAACAGCTTTGGCAATATGGTACCAGATTTTAAAACTTATGCATGGGCGTAGATTTGTTTGCGCAACCCGGCACGAACAAATCTACGCGCGTGCATGTTATAAAATCTAGGGTCGGCGCGTGCAAGGGGGTGCACACATGTGCACCTTGTGCACGCCGAGCCCGAAGGCAGCCCCGAAGGCTTTCCCCATTCCCTCCAAGGCCGCTCCGAAATCGGAGCGGCCTTGGAGGGAACTTCTTTTTGGTCCCCCCCACCTTCCCCTCCTTCTCCTATTTAACCCACCCCCCAGCCCTACCTAAATCCCCCCTCCTACCTTATTTTATTTCTTACGCCTGCCCAAAGCAGGCGTATCTTGCGCGCGCTGGCTGGCTGCCGGCGCGCGAACCTCCAGCACGGCCACATGAAGGAGACCTCAGGATCACCCCCAGACCATCTCCATGCCCCCAGACTGCTGCCAAACCCCGTATCCGCCCCTTTTTCGAAGCCCCAGGACATACGTGCATCCTGGGGCTTGTGCGCGCCACGAGCCTATGCAAAATAGGCTCGGTGCATGCAGATTTTCTCAGGTTACGCGCGTAGCCTTTGAAAATATGCCCCATGGTGTTTTCATGGTCATCCTTCAACTGTTAAGAGCTTTTGGTACCTGTGGAAAGAAAGACCTACTGAAGTGTTATGATCGCTGGTCGCGGCAGACCGCGACCGGGGACCGGTCTCTTACCCTCGCGGCAGGGCCGGGCTCGAACGTCAGGGCCGGCATCAACAGCCGCGTCGGCAGCAGGGCTCCTGCCCTTCAAGATGGCCGTGGCGTCTCCGCGGAGCAGGCTAAGCCACGCCCCCTGAAATCCTCTAAGGCCGCGCGGGCGGCTAGAGCCTGGCCTTAAAGGAACCCCTACAGGAAGTAGGGGGTTCCTTCCTGTTTGATTCCAGCGTCAGTCTCCTATTTAAGGCAAGGTCTGAGCCTTCAGACCTTGCCCTGGTTTCGTGGCTCTAGTGGTGTTGCTCTGGTTCCTGATTTGCTGCTTTGTCTGGATCGGCTGCCATTCCTGTTTGGCTTCTGACTCTCGGTTTGGCTGCGGATTCCTCTGGCTCTCGACCCCTGGACTGGCTGCGGATTCTTCTGGCTCTTGATCCTAGGACTGGCTGCGGAGTGTGCCGGTTCTTGATCTCTGGACTGACTTTTGCTACTTCTTCAGTTTCCACGACCTGTTGGAGGCACCAGCTTGTTTCCATGACCCGCTGGAGGTGCTAACCCCTGTTCATTCGACCTGCTGGAGGCGCCAGCTATCTGGATTAAATGACCTGCAGGAGGCGCCTGCATCCAGTTCTTCTTCCAGTACCTCCGGTGTACATCGTGATTGGCCTCGCCCACCGACGAGAGGACTTCTTCTCGCCGGACAAAGGGTCCACCTCTCAAGTCAGAACAGTAAACCAGGGCCATGGACCCGGCCGAGGCCTCCGCCCTAAGAGCAGTTCCTGGTTTGGCTCAAAGGATCATGGAGCAACAGAGCATGTTAGAATTCATGGCTGCCTCAATAGAACGACTCAACGCTCGGCCTGACGCTGTAGTCGCTACGCATTCTAACCCTCCGGCGCCTATTCCTCCGCCAGTACCAGTTCCGCCAGTTAATCAAAGCTACCATCCGCCTGTTCTTCCTCTACCCACGCCACCCCAATATGGCGGAGACCCTCGTCTATGTTTGGGGTTCCTGGATCAGTGCAGCATGCACTTTCGCTTCCAACAAACTCTGTTCTCGGATGATATAACAAAAACCACCTATATTCTTTCATTGCTTGAAGGTAAAGCTCTGACTTTGGCCTCTCTGCTCTGGCAGCGTTCAGATCCAGTACTACAGGATTTGCCACGATTTCTTGAACTGTTCCGAATTGCCTTTGAGGAACCAGGAAAGCAAGCTGCTGCCAGTACGGATTTGCTGCATCTTCGACAGGGAGGTCGATCTATTTCAGATTATAACATGGAATTTCGGACTTTGGCTATGGAACTCCATTGGGAAGAATCTGTTTTACAATATATCTATCTAGAAGGACTCTCTGCCAGAATCAAGGACGAGCTAGCCGCCCGTGAACTTCCATCCTCCTTAAATTCAGTCATTGAACTAGCTACCAGGATCGACCGACGGCTACAAGAAAGGGCTCGGGAAACACTAGGATCACGGAGACGCCCAGCTACCCCTTACATTCCACCTTTCACTTCTACTACATCAAGAGAAGCTTCCATTTATGAGGGACCCATGGCCGAACCCATGCAATTGGGCCGCGGACCTCTAACACCTGAGGAACGTCTGAGACGGCGCAAGGCGGGCCTTTGTCTTTACTGTGGGGGAGCTGGCCATCGTATTGCCACATGCCCTATTCGGCCGGGAAACTCCAAAGCCTAGGGTGCTCAGGGGGAGTCACTCTAGGTCTCGCCTCCCCATCTCCCTCACTCACGGTACAAGCGACTCTGGACATCAGTGGACATGTATTTAACACGTTGGCCCTAATAGACTCTGGTGCGGGGGGAGAATTCATATTACAGGAACTAGTGGATCAGCTCTGGATCCCCACTCAACTCTGCACACCGATGATCATCTCTTCCATCCATGAGGAACCTTTACCTGAGAGAATCACACATCATACTGTACCTATAACCTGTCATATTGCACCCGACCATACCGAACAGATCACCTTCTACATCCTCAGCAAAGCCATCTACCCAGTGTGTTGCGATCCCCCCTGTTGCTGCGCTACAGGAGGTATCTTACCTTCCTCCAGAGGCCGCTTTGAAGCCAGGGCCTCACCTGTGTTCCATCCGGGACTTGCTCCAGGGCCTGAGAGGCCTAGCTGTTCCTGTGGCGTCGTGCCTGTGTTTGGACTTCCTGCTTCCAGCCACGCCCGTTTCTCTAGGGGCTGGCCCGCAGCTCTCTTCCCCAGTTATAGGGCCAGCAAGGGGCGATCCTGTCTAACTCCTCCCAGGGAGTTGCCTACAACCTCCAATATATAAGGACTTGCTTGTTAGTTCCCGTTTGCCTTCGGATTGGGTTACACAGTTGTCTGTGGCCTCTCCCGATCCAGGTCCTCCGTGGTCTGCTGTGTCTAGATGGTACCTTGTCTCGATGTCTGTTTCTGACTGTGCCCTGATGTCTTCGTGTCTCTGCCTTGACCTACGTCCTCGTCTGGTTCCTGAGCCTTCTGTCCTGTTGGGCCCTGGAGTGGCCAACAGGAGGGATTCGTCCCACGGGCTCTTGAGCTTCTGTTCCTGCCAGCCGAGGGGCTTCGGATGTCAGTATCCCAGCATCGGAGTTCCTGCTCGCCTGGATCTTTCCTATGTCTCACTTCAGCCCTTGCCCTGATGTCTCCAACGTCTTGCTTCAGCCTGTCTTGGATGTCTGCTTCAGCCCCGTCTCTCGTCCTCAGTGTAAGGACTCTGTCTGCCCTCGCCTCTGTCCGGCCTGCTGCCCATTGCCGTTCCGAGCGGCAGGTCCGAAAGGGCCGGGAACAGTCGGAGGACCGTTCATTAGTCAACTTCCCCGTGTTGGCTACCATGGGCATGCAGGTCCGGCTGAGGGTCGGACTCCCTGCTTCTGTTCCTGCCTGCCTGGCTCACCATGCCTGCTCAGCTCACCTCCCACGGTGTGGCTTGGGGCTCCTCCTTGAGTCCTGCCGTGGCCCAAGGGCTCACCACCCGCTTACGACGACCGCGCCCGCGCGCGCTCGAAACAGAATCCGAAGGCCATGAGCTCGGTGAGCTGTGCTCGTGATGGACTTGTTTGGTTCCAGGATTTTTTCTTTCGTCTGCTTTTGTTCCACGACCTGCTGGAGGCACCAGCTTCTGCTTTTGCTTACGACCTGCTGGAGGCGCCAGCTGTTTGGGTTCCCACGACCTGCAGGAGGCGCCTGCGCCCAAACCATCGTTTCCTTGTTCCCAGGATGGAGTTCCACGACCTGCAGGAGGCGCCTGCGCGCCTCCTGATGTTGCTGTAGTTTCTGCCCGCCCTCCCCCCCTCTTGCTCTTGCTCTTGCTCTTGCTTTTGCTTGCTTCTGCTGTGGGTGTGCCTGGGTGTGCTTGTTTGTGCTGTGTGCCTGGGTGTGCTTGTCTGTGCTGTGTGCCGCGTGGTTGCTTGTCTGTGCTGTGTGCCGCGTGGTTGCTCGTCTGTGCTGTTTTCCCTGTGTTGCTCGTTTGTGCTGTTTTCCCTGTGTTGCTCGTTTGTGCTGTTTTCTGTCCTTCGTTTGTTCTGTTCTGTTCCCGCTTGTTGTTTCCCGCTTGTGGGTTCCCGTCCTCCTCGTTCCCGCGTTTGTTTTCCCCGCTTCCTGTCTCTCGCCCTTCGCTCTTTCGCTCTCCGCTCTCTTGCTCGTTGCTCCTTCTCTTGAGCTCCTTCGCTCTCTGTTCCCTTGCTCTCCGCTCCTTTGTTCTCCGTTCCCTTGCTCTCTGCTCCTTCGCTCTCCGCTCCCTTGCTCGCTGCTCTCTTGCTCTCTGTTCCCTTGCTCGCTGCTCTCTCGCTCTCTGTTCCCTTGCTCGCTGCTCCCTCGCTCTCTGCTCCCTTGCTCTCCGCTCCCTCGCTCTCCGTTCCCTTGCTCCCTCTTTTGTATTTGTGTGTGTCGGTCGCGCGGTCTCCGTTTGCTCGGTCGCTGCTCCCGCGGTCACTGTTCGTTCGGTCGCTGCTCCCGCGGTCTCCATTCGTTCGGTCGCTGCTCCCTCGGTCTCGTGTTCACATCGTCCCTTGTTCCCTTGGTCTCGTGTTTGCGTGGTCCTGTGTTTCCTTGGTCTCTCGTCGTTTGTTTGCTTGCTTGTTTGTGGTGCGTGTTTGTTTGCTTGCTTGTTTGTGGTGCGTGTTTTGCTTGCTTGTTTGTGGTGTGTGGTTGTGCGCTTTTTGTGCTTGGTTTTGTTTTTGGTCCCTCTGAGGTGGGGGATTCTTTGAGGGGGGGTACTGTTGCGATCCCCCCTGTTGCTGCGCTACAGGAGGTATCTTACCTTCCTCCAGAGGCCGCTTTGAAGCCAGGGCCTCACCTGTGTTCCATCCGGGACTTGCTCCAGGGCCTGAGAGGCCTAGCTGTTCCTGTGGCGTCGTGCCTGTGTTTGGACTTCCTGCTTCCAGCCACGCCCGTTTCTCTAGGGGCTGGCCCGCAGCTCTCTTCCCCAGTTATAGGGCCAGCAAGGGGCGGTCCTGTCTAACTCCTCCCAGGGAGTTGCCTACAACCTCCAATATATAAGGACTTGCTTGTTAGTTCCCGTTTGCCTTCGGATTGGGTTACACAGTTGTCTGTGGCCTCTCCTGATCCAGGTCCTCCGTGGTCTGCCGTGTCTAGATGGTACCTTGTCTCGATGTCTGTTTCTGACTGTGCCCTGATGTCTTCGTGTCTCTGCCTTGACCTACGTCCTCGTCTGGTTCCTGAGCCTTCTGTCCTGTTGGGCCCTGGAGTGGCCAACAGGAGGGATTCGTCCCACGGGCTCTTGAGCTTCTTTTCCTGCCAGCCGAGGGGCTTCGGATGTCAGTATCCCAGCATCGGAGTTCCTGCTCGCCTGGATCTTTCCTATGTCTCGCTTCAGCCCTTGCCCTGATGTCTCCAACGTCTTGCTTCAGCCTGTCTTGGATGTCTGCTTCAGCCCCGTCTCTCGTCCTCAGTGTAAGGACTCTGTCTGCCCTCGCCTCTGTCCGGCCTGCTGCCCATTGCCGTTCCCAGCGGCAGGTCCGAAAGGGCCGGGAACAGTCGGAGGACCGTTCATTAGTCAACTTCCCCGTGTTGGCTACAATGGGCATGCAGGTCCGGCTGAGGGTCAGACTCCCTGCTCCTGTTCCTGCCTGCCTGGCTCACCATGCCTGCTCAGCTCACCTCCCACGGTGTGGCTTGGGGCTCCTCCTTGAGTCCTGCCGTGGCCCAAGGGCTCACCACCCGCTTACGACGACCACGTCCGCGCACGCTCGTAACACAGTGGTACTCGGGATTCCCTGGCTTCAATGCCACAATCCACAATTCGACTGGACATCTTTGAAACTTACCCAGTGGGGACCCAGATGCCACGAGACTTGTTTACGGAGATCTACTCCAGATTCTAGCCCCATTTGCACTTCGGTACTACAGAAGCTACCCCAGCAATACGCACAATTCACTGACGTTTTTTTCAAAGAGGCCGCGCATATTCTACCCCCTCATTGGGAATTCGATTGCGCTATTCGACTGGTTCCAGGATCCACTCCTCCGCGGGGTAGAGTTTATCCTTTATCTGCCATAGAAACACGGGCGATGACTGAGTACATCCAGGACAACCTACTGAAGGGGTTTATCCGCCAATCCAACTCTCCTGCTGGGGCTGGTTTCTTTTTTATAGAAAAGAAAGATGGGACCTTATGTCCTTGTATTGACTTTTGTGGTCTTAACGCCATCACTATCAAGGATCGTTACCCCTTACCGCTTATTGCTGAACTGTTCGATCGTCTGCAAGGAACTCAAATATTCTCCAAATTGGACCTGCGGGCGGCATACAATCTAGTTCGAATCCGGGAAGGAGACGAGTGGAAAACAGCGTTCATCACCAGAGATGGACACTATGAATATCTAGTTATGCCTTTCGGTTTAACTAATGCTCCTGCTGTTTTTCAACATTTCATTAATGAGATTTTTCGAGACCTATTATATGTCTGTGTGATTGTTTATCTCAATGATATTTTGATTTTCTCCAGGGACCTACAGTCGCATCGCCAACATATGACGCAAGTTCTACAACATTTGAGGGAACATCAACTTTATGCCAAACTGGAGAAATGCATCTTCGAAGCAGAATCCTTACCCTTTCTAGGATATATTCTTTCAAGTCAAGGCTTCGAAATGGATCCGACCAAAGTAAAGTGTATAAAGGAATGGCCCCAACCCAATGGGCTATGAGCTCTTCAACGTTTTTTGGGTTTCGCTAATTATTATCGTCACTTCATCAAGAAATTTTCTAAACTGACTGCACCGTTATCTGCACTTACACGTAAGGGGGTCAACATCAAAACCTGGCTGGTAGAAGCTATTGAAGCAGTCCAGGCTCTCAAGGACGCTTTTCTGCAGCAACCCTGTCTCCGCCATCCAGACCCAAGACGTCCGTTCACGGTAGAGGTAGACGCTTCTACGGAGGGGGTTGGAGCAGTGTTAAGTCAGAACGATGCTGGCAGGAAATTCCACACTTGCTCCTATTTTTCAAAGAAATTTTCACCGGCGGAACGCAATTACGCCATTGGCGATAAAGAACTGCTAGCCATCAAACTTGCATTTGAAGAATGGTGGCAGTGGTTAGAGGGAGCTCAACATCGGATAACAGTCTTTATGGACCATAAAAATCTGACATATCTACAACAAGCCCATCGCTTGAATCCACAACAAGCTCGCTGGGCATTATTTTTTACACGTTTTGACTTTGAGTTAAGATACCGACCAGCAAGCAAGAATATCAAGGCCGACGCATTATCACGCTCCGTAATAAAGTTCTAAAGTGGGGACATGACTCCCAGTTGGTGGGGCATCCGGGTCGTAGACGTACTCAGGATCTACTTCAACAACATTATTGGTGGCCAGGGATGCGTAAGGACATTCAAGCGTATGTTGACTCCTGCCCGGTCTGTGCGCAGCACAAGAATCCTACTGGGAAACCTTGGGGGCAGTTGCAACCACTTCCTACACCCACAAGACCATGAACTCACATTTCCACTGATTTTATTGTAGACCTCCCAGCTTCTGAAGGACATACGGTAATATGGGTGGTAGTTGATAGATTCTTTAAAATGGCCCATTTTACACCATTGCCCACCCTTCCCTCCGCTCCCCAATTGGCACAGCTCTTCATGGCACATATTTTTCGTCTCCACGGAATACCCCAGCACATCACGTCCGACCATGGGTCCCAATTTACGGCCCGATATTGGCGAGGTCTTTGTACCAAGTTTCAGATTGTGCTGGACTTCACCACGGCTTTCCACCCCCAGGCCAATGGGCAAGCAGAGAGAACAAATCGAGCTCTGAAACAATTCCTGCACTCCTATGTCAATTCCCGACAGGACGACTGGGCGGCTTTGCTGCCTTGGGCAGAATTCTCCCACAATTTCCATTCCTGTACTTCCACTGGAACCTCTCCATTTCAGATTGTCTTCGGTCATCAACCGGCTCCACCAGTACCGTTACCTCTGCCTGTCTCCTCTCCGGCAGCTCAGCTCACCGCCATCCACTTTCAAAGACTTTGGACTCGTATGCAACAAATGTTACAGAAAGCGGCTTGGACCGCTAAGAAATTTGCAGACCAACATCGGAGACCTGCACCATGCTTTCGCCCTGGAGATAAGGTCTGGCTTAGTACCAGATATATCCGTCTACGGGTTCCTTCGATGCGCCTGGCTCCTCGGTACATCGGTCCCTTCCCGGTAATCAAGCAACTGGGGCCAGTGACTTATCGATTACGCCTCCCGGCTACTCTACGCATTCACAACGCATTTCATGTTTCTCTCTTGAAACCAGTGGTCCTCAACTGGCCTTCCCGGAAGGTTCCTGTGTCTTCTTCAGTAAGGGCGGAAGATGACATTTTTCAAGTTCGAGAGGTTCTTGATATTCGCAAGCGTGGTCGTAAGTGGGAGTATCTTCTGGCCTGGGAGGGATTCGGCCCTGAAGAGAATTCATGGGAGCCTGCTACGAACATCTTGGACAAGGATCTCCTAAAAAATTTTCATATCAGTCATCCTGGGAAGCCCAAGCCTTCTAGGGGGAGGCCTAAAGGAGGGGGTACTGTTATGATCGCCGGTTGCTGCAGACCGCGACCGGGGACCGGTCTCTTACCCTCGCAGCAGGGCCGGGCTCGAACCTCAGGGCCGGCATCAACAGCCGCATCGGCAGCAGGGCTCCTGCCCTTCAAGATGGCCGCGGCGTCTCCGCGGAGCAGGCTAAGCCACGCCCCCTGAAATCCTCTAAGCCCGCGCGGGCGGCTAGAGCCTGGCCTTAAAGGAACCCCTACAGGAAGTAGGGGGTTCCTTCCTGTTTGATTCCAGCGTCAGTCTCCTATTTAAGGCAAGGTCTGAGTCTTCAGACCTTGCCCTGGTTTCGTGGCTCTAGTGGTGTTGCTCTGGTTCCTGATTTGCTGCTTCGTCTGGATTCCTGGATTGGCTGCCGTTCCTGTTTGGCTTCTGACTCTCGGTTTGGCTGCGGATTCTTCTGGTTCTTGACCCCTGGACTGGCTGCGGATTCCTCTGGCTCTCGACCCCTGAACTGGGTGCGGATTCTTCTGGTTCTCGACCCTTGGACTGGCTGCGGATTCTTCTGGCTCTCGACCCCTGGACTGGCTGCAGATTCTTCTGGCTCTTGATCCTAGGACTGGCTGCGGAGTGTGCCGGTTCTTGATCTCTGGACTGACTTTTGCTACTTCTTCAGTTTCCACGACCCGCCGGAGGCGCTAACCCCTGTTCATTCGATCTGCTGGAGGCGCCAGCTATCTGAATTAAATGACCTGCAGGAGGCGCCTGCATCCATTTGTTCTTCCAGTACCTCCGGTGTACATCGTGATTGGCCTCGCCCACCGACGAGAGGACTTCTTCTTGCCGGACCAAGGGTCCACCTTTCAAGTCAGAACATGAAGTCCATGTCTTTTACTTCAGTTGTTCTGCAAGTTTAGGGGGTTATTTTCCAAGCCATGTGAAAAGCACCATAACGCATGGTGCAATGCTAATTTAGAAAAGTGGGCTGTCTTCACAAATTGCAAAGCCATATCACATAGTTTTAATGCAGAAAATTACACCTTTTTCAGGAAGCTGTGCAACTTGGCTTGATGAGAGAGAGAGAGACTCTATTTGATAGGTATTTATACCTCTATAGGAGGCCCACCTAGTTACTCGAGGTGAGGTTTAGGTATTAGTATAGGGGTTAGGGGCCACTTTGACATTCAGAGTGAGATGTACGAACAGAATAGCACACTCTTGTAAAGATTTGATGTCCTTTGGAGTGAGGAAACTCACCCAAAGTTGAGATTTGTACAATGTTCTCAACCTAGCTTGATGTTGAACAGGTAGAGAGTCCATCAAGCTAGGTTGAGAGAACATTGTATAAATGTTGAATTACTGATGCAACCCTTTGCAGGGCATGCAAGATTGTTAGCAGAAGGCTTATGCTTAGAGAAACCAGATTGATATGTTCTCTGGTACTTCTTATTTCCAATAGACCTCAAATTCAAATCATACAGAGCCCAGAAAAAGGACAAGACCATATTCTAGTCTCAGAAGCCACTTGACCAAATAGCAGAGCTGCTGAAAAATGTCTTTGCCTGAAGAGAAAGAGGGTCCTTTTCATCCTCTCCTCTCCACTCCCATGAGAGGGAGTCCCAGTATCCCCAATCTGGATGAATACACCATCAGAATCCCCGCTAGGAGGTTCTTCTCTATCTTATTCACTTGCACTGGAGTTCAGATTTTAAGAGGTTATATACCAGAACTATTCCTCTCTAAGGTGACTGAGGAACTCCCCATCCTGAATCACCAGCCTCATCATTGGGGTCCTGGATTTGTGTTCCCATACCCTGGAAGTGGAATTGCTTCTTCAACAGCAGGCAATAGAATCAATACCTGCACTCTAGCATGGACAGAAATTTTACTTACAATACTTCATCATCCCCCAAAGATCTGGGGGACTGAGACCCATTCTGGACCTGAGAAATCTAAACAAGCTCTGAGATAAATTCAAAATGAATTCCATAAACATGTTTCTTCTCTACATCCAGAAGGAGGAATAGATGTGCACTCTTGATCGGAAAGATGTGTATGCTCACATATCCATCCATCCCACCTTTTGGCATTATCTTTGTTTCAAGGTGGACTCTTCCCATTATCAATACTAAGTACTCCCCTTCAGACTGTCAGCAGTCTGAAGGGGAGTACTGTCAACACTTATGACATCAGGAATCCAAGTTCCTTCAGAACCGTGGGGTATATACCATCCAGTCCAGGTGATTTACTACTCTTCAGTTTGTCAATCAGACCTACCACATCTTCTAGGTTCACCGTGATTTGGTTCAGTCCATCTGAATCTTTACCCCGGTACGGGTATCTCCCCAACATCCTCTTCAGTAAACACCGAAGCAAAGAAATTGTTTAATCTTTCTATGATGGCCTTATCTTCTCTAAGTGCCCGTTTAACCTCTCGATCATCTAACGGACCAACTGACTCCCTCACAGCTTTCTGCTTCGGATATATTTTTTTAAGTTTTTACTGTGAGTTTTTGCTTCTACGGCCAACTTCTTTTCAAATTCTCTCTTAGCCTGTTTTATCAATGTCTTACATTTAACTTGCCAACGCTTATGCATTATCCTATTTTCTTCTTTTGGATCCTTCTTCCAATTTTTGAATGAAGATCTTTTGGCGAAAAAAGTTTCTTTCACCTCACCTTTTAACCATGCCGGTAATCGTTTTGCCTTCCTTCCACCTTTCTTAATGTGTAGAGTATATCTGGACTGTGCTTCTAGGATGGTATTTTTTAACAATGACCACGCCTCTTGCACACTTTTTACCTTTGTAGCTGCTCCTTTCATTTTTTTTCTAACAATTTTTCTCATTTTATCAAAGTTTCCCTTTTGAAAGTTTAGCATGAGAGTCGTGGATTTACTTACTGTCCCCCTTCCAGTCATTAATTCAAATTTGATCATATTATGATCACTATTGCCAAGTGGCCCTACCACCGTTACCTCTCTTACCAAATCCTGTGCTCCACTGAGAATTAGATCTAAAATTGCTCCCTCTCCTGTCGGTTCCTGAACCAATTGCTCCATAAAACTATCATTTATTCCATCCAGGAACTTTATCTCTCTAGCATGTCCCAATGATACATTTACCCAGTCAATATTGGGGTAATTGAAATCTCCCATTATTACCGCACTACCAATTTGGGGCTGGATTTTCTAATGTCGCGCACCTCTCTGAATGCGTGGTAATGGGGGGCGGGCCTGCGAAAGTCAGCAGCGATCACACCACCGCGGTGTTATCGCTGCCGGCTTTCACACCCCATAGCGCCATCGTGAAAGGTAGTGCTATTGAGCATGCTACTGGCAGCAATAAGGGGTCTTACCTTATCGCTGCCAGCAAAGTTTCCACAGCGTCCGCCCCGCCGCCGCCCTGACTCCTCCTCTTCCAGTGCCGACGCCGCCCCGACTCTGCCCCGATCTAGCTATCGCACACAAAAAGTCCCTTTTCGCATGCGATAGGGTTAGAAAATGACCCCTTTGGTCAGCTTCCCTAATTTCTCTTAGCATTTCACTGTCCATCTCACCATCTTGGCCAGGTAGACGGTAGTATACTCCTATCATTATAGTCTTCCCCAACATACAAGGGATTTTGGAAAGCACATGTTAAAGATAGTGGCAGTCCCAAACGTATCACATGTCATTGTAAGCTAGCAAATCTCATTGGGGTTGCACACTACCATACACAGCTGGGCCCTGCTACACTTAGCTAAGCAAAGAATCAACTCTCATGTACAGATGGTGAGGGCCCTGGCCCTTGGACTGTCATGTTGCTTAGGTTAGCTGCTCAGGGAAGTTAGACAAGGATGCTGGTATGATTTTATGAAGGCTGGATTGGGAATAGGATGTTGACATGCCTTCACTTGTAGTTGAAAGTCACCTCAGAAATGTAAAGGTTAGAGTATAATTAGTGATGATCACAATAGCACCCACATGTCACATAACATGTGTTAGAAGCTATGGACCTAGCCTGACAAGTCGCAGGTAACCATTGGGAAATACAGAGATGTCAGGGTGCTACTTGGCCCTGTGCCTGTCCAGTTCAGGGCTATTCATGTTATCCTGTCTCCTGTAGGTTCATAGAAAATAGGCAGAGTGGCTGCTTGTTCCAATTGATAGTACAAGTTACACTCCTTATCCTATCTGAAGTCGCCCCTAAAGCACATAGGCTGAGAACTCTCAGGGAGAGAAGCTTGCAGAATGGTCATTTTCCAAGCAGAGTCACCACCTTTCAGGTATTTTCTGGTTTGAGGCCCTTGCTTGTCCACATGGCTAGCATGTTTTGTGGCTAATGCAGCAGAGAAGCTGTGCTATAGGATGCATCTTCTATGGTGTTTGAGCATTTTGGACATTGTGGATACTGAGAACGAGGCAGGTATGTTCATAGACTCTCACTCATCAGCTCTGTGCATGGGATCAAGGCTAGAGAAGGTGTTGTCAGCTGATGACCTCATGAATCAACAACCAATCTCTGTCAAAAGTCTGGTACTGTGCTAAATATATAGGCCATCTACTCCCAGAGATATCATGTGGTAGGCAATATGGCAGGTTCACTTTCAGTGTTGTTATGTAGAAAGACAAGCATTAGGCCCACCTGAAAGCTGGAGGGTCCCCTATTTGTAACTCAGACATTTTAGTTATAATATATGCTTCTGACAGATGTCTGTCATGCTGCTAGGTGTAGATAATGTTCTGTGAGGAGTAATGACTCATATGACTTCATTAGCAGGTAGGGAAAGCTTGGCACAGACATCATTGATGGTTGATGATGAACAGTCTTGGTATACCCTTATTCGACATGGGTAAGTGCTGGAGGTAGTCAGTACAAAACAATGTCAGAACGCATATGTGGGTCTGTGTGCATCTGGGTGAGTGACGTGCTATGTTAGCCTCTATTTGTATTGGTGTCTGGGGGTGATGTAAGGCTAGTTATTCCCTTCCTTACCATAACAATGCATACACCAGAGCACTCATTGTGTGTGCACACATTTAGCACTCACTGGCTTTTTACACAAGCAAATCTGTACTTACACACTTGATGACTCAGATATGTGAATGTGTAGGATGGGGAGGAAATGCCTTCACGATTTGTTACCCAATATTCCACCTTGGCCTGACATTATTTATTCATAGAATCGAGGGAGAATGTGTATAAAAATTGGCAGCGTCTGAACTCGTATATACTGTGGCACTTTGCCAGATGAGTTTATATCTATCTGTAGTGTACACTGCCCCCCTGCCCCTGATACCTGAGGCTCTCTCATCCAGTACCTGGAGTGCGCTTATTTCTAGTGGTATTTGGGGTGTGCCTGTTTGGAAGAGCTTCAGCTTCCAGGGAGGCTGTGGGGAGGGGAGGAGGGGGAGGTTAGATGATGTCCACTGAATTTGGGGATGCTGGGATGGAGGGAAGGGGGAAGGCTAATGGTGCCCTCATGGCAGCTATTGTCAGGTTCTTTTGAGAAATGGGTTGGGGAGGGCTCTTTTCCAGCATGTTGATGATATCTGGGGGGAAGGGGATGGCCAGAGACCTGCCAAAAACCTATTAGGGATTTTCCTTTTTGAGACAGAGGACTACTTAAGCACTGATCTGTAGAACCTATCCTGGTAACCAGACATAGAGCCTGCCACACAAGGCCCCCTCACTTGAGGCTTACTCTGCCATATGTACACGTTGGCAGATTTGGCCTACAAAATATCCACCCTATGTAGCAGCATAAATTATGGATGCATAGAATAGATGGCACTTTTCTCCAGCTGATTATAGGGGGCAGGTTCTGCTACTAACTGAAGCCACATCACTTGGCCACTACACAGTCTCGTGATTATGCACCTCTATCTACTTGCAACCTGCTCTAGCACCATGTCAATTGTAGTGTGACAACTGAGGAGGAGTCAGGGAGTTGTGTAGGATAGAGAATCTCCACAGCCCAAGAGCAGACAGCAATGAGGATTGCTGTTGCTTGGGACCTGGCAGACTTCAACAGACTGGGTGCCACCACTGTACTGGCCTGGGTTGTGGATCTATATATACCTGTTAGTTAAGGATGATCTCTCACAGGTGAAAGCCCAAAAGCCAAGGCAGGAGAGTTAAAAAAGAAGGCCCAGACAGTCCATGCTGAAAGAGTGCACTCAGGGGACAGCTTAAGGGCCAAGGCAGCAGAGTTCAAGAAGAAGGCCCAGACAGACCATGTTGAAAGAGTGCACTCAGGGGACAGCTTAAAGGCCAAGGCAGCAGAGTTCAAGAAGAAGACCCACACAGTCCATTTTGAAAGAGTGCACTCAGGGGACAGCCTAAGGGCCATGGCAGCAAAGTTCAAGTTAACAGTAAATAAATAAATAAATAAATAAATTAACAGGCAGCAGGACCAGGACTGGAGAGTTCAGCTTGGAGGCAGCAGGATCCTGACTGGAGAATGAAACATGGAGGCAGGAGCCCCATAAGATGACCATCAGCATGGAGACAGCAGCAGGATGAAAATAGATAAAGAACCAGCAGTAGGACCAGGAGATGAGACATGATGAGAAGAGACACCAGCAGCAGAATCAGGAGCTGAAACATGATGAGAAGATAAACCAGCAACAGGACCAGGAGATGAATCATGATGAGAAGAGACACCAGCAGGACTATGAAAGGAGACCATATCAAGGAGGCACAACTATGGGCAGAGCATAGAGGGGGCATAAGAAGTAAGCAGCAGGACAACACATGATGAAAGTAGACCATCCCCATCAGCAAGCTGGCACAGGAACTCTGTAGTGAGGATGGGCCCAGAAGTCTTCTTCCATCTAGCTGACACAGGAACTTTGTAGTGAGGACTGGCCTGTTTTGTTTGGACAAGTCATCTTGTAGTGAAATGTGTAACCCTTTAAAAGGTTTACTACTTGGGGAGGGGGCTCATGGCCCTTTTCCTTAACCTTGGCTTTTGGCTGGTTGGGGGTGGCATCTGTTTGGAGGGCCTACCCCTGAGCCATCCTGATAGCCAGGGACTGCTGCATGGAGTTGACTCCTGGGAGGATGGAAATGGCACTGGTAGAAGCTCTAGCAATCTTTCAAATAGTTGGGTAACAGCAGATGTCAGGTTTTTGACGGAGGTGGGAATGGTGATAAGGCTCTGCTCCTGAAAGGCATTGGTGGTCCTGGTATAAGCCCTTCTCAAACGTATATGGGACAGTTGGATGCCATTCCTCCTCTTGATGTAGTCAACAGTTTTGTAGACCTCTGTTCTTCTAATACTGGTGCTGCTGGCAGTGGCGTAGCCAGAACTGATTTTTTGGGTGGGCACAAGGTTAACATGGGTGGGCTATAGGCATGCAGGTCTGAGACCTACTAGTTGTATTCTTATTGATAAATAATGCCATATACTGCACCCTACAATGGCTTTCTAAGTAGTTTGCAACAGCCATTATGCATCATGTGTGAAATTTTAAAACATTTTACCTCAATTATTTCAAGCACTTACCAGCATTAATTTATTGTATATTTATTGCAGTTTGTAAATGCACAAATATATCATGTAAAAAGAAAAAAACCCCAAACAGATCCAACTAATAATGTAATAAAACAAAAATCAATGTATTCTTTCATGAATCCTCTTTTGCAGAAAGCCAGAAATCATTGTAACTACAATAAAATAGCAATAATCATCAGAACAGGTGCAGAGCAGAGCTAAAACAATTCACATTAGAACCAACATGAAAAAAAATTTCAAATTCTGGTGTCACCTCAGCAAAAAATATCCCTCCATTGCTAAACATTTTGTGAAATAACACAAACTCCTGCAAAGAAAGAGGCATCTAGAACCTTGCCATTCCATACAGTCACAGCATTGACTCACAGGACTCAAATAACCGTAACTTTATGAAAAAGCAGCAATGCAAATACTACACCAGGCCTAGAACATTAAAACATCACCTACTGGAATAACAGAACAAGCTGGACTACTATAGAGAAACTACATGCATGCAGAATTACTGCACTTCAGTCACTCACACACACACACAGGCAAAACAGAGACCGACTCTTACGTAATATAGAAATAAGAGAGTACAAATTAGAAACAGAAACATTCAGATATAACCAAAACTGAAAGCCTGAGAAACTAGACTCTGAACAGTGGAATACTGAAGAAAGAGCAAAATATAAAAATATAAGAAATGCACATTCCAAAGATGGCATATTCCAATTGTTAAAATCTCAAAATATAAATATATATTTTTCCTTTGTTTTCTGATCTTTGTATTTTTCTAATCAGTTGGTTCCAGTCTCTTTTTTCCCATTTCTCCCTTGTTGGTCAGATAATTAAGAACATAAGAAAATGCCATACTGGGTCAGACCAAGGGTCCATCAAGCCCAGCATCCTGTTTCCAACAGTGGCTAATCCAGGCCATAAGAACCTGCAATATCTATTTATTTATTTATTTATTTATTTATCCATTTATTTGTTTACTTATTTTTTTGAATTTATGAAAATCTTGCTTCCTGATTAAGAATTACTCAAAGCAATTTACAATCAATATCATCATACACATAGACTTCGAATGGCTAAGATTGCTGTTTATTAAAATCAAAAATTTCTTAGAAAGGAGTTTGTTATAAAACAATATAGACTTTTTTAGTATTTTTAAATAAATTAAAATCCTCAGACTTCATACATCCTATTCATGTTAACATTTTAGCTTAGCAAGGTATATGCTGTGATTGTGGAAAATTGTTTGAACCTCCCTCAAAGTTGTGGGCAAGACTTGACAGGCAAGGTGTTCACTCTTCAGTGGCAAAGACAATTATGACCTAACTTTCCAGATAATTCTATAATTGCAGCTGGAGACATGCACTGTGATCTAGCAGCTTTAGAAAAGGGAAAGGGAGCTTCTCACACTATCTGATAAGGCCTTGCGTAGTATTGAATTCCAGCCAAGGAAAATAAGAATAGTGAAAATGTGAGGCTTTTTATTTAAATGAAAAATAAACCTCACTGCAATAAATTGTATTTGAAAACCCCCTTTTGTATTTGTCATAAAGAAAGAAATGTTAAGTAAAGATTCAGACCCTTTTACCAGTCTATACCCCCAATTTTGGGGATTTATCTTCCAGAAAAGGAGCAACTGGGATATCCAAACCACTGCTTTATTCTTTATTAGAGAAAATTCTGTATACATCAGGAGCACATCAAGCCAAAATGTTTGCATTTGTTGTATTCCCTCTTTTTATTTCTATTTTCTGTGAATATTTTTCTCTGAAGACTGGAATGGTAACTTTCAAATTGACATGTGGGTGCTCTTTGGCACGTGGGTGTGCCCAAATATGCGGCAATTTTTTGACTTACACACGTATATGCATGCATGTCATAAAACAGTCTGTCCATATGCACATGTGCACCCTATTCTAAGTGGGCATGTGCACATGAGTGCACAAATCCCACTTCTAAAGTGTAAGTCGGGGGATTTCAAAGGGGGCGCATGCCCACGCCATTAGCAGTTTCACCAGTTAGTCCATCAATTCATCCAGTTAACAGCTAAGGTCCTCAAAACCCTCCTAATTTAATAGCATTCATTCCCCCCAGGTACCCCAGACTCTTAAATCACCTCAGTCATGGCAAATGTTAATATTTTTTTTAACTTACACCTCCTTCATAGCAGAAGTAAATTTACACGTCACTGGAGCTGAGGCGTGTTAATATTTATGTGCTCATCTCTTGGCCACACCCCCAAAATGCCCGTGCCCGCCCCAATCCATGCACATTACCCACCCTTTTTTGAAAGTTTTTGAATGTGTGTGCAGCAGGAGATATGTGTGTATCTGTGCGGCTTTTAAAATTCGGTCGGCATATACCAGCCTGACTTGTGCGCACATCCCCTAATTGAAGCGCACGCTGGGCTTTTGAAATTCACCTTTCAGTGTTTCATAAAAGCTTTGTTACTTCAGTCCAATAATCCTGTCATCTCTATGTAGTTGTGTTCCTGAATTAAAACTGCTTAACTACAAGTTTTCCTACCTTTTCTTCTTTTACACAATCAGAGTGATTGTGACGCTCAGTCTATGCTGTTCCTTGCATGGAATATCAACCTGCTCATCATTGTCTGGTGATGTGATGTAAAAATTGAACCCATGCTGGGGAGGAAGTGGAATTTAATTAGTAAATTTCACCCAAGTCCCTGCTCTTAATATGGTCAGGAATCAGAACAGTACATAGACCCTTTGCATTCTTAGTATGCCACTTTATTGAAAGCACTATTTAATAGGGATGTGCATTCGTCTAGGACGAATTAGACAAAATCGTCCTGTTTCGGCCAACCCGAAAAACAAAGGAAATTTTCTCGAAATTCGGGGTCGGCTGAAAAAAACCAAACAGTGGGAAATACGAAATTTCCTGCAGTTCCCCGATAACGAAGCCTGAAATGATCAGGCCATCCGATACACATCTCTGCTATTTAATGCTATGGTTTTTTTTGTTTAATTCTTAATTTTTCTTACACCTACATAAAGGGAGGCTAGCTTTGAAAACTGTTCACATAAACCCATTTGCGTTTGTATATGGGCATCTGTCAAGTTGCTACTGTATTTTATAACCAGTGCAGAAACAATATGTGCAGGTTATAAAAAACGAGTACAAAGGCATGCACAAATGTTCGTATATGTAAAAACCACGAGCTATGCAAGTCGGACTTATCTGGATAAATAACGGCCCATAGCCGGATAAATATAGCTTTTCAGACTATCTGGCTATGTAGGCCTGCTGCTACTTAGCTAGATATATTGAAATACAGTCAGATAAGTGCTGCTACTTCCGAATAAGTTCAAATTTGACTGTCTGAGTAGTGGGAAAGGTGCTACTTAGCTGAATAAGATGTATTTATTTATTTTATTTAAGTGTTTTTATATACCAATAACCGTATGCACATCATATCGGTTTACTTTGAACGTGTAACAATGATAGAGAAAAATACATCGAGAAATTAGTCGGATGTGAACACAAATGATTTACTTGCATATTTGTAGTTCCAGGATATTGAGTAGATTTTACATGTATCAATTTGATGCTATTATCCCCCATAAGTCACATTTTATACGCATAAGTCAGGGATTTTATAATATATGGGTAGCAATGAAATAACTAGTCTCACCAAATATTCTACCAATTCACCCAGTCCATTTACAGCTCATGAAGATCCTCCTGGCTTTTTCAGCCTGATGTTGCCCCATTGCACCCAGACCCTCTACCCTATCATTTTCTCACTTTTATGAAAACAGTACTTTGGCAGGTTTTAAAATAGCAACTTATTCATGTAAATGTTGCCCCTCCCCATAATGCCCCCAGCAATCCCCTTTTTTAAATGGACAGAGTTACTCGTGGACCCCGATTTTCAAGTGTATGTTGCAGTTTTGAAAATGGCATGTGTTCGCCTATGTACTATTTTGTGCGCTCAAGTGCTAATTTTTACACGCATTTGAAAATTCACCTGTAAGTGTTTCAACTTTGTTTTAAAACAGGATGGAGAAGAAACATTCAACCGTGCTAAACTTATGAATGTGGGCTTTGCAGAGGCTTTGAAAGACTATGACTATGACTGCTTTGTGTTCAGTGATGTGGACCTCATTCCTATGGATGATAGAAATATCTACAAGTGCAATAGCCAGCCAAGACACCTCTCTGTGTCCGTAGACAAACTTGGATTTAGGTAAGAGTTTAATATAATCGGAAATGTCTTTACTGATATGCTAGTATAAAGCAGTAGTCCAAGGGTGTACATGATGTAAAGTGTGGACATACAGTAGATACTGACTGAGCTAAAAGTAAAGTTTAGTAAAAGACAATCATTCATACCCAGTGCTGCAGGTTCATAGCCAACTAGTTGTAACACTTATATAAGTCATTTTTGTATTTCTTTCCACAAAAATGAGGAGATATATTTTTTTTGTTTATTGAAAATGTAGTCTAACCTGTCTCTAATCTTCCTGTTCTGGAAATTCCCTGTCACTATTTTCTTTGGCATAGTCACCACCTATTCGCAAACCTGAACTGATATATTTGTGTAAAAATAGTTAAAAGTTTTTCTACATATGAAATTCTAAATCTGGACAAGCACAATCAGAACAGAAAGTTCTACAATGAGTGGGATACTTCTTAGTTCTATAGGTTAATGTTCTTAGGACATAGCCACTGAATGGGTAGAGTTGTCCTTCACTTGACCAAGTATAATTGTGCCCCTAAGAGCATACAAGGTCACTGAAAGTTGATCTTATGCCACTGACTGATATTGTAGTCATTAAGGACTAACCATATTTTCCACCCTGTCTAGATGTTGCATGCCCTGGCCGTGGCAGGTCCGCGACCAGACCTACTCATTTCCGGTGCCCGGCTCCCAGACTTGGCCTATACTCACTGGCAGTGGTGGGCAGCCGCCTGTGCTCCCGCACCCCATTGTCTCCTCGTGCATTTCTAGTTGCTCCGTGGACTCCTCCGGCTCCTGGCGGGTCTCCCCACGTGTGCCGCAGGGAGACACACCATTCAATGTCCTGCCTCCTCCTAGGAGGCAGGACATTGAATGATGACATCATCGGGCCCCGTTATTTAAGGCAGGGCCCACTATTCACTCCTTGCCTTGGCAACAGGTCTCCACGCTTGTCATGTGCTCCATTGCCTGTTCTTGTTCCTGACTTCGTTCCTGGTTCCTGTTCCTGACTGCATTCCTGGTTCCTACCTAGCCTCTGCCTTGGACTGATTACTGGCTTTGACCCTTGCTTCGTTGGACTACGCTCAGGACTGGTTACTGGCTTTGACCTTGCTTCGTTGGACCACGCTCAGGACTGATTTCTGGCTTTGGCCCTTGCTCCGCTGTACCTTGCCTAGCACTGCCAACTGCTCCGACTTCAGCCTGTTCCTGACCTTGCCTCTGGTATCCCTTCAGACTTGGCCTTGTTAGGCTTCAGCCTTCTACTGCCCGGGTGTCACCTATCCCTGCACTCTGGTCCGTCATTGCCTCCTAGGTCCCTGAACTCCTGTCTCGTCCGGACCTGTCTAGGTCTCTCTGATACCTTTGCTGGTCCCTGGTCACCTACTCTGAACATCCACCGGGATTCATCTGACGGAGGCCTGCCTAAGACCAGCCGGCCCCGGCACTCAAGATGTGGACCCATGGGGCTTGTCCTAGGGTAGCATCAACCCCACCTCGGGTCAAGGGTCCACCACCAGCGCAACAGGTTGCCAAGGCCATGGACTCAGCAGAGCCATCTGCCCATCCAAGAACAGCAGTGGTTCTTAGAGGTGCTGGCCTCCTCCATCGAGCACCTCCATTCATGCCTAGATACTCACACTGGATCTGCAGCACCAATGTCCGTACCGCCCAACCCTCAGCTTTCACCTTCACCTTCCAGGGCTCTGCTGGCCCTACCCGCTCCACCCCGTTTCAATGGGGACCCTAAGCTCTGCAGAGGGTTATTCAACCAGTGTTAAATGCAGTTCGCTCTGCAGCCCTCTGTCTTTCAGGATGAGCATATGAAGGTTACCTTCATTCTTTCGTATCTAGAGGGGAAGGCGCTGACATGGGCATCTCCCTTGTGAGAGTGTTTGGACTCTCTCCTCCAAAAGCTGCCACGTTTCGTGGCCGTCTTTCGTCGGACCTTTGACCACCCGGGGAGGCAGACTGTAGCTAGTTCCAGTCTGCTATGTTTGCAGCAAGGCCAACGAGCACTCAATGAATATACAATTGAGTTCCAAACTCTTGCCACCAAATTGGCTTGGCAGGAGGATTGCCTCCGAGCCATTTACCTAGACGGTCTGTTGTCTCAACTCAAGTACGAGCTTGCAGGCTGCGAGCTACCTTCCTCTCTCGATGATCTCATCAACCTTGCAGGCTGCATCGACCACCACCTCCAGGAGCATCACCGAGGAGTTTGGACGCCCCGATGTCCCACTGCAGAACGTTCCCACTCTCCATCTGCGGCGGGGTCCACCCCCAGTGGAATACTGCCGTCCTCCAAAGCAGAAGAACCTATGCTGTTGTGCCAAGGACATCTGATGCCAGAGGAATGCCTCAGATGGAGGCATTCAGGTCTGTGTCTGTATTGCCAGGGCTGCAGGGCACTGCTTAACATCTTCTCCCATCTGTCCGAGAAGCTCCCCGGCCTAAGTTCAGTTGGGGTCCTTAAATTAGGCGCTACTGCTCCAGCCTCTCAATTGACAAAATGGTCAGACAGGTCATGAAATGCTAAGAGAAATCAGAGAAGCTAACCAATTTGGCAGTGCAATAATAATGGGAGATTTCAATTACCCAGCTTAATCAAAGAGAGTCAGCGGTTAGCCACCACAATTGAATCACAAACAAAGTGGAAACCAAAAAAGTATTTCAGTCTTAGCCATAGAAGGTGTCAGCAAGCCTGACATTGTGTAACTTCAAAAGAAACCAACCAGCTTCCAGAGGCCCAGCACCCTTTGCAGTAGAGGAGGACCAGAAGCGCGTGCCTAATGGCGTGCGAAACTCAAACCCTTCCATTAACTGAGTGAAGATTAATTTAATGGAGGTTAAAGAGGATTGGTAAGTATAGCTTTCAGAAATGTTTGGGCTTATAAAAGTTTGGTGAAAGGTGAAATTAAGGGATATATTCTTTAGAGTTTGTGTGTGTCTGAGGTAATAAGCAAGCCAGAGATAGTTAATTCTATGTCTGTCTTTCCCACCCACTCAACCCTTGATTTTTAGGCACGAGACACTTTCTCCTTAAAAATCAATCAGGGTCTTATCTAAATCATACTATTGTACCAGCCCTTATTGAAATTTTAATCATCCCCTTGTAGGACACTAGCTGATTAATTAGTAAATTCACCTGTAAATTTAAAATGCTCTCATTCCAACTCTCATTCCAACTCCCTTAGTATCCTAAACTTAACTAGGAACTCAATAAAACTAAGATGAAAGCAGCAGTCAAGCAAATTTAAATTTAAAATGCTCTCATTCCAACTCTCATTCCAACTCCCTTAGTATCCTAAACTTAACTAGGAACTCAATAAAACTAAGATGAAAGCAGCAGTCAAGCAGCAAGAGAGGGGCTTTCCAGTCTTTTGCATTGAGTGTCACATGTATGATTTTTTATAAACCGGTGAGAGATTGTAAGCGTGCACTCAGTGCAAAGAGCTCCTGGCTCTTAGGGAATGAGTCCGATCTCTGGAGGCTAGAGTAGCAGACTTGGAGGAGCTGAGGCAGACAGAGAAGTACATTGATGAGACCTTCAGTGACATAGTAGCCAAGTCCCAAATCCAGTCTGGCAGTCCCAGTGCTGCCTTGGTTCAGAAAGGTCTCCCAATAGGAGAACATCACCCTGGTGTAGCAGGTCCTGCTCTCCAGGTGATATATTATCCTCTCAGACTAAGGACAAGTCTCCCAGGGCTACTGCCCAGGAGGGAAGGGTTAGGCCGGCTATCATAGTTGGTGATTTGATTATTAGAAATATAGAAAGCAGGGTGGCTGGTAAATGTGAGGACCGTCTGGTAACTTGCCTGCCTGGTGCGAAGGTGGCAGACCTCACGCGTCACCTAGATAGGATTATAGACAGTGCTGGGGAGGAGTCAGCTGTCATGGTACATGTGGGCACCAACGACATAGGAAAATGTGGGAGAGAGGTTCTGGAAGCCAAATTTAGGATTTTAGGTAGGAAGCTGAAATCCAGAACCTCCAGGGTGGCATTCTCTGAAATGCTTCCTGTTCCACGTGCAGGTCCCCAGAGGCAGGCAGAGCTCCAGAGTTTCAATACATGGATGAGACGATGGTGCAGGGAAGAAGGATTCAGCTTTGTAAGGAACTGGGGAAACGTTTGGGGAAAGAGGAGACTTTTCCGAAAGGATGGGCTCCACCTTAACCAGAGTGGAACCAAGCTGCTGGCGCTTTCAAAAAGGAGATAGAGGAGCTTTTAAAGTAGAACAAGGGGGAAAGCCGACAATGCCTCAGCAGTGCATGGTTCAGAAAAATGTATCCTTGAAGGATACTAATGAAACAGGAGAGTTAGGGCATCCCAACAGAGAGGCTTCAATAAAAGCAAACGTAGTCCATGTGCCTATATTTAAAAAATCACTGAAGCTAATGATTTCCTAATTATCCCTAACAATTGAAAAGCAGGTTGTTAATACAAACAAAAAACACACTTTGAAATGTCTGTATGCCAATGCCAGAAGTCTAAGAAGTAAGATGGGAGAGTTAGAATGTATAGCAGCAAATAATGAGATTGACATAATTGGCATCACAGAGACTTGGTGGAAGGAGGATAACCAATGGGACAGTGCTATATCAGGGTACAAATTATATCGCAATGATAGGGAGGATCAACTTGGTGAGGGTGTGGTATTTTATGTCTGGGATGGTATAGAGTCCAACAGGATAAAGATTAGAGATGTGAATCGGAACCGGAATCGGTTCGGATTCCGGTTCAGATTCACATGTGGGTTTTTTCCCATCGGGCCCCATCGCGTTTTGTTTATCGGCTGCCCAGCCGATAACAAAAAACCCACCCCGACTCTTTAAAAGTAATCCCTTAGCTTCCCCCACCCTCCCGACCCCTCCAAAACCTTTTTACAGGTATCTGGTGGTCCAGTGGGGGTCCCGGGAGCGATCTCCCACTCCGGGCCGTCCTCCGGCTACCGGGCCGTCCTCCGGCTACCGGGCCGTCCTTTGCCCTTACCTTGTGACAGGGTATCCGTGCCATTGGCCGGATCCTGTCACATAGTAGGAGCCCTGGATGGCCGGCGCCATCTTGTGCTCCTACCATGTGTAAGGGCAAGGCTATCGGCGCCATTTTGGTTCCTGGCACCCGACGGCACGAGTGCAGGAGATCACTCCCGGACCCCTGCTGGACCCCCAGGGACTTTTGGCCAGCTTGGGGGGGCCTCCTGACTCCCACAAGATTTACCAAAAGTCCAGCGGGGGTCCGGGAGTGACCTCCTGCACTCGGGCCATATTGCCAGTATTCAAAATGGTGCCGGCGCTACCTTTGCCCTCAAAGGTAGCACTGGCGCCATTTTGAATACTGGCAATACATTTGCCCTCAAAGGTAGCGCTGGCGCCATTTTGAATACTGGCAATACGGCCCGAGTGCAGGAGGTCGCTCCTGGACCCCTGCTGGACTTTTGGCAAGTTTTGTGGGAGTCAGGAGGCCCCCCCCAAGCTGGCCAAAAGTCCCTGGGGGTCCAGCGGGGGTCCGGGAGCGATCTCCTGCACTCGTGCCGTCGGGTGCCAGGAACCAAAATGGCGCCGATAGCCTTGCCCTTACTATGTCACAGGGGCTACCGGTGCCATTGGTCAGCCCCTGTCACATGGTAGGAGCACAAGATGGCGCCGGCCATCCAATGCTCCTACCATGTGACAGGATCCAGCCAATGGCACGGATACCCTGTCACAAGGTAAGGGCAAAGGACGGCCCAGTAGCCGGAGGACGGCCCGGAGCGGGAGATTGTGGGAGATCGCTCCCGGGACCCCCACTGGACCACCAGGTACCTGTAAAAAGGTTTTGGGGGGGTCAGAAGAGCTAAGGGGTTACTTTTAAAGGGTCGGGGTGGGTTTAGGGGTTAATTTTGTGTGCCGTTTTTCCCGCCCTCCCCCAAAACGATAAGGGAAGCCCCACGATCAATATCGTGGGGTTTTCCTATTGTTTTGGGAGAGCCCCCAATTTCTGACGATTTTGAAAATATCGATGATATTTTCAATCTTCCGAAGCCCGATTCACATCCCTAATAAAGATCATACAAGAGACTAAATGCTCAGTAGAATCTATGTGGGTAGAAATCCCATGTGTGTTGGGTACGAATATGGTGATAGGAGTATACTACCGTCCACCTGGACAAAATGGTCAGACACATGATGAAATGCCAAGAGATACCAGGGAAGCAAACCAATTTGACAGTGCAATAATAATGGAAGATTTCAATTACCCCAATATTGACTGGGTAAATGTAACATCAGGACTTGCTAGAGATATAAAGTTCCTGGATGAAATAAATGACTGCTTCATGGAGCAATTGGTTCAGGAACCTACAAGAGAGGGAGCTATTTTAGATTTAATTCTTAGTGGAACACAGGATTTGGTGAGAGAGGTAACGGTGGTGGGGCCACTTGGCAACAGTGATCATAACATGATTAAATGTAAACTATTAACGGGAAGGGGAACAATTAGTAAATCTGCAGCTCTAACACTAAACTTTCAAAAGGGAAACTGATAAAATGAGGAAAATGGAAAAAAACTGAAAGGTGCAGCTGCAAAAGTTAAGTGTTCAAAAGGCATGGACATTGTTTAAAAATACAATCCTAGAGGCACAGTCCATATTTTATTTATTTATTTATTTATTTGAAGCTTTTTTATGCCGGTATTAGTAGTTACATCATACTGGTTTACATCAGAACTGCAGGTAGAAAATACATCAAACAGGTACTGGGCATGGGACTACAGAGAAAAAGGGAGAGAAGTGGCCGAAAACTGGCAACAAGAGCAGCAAAATGTAAAGGATAACAGGTGAACAGTGTAAAATAACTTTGTACATAGTTTAGGTCAGGTCAAAGGTGCAGAGGATCTAATCTGGGTAAGCCTGCTTGAAGAGCCAGGTCTTTAATTTATTTTTTAATTTGATGGTGCAAGGCTCAAGTCGGAGGTATGTGGGAAGTGAGTTCCAGCGGGTAGATCCAGCAATGGAAAGGGCTCGATCCCTTGTGGAGGTGAGTTGTGTCTTCTTGAGGGATGGCACATGGAGGATTCCGTTATAGGTTGCTCTGGTGGGACAGTTAGAGAGTATGAGGTGGAATGGTTCATCAAGCCAGTTGGAGTTGTTCCTGTAGATGGATTTATGAATAATAGTAAGAGTTTTGTAGAGGATTTGTGAGGGGATCGGGAGCCAATGGAGGTCTTTAATGATGGGGGTGATATGGTCAGATTTACGGGCATTTGTGATGATCCTCACTACCATATTCTGGAGCATTTGAAGCGATTTTATGGTGGAATAGGGGAGACCTAGGAGAAGGGAGTTGCAGTAGTCCATTTTAGAAGAGAGGGTGGCCTCAATGACGGTACAGAAATCATGGGTATGAAGTAAGGGTTTTAGTTTTTTTAGGACATTGAGCTTAGAGAAGCCTGCCTTGAGGATTGTGTTGATGTATTTCTTTAGGTTCAATTGCTGGTGTATCAGGACACTGAGGTCTCGTACAGAGGGCTGAGCGGAGATGGAACTAAATGCTGGATCATTTGCAAGTGAGGGTTTGGGGATTTGGTGTTGGGATATGAAGAGCAGTTCAGTTTTGGCGGTGTTTAAGGCAAGTTGGAGATTTGTGAGTAGGGTATTAATGGAAGCAAAGCATTTCTCCCAGAGTTTTAGAGATTTGGAGATAGTGTCATGAATTGGTATGATGATTTGGACGTCATCGGCATATAGGTAGCATTTGAGGCCAAGGTCAGATAGAAGCTGGCAGAGAGGTGTGAAGTAAATATTGAATAGGGTGGATGAAAGGGAGGAACCTTGTGGAACTCCTTGGGAGAGGGAGTAATGAGTGGATTCAGCGTTGCCTATTTTGACTGAGAATTGTCTATCTACAATTCCTCCCCTTTCATTTCCAAGTTATTCGTCCATGTTTTTTGTAACTTTCTCACATCCAAAATATTGTTTTAATTTTTGTTAAGTTTCATACTATATTTGTTGTTGTATTGGGAAATGTTCTCTACTTTGTTACTCTCTGCCTTTACCCACATTGTTAATTGTAAACCGGGTTGATGTGATTCCTATCATGAAACTCGGTATATCAAAAATAATAAATAAATAAAATAAATAGATAGGTAGGATTTAAACCACAGGAGGGCTGAACCAGAGATGCCTATGTCAGATAGGCGGGCGAGGAGGTGGCTGTGGCTTATTGTGTAGAACGCAGAGGAGATATCGAGAAGGGCAAGAAAGTAGCAGTGACCTTGATCCATGACTCTCATTAGGTGGTCAGAAAGGGTGAGTAAAAGGGTTTCAGAATTGAAGTGCCTGAGAAAACCAAATTGTGAAGGGTGAAGAATATTGTTGTTTTCAAGATAGTCCATGAGTTGGGAGTTAACTACCTTTTCCATGATTTTAGAAATGAGTGGGAGGTTTGAGATAGGACGGAAATTAGATGGGTCATTGGGGTCACAAGATGGTGCCGGCCATCCAGTGCTCCTACCATGTGACAGGGTCTGGCCAATGGCACGGATACCCTGTCACATGGTAATTGCAAAGGGCCATCGGCACCATTTTGATTAGTGGCAGCCGACGGCCCGGGAGCAGGAGATCACTCCAGGGACCCCCACTGGACCACCAGGTACCTGTAAAAAGTTTTTTGGGGGGTCGGGAGGGTGGGGAAAGCTAAGGGATTAGTTTTAAAGGGTCGGGGTGGGTTTAGGGGTTATTTTTGTGTGCCGTTTTTCCCCCCCTCCCCCAAAACAATAAGAGAACCCCCATGATCAATATCGTGGGGTTTTCCTATCGTTTTGGGGGAGCCACCAATTTCTGACGATTTTGAAAATATCATCCGATATTTTCAATCGTCCGAAGCCCGATTCACATCCCTAGTTACAATGGTCTGATTAGATAAGCATTAAGGGAAAGGCAGGTTGGAAGGGACAAAGAGGGAGGGGAGGAAGAAGCTAGGCAATCGGGAATGTGGCATTGGGGGAGCTAAAGGGGGTGCACAAAGGGGCGCACTAAGGTGAAGGCCCCTTTGTTCACGCCCCTTTGGCGCGTGACGCCTGGGATCTGGGCTTCGCTTTAAAGGTCCTGGCGATGTGGCTGTGAGGTAGGTCGGGTGCTGGGCCTCCGATAGGCCAGGAGGCGTGGTGATGGGCGGGCCTCAGCGCTGGTGCAGTCGATGGCTTCGGTCAGGCGTTGGGTAGGCCTCGGTGCGGGCCGAGCGAGTCAAGCGAGGGGGCAAGAGGGACGGCTCTTACCCCGATGGGTGGCGCCGATCGCGCGAGCCAGCGGGGTCCCTTTTCAGGCCGGGAAATGATGTCTTCGGGATCCGGGCTTCGCTTTAAAAGTTTTGGTGTCGCGGCTGTGAGGTAGGTCGGGTGCCGGGCCTCCGATAGGCCAGGGGGCCCGGCGATGGGTGGGCCTCAGCGCTGGTGCGGTCGATGGCTTTGGTCAGGCGTCAGGTAGGCCTCAGCGCGGGACAAGCGAGTCGAGCGAGGGGGGAAGTGGGACGGCTCTTATATATATTCAACACATTAAGAAAGGTGGAAGGAAGGCAAAACGATTACTGTCATGGTTAAAAAGTGAGGTGAAAGAGGCTATTTTAGCCAAAAAAATCCTTCATAAATTGGAAGAAGGATCCATCTGAAGAAAATAGGATAAAACAAAAGCATTGTCTAGTTAAGTGTAAAACATTGATAAGACAGGTGAAGTGAGAATTTGAAATGAAGTTGGCCATAGAGGGAAAAACTCATAATAAAAACATTTTAAAATATATCCAAAGCAAGAAACCTGTGAGGGAGTCGTTTGGACCATTAGATGACAGAGGGGTTAAAGGGGCTCTTAGGGAAGATAAGGCCATTGGAGAAAGACTAAATTCATTCTTTGCTTCCATGTTTACCAATGAGGATGTTGGGGAGATACCAGTTCCGGAGATGGTTTACAAGGGTGATGAATCAGACGAACGGAACTAAATGACTGTGAACCTGGAAGATGTAGTAGGCCAGATTGACAAACTAAAGAGTATCAAATCACCTGGACTGGATGGTATGCATCCTAGGGTACTGAAGGAACTCAAAAATGAAATTTCTGATCTATTAGTAAAAATTTGTAACCTAGCATTAAAATCATCAATTGTACCTGAAAACTGGAGGGTGGCCAATGTAACCCCAATATTTAAAAAAGGCTCCAGGGGTGATCCGGGTAACTATAGACCAGTGAGCCTGACTTCGGTGCTGGGAAAAATAGTGGAAACTATTCTCAAGATCAAAATTGTAGAGCATATAGAAAGTCATGGACACGGTTTAATGGAACACAGTCAACATGGATTTACCCAAGGGAATTCTTGCCTAACAAATCTGCTTCATTTTTTTGAAGGGGTTAATAAACATGTGGATAAAGGTGAACCGGTAGATGTAGTGTATTTGGATTTTCAGAAGTCGTCTGACAAAGTCCCTCATGAGAGGCTTCAAAGACAACTAAAAAGTCATGGGGTAGGAGGCGATGTCCTTTCGTGGATTACAAGCTGGTTGAAAGACAGGAAACAGAGAGTAGGATTAAATGGTCAATTTTCTCAGTGGAAAAGGGGAAATAGTGACGTGCCTCAGGGATCTGTATTTGGACCGGTGCTTTTCAATATATATATATATAAATGATCTGGAAAGGAATACGATGAGTGAGGTTATCAAATTTGCGGATGATACAAAATTATTCAGAGTAGTTAAAACACAAGCAGATTGTGATACATTACAGGAGGACCTTGCAAGACTGGAAGATTGGGCATCCAAATGGCAGATGAAATTTAAAGTGGATAAGTCTAAAGTGTTTCATATAGGGAAAAATAATCCTTGCAGTAGTTACACAATGTTAGGTTCCATATTAGGAGCTACCACCCAGGAAAACGATTTAGGCGTCGTAGTGGATAATACTTAAAAATTGTCAGCTCAGTGTGCTGCAGCAGTCAAAAAAGCAAACAGAATGTTAGGAATTATTAGGACGGGAATGGTTAATAAAATGGAAAATGTCATAATGCCTCTATATCGCTCCATGATGAGACTGCACCTTGAATACTGTGTACAATTCTGGTCGCTGCATCTCAAAAAAGATATAGTTGCGATGGAGAAGGTACAGAGAAGGGCAACCAAAATGATAAAGGGGATGGAACAGCTTTCCTATGAGGAAAGGCTGAAGAGGTTAGGGCTGTTCAGCTTGGAGAAGAGACGGTTGAGGGGGGATATGATAGAGGTCTTTAAGATCATGAGAGATCTTGAATGAGTAGATGTGAATCGGTTATTTACACTTTCGAATAATAGAAGGACTAGGGGGCATTCAATGAAGTTAGCAAGTAGCACATTTAAGACTAATCAGAGAAAATTCTTTTTCACTCAAAGCACAATAAAGCTCTGGAATTTGTTGCCAGAGGATGTGGTTAGTGCAGTTAGTGTAGCTGGGTTCAAAACAGGTTTGGATAAGTTCTTGGAGGAGAAGTCCATTAGCGGCTATTAATCAAGTTTTCTTAGGGAATAGCCACTGCTATTAATTGCATCAGTATCATGGGATCTTCTTAGTGTTTGGGTAATTGCCAGATTCTTGTGGCCTGGTTTGGCCTCTGTTGGAAACAGGATGCTGGGCTTGATGGACCATTGGTTTGACCCAGCATGGCAATTTCTTATGTTTTTATGTTCTTATGACACTACCTATCACCCTGACTTGGGACTCTCATTCCTTTCCTACCTTGGCTTTGATTGACTCGGGAGCAGGTGGGAATTTCATTGTCAAGGACCTGGTTCACCTTCTAGGCATCTCCACTCACGCTATCGCGAAACCACTACTCATTGCCTCCATCCATGGCGAACCGCTACCCGGGAGGATCTCCCAGGTGACGGAACCTATCCATCTCCTCACCGGAATCCTGCATGAAGAGGAGGTCGAGTTCTTCATCCTAGATAAATCCATCCATCCAGTGGCCTTAGGGTTACCGTGGTGCCAGCGCCACTCCTCCCAGTTTGACTGGAAGATCTTACAACTTGCTGAGTGGAGCCCAGCCTGTCGTCAGAGGGTGGGACTATCCCCCGCGATTCCCACCACTGTGGTAGTTTCCAGTCTCCCTCCTTCATATGCCGAATTCGAGGACGTGTTCTCCAAGCAAAAGGCGGAAATACTTCCACCTCTTCGCAAATTTGATTGCCCCATCGAGTTGTTACCCGGCACTAGAACGTATCCTCTGTCTGTACCAGAAACCCGAGCAATGTCGGAGGATATCCAAGAGAACCTGGCTAAAGGTTTCATTTGTCCTTCCACTTCCCCGCGGGCGTGGACCTTTTCTTCATCTTGAAGAAAGATGCGTCTCTAAGGCCATGCATCGATTATCACTGCTTAAATGCCATTATTTGCAAGGACGGAGCTGTTTGACTGCCTCCAAGACGCCACCATTTTCACTAAGCTAGACCTGCGAGGTGCTTACAACTTGGCCTGCATATGTCCTGAAGACGTCTGGAAAACAGCGTTCAATACCAGGTATGGACATTACAAATACCTCATAATGCCATTTGGACTTTGTAATGCCTCTGCGGTATTCCAAAGCATGATAAATGAAATCTTCCGCGACTTTCTCTACACCAAGGTCATCGCTTACTTAGACGACATCCTCATTTTTGCTAAAGATCTGTCCACTCACCATGCTGAAGTCCGCATGGTGCTTCAGCGCCTGCGGGAGAACCACTTGTTTCCCAAGCTCAAGAAATGCCTACTTGAAAGGTCGAGCTTGCCTTTCCTAGGCTACATCATCTCCCAGTGTGGCTTCACAATGGATCCCACACGTTAAAAGGCATCCAGGAATGACCTAGGTGTTGCATGTCCTTTTAGCAGCAGGCCCATGACCAGGCCTACTCACCTCCAGTGCCTGCCTCCCAGATCCAGCCCGTCCTCCCTGGCGGCGGTGGCTAACCGCTTTTGCTCCCGTACCCCCGCTGCCTTCTTGGCTTCCCTTGGTCCCTCTGTGGGCTCCTCAGGCTCTCCCTGCTCTTTCATAGACTCCTCCAGTTCCCGGCGGGTCTCCCCATGTGCCACGGTGCGACGCCACCATCCAGTGGCCTGCTTTCTCCTAGGCATGTGCACGTACGTGCCTCTTTCTCTTTTAAAGGAGCTGCGGCAGGAATCCAACCTGTGGCCCCAAATGATGACCTCATCAGGCCCTGCCTCTTAAGGCTACTCATTCCTTGCCTTGGCAACAGGTCTCCAAACTTGTTGTGTGCTCGTTGCTCATCCTAGTTCCTGACTTCGTTCCTAGTTCCTGTTCTGATTCCATTCCTGGTTCCTAACTAGCCTTGCTTGGACTGACTTCTGGCTTTGACCCCTGCTATGCTTGGACCACGCTTGGACTGATTACTGGCTTTGACCCTTGCTTCATTGGAACTGCGCTCAGGACTGATTGCTGGCTTTGACCCTTGCTTCTTTGGAACTACGCCCCAGACTGAATCCCATCCTTGGCTCTTGCTCCACTACACCTTGACTAGCTCTGCCACCTGTCTCAACTCAGCCTGTTCCCGACTATGCCGTCATTATCTCTTGGATTTGGCCCTCTCAGGCTCCGCGATTCTGCTGTCTGGGCATCACCTACTCTTGTGTCTGACCCTACTTTGGTGCCCGGATCTCTGGACCCCTGCCTCTGTCCCTCCAATACCTCTGCTGGTCCCTGGCTACCTACTACACCTCCTACTGGGAGTCTCTCATGGAGGCCTGCCTAAGACCAGCCGGCCCCAGCACCGAAGGGCTCAACCTGCGATGAACATGGGCTGGTATTGGCGAAGCTATAGTCAGTCTCCACCTCCTAGTGTGCTCTGCCTCCCAATGGTGGGGACCCATGGGGCTTGCCCTACGGGTAGCGTCAACCCCACCTCGGTCCAAGGATCCACCACCAGTGCAACAGGTTGCCAAGGCCCTGGATTCGGCGGAGCCGTCCACCCTCCAGACCATTCCAGGCCTGGTTCTGAAGATCCAGGAACAGCAGCGGTTCCTAGAGGCACTGGCCTCTTCCATCGAGTGCCTCCACATCCATCTTGATACCCATGCTTGTCCTACAGTACAGTTGTCCGCACCGCACCACCCAGCCCTCAGTCTTCACCCTCACCCTCCAGGGCTCTGCTGGCCCTACCCTCTCCACCCCATTTCAATGGGGACCCCAGGCTCTACAGAGGGTTTATTAACTAGTGCTATATGCAGTTTGCTCTGCAACCTTCCATCTTCCAGGATGAGTTGGTGAAGGTTACCTTCATTCTTTCATGTCTGGAAGGCAAGGCGCTGGCAAGGGCATCTCCTTTGTGGGAGTATTTGGATTCTGTCCACCAAGAGCTGTCACGCTTTGTGACCGTCTTTCTTCGGACCTTCGACGACCTGGGCAGGCAGGCTGTAGCTAGTTCCAGCCTCCTATGTTTGCGGCAAGGCCAATGAGCCCTCAATGAATATACAGTCGAGTTCCGGACTCTTGCCACAGAATTGGCTTGGCAAGAGCACTGCCTCTGAGCCATTTATCTGGATGGTCTGTCATCTCAATTCATGGATGAGCTCGCAGCCCGTGAGCTACCACCTTCCCTTGAGGACCTTACCGACTTTGCAGACCGCATTGACCACCGCCTCCAGGAGCAACACTGTGACATTCAGGCACCCTGAAGCCCCACTGCGGAGCATTCCCGCTCTTTCTGCAGCAGGATCTTCTCCCAGCGGAACCCCGTCATCTACCAAAGCAGAAGAACCCATGCTGCTGGGCTGAGGGCATCTGTCTCCAGAGTAACACCTCAGACGTAGGGAATTGGGTCTGTGGGGCTTCAGGCCACTATCTTCTGTCTTGTCCCGTCCATCCAGGAAATTCCCTGGCCTAAGTTCAGTCGGGGTCCTGAACTTGGGTGCTACTACTCCAGCCCCTCAACTGACTCTGCCAGTCACCCTGACCTGGGATTCTCGCTCCTTCCCAGCCTTGGCTCTGATCGACTAAGAAGCAGGTGGGAATTTCATTATCAAGGAGCTGGTGCACCTCCTAGGCATTACCACTCACACTATTGAAACTCTGCTAGGCATTGCCTCCGTTCATGGTGACCCGCTGCCCGGAAGGATTTCCCAAGTGACAGAATCCATCCGTCTCCTCACCGGAGCTCTATACGAAGAAGAGGTCGAGCTTTTTGTTCTAGAGAAATCCATCCATCCTGTGGTCTTGGGATTACCATAGCTCCAGCACCACTACCCCCAGTTTGACTGGGAAAGCTTACAGCTCACCGAATGAAGCCAAGCCTGTTGTCAGACGTGCCTCAAGAAGGTGGCACCTTCTCCCGTGATTCCCTTCACGTTGGCTACTTCTAGTCTTCCTCCTCTATATGCTGACTTCGAGGATGTATTCTTTAAGCAGAAGGCAGATATACTTCCTCCTCTTCGCAAGTTTGATTGTCCCATTGAGTTGCTGCCTGGCACCATGCCTCCTAGGGTAGAACTTACCCTCTGTCTGTGCCCGAAACCCAAACGATGTCAGAATATATACAAGAGAACCTGGCTAAATGTTTCATCCATCCCTTTACGTCGCCCACAGGTGTGGGCTTTTTCTTTGTTGCAAAGAAGGATGGGTCTCTAAGACCATGTATTGGTTACTGTGTTTTAAATACCATTACCGGTAAGGACAGGTACCTTTTACTGTTAATCACGGAGCTGTTTGATTGCGTCCAGGGCACCACTATTTTCACCAAGTTGGATCATCAAGGCGCCTATAACCTAGTCCTATACGTCCTGAAGACATCTGTAAAACAGCATTCAATACCAGGGATGGACAGTACGAATATCTTGTAATTCCATTTGGACTTTGTAATGCCCCTGCAGTATTCCAACGCATGATAAATGAAATCTTCCGCAACCTCCTGTACACTAAGGGGTAGATTTTCAGACCGCGCGAATAGGCGTACTTTTGCTGGCACATCAGGCGCAAGCAAAAGTACGCGGGGTTTTAGTAGATACGCGCGGAGCCGCGCGTATCCGCTAAAATCCGGGATCGGCGCGCGCAAGGCTATGGATTCTGTATAGCCGGCGCGCGCCGAGCCGCGCAGCCTACCTCCGTTCCCTCCCCTCACCTTCCCCTCCCTTCCCCTACCTAACCCACCCGCCCGGCCCTGTCTAAACCCCATCCTTACCTTTGTTGGGGGATTTACGCCTCCCTCTGGGAGGCGTAAATCCCCGCGCGCCAGCGGGCCGCTAGCGCGCCAGGACGCGACCTGGGGGCGGGTCCGGAGGGCGCGGCCACGCCCCCGGACCGCCCCGGGCCGTAACCACGCCCCCGGACCCGCCCCCGAAACGCTCCCGGCACGCCCCCAAAACGGCGCTGCGCTCGGTCCCGCCCCTGACACGCCCCCGACACGTCCCCCTCCGAAAACCCCGGGACTTACGCGAGTCCCGGGGCTCTGCGCGCGCCGGCAGGCCTATGTAAAATAGGCTCACCGGCGCGCAGGGCCCTGCTCGCCTAAATCCGCCCGGATTTGGGCGGATTTAGGCGAGCAGGGCTCTTAAAATCCGCCCCTCAGGTTGTTGCGTATTTGGATGACATCCTCATCTTTTTGAAGGACTTGACTACACACACCATGCCGACATTCGCACGGTGCTCCAGCACCTACGGGAGAGCCATTTGTTCGCTAAGCTCGATAAATGCCTTTTTAAAAAGTCCAGTATTCACTAATCACCAACCAATCTCTTTCCCTTGTGAAAATATTCTCCAACACCCACTGTTCAAGGGAAACCCTTGTTCAGTGGTTTTGTGCGGTGGCTATGTTTAAGGACAACCACTTTGTAATTGTCCCTCTTTATAGCCCTGTATATTGCTCTTTATTATTCACTCTTTGAGTCCATTTTCTCTTTTTTTACTTTTTTTATCCTTTTTATTATTATTATTATTTCACTTCCCCCTGGCTGCTTATCCGACCCAACCAACAATTTTTCCTTGTATCGCGTACCTATCTAGGCTGCCGCCCTTATTGCTTCTTATGGGTTTGGATCCGCCTGCCCGACATTGGGCAAGACATGTTTCGGCAAGACATTGCCTGCTTCAGGGACTGCGGGAGAATAATCTGCTGTGTCCGTACCGGGTTCACAGTTTTAAGATGTTTTTTTCACATTTATTCAATTTTCTTAACGTGAGCGACACCTTCATCTTCTTAGTCCAGCTTCATCTTAGTCCGCCTTCATCTTCTTCATCCAGCTTGCCTTTCCTAGGCTATATTATCTCTCAGCCAGGTTTCAAGATGGATCCCAGCAAGCTAAAGTGCATCCAAGACTGGCCCTGGCCTATGGGCCTCCAGGTGCTCCAGAGATTCCTAGGATTTATCGCCACTTTATAACAAACTACTCCCTGCTGGCAGCAGCCCTCACAGCCATGACCTGTAAAAGCAGTGACACCAAGAACTGGTCTCCTGAAGCCCTCGCTGCCTTCCAGAGCCTAAAAGATGCCTTCCTTTCAGGATCTTGCCTATGCCACCCAGATCCGAACCGCCCCTTCATTGTGGAAGTAGACGCCTCAGCTATATGGTCTGGGGCAGTTCTGAGCCAGTACGTGACCCAAAGAGTCCTCCATCCATGCTCATTATACTCCCGCAAGTTCTCCCCCGCTGAAAAAAATTACAGCATAGAGGATAGAGAATTGCTCACTATCAAGCTCGCCCTCAAAGTGTAGCGTCCCTGGTTGGAGGGCACTCAGTTTAACTTCACGATCTTTACCGTTCATAAAAATCTCGAGCATCTTCGGCATGCCCAGCATCTCAATGCTCGCCAGGCCCGCTGGACACGCTTCTTCTCCCGATTTAATTTTGAGCTCCGCTATCATCCTGTGGAGAAGAACCTCCGAGCGGACACCTTGTCCTGCTCCTTTGAGCCTGAAGATATCCAAGATGAGCCATATCACATCATTGACCCAGCTAGCATCTGTCTACCTGCCACCATTACGGTTCCAGCTGGAAAAAACCGTGGTTCCTCGCTGGCTCAGAGAGAAGGTTTTGCGCTGGGCACATGATTCTAAATTGGCTGGTCACCCAGGATATGCCCGAACCCTAGCTTTACTACTGGTGGCCCACCATGTCTTCCGATACCTGCGCCTATGTGGACTCTTGTCCAACATGTGCCCAAGAGAAGCCACCAGTGGGTCATCCCCGGGAAATCCTCCAGCCACTGCCTGCACCCGAAGAGCCTTGGACCCACTTGTCCAGAGACTTTGTGGTGGTACTTCCAGCATCCAAGGGAAATATGGTCATTTGGGTTATCGTGGACCGATTCTCCAAAATGGCTCATTTTGTTCCTTTGCCTGCCTTACCATTGGCCCCAGAGCTAGCACGTCTGTTCTTTTTACACGTCTTTCGTCTGCATGGTCTACCCACGGACATTGCCTCTGACAGAGGCCCTCAGTTCATCGCCCGCTATTGGTGTTCTCTATGTAATAAGTTTGGGATCACCATCAGCTTGACTACAGCGTACCATCCCCAGACCAATGGCCAGGTAGAGCGGATGAACCGCTCACATAAGAGTTTCCTCCATGCCTATTCCAATGACCAACAAGACAACTGGGTAGAATGACTTCCCTGGGCAGAATTCTCCCATAACTCCCATATTGCAGCAGCTACCGGAGTCACTCCGTTCTCACTCATATATGGCAGCCAACCCTGACTCCCACTACCGATTCCGCTATTGGTGCCTTCTCCTGCGGCCCAGGCCACGGCAGTCGCTTTGGACCCAGAGCCAAGAAATCCACAGATGCTCGGCGTCGACTGGCTCCAGAGTTCCAGCCAGGCCAAAAGGTTTGGACAAGTACCCGGAACGTCTGATTTAAGCTTCCCTCACAGAGATTTGCACCTAGATTTATAGGACCATTTCCGGTTACCCAGCGTATTGGGCCAGTTACGTACCAGCTCCGTCTGCCACCAAGCTTGGGAATACACAACACTTTCCACGTCTCCCTTCTTAAACCACTGGTACCCTCCTAGCCATCACATAAAGCTCCCAAACCTACCCAGGTTGCTTCTGAGACCGATACAGTCTATCGAGTCCATGATGTTTTAGATGTCCGCAGAAGAGGCTGCCTTTGGAAATACCTTTTATCCTGGGAGGGCTATGGCCCTGAAGAGAACTTATGGGAGCCAGCAAATAACATTCTGGACAAGGGGCTCCTCCATCCGGGCAAACCCAGGCCTCCAAGAGGGGGGGCGTAAAGGAGGGGGGTACTGTTGCGGTGTCCCCATCGTGGCAGGCCAGCGACCGGGACTACTTACCTCTGGCGCCTGGCTCCTGGACCCAGCCCACCCTCCCTGGAGGCGGTGGCTAGCCGCTTGCACTCCCACACCCTCGCTGCCTCCTCGGCTTCCCTTGTTCCCTCTGTGGGCTACTTGGGCTCTCCCTGCTCTTCCACGGACTCCTCCAGTTCCCGGCAGGTCTCCCCATGTGTGCCGCGGGGAGACGCCACTGTCCAGTGGCCAGTTTCCTCCTAGGTGCATGCGTCTCTTTCTCATTTAAAGGAGCTGCAGCGGGAATCCAACCCATGGCCCTAGATGATGACATCATCGGGCCCTGCTACTCATTCCTTGCCTTGGCAACAGGTTTCCACGCTTGTTGTGTGCTCGTTGCTCGTCCTAGTTCCTGACTTTGTTCCTGACTTCGTTCCTGGTACCTATTCCTGACCTTGGATCATGCTTGGACTGACTTCTGGCTTTGACACCTGCAACGCTTGGATCACACTTGGACTGATTACTGGCTTTGCCCCTTGCTTCATTGGAACTACACTCAGGACTGATTATTGGCTTTGACCCTTGCTTCGTTGGAACTACGCCCTGGACTGATTCCTGTCCTTGATTCTTGCTCCACTAGGCCTTGACTAGCTCTGCCGCCTGTCTCGACTCAGCTTGTTCCCGACTATGCCTTCGGTATCTCTTGGACTTGGCCCTCTCAGGCTCTAGCCTTCTGCTGACCAGGCATCACCTGCTCTTATGTCTGACCCTCCTTTGGCGCCCGGGCCTCTGGACCCCTGCCTCATCCAGACCTGCCTCGGTCCCTCTGATACCTCTGTTGGTCCCTGGCTACCTACTACACTACCTACTGTAAGTCATCTCACGGGGGCCTGCCTAAGACCAGCTGGCCCCGGCACCCAAGGGCTCAAACTACGGGGAACATGGGCTGGTATTGGCGAAGCTCCAGTTGGCCTCTGCCTCCTAGTCTGCTCCGCCTCCCGATGGTGGGGACCCATGGGGCTTGCCCTACATGTAGTGTCAACCCCACCTTGGCCCAAGGGTCCACTACCATTTCAACACTAGGCCTGTGGGCCTTCGAGCACTCCAAATGTTCCTAGGGTTCACCAAGTACTATCGCCATTTCATAGTGAATTACTCCCTGTTGGTTGCACCTCTCAGAGCCTTCACCTGCAAAGGCAGCAATACCAAGAACAGGTCACCTGAAACCCTCGCTGCCTTTCAGAGCCTGAAGGACACCTTCACCCTTGTCTGCGTCAACCGGATCCGAACCGCCCCTTCATCGAAGTGGATGCCTCTGCTATAGGGGCTGGGGCAGTCCTGAGTCAACACTCGACTAAAGGAGTCCTCCATCCATGCTCCTTTTACTCTTGTAAGTTCTCCCCCGTCAAGCAAAATTATAGCATAGGGGATTGGGAACTGCTTGCTATCAAGGGCACCCAGTTCAAGTTTACAATCTACACCGATTACAAAAACCTTGAGCATCTCCGACTTGCTCAGTGTCTCAAAGCTCGCCAGACCCTCTGGGCATTGTTCTTTTTCCAACTCAATTTCGATCTCCGCTATCGTGCTGTGGAGAAAAACCTCCGAGCAGACGCCTTATCCCACTCCTTCGAGGCTGAAGACACCGAAGACAAACCATGCCATGTCATTGATCCTGCTCGTATCTGTCTGTCTGCTACCATGACCGTTCCAGTGGGGAAGACAGTGGTACCTCGATGGCTCCGGGAGAAGGTGTTGCGCTAGGTGCACAACTCCAAGTTGTTATGGTTTGTTGTTATGTGGACCCTGGGCCGAGGTGAGAGGTGTCACCACCCACAGGGAGGAGCCCTGTGGGCCTCACCATCGGTAGGCGTGGATCCAGCAGATGTCAGAGACAGCTGTGGAATAGAGTCTTTATTAGATAGATAGAAGAACACAGCCCGCGGAGCGGGAGTGCAAGAGAAGTGGCGATGTCAGAGTAGAGGTATATACCGGGAGGGAATACCTCAGAGAAGGAGATCCGGTAGTGGCCCGCAGGCAGGTTATGCTAAGGAAATCTCTTCGTAGTGGTGATAGGTCGTGACCTGCAGCACAGAGTACACCGAAGGAGTTTCTCAGTAGTGATGATATGGTAGTGACCTGTAGCACAGGAAATACCCAGGTAGTCTCTCCGTCGTGATGGTATGGTAGTGGCCTGCAGCGCAAGGTACACAGAGGGGTTCCCCAGAGAGATGGTATGATGGAGGTCCAAGGTACAGCAACGCGGAGAGAGTCCTGGAAGCGGTAGTGGCCTGCAGCACAGGGTACACCAGAGTAGTTCCTACTAGAGAGAATACAGTAGTGGCCCGAGGAACGGGGTACACCGGAGAGGATCCTACAAGAATTGATACAGTAGATCCGTGGAGTTAGGTACTCAGAAGGGTAGTTCCAGGAAGGGTCCCAAGGAGCGGGACAGACAGCAGTCCAAGGCAGAAGGCCCTCTGAGGAGCAGATAGCCCGAGACGAGGAAAGGCCCCCGAGGAACGAGTACCCAGAGTGTCTCACGCTGAATGCAGGAACAGGAAGTCCGTGAGCGAGAGCAGATTCAGCAATGAGGGAACGCCTTGCTAACTCATTGATAGGCAGAGCCAGTCAGCTTAAGTACAGCAGAGAAGACATTATCAGGAGGGGATGCCCCCGAGGTTCCCGCCATGCAACCCTACCAGACCAACTAGAAAGCAGCACCAAGCCAAACTCCTGACACCCTCCCCCAAAATCATCAAACATGCCACTATTAGAGAACGATCATTCATCATAGCAGGGACGTCCCACTGGAATAATATGCCCCCTCACCTACGTCAGGAGCCATGCCATAAAACATTCAAACAGAATCTTAAAACCTGGCTCTTCAAACTAGCATACCCTGACCGACTATTCCCAAAGATATACACCTTATCCCTTACGCCCTACCTGACTGACACACCTTTATCGAACTTAACCACCCCAGACCCCCCCCATCCTCTCCTCCTCCTACATCCCTGTCCCCCCTCTTCCCTCCCTCCCCCCTACCTCCTCCCACTTCATCCCTGCTGACATCCCTCTCCCAAGCGTTCACCGCTTATATCCCTCTCATCATGTTGATGATTTAATAATCATCCTTCTTCTCTCATTTTAAAGAGTTAATATTTAACCTCTTTCTATAGTTGACCTAGTTTACCTCCTGTTTGTTTGACATTAAACTATTGTAAAGCTTGTTGCTATGTTATGTTACAATGTGAACCGGGGTGATGTTTTTTCCTAACGTGCCCCGGTATATAAAAAATCTTTAAATAAATAAATAAATGATGTATACAAGAGTGGCGCACTCGCGCCTATGTGACATCTGGGGCAAGATGGCGATTGGCAGCGCCCACGCTGTCCCAGGAACATCAGGCAGGTCGGCAATCGCTGGCAGAGGTCACCGTTCTCCCCAGTACTGACAAGGCAGCAAAGAAAGAGGTGAGCATTAGTGGTCACAGCCGTCTGCATCTGACGGGCATAACAGTATCCCCCTTCTTAGGGCCTCTCCCCGGGGGTTTCAGTTTCATAGGATGAGATTTGTGGAATTGTTTGATCAATTCCTTGTCGAGAATATTGATCGCAGCTTCCCAACTATTTTCCTCTGGACCAAAACCATGCCATGAGATAAGGTACTCCCAACACCTGCCACACTTTCTGACATCCAGGATGTCCTCGACCTGGTAAGTGATGTCCTCTTCAGCTGTGAGAGGTTGCGGATCAGGTGGTTTTTGTGAGAACTCTGACAGGATGAGCAGCTTTAAGAGGGAGATGTGGAAGGCCTTGTGGATTTTAAGTGAAGGAGGTAACTGGAGGCTGTAAGTAACTGGGCCCAGGTGGCGAAGTACCGAGAATGGGCTGATGTATCTGGGTGCAAATCGAGTGGAAGGCAGTTTCAAGCATATGAAGCGGGTACTACTGAGCCACACTTTGTCTCCAGGATGCAACTGAGGAGCTGCCCGATGGTGAGCATCATAGAACCTTTTAGCCTTCTGGCCAACCTGTTGGAAGAGCTGTTTGGTGTGCTCCCAGAGCTGGTGCAATTCACGTGCCGAAGTCTGTGCAGCAGGGGATGATACTGACAAAAGCACTGGAAGAGGAGGTAGTGGTTGGCGTTCTTAGACAATTTGGAAGGGTGACAATCCAGTAGAGGCATTAAACTCCCCTGGGCTGAGTTTAATGCAAACTCAGCCCAGGGGAGCAGTTTGTACCAGTCAGTCTGTCTGGAATTTACGTGCGCCTGAAGAAACTGTTTTAAGGTGCAATTAATTCTCTCAGTTTGTCCATTAGCCTGCGGATGGTAGGCAGCTGTAAGATCCAGAGATATGTCAAACTTCTTGCATAATGACCTCCAGAATTTCGCTGTAAATTGGAATCCCACGGTCTGAGAGGATGTGTCTTGGTAGGCCATGAAGGCGAAAAATGTGGCGGATGAATAGTTTTGCTAATTCTGGGGCCGAAGGTAGTCTGGGTAGTGCCACGAAATGAGCCTTCTTAGAAAAGTGGTCTATAGTGACTCATATGGTGTTATTACCACTGGACGGAGGTAGATCGACAATGAAGTCTGTGGCTATATGTGTCCACGGCTCGCGAGATGCGGGGAGTGGTTGAAGGAGCCCCCAAGAGCAGCCTGCTGGTGGTTTTTGACGGGAACAGGTAGGGCATGACTCTACATAAGCATGGACATCTTTCTTCATAGTCGGCCACCAGTAGAACCTTTGTAATGTGGACAGCGTTCTGGCTTGCCTGGGATGGCCGGCGAGCAGAGAGTCATGCGCCCATTTGAGGATCTTCTTTCTGAGTGATTGCGGAACGACAATTTTCCTAGCTGGAACCGTGAGTGTAGCAGAGAAGAGCACCCTCATAGGGTCAATAATGTGGAGTGGAGTATCTGGAACATCTTCAGAGACGAATGAATGGGATAGTGCATCAGCTTGGGTATTCTTTTCAGCTGGCTGGTATCGTAAGAGAAAATCGAACCGGTTAAAAAATAGAGATCAGCGAGCCTGCCTGTGATTCAAGCGTTGAGCGTGACAAAGGTACTCGAGATTCTTGTGGTCGGTGTAGACTGTGATTTGATGTTGCGCTCCTTTGAGCCATGGACGCCACTCCTCGAAGGGTAACTTTATTGCCAAAAGTTCCTTGTCCCCAATTCCGTAGTTTCACTCCACAAGGGAAAAACGACGGGAAAAAAATGAACAAGGGTGTAACGTGTGGTTGGCAGAGTGCTGACTGAGGGCATCCCCCACCCCAACATCAGAAGTGTCTACCTCTACGATGAAGATTTGTCGGGGATCCGGGTGGCGCAAGCATGGTTCTTGCAAGAATGCCTCTTTGAGTCTTTGAAAGGCCATCACGGCTTCAGGAGACCACTGTGAGGGATTGACTCCCTTTCGAGTCATCGCCATAAGTGGCGCGGTCAAGGTAGAGTAGTGTTGAATGAACGATCTGTAATAGTTGGTGAAACCCAAGAATCTTTGCAGGGCCTTGAGGCCGGTGGGTTGTGGCCAGTCCCGAATGCTCTTGGTTTTTTGGGGATCCATCTGAAATCCTCTGCTGGAGACTACATAGCCTAGAAAGGGTACAGACTCCTGGTGGAAGGAGCACTTCTCCAATTTAGCATATAACTGGTTGTCTCTCAATCTTTGTAAGACATTGGCGATGTCCAATTGGTGGCTCTGAAGGTCTTGCGAGAAAACCAGGATGTCATCCAGGTATACCACTACACAGCGGTAAAGCATATCCCTGAAGATTTCGTTCATCATATTTTGAAGTACTGCCAGGGTGTTGCAGAGGCAAAATGGCATTACTAAATATTCAAAATGGCCATCGCGGATGTTAAATGCGATTTTCCATTCGTCACCCCGGCGTATCCTGACCAGGTTATATGCTCCTCGAAGGTCTAATTTAGTGAATATTTTGGCTCCTTGGAGCCTATCAGAAAGTTCAGAGATCAGTGGCAATGGGTATCGGTCCTTCTGGGTGATCTCATTTAAGCCGCGGTAATCTATGCATGGGCGAAGGGAACCGTCCTTCTTACCCACAAAAAAGAATCCCGCTTCGGCAGATTTAGAAGGCCGGATGAAGCCTTTTGCCAAGTTCTCTTGACTATATCCGGACATAGCTTTTGTTTCCGTCAGAGAAAGTGGGTAAACCCTTCCTCTGGGTGGTTCGGTGTTGGGTAGCAAGTTGATTGCGCAATCAAATGAGTGGTGAGGTGGCAAGGTATCTGCAGCTCTCTTGGAGAATACGTCTTGAAACAAGGAGTACTGTATCGGAAGGCCCGGAAGAGAAGTGGTGGTAGTCAGGCACAGCATCGGAGTCACAACCTCTAGGCACTTTCCATGGCAGGATTTGCCCCATTGAGCCAACTGTAAGGTGCTCCAATCGAAGTGTGGCGTGTTCATTTGTAACTAAGGTAGTCCGAGCACCACAGGGTGTATGTCCTTATCTAAGACCAAAAAGGAAATGGTGCAAAGTTGGATTGGTGTGGTTGAGAGGGTAACTTCGCCTGGTAATGGCTCGCCGTGAATCAAGGACAGTAGCAGTTCCGTGGATGTCCGGATGGTGGGGATTCGTAGGTGCTCCATGAGTTGTTTGAGTATAAAGTTCCCACCGGCCCCGGAGTCCACCAAAGCTAGAGTATGGAACTCGAGGGCTTCCGAATTTATGGAAACTGGTAAGGACAGTGGAGGAGATGGCGCAGTCAGGCCTAGGAGGAGTCCTCTGGCTGATCCTAGACCTGGGAGTTTCCTGGACAGAGCGGACAGGAGGGAACCGCATGGCCTGGCTGGCCACAATACATACACAGGCCTGATCTTTGCCGACGATGTCTCTCCTTGGCATATAGATGACTGTGACCCAATTGCATCTGTTCTTCCTCTTCGGTACTGGGATTAGGAGCAGTCTGAGTGATGGGTGTTGGGCGAGTATGTGAAGTGCTGGATGGCATCTTCTTGGGTCCCTTAGTCTTGAGCGACCGTTCACGCAGCCGACGATCAATGCGAGCGGCCAGGTCAATGAGGGAGTCCAAGGTCTCTGGAAGTTCACATGCTGCTAATTCGTCTTTGATGCATGAGCTTAGACCCTCCAGGAATATAGCACGCAGGCAACCCATGTCCCAGTGTAATTCTGAGAAAAGGGCCCTGAACTTAATGGCATATTCAGTCAGAGGTCTGGCACCCTGTTGTAGGTGCAGGAGTGCGGATCCAATGAAGGTCTTGCGAGCGGGTTCATTAAATACAGAGTGAAATAGGGCAAGGAAGCCCAACAAGTCATTGAGGATTGAATCCAGATGTAGAAGCGCTAATCCAGGCCCCAAGGAGCGGGAGGCACAGAGACAGGATACCAATGTGAAGCACGGGGATCCGTAGAGCAGGAACAGTGGGTCCGGAGTACTGGAGCAGGCACCAGATAGGAACCATGGAACTCGTTGCCAAGTCTGTTAGTGGTGGCTGGAGGTAGTCCTTAAATATTCCAGGCCCGTGATGGCATCAGCCGGGGACGAGCCTGAAGTTCCTGCCATTGGCCCTTTAAAGGGAGGACAGATGGCGCACGCCTAGGGAGGCTCAGGGTCGGAACGCTGGTCGGTGGCGTCCCACCTGCCACGTGGAACACGGGGAGCCAGGAGGAACGCGGCGGCCATATAACTAAACATTGTATCATGCCTAAGGTACATTAGCCAAAACGCAAAATTAACTATTCTCCGATAATGTTTTAGGTCTTCCCAAAAGCTTGTCAGATCAATGCAACTTCATCTTTTTTCTGAAAGTTAAATAAATTTCTTGTAAATGAATTTCAACAGAAAGAACATTTCACAATACAGGGCCTGCAACTGAGAACATTTTTGCCTGATTCTAAGTAACAAAGTTTAAAAGATGAAACTGTCAGTAAAGATTGATTCAAAGATTGAAGCAATATCCAGGATGCCACATTGTTTTTAAATCACTTTTTTTTTGTATGTTGCTACCAAAAATACTTCCATCTGTTGGCAATGTTTCCTAGTGGTTTTTCCCCTGTTTCTTTAGGGGCAGCTTGTAGCTAGGGCTTACCACATGTGAGAACTTCACATCTTGTTTGAACTCTGAGAAAGTGAAGTTGCTTACCTGTAACATGTGTTCTCAGCAGAATGTAAGTCCTCACTAAACCCATCCACCTCATGTTAGAGATACTTTTCTACTTTATGAATAAGCAGCCATGTTAAGAACTGAGGGGGCCCTGTACAATTTGGTCACACAGGTCATACTGCACATGCTCAATCCAGCATGCCAAAAGCTTCTAGAAGCTTTTGTCTAATCTTCTCGTACCAAGATCCAACAGATGACATCAGCCTCATATGAGGACTTACATCCTGCTCTCCTCAGAGAACTCATATTACAGGTAAGCAACTTCATTTTGTTTGCTGATCCTTGGGGCTGGCCCAGTGCTTTGGAGCCAGCCTTGGTAGCTCAGTGACAGAGCCATGTATTGTCATTGAGAAAGGGACTTGGGTTCAATTCCCTGGGTCTGCCAGGCCTGAAGATGCTATGAAAGCAGCGTTCAAGCCCTTGGGGTGGAAAGAGTCAAGGTCACTGTGCACTGCATTAGGGACACCTAATGGCTGGATTTAGAGCCCAGGATTGCATAAGGACTGTTACTGCAATGACTGGACTAAAATACGTTTGTCAGAGGAAATAAAACAGGTGACAAATTCCCCAGGTAGTTACAAGTAAAGACTCCTGGCACCAGATCACAGCCCTGGTTCTGACTGAATTAGAAACCCGAAGGAGCAGGAGGAAACAGCAGGGTGGATAAAAAAAGTCTGAAATGTTTATTGTTGGCTCTCATTGCTTCAAGACCATGTCCTTAATCAAACAAAAACTAACGTCGGTATTCTCTCTTTTTTTTTCTCCAAAACGTTTAAGTGTTCAGCTCTATAATATTCCAAGTTCTTACATGGTTTTTGTTTTCATTTTATTTTGTTCTTTTTTTATATATGATTGCATATCCAGGTTGCCTTACCAGCAGTTGTTTGGAGGTGTGACTGCATTAAGCAAGGACCAGTTCCAAAAAATCAATGGCTTTCCAAATAATTACTGGGGATGGGGAGGCGAAGATGATGACATCTCTAATAGGTAAACCTGCAAACTAAGGCACTAATTCTCAAAAGCATTTACATGCTTAAAACTGGGTTTTACACGTGTAAATGCACTTTACCCATGTAAGTGGACTTTTGAAAATTGCTGCAGCATATGCCATTGAATTGACAATAGGATTTACCCACATTTAGGCGGTTATTTACTAAGCAGTTTTCCCATAGACACAAAATGGGAGAAACCCTTTAGTAAATGACCCCCTTAGTGCACTGACATAGATAAATGGCTTTTGAAAATTGCTATGATAGTATATTACATTTACATGTGTAACTCATTTGAAAATTCATCTGATATTCTTTCATTTTAATGCTTGTTTATGGTGTTCAGTTCTTCATGTTTCCACAGACTGGCCTGGTAGCACGCAAGTATGCTGCTCCTTCCTGAGCTGCCAATGTGTAGCAGCTGAGCCCTAATTTTTTTTTTTATTTTATTTTAGCTATTTCTGGATGCTAGGAAAAGATCAGAAGCAGGGTTTTTATTTTCCAGGTCTAAATGTGGAAAAATCTGGCTATGTGTATGTTATTTTATGTTAAACATATAGAGGTTTGCTCATATAGATGTTTGCTCAGAATTTGGAGATAATTTAATATAATTAGTTTTAATAGCTGCCAGTGAAAGAGAACTGACAATAGGTTTGCCAATTATTTGGATTTTCTCTGGACGGTACAGAATTTCAAGGCAGTATTCAGAAATTAGATGGAGGGCTAAAATGTCTGGAAATTGTCCGGTCCAGCATAGTAGCTATTAGGGATGTGCAGAGCAAAAGTTTATGTCCATATGTCAATATGTCCAAAGGGGGTCCCATTTGCGGTCAATATGGACATAAAAAAAATTAAATGAGTTGGGTATATGTCCATATGTGCAAAAAAAAAAATTTAAACCCCCTCACCCTCCTTAATCCCCCCCCCAGACTTACCACAACTCCCTGGTGATCGAGCGAGGAGTGAGGACGCCATTTCTGCAATCCTTGGCGAGAAGCATGTGACGTCGGCGCCACGTCGAGTGACGCGGCGTCACGTGATTCCCGGCGAGTTCGCGCCGGGAATCACGTCACGTGATTCCCGGCGAGTTCGCGCCGGGAATCACGTCACGTGATTCCCGGCGAGTTCGCGTCGGGAATCACGTGACACCGCGTCGGAGTGACGCGGCGTCACGTGATTCCCGGCTTTGTCGCGCCGGAAGGCTCGTTCGGCCCAAAAAGAACTTTTGGCCAGCTTGGGGGGGCCTCCTGACCCCCCCAAGCTGGCCAAAAGTTCCTTTTGGGCCGAACGAGCCTTCCGGCGCGAACTCGCCGGGAATCACGTGACGCCGCATCACTCGACGTGGCGCCGACGTCACATGCTTCTCGCCAAGGATTGCAGAAATGGCGTCCTCACTCCTCGCTCGATCACCAGGGAGTTGTGGTAAGTCTGGGGGGGGGGATTAAGGAGGGTGAGGGGGTTTAAATTTTTATTTTGGCTCAACAATCGCGATTTCCAACATATCCAACATAGCTATGTTGGATATGTGGGAAATCCGATCGTTTATGTCACATCACTTTTTTAAGTTAAAAAAAAAATATGCGTAGCGTTTTACATATGCGGTCAATACGAATGCACATCCCTAGTAGCTATGTTGACATCCACATCTCCTAATTAATCTGAAGGAACAGTGGTTTTACTCCACAGCCTGTGGTTGGGCTAAAGCATGATCGGGAAATTGCCTGCATTCTTCCCCTTTCCCTGTTGAAGCAAAAAGCCCAGGCCCTGAGTCTCCTTCTTTAGCTGCTGGCATCTCCCTTCCCACCCATGATGCACAAGAAAAGGCACAACGCAGCCATCAATGCCTCATCTCCTCCCCAAAATGCACAAGAAAGGCCTAGAGGGGCATCAGTACTTCCCCTCCTGCCTGCAGCACACAAGAAAAGGCCCATTGGGGCCATCGGTATTTCCCCTTCCACCCACCACATAACAAATAAAGGCTCAGCGGGGCCATTGATGCCTCCTCTCCTGCCTGTGAACAAGGAAGGGTCCAGTGGGAAGCATAGACCCAGTGAGTGAGAGCTTGTGTGTGTATGAGAGAGTGATGTTGGTGTTTGAGGTAGTTGTCGGTGGATCCTTGGGCCAGTGGCAGATGACCACGCCCCCGGGGGAAGATCCTGAGAGGGACCACCGGTTAGGCTCAGAGTATGGAGACAGACACACACTAGTTCTTTTATTATACAGTATATTGAACCACCAGAGGTGGCAGTAGTGAGCTGGAAGTGCCCGGCAGGGCTGTAGTCCCTCAGGCACTGGAACAGCGATCCTGGGTAACTGAGCGTAGAGAAACTGAATATAGTGAGTAGGCAGAGTATGCAGAGTTCAGGAACAGAACCTTGATGGTAACACTCACACAATAATCTCTAGGAGTAGTCCAGGTGTTGGAATGAGTTAGGCCCTCGAGGAGAGAGTACCTGGTTCCAGGGAAAGCTCTGAGAGAGAGATGGTAACTCACTGGTGTAGTAGGCAGCGATGATTTCCAGGCAGAATATGTATTCAGCAACCAATCCGGGAACATGGGCTCTCGAGGAGCGAGTATCGGTTCCTGACTGTGACCTGAAAAACAAAGAGAGAGCAAGGCCCCCGAGGAGCGGGTACCCCTGGTAAGTCCGAGGAGGTAGAGTAGCTAGGAGAGAGCGGAACTGGTCCTGAAATCCAACTCCTTGCTAATTCGATAGTTATCGATTTCTGGGACCTTATATATCTGGTATGGATGACGTCATCTCAGGGGGACGCCCCTGAGGTTCATGCCACTGCTGGTACATCAGTTGGGGCCACGCTGCGCGTGTGCCCTTAGACTCTTGTGAATCATGGCAGATTGCAGCGTCAAGCCGCTCTGGAGACACCAGGAGAAGTCGGCAGAAAGACGCCGCGGCAGCCAACCTTCCACTTGAGCAAGAGAGAGTCGCCAAGGAGGTAAGGAGGACGTAGTGGAGACATCGAGTAGCGACGGTCACAACAGTACCCCCTTCAAAGGGTAATTTCCTCTTCAGGTACCAGGCTTGGGTTTAGAAGGATGCGCGAGGTGGAACTGATGAAGCATCTCTTTGTCCAGAATATTGGTCTGAGGATCCCAAGAGTTTTCTTCGGGGCCGAAACCTTCCCATTTTAGAAGGTATTCAAAAGTATTGCCTCTTTTACGAACATCCAGGACCTCTTCGAATTTGAATTCTAGGTTGTCTTCTGCATTCATGACAGGTGGATCTTGAGGAATGGAAGAAAATTCGCTGAGTATATGTATGTCAGCAGCAGTGGATTGAGCTGCTGGGACGTCACTGAGCTTCAAAAGATGACACAGTAATGGATCTTCCAGCTTGATGAAGGGACTCCTCATGTCTTCCACCAGACGTCTGAGAATGAAGTTGGCTTCTGCCCCTTCAGCAGGAGTCCGAACTGTGACCGGTCCGTGAGTCAAAGAGACTGGAAGAGAAAGCAGAGGAGTAGGCATGGTATGACCTAAGAACAGTCCTCCTGCAGGACTTAGGCCCGTCCGTTTTCCGGACAAATGGGACATGTAGAGACATTATGGCCGGGCTGACCATAGTATGTGCAAAGGCCGTGCTTTTTACGAAGTCTTCTTTCTTTGGAAGATAAATGTCCATGACCAAGTTGCATCGGTTCCTCTTTATCAGCAGCAAGAATTACTGGAATCATCCGAGGTGCAGATATAGAACTAGCCTGTTTCAACCCAGGTAACACCTTAGGCCAGAGTTCCTTCACTTTGTCCCGGAGCCGGTGATCAATCCAAGTAGCCAAGGCTACTAATTCATCCAGCGAGTCAGGTGTTTCGCGAGCGGCCAGCTCGTCCATTAAACGAGTATCCAGGCCTCTGCAAAAGAGTGTTTTGAGACATTTGGGGTCCCAGCGAAGTTCTGCTGCAAGAGTTTTGAACTCAATGGCAAATTCAGCCAATGATCTGCTGCCTTGCTTCAATTCCACCAAAGCAGAACTAGCTACAGCAGTTCGAGCAGGGTCATTGAAGACGGATTTAAACAAGTCCATAAATCCTTCTATGTCCTACAAAATGGAGTCCTTGTACTCTCACAAGGTAGATGCCTAAGACAAGGCCCTACCATCCAGGTATGAAAGGATGTAGGTGGTCTTGGAAAGAGCCGTAGGAAATAAAGATGGCTGTAAGGCAAAGTGCTTGCAGCACTGGTTTAAGAAGCCCCGGGCCTTCTGAATTTCACCAGAAAAGCAGATAGGAGCCGCCAATGGTACAGCAGTTTTCAAAGTTACCTCCTGTAACTGACCTTCTTGGTTGGAAGCTGTGCCTTGAAACTTCTGTGTGTGTAGCTGATGAAACGCTGAAGTAAATTTCTCCAAGGCGTCTTGCTGCTCCACGATGCGCTGGGCCAGGCCCGGTGTGGCCTGCAAGGCATTACGTTGTGCCGGATCCATGGAGTTAGCAATCTGTTGGTGTTTGAGGTAGTTGTGGTGGATCCTTGGACTGGTGGCAGATGACCACGCCCCCGGGGGAAGATACCGAGAGGAACCACCGATTAGGCTCGGAATATGGAGACAGACACACACTAGTTCTTTTATTAAACAGTATATTGAACCACCAGAGGTGGCAGTAGTGAGCTGGAAGTGCCCGGAAGGGCTGTAGTCCCTCAGGCACTGGAACAGCGATCCTGGATAACTGAGCTGTAGAGAAACTGATATAGTGAGTAGGCAGGGTATGCAGAGTTCAGGAACAGAACCTTTATTTAACAGCTTTTCTGTACCGACATTAAAGTACACATCATATCGGTTCACATAATAACAAAAAGGTGGAAAGTACAATTAACAGGGGAGAGGGAGAAGGACAACTGATAGAAGGTCCAAACTACGAACCTGAACAAACTAACTGAAGGAGAGAAGCTTGATAGAGGTAACATGGTTAACAAGAATGGGAGTATGTAGATTATACAAGGTTATTTGATTTACAAATTTACAATTGGGGCTGAATAAAATTCCATGGTCAACTGGGGTGATTTAGTCCAGAGAAGCCTGGTTTTAGTCTGGAAAAGCCTGGTGGAAAAGCCAGGTTTTTATCAATTTTTGGAATTTAAAAGGGCTTTGGTCTAGACGGAGGTTGGGAGGAAGGGAGTTCCAAAGGGTGGGGCCAGCAATGGAGAGGGCACGCGTCCTTGTTGCTGAGAGACAGGCTTTCTTAAGTGTCGGGACTTGTAGGATGCATTTGAAGTTTGTTCTGGTGGGGCGGGCAGATTGAGCAGGTTGGAGTGGTTTATTGAGCCATAGGGAGTTGTGAATGTAGATAGCTTTATGAATGAGGGTAAGGGTTTTGAACAGGATATGGGAGGGGATGGGGAGCCAGTGCAGGTCTTTGAGGATGGGGGTTATATGATCTGATTTACCTGCATTACTGATTATCTTGGCTGTCGCATTTTGAAGTTTCTGGAGAGGTCTGATGGTGGAGAAGGGAAGGCCAAGTTACAAAGAGTTGCAGTAATCTAGCTTTGATGTTAGGGTCGCTTGGATAACAGTTTTGAGATCATGAGTGTGGAGTAGGGGCTTGAGCTTTTTTATGACCATGAGCTTGTAAAAACCTCCTTTTATGATGGAGTTTATGTGGCTCTTGAGGTTCAGATGAGGGTCAATGAGAACGCCTAGGTTTCGTACAGAAGCTTGTGAGCTGAGAGAGGTGAGTGACGGCTTTGATGGTTGGAAGCAGTGTCCCTGCTGTGGGTGGCAAGGAGTGGCATTGGGAGTAAGTGACGTGGCTCGTGGGGCCTTCCTACAAGCCGTGCATCATGATAGTACACCCCCCCCCCCCTCCCAGAGTTCTCCCCAGTCTTCTAGGCCTGGGCTTCCTGGGAAATCTCTTGTGAAACTCACAGATCAGCTGCGGGGCCTGAAGATTGGAGGCTGGCTCCCAGGAATTTTCTTCAGGTCCATAGTTTTTCCAGGTGATTAGGTATTGAAGCTGATTCCAGACCATCTGGGAATCCAAGATCTCCTGGACTTCATATTGCGTACCCATACAAAAATATGGTCACATGCTCAATTTTATTTTTATTAACTCTGAATTCATTTATAAACCTTCCATAGATTTAAAGTTATAAATTATACCCTGGTCAGACCATTTTTTAATCCTCATATGTTGCCCAATTAATAGTAGAAATTTGATGGATCAGAATAATTTTCCAAAATTTCTTAAAAGAAAAAAGGTTGAACCAGATCAATTTCTCGCTGCCTTTTTTCCAGCTATTCCAGCTATTGGCACTGAGAGCTTTAACAGCGCTGTATCAGTACAGAATACATCCTTTGATAAGACATTAGATTTTATTGCTCCTGAAAACATATTGAAAACAGAATGCACCGTGGTTTACTTCACATTTAAAAATTATGAAAATAACAGTGAGATGTCATGAGTGCCAATGGCTAAAGAATTCTTTGCTGGCAGGAATTAACACATACATGGATTTTTAATCTAAATATAGAAAGCAAATTGATATGGCAAAAAAATTAATTTATTCGGAAAAAACTCAGTCAGCTAATGGCAACCCTGCCATTTTGTTTAATATTGTCAAATCTTTAACTTCTCTAAAACAATATACCTCTCATAATATTGATAACACTGTTTGCAATAATATTGCTCACTATTTTAAGGAAAAAGTAATTAATATTTCTGCTGAATTCTCTCATCTTCCCATTCTGATGGATGTTTGTACTTGGGATACCTTTGGAGAAATTGGTTCATTAACGATTTCGCAATAAAGCCTTCCTCGAGTCCTTTAAACCCATGTCCAACCTATTTACTAAAAGGAAGCACCTGCTCCCAGGGGGTGGAGCACTGGAGGAGACAGAGGCTAGGATGAGCTTCACCACTGGAAGCCCACCGCCTCCCCGGGTGGAGCCCATAGGGACCTGGGCCACTTGGACTTAGGTGGTCCTCACAGGGTCTCCTGAGGAGATAGTAGACAGGCTTGCCACGGACAACAAGGAAGCATGGTCAGACTCGAGGCTGCAGGTCAGCTGGAGCAAGGAGGACCAGAACAGCATAGGCGATGACAAGGCAAGGAACAGAGCCAGAATCAGGAGACGTGGTCAAACAGGCAGAAGTCAGAATCCGAGGGTCAGTCCAAGGAGCGGTCAACGAGGCAGGGGTCAGGTTCCAGAGGTCAGACGAGGTCACGAGGCAGGCAGAGGTCAGGATGCAGGCAGCAGACAGGAAGGTCAAGGAACAGGCCCGGTCGGTACCAGAGAGTCAGTCTGAGGGTACTACCTGGGAGATGAACAGACAGACGCAGGAACAGAAGGACGCTGGAACAAGGCTGGAATGGTAGGATGCAGGAACAAGGCTGGAACAGTAGGATCCTGGAACAAGGCTGGAACAAGACTTAGAATGCAGTGACAATCTAGCATACAATTCAATGCCGACCCAACTGCCAAGGCAAGGAAGTGCAGGCAGGGACTTCCTTAAGTAATTCCTTCAATCAGGGCGCGCCACGGAACTAGGACCCAACCCTGGCCCTACAAGAGGCTGGGCTGTCTGCGTGCATGCGCGTAGGGGCGTGGCCAACGCCAAGGGAGATGCTGAACTCCGGCGTGAGGCCTGGTGCACAGTGGAAGGCCCAGCAACCGTCGCCGTGGGATGCCAAGGCCTGGAGGAGCTCGCGGCTGCCGCTGGGGAGGCCTACCCGGGACCTGCAGAGGAGCCAGAGAGATGAGCAGGCCGTGCGCGGGCCGGACACAAACAGGGCGCACAACAGGTTACCTATATCATTTCGCATTCTTACCATGATTCACAATCTGCTACAAAATAACTCTTCTATCTGGCTTTTCACAGCTCTTTGTATAAATAAACCCGGAAGACTCTTCCATTCGGCAAACAAAATATTCTTGATATTACCACAACCAAAATAGCAAGACTCGATCTGCCAGAAGAAGCGCTTTTTCAATCATTGGCCCTATTCTATGGAGTGCAGTACATGATTCACTCCGTTTAATTTCTAACCTCAAGGCGATCAAGAAAGACCTAAAGACCTTTCTTTTTAAAAAGGCTTTTGATATTGTAAGCTAATATTCCCTTATTTGATGATATTTACAAGAATTACTTGTTACCTCAGTCTGCTTTGAAATTGAAGGAAACAGCCAGAAGTCCAACTTCTTGGTGAAAGCTAAGGAATAACTTTAAATTATCCTTATTATAGAGGGCTTGTTACATTTTTCTGTTTTGGTGTAGTGCTAGCCTTATCTGTCTATTTTTCTAGATATTGATATTGCTGCCTTAAATTGCTGTGTGTTTGTCTAAGCAAAAAAAAAAAAAAGATTGATTGGCTAAACAGCTATTGGCAGCTAACTCAGTGCATTGTAGGGAGTAATCAGGTCTTCAGTTTGCCTTGAAATTGAAGGAGACAGCCAGAAGTCCAACTTCTTAGGGAGAACTAAGGAAAAAGCTTAAATTAGCTAGCCAAATCTGGGGGAGGGTCTGTTCAAAATCAAAAGCAGATACAGTGTCCAAAGAACAGCCCTGGCCACTTTAGCACCAGTGATCATCAAACAGTATGATTTCATATCACAAATAGGATAAGGAGAAGAAGCACGAAGACCCGGGTTTTGCAGTTCAAAAACATGGACTTTGATGAAATGGGGAAGTACCTGGAGTAAGAACTAAAAGGCTGGGAGAACAAGAGAGCTGTGGAACAACAATGGACCAAACTAAAAGGAGCAATTACCAAGGCAACTAATCTATATGTTAGAAAAGTAAAGAAAAGCAAAAGAAAAATGAAATCAATCTGATTCTCAAAGGAGGTGGCTGACAAAAGGGAGTAGCACAAGGAAGAATATCTGATGGAACTGAGGGAGACAAAGAAAGTAATCAAGAAAGCAAAAAGTCAAGCGGAAGAAAGGATTGCCAAAGAGGTAAAGCGAGGTGACAAAACATTTTTCAGATACATCAGTGAAAGAAAAGTCCAAAGTGGTATATTGAAATTGAAAGGTGAAAAGGATCAATGGGTGGAGACAGATGAAGAAATGGCAGAAATATTAAACGAATACTACAGTTCGGTGTTCACTAAAGAAGACCCCAGAGAAGGACCATCGCTAGTTAACAAGAAACTGGAGGGGAGTGGAATAGATGAAACTCCGTTTATGGAAGAGAATGTATGGGAAGAGCTAGGAATACTAAAGGTAGACAAAGCCATGGGACCTGATGAGGTTCATCCCAGGATACTGAGGGAGCTCAGAGATGTGCTAGCGGCTCTGCTGTGTGACCTATTCAATAGATCCCTGGAAACAGGAGTAGTGCTGAGTGATTGGAGAAGTTCTACTAGTTGCCCTGGACTGGCCAAGATGACCATGGTACGCGGACATGCATAAACTACTTTCGGGGAACCCTCTGTGCCTACCTCCACACAGGGACCTTCTCGGACAGGGTCTGATCCTCCACGAAGATCCGTCTCTATTCTGTCTTACAGTCTGGCCCTTGAGAGGACTAGCCTGAAGAATTTTGGTTACTCAAAGGTAGTAATTGGTACTCTGCTCCAAGCACGCAAGTTCTCCACTTCCCTGTCTTACATACGGATCTGGAGAGTATTCAAAGCCTGGTGTGAGAACCGCGGGACTCTCCCGCGGACAGCCAAATTCCCATGATCCTGGAGTTCCTGCAGGACGGTATGAAGAAGGGGTTGTCACTCAACTCCCTCAAGGTTCAGGTGGCCGCACTGGCCTGCTTCAGAGCCAAAGTGGACGGCATCAGTCTATCAACCCATCCAGATGTTTCCCCCTATGGAATCTCAATCTAGTACTAGACTTCCTAGTGGGAGTTTCCTTTAGACCTACCTGCAGTCTGTCACTATGGCTCCTGACCTTGAAGACTGCATTCCTAGTGGCAATATGTTCAGCCCGTCGCATCTCCGAGCTCCAAGCCCTATCCTGTCGAGAACCGTTCCTCAGGTTCACACCGGGATCCATACAACTACGCACGGTCCCCTCTTTTCTTCCGAAGGTGGTTTCTCAATTTCATCTAAACCAAACCATATCGCTACCATCTCCAGATGAACAGAAGAACTCATAAGACTCATGCCGTATTCGCCATCTAAACGTCGGCAGACTCCTAGTCCGATACTTGGAAAGATCGTAATCCATACGAAAGACAGACCACCTATTCGTCCTTCACAGCGAGAAGAAACAAAGAGAAGCGGCCTCTCGGGCAACCAAAGCCCGCTGAATCAAAGAAGTAATCAAAGCGGCCTACATAGAGTCAGTGAAGCCTTCGGCCCATTCTACAAGGGCCCAGACTGTGTCCTGGGCAGAAACCAAGATGCTGTTGCCTGCCGAGATCTGTCGGGCGGCGACATGGTCCTCCATACACAACTTCTCCAGGTTCTACTGCCTGGATGTCCAGGCCTGGGAGGACACAGCCTTTGCAAGGGCAGTATTAAGTGGGCCACGGGCAGCCTCCCACCCTGTTCGGGAGTAGTTTTTGTACATCCCATTGGTCCTGAGTCCATCTGCTACACGCTAGTAAATGGAGAAATTACTTACCTGATAATTTCGTTTTCCTTAGTGTAGACAGATGGACTCAGCATCCCACCCACAGCTGCCCCAAAATCTGGAAACCTCGGGTGACAATCCCCAAGAACCAGACAAGCACGAGTAAGCACCCTAGTTGCCGAGTGTCGGCATTATTCGGTTGAGTGCATTGGCGGTCTCCAATTTGGAAATCAGTTGAACCAGGCCTAGTTAATGAAGTTAATCAAGTTAATCAAATTATTAAAACACACATATATCCACAATTGCTTTTCGAGGAGAATACTGAAGAGCTAAGCTTCCTGCACAGGTATATGAAGTGCTGGCATATGCTTGAAATCTGACTCCATCTCCCAATCTGCTATCAGGATACACTATACCCATTGGTCCTGAGTCTATCTGTCTACACTAAGGAAAACAAAATTATCAGGTAAGTAATTTCTCCATTCTAGATCATTTATAAATATATTAAAAAGCACCAGTCCAAGTACAGATCCCTGAAAGCACTCCACTGTTTACCTTTCTCCATTAAGAAAACTGACCATTTTATCATACTCCCTGTCTCTATCTTTTAACAGTTTGCAGTCCACAAAAGGACATTGCCTCCTATCTCATTACTTTTTAATTTTCTTAGTAGTCTCTCATGGGGGACTTTGAAAACACCTTCTGAAAATCCAACTAAACTACATCTACTGCCTCACCTTTATTCACGTTTAATAACCCCTTCAAACAAATGTAGAAGATTTATGAGGCAAGAATTTCTTTGGGTATATCATGCTGGCTTTATCCCATTAAACCATGTCTAGCTATATATTCTGTGATTTTGTTCTTTAGAATAGTTTCCACAGTTATTCCTGGCACTGAAGTTCAGGTTCATCAGTCTGTAGTTTTACAAATTACCCCTAGAGACCTTTTTATATATTGGTGTTACATTGACCATCCTCCAATCTTTAGGTACAATGGATGATTAAATGATAGGTTACAAATTACTAATAATAGATCAAAAATGTCATTTTTTAGTTCTTTCAGAACCCTAGGGTGTATACCATTTAGTCCGGGCAATTTTCTCCTCTTCACTTTGTCAATTTGTCCTACTACATCTTCCAGGTTCACTGTGATTTAGTTCTGTTCATTTCAATTATAACTGTTGAAAAACATTACTGGAATAGATATCTCCTGAACATCCTCATTAGTAAACAGCAAAGCAAAGAATTCATTTAGTCTTTCCATAATGGCCTTGGCCTTATCAAAGACTCCTTTTTGAAAGTTTATTGCTAGAGCTGTAGATTTACTTATTGCCCTCCCAGTCACTGTCAAATTTGATCATGTTATGATCACTATTGCCAAGTGGCCCCACCACCATTCTCTCTCACACCAAATCCTGTGTTCTGCTAAGAATTAGATCCAAAATGGCTCCCCCTCTCATCACCTCCTGATGATCACCTCAGTATGTCCTGATGTTACATTTACCTATTTAATATTGGGGTAATTGAAAACTCCCATTATTACTGTGCCAAATTGTTAGCTTCTCTAATTTCTCTTAGCATTTCATCATCCTCCTGATCATTTTGCCCAGGTGGATGGTAGTATATCCCTATTGCCATATTCTTCCCCAAAACACATGGGATTTCTACCCAGAAATATTCTACTCTGCATTTAGTCTCTTTCAAAATCATTATCCTTTTGGACTCTATGCCATCCTGAACATAAAGTGCCACCGACCACCCCACCAAGTTGATCCACCCTTATTAACCAATAATCCTTGATGCTTTTGACGTAACTGACATCGCTCTCTGCTTTGATGGAATGGGGGGAAAAGGGGAATTTATTTATTTTATTTATTTATTTGTTTTTAAAGACCGGTGTTCGATTTACATATCACATCAGTTTACATATAAATTAATGGTGCAGAAAGTCAAGCATTTCCTTTTGTTTAATACATGGAACAATTATAAACAGTAACATGACAGTGGAGAATGTGTGGGAAGAGCTGGGAAACTGAAAGTGGACAAAGTCATGGGACCCGTTTAGATTCATCCCAGGATACTGAGGGAGCTCAGAGACATGCTGGCAGGACCACTGTGTGATCTGTTCAATAGATCCCTAGAAACAGGAGTGGTGCTGAGTGATTGAAGAAGAGCGGTGGTGGTCCCGCTTCACAAGAGTGGGAGCAGAGAGGAGGCTGGTATCTTTTAGGGATGTGAATCGTTTTTTGACGATTTAAAATATTGTCCGATATTTTTTAAATCGTCATTAATCGTTAAAGAGTGCGATACAGTAGAAATTCCACCGATTTATCGTGAAAAAATTGTTAATCGGGTTAGTGCACACTAACGGTAGTTAGGAAACAACCTAAAAACCCACCCGACCCTTTAAAACCACTCCCTTAGCCTCCACCACCCTCCCGACCCCCCCAAAAACATTTTAAAATTTCCTGGTGGTCCAGTGGGGGTCCCGGGAGCATTCTCTCGTGCTCGGGCTGTCGGCCGATAAGCAAAAAACCCACCCTGACCCTTTAAAACTGCTCCCTTAGCCTCCACCACCCTCCCGACCCCCCAAAAAATGTTTTGAAATTACCAGGTGGTCCAGTGGGCCCTGGGAGCGATCTCCCGCTCTCGGGCCGTTGGCTGCCACTAATAAAAATGGCACCCATGGCCCTTTGCCCTTACCATGTGACAGGGTAACCGTGCCATTGGCCGGCCCCTGTCACATGGTAGGAGCACTGGACGGCCGGCGCCATTTTTAAAGATGGTGCCGGCCGTCCACTGGATCGGTGCCATTTTTATTAGTGGCAGCCGATGGCCCGAGAGCAGGAGATCGCTCCTGAGGCCCACTGGACCACCAGGTAATTTTAAAATGTTTTTGGGGGGGTCGGGAGGGTGGTGGAGGCTAAGGGAGCGGTTTTAAAGGGTCGGGTGGGTTTTTTGTTTATTGGCCGACAGCCCGAGCGCGAGGGAACGCTCCCAGGACCCCCGCTGGACCACCAGGTAATTTTAAAACATTTTTGGGGGGTCGGGAGGGTGGTGGAGGCTAAGGGAGCGGTTTTAAAGGGTCGGGTGGGTTTTTTGTTTATCGGATCGGGCGCAGCTGCTAAAAAAAAAAAAAACGATCGGGCCGGACAAAAAAAAATGCACGATTTGAATCGGAACCGGAACCGAACCGATTCCGGTTCCGATTCACATCTCTAGTATCTATAGGCCGGTTAGCCTCACCTTGGTGGTGGGAAAAGTAATGGAGACGCTGCTAAAAGACAGAATAGTGAACTATCTACAGTCGGGAGAATTGCTGGACCAGAGGCAGCATGGATTCACCAGGGGAAGATCCTGTGAGACAAATCTGATTGACTTTTTCGACTGGGTAACTAGGGAGTTGGATCAAAGAAGAGCGTTTGACGTCATCTACTTGGATTTCAGCAAGGTTTTTGATACGGTCCCACACAGGAGGCTGGTGAATAAAATGAGAAGCTTAGGAGTGAGTGCCGAGGTGGTGGCCTGGATTACAAACTGGTTGACGGACAGAAGACAATGTGTGATGATAAATGGAACTTACTCTGAAGAGAGAGCAGTGTTAAGCGGAGTGCCACAAGGATCGGTGTTGGGACTGGTCCTGTTCAATATCTATGTGAGCGACATAGCAGACAGGATAGAAGGTAAGGTTTGTCTGTTTGCGGACAACACTAAGATCTGCAACAGAGTGACACACCGGAAAGAGTGGAGAGAATGAGACGGGATTTAAAGAAGCTGGAAGAGTGGTCGAAGATATGGCAGCTGAGATTCAATGCCAAGAAGTGCAGAGTCATGCATATGGGGTGTGGAAATCCGGAAGAACTGTATTCGATGGGGGGTGAAGGGCTGATATGCACGAAGCAGGAGAGAGACCTTGGGGTGATAGTGTCTAACAATCTGAAGTTGACGAAACAATGTGACAAGGCGATAGCTAAAGCTAGAAGAATGCTGGGCTGCATAGAGAGAGGAATATCGAGTAAGAAAAGGGAAGTGATGATCTCCTTGTACAGGTCCTTGGTGAGGCCTCACCTGGAGTACTGTGCTCAGTTCTGGAGACCATATCTCCGAAGAGACATAGACAGTATGGAGGCGGTCCAGAGAAGGGCGACCAAAAAAGTGGATGGTCTTAATCGAATGACTTATGAGGAGAGATTGAAGAATCTAAATATGTACACCCTGGAGGAAAGGAGGAGCTGAGGTGATATGATACAGACTTTCAGATACTTGAAAGGTTTTAATGATCCAAAGATAATGACAAATCTTTTCCACTGGAAAAAAATCAGCAGAACCAGGGGTCACAATTTAAAACTCCAGGGAGGAAGACTCAAAACCAATGTCAGGAAGTATTTCTTCACGGAGAGGGTGGTGGATGCCTGGAATGACCTTCCCGAGGAAGTGGCGAAGACCAAACTGTGAAGGACTTCAAAGGGGCGTGGGATAAACTCTGTGGATCCATAAAGTCTAGAGGATGTGAATGAAGAGTGGGTGGTTCACGGGAATGACGGCTACTACCTGGAGATAATACCCTTATTCAATAAACATACACACAGTTAATGCGACCCCAGCATTGCTCTAAGCTTCAGCGGCAATGAGGAAATGTGGAAAAAAGGATTTGCATTCACAAAAAAGCGGGGAGTAGCTTGCTTGTTACGGTGGTTGCTACCCCAAACCAAATAAGTTGATACTTCACTTTCAATGTAAATCCAGCATAGCTCTCTGCTTCAATGGCAGGGGAGAAAGTCTGACACTTCACGCATATTTAGCATAGCTCTATGCTTCAACGGCAGGAGAGGAAGTTTGACGCTTCAAGCATATCCAGCATAGCTCTCTGCTTCAACGGCAGGGGAGCAATACTGATACTTCACTTTCAATGGATAGCCAGAAGGGCTCTCTGCTTCAACGGCAGGGGAGAATGAATAAAGGTGGATCTATATTCAGGCAACAATCAACAAGGACTGAATTACATAGTCTGGATAAACAGATAAGCATGGGTGTAGCTTGCTTATTGCGGTGGTTAATAGAGATGTGAATCGTGTCCTCGATCGTCTTAACGATCGATTTCAGCTGGGAGGGGGAGGGAATCGTATTGTTGCCGTTTGGGTGTGTAAAGTATCGTGAAAATCATTAAAATCGTGAGCCGGCACACTAAAACCCACCCCTGACCCTTTAAATTAAATCCCCCACCCTCCCGAACCCCCCCCCCCCAAATGCCTTAAATTACCTGGGGGACCGTAGCCTTAAATTACCTCCGTAGCGGCGGTCCGTAGCTAAATCGGGGGAAGGGGGAGAGCAGGAAAAGCGGCACACTAAATCGTGTAGTCTTCAGCCGGCGCCATTTTGCAAAATGGCCGCCGCAAAATGGCGGCGGCCATAGACCAAAACGATTCGACGCAGGAGGTCGTTCTGGACCCCCACTGGACTTTTGGCAAGTCTTGTGTGGGTCAGGAGGCCCCCCAAGCTGGCCAAAAGTTCCTGGGGGTCCAGCAGGGGTCCGGGAGCGATTTCCTGCCGCGAATCGTTTTCCGTACGGAAAATGGCACCGGCAGGAGATCGACTGCAGGAGGTCGTTCAGCGAGGGTTCCGGACCCCCGCTGAACGAGCTCCTGCAGTCGATGGTGGGGGATTTAATTTAAAGGGTCGGGGTGGGTTTTAGGGGGTTTTAGTGTGCCGTGTTTTAGTGTGCCGCTGGACCCCCAGGTAATTTAAGGCATTGGGGGGGGGGGGGTCAGGAGGGTGGGGGATTTAATTTAAAGGGTCGGGGGTGGGTTTTAGGGTGTTTTAGTGTGCCGGTTTTCCTGCCCTCCCCCTTCCCCCGATTTACGATTTTTTGACGATAAATCGGGGGAATTGGTATTGTATCGTGGCCCTAATGATTTTTGACGATTTAAAATATATCGGACGATATTTTAAATCGTCAAAAAACGATTCACATCCCTAGTGGTTAATACCCCTAACTGATTAAGCTATTTCACTTAGATGCAGTTCCAACACTGCTCTCTACATTAATGGCGGGGGTGGAAGGGAAATCGAATAAAAAAGGTTACTAAGAGCCAAGAGAAACATAAGTATGTGAGAGAAAAAAAAAAGTGTGAAAGCTTGCTGGGCAGACTGGATGGGCGTTTGGTCTTCTTCTGCCGTCATTTCTATGTTTCTATGTTTCTATGACATTATAACAGTAACATGATTTAATAATAAAAGTAGTAGTAGTGATAAAATAGAAGTAGTATTAAATAAAGTAATAACATAGGTAGTCATAAACAAGGCTGGTATTTGGTATAGGGTGCATCGGAATTAGAAGCATTAGTGATAATATGCATGGATCATGTAGCATAGTAGATAACATGTGGGTGGTTGAAGGTGGTGTTTAGCCTGACTGCAGGGGTTAGGGCCTGGCTTGGCATTCATTTGTGTTTGTAGTAGGGAAGACTTTGTGGAATAGCCATGTCTTAAGATTTTTCTTGAAAGATTGAGTGGATGGATCTGTCTTAGGTCTGTGGGGAGTTTGTTCCATAGGGTGGGACCGGCAATTGATAGTGTTTGTTCCTTTGTTGATATCCATTGGGTGGCTTTCAGTGACAGTTTTGTAGCAGGCCAGAGTTTGAGGAGCGCAAAGTCTGTGTGGAAGTGTGGAGTTGAAGGGGGGTAGTTAGCCAGTTGGTTTTGCCATTGTAGAGAATTTTGTGGATGTTGGTTAGAGTCTTGTACTGTATTCATTGGGGGATGGGTAACCAGTGTAGGTCTTTGAGGATGGGTGTGATGTGGTCTGATCTTTTGGTGTTTGTGAGAACTCTGGCTGCAGCGTTTTGGAGTAGTTGGAAGGGTTTAAGAGTGGAGGCTGGGAGACCAAATAGAAGGGCATTGCAGTAGTAGAGTTTGGAAAAGAGGAGAGCCTGTAGGACTGTTCGAAAGTCTTGTGGGTATAGCAGTGGCTTGAGTTTTCTTAGGATTTGAAGTTTATGGAATCTGTCTTTCATCAGGTTGTTGGTGTGTTTCTAGAAGTTTAATTGGTTGTCTAGCATGACGCCAAGGTTCTTTACTGTGGAGAGTGTTTGGTTTGTGAGTGGGTGTGAGGAGGGGTCAGTGAGGGGGGTGGGGAGGGTTTGTTGGATATGTATAGGATTTCCATTTTGGTGTGATTGAGGATGAGGGATAGTTGTGTGAGTAGGTGTTTTATTGAAGTTAAGTGAGAGTTCCATAACTTAAGTGTGTGCTCAATGGAGTCTTTGATTGGGAGTAAGATTTGCACATTGTCGTCATATACATAGTGCATCAGACCTGTTTCGTTTAGGAGCTTGCATAGTGGGGTCATATAAATGTTGAACAATGTGGTTGATAGGGATGAACCTTGTGGTACTCCGTGGGGGAGGGGGATTTGCTTGGATTCAGTGTCGTTGAATTTGACCTTGTATGACTTGTTGGAGAGGTAGGATTTAAACCAGCTGAACGTTGTGTCTTAAAGTCCGATTTCTTCCAGCCTGTGTATTAATGTTTTGTCTTGGCTAAATGCCGCTGATATGTCAAGGAGGATGAGTAGATATGAGGTGTCACAGTCTAGGCCTCTGAGAATTGTGTCAGAGAGGGAGAGTAGTAGTGTTTCGGTGCTGAGAGAGGTTCTGAAGCTGTGTTGGGTAGGGGAGAGTATATTGTGGGTGTCCAGGTGTTCAGAGAGTTGACGATTAACAATTTTTTCGAGAATCTTGGCTATGAAGGGTAGGTTAGAGATGGGTCTGAAGTTGGCTAGATCAGATTCATCGAGATGAGGTTTTTTGAGTATTGGTTTGATGCTGGCGCATTTTAGGTTATCGGGGAAATGCCTTGGTCGAGTGAGAGGTTGATTATGGTTGCTATTGGTTTGGCTATGAGATTCGGTACCTGTTTAAGGAATTTTATGGGAATTGGGTCAATGGGATGAGATGCAGGATTGATGTTCTGTATGATTATTTCAATTTTGGTTGAAGCAACCTAATCGAAGTGTGTTCATTTATTGTTGTTTGTGTGAGGTTCTGTTGTCATCTCTATGTTTGCATGGGGGTTTTTTGTGATTAGATTTAGTATTTTGTTGTTGAAGAATCAGGTTAGTTCGTCACTGGTATTTGTCTGATTGGCTGTTTTGAGTGGGTTTTGGATTGGTTGGGTGAGGTTGTTGACATATGTGAAAAAGGTTCTGGGGTTGAATTGGTGGTTATGTATTTTCACAGCGTAGTAATCGTGTTTGGCTTTATCAGTGTCGGCTTTGTAGATGTATAGTTTGGTTCTGAAGCTGTATTTCAGCTGAGGAGTGGGGTTTCGTCTCCACTTCTTTTTGGCTTGCCTTAGCAGGAGTTTGTTCTTCTTCAGCTCGGTGGTGTACCATGGTTTTTTCTGCTTAGTGAATGGTTTGAGTTCTTTCTTGACGAACGGGCATTTGATTCTGGCAACTTCCGTGTTGATGTTTAGCCAAGAGTCTATGGCGGAATTTGTGACTGTTGTGTTTAGGGATTTCAGAGAGTTTGGAAGAATTTCAATCAGGTCTTCGCTGGTGCATGATTTGTTGAACTCGATTAGCTTATTGTGCTTCTTGAGTTCTGAGGTGGGGTTTGCTAGTTGTATGTTGGTTTGGATTAGTTTGTGGTCTGACCAGGGGATTGCAGTTGCTGTTGGCGGTGTGTATTTTGGTATTTTTTCATTGGTGAAGATGATGTCGAGTTTGTGGCCCACTTTGTGGGTGGGGGTTCTTATTATTTGTTGAAATCCGATTGCATTCATGAAGTCTGTGAGGAGTTGGCTAGTAGCTGGGGGGGGGGGGGGAATCGGTCCATGTGTATGTTGAAGTTGCCCAGAATTATTGCAGGGATGTCCATGTTAATGTTGTTGGCAATGGCTTCTATTAGCGAGGAAAGATTGTGTTTAAGGACTCCTGGTGGAGAGTAGACGAGGAGGATTTGGAGGTTCTTTGATTTGAAGAGTCCTAGTTCGAGTGGGGGAGAAAGGTTGATGGGATGAAGTTTGAATTTGAGTTTCTTTGAGGCTATGAAGAGCAGGCCACCTCCTTTTCTTTTTGGGGGGGGGGGGGGGGGTTGGTAAGGGAGATGATTTTGTAGGCTTTTTTGAGTAGTTGGTTGATAAGCACTGTGTCAGAGCCTTTGAGCCAAGATTCGGTGATGCAGAGATCGGGGTGATTGTCTAATAGGTAGTCATGTATTAGTGGTAGTTTTTTTGTGATTGATTGTGCATTGATTAAGGTCAGAGTGAGGATGGTTAGAGCTGTGAAGAGTGGGTTGTTGTGGGTTGGTATTGTGGTCAGAGAGCGTGGTCTGGTGAGGTTGTGGTTTTCAATTCTTGTGTAGTTCCTGGTTGTGTTGCTCCTGGTATATGGTATGATTGAGATGGTGTAATTAGAATGCATGTTTGGGGAGATTGAGTGTCTTTGTTTTATGTTTGAGAGAGCTGGGGAGGTTCTTGGGTGAGAATGCTGTATTGGTTGTTGAGTGTGGTTGTTGGAATTGATTGTCTGGTTGAAGGGTGTGATGGCAGCGCGGAAGTGGCAGCGCAAAGGGGCACGCAAAGGGGCTTGCTCCTTTGGACATGCTCCTTCGGCACGCGGTGCCTGGAGTGAGGTGGGTTTTAAAGTACTCACTCGGCACGTCCTCTGACGTAAGGTGGGGGCGGTCTCGATGATCTTCAGTGTCTTCAGCTTCCAGCGGCAATCGGGTAGGCCTCGGCGCTAGGGTTAGGTGTCTGCTGGTCGTGGTGGGGGTCGTTGGGTCCTGCGACGGTGTCGGTCCTCCGAGTGTCCTCCGCCCATCTGTCGGGTCCTCCAGGGGCCGCGCTGGAGTCAGGCCGCGTTCTCTGCTGGTGGCGGCCTCTGCCTGGGGAGTCGGGCTCTGGGTGCGGTGGGCACAGTGGGCTCACTGTGCCCACCGCGCGGTGGCTTGGGTGGCCGGTGGCAGTCTTGCCCATGTCAGAGGAAAGCGCCTAGAGTGAGGTGGGTTTTAAAGTACTCACTTGGCGCCTCCTCTGACGTCAGGTGGGGGTGGTCCTCATTGATCTTCTATGTCTTTAGCTTCCAGCGGCGATCGGGTAGGTCTCGATGCTAGGGCTAGGCGTCTGCTGGTCGCGGTGTGGGTCGGTCGGGTCCTGCGACGGTGTCAGTCCTCCGAGTGTCCTCTGCCCGTCTGTCTGAATTGGATTCAGAGGACAATCAACATGGGCCCTTACTGATAAGCAAACATAAGGGAAAAAGAACAGGACTGCTTCTACAAGTTCAAAAGCAAAGCATATCGAGCAGCACTGTCTGAATTTTCAAGAAGCCTCCTCACCCAGTAAAAATGTTGCTTTGTTAATATATAAGGCTTTTGGATAAATTACACACAGGCTGATACAGTAAGGACGCGAAAGAAAGAGTGCAGTAGTGCCGGGCGCACCCTCGTTTGCCGCATGCACAGTCCGGATCACATACCGCTCGATACAGTATTTAAATGGCATGCAAATTCACGCCGCGTCCATGAAGCGTCCATGAAGCGCAATCCATTTTACTGTATAGAGTGCTATACAGCGCCTATACAGTATCCTGGGTGCGCTGGTACCTGTCATTTCAAATGACATTTGAAATGACAGGTACCAGGAAATGGATACAGGAGAAGGGCTGGTGCAATTTATTTTGTTGTCCTGTGCAAATGATTGCTTCACTGCCTGACCCCTCACCCCCCGGGACAAGACCTTTAGAGGAGCCAGGATCGGGCAAACTTTCCCCAGCCCCCGCTCACCTGCCCTGGCCGCGTCCATGGGTGCCGGTCTCCCGTGCGGGCGGGCGCGCTGGCAGCTCCGGAGCAGCCCCAGTCCTCTCTCCCCTCCTCCCGAGCAGCTTCAGCAGCAGCCCGGGGCAGATCGGGCACTCCCCATGTGAGGCACGGCTTCCAGCAGCCCTCGCCGGCGAAGGTGCATGAACATCCGCCTGTACGTGCATGAGCGCACGCCGTGACCTCGGACATCCAGCCAAGCACTCAGGTCATGGTGTGCGCTCATGCACCTTCGCCGGTGAGGGCTGCTGGAAGCCGCGCCTCGCATGGGGAGCGCCCGATCCGCCCCGGGCTGCTGAAGCCTCACAGGAAAGTTTGCCCGTGAAATTTCGTCTCTCTCTGCTGGGGCTTGCCTGACGTTCCACACTAACACAGGGGTAAGGGTAGGTGCTAAATTAGCAGGTTAAACACGCGGCAAAACTGCAGGTTAAAAAGGCAATAATCGGGGCGCACGTTACTGGATCGGAGGGAATAGCTAATCCGATTGTTTACATATCATATACATGCCGAGGGCAGAAAGGGTTACCCGTTGATTCAAGAAGCGGTAAGGATGGGTTAAAAGGGAAAGTGAATCGCGGGTTGGACTTACTCGGCCAAATTGTGGGTACAAAGTGGGTTAGAAGCAGGGTAACCGCGGCCGCGCTTTACTGTATCAGCCTGACAGTGTGGCAGTTACTATCCTTAACAGAAACATGGGGGTAGCTTGCACGGAGCAGCAGTTACTTACTATCCTTAATTTCAGAAACATGGGAGTAATCTGCACAGAGTGGCAGATGCTACCATAGGAAACTTGTTGGGCATACTAGTTGGACCATTTGGTCTTCTTCTATTGTCAATACTATGTTACTATGTTATTATCATTGCATCTCAGATCCTTTGTCCATCCAGTAAACACGGCATCTTCCCAACACAGGCACTCCAAGGTCCAGGTTCCCCTTCAATGTGTATTTTAAGACATGACTCATGGAGTGATGGACATTTGTAAACCACTTTGTTAGTGTCCAGTATTACGTTTAATTAAGAAAAATAGCCTAATACTGTATATTTTGCTGAATTAAATGCAAAATAAAATTAACTAAAAAAAACAGTATATGTTTGAAACTGGGTATGGTTTAGGAAGGCAAGTGTGTATATAATAGTCATCTTTGATGGCTCACATGATCTCTCAGGAAAATTAAAAGGAAAGGCTAATTTTTATTTTTTTTTAAAGGGACATGGTTTCCAAAATTGCAGTTTTGATGGAAGGAAGCAGTTGTGTTCTTAATGAAAATAAGCACACAACTGTTTAAAGTCAGTGACACAAACCTTATCTATAAGTCTTTTCATGTGATTGTAGGTTTTTTTTTGTTTTTTTTGCTATCTTCTTTCATAGCATTTGTTATACTGCTTACATATGTTACATCAGCTGGATTTCAAATATTTTTAGAACTTCCTAGTTGATATGAGATAAAATTGCAGATCCTTCATTTTACCTTTCTGATCTTAGAGATTTCAGAACTTTATCTTTAGTTCTATATCATCAATAATCCTCTAAGATGGGGTATGTACTAGCAATAAGGGCAGGGTTTTTTTTATTATGATGCCTACTTCTAGGCACTGTCCATATCTGAAAATGAAATTTTAAATGTCACATCTGCTGAATATGACCCAGAAGGGTTGACTCTATTCCACTTTCTAGTACTTGAAAATCCTGACTTTAGGGGCTGAAAATTTTTTATGACCAGTCAAAAGATTTGATACTCAATCGGTTGTTGCCAAGTTGTCTTATTACTTTTTCTTCCACTAGCTGACCTTTTAAACTCTCACAGATTTGGAAGCTGCTGGCAGGATCTTTTGTTAATTTAGATAAAAATATTTCCTGAAATCTGAAAGAAGATGTTTGTAAGATGGATAATTATCTAGCCTTTAGAAAGAAGGCTAACTATTTTTAGTTGGCTTTTTCTTATTAATAAGTAGTGCTTGCTGTAAGATCATTTACTCTTTGATTAATTCTATATGTTTTGCTGAATTATGTGCTATGTTTTTGTTTTTTTCTTTATTGTTTTTATTAAATATTCTGAGTTTTAGATTAGTTTTTACTACTTTAGTAAACCACTTTGAGCATTATTTTTGAGGAAGGCAGGATATAAAATTGAATAAAGAAATTGTAGTAGTAATAATAATATTTCAGTACCGCTAATAAAAGTTAAATGTGCTCATTTTCACAGGATAAGATATAACAAAATGTCAATATCTCGCCCAAATGCAATAATTGGAAAATATCGTATGATTCAGCATTTCAGAGATGCAAAAAATGAACCCAATCCACAGAGGTAAAAGAATCATCTTAAGATACTTTTTAGCTTATTATTTTTTAAGGTGCACACTTTTTATTCCAAAAGTGTAAAACTCCAAGAAAGAAAATGTAAAGATAAGAAATAAAACATATTTGTGAATAAGAACCAATGCAAGTTGATATTCTAAATAATCTAGGCTGTACATCAGCAATTTTACATATTCAGTAATAGGCCAATGCAATACCAACATGCTAAAAACATGCGTCCAAACTGGATGCACTTTTTTTTAATGTGCACACAATCACTTCACCTGGGCACTCGATACAATAGGAAATGAGCCGCTGTTCTAAAATGGACACGCCAGGGATAACTTGTGCATCCCTAGCGCATCCATGGCATTGAGCGCCCAGGAGATGTGGCTGTGCGCAGGTTAGGAAAATGGATGCTCGATGTTACGAGCTACGGGTTACGAGCCCATAAATTGAGCATCTCTTTTCCTAACTTGACCACTTTAAAGACCTTTTTTTTCCCCCTTGTTGCCTCTTTGGTTCCTTCTGCTTAGTATAGCGACAATATTAAGTCGGAGGAACCACAGAAAAGCACAGAAAAGCAGTATGTTCTGCTTTTCTGTGCATGGCTTGGGGCGCCTCAAAACGTAACACCAGGTCTAGGGCTGGCATTAATTTTTGAGTGTAAAAACATGTGTGTCCAGCATGTGGTAACTTTTTACATTGGGCGTACTAGCTAATAGCCTCATCAGCATGCATTTACATGTGATGAGCACTATTATCTATGCGCTGGTTTGGACGAGCATTTTGGATGTGCTAATCCCGATATTGTATCTGGCATAAGTCTAGTGTGTCCAAAAAGCACATCCAACCGGGCGTTCAGCGGCGCACTGACCTTAGTGCCCAGTATTGCATCGGCCTGTTAGAAAGCAGAGCTGAGGTTTATAAAAAAGTTAAGTAATTCCTCCATGAAAGAGAGAAAAGTGTAATTTTTTTTTCCCTTGTGTTCACAGGTTTGACAGAATTGCCCACACCAAAGAGACGATGAACTCTGATGGTCTAAATTCACTCTCATATGAAGTGTTGAAAACTGAGAAATATCCATTATATACAATTATAACAGTGAACATTGGTTTACCAAAAAGTATTTCTTAGACTGGACAAATCCTACAGCACCTTTTAATTTCATAATTACATTAAATCGGAGTGCCTTTTGACTTTACACAAGGAAAATATTGATAGTGGATGCCTTATTTAATTTTTCAAGTTTTTTCCCAAGCAACTTGGACAGGGGGATTTTTTTTGTTCCCATTATGTTGACTTTATACAACTTCCCAGCTCTACTTTATCTTTGGTGACTATAAATTAAAATATACTGTTGGCAATGCCTCTTACTGCATTAAGGGGTAGATTTAAAAAAAATACACGTGCGCCTCCATGTGCGCGTGCTACCCAGCGCACACACACGGACGCATGATTTTATAACCTGCTGTGCTGGCGCGTGTATTTTATAAAATTCCAGGTCAGTGCGCGCAAGGGGGGGGGGGGGGGGTATAATTTAGCAAATTCGCATGGCGACACATCAGGTCCTTCCCCAGTTCCCTCCCGGTCCACTCTAATTAAGGAGCGGACTGGGAGGAAACTTCCCAACCCCCTACCCTAACCTCCCTTCCCCTTCCCCTATCTTACCCTCACGCTATCCCTATCCTAGCCCCCTCCCCCCCCCCCTCCATTTTTTAACTCAACTTTTGCTCCTGCAAAGGAGCAGGAGCAAGCTGCGCACGCCGGCACAGCAGCAAATGGCAGCTGTACCGGGCACCTCTAGCCCTGCCCTGCCCCGCTCCCTAGACTGCCCCCTTTTAAGGCCCCGGCACTTACATGAATCTTGGGGTTTATGTGCATGGCCGGGCCCATTTGAAAATGGGCCCAGCGCGTGTAAAGCCCGGCCACGCGCGTAAACCCCGGGATTTACGTGCGACGGGGTTTCGAAATCCAGCCTTAAGTGTTACTTTGCCCACAAGTCATCACGAGGATCCAAGGCTAGGGTGGGAGGGAAGGAGGAAACACAGGGTCTGAGGTTGGGAAGGGAGATAGGGAATGGAGGAAGGGTCTAAGGCTGAGAAAGAAGATAGGAACAAAGGGGGGATGAAGGAAGGGGTGGGGAGAGAGGAAGGAAAAGGAGGAAGAGTCTGAGGCTAGAGTCTAGCTGGGGAAGAGGAGAGGGAGGCTGGCTGACAGGAGGGGCTCAAGGCTGGATGATGGCTAAGGATGATTGAGGCTGGATGGCTTTGGGAGGGGGGTCAGTACTGTAGGCTGGCTGGATAGCTGGGAGTGCAGGCAAGCAGGACTTGGGGATAGCTGATGGGGAGGAAATGGTTGGGGGACAGCCTGGCTGGGGGGGCAAGGTGGAAGGAGGGCTTGTTAGTTGGGATGATTGATGGAGCAGGTTTGCAAGCTGGTGGGTACAGGTGAGGGGCTGTGTGTGTTTGAGAGAGAACATGCAGTGTTTATTTATTGAAGATTATTTCTGTTCCTCCTGTCATAACTTTGTTCAAAGTATTGGGGGCGAGTGAGAAAGAGAGGGTGGGAAGAGAAGGAGAGAGGTTATGAAAGGGAGCAGGACCAGAGGAGGGGTGGAGACAACTCTTCCTCTTCCCTAACCCAGATTCTCCATTTCCTACCCGACCCTCCCTCCACTCTCTTTGCCCTCCCATTTCCCAGATAACTCCCCCTCTCCTCCCCCTCTCCTCCCCTGGTTCTCTTCCCATCCCCAGTCCTTTGGTGGATGTGTGGGGGAATAGCGAGGCACTAGCGGATGAGGCAAAGGGTGAAGCTACTGTACATAGGGGAAAGAGAGGAAGTCAATTTTCTAGCTTTGCACTGCATACAGTTTCTGGGCTTCTTGGGATTTTTAATTTCTGTCACTTATTCTGTAATTGGTGAAAGTGTGTCTGTATTATGCAAGTTTGACTAAGATGAGGTATTCTGCTAGCGTAAGGATCTGTAGCAGTCGTGTTCATTATGTTTTGCCAGCAGGAGGTGCATTGGTGTTCTAGGGTCCAGTGTAATATATGCTGTATTGCCTTTTCATTGGTAGGGCTGCTGCTTTTAGAGTCCTGTGAATTATTGCTGCTGTGGTATGGCAGGTTTGCTACATATGCTGAATATTTTTTTTCAGGATTTTTTATTTTGCCTAGCAGTGGAGGGAATTTGTGTTTCTGTTACTTAGATAGTGAGGTGTACAAGGAAATATCCTGCTCTTCCCCCTTGTCAGAGGTGCGTGCGTGCGTGTGTGTGTGTGTGTATGTATGATTAACTATAAATTTAAAGTAAGCAATTGGCAGTGGGAGCAGGAGCAGAGCTTGGTTACCTCTCCCTAACCCCAAAAGGCATGAAATGCATAAAGTGCAAACTAATACATCCCTGCAAAACAACGGTGCCTTCTCACAGAGACATTTGTGTTGTGACATCTGCACTGGAATAAGATCTTTTAGAGTATTGTGGGAAAGGAGTGCTCTGATGACTGGAATTTATGCAAGTGATTTATTATGTAAAGAAGAGATGTGTATAGTTCATATAACCAGAAAATGTTAGGTTTATATTTGTTGCAAAACTTTTGTCTCTTATAGTTTGACAAAACTGGTGCATATGAGCAATAGGGAATTGCAATGGTTTATTCACCAAATTTTCTTCCACCATATTTCAGATGTGTTGGATCAGGACATACATTGAATGTATTGTTTCTATGAAGGACTGGAAACTGCTGCTATATGTAACTCATAAGTTTACATGCTTTAAAGCTTTTGTAAGGGAGGCAGTGTCTCCTTTCTCCAGCTGGCTGTGGCATGCATCACTTTGAGATCAGTACTGATTTTGAAAAATTAGCCTCAGATTCGTTATCTGTAATTTTATTTACTTAGGAGCATATGTATCTATTTAATTTAAATTACTTGTACCACATACTCTCCAAAGTTCAGGATGATGTTACAGGAAAGCAGCCCTGTTTTTTGGGGGATAACGAGGTTTATAGCGAGCAAAAACTAAAGTAGCTTGTTTACATTGGAATTAACTTGTGTTAATTTTTTAAATGTGAGCATAAACAAATTTATGCTGCTGAAAGTGTCATCTGGTCTGAGCACAATCCTGGCCAATCACAACCCTTACTTTTCTATGTATTTTATACTTGAAGTGGGGCTCACTGTTGGCCCAGTGGAAGCATTCCCAGTTTGAGCTCCCAGACACGGTCACCTGCTGAAGGCTGGCAGAAGGCAGATTTTAAGCAGGCTCTTTATGGGCTTGGAAGCCTTGGAATTGAAAGAATAGCCAGCAAATTGTATATTGAATTACTTGTCTTTAATTTGCATATTCCATGCTGTCAATATTCTGTCAACATTCCTGTTTACTTAAAATAACCAGACTCCGGGTATCAGTGTTCCCATGTTTCATTTATTGCCTTTGTTTAGAACAGACCACTGACAGATGTTCAGTTCAGTCCAGAGGAAAGAGGTGAGAGCCACAAGAACCTTAAATGCTGCTGTTCAACAACTGTGCATTGCACTCTGCATCGTTCACAAAATTGTTTAAAGTCATCTAAAGTGATAAGTCAACTTAAATGGCTCATTTACCTCGTTGCAGGTATACACTGATGAAATACAGCAAAAATGACATGAGGTGGTGGCACCTTGTACAATAACCAATTTACTGAGGTATGGTTAGTCTATAAGGTGCCACCAACTTCGTGTCATGTTTGCTACACCAGACTAACACGGATATCCCTCTGAAGTTCTGATGTATAGTATTGAATGACTCCACAAAGAAAGAAAATACGTTTTCTCTTTAAAATATTAATTTATCATCATTCAGAGCTTTCATTCAGATATACATCAGTCCTTCCCTCTAACAGGCACCTCCTACCACGAGCCTATCAGTGCATCAGTGGAAGCATGCAGCTGACTGACAGGCTTAGGAGGCTGCTAGAGCAGCAGTGTGGAAGTAAAGGGGTACATGACAGGGCCCAAATGACAAAACTGTATCAAAAAGTTATTTTCTACTGTATGTAGTGGTACTATCCCACAAGAGAGAGTAGGGAAGGCAGCTAACCAAAAGTATAAAATAACCTGCTTTCTCCTAAATACTTCTGTAAAGGACCAACTGTTGAGGTGATTTTCTTCTGTATAACACATCAAGGATGCTGTTTAAAAAAAAAAGATGAATGACAAAATAAAGAAAAATACTCACCATACAGTGGAAGTTGATTCTTATGAGCATAGGTTTTATAAGGTTTGTAACACTTGTTCCAAAAGCATATGTGGGAAGGAGGGGAGAGAGAACTTTGCCTATCATGTGCCACCTCATGGAGCTTCTACGGATTTTAGTGCTGCCCATCAGCCAACTGCCAGCTGTTTGTTGCAATTGTTAATCTGCTTTTTACACTGGAAAATGGATAGTAGGGATGTGCAGAAGGAAAAAATTCATTGCGATTCGGAATTTGTTTCGCCGGGACCCAAATCCGTAGCATTCATTTCATAGGGGGGGAAAACCAATTCGTTGTTTAGTTTTATTTGTTTTCCAATTTCCCATTAAAGTCAATGGGGGAAGTATCTGCAGCCTATTTTTGGCTACAGAACTCGATTTTTCTTATCAATTCTGATGAAATGTCTGGGGAACAATCATCAGAACGAGAAAAGAGCTCCAAGGTACTTAGACTGTGGCAAAGTGGCACCAAAGTGGCATGAATAGCCTAAGGCTCTGTAAAGGAGCAAATGATACCAGGAGTAGCAAGAAGATTGCTTTAACAGAGGTGCAAAGCAGCAGCGAGAGTGTCAAAAACACAACACAGCTTCAAAAGAGAGCACTGATAACAGAAGCATGAACCCTCGAAGGCAGCATGACAGGCAAAGTTGCAAGACAAGTGGCATCAATATCCTACAGCACAATGAAGGGGGAACATAGCAAGCAGAAAGACAAGCACCAACACACTGAGGAACCATGAGAGTGGCAAGAACACCACAAGGAGTAAAGTGAGTCATCTGGTATATGGCAGCAAAGCCCGTTAGAGGATGAGAATGCAAGGACTCTAAAAAAAAAAATGTACATGAGGGAGGGAAGCAGGGGAGGGGTATCGGGACCCGAGGGACCGCTTTTAAACATTTTTATTGCAGGAAGGAGAGAGTGGGAGGGTGCAGGGATCAGACTGGGGGGGAGCCTCCTACTTCTTGCTTTTGTTGTGTCGTGTTGTGTCCCCCCCCCCCCCCCCCCGCTCCTGGTCATTGTAATTTCTACCTACTGTTGAGATGTAAACCGATATGATGTGTATTCTAATGTCGGTATAAAAAAGCTGTTAAATAAACAGCTACAGGAGGAATCATAACACAAGGGTACCAGCCCCTAAATCCTAAAATCAGTCTCGTACCTGCAGTCCAACAGAGTCCCAGATGTTCCCAGTTTGTGTCCTGTGTTCCCTGGGGTGGAGATCCCATTGGGGGTCTCCAATTTGATCTTGAACTCTTCTCCTCTGGACTCCTTCTGCGCTTTGACCTCTTAGGAGAAAAGGTCCTTTTCTGGCTACCAGTAGGGCTTTTACCACCAGTCAAACAGTACAAAAAACCTCACTAAAACACTACTCTCAAAAATCCAAAACTTCACTGCTGGGTGAGGAGTCACTGAAGTCTTCTCACTGGCTCGAAAGGAATAGCCAGGTCTTCTCCCTCCTGACCTTCAGTTACAGGGGTTGCCTCACCAGCAGGAACAGGATTCTTCCAGGCACAAACAAAATCCTGAAAAATCTTCATACTGAAGTCCTTTTTCCTATCAGAAAGGGATAGCCCCGACCAGGTAAGGGAGTGCACTGGAACTGGGCAGTCTCCCAACCAAAAACAATGTAGGAGCAAAACCCAAATTACACTGACCACACACACTAAGGCTCCAACGTCCCCTTCTGGACAAGGACTGAACCACTGCAGGCATCCTCAGGGGGAAGGTGCTGCAAGGAATGGTCTGTCCCTCCTAGCTATTACCTACCAGGCAGGGATCTATGGCCAGGTACTGGGAGACCAAGGGTTCCTCACAAATTTATTTTAATTAAAAGATGTAGATCTCACTTCTACAAAGTTCCAGGTGGGTCACAACGTGCACATTTGTAAAATTACATTAAAAAGACAAGGACATAAAGACAAAATACGGAGCGTCACAGCTCAGGCTTAGCTAGTACATATACATAATACATATTGAGAAATGAAATTATTAACAGTTCATCAGAAAGTTCCAAAATCAGCCAGCTCCAGTATATCAAGGCTTAATATTAAATGCTTTCTGAAACATACGTTTTTAGTAATTTATTAAATCTTGCCTTATCTGTTATTGCTGTTGATGCTGGGGTATTTATGCACTACAATACATGAAGGCTGTATGCTGCGATAAACTTCTTTCTGGTGCAATTGGAATTCTATATAATAGTATCTGGTGACAGTGAACTTGTTGCCACAAGATTCAGCCTCAGCCCCATCCTAACTATATTGTAGCCAAAATAGCCATTCCTAGATGTCCAGTCCTCTCTTTTGTCTTTAGAAACATCACAAAAACCAACAGCTCATCAGACTATGACAGAGTTCATGCTTCCCATAAGGAAAACGTTTAAAGAAATAACTTGGCATTTTGTGGATTTTGTTACAGAGGCATTCTCAGCTGATCTGTTCTCCTATTTAATTTTCCCACTTAGCACATTTATTATGTTCAACAACACTAAATTCTTCAACCAGGAATCAGGTTTGTGGAATCAGAGACCAGCTGTGTTAACTGGAGTCAGAAATGTGCTTTTCTCTTCAGGCACAGGCAGCAGCAACATGCTAGGACAGGAGCACAACTTGTTCCATCAGGGACTCAGATGCCAGGGACACTCAGAATGCTCTGACTTTTATGTATTTCAAAGAACTGCTCAAAGCAGGAACCTTGTCATCTGGCTGTGTGCTTTCTGCCTCTTCATGGGAGATTAATTAGCTGTCATTTTAGAATGTGCTTCTTTGTTAGGCTGCTAGCATAAGCAAACAAGAACATTGGGTGTACAGCATTTTAAGGAAGTAAAAGAATCGGAATATTTGTGCTGGATTGCTTCATTATTGCTGATGTAGAAAGATGCTTTGGGAATCAGTTTCAACTGCATCAGAGGCATCTGAAACAGTGTCCTGTCCAAATGTTCTTGCTGCTTACATGACAGAATTTGCCATGGGATAAAATTCCTTCTTGTCAGTCTTGGATACAGAATTTTATTCTCTACATATAAAAATCAGCTCTGGGTCATTTTTAAATGGGGAAAAAAAATCTCTTTTATCTGATGACTCACAGAGCCATCTTATGGGTTACTCCCTTGCACCCCTTCCCCCCTTTCCTATTTTCTTCATCTACTGTAAAGCAAGGCTTACCAAAACTGCGGAACCCCCTCAGCTGGGTCACAAGTGTCTCAAATGTTTGCACTCTTCAGGTGTCAGCAACATTAGTAATGGAAGTTGGTGTGGGGCCTGTGAGCCAGCACATGCTCACAGGCCCTGCCGTGGCACTGCCCTTGCATGAGTTTCTATGGTAATAGAAAGCCCTGCAAGAGGAGTGATCAGAGCTGTTTCAGGGCCCACAAACTTCTACTAATCCAGGGCCCACGCTGACTTCCATTAGTAATCCTGCTGCCACTTGCTTGGGACCAGACATAAGGGAGAGAAGGGCTGAATGTGCATGGGTCAGGGGAGATTGCCACTGCTCCTCTTTTCTCGCCCACTATTGATCCTAAGAGAAAAATGTTGCCTGACCTCTCTTCCCACCAGTTGTCATACATCTTTGGCCCAAGACCCACTGACTCTGGCCAGGGGGATGTTTGGAGAGAGGGATGACATCCAGGAGGGGTATGAGGGTTGGATAATGAAGAGAGGGATTAGCTGAGGAGACTAAGGGGCTGATGCAATACAGTGCCCTCAGCCAAGCGCACTGTATAACCCGCAGTCGGACGCAGGTTAAATAGGCGCTAATCCACCCCCTAATGCAATAGGGGGATTAGCGCTTATTTAACACGCGTCCGACACGGAGTGAATGAGATAGCGCTCAGCACAGGCTATTACTCATTCACTCTATTAGAAGAGGTCCGGAAGGCTCATCTGCATTCTGCTCCCAGCATCCCTCAGGAGAGGAGTCGAGAGGTCACCACAAGCAATCCGGAAGGCTCATCTGCATTCTGCTCCCAGCATCCCTCAGGAGAGGTGTCCAGAGGTCACCACAAGCAATCCAGGGATTGAATTCCACAGCCCCAGCAGTAGAAGAGGACCGGAAGCGTGCCTAACGGCTCGCGAATCTCAAACCCTTCAATTAACTGAGTAAAGATCAATTTAATAGTGGTTAAAGAGGATTGGTACGTATAGCTTTGAGAAATCTTTGGACTTATAAATGTTTAGTGTAAGGTGAACTAGAGGGATATATTCTTTAGAGTTTGTGTGTGTCTGAGGTAATAAGTAAGCCAGAAATAGTTAATTCTAGTGTCTTTCTTTCCCACCCACTCAATCCTTGATTTTTAGGCAAGAGACACTTTCTCATTAGAAATCAATCAGGGTCTTATCTAAATCATATTATTGTACCAGCCCTTATTGAAAATTTAATCATCCCTTTGTAGGATACTCTCTCTCTGTCCTCCACGGACTCCCCTCACCTGTATATTTAAAGTACTGTAATTCCAACTCTCTTAGTATCCTAAACTTAACTAGGAACTCAATAAAACTAAGATGAAGGCAGCAGTCCAGCAGCAAGGGGGGGGGGGGGGGGGGCTTTCCAGTCTTTTGCATTTAGTGTCACAGGTATGATATTTTAACCGCCGATTGTATGTGTGCACTCGGTACAAAGAGCTCCTGGCTCTCAGGGAACGAGTCCGACTCTGGAGGCTAGAGTAGCAGACTTGGAGGAGCTGAGGCAGACAGAGAGGTACATTGATGAGACCTTCAGGGACATAGTAGCTAAATCCCAAATCCAGTATGGCAGCTCCAGTGCTGCCTTGGATCAGAAAGGTCTCCCAGTAGGAGAACATCACACTGTTATGCCCGTCAGTTGCAGACGGCTACGATCTCTCATGCTCACCTCCTTTTTCCCTGCACCGTCAATCCTAGGAAGAATGATGGACTCTGCTAACCAACACCAACCTCCCTGGCGTCCCTGGGATGGCGTGGGTGCTGCCAACCGCCATCTTGTCTCTGGAATCACCTAAGGCATGTGTGTGCATGCAAGGGCCTCCTTTGTACACATCATGGCAGGAACCTCGGGGGCATCCCCTCCTAATGACGTCAGCTCACTGCTGTACTTAAGCTGACTGGCCCTCTGCTACTACAAGTTAGCAAGGAATTTCCTTGTTGCTGAATCCACTCCATTCTTGGACTTCCTGTTTCAGATTTGCTCTTGGTGAATAGACGTTCTGGGTACCTGCTCCTCGGGGGCCCTTCTGCGATCTTGGCTATCCGCTCCACGGAGAGCCTTCCTGCCTTGGACTATGACCTGACCCGCTTCTCGGGTCACTCTCCTGGAACTACAACTGTGAGTACCTTTTGTTATGGTTAAGCAGTGTTTGGGTGGATTCTTGGGTACTGTGGCAGATTTCCACACCCATGGGGAGGAGTACTGGGCTAGACTCAGGATGCACAAACACAGAGTTAATTCTTTATTTATACAGCTTGAAGTATACCACCAGAGGTGGCAGTAGTGAGGTAGTCTGGTTGTAGCAGCTTCAGGACCCTCGGCAGAGGGGACCCTTCTCACCCTGTTGGTATAGGGGAATTCTGGTGTAGGTTTCCCAGCAAGGCAGTACTGTGGATGAGATAGACTGAGAGTTAGATTACTCATTAGATGGTTGCTGTAGGTATGCGATTCCACCAGGTTGAAGTAGATGGTACAGGCACCGAGGCAGGGAGAGCAGGCCCTCGAGGAGCAAGTACCTGATCCCTATAAGGCACCTGAAATAAAGCAGAGGGCCCAGGAGGAGCGGGTACCCAGGTTAGCAATTACCCCGAAGGGCAGAGAGAAAGCTTCCAGTGGCAGCACGGAAGCGGCAGAGTAGCTTAGACCGGACGAAACCAATCCTTTGCTAACTCAACGAGCTAGCAACATAGTACAGGCTATATACCCGGATGGTAAGATGTCAGTAGAGGGGAACACCCCTGAGGTTCGCGCCAATGCTGGAATAAAGACATGGGTCGCGTTCGTGCCTGCACCCTAGTAGGTCTAGGAGGTCTAGGAGGCAGCACCATAGTTGTTCCGGGGACACCGGTGAAGGTGGCTTGTAGACGCGGCGGTTTGGAGTTGTGAGCCCATGCTAGCAGCTTTTTTCTGAGATTCTTGGGTATGATGGTTTTATCTGTAGGTACTGAATGAGTAGCAGCCAAAATAACTCTTTTCGGGTTGATAATATGTTGCAGTTCCTCTGGGATGTCCTCGGAGAGGAATGAGCGAGATAGGGCATCTGCTCTGATGTTCTTATCTCCAGGGCAATATTTCAGCACAAAGTCAAATCTGTTAAAAAGCAGAGACCATCTCACTTGCCTATGGTTTAGGCGCTGTGCGTGACGGAGGTACTCCAGATTCTTATGGACTGTAAAGACTGTGACCTGATGTTGTGCTCCTTCGAGCCAAGGGTGTCACTCCTCAAATGCCATCTTTATAGCCAGGAGCTCCTTATCTCTTATTCCGTAATTTTTCTATGCTGGTGAGAAGTGGTGGGAGAAGAATGAGCATGGATGTAAGGCCTTGGAATCACCGGCCTGGCTTAGCACGGACCCTACCCCGACATCTGAGGCATCGACCTCAGTGATGAAGGGCTTAGTGGGATCCGGGTGTCGGAGACACGGCTTGCTCAAAAAGGCATCTTTTAACTTCTGGAATGCAGTTATTGCCTCCGGAGACCAATTAGCAACATTGGCAACCTCCTTTGTCATAGCTGTTAGCGGAACAGTGAGTGAGAAGTAGTTCTTGAATGTTCTGTAATAGTTGGTGAAACCTAAGAAACATCTGAGAGCCTTTAGACCAGTGGGTTGTGCCCAATTCTTAATGCTCTCCAGCTTCTGTGGATCCATCTGGAAACCTTGGTTGGAAACAATGTAGCCCAAGAAAGGCACTGATTCCTTGTGAAATTCGCACTTAGACAACTTGGCATATAGATGATTATCACAGAGTCTTTCCAGCACTCTTTTGACATCCTCCAGATGAGTGGTCATGTCTTGGGAAAATATCAAGAAGTCATCTAAGTATATAACGACACATTTATAGAGGAGATCCCTGAAAATGTCGTTCATTAAATTTTGGAAGACAGCCGGGGCATTGCACAGGCCAAAAGGCATCACTAAATATTCAAAGTGACTGTCCCGGTTGTTGAAGGCCGTTTTCCATTCATCACCAGAGTGAATGTGAAGTAAGTTGTAGGCTCCTTTAAGATCAAGCTTGGAGAATATCTTGGCTCCCTGTAGTCTGTCAAATAGCTCTGAGATAAGAGGTAAGGGGTAACAATCATTCACAGTTATCTCATTGAGACCCCTGTAATCTATACATGGACTCAATGTTCCATCCTTATTCCCCACAAAGAAGAAGCCTGCGCCAGCGGGAGACTTGGAGGGTCTTTTGAAGCCTTTTTGGAGGTTTCCTGAATATATTCGGATATGGCTTTATTCTCTGCCACGGAGAGAGGGTAAACCCGTCCCTTGGGTGGTTCAGTGTTAGGCTTCCGATTAATAGTGCAGTCATAGGATCTGTGAGGCGGTAGTACGTCTGCAGCTTCTTTAGAAAAGACATCTTGAAATAATGCATATTGAGGCGGCAACCCCGTCATCACTGGGGTAGTTGGCATGTAGGTTATCGGTGCGACCTCCATCAGGCATTTTCCATGGCTGTCTGGACCCCAACGTGAAAGCTCCAGAGTAGCCCAATTGAATTGAGGCATATACTGCTGCAGCCACGGTAGCCCCAGTACTATAGGGTGCATAGCCTTCTCTAAAACAAAGAAGGAGATTGTTTCAGAATGGAGAGCACCGGTCTGTAGATAACTGGTTCAGTGAGCTGGGTTACTTCGCTTGGCAAGGGCTCTCCATGAATTGAAGAGAGGAGCAGCGGAGACGTCATCGTGGTTGTGGGAATCCGCAAGTGCTCCATTAATCGTTGTAGAATGAAATTACCTCCTGCCCCTGAGTCCACTTGGGGCAAGAGTCTGATACTCTAAAGGTCCGCAGATCAAGGATACAGGAAGAGAGAGCGGAGGAGAGGGTGCAGTATGACCTAAGAAAAGTCCTCCCGCAGGACTTAGGTCTGCCAGTTTCCCGGACATATAGGGCATGTTTGGACTGCATGGCCAGCTTGTCCACAATACATGCACAGCCCCAATTTCTTCCGTGTTCTTCTCTCTTTTGATGTCAGAAGGCTGCGGCCTAATTGCATTGGTTCTTCTTCGCCAGCAACTGGACCCAAGGGAACAGGCCTGAGTGTGGACTTAACTCGAACTTCACCCTGAAAGGGTCTTCTGGGAGCCTTGGTCTCTTGAACCTTGTCACGAAGTCAGCGATCAATCCTTGTTGCCAACTTCACTAGTTCAGCCAAAGTCTCAGGCATTTCACGAGCAGTGAGCTTGTCCTTCAGATGAGAGTTCAGTCCTTCAAAGAAGAGGGTCCTCAGGCATTTCGGGTCCCAATGTATTTCAGACGCCAGTGTCTTGAATTCTATAGCGAAGTCAGCCAAAGGTTTATTACCTTGCTTTAGGTGAACCAATGAGGATCCTGCAGTGGTATACCGGGCAGGGTCATCAAAAACTGATTTGAACAGCTCGAGGAATCCTTCAATGTCATGTAGAATAGGATCCTCATGCTCCCACAGTGAAGAAGCCCAAGTCAGTGCTCTTCCGTGTAGATAAGACAAGATATAGGTGGTCTTGGCATAAGCTGTGGGGAAATGGCTAGGTTGCAGGGAAAAGTGCATGCAACACTGGTTAATAAAACTTCTACATCTCAAGACTTCCCCTGAGAATCGTGTAGGAGCAGATAGAGGTGCAATAGTCTTGACCGTCACTTCTGGCAGTGTAGCTTCTTTACCTGTGGTGGTGGATAAGTTCATCTGTGTGTGCAGCAAGTTGAATGCAGCAGTCAAACTCTCTAGCGCATTCTGCTGCTCAGAGATTCGCTGGGCCAGGCCTGGAATGGCCTGCAATGCGGTGAACTGATCCAAATCCATGGAGTTAGCAATCTATTATGGTTAAACGGTGTTTGGGTGGATTCTTGGGTACTGTGGCAGATGACCACGCCCATGGGGAGGAGCCCCGTGGGGAGCCACAGTACTGGGCTAGACTCAGGACACACAAACACAGAGGTAGTTCTTTATTTATACAGCTTATTTATTTATTTTATTTTATTTGGTGCTTTTCTATACCTATTCTATTTTCTATTCATGATACAATCATATCATGTCGGTTTACATGGAACGGGGGTACAATAACCTTAGATATTAACAAAGCGAAGAGAAGCAGAAGTTACAATAAAACAGGGGTGCTGGAACTGGGGGAAGAGGAAGAACAAAGCATAAGTAACTCAATGGCAAGAAGAGCAATTATTTACATTGTGCTGAATGTACAGTAATGATTGCTATGTTGATTCGGTGAGTTTCTGGAAAGGCTTGTTTAAATAACCAAGTCTTAAGCCTTTTTCTAAAAGTCACCAGGCAGGGTTCTTGTCTGAGTTTGGGGGGAATAGCATTCCATATGGTTGGTCCCGCTGTAGAGAAGGCCCGTTCTCTGGATGCTAGATGGTGTGTGGATTTGGTTGAGGGGGCGTGCAGGGATCCTCTCTATAGGCTTCTCTGATAGGTCTGGATGAGGTGTGTAGTCTGAGTGGGAATTGAAGGTTGAGAGGGGCTTGGTTGTGGATGGTTTTGTGGATAATGGTGAGGGACTTGAGTAGAATTCTGAAACGTATTGGTAGCCAGTGTAGATTTTTGAGAACAAGAGAGATGTGGTCTCTTCTGCAGGAGTTTGTCAGGATTCTGGCCACCGCGTTTTGGAGCATCTGAAGAGGTTTGATGGAGGAGGTGGGGAGACCTAGCAAAATGGAGTTGCAGTAGTCTATCTTGGAGAATATTACGGCTTGGAGGACAGTTCTGAAGTCTTGAAAGTGAAGAAGTGGTTTAATTCTTTTTAGTACCTGCAGTTTATAGAAGCAGTCCTTGGTTGTGTGGTTGACGAATGTTTTTAAATTCAGACGGTTGTCGATTAATACTCTCAGGTCTCTTGCTTGGGTGACAAAGGTATTGGTGAGTGACCTTTGAGGAGTATCACTGTCGTCCGGGGAAATGAGGAGGAGTTCAGTCTTAGCTGAATTGAGTATCAGGTTTAGGTTAGAGAGGAGGAGGTTGATCTCTCGGAGACAATTTTCCCAGTGCTTGAGTGTTTTTGTAATGGATTCTGTAATGGGGATCAAGATTTGCACGTCGTCGGCGTATAGGAAGTGGTTTAGTTTAAGGTTAGTTAGCAGCTGGCACAGGGGAAAGAGGTAAATGTTGAAGAGAGTGGGGGACAGGGAGGAACCCTGAGGAACTCCTAGTGATGAATTGAAGTGAGGGGACTCTTTATTGTTGATTCTGACTTTATAGCCTCTGTTACTGAGGAAAGATATGAACCAAATAAAGGCAGTTCCTGTAATTCCAATGTCAGATAGTCGGTTGAGGAGGATGGAGTGGTTTACGGTGTCGAAAGCCACCGACAGATCAAGGAGAATTAGTAAAAAGTATTGTCCTTTGTCCAAACCTATGATGAGGTGATCAGTTAGAGAGTTGAGTAGGGTTTTGGTGCTTAGTGCCTTACGGAATCCGTATTGGGTTGGGTGCAGATTTTTGTGATCTTCGAGATAATCTGAAAGTTGAGAGTTGACTAGTTTTTCTATAATCTTGGCTACAAAAGGTAGATTTGAGATAGGGCGGTAGTTATTGGGTTCCTTTCGGTCCAAGTTCAGTTTTTTTTAGAAGAGGTTTAAGAGAGGCGAGTTTTAGGGCATCTGGGAAGATTCCTTGTGATAACGAGCAGTTTATGATATCAGCCAGAGGTTTGGAAATGGTGTCAGGTACTAGCAGGAGTAGTTTTGTTGGGATTTGGTCGTACGGATGGGTAGAAGGTTTCATTTTCTTTAATAGAGTTTGAATCTCCAGGGCGGTAGTGGGTTCAAAAGATTCAAGAGAGATTCCTTTATTTGGGAGATGGTAGGAGCTAGTAGAAGAGGTATGGCAAGGGGGCAGGAGAGTTAAGAGGTTGGAGGTTTTGCTTTGGAAGAAGAATGCCAGTTCATTGGCTTTGGATTGTGCTTGGTCATTAGGAATAGATGGTGCGCTAGTTTGTGTTAGTTTGGATACGTAGGAGAATAGTGCTTTAGCGTCGAAAACGAGGTCGTGAATCCTTAGAGTGTAGAAATCCTTTTTTGACCGTAAGGTGGATTTCCTGTAGAGGTAGAGGGCAGATTTGTAAGTGGATAGTGTGCTGGGACATGGGGTTTTGTGCCATTTGTTTTCTTTCTGACTGAGGCTTTGTTTAAGTTTTCGGAGTTCATTGGTGAACCACAGTTGTCTCCTTTGAGAGGTGGGATTGATTCTTTTAGTTGATAGTGGACATAATTTATTTGCTACTGTCTCTGTGATGTTGCTCCAGGATAGTAGAGATGAGTTGGGGTTTGAGAGGTCTATGTGAGGAAGTTCTTTGGCCAGGTGATTGCTGAGGACAACGGAAGAGCATGATCTCCTATAGAGAAACGAGGGTTGAAGGGGGTGGGTATTGGGGGTTTCTGTCATTGTGAAGGTGGCGGAGATTAAGGAGTGGTCTGACCAGGGGACCAGAAATAAGGTCCAGGGTGTGGCCAGCTTTGTGGGTGGGCTTGTTGATAATCTGCTTGAAGCCCATAGCTGAAAGGGAGGTGAGAAAGGCATCACAGTTGGTTGTGAGTGTGGAGTTATCGACATGGAGGTTGAAATCTCCTAGGATCATAGCTGGGGAGTCCAGATTCATTTGTTTTGCAATGATTTCTTCGATGGGAGAGGCGTCTGAGTCAAGAAGTCCTGGCGGAGTGTAAACAAGGAGGATTTGGAGTTGGTTGGTTTTGAATAGGCCTAATTTTAGTTTGGAATCAGACTTGGCTGGGAGTTGGGTGAATCTCAGCTCTTTTTTGGCTGCTAAGAGAATGCCTCTGCCTTTTTTCTTTTGTCGGGGAAGTGAAAAGAAGTCGCAAAGATGTGTGGAGAGTTGATTTATCAGTGCTATATCTGTTGGTTTAAACCAGGTTTCTGTTATGGCGCAGATGTCAGGCTTTGAGTCTAGGAGATAGTTGTTGTGGATCAGTGATTTCTTAGTGAGGGATTGTGCATTGAAAACAGTTAAGGAAAATAGTGCGAGGCCTAGTAATTGAGTAAGTGGTGAGATCATAATTGGAATGAGAGTCTTGGTGTTGCGTAGTCGAGATTGCATGGGTGCTTTTCCTGTGTTGATGAGACTGTGGTGAAGAATGGGGATTGGGAATCCCGGTGTCATTTTGATCTTGTTATGAAGAAGAGAAGGGGGATGAATGCTAGAAGAGTCTGGATGAATGCTGGAGGAGGCTGGATGAATGCTCGAAGAGTCTGGATGAATGCTGGAGGAAGCTGGATGAATGCTCGAAGGGGCTGGATGAATGCTGGAAAGGGGCTGGATGAATGCTGAAGGAGGCTGGATGAATGCTCGAAGAGTCTGGATGAATGCTTGAAGGGGCTGGATGAATGCTCAAAGGGTCTGGATGAATGCTGGATGAATGCTGGAAGAGACTTCAATTTGGAAGAGGCTAGGGTTTGGAGGGAGTAAGATTTCTACTGAGCAGCATTTAGGAGTGCACGAAGGGGCGCAGTGCCACGGTAGGTAGCCCTGCTTTTAAGGGCTTTTTTTTTTCTATTTTAAGTTTCTTTTGTTCTTCTCCCCTCCTAGGCACTGACGACAGCGCAGCTCTTACCTTTGATTGGTTGGAGCTTGAAGTATACCACCAGAGGTGACAGTAGTGAGGTAGTCTGGATGTAGCAGTCTCAGGACCTTCGGCAGAAGGGACCCTTCTCACCCCGTTGGTATAGGGGAATTCCAGTGTAGGTTTCCCAGCAAGGCAGTACTATGGATGAGATAGACTGAGAGTAGATTACTCAGTAGATGGTTGCTGTAGGTATGCGATTCCACCAGGTTGAAGTAGATGGTACAGGCACCGAGGCAGGGAGAGCAGGCCCTCGAGAAGCGAGTACCTGATCCCTGTAAGGCACTTGAAATAAAGCAGAGGGCCCCCGAGGAGTGGGTACCCAGGTTAGTAATTACCCCGAAGGGCAGAGAGCAGCACGGAAGCGGTAGAGTAGCTTAGACCTGCCGAAGCCAATCCTTTGCTAACTCAACGAGCTAGCAACATAGTACAGGCTATATACCCAGATGGCGTGACGTCAGTAGAGGGGAATGCCCCCGAGGTTAGCTCCAATGCTGGAATAAAGACATGGGTGGCGCATGCGTGCACCCTAGTAGGTCCTTGGGAGAAGCATGGCAGGAGGCAGCTCCATAGCCAATCCGGGGACACCAGAGAGGGCGGCTTGTAGACACGGAGGTAGCCATTTCCCAAGGGAAGTGGGAGGAGCCATAAACAAGGTGAGGCAAACGGGGCGAAGCCGTCTAGCACTGATGGTCGCAACACCTTTTTACAGACTTCAGCGATACAAGCTTTACTGAAGCTTCAGTACAGTCATCCTCGGCGTACCCCGCTACTGGATCTGCACTTCTGACCTAATATCTACTCAACTGAAGGGACTTCCTGGCGTACCACGCTCTGTGGGCCACTACCGGATCTTCTCATCTGTGGTATCACCCTCGGCATATCTATTGCTCAGAACTGTACTTATTTGCAGTCCCCGCTCTGTGGGGTTTGCTTTTCCTTCCTTCATAATAAAGTCTATCATACAGCCGTGTCCTACGACACTGAGACCATGCCCATCAATGGTGAGGCCCAAAGGGCTCCTCCCTGTGAGTGGAGACATCTCTCATCTTGACCCAGAGTTCACATCTTGTTATGACTTGGGAGGTGGACCCTTGCTCCGACGTCAATGTTCTATCATCGGAAGACGAGGCCAACTGAGAAGATCTCGAGAGGCGGACGAGAGCAATCTGGAAGCAGGCGCCTCCTGCAGGTCATGTGGTCCAGATAGCTGATGCCTCCAGCAGGTCGTACGATTCAAAGGCTGAGCTGGCCAGGCTGAGCTGGCCAGAAGAACAAGAACCCAATGATACTTCGCAGCCAGTCCAGGAATCAAGAACCAAAGGATACTCCTCAGCCAGTCCAGGGATCAGGAACCACCAGATACTCCATAGCCAGTCCAGGGATCAAGAACCAGAGAAACTCCGCAGCCAGTCCAGGGATCAGGAACCAAAGGATACTCTGCAGCCAGTCCAGGGATCAGGAACCAAACAAAGTCAGAAGCCAGTCCAGGATCAGGTACTAGGGAAGAACAGCAGCCAGTCCAGGAGTCAAGCACGGGAGATCAATCACAGGAACGGAGTACAGGCACAAGACCACAGGAGCCAAGGAGCCAAGGCAAGGTCTGAAGGCACAGACCTTGCCTTAAATAGTTCCCTGACAATGGAGCCTACAGGAAGGAACCCAACCTATTTCCTGTAGAGGCTCCTTTAAATCCAGGCTACTGCCGCGCCCGCAGCCCTAGGGAACTCCAGGGGGCGGGGCTAGCCACACGGAGAGGACGCCGCGACCATGTTGGAGGCAGCAGCTGCTGCCGCAGGAAAAGCCCACCAACGCTGGCCTCAACGTCGGCGGTTCAGCCCATCGCGCCGGTGAGTGGCCGGCCCCGGTCGCGGTTTGCCGCGGCTGGCGGCCATAACACATCTATACAAAAACATAACAGATTGCTAACTCCATGGACCCGGCTCAGGACTCAGCCATTCAGGCCATCCCTGGCCTGGCCCAACGTCTTGCCAAACAACAAAGGATACTAGAAACTTTGGCTAATGCCTTCAATCAGCTAAACTCTTGGCTGAACTCTACATTGTCGACTGAGAAGGCCACTTCCTCTTCCCCTATGATGTCTGCATGACTCTCCATGCCCTTGCCAGCACCCACTCGTTTTACAGGTGATCCCCTGCTATGTAGGGGCTTTCTGATTCAGTGCTGTATGCACTTTTCACTACAGCCTACCTACTTTCCAGACATAATGTCCAAAACTACATATATACTGTTTCTTTTTTTTTTTTTTATCAGAATAGTATTTTTATTGGTAATAGCAGGCAAGTAACAACCAATCTCGCCCAGAACCTCCTGAGCGACATAAACATTGTGACAATAAACATAGGAACGTTTTAAACAGGAACTTTGGCAGTTGTATTACTACCTGATACACCATTAAACTTTTATAACCCATTAGATATCTCAACCCTCACCCCCACCCCCATCCCCTGTCTCGAGTCTCATCATCCACTCCACATTCATTTACACACACACTACAGACTATGAAACCCCCCCTCCCCCCCTTGAACGGCCCAATCAGCTGTGTATCCATGGGATCTTAAGTCTTCTTGCACGTCTTTGGGTAGTGCTGAAACACAGGCATCCCAACAAGCACAGTATGTCTTATCCGGTTTCCGGTGGCCCAGTAAGAAGTCCATCCGTTCTAGTTGTGCCATTTTAGCCATGCGTCGAGCCCAGGCGAGGAAGGTTGGTGCGATGTCCGGTTCGATCCAGTCTGCCAGGATGGTACGACACGCCAGCATGACGGCCACCCTTTCAAATTTAACCTTGGATCTTCTATCCAACAAAGAATTGGGGAGGGTGCTGCACAGAAGCACCCGTCCCGTGAGTCCAGTATCAACTCCCAGGCAAGTGCTAAGTACCTTCGTTATGGCTGCCCAGAAAGCTTGGAGCGATATGCAGTCAAATAATCTGTGAGGCAAGGTTCCGGGCTGCAATCCGCATTTGATACACAGCGGCGTGGGGGTCAGCCACATCTGAGGCCGGCGAACATCATCACAGTATAACCAGTGCAGAATTTTAAACTGTATTTCCCGTACGCCAATATCTAGGAGTGTTTTACGTAAATGTGCAAATACGTCAAGTAACTGAGCGCCAGTAATTTGAGAGTTGAGAGCAGCAGTCCAACGGCCCGCCAAATGCGATGCTCTATCCATGCTTTTAAGTTTCTGTCCCAAGTTTTTCCAACCGGTAATAGTGTTAGCTAGGTAGGCATTATCAAAGAAAGTGTTGGCAAATTTGAGTTCCACTACTAGATCCGCAGGAGTCCATGCACAAGAGCGAATGTAGTGTCTTGCCTGAAGAAAGGCGTAGAACTGCTTAGATGGGATACAATACGTACATTGTAAGGTTGCAAAGTCCAGCAAGTGTCCTGAAGTAGCATCAAACAAATGATATACAAACAATATACCCTTATTCGCCCAAGACTGAAATATTGCCTTACTATCTTGTCCCGGTAAGAATTCCAGATTTTGTACAAAAGGAAGAAGTAGGGACCGAACACCAGGTCGTGCAGTCAACCCTCGCCACCATCTCCAAGCTCGAATACAGGGAGACAATAGGATTACAGGGTACGGGGAGGCACTCCGTACCAGAGCTCGAGATTGAATGAGGCTCAGTGGTGAATTGGGCGCTGACATACTCGATAGCATGCCAGGCGCGCATAAGTGGTAAGTTCCCGTGAGCCATTCTCCCACAAACCTCAACTGACACGCTACATTGTACAGGTGAAAATCTGGCATATTGAGCCCTCCCTGTTCTGCCGGCAGCTCCAAGGCTGAATAATTCAATCTCGCCCGCTTCCCTTTCCACAGAAATTTTTGTATATTGGAGCGCAAGCGTCTGATGTCCACCCCTCGTAGCCAGCAAGGTATCATGTGGAGCAGATAGAGTAGTTTGGGCACTAGTACCATTTTAACCAAGGCACATCGTCCAAAATGGATAACGGGAGAGAGGTCCATATGACTAACTGCGCTTGTAGTTTATCAATACATGGAGTGATATTTAAAGCATAGAGTTTTTTTAAGTCCCGCGGGACCTGCACTCCCAAATATTTAATTCCTGACTTGGCCCAGTGAAAGGGAAAGGGACCCCCCCATGTGTTTGGTAGATGCTCATTAAGGGCTAGTGCCTCCGACTTCATGTAATTGATACTTAGGCCTGCCACTGGTGTAAACTGAGTAAACAGTTGGACAATTGTCGGCACACTCTCGCGCGGCCGCCCCACAAATAGTAAAATGTCTTCGGCAAAAAGCGCCAACTTCATGGGATGACCGCCCACGCTAAGCCCACAAAACGCCTTCTCCCCCCGCAGTCGACTGGCCATAGGCTCTATCGCCAAAACAAACAGTAAGGGAGACAGAGGGCAACCCTGCCGTACCCCGCAGCGTATGGGAAAATTCTCTGTGGGCAGCCCGTTCAGTAAAATGGTAGCACTCGGATTTTGGTACAATACGCGCAACCATCTTAGGTAAGAGCCCGTGAAGCCATATTTGTCCAAGGTCCAAAACAAATATTCCCACGATATAGAATCGAAGGCCTTCTCGGCGTCCAGACTCAATATCAGGGCCTCTTCTCGTGGCTGGTAACTAAGGGCAGTGATAAGACGACGAACATTCTTCACTCCCTGGCGACCCCTCACAAATCCAGTTTGATCGGCATGTATCAATGTGGGGAGTAAGCCCTGAAGGCGGGCAGCGAGAACAGAGGAGAGAATCTTAATATCGACATTGAGTAGGGAGATGGGTCGATAAGAACCCATCTCCAAAAGATCCTTCCCCGGTTTAGGAAGAACCACAATGACCGATCTATTGGAAATATCAGGGAGGGGGGCCCTCGAGTATACTATTATAGTAAGCTTGTAATGGGGTCAGTATAGGGAATTTTAGAATTTTGTAATACTCGGACCCAAACCCATCCTGACCTGCTGCTTTGCCCAGCTTAAGGCCCTGGATTACAGAATAAATTTCTTGAGTAGTAATAGGGCGGTTCAAGGTGGCAAGGTCATCCTGCTGCAATGTAGGCCAGGACTGCCCCCTAAAAAAAGCCTCCGCACCTTCCGTACTCATGGGTTTCTCACCATACAACAATGTATAGTACTCTAAAAAACGGGCCGCAATCGCCTCCTGACTCGTCCTATGTACCCCCAGTCCATCCTGGATCCCAGAAATGGCCGTTCTGATCCCCCTCGGCCGGATTAAGTGAGACATTAGTTTGCTAGTTCTGTTACCATACTTATATAGTTGGTACCGGTAATACCGAAGGGACTTAGATGCACGCAAATGCAAAAGAGTATTAAGGGCCTTACGGGCCATGTCCAGGGAGGCCTTATCCTCAGGGGTCAGAGTTCCCATATGTAGAAGCTGGGCCGTTTTTAAGTGGTCGGTAAGCCGGAGGATTTCAGTGTTCCTTTGCCTGTTCTGTTTGGCCACATAAGCAATTATAACCCCCCGCATCACCGCTTTCCCAGCTGCCCACACCGTCTCTGGGCCAACCTCCGGTGTTTGGTTATGAGACATAATCCGCCCAACATTCCTGCAAATATTTTTTTTAAATTGTCATCAAGATAAAGGTCTGGGCGCATGCGCCAGGAGAACGGTAAATGAGGACTACGCCCCCAACTCAGGGTAAGGGAAATCGGGGCATGGTCAGTCAGTACAATCAGTTCAATTGTAGCCTCCACCAACTGGGGGAAACAACGCTCTGAGAGCAACAGGTCATCAAGTCTAGAATATGTATTATGCGGAAGGGAATAAAAAGTAAAATCCCTATCTTGAGGATGAAGCACCCGCCACGCATCCAGAAGCTGTAACTCTCGGCATAATAGGTTAATGCCCCTAACTGCAGCTTGGGAGGCTTTACATCTACGCTCTTATTTGCCACCACATTAAAATCCCCACCCACTAGCAGACTATGATCCGGAAAATCCGTGAGCAGACGTATTAGACTCGCAAAATACCCCGGTGCATACACATTGGGAGCGTATACGTTGCAAAATACTACTTTCTGTCGGTAAAGCGTCCCTGCCCCGTAGGGCTCCAATAGACATTCCCTAGTAATACCCTGCAGCCTCCCAGCCTTAGCCACGGGGAATAAAAACAGAAGAGATATGCAAAACATAGCCACACCATGTAGTAAACACACAACCCTATGTGCCGTTCAATCCCCTCCCAGTAAGCCCCTCCCCCCTTAACACACTCACACCCATTCATACTATCACTGCCACACTCAAGCTGCGTACTGTCTTCCACTAACTCCCAGGCGTAGGGGTCCCCCACCGCTCCTTCTCCATCGGGGGTCCCATACCCCCAGCCCCGCTCTCCCCCCTCTATCCCAACCAACAGCCAGTATACCATACCAGCCCATCAACCACGTCTGAGTCAATACCCTGTTGGTGATAAAGTCCCAGCAAGTCCCTGGTGTGGAAGCCAAATTGATCCATGTGCTGGGGAAAGAAACCAAAAGTAACTCGAAGAACTAAACTTCTAGCATTGTAAGGCTGGTTAGCAGACGTATAAGAATTTGCCTGTTTCAGTATAAGTGGTAGTTTTTTTTTTCACAGAATCAGTTACTATGAGCCTCTACCAACAGAGTTAGTGCAAATCCTCAGCAGCTCCATCTATTATGCCGGCGCTTTTCATTCTGCAACTACTGGTGGCAGGGAGGCAATAAATCTATCCACCTCTTCTTTGGTGGTAATAAACCGGGTTTGGTTGTTGTAGTGCACTCTCAGCTTCGCCGGATATAATAAGGCAAACCGTATGCCCCGCTGGTGGAGCTCCGTGCAGGCGGGGGCCAGAATCTTCCTTTGCGCCGCCGTGCCCGCGGAGAAATCATTAAAGAGCAGCAGCCGACTTCCTGAATGTTCCAGGTTCTCCCGCTGCCTATAGGCCCTTAGGAGCTGGGTTTTATGACTCCAATTGAGTATCCGGGCCATAACGGGCCGCGGCCGGCCCTGCCCTTCGTGCAGCGGGCCCACGCGGTGCACCCTCTCACATTGTAGGCCTCCCCCTAGTAGCTCTAAGCCCACCTGTTTGGGGAGCCAGTTCTCCACCAGGGATTGGAGCTCATCTTCCTTTACAGCCTCGGGTAAACCAATGATTTTTAAATTGTTCCTTCTGCCCCGGTCTTCTTTTTCCTCCATCTTTACAAGCAGTTCCTTTTGTCTGCCTTGCAGCTCCTCCACGTGGCACTCCGAGCCGGCCAATCTATCTCCCAGATCAGACAGAGTAAATTCCGCCGCGTCGAGGCGTTTAGAGTGCCCTTCGACTGCCGTTTTAATATCTTCAATGGAAGTCTGTAATTTGATTAACCGGCTATCGAGCACCTCCTTGACGCTTTGCGAAATTCTTTTTAAGGTGTCCTCTGAGATTGCAGCCATGAGGGGCTCAGCTGGGCTCGCCACGTCCGCCATCTTAGCTCCCCGCGGTCTGTGCGGTCGGTGCTCCGTTCGGCCCCTGGTGCCAGTCCGGCGCATCCCCCGCCTGTCGGGGCCTTACGGTATGGGCGATGGCACTTCCCGTGGCTGTCGGGGGGGTCGAGGGGCAAGAACGAGCGGCAAAAGTATAATTAATTGCGATTAATGGAGAGCGGGGCCGCGGAGCTCAATCCCCCTGCTTCCGTCTCTGGCTACGTCATCACCGGAAGTCCTATACTGTTTCTTTTAGATGGAAAAGCCCTGGCCTGGGCTTCATTCCTCTGGGAGCATAATGATCCAATTCTCAGTGATTTGACAGGCTTCCTTGCGCTCTTTTGTTCTGTATTCGACGACCCCGCTCGCAAGACTGTCGCTGGATCTGCACTCCTTCATCTTCATCAAGGTACCAACCTTTGACTGATTATGTTATTGAGTTTAAAATCTTACCCTTGGAGCTACATTGGGACCTGGGTTGCCTGCGGGCTATCTTTCTGGAAGGTGTTAACTCTCACATCAAAGATGAATTAGCAGCACGGGAACTCCTTGATACTCTGGACTCTCTCATTGATCTAGTGGGACAAATTGATCGTCGTCTGCGTGAACGTTCACAAGATGTAAAGGGTACTAAAAAGATGCCACCAGGGGTTCCACGCTCTCGTCCAACGCCTGTTACTCAGACTACTCCTGCACCCAGTATTGAGGAGGAAGGACCCCTGCAACTAGGCCGCAGCTACCTATCAGCTAAGGAGAGGTGTCACTGAAAGAGAATGAGCCTCTGCATGTACTGCGGACAACCTTGCCACTCTGTTCCCTCCTGTCCTGTCTGTCCAGGAAACTCGCAGACCTAGGATCCGCCGGAGGACTCCTCCTAGGTCTAACTTCTCCATCTCCTCCACTAACACTTCCAGTCTCCATTAACTCGGATACCCTTGAATTCCACACATTGGCCCTAGTGGACTCCGGTGCCAGTGAGAACTTCATACTCAGACAACTCGTAGAGCACCTACGAATCCCCACTGTTTGGAAATCTACACCACTGCTATTGTCATCTATACATGGTGAGTCATTACCTGGTGAGGACGCTTATTCTACTCAACCTATTTGTCTCCACACAGGGTCTCTAGTAGTCTCTACATTTGGAGATCATCTCGCTTCTAGTCCTGGATAAGGCGATACATCCGGTAGTACTCGGGCTGCCATGGTTACAAATGCATTCACCCCAATTCGATTGGAGTAACCTAGAACTATCCCAATGGGGAAAAGCTTGCCATGGAAAATGCTTAGAGGCAGTAACTCCTATGCCTTGCCTGACCACTACCACCTCCCTTCCGGTCCTACCTCAACAGTACTCTTCTTTTCAAGATGTATTCTCTAAGAAGGCAGAAGACACTCTACCACCTCACCGATCCTTTGACTGCGTCATAAACTTGATGCCCAATTCTGAGCCTCCCAGAGGAAGGGTGTACCCACTTTCTCTGTCAGAGACAAAGGCAATGTCTGCCTATATCCAAGAGAACTTGGCAAAGGGATTCATTCGGCCTTCTAAGTCTCCTGCCGGAGCCGGATTCTTTTTCATGGGTAAGAAGGATGGATCCCTTTGCCCATGTGTAGACTACCGTGGCTTAAATGAGATCACCATGAAGGACCACTATCCATTGCCATTGATCTCTGAACTTTTTGATAAGCTCCAAGGAGCCAAAATATTCACAAAGCTGGACCTCAGAGGGGCATATAATTTGGTCTGAATATGCCAGGGCGATGAATGGAAGACAGCATTTAATACCCTCGATGGCCATTTTGAATATTTAGTCATGCCCATTGGCCTTTGAAATGCCCTGGCCATATTTCAAAACATGATGAATGAAATCTTCAGAACATTAAAGACATGGCTGTTCTGTGAAGCCTTCACCCAATTCGAATGACCATACAAGTTCATATTCAGGCAGCGTTGTTAGTTGATCCAACTCACTAGCATGAATCTTCATCAGCTGTAATACTCCAACCAAGTTATCAAAATGTTTCTTCCACAGTTATTGATTCCAAGTTTCGTTCACTGTTCAATGTAATGCAGACTTGTGCAAAATTTATTGTTTGAATGTAAACCGAGGTGATTTGTAACTTGTTACATGAATATCGGTATATAAAAATGCCAAATAAATAAATAAAATAAATAAACATGCTGTACAGCTGTGTAGTAGTATACCTAAACGACATACTGTTTTTTTCTCAAAATCTCCAGAGCCATCAATTGGATGTCGCTATGTTCTATAGAGACTAAGAGATAACCAACTGTATGACAAATTAGAGAAATGTTCATTTCACCAGGAATCCGTTCCCTTTTTAGGCTATGTGGTTTCCAGCCAGGGTTTCCAGATGGACCCGCAAAAAATCAAGAGTATTCGGGACTGGCCACAACTTACTGGTCTTAAAGCTCTGCAAAGATTCCTCGGATTTACTAACTATTACAGATCATTCATTCATCACTAGTCTACCTTGACCGCGCCTCTTACAGCCATGATGCAAAAGGGAGCCAATCCCTCTCAGTGGTCTCCAGAAGCTGTCACCGCCTTCCAGAAACTCAAAAAAGCATTTCTTCAAGAGCCATCTCTACGCTACCCAGATACCCGACAACCTTTCATTGTCGAGGTGGATGCTTCGGACATCGGAGTTGGTGCTGTCCTTTGTCAACATAGTGACACCCACACTCTACATCCCTGTTCCTTTTTCTCTCGGCACTTCTCCCCTGCTGAGCGAAACTATGGGATAGGATACAAGGAGCTACTAGCAATCAAATTGGCGTTTGAGGAATGGTGCCCATGGCTCGAGGGAGCACAACATCAGATAATGGTTTACACCGACCTCAAAAACCTCGAATATTCGTGTCATGCGCAACACTTGAACCACCAAGCCCACTGGTCCTTATTTTTTAACCAATTTGATTTTCTATTGAAGTATCGCCCAGCGGACAAGAACACCCGTGCGGATGCTCTCTCCCATTCCTTTTCACTGGAGGATGTCCCTGATACTCTGCGCCATATCATTGACCCTACTAGGGTACTTCTATCAGCGACCCACACAGTTCCAGCCAGTAAGACTGTGGTCCCCCGGACACTCAGGAAGAAAATCCTCAGATGGGCCCATGACTCGCTGCTTGCAGGTCATCCTGGACAATCCAGAACGATGACCACTCTACAAAGATATTACTGATGGCTGTGCATGAAAGAAGATGCACATGCCTACCTGCGCAAGACAAAAACCACCGGCCAGTCATCCCTGGGGTCTTCTCCAGCCTTTGACTGCTCCTAGCGAAACATGGACACACATAGCCATGGACTTTATTGTCAATTTACCCATGTCCAAGGGCAACAACACCATCTGGGTCACTGTAGACCATTTTTCTAAAATGGCTCATTTTGTAGCATTACCCGGGTTACCATCAGCTTCAGAATTAGCAAAGTTATTCATCCATCACGTCTTCTGTCTGCATGGCATGCCAAAGCACATCCTTTCTGACCGAGGGGTTCAATTTACAGCGAAATTCTGGAGATTCCTCTGCAAAACGTTTGACATATCTCTGGATCTTACTTCAGCTTACCATCCGCAAGCCAAAGGACAGTCAGAGAGGACGAATCGTACGCTAAAACAGTTTCTCCGGGCCTAGGTCAATTCTTGACAAAGCGACTGGTCTGAGTTGCTCCCCTGGGCCGAATTCGCACTGAATTCCTATCAGTCAGCTTCAACAGGATTGTCCCCTTTTCAACACATCTATGGATGTCAATCTCTACCTCCTCTACCAATGCCTCTTTCAGTATCATCTCCTGCTGTTTAGGCCTTGGCGCAAGAACACACTGTTGCATCCGTCGGACTCAGACGGCTTCGTCCCACATGCTTCACCTCAATATTCGCTTTCTCCACCAGCCTGGGTAAAATGGCGACCGCCGTGTCTGCTTGCTGCACTCCCTGGCGTCCCTGGAACGGCTATGGCAAGGCATTCCGCCATGATTCACCTGAAGGCCTCCTAGGGTGTGTGCGTGTGCTACCCACATCTGTATTCCAACGTTGGCGCGAACCTTGGGGGCGTCTCCCTCGAGTGACATCACAATATCTGGGTATTTAGTTTGCCCATTTTCTGACTGACTTTGAGTTAGCAAGGATTGGATTCATCTAGTCTAAGCTGCTCTGCCACTTCTTGCTGCTGCTGGAAGCTCTCTCCACTCTCCTGGGTTTTACTAACATGGGTACCCGCTCCTCAGGGGCCCTATGCTTCTTTCCAGTTGCCTATCCAGTATCCAGGTACTCGCTCCTCGAGGGCCTGAGTTGTCTACCTTGGTGCCTGCTACCATTAGTTCTACCTGCTGGGAGCTCCACCATTACAGCTACAAGAGTGTAAGTAATCTAACATCTACCAGTCTGTCTCACCTACAGCTCCCCATTGAAGATCTGCATCGGAGATCCCTATACCACCATTGTGGGATGGGTCTCCTCAGCCGAGGACCCAAGACTGCTGCTGCAAGAATCTACTCACTACTGCCACCTCTGGCGAATTCTACAAGCTGTACAATAAAAACTATCTGTGTTTGTGCATCTGAGTCTAGCCTGGTACTGCAGTTCCCCGTGGGGCTCCTCCCCATAGAAGTGGCCAACACTGCAGCACCTAAGAATCCACCAAACACCTCACAACCATAATACACACTAAAGAATTTCTCCAGGAAGCTCGGCAAAAGGCCAAGAAAGTCTATGACACCCATCACAGAGCAGCTCCGCAGTTACAACCCAAAGACAAGGTATGGCTCAGTTCCCGCTTTATCTGCCTAAAACTGCCTTCTGCTGGATTGGCGCCAAGGTATATTGGGCCTTTTGCTGTACTCCTCCTCTTGGGTCCAGTCAAGTACAGCTTGCAGTTACCATCCTTTCTTTGAATCCACAACGCCTTCCACGTCTCCCTTCTAAAACCGCTCATCTTGTCGGAATTCTCAAGGAAGACACCTCAACCTCAACCTCTCACCGCAGAAGAGGACATCACTTATCAGGTGAAAGATATACTTGATGTAAGGAAACATGGAAGACACTGGGAGTACCTGATATCCTGGGAAGGATATGGACCTGAGAAGAATAGTTGGGAGCCTGCAAGCAACACACTCTACAAAGAGTTGATCAGACAATTTCACTTGTCACATCCTAGGAAACCAAAACCCCCGGGGAGGGGCCCTAAGAAGGGGGGTACTGTTACGCCCATCGGTCACAGACGGCTGCGACCTCTCATGCTCATCTCCTTTTTCACTGCACCGTCAATCCTAGGAAGAATAGCGGCCTCTGCTAACCAACGCCGACCTCCCCGGCATCTCTGGGATGGCATGGGTGCTGCCGACCGCAATCTTGTCTCGGGAATCACCTAAGACACACACATGCACACAAGGGCCTCCTTTGTACACGTCATGGCGGGAACCTCGGGGGCGTCCCCTCCCGATGATATCAACTCGCTGCTGTTCTTAAGCTGACCGGCCCTCTGCTTCTACGAGTTAGCAAGGAGTTTCCTCGTTGCTGAATCTGCTCCATTCTTGGCTTCCTGTTCCAGACTTGCTCTTGGTGTGTGGACGCTCTGCGTACCCGCTCCTCAAGGGCCCTTCCGCAATCCTGGCTATCCTAGGAGGGCCTTCCTGCCTTGGACTACAACCTGACCCGCTTCTCGGGTCACTCTCCTGGAACTACCACTGTGAGTACCTTTCTTCAGACTTCAGCGATACCAGCTTTAGTGAAGCTTCTTTGTGGTGTACCCGTGCCTCGGACCACTACCATTCCTCTTCAGTAGAAGTTGTTCCAGTATACCCTGTGCTGCAGGGTATTGCCATACCAACTACAAGATCCACGTCTGGGTTCCTAAACCTCAGACTGGTTCATCATCATCTTCAGTACATTCATCCTCGGTGTATCCCACTCTGCAGGTCACTACCGGATCTTCTCATCTGTGATATACCCTGGGCATACCTATTGCTCAGAACTGTACTTATTATTTATTTATTTATCGAGTTTTATATACCATCATTCGGATTAATCATCATAAATCCATCATAACGGTTTACAACAAATATGAAGCTTACAATGTTAATGTTATGTGCAGTCCCCGCTCTGTGGGGTTTGCTTTTCCTTCCTTCATAATAAATTCTATCATACAGCTGTGTCCTATGTCACTGAGACCACACCCATCGACGGTGAGGCCCACAGGACTCCTCCCTCTGGGTGGAGGCATCTCTCATCTTTACCCAGGGTTCACATCTAAACAAAAAGATAATACACACTGGTGTAGCAGGAAGTGATCCTGTAGCAAGGACCTGCTCTACAGGTGATGTATTATTCTCTCGCTCTGAAGACAAGTCTCCCAGGGCTACTGCCCAGGAGAGAAGGGTTAGGCCGGCCATCATAGTTGGTGATTCAATTATTAGAAATGTAGATAGCAGGGTGGCTAGTGGATGTAAGGACCACCTGGTAACTTGCCTGCCTGGTGCAAAGGTGGCAGACCTCACGCGTGAACTAGATAGAATTATAGACAGTGCTGGGGAGGAGCCAGCTGTCATGGTACATGTGGGCACCAACGACATAGGAAAATGTGGGAGAGAGGTTCTGGAAGCCAAATTTAGGATTTTAGTTAGAAAGCTGAAATCCAGAACGTCCAGGGTGGCATTCTCTGAAATGCTTCCTGTTCCACGTGCATGTCCCTAGAGGCAGGCAGAGCTCCAGAGTTTCAATGCGTAGATGAGACGATGGTCCTTATTTTTTAACCAATTTGATTTTCTATTGAAGTATCGCCCAGCGGACAAGAACACCCGTGCGGATGCTCTCTCCCATTCCTTTTCACTGGAGGATGTCCCTGATACTCTGTGCCATATCATTGACCCTACTAGGGTACTTCTATCAGCGACCCACACAGTTCCAGCCAGTAAGACTGTAAGGAACTGGGGAAACCTTGGGGTTTTGTAAGGAACTGGGGAAACCTTGGGGAAGGGGGAGATTTTTCCGAAAGGATGGGCTTCACCTTAACAGAGTGGAACCAAGTTGCTGGCACTAACTTTCAAAAAGGAGATAGAGCAACTTTTAAACTAGTTCAAGGGGGAAAGCCAACAGTCACTCAGCAGTGCATGGTTCGGAGAAATGCATCCTTGAAGGATACTAATGAAACAGGAGAGTTAGTGCATCCCAACAGCGAGATTCCACTAAAAGCAAACGTAGTCCATGGGGATAAAGATCATACAAGAGACTAAATGCTCAGTAGTATCTATATGGGTAGAAATCCCATATATGTTGGGTAAGAGTATAGTGATAGTATACTACCATCCACCTGAACAAAATGGTCAGACAGATGATGAAATGCTAAGAGAAATCAGGGAAGCTAACCAATTTGTCAATGCAATAATAATGGGAGATTTCAATTACCCCAGTATTGACAGGGTAAATGTAACATCAGTACTTGCTAGAGACATAAAGTTCCTGGATTTAATAAATGACTGCTTTATGGAGCAATTGGTTCAGGAACCTACAAGAGAGGGAGCTATTTTAGATTTAATTATTAGTGGAACGCAGGATTTGGTGAGAGAGGTAACGGTGGTGGGGCCACTTGGCAATAGTGATCATAACAAGATCAAATTTAAACTAATAACTGGAAGGGGGACAATAAGTAAATCTACAGCTCTAACACTAAACTTTCAAAAGGGAAACTTTGATAAAATGAGGAAAATAGAAAAAAACCAAAGGTGCAGCTGCAAAGGTTAAAAGTATTCAACATGCATGGACATTGTTTAAAAATACAATCCTAGAGGTGCAGTCCAGATGTAATCCACGCATTAAGAAAGGTGGAATGTTAAGGTGAAATGTTGAGGTGAAAGAGGCTATTTTAGCCAAAAAATCATCCTTCAAAAATTGGAAGAAGGATCCATCTGAAGAAAATAGGATAAAACATAAGCATTGTCAAGTTAAGTGTAAAACATTGATAAGACAGTTGAAGAGAGAATTTGAAATGAAGTTGGCCATAGAGGCATGAGAGGGGATGAGAGGAAGGGAAAGTGGTTGGAATGAGAGGGAGGGGATGGCAGAAGATCAGTTGGGGACTATAAGAATGGCTTGAAGGTGAGAGAGGATCAGCTCAGGGAGATGCAAAAAGGGGTGGATGAACTGGGGAGGTGAGAGAAGTGGAGTGTGAGAGAAGGGTCAGCTCGGGGAGGAAGTTAAGAAAAGTCTTCTGGAGGGGAAGAAGGTTGAGAGAGGGAATCAGCTGGAGTGTGGAGAGTGTGAGAGTGGAATGAATGTTGGAGGGACACCGCATCTCAGATAATGTTTTTGGTTATCTTCAGGTCATGTGAATTCAAGTGCTAAAATGGGGTCAAGTGCTAAAGTCTGGGAAGCTCTGATCTAAAGTATTTATCATTGTGAAGACAGAGATTCAAATTGACTCAGAATTTAGCTATTGTGGACTACTACCTTTAGTAGCATCTAAAATTGATCTCTTTTATTTCCTATCATAGCGAGTTGGGCGCGCCTGAAAAAAAAACATATGGGTAAAGCATATGCTTGTAGTGTAACATAAAGGAGGTGTTTTCTTTGCAATATTCACCAGGAATAGCTTTTGACAGTTTTTCCCTGCAAGGATCTGGCTCAGATTTGACAACTATTCTGCAATTGCAGCAATATGCTCGCCTACCACATTTCAAGGAAATCCACTCTCAAGGAATTAACTCTTCCGAATCTGAAGAAGTGTTAGAGGAAAATATTTGTACTATTTTCCTTTTTGAGCAGGTAGTAGGTTTACGAGATGATTTAGAAGTCGAAGGACTTATCTCCCATGTAGCACTCCTCTTTGGTAATTTAGTACGGTGGGAGTGACTTGAATACTTGTGATAGTCATCAGATGATGTATCAGTATCCGTGGATTCAGTGTCTGGAGCAGAGCTGTGTGAAGGGTATCGTTTCCCCTTCAAGCTCGTTGTTAATTTTCTGCTTGAATCATTATGGTTTTCACGCGCAGATTTTAATCTATGCGCTAAGTTAGAGTTATGCGCGTATATATGTTTACGCGCAGATGTAGAGTTATGCGCGGGTATGCGCGTATGTGCGACTGTCGACTTATGCGCACTTGTATATCTGTGCGCGGAAGTAGATTTATGCGCGGTTGTAGTTTTATGCGCATATGTTTTTGATGCGGCGCGCACATGGGTTCTTGGCGCCGATATGTATGGCGCCGTGCGCATAAGTTCCTTAGTAGTCGGCGCCGTGCGCGCAGGTTTCTCCGGCGCCATACGCACAGGTTTCTCCGGCGCCATGCGCGTAACTGTTCCACGCGGTGGTTTCTTCTGCGCCATGCGCGCCGGAAGCTGTAGTTTGCGCGCAGACTCCATTCTCGGCGCCGGTATGTTAGTGTGCGCAGACGGCGCCATAGGCACAGAAGTCTTCGGCGCCAAGGGTTCCTCCTCCGATGAGGTATGTTGCGGCTCTATAGGCACTGGGGATTTTTGAGAACCCACTGGCCTTTGATTTTTTGCTTTTCCCTTACCTCCTAGAGTGGAGGACTTAGGATTAGATGGCAAAGTTTTCTTTCTCGATGGAGCCGATGAAGTTAGCGGGCCAGGCGACGAATGAGCCTCCGACGGATCTCGTGAGGCAAAAAGTTCCTGAAGCCTATAGGCCCTTTGTTTTAATGCTCTAGGTGACATCTTAGAGCAAAACTCACAATTCTCTGTACTGTGATGTGGTCCGAGACATTGATAACATCGGTTGTGTCCGTCCGTGACCAGCATTCTTTTCCCACAGTGACAGGGTTTGAACCCCGGTTTTGACATTTTAATTCTGTTTTTTAAAACTGAGGAGAAAATCAGCTCCGCGTGCGATCCCGCTCGCGGAAAAAACAGACTGAGGAGATTCCGTTACTTTCCTGTGTGGGAACACACGCGCAGCCGCAGAGAGCAAAGCTCTGTTCTCTGCTTTGACAAGCTCCGCCTCCCGGGCCTGATTGACAGATCCCATAACAGCATGGCTAATTCAGCCCTGCTATCGACGAGAAACCTGTATTTATCTGCCTCTCACCTTCTTCAGACAGATACATCACCACTTTACACCATTCTGATTCAAACCATCTATGAGAAAATCTCCTTAGACATGTACTGACATATGCTAATCTACCACAAACAGTGTACCTAGTTACTACACCCTCTGGCCTTAATTCTGTACAAATTGTATATTGTAAACCAAGATCCAACTCAATTGTGACTAATTTTGCCGTAATCTGCCTTGTGACCATGAATTGGTAAAAGGCAGAATATCAAACCTCTATAAATAAATAGTGGGACTAGAAAATAAACTGCAGTAAAGGGCAATAAAAATGATAAAAGGGATGGAACTGTTCTCTTATGATGAGAGACTACATAGGCTAGGGTGCTTTAGCTTGGAAAAGAGACGCCTGAGAAGAGGTATGATAGAAGTTTATAAAGTCATGAGTGGGGTGGAATGGGAAAATAAAGGATGATTATTTAGCATTTCAAAAATACTAAAACACAAGCATTCATACTACATGAAACTAACAACTAACAGATTTAAAACAAATAGTAGACAATTCATCTTCATTGGACAGTTGCGCAGTTGATGTTCTATTGATGAGTGAGGGGCTGAATATGATGCCTTTCCCTTGTGCTGTGCCTTTTCTCCTCTTTATATTAGCTTTTCTGGCTGTTTACACTGCTGTCTAGGTATGAGATGGGGATGGGGCAGGAGGGTCCTATAGCATCATGTGTGTGTTCATTCCTGTTGGGGTGTTGTCCCTGGGGGGAAAAGGGGGAGTGCGGGGCAGGCTCAGGGGCTGTGTATGCATCAAGATGGGGTCTGGTTAGGAGGGAGGGTCATGGGGCATTGGTGGGGGGGGGGGGGGTTGGCTGGACTTGGGATGGGTGTTGGAGGTATTTGTTTCACTGTTTCTAGGTATGGGGAATCATTTGTATGAGTGGATGGCAAAATTTGCTGGTATGGTTGTCTAGGGATTGGGGTAGTGCGATATGGATCTGGGGACACTCTAGGCTGGGGTACTCTTTGTTTAATAATAAGAAAGCTGTATGATTTTATTATGGGGTGGCAATGCTGTCACAAGTAGAAGAGATACTAGAATTGTCTCTGGATTGGGGTCTCCCATCAAACGACAAAAAATGTTGAAGATCTTGAAACATCACACAGATATCGTTATGTTACAAGAAATGCATTTAAATGATGTTGAGCACAGTAAATTGTGCAGATGGTGGGTGGGTGATGTTTTCTGGGCCTCTTCAAATACTAATAAAGCTGGTATGCAATCTTAGTAAGTAAAGCCTTGTCTTTTCAGTGTGGGAGGACCATTACAGATCTGGGTGGTCGTTATTTGCTTATTCAGGGTTCCTTGATGGGAAAACCTATGTAATGTATATGCCCCTAATCTATATGATCATGAGTTCATTAGGTCTTTTTTTTTTTTTTTTGCGAACTCTCTGGGATTTTTCTTTAGGACCCTTGGTTCCTTGGGGGGATCTTAACATGGTATATGATCCAGTGATGGATAGATCTCGCCCTGGGCCCACGGGCAAGCTGTTGTTGCATAAGGGGGTTCCATTTATCTATAAGGAGCTGGATCTGATAGATGCATGGCATACTCTGCATCCCACAGAACCTGACTACATGTATGTCTTGCGGGCGCATGTTTCTCAGTTTCGTATCGATTATCTTTTAATATCTGCCCCTCTTTTTTCCAAAGTGACTGATGCTGTGATTGGGCCTTTAGAGGTTTCGGATTGCGCTTTAATGTGGGTTGATCTATGTTGGGATAATACTGGGAGGGCTTTTCTGTCAATGGCATTTCCCAGCATTTTTAGTAAAAGATCAAAAGTTCAAGGTTTTCTACTTCAAAATTGGCTTATCAGGAACATAATAAAACACATGTTGGTGACCCAGCTCTTTTTATGGGAAATGGGAAAAGTTATGCATCGGGGTGAGATTATTTCCTTTCTAGCTCATAGACGTAGGGCCCTAGATGCTAAATTACTGCAACTTGAAAATAGGTTCAAAAGGATAGAGCATGGTTGACTAGACGATGATCAGAGCAGTTGATGGCTGCTTATTTTTCATCCTTGTCTTCTCTAAATTCATCGATTCACCAGCAGATGATGAAATCCATGTTCTGTTATAAATAGACACCTTGGTGTCCTGATTGACCAGCAATTGAACCTGAAAAAATATATCAACTCTATCCTCAAGGAAGGTTTCTATAAGCTTAATGTCCTGAAAAAACTAAAACCTTTACTCCATACCCATGATTTCCGTACCGTCATTCAAGCCACCCTCTCATCCAAGATGGACTACTGCAACTCCCTACTCCTAGGCCTCCCCTATTCCACCATAAAACTGCTTCAAATGCTCCAGAATGCAGTCGCGAGAATTATCATAAATGCCCGTAAATATGACCATATTACCCCTATCCTCAAAGACCTGCATTGGCTCCCGATCCCTTCACGTATCCTCTATAAAACCCTTACTATTATTCACAAATCCATCTACAGACACAACTCCAACTGGCTTGAGAGCACACTCTCAGACCACCCCACCAGAGCAACCAATTTAGGAACTCTCCATATCCCACCCCTCAAGAAGGCACACCTCACCTCCACGAGGGACCGAGCCATCTCCATTGCCGGTCCCACCTGCTGGAACTCACTACCCACAAACCTCCGACTTGAGCCTTGCACCATCAAATTCAAAAATAAATTAAAGACCTGGCTTTTCAAACAGGCTTACCCAGATTAGATCCCCTGCATCTTAACCCCTTGCTGCATCAATACGTTACTTGAACTTATCTGTTAAGTTATTAGGGATGTGAATCGTTTTTCAACGATTAAAATTATCGTCCGATAATGTTTATATCGTCTTAAATCGTTATAGAACACGATACAATAGAAATTCTAACGATTTATCGTTAAAAATCGTTAAATCGTGTTAGTGCGCACTAACTCGAGTTAGTGCGCACTAACTCCCCGTTAGTGCGCACTAACTCGATTTAGTGCGCACTAACTGAAAATGATACAAATAAACACTTTCCAGGTCACTGAAGGTCAGTTAGGAATGAATATGTGTTCCTATTGGCTGTCTGCCCTCTTATCTATTGATGTTACCAAGGTTACCACTGAGGTGATGGTTGGGGGGATGGGAAATGGAACTGGAAACTAACGAACACCAACAGAAAATGAAACAAAGTGTTCACACTTCCCAGGTCAGTAAAGGTCACTTAGGAATGAATATGTATGTATGTATTCCTATTGGCTGGCTGTGCTCTTATCTATTGATGTTACCAATATGGTTGGGGGGATGTGAAATGGAAGCTTGACAAAAAAAGTAATGTAATGATCAGCACTCACGTGACTAGAACTTGTTTGTTTATTATTTTTGTTAGCAGGCACCTGAAATGCTAGTGCATGTTGAATTTGCCAATCACTGTGCATTTTAGAAAGGTGGTCCTGGCTGGAACTGTACACAGTTCAAATATATGTAATTGATTGTTGGTAAGTGTATTTTTTAAGTAGCCACACTGGCACCAGTATGTTTACTTTTCCTCCTACTTAACTCACTAGCTCAGCTTTGTAAGAAGGGCTTCTCTGCTTGTGTGTTGTTTTTGTTTGGTGTGAGGAGAGCAGAAACATCAGATCTTTATTCAATCTACTACAGTCATCTCTTACAGTGCCCTATCCCTATTAATACCAGGAGTGTTGTGATCTTCCTGCACACAGTGCCCTAACCCTGATACCAGTCTGAGACAGCTCCCTCCCTGCATTACTAGTGAGAGGCTGGCTTCACAGACAGGGGGGAGCTGCCTGACCCTCACTCCTGACTTCCCCCATGTCCCAGCTAGTGAATGGTGTGTGGGTGAGGGGGGGGGAGGATGGTGAAGTCTGAGACAGCTCCCTCCCTGCATTACTAGTGAGAGGCTGGCTTCACAGACAGGGGGGAGCTGCCTGACCCTCACTCCTGACTTCCCCCATGTCCCAGCTAGTGAATGGTGTGTGGGTGAGGGGGGGGGGAGGATGGTGAAGTCTGAGACAGCTCCCTCCCTGCATTACTAGTGAGAGGCTGGCTTCACAGACAGGGGGGAGCTGCCTGACCCTCACTCCTGACTTCCCCCATGTCCCAGCTAGTGAATGGTGTGTGGGTGAGGGGGGGGGGAGGATGGTGAAGTCTGAGACAGCTCCCTCGCTGCATTACTAGTGAGGGGCTGGCTTCACAGACAGGGGGGAGCTGCCTGACCCTCACTCCTGACTTCCCCCATGTCCCAGCTAGTGAATGGTGTGTGGGTGAGGGGGGGGGGGTGGATGGTGAAGTCTGAGACAGCTCCCTCCCTGCATTACTAGTGAGAGGCTGGCTTCACAGACAGGGGGGAGCTGCCTGACCCTCACTCCTGACTTCCCCCATGTCCCAGCTAGTGAATGGTGTGTGGGTGAGGGGAGGGGGGGAGGATGGTGAAGTCTGAGACAGCTCCCTCCCTGCATTACTAGTGAGAGGCTGGCTTCACAGACAGGGGGGAGCTGCCTGACCCTCACTCCTGACTTCCCCCATGTCCCAGCTAGTGAATGGTGTGTGGGTGAGGGGGGGGGGGAGGATGGTGAAATCTGAGACAGCTCCCTCCCTGCATTACTAGTGAGAGGCTGGCTTCGCAGACAGGGGGGAGCTGCCTGACCCTCACTCCTGACTTCCCCCATGTCCCAGCTAGTGAATGGTGTGTGGGTGAGGGGGGGGGGGGAGGATGGTGAAGTCTGAGACAGCTCCCTCCCTGCATTACTAGTGAGAGGCTGGCTTCACAGACAGGGGGGAGCTGCCTGACCCTCACTCCTGACTTCCCCCATGTCCCAGCTAGTGAATGGTGTGTGGGTGAGGGGGGGGGGGGGGAGGATGGTGAAGTCTGAGACAGCTCCCTCCCTGCATTACTAGTGAGAGGCTGGCTTCACAGACAGGGGGGAGCTGCCTGTCCCTCACTCCTGACTTCCCCCATGTCCCAGCTAGTGAATGGTGTGTGGGTGAGGGGGGGGGGGGGGTGGAGGGTGAAGTCTGAGACAGCCCCCCCCCTGCATTACTAGTGAGAGGCTGGCTTCACAGACAGGGGGGAGCTGCCTGACCCTCACTCCTGACTTCCCCCATGTCCCAGCTAGTGAATGGTGTGTGGGTAAGGGGGGGGGGGGAGGATGGTGAAGTCTGAGACAGCTCCCTCCCTGCATTACTAGTGAGAGGCTGGCTTCACAGACAGGGGGGAGCTGCCTGACCCTCACTCCTCCGGGGTATTGTGATCTTCCTGCACACAGTGCCCTATCCCTGATACCAGGGGTGTTGTGATCTTCCTGCATGCAGTGCCCTATCCCTATTAATACCAGGAGTGTTGTGATCTTCCTGCATGCAGTGCCCTATCCCTATTAATACCAGGAGTGTTGTGATCTTCCTGCATGCAGTGCCCTATCCCTGATATCGGGATGTGTGCAAGAAGATCACAACACCCCCGGTATCAGGAATAGGGCACTGCGTGCAGGAAGATCACAACACCCCCAGTATCAGGAATAGGGCACTGTGTGCAGGAAGATCACAACACCCCTGGTATTAGGGATAGGGCACTGTGTGCAGGAAGATCACAACACTCCTGGTATTAATAGGGATAGGGCACTGTGTGCAGGAAGATCACAATACCCCTGGTATCAGGGTTAGGGCACAAGTTCTAGTCACATTGACTGATCACATTACTTGTTTTGTCAAGCTACCAACTGTTTCCATTTCCCATCCCCCATATACTGTCAGTAGGAAACTTGGTAACATGAATAAATAAGAGGGCAGCCAATAGGAATACATATTCATTCCTAAACTGACCTTAACTGACCTGAAAAGTGTCAAATTGTATCATTTTCAGTTAGTGCGCACTAACTCCCAGTTAGTGCGCACTAACTCCCGTTAGTGCGCACTAACTCGAGTTAGTGCGCACTAACTCGAGTTAGTGCGCACTAATCGGAAAAAACGATTTTTAACGATTTTTTAACTAAAAAATCGTGCCTAAGACGATTTTCTTGCCCTGCCACACGATTTCTATCCTTAAGACGATATGGAAAACGATTCACATCCCTATAAGTTATATTTCATTGTTTACAAGTTATTTCTATAGCTCTGATCTCTTGTTTGCCAGTTTTCGGCTACCCTTCTCCCCTGTTCCTGTAGTCCCATCCCCTGTCCCTGTTTGATGTATTTTCTACCTCAGTTCGGATGTAAACTGGTATCATGTAACCACTAATACCGGTACAAAAAAAAAAATATATATATATATACAAATAAATAAATAAATGTCGGCTTTTTCAACATGGGAATAAGGCTGTGAAATTGTTGGCTTCTCTAATTAAGTGTAACCTAGGGGCTAAGTACGTTGCTGCAGCATGAGATAAAAAGGGTCATATAGTTAATTCTCAGGAGGGATTGCAAAATATTTTCTTGGACTATTTACAACAACTTTACACTAAACAGCCTGGGGATATAGAAGCAAGGGACTGATTTCTTCAGAGAATTGTACTCCCTCAGCTCTCTGAAGCACAACTCGCTAGATTAAATGCCCTCACTACAAAAGCAGCAGGACCCGATGGTTATGGAGGCGAATTTTAAAAAATATTGCTGGAAGGAGTATCTCCTCCCTTGCTTCTCATGTATGAACATCTCATTGAATTGCAGCATTTCTTTTACAAGACTAATAAAGCATTGATTACTCTTCTACCTAAGAAGGATAAGGACCCCCTATTACCAGCATCGTATAGACCTATTTCTCTGTTGAATTTTGACCTAAAATTGTAGGCTAAGATTTTTGCAGACCGCCTGGCCATAGTTGTACCAGATTTGGTGGTGAATCATCAGGCGGGATTTTTTCGTGGATGACACTCTGTTCTGAATGCATGGAAGGTGTTGGCCTCCATTGCTGGTTAGCTTTCAAAGGCATTTGACCATGTAGCCTGGGATTATCTTTTCTATGTTTTAGACCACTTTGGTTTTTGTGGTACCTGGCTGAATGTGATCTACCTATTATATTCTGACCCGGTAGCTGGATTTTGGTCAATGGATTACCTACTGCTGAGTTTTCTCTGCAACGCAGTATGTGCCAAGGATGCCCCCTTTCTCCTCTTTTATTTATTTTATCCTTGGAGCCACTTTTGAGATCCATTCAGTTAAACAAAAACATAACTGGCATTCAGATGGGTAATCAGATGTTTAAGATAGCGGCTTTTGTGGATGATATGATATTGCACCTCAGTAACCCAATGGATTCCTTAGCTATATTGATGGAGGAGTTCTCGGTATTTGGCTCTTTTTCTGGTCTGAAACTTTTAGATAAATCAGAGGCCATGGCATCTCATTCCCAGGTTCATGCATTGTGGGGGACTGAGTTTCCCCTTAAGGGGACCGGGCATGTTTTCCGCTATTGTGGGGGTCCAGGTGTCAAATGACCTTACCAGGCTATATGATTCCACTGTGGATCCATAAAGTCTACAGGACGTGAATGAAAAGTGGGTGGCTCGCAGGAATGATGGCTACTGCCTGGAAATAATACCCTTATTCAATAAACATGCGACTCCAACAATGCTCTAAGCTTCAACGGCAAGAGGAAATGTGGAAAAAGATTTGCATTCACAAAAAGCAGGGAGTAGCTTGCTTGTTATGACGGTTACTACCCCAAACCAAATAAGCCTGATACTTCACTTTCAATACATATCCAGCATAGCTCTCTGCTTCAATGGCAGGGGAGAAAGACCGATACTTCACGCATACCCAGCATAGCTCTCTGCTTCAACGGCAGGGGAGAAAGACCGATACTTCACGCATACCCAGCATAGCTCTCTGCTTCAACGGCAGGGGAGAAAGACCGATACTTCACGCATATCCAGCATAGCTCTCTGCTTCAATGACAGGGGGAATGAAGAAAAGTGGATCTATATACAGACAACAACTAACAAGGACTGAACTACATAGTCTGGGTAAACAAATAAGCATGGGTGTAGCTTGCTTATTGCGGCGGTTACTACCCCTAACTAATTAAGCTAGATATTCACTTAGATGCAGTTCCAACACTGCTCTCTACATTAATGATGGGGGTGGAAGGGAAATAGAACCAAAAGGTTACTAAGAGCCAAGACTAACAGAAGTATGAGAAAAAAAAATAATGCAAAGCTTACTGGGCAGACTGGATGGGCCGTTTGGTCGCCTTCTGCTGTCATTTCTATGTTTCTATATTTCTATGATCTCAGTGTGTTGCCACTATTAAGAACAATGAAAAATACGTTTTTGGCTTGAAAGATCTCCCTGATTCGGTGACAGGCAGAATTAATTTGTTTAAAATGCTTTTGTGGTTGCAGTGGTTATATATTTTACAAATGGTACCCTTAGTATTGCAAAAAAGGGATTATTAAATTGACCTGTGCTATGCTCTTCCATTTTCTTTGGTGGGGTAAACAGGCAAGGATACTGCTAGTAAAAATGCTGGCAACAAGGGGGGTAGGTATTCCAAATATTGAGGAATACAACATGGTGTGCTTATTAAGACATGTTAAGGATTGGATATTTAACACAATGCATTTTACCCCTCTTGATTTGGAACAGGAAATGGAGGCACCTTTTCGTTATATATTACACACCATATTGACTCAATTGCCATGGCCCCTTAGAAGAAAATCGTTTACTAATCTTTCTGCAGAAGGCATGGTCATATTTATGCATCAGGATGGGACATGATCCACGGGAATCTGTTTATTTGACGATTAGAGGCAATTAAAGACTTTATACTGGGCATGGGGCCTTTGTAAACTGGGCAGCAAGGGGGGTGCATTTTATGTCTCAAGTGATGGATCTACATGGCACAATGTTATCTTATCAGGAATTGAGTAACCAATTTGATCTTCATCCTCAATTTTTCTTTGTATATCTGCAATTAAGACACTATATTGTTTCATTGAAAGGCTTCAGTTTGATGGATGCCTTTGTGGAGCAGACTGAGGAGTTTTTTCAAATAGAGGTATGAAATTGGGTGGGGGCCTCACATATCCGTAAATCTCTAGTTAAATTGGGGCCTAGGTGAATTTCTGGCTAAATGTAAAAATGAGTTTCCTAACGACCTGGCTAATTTATTTTTTTCCCTCTCCTTTGCGCGCATTACTGAGCTGATGGAGGAAGCAAGTCTTAGAAGTTAAAATATCAATTGCTGTAGAGAGCATACTTACTTACCGCCTACCTAGCTACATAAAGTAGGTTTTTTAGACTGAGATATATGCTTGAAATGTCACTAAGCCAGGCAGACCTTGGGGCATTGTTTTTGATTTTGTCCAGTAATACAGAGGTTCTGGGAGAAAATTTGCAAGTAGCTATCTTCCTTAGTTGAGCAAGAAGTATATTTTGGTCCTAAGGATGTCCTTTTTGATGTGTCTGCCACTTTTCAGATTCAAGGGAAGGGAATGCACCTGTTTATTCGAATAGGCTGCTTACTGTTCCGCACCCCATCCACGCCCGTCCCGCGCACAGGCCTGCTCACCTTCATGGTTCCACAGCAGGTCCCGGGTCGGCCTCCCTAGCGGCAGCTGCTAGCACTTCCAGGCCCTGGCGTCCTGCAGCGGTGGTAGCCGGGCCTTCTACTGCTCACCAGGCCTTACGCCGGAGCTCGGCATCTTCGGCGCTGTTGTGCACGCGGACCGCCCGGCCTCTCTTAGGGCCAAGAACGGATCTTAGCTCCGCGGTGCGCCCTGATTGATTCTCTGTTATAAAGAAGTCCCTGCATATACTTCCTCACCTTGGCATGTGGCACAGTGCCTAAGGTGAAGTAACCTTGATCTGAAGGTTGGGGGTTCAAGTCCCACTCTTGGTGCTTCCTAGAATTGATTCCTCATTTGTGGGTCCTAGCCTACACACCTATGAATCCAAAAACATTTGTTTTCAGATTTGGAACTCAGAACATATCTGGATAATTTTAAAAGGAATGGGAAATCCCATCCGGCCAGTAGTGCTCCTAGAAGTTGGGAGGAGAAGCAGGGAGAAAAAAAAGATTGTCTGCAGGAAAGAATTAGTTGAAATAACAAAATCTTTATTGTATAACAATTATTAAACAAAATATTTAGTCAGTTGGCAATGATGCTAAAACCAGGTTCAGCTGTTATTGGTTTAACAAAAGAAAGTGCAATATACTTTAAATCTTAGGCAATTAAGATATTAGAACAACTTTACAACTCACTTATTAACTGTAGTTACTCTTAATTTAGCATTTTCTTCTAGGTCTCTCTTATAAAGAAGTGCATTAAAGATAGTAATTCAGATATGTAACAGTATTCTCCAGACTTACTCTTTGTCCTGTGTATAGGGATCCTGTTGGTCCCAGTAATTCTTGGATAGGAAAATACCATTTAGATATGAGAAGAGATAGAATGGTGTTTGTTGGGTTTGCAGCTCCCCCATGTGGCGATTTTAAGCTCCATGGAGTCTTTTATTTTGGATGAGAGTTTCTTTCCGCCTTCTCATGACATATTTTATTAAAATTTGAGTTCGGAGTTCCAAATCCTTTTGGACTCAACTAAGCTGTTTTGAGATTTTCTTCTAACTTATAGAAGAGGTCCCCTTCTTGCAAGTGGAAGTTGAGATCACAAGAATCCAAGGAGAGGATGACTTCCAGACATCCTGAGAGAAGGAAGAATGAGAAAGGGGAAAGGAAGAGAGGAGATGGACCATAACATGGCTCATGCATATCTACTGCACATTGGGAGAAAGAGAAAGAGGAGAAAAAAGGTATCACCCTTGATACAAAACCATAAATAGAATAGTATTACAATTGTATACCATATGCATGATCCGTAAATATGCAAATTTATTACAATCACTACTAAGAGGATCAAACAACTGACTATGTAATTTAATCTAATTTAATTTAAACAAACTGCCACCCTCCCTTTTTAAAAATAACACCATTCAATCATACCAACCATACTCTCATCACATATTCTAACTCCAAACCATACCCTTTCTAACATATCACACTACTTATTCCTTAATCAACATATGCAAAATTACTAAAACAGCTTTTTCTGTGTAACACTCAACCAATCCACAAAGACATTCAAGAAAACAATCTGTCAAAAATACAGAAAACGTCCACTGACACAAAGCTATTGTAAAACACACCTGCATCTCGGATAACTGACTGCGCTAATATATAAACAGTTCATAAATTTTCTTATATAAACATGTCCAGTTTTCAAGGACACCACTGTTCTCAGCAAGACACAAGGTCCATATACGGTGCCGCTAATCATATATCCACCAGGCTTGAAAAACTTTAGCGAGTCGCCACCCACCATGACCAGCTGTCAATACCCCAACAAACTTCAGGAGCCTTTAGAAATAATGTCGCTCTTCTGTGTGCAACATGAAGCCCTTGACAAAATCCCTTTGAGCATGTGTTAATCCAAACTTTACAAATGAAAACTTCTGCAGATCAAGACTCCGCCATAATACCATTGCTGGCTTCCCGACGCTGCAGCATTTCGGCAAATATTATGCCGTCATCAAGGGAAATGGCACCACCATTTTGAATGAATAAAAAATGTTGAACCTAAAAATTGATGGCTTCATTCCCCGGATGCAGGTATACTGTTTTGCCGAAACGCTGCAGCATCAGGAAACCAGCAATGGTACTACGGTGAGGTTTTGGGACCTAGGCCCATCTAGTGGCTGACCCTAAGGGTGCCACATGTCCAAAAACAAAGTCTCATATCTCCTACACCTCCAAGTAGTTTTCTCCACTGAGCTCACGATCTCCTCACAGTGTTGGACTGATATTGTTGTTACTCTTCTTCTCCCAAAATCTTCAATAAATATTTTTGAGCCCTATTGGGTTCCATCCCAGCTCCTTTCTTCCCTCTCTCCTTCTTCTCCTTTGGATGGTTGTACATCATCCCTCTCCAGAGATCCCAATGATCTCACATTCCTCTTTGGTAAAGGAACCTCTCCCATTGATATTAGAACAGAAAATACAGGGGGCGAAGCCAAGATGGCGGCGGAATAGCAGCACTGCTCTGGACGCTGTCCATTTTTCGCTTGTTTCTATTGAACTTTTTCCTACCTTTCGTTGTGAATGCCTCTGAAGCAAAAAGGGAGAGTAAGGGTATACCCCACAGCCCCTTCTCTCCCTCCAGGACAGGGGACTATAACTGAGCTGGCTGCTGGCTTTTCAAGACAGGGGGAGCAGTTCTCCGCTGAGACGCTCGCGGGAGGAGCCGCAAACGATTCTGGAGAGACCAGCTTAAGCCCCCCGGACTCTTGGATGCCTCCAGTGCCGATTCCCCAAAACATCTCAAGTCCGGTGAGTGCAGAAGTGGCCCTGACGGGACTAGACGATGCAGTTGTGGGTGCCACCGTGGGAAGTGGGAGAAATGTGCAAGGCCTGGAAGGGGAAAACTTGGTTGATTTGCAGGCGGCAAGCCTCATTCCTAAGGCTAAGTTTTCTTTAAATGCCTTGACTGGTGAAGTTCTGGAGTCTGAAGCTGCAAAAACCATGTTTCCTAAACCTTTGGTAGTAACCATGGACTCCTTATGGGGACTGATGGAACAGATGGGGGTAGCACTACAAACAGTTTCCCTACAGCAAAAACGTGTTTCTTTACGATTAGAAACCGTTACCCAAGACTTTAACTCAAGGAGCGTAAATCAAATACAGAGGATCCAGCAGTTGGAGAAACAAACTAAGAAGTTTCAAGATATCCAGGTGGTATTAGTGCAAGATCGAGTCATCCTGAATAGGAAAATGGAACAATTGGAAAATAAGACCAGGAACTTGAACCTTAGGTTTATTAACTTTCCTAAGGTTCTGGGCGAGCAACCAAGGATAACTCTAAAGAAATATATGACTGAGATATTAAAAATTGCACCTGAAAATATACCTGTTTTTAGCAAAGTATATTTTCTACCACACGCAAGAGTAAGAGAAGAAGAAGTGGCACCTACGATCGATATGGCAAATCTAATAGCCTTTCCAGAGACTTCTACGTCTGAGATAATAGAGAGGGCAACCCTCCTAGTGTCTTTTATATACTCACAGGACCTCAGTTTAATCATGAGAAATTATTTTCAAAATATGAGAGTGGAGTTCATGGGTAAGGTTGTACAAGTGTTCCCCGATCTGGCCAAAGTTACCCAGGATAGGAGGAGAGGGTTCCTTGCCATGAGGCAAGAAGCTTGCTCCATGGGAGCTGTATTTATGCTTAGATATCCGTGCCATTGTATACTAAAAATGGATAATGTTACCTATGTGTTTTTTGTTCCCGAGCAATTGAAGGCACTACTGGATAATAAGAAAAAAGTGTTACCAAATCCATAGTCCAGGATTCTACTACCAATGAGTCATAGAGAAAATAGGAATAGCCAAAACTCTAAGCTTATACTTGTGGATAATCTTCTTTTGTTTAATCTCCTCATAATTCTGGCATAAGCCCCCAGTTAGTCTATATTTGAGGTCAAATAAGAGAAATGTTTTTCTTCTTATCTGTGTTAAACAGTAATTACTGTATTATTGCACAAGTTTGTTTCTTTGTTTCTCTGCAAAGAGGATATTCTTTGTATAATTTGAATAAATCAATAAACAGAAAATAAAATAAAAAAAGAACAGAAAATACAAAGTAACTTGGTTCCTAAGAACATAAGAACATGCCATACTGGGTCAGACCAAGGGTCCATCAAGCCCAGCATCCTGTTTCCAACAGTGGCCAATCCAGGCCATAAGAACCTGGCAAGCACCCAAAAACTAAATCTATTCCATGTTGCTAGTAATAGCAGTGGCTATTTTCTAAGTCAACTTAATTAATAGCAGGCAATGGACTTCTCCCCCAAGAACTCATCCAATCCTTTTTTAAACACAGCTATACTAACTGCACTAACCACATCCTCTGGCAACAAATTCCAGAGTTTAATTGTGCGTTGAGTAAAAAAGAACTTTCTCCGATTAGTTTTAAATGTGCCACATGCTAACTTCATGGAGTGCCCCCTAGTCTTTCTAATATCCGAAAGAGTAAATAACCGATTCACATCTACCCGTTCTAGACCTCTCATGATTTTAAACACCTCTATCATATCCCCCCTCAGCCGTCTCTTCTCCAAGCTGAAAAGTCCTAACCTCTTTAGTCTTTCCTCATAGGGGAGCTGTTCCATTCCCCTTATCATTTTGGTCGCCCTTCTCTGTACCTTCTCCATCGCAATTATATCTTTTTTGAGATGCGGCGACCAGAATTGTACTCAGTATTCAAGGTGCGGTCTCACCATGGAGCAATACAGAGGCATTATGACATTTTCCGTTTTATTCACCATTCCCTTTCTAATAATTCCCAACATTCTGTTTGCTTTTTTGACTGCTGCAGCACACTGACCCGATGATTTTAATGTGTTATCCACTATGATGCCTAGATCTCTTTCTTGGGTTGTAGCATCTAATATGGACCCTAACATTGTGTAACTATAGCATGGGTTATTTTTCCCTATATGCATCACTTTGCACTTATCCACATTAAATTTCATCTGCCATTTTGATGCCCAATTTTCCAGTCTCACAAGGTCTTCCTGCAATTTACCACAATCTGCTTGTGATTTAACTACTCTGAACAATTTTGTATCAACTGCAAATTTGATTTTCTCACTCGTCGTATTTCTTTCCAGTTCATTTATAAATATACTAGCGGTGGCCCGCCACACGTTGCAGTGGCAGAGTCAGGTTCTTTCCCCCCCCCCCCTCCCCCTTCCCCTTGCTCATATACCTCAGTCACACATCGTCCTCCACCTTGGTCACTCACCCCCCCTTTCCTCCCCTGTCCCCACTCCAACTCTCTCCCCTCACACTCACCCCTCCCCCTTTGGTCACTAACCCCCCCTTCACTCCCCTGTCCCCACTCCAACTCTCACCCCTCACCTGTCCCCTCTGTGTCTCTCCCCTGACACTCAGCGCCCCCTTCATTCTCCCTCCCCTCACTGTCACCTCTCCCCGCCTACTCCCTACCCTTTCGTCAGTGACAGCACACCCTCTCTGAATCTCCTTCCCTGACTCTGATCCCCTCCCGCTCGCAATGCCCTCCCAGCTGATCGCCCCCCCCCCCCGTCCCTCTCCCTCTTGTGCGGTTCTGCGCGGCCCGCTCCCGAAGACGAGAGGTCAGCGAGGATCCCTCCCTGTCGTGCACATGAGCCGTACCAGATCACCGCCGCAGCTCCACCCAGGTGTCGAAGTTCGGCCGGCCGACACCACCACGCCCGATATCGCCACCGGTCCGCCGCTGCTGCTCCTCCCAGCGCCATGTGGGTCCCGCTGTGCCCGACGTGCGCTCCCGCCCGCGCATGCGCAGTACAGCAGCTTCATTTCCCAAGGTAGATAGCGTGTATTGCATGTCTGTCCAACAGATGTCACTGTTTTCCCCACACACATGTAAAAACATGTTTTTATCTGTAACCGTGTGACATCTATGTAATCTAAATAGAGAAGAACCTTGCCGAAAGTGAAAGCAAGGTTGTGTCCAAATTTGAAAGCAATTGGTGCAGTAGTTTCTGAGATTATCGATTAAGTCCAAACTATTTTACATTTTTATTTATATAGATTGAAAAGAAAGGGTCCCAATACAGATCCCTGAGGCACTCCACTGCCCACACCCTTCCACTGAGAAAATTGTCCATTTAATCCTACTTTCTATTTCCTGTCTTTTAGCCAGTTTGCAATCCACGAAAGAACATCGCCACCTATCCCATGACTTTTTACTTTTCCTAGAAGCCTCTCATGAGGAACTTTGTCAAACGCCTTCTGAAAATCCAAGTATACTACATCTACCAGTTCACCTTTATCCACATGTTTAGTAACTCCTTCAAAAAAGTGAAGCAGATTTGTGAGGCAAGACTTGCCCTGGGTAAAGCCATGCTGACTTTGTTCCATTAAACCATGTCTTTCTATATGTTCTGTGATTTTGATGTTTAGAACACTTTCCACTATTTTTCCTGGCACTGAAGTCAGGCTAACTGGTCTGTAGTTTCCTGGATCGCCCCTGGAGCCCTTTTTAAATATTGGGGTTACATTAGCTATGTATGGCAAGGGTGTCCACTTTCCCCCTTGTTATTTGTACTAGCAATTGAGCCACTAGCTGAAAAGCTACGATGGGATAAAGGATTTTGGGGAATCAGTTTGAGTGGACATCCCGTCAAACTTGTTATGTTTGCGGATGATATTTTGCTATTCGTAGTTCGGCCCCGTCAGAGTGTGCCAGTTATACTCTCTCTTTTCACACAGTTCCAGGATATAGCGGGCCTTCGTATCAATTTTTCCAAGTCAGAAGCATTGGCCCTACATTCACAGCTCCCTCTGACATGGCCTGGCTCCTTCCCCTTTCAGTGGGCACCTGGGAAACTAAAATATTTAGGGGTATGGATCCCAAGAGAGTAGGATAAGCTCTTTGAGTGTAATATATGTGAAACCCTGGCTACCTTGGGGTGACAGTTGCAGGCTTGGCAGTCTCTTCTCCTTACTTTTTCAGGGCGTTGTGCTTTAATTAAAATGATGATGTTCCCAAATTGCTATACAAGTTACACATGCTCCCCCTTTGGTAAGTGTGCACATCTTGATATTCTGGCTAACTACTGGACGCCGTTTTGTGCAAGGGATGTCACGGTTCCCTTTCTTACTTTCTGTTTCACCTCTCTTCACAAGCGGCTGAAGGACTGCGGGTTGCGTGATCTGCAGTTTCGGATTATCCATCATACTATTTGTGACGATGTGCGCCGTTTTCGAATGGGTCGCCTCTCCTCTCCACTATGTATTAAATGCTCCTCAACAGAAGGCACCATGTTGCATCGGTTGATTCTTTGCTCATCCCTGGAGATTTTCTGGACTCAAATAATGGCCTGCGTCACTAAATGTATTCAGACGCCTCTACGGTTGTCTGCTGTGCTTCTATTGGCTGGACCGCAGGCGCTCTCTGTGAAATGTACTGGGGCTCATGATCGGTTTGGTAGGATTGCTTTCCTACTAGCCTGCCGTACTATCCTTGCTGAGTGGATTGAGCCTGCGATTACACCTTCACTTGTGGCTTGGCACCATCACATGATGAACATGATTCTGCTGGAACAAATGGATTTTTCCAGATCTCCTAAGCCCATGGATAAACACTATGCAGATTGCTGGGGTCATTATTATTCTCATCTCTCCTTGGATCTATAAACTCAATTGCTCACAGCAGGATACATTGCTACTTGGTATTCCAATCCTTCCGGGGCGAATAACCCCTGAGTGGACTTTGCTGCATTATTTCCCCGCTAACCTTTTTCTCTCATGGGTTTGCTAGTGCCCAGGGGTTTTTCTCCCCCAATAGGTAATATGGGGCTTCTGGGCAGGGATCGGGGGGGGGGGGGGGTGAGACTGTGTCTGGAAGGAGAGGTGGTCGTCTGAATGGGTTGTGTGAGGTGTGCTTGGTGTGAGGTGTGAGGTGTGCTTGGTGTGTGTAGTTTGATTGTGCCTGGGGATTGGTCTGGGGTTTGGTTGCTTACAGGGATGGATACTGTTACTTAAAAGGAGAGCAGCATAACTACTATACTGTTTGTTCTCTTGTTGATATTGCTTTTCTTGCTTATTTTGTAGTGCTTGTGGAAATGCTTGTCTTTGCAATAAAAATGATTTTGCAAAAAAAAAATGCATGGAAATATACCCAACCAGCAATTTTCACGCATATGTAAAAAACTGTGTGTGAATTGATATTGACTGTAGCCGGATAAATTCCAATTTGTCCAGCTTTGCCACTACTTAGCTGGATAAGTCTGAAAAACATTACTTATATTCAGATCAGCCTTAGATTTATCTGGCTACCTTACTGATTCCTAGATTCACTCAGCTATGATGTTTTATCTTAGGAGGGATTCTCCTATCATGGGAAATTGTAACATCAATAGTGGTGCCCCTCCCCTGAAAAAGCATTGCAGCTGTTTGGTGTGTTCTTTTGTGTCATGGCCAAACATTTCGGCACAGAAGAACACGGTGAGTGGCCCTGTAATGAGATAGTGGCCCCAATCTCAGGGGACTGCCATCTCCTTAAAGGGCCACTGGCCCAAAAATTAAAGATGCACCAAATGGGGAGGTTGAGTGGGGGTCAGTGGTGACCCCGTCTCAACCTAGTGCTGCTGGTTGAGGCAGCCCTGACTCCCTCAAAATCTAAAAAATTAAAAACTTTAGAAGCACAAACCCTCCCCCATCATGAAGCCTCTTCCAGTAATTTGAGGCTCCAGCCCTCCCTTCCCATCCTCTGCCACCCAAGACCAAAATCAAGCCCATCACTCCTGACCAACATCAAGCCTCTGCACCCCCCCCCCCCCCAAAAAAAAAGAAGCAGGTCCCCAACCCCTCCACTCACCCTCGAGCCCCCTGAACTTGTGAAGGTACCCCATGTATGGGCCGAGTGCACCCTTGCACCTGGTCCGGTCATGGCACTGCCCTGACCTTGCCTCAAAAAGGCGCTGACCAGGTCGTGTACAAGGGTGCTCCCAGCCCCTATGTAGGATCCCTTAACAAGTTCAGGGGGTTCAAGGGTAGAAGATCTCCTTTTTTGGGGGGTGGGGGATGTTGGTCTTGGGGGAATGAGGGGGGAAGGACTGGGAGGGGCTTCATGATGGACTTGGGGGTGGGGGGATGTCACCATATGCCTAAAGTCTTTTATTTTTTTGATTTTGGGGGAGTCGATGCTTCGCGATGGCGGTCAGCACTGATCCCTGCTCAAGCTCTCTGTTTGCTGCAACTTTTTAATTTTGTTCTGCTGCTTTAAACATGCGGCAGAGAAGGGTGACCAAAATGATAAGGGGAATGGAACAGCTCCCCTACGAGGAAAGACTAAAGAGGGTAGGACATTTCAGCTTGGAGAAGAGACGGCTGAGAGGGGGATATGATAGAGGTGTTTAAAATCATGAGAGGTCTAGACCGAGTAGATGTGAATCGGTTTTTTACTCTTTTGGATAATGGAAAGACTAGGGGGCACTCCATGAAGTTAGCATGTGGCACATTTAAAACTAATCGGAGAAAGTTCTTTTTCACTCAACGCACAATTAAACTCTGGAATTTGTTGCCAGAAGATGTGGTTAGTGCAGTTAGTATAGCTGTGTTTAAAAAAGGATTGGCTAAGTTCTTGGAGGAGAAGTCCATTACCTGCTATTAATTAAGTTGACTTAGATAATAACCACTGCTATTACTAGCAACGGTAACATGGAATAGACTTAGTTTTTGGGTACTTGCCAGGTTCTTATGGCCTGGATTGGCCACTGTTGGAAACAAGATGCTAGGCTTGATGGACCTTTGGTCTGACCCAGTATGACATGTTCTTATGTTCTAATCCTCGGGACTCAAGTTAGGGCCCCAGGCCTCCTGCCACACATCTAATGCATTTCAATGAGGTATTGTTATTGTATCGTGGCTGACCACCTTCTTGGTTGGCCGCGATAAAATTGAAAATGATGGCCTCCTTTGCATGCATTTGAATTATTCATGCATGCAAATTGCATGCAAAGATCATTGTAATAGGGGAGGGTATCTGAGTGGGGAAATGCAAAATATCAGGTATTATCGCACGATAAATGCACTTTAATGCGCGTTTGAACCCTAACGTGGCTTGATGTATCACCCTGTCAGCCGGATAAGTAGTGCTTTTTAGACTTAGCCTGAAATTCAGATCTATTAGTAAAAATTTGTAACTTATCATTAAAATCATCCATTGTACCTGAGGACTGGAGGGTGGCTAATGTAACCCCAATATTTAAAAAGGGTTCCAGGGGTGATCCGGGACACTACAGACCGGTTAGCCTGAATTCAGTGCCAGGAAAAATAGTAGAAAGTGTTCTAAATATCAAAATCACAGAACATATAAAAGGACATGGTTTAATGGAACAAAGTTAGCATGGCTTTACCCAAGGCAAGTCTTGCCTCACAAATCTGCTTCACTTTTTTGAAGGAGTTAATAAACATGTGGATAAAGGTGAACCCGCAGATGTAGTGTATTTGGATTTTCAGAAGGCGTTTCACAAAGTTCCTCATGAGAGGCTTCTAGGAAAAGTAGAAATTCATGGAATAGGTGGCGATGTCCTTTCGTGGATTACAAACTGGCTAAAAGACAGGAAACAGTAGGATTAAATGGACAATTTTCTTAGTGCAAGGGAGTGGGCAGTGGAGTGCCTCAGGGATCTATATTGGGACCCTTACTTTTCAATATATTTATAAATGATCTGGAAAGAAATACGACAAGTGGGGAAATCAAATTTGCAGATGATACAAAATTATTCAGAGTAGTTAAATCACAAGCAGATTGTGATAAATTGCAGGAAGACCTGGTGAAACTGGCAAAATTGCAGATGAAATTTAATATGGATAAGTGCAAGGTGATGCATATAGGGAAAAATAACCCATGCTATAGTTACACAATGTTAGGTTCCATATTAGGAGCTACCACCCAAGAAAGAGATCTAGGAATGATAGTGGATAACACATTGAAATCGTCGGTTCAGTGTACTGTGGTAGTCAAAAAAGCAAACAGAATGTTGGGAATTATTAGAAAGGGAATGGTAAATAAAACGGAAAGTGTCATAATGCCTCTGTATTGCTCCATGGTGAGACCACATCTTGAATACTGTGTACAATTCTGGTCGCTGCATTTCAAAAAGGATATAGTTGCGATGGAGAAGGTTCAGAGAAGGGCGACCAAAATGATAAAGGGGATGGAACAGCTCCCCTATGAGGAAAGACTAAAGTGGTTAGGACTTTTCAGCTTGGAGAAGAGACGGCTGAGGGGGGATATGATAGAAGTGTTTAAAATCATGAGAGGTCTAGAACAGGTAAATGTGCATCGGTTATTTACTCTTTCGGATAATAGAAGGACTAGGGGACTAGGGGACACTCCATGAAGTTAGCATGTGGCACAATTAAAACCAGTGAAAGTTCTTTTTCACTCAAAGCACAATTAAACTCTGGAATTTGTTGCCAGGGGATGTGGTTAGTGCAGTTAGTGTAGCTGGGCTTAAAAAAGGATTGGATAAGATCTTGGAGGAGAAGCCCATTACCTGCTATTAATTAAGCTGACTTAGAAAATAGCCACTGCTATTACTAGCAACAGTAACATGGGATAGACTTAGTTTTTGGGAACTTGCCAGGTTCTTATATCCTGGATTGGCCACTGTTGGAGACAGGATGCTGGGCTTGATAGACCCTTGGTCTGACCCAATATGACATGTTCTTATGTTCTTAAAGCAGTGCTTTAACTCTACCTGATAGCTAAAAAAAAGATGAAAGGGTAAATGGAGAGAATGGTAAAAGAAGATGAATGCTGCTAGGCTGGGATGTAGGGGAAAAAGGGGATTGATATGCTAGAGTTACTGCTGCTGCTGCTGCAAGAGTACTGGGTCGCCATAACTGAAGTGAAGGCCTAATTCTGAATATCTGCCCCATGTGTATAAAAAGCTGGTTGTAACACTGAAAGAAGCACAGCACAAGCGGAGGTTGAATGGACATGATCCTGTCATAATTTTTCCATCCTGTGCACAGTTGTACTTACTAATCTTTTAATACTGGCTTTATTTTGGTTCTGCATGGCTTCAATGGCAAGAGGAAATGTGGAAAAAAGGATTTGCAATCACAAAAAAGTGTCTGGGGGGGGGGGAGGGGGTAGATTGCTTGTTACGGGGGTTACTACCCCAAACCAAATAAGCCTGATATTTCACTTTCAATGCACATCCAGTGTAGCTCTCTGCTCCAATGGCAGGGGGGAATGAAGACAAGATTTATATTCAGACAACAACCAACAAGGACTGAATTACATAGTCTGGGCAAACAAGTGTGGGTGTAGCTGGCTTGTTATGGCAGTTACTACCCCGAATCAGTTCACTTGAAATACATATGCAGCGCAGTTCACTGCTTCAATGGCAGGGAGAATGAAAAAAAGTGGATTTATATTCTGACAACCAACAAGGACTGAATTGCACAGGCTGGGTAAACAAAAAAGCGTGGGAGTAGCTTGCTTATTGCGGCAGTTACTACCCCTAACCAATTAAGCTAGATATTTCACTTAGATGCAGTTCCAACACTGCTCTCTACATTAATGGTGGGGGTGGAAGGGAAATAGAACCAAAAGGTTACTAAGGGCCAAGAGTAACAGATAAGTATGAGAAAAAAAAAACAAGTGCAAAAGCTTGCTGGGCAGACTGGATGGCCGTTTGGTCTTCTTCTGCCATCATTTCTATGTTTCTATGTTTTTATACACTTTGGGCCTGATTATACACTTAAAATTGGAATTTGACTTCTAGTTTTGATGAGGAGCCGAGAAGTTGGGAACACTCCGATGAGTTGCTAATCAACTACAATTATCAAGACTCCAGCTGAAATTTCAGTTTTTAAATTTTTATTCATCTAAAGGAATACTTTAAATCTGTCGATATTAAAAATTAAATATTGAGTGTTGACTGGTTTATCACACCAAAAATGCCGAGGCCTACCAGAGAAAAGGGTAAGGTGCCTGAACATAAAATGGCGAATGAGACAGAAATGGCGCTAAGCAACAAGTAGAAAGAGATGATCAAGGATATATCCAAGGGAGTCTCTACAGCACTAGAAGACAGATTAAGCAGACTTCAATCTTCTCTAGATGAAATTCACAAAGGTTTTAATAAACAAGCCAATCTGCTTACCAAATTAGACTACTGGATTGCTGCGTGTGAGATAGCATCAGAAAATATGGAAACATAAAATTGCTGTGTTACAAAAAGAAAAAAAGAACTTGCAGGATGGAATTGAAGACCAAGAAAACTGCTGCAGAAGAAATAATATGAGTGATTGGATTTCCAGAATCAGTGAAAGGCGCAGATTTGATTCAGTGGTTTCAGGTTTCGATCCCTGAAAATTTGGGCCTGTCTTTGCAGACAGAGCCTATTTTAGTCAAGCGTGCACATAGGCTAGGGCCATTTAAGGAAAATATGGTTCGCCCAACGCTGGTGTTATTCCGGATCTTAAATTTTGCAGTTACGGCAAAAATTTGTAGGGCACATTGTTGTGTCCTTTGGTGCCCGATGCCCTCTCTCCACCCTCCTTACCTTTGTGGCGCCTCCCTCTCCATCCGCAGGAAGATTGGCTGCCACAGCGTCCATTTGCCAAGGACCTTTGGGCGTTCCCGAACTGGCTCGAAGCTGTAATCGCCATGTTCCCTGGAGGCCTAGGGGCGCGCGCGCGGCGCAGCCTCGATTGAAGTACCGGCATTGGCGCGAACCTTGGGGGCGTCCCCCGAAGATGACATCACCTGCGACGGATAATTAAGGTCTCAATATTTGCTAACAGACAGGCCGATACAGTAAGGAGTGGTAGGAAGAGCTGCGTTAGTGCCGGGCACACCCGCGGTTGCCGCACACACAATCCGGCTCACCTACCGCTCGATACTGTATGTAAATAGCTTGCAAATGCAAGCTGCGTCCAAGAAGCGTCCATGAAGCGTTAGGCCCGCGCAACCCATTTTACTGTATAGAGTGCTATATAGTATCCTGGGTGCGCTAGCCTAACGATTCATGGACACGCAGGTAACTGTGATTTCAAATGTCATTTCAAATGACATTTGAAATGACAGGTTCCAGGAAGTGGACGGTTCTCCTACGCTCGGGATTGCCAGTCCTCTTTCCCCTCCTCCCAAAGCAAGGCGCGTAAAGGATTTGAAACAATTTGAAAAATGGAAAATCATCACTACATTGTTCCTGCGTTACTTGTGAAATGAAATCAAAGAGTACATTCATTTTGCACTATGCACCATGATAGCAAAACTGACTTTCAAGGCTTTTATTTTATTATTGATGTGTTTTTGAGCATGAAATACTGTATTACTTTTTTTCTGCATCTGGTTAATGAGGAACTGTAATGATGTTTTCTAAAAGAAAGGCTAACACAACCAATTTTGGAAACTTCCACCCATTGTTTTCAGCCCATGTCATTTTTTATACATAGGTAAGACAACCTGCCTGTTAAAAACCAGAAAATTCAAATACTGATCTTGCATCAGAAATTCAAATTGGACCTCCTCTTATGGTGGTGGCATTTCTGGACTCCTTGTTCGCCGCAAGCAATGCTGGATTTATGAAGTGAATTCTTTAATCCCTTTTGGTTTAAACAGAGAAATCGAGTAGTCTGCTTTTCTTTAGATTTATTCTTTTCTTTAGTTTAAAGTTTTCTTTAGATCTAATTATTCTTTAGACCTCTTACATCATACTTCTGGTCCAGCTCTCAAGTGTATTCATTGATTCCTTTTATCGCACACATTTCATATGTGAACCTTTATCTTTCAGCCATATTTGACTCCCCATTGCTGTTAAGCTATAAGAACACTATCCTATGTAAACATATTTCTTCAACAAGGTTTGCATATTTATATCATGTTCCATTTACTTCTCACAAACTGTACCCTTAAACATTTTTGTTATAATTTCATCTTTTACTTTTTCCACAGAATTTGTTTGACTTAAGCTACTTTTCTGCATGAATATTTAACCAGGGTATGCATTTTCTTTAAGATACCTCTGCTGTAGGCATTGCTCCTTGGACTGTATCCTAACTGGTCGATTTTAAAAGCCTTGCAAGCACTAAAATTGGGAGATAAGTGTGTGACTCAGACCCATGTGCACTGCGTGGATTTTAAAAGGCCCCGCTACGAGTGTCTCTCACATTAAGTGCACAAAAATCTTTTTGCCAAAAAGGGGCGGGACATGGGTGAGCCGGGTCTGTAGCATGAATCCAGTGCATAAGTAGTTACGCGCACAAGTGCATGCCGGGATCCTCCACCGCATAACTTTACTTCTGCTGGATGGCGTGTAAGTCATGTAACAAAAAAAATACGCTAGTCAGCAGGGGTTTAAGGGTCAAAGGTAATAGGGTAAAGGTGAGGCAAGTTAGCTAGGTGGATTAGGAAGTCCTCTCCTTTATTGAGGTGAGCTGGGAGCAAGGGCTAATGTGTAAGTGAGCATAGCTACCAAAATTCCTCCACTTACGCCGTTGAGGCAGCACTTGCATGCCTATGCGCATTTCAATATTAAATCGTTCTCACATGTATGCGTATATAACCGAAGTTATAAAATCGCCGCCAGGTAGAAATTAATTGTCTTAGGGCCGGATTTTAATATTTATGAATGGGCATAGATTTGTGCATGCAACCTGGAGCGCACAAATCTACACTTGTACACCTTGTGCGCGCCAAGCCCTAGGGACACCCCGATGGCTTTCCCTGTTTCCTCCAAAGTCGGAGCGGCCTCAGAGGGAATTTTCCTTCTGCCCCCCCCCCCCACCTTCCCCTCCCCTCCCCTCCCGTCCCTTACCTAACCCACCCCCCAGCCCTACCTAAACCCTCCCCATACCTTTGTTATGCAAGTTGCGCCTGCCTCTGGGCAGGTGTAGGTTGCACACGCCAGCCAAGTGCCGGCGCGGAATCCCCCCCTAGAGGCCCTATGGAGGCCTCTGGCCATGCTCCCACCCTGCCCGTGGACCACCCACGCTAAAAGACAGGAAACAGAGAGTAGGATTAAATGGACAATTTTCTCAGTGGAAGGGAATGGGCAGTGGAGTGCCTCAGGGATCTGTATTGGGACCCTTACTTTTCAATATATTTATAAATGATCTGGAAAGAAATACGATGAGTGAGGTAATCAAATTTGCAGATGATACAAAATTGTTCAGAGTAGTTAAATCACAAGCAGATTGTGATAAATTACAGGAAGAACTTGTGAGACTGGAAAATTGGGCATCAAAATGGCAGATGAAATTTAATGTGGATACGTGCAAGGTGATGCATATAGGGAAAAATAACCCATGCTATATTTACACAATGTTAGGTTCCATATTAGGTGCTACAACCCAAGAAAGAAATCGAGACGTCGTAGTGGATAACACATTGAAATCGTCGGTTCAGTGTGCTGCAGCAGTCAAAAAAGCAAACAGAATATTGGGAATTATTAGAAAGGGAATGGTGAATAAAATGGAAAATGTCATAATGCCTCTGTATCTCTCCATGGTGAGACCGTACCTTGAATACTGTGTACAATTCTGGTCGCCGAATCTCAAAAAAGATATAATTGCGATGGAGAAGGTACAGAGAAGGGCTACCAAAATGATAAGGGGAATGGAACAGCTCCCCTATGAGGAAAGACTAAAGAGGTTAGGACTTTTCAGCTTGGAGAAGAGACGGCTGAGGGGGGTTATGACAGAGATGTTTAAAATCATGAGAGGTCTAGAACGGGTAGATGTGAATCGGTTATTTACTCTTTTGGATAATAGAAACATTAGGGGGTAGGGATGTGCATTAGTTTCCTACGGATTTGTAATCCGCAATGTATAGGGCCATATTCGTTGTATTCATGGGGAAGCGAAACGTATCGCGACTCCCTACGAATACAACGAATCTTCGCCGAATTATTCGGCCATCTAAAGGAGCCAATTTAAACAACCCCCCCCCCACCCTCCTAACCCCCCCAAGACGTACCAAAACTCCCTGGTGGTCCAGCGGGGGGTCTGGGAGGCATCTTCTGCACTCACACCCTCGGCTGCCGGTATTCAAAATGGTGCCGATAGCCTTTGACCTACTATGTCACAGGGGCTACCGGTGCCATTGGTCAGACCCTGTCACATGGTAGAGCAATGGATAGCTGGCGCCATCTTGTGCTCCTACCATGTGACATGTCGGCCCCTGTGACATAGAGAGGGCAAAGGCTATCGGCGCCATTTTGAATACTGGCAGCCGATGGCCCGAGTGCAGGAGATCGCTCCCGGGCCCCTGCTGGACCACCAGGGACTTTTGGCAAATCTTGTGGGGGTCATGAGGGTCTCCCAAGACTTGCCAAAAGTCCCTGGTAGTCCAGTGGGGGTCCGGGAGCGATCTCCTGCACTTGGGTCGTCTGCTGCCAGTAATCAAAATGGCGCCGATAGCCTTTGCCCTCACTATGTCACAGGGGCTACCGGTGCCATTGGTAAGCCCCTGTCACATGGTAGGAGCACAAGTTGGCGCCAGCCATCCATTGGTCCTACCATGTGACAGGGGCTGACCAATGGCACCGGTAGCCCCTGTGACATAGAAAGTCAAAGGCTTTCGGCGCCATTTTGAATACCGCCAGCCGAGGGTGTGCGTGCAGGAGATGGCTCCCGAACCCCTTGCTGGACCACCAGGGAGTTCTGGTAAGTCTTGAAGGGGTCAGGAGGGTGGAGGGTTGTACTTAATTCAATTTTAGCCGGGAAATGAATAAGAATTAACGCATGTATGTATCGGGGGCCCCCCTTGCCGAATGCAACGTATCTGCCCCCCGACAAATACAAATCCTGAATGCAACATATGATATCCTTCTGCATATCCCTACTAGGGGGTACTCCATGAAGTCACCGTGTGGCACATTTAAAACGAATCGGAGAAAGTTCTTTTTCACTAAATGCAAAATTAAACTCTGGAATTTGTTGCCAGAGGATGTAGTTAGTGCAGTTAGTATAGCAGTGTTTAAAAATGGTTTGGATAAGTTCTTGGAGGAGAAGTCCGTTACTTGCTATTAATTGAGTTGACTTAGAAAATAGCCACTGCTATTACTAGCAATGGTAACATGGAATAGACTTAGTTTTTAGGTACTTGCCAGGTTCTTATGGCCTGGATTGGCCTGGATTGGCTGGGCTTGATGGACCCTTGGTATGACCCAATATGGCATGTTCTTATGTTCTTATAAGCAAAGACCTGCTTTTCTGCGTCAGAGATGTTCCTCTGGAGTCAAGCGGCCATGATTGATTTGCATGGGCTTCTCGGGTGACTGAGGAGCCACCAGTAAGGCCTTCAACTGAGGACTCACTGTTTGGGATGATAGTAGGGCAGGAGGACGGAGGACCCTTACCTGCTGATGTCATTGTTGGAGACGGTAGTCAATTCTACCGACTAAGGAGATCAGATCTTCCAGAGATACGGGGATCTCGCGGGCAGCCAGTTCATCTTTAAGGGCAGGAGACAGTCCCTCGAGGTAAAGTGCCCACAAGCAATCTTCTTGCAATCTAACTCAGTAGCTACTAGTCTTCTAAACTCCACTGTATATTCAGCAAGCAAGTGCGAGCCTTGACGGAGGTGGAATAGGTGGTGGCCAGCGACTGCCTGTCAGCCTGGGTTCTCGAAGATACATCGGAAGACTGAGATGAACTGAAAGAGCTGGTGAAGGATGGCATCAGAACGCTCCCAGAATGGGGAAGCCCATGCCAGGGCCTTCCCCTCAAGGCGCGAGAGGATGAATGTGATCTTAGTTGCTTCATCAGGAAACAGCGAGGGTTGTACTGAAAACTGCATATAGCATTTATTTATGAAGCCTCGACAAAGGCGCAGATCCCCATTAAAACAGGGTGGAGCTGGGAGTGCCAGCAGTGCCCGTGAGGGCAAAGTGTGGGCAAGAGACCCTGGGTTGGCCATGACAGATTCCTCCAATTGAGAACGTATTTTCTCCACAGAAGAAGCCAACGCTTCCATGATCTGTTGTTGCTCTCGGACATGAGTGACCAGATCAGGGATGGCCTGCAAGGAAGGAGACTCCGCCATGGCCTTGGCAACCTGTTGCGCTGGAAGTGGACCCTTGGCCTGGTGCAGGATTTGTACGGTCCTTTGGTAGGACCCAGAGAGTGCCTGCCACCAGGAGGCGGAGCACACGAGGAGACAGAGGCTAAATGGAGCTTCATCAATAACAATCCAGGGTTTCTACAGGTTGAGGCCTTGGGTACCTGGACCGCCTGGACTTAGGTAGGCCTCTGGTGGTCTCCCGGAGAGGTAGCGGAGGGGTGTGCCCACCACAACATAGGTGCTCGGCTGATGCAGAGTGGATGGACTAGATCCAAACTGGAAGCTCCGGAGCCCATAGGGAGGTAACAGTTCAGGGTGGGCGAGACAGGCAGCGCCTGTGGGTCTAGTAAACAGGAGGCCGCGGTTGTTTCCAAGCAAGTTGCTCTGATAGTCACAGTAGGTCAGAAGAGAGTGTCTGAGTGAAGCGGAAGGGTCAGAGCCAGAGTATCAGTCCAGGAGAAGTCAGCCAAAGCAGGGGTCAATACCAGAGTTAGTCCGAGCGTAGTCAAGGAAAGCGAGGGTCGGTTCCAGGTGGCAGACAAGAGAATGGTCAGGCAGGCAGTGGTCAATTCCAGGCGGCAGGCAAGAGAATGGTCAGGTAGGCAGTGGTCAGTTACGGGTAACAGACAGGAGAATGGTCAGGCAGGCAGAGGTCAGTACCAGGGGTCAGTCCAAAGAGGTACTACCTGAGAAGGATACAGGAACACACGGAGCCACTGGGAATGGAGAGACACTGGAACACGGAGATGCTTAAACAAGGAGACGCTGGAACAAGGAGACACTGGAACAAGAGAACACTGGAACACAAGGAGGCAAACTAGTACACCAACGGTGTCGACTCTATTGCCAAGGCAGGGATCAGGAGTCTGAGCCCTGCCTTATATAGAGGGCTCTGGTGATGTCATCTGAACGCACCTCCCTTGGGTTTCCCGTGCTTGTCCCTTTAAAAGAATGAACGTCAGCCACATGCACACCTAGGGGAGGGGCTAAGTCGGCCAAAGACGTGGAGTCCTGACGGGAACTCCGTTGCGATGCCTGTAGAGATGAGGACGCTGAAGAAGGCCATGGTGAGCAACGGGGACGCCGGGGGTTAGCGGCAGCAGCCAGGCCAGCGCTTGTGGAGGGCAGTTCGAGGTGAGCAGGCCTGGTTGCGGCACCCACCTGGAGGGGACGCGCAACAGTTACTTCTATAACTGTAAACAGTAAACCTGTATTCTAGGAAATAAATTAATGTCAGAGACCATTGCAAAAAATGGCACTGAACAGAATTTTGATGCAAATTTTATCAAAAAGACAGTACTCAATTACTGCTAGGTTTTTAAGAAAAAGTCTTTTTGAAAAAGAAACATAGAAACATAGAAACATAGAAATGACGGCAGAAGGAGACCAAATGGCCCATCTAGTCTGCCCCGCAAATTTTCTCTCTCATACTTATCTGTTTCTCTTAGCTCTTGGTTCTATTTCCCTTCCACCCCCACCTTTAATGTAGAGAGCAGTGATGGAGCTGCATCCAAGTGAAATATCTAGCTTGATTAGTTAGGGGTAGAAGCCGCCGCAATAAGCAATCTGCACCCATGTTTATTTGTTTTACCCAGACTGTTATACAGCCCTTATTGGTTGATTTTCTTCTCCCATGCCGTTGAAGCAGAGAGCTATGCTGGATATGCATCGAAAGTGAAGTATCAGGCACATTTGGTTTGGGGTAGTAACCGCCGTAACAAGCCAGCTACTCCCTGCTTTGCGAGTGCGAACCCTCTTTTCTGGATGTGTGAAGTATCAGTTTTTCTTCTCCCCTGCCGTTGAATCAGAGAACTATGCTGTATATGCATTGAAAGTGAAGTATCAGGCTTATTTGATTTGGGGTAGTAACTGCCGTAACAAGCCAGCTACTCCCCCTCTTTGTGAGTGTGAATCCTTTTTTCCACATTTCCTCTTGCTGTTGAAGCTTAGAGCGATTTTGGAGTCACAGTAAGCCTGTGTATGTTTATTTAATAAGGGTATTGACTCCAGGCAGTAGCCGTCATTCTGGCGAGTCACCCACTCTTCATTGGCAGCCTCTTGACTTTATGGATCCACAGTGTTTATCCCATGCCCCTTTGAAGTCCTTCACAGTTCTGGTCTTCACCACATCCTCCGGAAGGGCATTCCAGGCATCCACCACCCTCTCCGTGAAGAAATACTTCCTGACATTGGTTCTGAATCTTCCTCCCTGGAGCTTCAAATCGTGACCCCTGGTTCTGCTGATTTTTTTCCTTCGGAAAAGGTTTGTCGTTGTCTTTTGATCATTAACACCTTTCAAGTATCTGAAAGTCTGTATCATATCACCTCTGCTCCTCCTTTCCTCCAGGGTGTACATATTTAGATTCTTCAATCTCTCCTCATACGTCATCCGATGAAGATCCTCCACCTTCCTGGTCGCCCTTCTCTGTACCGCCTCCATCTTGTCTTTGTCTTTTTGAAGGTACGGTCTCCAGAACTGAACACAGTACTCCAGGTGAGGCCTCACCAAGGACCTGTACAAGGGAATAATCACTTCCCTTTTCTTACTCGATATTCCTCTCTCTATGCAGCCCAGCATTCTTCTGGCTTTAGCTATCGCCTTGTCGCATTGTTTCGCCGACTTCAGATCATTAGACACCATCACCCCAAGGTCCCTCTCCTGCTCCGTGCACATCAGCCTTTCCCCCCCCCATCGAATACAGTTCATTTGGATTTCCACTCCCCATATGCATGACTTTGCACTTCTTGGCATTGAATCTCAGCTGCCATATCTTTGACCACTCTTCCAGTTTCCTTAGATCCCATCTCATTCTCTCCACTCCTTCCGGCGTGTCCACTCTGTTGCAGATCTTAGTGTCATCCGCAAAAAGACAAACCTTACCTTCTATCCCGTCCGCAATGTCGCTCACAAAGATATTGAACAGGACCGGTCCCAAAACCGATCCTTGTGGTACACCGCTTAAAACCGCTCTCTCTTCAGAGAGAGTTCCATTTACCATCACACATTGTCTTCTGTCCGTCAACCAATTTGCAATCCAGGTCACCACCTCGGCACTCACTCCCAAGCTTCTCGTTTTATTCACCAGTCTCCTGTGCGGAACCGTATCAAAAGCTTTGCTGAAATCCAAGTAGATGACATCGAGCGCTCTTCCTTGATCCAATTCCTTGGTTACCCAGTCAAAAAAGTCAATCAGATTTGTCTGACAGGATCTTCCCCTGGTGAATCCATGTTGCCTCTGGTCCATTAATTCTCCTGACTGTAGATAGTTCACTATTCTCTCTTTCAACAGTGACTCCATTACTTTTCCCACCACCGAAGTGAGGCTGACCGGTCTGTAGTTGCCAGCCTCCTCCCTGTTCCCACTCTTGTGAAGCGGGACCACCACCGCTCTTCTCCAATCTCTTGGTACCACTCCTGTTTCTAGGGATCTATTGAACAGGTCACACAGCGGACCCGCCAGAACATCTCTGAGCTCCCTCAGTATCCTTGGATGAATCCCATCAGGCCCCATGGCTTTGTCCACTTTCAGGTTCTTTAGCTGTTCCCATACATTCTCTTCTGTAAAAGGATTTTCATCTATTCCTCTTCCCTCCAGTTTCTTGTTGTGTAAAGATGGTCCTTCTCCAGGGTCTTCTTTAGTGAACACAGAGCTGAAGTATTCGTTTAATATTTCTGCCATTTCTTCATCTCTCTCCATACATTGATCATTACCACCTTTCAATTTCACTATACCACTTTGGACCTTTCTCTTTTCGCTGATGTATCTGAAAAATGTTTTGTCACCATTTTTTATCTCCTTGGCAATCCTCTCTTCCGCTTGACTTTTTGCCAACTTGATTAATTTCTTTGTCTCCCTCAGTTGATACAAATATTCTTCTTTGTGTTCCTCCCTTTGGGAACTTTTATATTTCTTGTATGCTGTTCTTTTAGCTTTAATTTTGTCAGCCACCTCCTTTGAGAACCAGATAGGTTTCAATTTTCTTTTGCTTTTCTTTACATTTCTAACATATAGAGCAGTTGCCTTGGTGATTGCTCCTTTTAGATTGGTCCACTGCTGATCCACATCTCTTTCATTCTCCCATCCTTTTAGTTCTTCCTCCAGGTACTTCCCCATTTCCTCAAAGTCTGTGTTTTTGAACTGTAAAACTCGGGTCTTTGTGGTTCTTTTCCCTATTCTTTTAGTGATATTAAACCATATCGTTTGATGATCACTGGTGCTGAGGTGGGTGCCCACCTGGACATCGGAGACATTATCTCCATTAGTGAGCACTAAGTCTAGAATAGCTCCTTCTCTCGTGGGTTCCAACACCATTTGTTTGAACAAAGATACTTGCATGGCATCCACTATCGCTCTGCTATTTTTAGATTCTGCAGATGGGATTTTCCAGTCTACATCTGGCATATTAAAGTCACCCACGATCACCACTTCTCCCTTCTTACCTATCTTATGGATGTCTTCAACCAGATCTCTGTCCAGCTCTTCCTTTTGGTTTGGAGGCCTGTAAACCACTCCAATATAAATGGATGGTCCGTCATCTTTTTTTAGGTCAACCCATAGTGCTTCTTCCTTGCCCCAACTTCCTTGCAGCTCAGATGCTTGGATGTTGTTTCTGACATAAAGAGCCACACCTCCCCCTTTTCTATCCACTCTGTCCTTCCTTAACAAGTTATAGCCTGGTATTGTTGTATCCCATTCATGAGATTCTGTGAACCATGTCTCTGTGATAGCAACAATGTCCAATTCTGCCTCTGTCATTAGGGCCTGTAGATCTGGGATTTTATTTCCCAAACTATGAGCATTTGTGGTCATAGCCTTCCAGGTACTCTCTTTAAGGTTATTGCTTTTCCTGGACTCCTTATGAGACTTTGGTTGAGATTTGTTATTCACTTCACTCATTCCTTTTGCGGTTGTGCCACTGTTGACAGAGTTATCTATCTGAATTAGATTTTTCTTTTGGTTATGGAACTTGAAATTCTGCATGCATTGTGTTTTTTTTCTCATTTCTGGTAACACGTCAATGTTTTTCTCAAGAACTTCATTAGTTTTTAATATAGAGAAGGCTTTTTGTTCTTTTTGCATCTGGTACATTGTGTGTCTCCTTATCACAGGTCTAATTCTACCAGAGCCCACTGTAATCCTGGATTTTAAAGAATTTCTTAATGACCTGTTTGAGTGGGGGGGTGTACCTGTTGGCTGCCCATCTGTCAAGAATGGGTGACTGTGGGGCCTACCTGAGCCTAATGAATCTCCTTTTCTTGACTCTTGGTTTTTCTGTGATATTGGGGAATTAATTTCTGAGTAATGCAATGTGGGTGTAATACTTGTAATTGAAGCTAATTGAGCTTTAACCTCAGTCAGCTCCTTTTTCAATGTAGAGAGTTGTGCACAAATTGGGCAAGCTCTAAGTTTCCAGATGCTTTCCCTGAGAATACAGGCTCCACAGCAGTTACATTGGATAGTCCTCATTTTGGTAATATTTGATTTGTATTTCCTTGACCTATCAATGTACTAATTTATCTTGCTGCTAATGTTAAGTTAGGCAGTCTTTATTAGAAAACAAGCCCCAGGGGTGGGTGGGTAGAGGGGTAGGGTGAGAGGGAGTCAAACAGTTTAATCTGGGACAAGCTGGGTAAAGCAGGGCACTTCCTGGAGCAATAATAGTCCTCTATTAAATGATCTCTCAGTACTTATGTGCCAATGTTAAACAGATTATAAAGATAGCTCTACAATAAGAGAAATGCAGGTATGCTGAATCTAAAAGCAAACGAATTAGCAAAGAACCAGACCAAATATATACTCCAGCCTCTTCACTGACCACAATGGCTCTCCTTCTCACTAACTTTACCTCCCCCAAGGTCTGAGACACACCCAATCCAGTTAGATGAGGTCACTTCTGGAAGTGTATCTGTCCTTTGATCAATTGCTTTAAAACAGACTTTATGCCCCAATATAAAAATTTGACCAGATTATTTATGCCAGCTAACTCCAAAAAGAGAGAGATTTTACAGATTAAAAGCTGGACTGCTTTTCTGTGGGGTTTTTTTTTGTTTGGTTTTTTTTTTTTTACGTTATGGCAGAGCAACCAAACAGCAAATTAACTTCAAGAATATATCTTACTAACAAGAAATGAAACACAGGCAGGAATTATTCACAGAAGCTTTCCACAAAACTTGAAAGTAATAAGCAGAGTACTTATCCAAAATGCAAAATCACAATGCAAATTCCAGTAGCACAAGGAGAAAAACCTTCCAGCCTCTTCACTGACCACAATGGCTCTCCTTCTCACTAAGAGTTGCTCTCCTTCTCACTAAGAGTTGCTAATTAAAGAAAAATGGCCATGGCTGATATATTCTGTTATTAAAGTGCCATATTTTGTGCGCCATGTAGTTTGTTCGAAGGTGAATCATTTTTTGCAAAATAATGTTTTCATGACTGGGAAGAATAGAACAAAAAGAATTCTGGAATATGAAAATTCACAAGGTCACAAGACATGTGTAATGAATTTGAAGAACAGAGGTAATTATTTAAGTCGGGTTGACAATAAGCTGATTGAACAGCTTGAAAAGGAAACCAATTACAGGCACAACGTGTTGTACAGAGTTGTAGTAGTTCATTCATTGGCTTCCTGAGGGCTACTTTTTAAAGGCAATAATGAAATGTTTGGATCTTCAAATAATAGTAATTATTTATTTATTTATTTATTTATTTAAATGATTTATATACCGGAGGTTCCTGTATAATATACATATCACCCCGGTTCACAAGGAACAGTAACTGTCGCTACATTTAGCGGTTTACATAGAACAGAATAAGAATAAAACAGGAGTTTTTACATTGAACAAATTAAGTAAACAAGTTTTAACATTGCAAAAATTAATCTAAGTAGGTTACTTTTCTTCGTGTTCTTGGCTCTAGGGGAAAGCTTGTTTGAACAGCCAAGTCTTAAGGTTCTTTTTAAATGTAGAGTGGCATGGTTCCAGACGAAGGTCTGGAGGGAGCGAGTTCCAAAGTGAAGGGCCCGCTGTGGATAATGCACGTTTCCTCAGAACGGATTTCGCCAATTGTGAGATTAGTCTGTTCTGATAGGCGCTTCTGGTTGGTTTCACGGATGTGTGTAGTTGAATTGGAAATGTTAGGTTGAGAGGTGCGATGTTGTTGGCATTGGAATTAATAGCAAAATTTGATCTATCTCACTATGGCAATAAAGGTAATGATAATACTTCGTGTCTATCATCTACTATTTGAAATGAGTTTATTGGTGTTAGGTCAAGAAGAATGACACAGGAAATAATACATCAAATATTAACAGCCAAGTATTTTTCAATTAGCGTTGATTCTACATCAGACATATCAAATGGAGATCAGCTTGCATTTATCATCAGATATGTTGTAGAAGATGGAACTACCGTAGAACACTTTTTATCTTTCTTAGAAAATTCAGACCACAAATCTCATGAACTATTTGCTGTATTCCTAAAGAAATTACACAAATGTAATACTGATCTTGCTAATTATAGAGGATAATCCTATGACAATGCCAGCAATATGTCTGGAATATACATTGGCCTTCAGGTTAGGACAGAACAAATTAATTAATTTGCTGTATTTGTGCTATGATCAGCTCATTTGCTGAATCTTGTAGGAACTTGTGCTGCCAAGAGCTGCCAAAATTCTGCTGCATTTTTTTAAAATATTTTGTAGCACATTTATACTTTCTTTAAATCATCAACAGATTAATGGGGCATTTTTCTTTCTTATATCAAACCTAAATATACTGTGAAGAGCTTGTCAGTAACACGATGGTCAGCCCACAAAGATGCTTGCAAAAACTTAGGCAGTTCCTGGAAAGAAATCATTAAAGTTTTAGAAACGAGAATGATTCTTAGAAAAAGCTAGTACAGGGTGTGAAGCTTCAGGATTGTTGTCAGTACATAATAGTCAGCCCAAGAATATGCTTGTAAAAGCCTAGGCAATTCTTGAAAAGAAATCATTAAAGTTTTAGAAACCAGAATGATTCTTAGAAAAAGCTAGTACAGGGTGTGAAGTTTCAGGATTGCAGTTATAAAAGCTTGAAATAACTTTCATGTGTACTTTCTGAAACACGATATTGAAGAGATTTGATACAATTAGCCATCAATTTCAAAGTGTTAGTATAGATGCTGGCATTGTAGTAGAACTTTACCACTCATATTAATTTAATGGTGAATATGCTTCTTTCATTTCATTCGTGGGCCCCCAAAAACAAATGGGGAATTTTCCTTGAATGAAATGTCATTTGTTTCTGTTCTCATAGAGAATAATGGCTCTATTATTTTGAAACAATAAAGTCTAGCTCAAATTCAAAGAGATTGTGTGTGGTCGAACTGGGGAAACCTCATCCTGTGCCACAGTGCCACAGGCAGGTCAGTGCCACAGCAGCGCAAGGAGCAGATCGCAAATAAACAGATTGCAATCGCGCAAAAAGGAAGAAGCACTCTGACCGCAAAAAGCCAGCATTCCGCCATCAGCGCACGTACAGCACTCGAATGAAGGAGCATATTTGCCATTATTTATCGAGTGTGTTATTACAGCCGAGACACATAAGTACATTCCATGCTTAAGAGTGATTCCCTGAGGAAGAAATCTTATTCGTGACACTTACCGCATGAAGTTTCGTATACAGCACCTTGGCGTCATAACTGTGAGTTGTGATTGGTATAACATTCTGCTTTTTTGTATACCATCATAGACTCCCACAACAGTGGACTTGCACTGGATTGTCAAGATAGCCAAATGGAGTAATCGACTAAGCATCTTGTCTTTCTGGGGTTACCAATGATTATACATGCATTCTAACAACCACATTGTTGGAGGTAGAGTTTCAAAACAAGTAGCCATATAGGCATTTTCATTTAGCCTAGTATTGGCACAGTATGAGGTTTCCCCGGTTCGACCACACACAATCTCTTTGAATTTGAGCTAGACTTTAATGTTAATTGTTGATATCACAAGTGTTTAGCATTTACTGGACCTTTTTTTGAGTATCTATTATTTTGAATGCAGCCCACTTTATTCTATAGGAGCTGTCTGAGGCTGGTCATGTGGGAATCTCTACAGCAACCAGCCCTTGCCTATGACTCATGTGTGAGTTCAGAGAATAACCAGGATCTCTTGGCAAGGAAAACAGAATGACAATGTAAGTGATCGTATCAGAGTAAAGCTGTTGTGTCTGTGGACTCTTGGGTCGAGGCAAGATTGACTCTATTCATAGGGAGGAGTCCTACAGGTTCTTACTGTTGGCAGAAGGACACAGCCGAAGCAGAAACCGGTCAGGACCTTCACCTATACCAGTCCACATTCACCTCTGGTTGAGCCTTTGGATGCCAGGGCCGGCAGAGCAAGCGCTAGTACCGCTTAGTGAACTGAACCCCTCTATCTGATAGGATATGCTTCTGTAAGTCATTTAAGTGAAAGTCATGGAGAGTAAACAGGTGTGCCAGTTAGGAAGTGAAAAGAAGGCCTGGTAATGGGATAGAGTGTGCCATCTTGGAGAAATGATCTATCACCTCCCACATTATGGTGGTGCCGTTAGAGATAGGGAGGTCCACAATAAAGTCTGTGGTCAAGTGGGTCCAGGGTTCCTTGGAGGCTGGCAATGGCTGTAACAGCCCCCAGGGTCAACCATGCAAAATATTTTGCTGTGTGCAGGTGGGGCATGAGTTGACATAGGCCTTGACATCTTGCTTCATCTTTGGCCATCAATAATGTCATTGAAGCAGTTCAAGGGTTCATGCCCGACCAGGGTATCCTGCTTCATGGGAGTCCTGGGCCTATCTCAACACATGCTTGTGTAATCTAGAAGGCATTGCCATCTTTCCTGGAGGGACAGGTGCTGCAGTAGCCATAAGTATCTTAGTGGGACTGATGATGTGACTCGGAGGTTCTGGAAAAAGCTGGAAAAGGTGTCTGCCTGTTGATTCCTAATGAACAGGTGATATCACAACTCACAATCAAAACAGGCAAAGAATAGGAACCAATGGGCTTGTCTGGCATTGAATTGTTGAGCTTGATATTGATGCTCAAGGTTCCTTTGAAATGTGTATATAATGATACAATGCGAAGCCCCCTCCAAAAGAAGACGCCATTCTTCTAGAGCCAACTTGACTGCCATAAGCTCACGATCATCGATGCTGTAGTTGCGTTTGACTGGGGAGAACTTCTTGGAAAATATGGAACATGGACGGAGTACCCCTTCAGGGTTCTGTTTGCTGAGGACAGCCGCTTCTCAGTTCCAGGGTGACTGGTAGAAGGAGTTGAGTAGCTGGAACAGTAAGGCCTAGGGTAATCCCCCCCAAGGGCACTAGGCATTTAAGTTTCATGGCATCTGTGGACATTGGGCCAGAAGGTAGCCTCAGACTGTGCAACAGATACAGAGGCCCTTTCTTCTGGGGCTGAGTGGCAATGGCCTGACTGTTTCTGTTCTTCAGGAGGAGGAGGAAGAGAGACCAAGGGTGTGACAGCCATGGGTGAGAATGGGCATTGGAGAAGGGATACCAGAAGAATATTTCTCCATGCCAGATGGGTCTCTTGAGCCCTCTAAAAACATAAGAACATGCCATACTGGGTCAGACAAAGGGTTCATCAAGCCCAGCATCCTGTTTCCAACAGTGGCAATCCAGGCCATAAGAAACTGGCAAGTATCTAAATATTGTCTATTCCATGTTACTGTTGCTAGTAATAGCAGTGGCTATTTTCTAAGTCAACTTAATTAATAGCAGGTAATAGACTTCTCCAAGAACTTATCCAATCCTTTTTTAAACACAGTTACATTAACTGCACTAACCACATCCTCTGGCAACAAATTCCAGAGTTTAATTGTGCGTTGAGTGAAAAAGAACTTTCTCCGATTAGTTTTAAATGTGCCACATGCTAACTTCATGGAGTTCCCCCTAGTCTTTCTATTATTTGAAAGAGTAAATAACCGATTCACATCTACCTTTTCTAGACCTCTCATGATTTTAAACACCTCTATCCTATTCCCCCTCATCCGTCTCTTCTCCAAGCTGAAAAGTCCTAACCTCTTTAGTCTTTCCTCATAGGGGAGTTGTTCCATTCCCCTTATCATTTTGGTCGCCCTTCTCTGTATCTTCTCCATCGGAACTATATCTTTTTTGAGATGCGGCAACCAGAATTGTACACAGTATTCAAGGTGCAGTCTCACCATGGAGCGATACAGAGGAATTATGACATTTTCCGTTTTATTCACCATTCCCTTTCTAATAATTCCCAACATTCTGTTTGCTTTTTTGACTGCCACAGCACACTGAACCGACGATTTCAATGTGTTATCCACTATGACACCTAGATCTCTTTCTTGGGTGGTAGCTCCTAATATGAAACATAACATTATGTAACTATAGCATGGGTTATTTTTCCCTATATGCATCATCTCGCACTTATCCATATTAAATTTCATCTGCCATTTCGATGCCCAATTTTCCAGTCTCACACGGTCTTCCTGCAATTTATCACAATCTGCTTATGATTTAAATACTCTGAACAATTTTGTATCATCTGCAAATTTGATTACCGCACTCATCGTATTTCTTTCCAGATCATTTATAAATATATTGAAAAGTAAGTGTCCCAATACAGATCCCTGAAGCACTCCACTGCCCACTCCCTTCCACTGAGAAAATTGTCCATTTAATCCTACTCTCTGCTTCCTGTCTTTTAGCAAGTTTGTAATCCATGAAAGGATATCGCCACCTATCCCATGACTTTTTACTTTTCCTAGAAGCCTCTCATGAAGAACTTTGTCAAACGTCTTCTGAAAATCCAAGTATACTACATCTACCGGTTCACCTTTATCCACATGTTTATTAACTCCTTCAAAAAAAGTAAAGCAGATTTGTAAGACAAGACTTACCCTGGGTAAAGCCAAGCTGACTTTGTTCCATTAAACCATGTCTTTCTATATGTTCTGTGATTTTGATATTTAGAACACTTTCCACTATTTTTCCTGGCACTGAAGTCAGGCTAACCGGTCTGTAGTTTCCCGCATCACCCCTGGAGCCCTTTTTAAATATTGGGGTTACATTTGCTATCCTCCAGTCTTCAGGTACAATGGATGATTTTAATGATAGGTTACAAATTATTACTAATAGGTCTGAAATTTCATTTTTTAGTTCCTTCAGAATTCTGGGGTATATACCATCTGGTCCAGGTGATTTACTACTCTTCAGTTTGTCAATCAGGCCTACCACATCTTCTAGGTTCACCATGATTTGGTTCAGTCCATCTGAATCATTACCCATGAAAACCTTCTCCGGTACGGGTACCTCCCCAACATCCTCTTCAGTAAACACCGAAGCAAAGAAATCATTTAATCTTTCCACGATGGCCTTATCTTCTCTAAGTGCCCCTTTAACCCCTTGATCATCTAACGGTCCAACTGACTCCCTCACAGGCTTTCTGCATTGAATATATTTTAAAAAAGTTTTTACTGTGAGTTTTTGCCTCTACAGCCAACTTCTTTTCAAATTCTCTCTTAGCCTGTCTTATCAATCTATATAAATAAAAATGTTAAATAGTTTGGCAAAATCGCTAATCTCAGAAACCACTGAACCGATTGCTTTCAAATTTGGACACATCCTTCATTTCGCATACAGGAAGGTTCTTCTGTACTTACATTACAGATATGTCATACCTGTGACAGGTAAAATAGGTTTAAAAAATTTTTCCAGAAGGTTTAAACATTTTTTCCAGAAAACAGCGACATCTGCTGGACGTAAGTGCCATCTTTTACAGCTTACACTAACCCACGCTACACTAATCATTTCGCCAGTCCAGGTTCACGTTTCACTTCCATTTTAACACATTCGCGCACTTTTTTCGCCGGAAGATAACTATTTCCTTTATAGATAAAATACACCCACCACCCTCCTCACACCCCCCACACACATGCCAAATTTACTTCCCAGGCCCTCACAACACACACAAAACCTGACAGAAGTCCGGGAGGCTCCAGCGGGGGGCCAGGACTGGTCCGGGACACATCTCCTGCACTATGGCCGTCGGCTGCCAGCAATCAACATGGCGCTGATGGCCCTTTCCCTTACTATGCCACTCGGGGACACCAATGGCGGCAGTAGCCCATGTGACATAGTAAGGGCGAGGGCCCCTCGGCACCATTTTCAGGACTGGCAGCTGGTGGGCCTTTGCCCTTACTATGTCAGAGGACCTACCGCTGCCATTGCTCCATGCCACTGACATAGTAAGGGCAAAGGGCCATCGGAACCCGTTTCAGTGCTCGCAGCCGACGGACCAATGCCAATACATCGCTCCCAGACCGCTCCTGAACGCCCGCTCCACCAACTGACATTTTTATCAGGTCTCGGGGGGTCTGGAGGGTGGGGGGTGGTAATGAATTTATTGCGAACATCTTGGGGAGGGGTCACAAGGGGGGCAGGTTTCATTCATTCAGCAACTCTGGGGGGGCAGGGGAGTGTGGGGTGGTTAGTTTAAGAGAACTTTTCTCATAGGGTTGTTTTTTGGGGGAAGGGGGAGGTTCACACACAAATACATACACTAAACTTGCACGATCTCAGGAATGCACCAAAATAGCCCTCCCCAGACCACAAAACAAATTTGGAAGTGCAAATTTGGTTAGGCACTCCCCTATTTGGCTACATAACGTGCACAGATGTTCAGGGCAGACCACATGTAGCACCAATATTTTTAATTTCCCAGGTCTTGGGAGGGGGCAGGAGGGTGGGGGATTATTATTTGATTTAAAGGGTTGGGATTGGGGGTTGGAGGGGTTCCCACAGAAATAGAAAGACAAAGGTTTTCTGATCTGAAGGGTAGGCAGTAGGCCGGGGGAGGTGACAGTGAGGGGAGGGAGAATGAGGGGGGAGTTGAGTGTCAGGGGAGGGAAGGGGGGGGGTGAGTGACCAAGGGGGAGGAGGATGAGTGACTGAGGTAAATGAGCAAGGGGAAGGGGGAGGGAGAGTAAAGAACCTGACTCTGCCACTGCAACGCGTGGCCGGGTACCGCTAGTGTCTTATATTTAACTTGCCAACGTTTATGCATTATCCTATTTTCTTCTGTTGGATCCTTCTTCCAATTTTTGAATGAAGATCTTTTGGCTAAAATAGCTTCTTTCACCTCCCCTTTTAACCATGCCGGTAATGGTTTTGCCTTCTTTCCACCTTTCTTAATGTGTGGAATACATCTGGACTGCGCTTCTAGGATGGTATTTTTTAACAATGACTTGCCTCTTGTACACTTTTTATCTTTCAGTTTTTTTCTAACTTTTTTTCTCTTTTTATCAAAGTTTCCCTTTTGAAAGTTTAGCATGAGAGCCGTGGATTTGCTTACTGTCCCCCCTTCCAGTCATTAATTCAAATTTGATCATATTATGATCACTATTGCCAAGCAGCCCCACCACCGTTACTTCTCTGCTGCAACCATTGATCAATCTTGCCAATTAGAGCAATGACAGCCTCTAACAGTGCCATGTGATCAGGGTTTTAGGAGATTCAGTGTATCCCCAGCCCTGGACCTTTTTTTTTTAAATTATTTTTTTTCAGCTGCATGTCGGTGTTGCCAATAGAAATAGCCTGTGGCTGCCTGCAGGCTGCACCTCAGAAGAAGCAAATAAAAAGAAGGATCGAGCAGAGCAGGTAGGGGGCCCCATTATAGAGTATAGTATAATAGGGGCTGATGAGTAAAGATGGCGGCGCCATCTTTAAAGATGGCGCCAGCCATCCAGTGCTCCTACCATGTGACAGGGGCCGGCCAATGGCACGGATACCCTGTCACATGGTAAGGGCAAAGGGGCATCGGCGCCATTTTTTTTTAGCGCAGCTGATGCCTGGGAACGGGAAATCGCTCCCCGAGGCCCCCTTGGACCACCAGGTAATTTTAAAAGGTTTTTTGGGGGGGGTCGATTTAAAGGTTCGGGTGGGTTTTTTTTTTTATCGGGCCATCGGCGCCATTTTAATTAGTGGCAGCCAAAATGGCGCCGATGGCCCGAGAGCGGGAGATCACGCCGGGACCCCCCCCACTGGACCACCAGGTAATTTAACATTTTGGGGGGGGTTCGGGAGGGTGGGGGAGGGTAAGGAATTGGTTTTAAAGGGTCGGGGTGGGTTTAGGGGTTGTTTTGGTGTGCCGGTTTTCCCGCCCTCCCCCAAATAATTCCTGTGCCCTATTTAATGATTTAGGATGATTTATGACGATAAATCGAGGGCATTTGAATTGTATCGTGCACTCTAACGATTTTAAAATTATCTGACGATAATTTTAATCGTTCAAAAACGATTCACATCCCTAGTAATGGTCCTGCCATCTCAACTCCCTCCCCCCTTCCCCGGTGGCAGAGGGACAGGCTCAGACCCCTTTCACTCTGTACTTATAGGCCCCAACTCCTTTGCTCTCCCATTCCCCTCTACACTGAACCCCTTCCACTGTAACCTATAAGTGGAGAGCTGGGGGGGGGGGGAGGAAATCTCTCGCTCATACAGCCCCCTACATAGGCTTCTTCTCTCTCTCTCTCTTGCACATACACTCTCCCTCTGTCCCTCACACATGCACGCCCAATCCCTCTCACACACCCCTCACATAGTCTCCCTCTCTCTCTGGCACTCACACTTGACTTCAGCACCCATTACCACACTTCTCTCTCACACAGTTAAAACGGCAGGATGTTTGTCCCCTCCCCACCTAAGTCTTTGCTCTGCACTCGCAAGAGCTTGCAAAGTTCCCAAGCCAGTTGTATCTGGGAGAGAGAGGAAAATACTCCATCCGTCCCCTCCCCCCCCTTGCAAAGGGCAGGCGGCAGGCACTGCAACAGATTTGGGACACATTGCCTAGCTTACTTTGCTCTTTATGACAGACCTGTGCCTTTAAGAAATCCAATCGGGGGCTTGAGAAGGAGGGGGGAGCAGGGCTCTGGCTTTCACTTTCATCACGGTGCTTTGCTGGGAGTGGAGGCGGAGCGATGCCCATGTAAACTCTTCCCGTGGTGGCTGAGACCCACGGGCAGGCTGACAGCACTGCCTTCCCCCCCACCCCCCCCCCCCCCCCCCCCGCAGTTGCGGGATATTTACTTGGCTTCTCCTTATCTGCGGGACTCAGGGGACGGGGGAGGAGGGCGAGCTGTTCTCTGTTCAGCTCTTTGTGCTTTGGCTGCTGCAGCTGCTTGTGATGTCTTCACAGCCGCTTTCTACTGCATTTGCTCTGCCCCGGCCATCCCAACTCCCTCCCCCCCTTCCCCGGCGGTGGACGGACTGGCTCGGCGACTCTTCTACCCTTTCCTCCTCCTGTGTGTAACTGTCCAGCAGTACCTACTCCCTCCCCCCTTCTCCAGTGGGGGAGGAACGGGCTGAGCCGTTTCTCGGAGCGGCGACTCGTCTGCCCTTTCCTCCTCCCCTCTGTGACACCCAGCATGTAGCGCAGAGCTCAATGGTCCACACATGTGCAGTAGAACTGCTCTCTACTGCGCATTTGGGGGCCGTGGGTCAGAGCCCATTTATATTGTAGATAGCGTGTGTTGCTTGTACGTCCAACAGATGGCACTGTTTTTCCAAAAAAGCATGTTTTTACCTGTCACAGGTGTGACATCTATATAATATAGGTATATAAAAACACGCGTGTATTCGAATGCAACGTTCTGTCAAAATTTCAAAGCAATTGTTGAAAAACATTCGGAGATTTAAGATTTTGAACAAACGAACATTTACATTTTTATTTATATAGATTTTACTATTACGATTAATGTTTTATGTTTTTCCATTTTATTATTGGTTGGTCTTCCAATGTGACCAAGGGGAAGGATTCTGCTAGTGAGTAGTTTCTGAGAAGGGGTGTATAGCAGTCTGTCTTGTTCTGTTTTCAATAGGAGATGTATTGGTTTTATCGGGCCTGTTATATTTGCCTGTTAATATTTGCAGTGCTATGCTTTCCTGGGTATAGTGGAAACTGAGTCCTGAGAGTTTTGTTTTGATATGCCAGATTATTTTCTTGGGATAAATTGTAGTCTTGCGAGGTTGTGATAACTTTTATTGAATTGTGTTTATGTATTATTCAAAAATACTGTATGTGAGCTATTGAGACAATGTAAGACCTTTCCGATCTGAAATCATCTGAAGAAGGGATCTATGTAGTTTTAAAATCTTTTGTACAATATTTTTAGATACATTTATTTTTATTTAACAGATATTTTTAGGCAGTCAAATGTTCTATTTTCCTAATAGGAGGTGTATTGGTTTTTAGGGCCTGGTATAATATTTGCAGTGATGCATTATCATAGATAGAGTTGGGGTGGGGGTGGGGGGTAAGATTGAATCCCCTGCTATAAATGTCACAACACACCACTGGTCTCTAATAAGGTGGAGAGCTATCAGGCAGCAAGCTTTCTTGATTCTCCCAGAGAGTCCGTCTAGAAAGATGGCAACTAGGCTGTCTTCCCTCCAGTTTAATTCAGAAGCTAATATCCTGAAATCAACAGCATACTCACATAAGGTCCAGGAGTTTTGGCGAAGGTGGAGTAGGTCAGAGTCCATTGCTGCTGCTTGACCTGGCTCCTCAGACAGTGCAAAATTGTTCTAGGAACTGCTCGAGGATAGGGCTGTTCAGCTTGGAGAAGAGATGGCTGAGGAGAGATATGATAGAGGTCTTTAAGATCATGAAAGGTCTTGAACAGGTAAATGTGTATCAGTTATTTACTCTTTCGGATAATAGAAAGACTAGGGGGCACTTCATGAAGTTAGCATGTGGCACATTTAAAACTAATCAGAGAACATTCTTTTTCACTCAATGCACAATTAAACTCGAATTTGTTGCCAGGGGATGTGGTTAGTGCAGTTAGTGTAGCTGGGTTTAAAAAAGATCTGGATAAGTTCTTGGAGGAGAAGTCCATTACCTGCTATTAATCAAGTTGACTTACAAAATAACCCCTACTATTACTAGCACCAGTAGCATGGGATATACTTAGTTTTTGGGTACTTGCCAGGTACTTATAGCCTGGATTGGTCACTGTTGGAAACAGGATGCTGGGCTTGATGGACCCTTGGTCTGACCCAGTATGGCAATTTCTTACGTTCTTATGTTCTTAAGTTAGGATCCCCTCTTTCCTAAAGAAGGGAAGCCCAAGCCAATGCGATTCTATCTAGTAACGAGAGGATATACATAGTCTTGGATTGGTCATCAGGGAATAGCGTAGACTTAGTTGGACGTGCATCCTGCACTGACTGAGATATCCCTGATACTGATTTGTATCCCCGGCATACCGGGCAGGAGCTGGCAATTGGGGAGCCAGTCAACTGGGCACAGAGAGAGACAGTTGTACGGGGCAGCCAGCATGGTCAGGACAACCAAGCGAGTGGTGAGCCGGTCCATCACTGCAGCCAAGAGCTCCAAAGCTCCTGTTGGTCTTGTAACTTGCGCACTATGCCGGGGATGGACTGAAGTGAAGTCCGCCAAGACCATGGCCTCAGAAAACTGTTCTGTCTGTGGATCCTTGGGCCGAGATGAGATTGGCTTTACCTGCAGGGAGGAGCCCTGCATGTTCTCACCGTCGGCAGGTGGACCCAGGTGAAGCACAAACTGGTCAGGACCTTCACCTATACCAGCCCACGTTACCCTTGGGTTCAGCCTTTGGGTGCCGGGGCCAGCAGGATTTAGGCACAGGACTCTGCTGATGATAGGATAGGAGATCCAATACAGGCTACTGTCATAGGCAGGCGGCGGTCAGATAAAACAGGGGTCCAGGCAAAGATCAGGCAGCGGTCAGGCATATCCAGAGTCCAGGCAAAGGTCAGGGACAGCCAACGGTCAGGCATATCTAGAGTCCAGGCAAAGGTTAGGGGCAGGCAGCGATCAGCCCAGGCAAAGGTCAAACCAGGTATCCATCTGAGGAAGGTGAAGAGGGATGGATAGAGCTGAGGCAGGTAAGGATTGGAACAAGTGGGGCAACGAAGACTGGAACAGGCTGAGATGATGATTGGAACATGCTGACATGAAGACTGGAACAGGCTGGGATGAAGAGTGGAATAGGCTGAGATGAAGACTGGAACAGTCTGAGATGAAAAATGAAACAGCAAGGAAGCAACACAAGCTACTCTAAGTAGCTGCATGTTATGGGAGTGCCTGGAGAGGTAGTGTGCCCTTGGACCATGATGCGACTGCAGAGGGGCTCCGAGGAAGTGCCGAGGCAGGCAAGTCATGTCCAAGCTCGGGCAAACAGACTGAAGACCGGGAACTCCGACCTCTGCCGAACGTGAATGCATCAGAAGAGACCCAACAACGCAATGTTGGTCTCTGGGGTAGCTCTTTGGCCACTCGATAGCCCTTTCAGACCTGCCACCTGGAAATAGCAGATGCGACAGGATGGACAGAGAACAAAGACAGGCAATGGTACTTGGAGACATAGTCGGGCAAAGACACTAGGCAAGAAGGCAAGGCTCTGACTTCGGATGAAGAGGGAATCCGGGTGGTTCACGTAGCAGGTTCCAGCCGGAGTGAGGGCATCATTCTGCTGGGGAGAGCCTAAGTGTTGCACTCACCGCCCGCCGTGAGCACCCCGACGTGGCTTCGCCGGCCCCGCTGCTTCACTGGACCCCTTCCAACGTGCTGGGACCGTCGGCCCGACTCTTCTACCTTAGCTCTGCCAGCCTGTCTTGCCCCTAACAACTTTCTGCCACTCTGCCTTGCTCCCATACACCAGATGACTCACTCTACTCCTTGTGGTGTTCTTGCCACTATCATTGTTCCTCAGTATGTTGATGCTAGTCTTCTGCTGTCTCTTTATCGGCGCCTTGTGTTTTTTTCTGACACTCTGCTTGCTATGTTTCCCCTTCATTGTGCTGTAGGATGTTGATGCCACTTGTCTTGCCACTTTGCCTGTCATGCTGCTTTCGAGGGTTCATGCAACTATTATTGGTGCTCTCTTATGAAGCAGTGGTGTGTTTTTTACACTTTCGCTGCTGGTTTGCACCTCTGTTAAAGCATTCTGGCCACTTCTGGTACCCCTTTGCCCCTTTACAGTGCCTTAGGCTATTCATGCCACTTTGGTGCCACTTTGCCACAGTCTAAGTACCTTGGAGCTCTTTTCTGGTTCTGATGATTGCTTCCCAGAAGTTTCATCAGAATTGATAAGAAAACCCCAATTCTGCAGCCAAAAATAGGCTGCAAATACAACACAACCAGTTGGACTATACTCCCACTAACACACTGCTGCTGGCTCCCAGACGCAAAATACCAGTTTGAGGGCCAGAACACATTAAATGCTGAGTCCTGCTGTGTCCCCCAATACCACAAGCTGGGCCACACATATCCCACTTCCTCCTAGCATTTCTCCAAAAACACCACTGAGGTTACCATGAACTGACAACATCTGCCTGTCTTTCCCTATATACCACCACTGTGGCCATTATGCACTGACACCATCAGTCTGCCTTGTGCTATATACCACCATTGGAGCCTAACCAATCCTGCTGCCTCTTGTCACATCTCCAACAACAACATTGGGGCCTGATCAATCCTGCTGCCTCTTATCAAATCCCCAACAACAAGCCTGGAACCTGACCAATTCTGCTTCCTCCTGCTATGTCCCCAAAAACAACATTGGGGCCTGACTAATCCTGTTTCTCCCTGCCATGTCACCAACAATAAAACTGGGGCCAGATTCAGTCTGCTCCCTCCTGTCATGTCCCCCACTAATAACACCAAGTCTTGACAAATTCTGCTGCCTACTACCATGTCATCAATGACAACAATGGTGCCTGACTTAGCCTACTTCTTCATGCCATGTTCCCAACAATGACACTGGAGCCTGACTAGCTTACTTCCTCCTGCCATGTCCCTAACAACAACATTGAAGCTTGACTCAGCTTATTTCCTCCTGCCATGTCTCCAAATAAAACACTGGGGCTAACACATCCTGTTGCCTTCTGCATGTCCCCAACAACACTGGGGCCTGTTAAATCCTGCTGCCTCCTATCATGTCCCCATAAACAACACTGGGGCTGGATAAATCCTACTGCCTCCTGCCATTTCTTCCAACAATAACACTGGGGCCTGACACATCCTGCTGCCTCCTGCCATGTCCCCAACAAATGTACTGAGGCATGATTCAGCCTACTTTCTCCTGCCATGTCCCCAGCAACAATAACTCTGGGGCATGACACATCCTGCTGCCTCCTGCCTTGTCTCCAACAACACTGAGGCCTGACAAATCCTGCTGACTCTTTCCATGTCCCCCATCAGCAACACTGGGGCCTGATTCTGCTACATTCTCCTGCCATGTCCCCAAAAACAACACTGGGGCCTGACAATTCTTGCTGCCTCCTGCTTTGTCCCAAACAACATTTATTTATTTATTTAAAAACTTTTCTATACCGTCGCTAAGTCATGTACCATCGCAACGGTTTACAAATAGGCACAAAATAAGGTATATATAGGTAGTTTATCGTACATTCTTAACAAGTGCCAGTTAAGAACGGTTACAATATCATTAATAAAATCAAATTTTTGGGTAGTGGTGGATTAGTCCAGGAAAGTTATTTGAGATACTTTTATTTCGGTCTACTTCTTAACTGTATTATGTATTTATAATATTGTAATGTCATTTATTCTTAGCTGCGCTTTTCTGTATTTTCGTTCACTCTCTCCCTCTCTACCTCACTGTTTCTTTTGGAAAGGCTTGCTTATAGAACATGGGGCCTGACACATCCTGCTGCCTCTTATCATGTTCCCAACAACACCGAGACCTGATAAATACTGCTGTTTCCTTCCATGTCCCTAACAGTAACACTGGGGCCTGATTCAGCCTACATACTCTTGCCATGTCCTCAATAACAACAATGGGACCGGATGCATCTTGCTGCCTCCTGCAGTGTCCCCATCAACAACATTGGAAGCCTGACAAATCCTGCTGTTTGCTGCCATGCTCCCAACAAAACTGAGGACTGACTCAGTCTACTTACTCTTTCCATGTCCCCAGAAACACAGGGGACATGGAAAGCAGATCCAGCAGCAGCCTTCCACTGCCATACCCCAAAACCTACAACACAGGGATCTGTCAGTCCATCCAGTATCATTCTTTCACTGTCATGCTCCTAACACTAGGGATGTGCAGAGGGACGCCATACGTTGCATTCGGGATTCGTATTCGTCGGGGGCAGATACGTTGCATTCGGCAAGGGGGGCCCCGATATGTTTATATATTAATTCTTATTTGTTTCCTGGCTAAAATTAAATTAATTACAACCCCCCACCCTCCTGACCCCCCCAAGACTTACCAAAACTTCCTGGTAGTCCAGCGGGGGGTCCGGGAGCCATCTCCTGCACTCACACCCTCAGCTGCCGGTATTCAAAATGGCGCCGATAGCCTTTGACCTACTCCATCTTGTGTTCCATCTTGTGCTCCTACCATGTGATGCCGATAGACAAGATGGTAGGAGCGCCAATAGCCAAGATGGTAGGAGCAATGGAAGGCACCGGCCATCCATTGCTCCTACCATGTGACAGGGACTGACCAATGGCACCGGTAGCCCCTATGACATAGTAGGTCAAAAGCTATGGGCACCATTTTGAATACTGGCAGCCGAGGGTATGAGTGCAGGAGATGGCTCCCGGACCCCCTGCTGGACCACCAGGGCGTTTTGGGAAGTCTTGGGGGTGGTCAGGAGGGTGTAGGGTTTGTTTAAATTGGCTCCTTTAGGCGGCCGAATAATTCGGCGAAGATTCTTTGTATTTGTAGGGAATCGTGATACGTTTCGCTTCCACACGAATACAACGAATATGGCCCTATACGTTGCGGATTACCAATTCGTAGGGAACGAATGCACACCCCTACCTAACACCACTACAAGCGTATGACACAGTACATCCAGCAGCAGCCTTCTACTAGGAGTGTGCAGGGATAGAAAATTTGGGGTTTTTTGTTCATTATCGGGAGTTCTTTTCCCATGAATTTTAGTTCATTGAATGTTTGATCCGTTTCATTTGTGTAAAAAAAAATTAATCAAATATAAAAAAACAACAAACCCAAAAACAAACAAAAAAAACCCCTGAGGCCTCTCAAGGCCTACTGTCCACAGCACCCATCCCTCCCACTAGGAAAAATTCCAGGCCAGGATCCCCCTGCCCCCACTTACCCGGTCCTGTAGGAATCTGTCTGCAAGACCTAGGTCCAGGTCAAAGCCTCGGCCTTGTGTAGGCCAAGGCTGAGGTAGGTTGCCATGACCTCGGCCTTGGCATTCCACAAGGCTGAGAGTTCAGCCTGGGCCTAGGCCAGAACCCAGGCCCAGTTCCAATGCCATGGTCAGGCCTGGAGGCTGGGTTCTGATGCCTGGGCCTTGGCTTAGGCTGGAGAATGGGCTCAGGCCTGATGCCATGGCTCAGCTCTGGGGCATGACACATCCTGCTGCCTCCTGCCTTGTCTCCAACAACACTGAGGCCTGACAAATCCTATGCCTGAGTTCTGATGCCTGGGACTTGGCTTAGGCTGGAGAATGGGCTCAGGCCTGATGCCATGGCTCAGCATGTAAGCTGGGGCCTTGACCTGGATCCAGGCCTGACACCAGATCCCAGCCCAAAGTTCAGGTCCTGACATCTGGACCTCATCCTAGGCTAGGGCCCAGGTCCAAGCCCAGTCTGGAGGCTGGTTGCCAATACCGGGACCTTGGCTGAGACCAAGGACCAACACTAGAGTCTGGTCTTGAGGCTGAGTCCTGATACCTGGGCCTTGGCCTAGAGCCAGGTCCAGGCCTGGAGTCCATGCCTCCGATGAAAGTGTCCTCTTCTTTCTTTTTCTTTGTAAATTGATGCCATCTGATAGGATCAAGCCAGAGTTAATTAACTCCGGTGCATTCTCCCCAGCAGACAACATCAGTTTACAAAGAAAGAAGAAAAAATAGGATACTATAATCAGAATTGCGAGGCCTAGGCCTAACTCTAAGCCAAGACCAAGGAGTTGGGACCTGGGATCCAGGCAAGGCCCTGGTGTTGGGCCTGGATCCAGGCCAAGACTCCTGTGTCAGAAACCAGACATCAGGACCCAGCATGTATTGGGCCTAGGTCCGACAGAAGCCTTGGTGTTGGGACCTGGCCTTTGGGCAGGGCAGCAGCATTGGGCCTAGATCCAAGACCAAGGCCCATGCATCAGGATCTGGCCTCAGGGTCTAAGTCATGACCAAAGGCCTGGCTTCAGGACTCAGCCTCTGGGCCAGGCTGCAGTATCGGGTCTGGGCACAGACTCTGGCCTAGGCAAGACCCAGGCATCAGGATCCAGCCTCCAGGCCATGCTGTGGCATCAGACCTGGGCCAGGACCTTGGCCTATGCTGAGTTCCAGGTGTTGGGACCCAGCCTAGTAGCTTCTTCGGATACCCAATGTGCCGGGTAAATGATTTTTTCAGGGGCTCGGATCTTGGCTGAGGCCCTGACATTGGCCCAGGCCTAGACGGAGACCCCAGCATCATCCTTGGGCTTAGGCCTCAACCTTTGCTTTGGGCCTTGTCCTTATGCCCATGGCGAGACCACAACTTCGGGCCTAGGCCTAAGTTGATATGTCAGCATCATGCTCAGGCACAGGCCACAGCCCCTGCTTTGAACTTAGCCTATGTCCTAAGTGAGGCCCTAGCCATGGGCCTAGGCCTGATGCATTCTTTTTAAACAAATGCAACAAATAAGACTTGTTTCATTTGGGGTGCCCTGGATTTGTTTCGGAGCCCCCGAATGAAAAATAATTGCCCTTGGTCATCATGTTTTGCACATTCGTTTAAAATGAATGCACTTCCCTATCTTCTACTGTCATGCTTCTAACACCACTAAAGGGGCAGGACACAGTACATTCAGAATCAGCCTTCCACTGCTATACCCCTACCACAACTACTGGGGGTCTGACACATCCTGCTTCAGCTTGCCTTTCCCCAAGTACCTCCATAGGATACTGAGATCCTCTGCCTGAATTTTCCCATACACCACAGCAGGGTGATGATGCCACTGAGTTCCTCTGCCTGCTTAGCCTCCAGTACCACCACAGGGTCATACTCTACCGAGTTATTCTGCCTTCTTAGCCCCAAGCACCACTGCAGGGTCATGACGCCACTGCTTGCCTTTCCCAAAACACCACCGCAGAGTCATGACTCCACTGATTTCCTCTGCCTGCTTTTCCCCAAACACCACCACAGGGTGACGACTTCACTGAGTTCCTCTGCTTGCTTAGCCTCAAGCACCATAAACTTATTAATAATGCAATATTAAAGATTCAGTCACAAATTGAACTGCTTATTGCACTGTCCTGGCTTTGAATGACTGCTCCTGACATAGGTCCAATGTTTCATAGATACTGCCTCAGGGGAATAATTTGAGTTTGGCTGGCAAGCAAATTCGCACGCTAACCAGACTCAAGTTATTCCCCTGAGGCAGTATCAACGAAACCTGGGACCTATGTTAGGAACAGTCATCAGAAGCCAGGACAGTGCAATAAGTAGCTTAATTTTAAGAACATAAGAACATGCCATACTGGGTCAGACTAAGGGTCCATCAAGCCCAGCATTCTGTATCCAACAGTGGCCAATCCAGGCCATAAGAACCTGGCAAGTACCCAAAAACTAAGTCTATTTCATGCTACTGTTGCTAGTAATAGCAGTGGCTATTTTCCAAGTCAACTTAATTAATAGCAGGTAATGGACTTCTCCTCCAAGAACGTATCCAGTTCTATTTTAAACACAAACAAGTTCCAGAATTTAATTGTGTGTTGAGTGAAAAAAAATTTTGACTGAATCTTTAATGTTGCATTATTAAAATGTTTATGGTTATATGTTTAAAGTGCACTAAGGATCTCACTGGACACTATTTTTCATCAGGACACTTTTTCAGAGACCAATGATTATAACTAAAGAGCTCAGTATTGCCAAAAATTAATCGGCTTTAAGCTCATTTATGAAGTTCTCAATTTATACTGTTTTGTGTCAGTATTTTGGTAGTTTTCAGTAATTCTTTTTCACAATACAGAGCCAATACTGAGTACCCTTCAAATAAGCCTTTGTTAATCAACTCATCCCTTGCTAGGTAGTGATATCATTTGAATAATTTTTGTATTCTTGAATTTACTTAAAACTTGAATATAGACCTCAGGGGAGCAGGTCACATTACATCTCCTGTGTCCCTACATTGTCAAATTACTGCGTAGCTTAGTGCAATAAACAGCTCAGTGTTTTCAGAAGATATGTGAATGAAAAATAGTTTTTCTTCCTTTCATTTAGTTAAAGAATAGGATAGCTTGAGGCAACAGAAGAAAAAAGAGGAAGGATGGAGGATGGAGGAGAAACAGCAAATTAAAGCAATAAAGAAGACAATGTAGTCAAGCTTCACATACTAAATAGGCAAAGCTAATGTGAGTGCACACCCATTACACAGGGGAAAAAAGTCTGGCTCGCTAGATGAAGCTAGAAGAAAGAGGCAAGACATACAGAAAGAGAGGTATATTAAAACAACTATACTAGTCCTAAAAAACCAGACTTACATCTGAATCATCACCTAGACAGACATTACACCTGTACAAAATAAAAACGAAAAAGAAACACTTTCTACAAATAAAATGTAATTAAATTACCAATCCAGTTAGAACGATAAGAAAAAAACATACTTTTCTGAGAGTGCACTTGTTATTCCTTTTACAGAGCCAGTTTTATAAGAAAAACCAGACACTAGTTTAAATGTATTGTAAATTGTAATATTTTAATGCTAATCTCATTTTATATATGCTGCCAAAATACATTCAAATCGATTTATTCCTTTTAACCTTGCCTTCCCTCTCTACCCCAGGGTGAGGAGACCTGTAGATTTCAGACCTCTTTCTTATTAAATACTCAGTAGGAAGGAGGACATTGGCCTGCTTCTCCTGTGAGACTTTAACCTAGTGACTTAACACAAAATAGCATCTGAAACCCCTTTAAAAAATACATTTAAGCCACCAACAGCATGAAAGCCACTGCCATGGGAGAGCACAGATTAAATTTGCATCTCCAGATGATCTGGCAACTTAGCCATTTTTAATTCAGATTCAAGAGTTTATCGTTTCCTTAAATTGTTAAGACAGTCTTTATTGGGGAACTCACAAAAAAAAAAAAGACTATCTGGAAACAACAGCGCATCCAGAAAATGGCTGCATGATTGCTTACTGGATCTAAATACTTACTGAGACCATTTCTACTGAGACCAGCTGTACTGGTTGCAAGTTTATTACAAGGTGTTTAAATCTTTGTGTCTAGGATTTTACGCACTCCAGAGTCACAACTCAGGTTGTTTAAAGGAAGATCTAATTAGGTACAACCCAGGGTGTAGCCTTAAGTCAGCAAGAGGAAACTGGTCTAATTATCCTTCCAGTAAAGGAAGGCAGACTATCAGCTAGGAAAGGAACATGCCTGCTTGCAAATTCAGTTATTTAGAGTGCACTGCTTAAGCAAGTGCAACTACAGTAAAAGGTGAATTTTAAAAGCTCAGCATGTCCATCAATGAGGGGGATGTGCTCACAAGTTGGGCTTGCGTGCGCTGACCACATTTTAAAAGCCACCCAGATGCGCATGTATCTCCTGTAGCATGCACATCTCACTCAATTTCAAAAAAGGGCATGGTGTGCGCATGGACTGAGCGGAGCATGTCTATTAGCTGTGTGGGTAAATATCCACACATCCAGATTCACTGCTGCACAAGTTTACTTCTGCTATGGAGGAGGTGTAAGTTTTTAAAAAAAAGCCATTTCAAAGAGGTTTAAAGGGTCTGGGGTAACTGGAGGGAGTACAAGCTAATAAACCAGAGGAGTTTGGAGAACTGGGTGAACTGGTGGATAAACTGGAGAAACTGACAATGGTGTGGATGTGCACCAGTTATAAAATACCCTGACTTATGTGGTAGAAACCCGATTTTGTGGTTAGGCCAGCACCCCTTAAAATTTGGTGCACATGTGTGTGCACCCAGTGTATTTGTATAACATGTGCATATAAGTTTTAAAATTGTCTCATCCCTGGGCGCACTCCGATGTACACACGTCAATGTGCATCTACATGCCCCTTTGAAAGTTACCGACTAAGACTCTCTAGTCTTCTGGTGTGATCTAAAGACCTGGCTATTCTCTCAAGTATTTGACTGATTGCAAGAAGTTTTTTGCTTGGTGAGGAAAACGTCCTTTTCCGAAATTACCATATATCGTGACTATGGAAGAGCAAGAAAATCTCATCAACTATTGGTAGGACTTTGGGAGAGAGATGGTCCTTAAAAATATTATTTTAAGAACCTGAAATAATATATGCAGTTTTGGTCGACGCATCTCAAAAAAGATATAGTTGCATTGGAGAAAGTATAGTGAAGGGAGACCAAAATGATAAAGGGCATGGAAAGGCTCCATATGAGGAAAGGCTAAAAAGGTTAGGGCTGTTCAGCTTGGAGGGGGTATATGATAGAGTTTTACAAAATCATGAAAGGACTTGAATGGGTAAATATGAAAAGGTTATTTATTCTATCAGATAATAGAAGGTCTAGGGGGCATTCCATGAAGTTATCAAGTAGCATATTTAAAACAAATCATAGAAAATTATTTTTCACTCATCAGGAATTCAATACCAGAGGATATAATTAAGGCAACTAGTGTAGCTGACTTTAAAAAAAGGTTTGGATACGTTCCTGGGAGAGAAGTCCATAAAATGTTAATCAATAGGGAATTGCCAGTAAAAGTAGAAAAGGCACAGCCCGCGAAGCGGGGGGTGCAGGAGGAAGAGATAAGGTCTGAGAAGGGGTATACCCAGAGGTATGACTGGTGCCTTCGGGAACGTTCCCGCAAAGTCCAGTTCCCCAAGAGGCATACCTCATCTCAGAGATGTCCCCGGCATTCACCTTTGCCCACTGAGGCCTCCACTGCCCCCGAGGCGTCTGGTGAAGAGCCCATGCAAATGGGTCACTGGAAACTCTCGACTAAAGAATGCCTTTGATGAAGGCAGTTCGGTCTCTGTCTCTATTGTGGGGAAGCAGGTCATCTCCTAGCCACCTGTCCAATACGACTGGGAAACTCCCGAGCCTAGGTTCTGTAGGAGGACTCTTTCTAGGCCTCACTTCTCCTTCTCCTCCACTCACCTTACCCATATCCCTCATGTGGGCAACCAGAATTTCTACACTTTAGCCCTAGTTGACTCTGGAGCTGGAGGCAATTTCCTTATGAAACAACTTGTGGAACATCTCCACATCCCTGACAACCGTTCGCTAGTCCCCCTGGTGCTCTCCTCTACCCAGGGGGGATCCCTTGCCTGGTCGGGTAACCAGGACCACCAACCCTCTCACAGTCCGGACCGGGGCACTTCATGTTGAGCTTCTCTTTTTCCATGTTTTCACTTAACGCACAATAAAGCTCTGGAATTTGTTGCCAGAAGATGTGGTTAGTGCAGTTAGTGTAGCTGGGTTCAAAAAAGGTTTGGCTAAGTTCTTGGAGGAGAAGTCCATTAATGGCTATTAATCAATTTTACTTAGGGAATAGCCACTGCTATTAATTGCATCAGTAGCATGGGATCTTCTTAGTGTTTGGGGTAATTGCCAGGTTCTTGTGGCCTGGTTTTGGCCTCTGTTGGAAACAGGATGCTGGGCTTGATGGACCCTTGGTCTGACCCAGCATGGCAATTTCTTATGTTCTTATGCTCTTACACTTTCTCACCTGGCTTGAATTGTGGGCTAGGCCTACGATGGGCATCGGAGTATTTTTTAGCAGTCTGATCCGCCTTGAGCAGTAGTTGTTGAGTGAGGGTCCAAAGTTGGTATAATTCCTTCGCAGTTAACTGAGCCAAGGGTGAGAGCATTGCGATGGGCAAAGGTAGAGGCAGGAGCGGTTGCTTGCCATAGACTAGCTGAAACAGGGATGACCCGGTGGCGGAAGACAGATGGAACTCCGCCCAAGGAAGCATTTCGGCCCAGTCGTCTAGCTTGGTGTTCACGTATGACCTCAGGAACTGCTTGAAGGTTTGATTTGTTCTTTCAGCCAGGCCGTTGGTCTGGGGATGATAGGCAGTGGAGAATTTGAGGATGATATTGAACTTTCTGCACAAAGACTTCCAAAGCTTGGGAGTAGACTGAGACCTTCGGTCAGAGAGGATATACCTGGGAAGGCCATGAAGCCAGAAGACTTGGTGAACAAAAAGCTGAGCTAGCTGAGGAGTGGATGGAAAGCAGGCAGGGTGACGAAATGTGCCATTTTAGAAAATCGGTACACTATCAGCCATATGGTGGTGTTACCCTTAGACGGAGGGAGGTCGATGATAAAATCAGTCGAGACATGGGTCCATGGTTTGCTAGGGGCAGGCAGCGGGTGGAGTAAGCCCCATGGTCGACCAGTGGGGTTCTTGTGACGGGCACAAGTGTGGCAGGACTCAACATAAGATCGGACGTCCTTTTTCATGGTAGAAGGAGCGCCAGAGTCCACGGTTGACCAGGATGTCCTGAAATACGTGAGTCATGGGCCCAATGGAAGACTTTGTTCCGAAGCCTGGGGGGTACCAGGGTACCTGGTGAAGCGTTCATTCTCCTCTGCTTCCCGACCGGCCTCACCCCCCCCGACGGTGGGGACCTGCGGGGTTCATCCCACAGGTTGCGCCAACTCCACCTTGGGCCAAAGGTCCATGTGCGTTAACACTTCAATGCTGTAATGGTGAGGAGATGCTTTTGAAGCGGAGTCCTGGTCAATATTCTGTAACTTCAGTGTCCTTATAGAAAGCAGTGGAGATATTTTGTGGAAGCTTTGTTCTTCAAAAATACTATCATAATGTTTCTGATTTTCAAACCCATTCAAGATATTCATATGTTGTTCCTAGATGCCAAATGTGGTGAGTTTACATCCCTGTTTTGGATTGTTTTTGTGCAGATATTGATCCCTTTTATATAATCCTTTCCAACATTCCTTTAGGTAATGATGCCTCTGCGCAGGTGATTGACAATACCTTCCCAGAAATAGTGTGTCCAAACTGGAAGCCATATCAGGATATAGAGAGAATGGAAGCAGCTCATAGAAAGGCTACAAAAATAGTGCAGAATCTACACTAAAAACCATATCAGATAAAACTTATGGATTTAAACATTTATACCCCTAGAGGAGAGCAGGAGGATATGATAGAGATATTCAAGTAACTCAACTGTATAAATGCACAAGTAGCAACATTTTTTTTAGAAGAAAGAATGCTCTAGACAAATCTTTAATAAAAAAAGTAAAAATCTTAACAAAACCCCCACCCTTCTGATGCCCCCAAGACCTCCAAAATTAATTTACTACAATCCCCCACCCTCCTGACCCCCCCCCCCCCCCCCCCCCAAAGACCTGCCAAAAGCCCCTGGAGGTCCAGCGGGGGTCCAGGAGCGGTCCGGGAGCGATCTCCTGAACTTGGGCTGTCGGCTGCCAGTAGTTAAAATGGCAAGGGGCTACCGCCGCCATTGATCGACCCCAGTGACATAGTGAGGGCAAAGGGCTGTCGGCGCCATTTTGACTACTGGCAGCCGACAGCCCAAGTCCAGGAGATCGATCCCGGACCGCTCCTGGACCCCCGCTGGACCACCAGGGACTTTTGGCAGGTCTTGGGGGGGGAGGGGTCAGGAGGGTGGGGGTTGTAGTAAATTAATTTTGGAGGTCTTGGGGGCGTCAGGAGGGTGGGGGGTTTTGTTAAGATTTTTACTTTTTTATTAAAGATTTGTCTGCGAGCCCTGGATCCCCGCTGGACCACCAGGGACTTTTGGCAGGTCTTGGGGGGGTCAGGAGGGTGGGGGATTGTAGTAAATTAATTTTGGAGGTCTTGGGGGGCGTCAGGAGGGTGGGGGTTTTTGTTAGATTTTTACTTTTTTATTAAAGATTTGTCTGCGAGCCCTGGACCCCCGCTGGACCACCAGGGACTTTTGGCAGGTCTTGGGGGGGGGGGGGTCAGGAGGGTTGTAGTAAATTAATTTGGCAGGACTTGGGGGGGCATCAGGAGAGTAGGGGGTTGTAGTAAATTAATTTGGTAGGTCTTGTATGGCTCTCACGGAATTACATTTTAAAATATGTGGCGTTCATGGCTCTCTCAACCAAAAAGGTTCCCGACCCCTGCTCTAGATTAATAAAAAGGTCATAGCTCTACAAACAGGTTCAGGAGCAACATCAGAAAATATTTCACTATAAAATGGATTGTGGATTTATGGGTGGCCTTCCAGTGGAGGTAGTGAAGACACAGTAATGTAATTCAAGAAAGCATAGGATTAGCACAGAGGATCCCAGATTAAGAAAAAGTGAGGGGAAAGCCAGAGATCAATTGAACAGACTGGATGGGCCTTACAGGTCCTCATTGTTGCGCTCCTGCTCGCGGGCTGTGCCGCGAGCAGGCGCTTACCTTGTGGCCCGGAGGTCACTGTCGTGCCTGTGCAGCAGGAGCCGTCCTCGGACCTTCCAGTGTGGCTTGGAACTGCCCCTCAGCCTCCTACCGAGAGACCCGGGGAGCTGCCAGCATTCCTGCCCAGCGGCAGGGAGCCGCCCTCAGTTCCTCCCTCGCGGCTCAGAGGCCACTGAGAAACCTTCCTCTGTGGCGGCAGGGTGTTGCAGACGCCGGGCCTGGTTTTGTGGCCTAGTGCCGTTCCTGCTCCTCTTCGCGGCATGGACACCACTCTCCAGGATCCTGTCCCTAGGCGCGAGGCTGTGCCTCTCTGCAAGACCTAAAGGGCCAGTTTCCCTGGCCCCTCCTGATGATGTCAGCCTGGGAGTTCTCCTTTAGACCTATAAAAGGGCTCTGCTTTCATTCCAGCCTTGCCTTGGCACGGGGCTAGTCCTCTTTAGAGCTCCTCTCTTCTTGCTCTTTCCTGGCATCTTCTTGTCTTCATGGGATCCTTCGTCATCTATGTTCCTGGTCTCTGCTGACGTCTACTCCATTCCTGATGTGTCCAGATGTTCCTGCATCCATGTTCCTGGTTTCTGTTGTTGTCTCTGCTGTTCCTGATGTGTTCAGAAGTTCCTGTCGTCCGCCATGCTTCCAGATGTCTCTGAGGCTCCACTTGTTCCGTCCCTGCGTGGTCCACGACCAGCCTGGCTGGGTTGTGTAGGGTGTGCAGTGGTCCGAGTGGTCCGCAACCATCCCAGCTGGGGTGTGTAGGGCACTCGGTGGGACAGTTCCATCCGTTGTGGCCGAAGATTATCCACGTCCCTCGTCAGATCACGATGATTTTCCTGGTTCCAGATTTACCTCCTAGTGGCCTGTCCTCAGTCCAACTTTGGGATGACCTTCTGATGTGTCTTCCATGCCAGGTCGGAAGTTTCGTCTTCCTTCAAATGACCTGTCAGGTACGTCAATCATGCCGGGTTCCTGAGGCTCAGACTAGGACATTGCTGCTATGAGTTTTGGCCGGTTATCTCCATCCGCCTGTCTTGACATCCTCCATCTCTGATGTCCAAATGTCCGTCTTCCTGTTCTGGACTTCCTGAGGGGCCGTCGTCTGTCCTGTGCTTCTGTGCTGCTCTTCGCTGAGTGTCTGCAAGCGGCAGAAGGCCCTGCGCTCTCTTGGAAGTTCCGGACTTTTAATTACCAGATTTTAGCATGCCTTGCCTTGCCTCCAGTTCTTGAGTCTTTGTCTTCATCAGCACCTGAGTCTTCGTCTTTGTCAGCACCTGAGTCTGTCCAGTGCCTATGGCCTTTGTCCTCCTCTGCCTCCTGTCCGGCCTGCCGCTTCTGCCATTACCCAGCGGCAGGTCCGAAAGGGCTTGGAATGGTTGGAGGACTACTCAGAGACCAACCTTGCGTGGTTGGCCTCTCGGAGGCCGTGCAGGTCAGCAGGGGCCTGGGCTCCGCCCAGACGAGGCTCCGTCTCACCTGCCTCGGTGCTTCCTCGGAGCTCCTCTCCCGGTTCGCCGAGGTCCAAGGGCACACCCCACTTGTCCCAGCGCAACACTCATCTACCATCATACTCTATGTTTCTGAGTAACGTAAGATATAGCATCAAAACGACTTTAGAACAGTTCTTCAGGCCCTTATCCTATCCAAGTTAGTGCAACTCATTGTTTTTAGGACTCCCAACTACGTCCCTTAAGCCCCTTCAAATGCTCCAAAATGCCGCCGCCAGAATCCTCACAAACTCCAGAAGAAATGATCACATCTCCCCCATACTAAAAAACCTACACTGGCTTCCCATACACCTCAGAATACAATTCAAAGGTCTCACTCTAATTCACAAATCATTATACAACCAAAACATAAACTGGTTCAACACATCCTTCCACTTTAACCTCCCCCCTCCCCCACCCCCAAAGATCCACAAGATCAGCAAATAATGGCACTCTACCAACAGCCGCCCCAAAACTCACCAATCTATCCTCAACACGAGTACGTGCTTTCTCCATTGCCAGTCCCTCCATATGGAACGCTATGCCCCTAGACCTAAGATTTGGATCCAACACTATTAACTTTAAAAAAAACCTGAAAACCTGGTTCTTCAAACAAGCCTACCAATAACTCTCATACTATTCTCTATCACTCACTCACACTACCCCCACTTGCCCCCAGTATACCACCCCAGTATTATTGATAGAATTAATCCTCCCTATTCAGCATTATTTATTTTATTTATTTATTTCGGATTTTTATATACCGGCATTCGAGACAGCAGTCACATCATGCTGGTTCACATAAAACGGGAGTGCATAATAAACATAAACTAGAACATTGGTGCGGAAAAGGCAGTTACATGTAACAGGGTGGCTAGAACTTGGTGAAGAGGAAGAGAAAGGACAGTTATTAATTAATAATGGCTAACGATAGTAGAGATAGTTAACAATAGTATAAATGACAATGGAGGTTGAGGTTGTGGTGTTGAATCAGGTGGAGTCCGAGAATTCTTGTGTGAAAAGCCAGGTCTTTAGTCTTTTCTTGAAGGTTGAGAGGCAGGGTTCCAGTCTAAGATCTGGGGGGATGGAGTTCCATAAGGGTGGACTGGCTGTGGAGAAGGCCCGATCTCTTAGCGTGATGTGTCTGGTAGATTTGGAAGGCGGTACCTGAAGCGATCCCTTGTATGCATCTCTTGTCGGTCTTGAAGATTTATGTAGTCGGAGAGGGATCTGAAGGTCGATAGGAGCCAGTTGATGGATGTTTTTGTATGTGGTAAGTATGGCCTTGTATATTATTCTGAAGTGGATGGGTAACCAGTGAAGGTCCTTTAGGATAGGGGTTATGTGATCCCTTCTCCTAGTATTTGTCAGTATTCGAGCAGCTGCATTTTGCACCATCTGAAGCGGTTTGGTGTGAGAGGAAGGAAGACCAAGTAGGATGGTGTTACAATAGTCTAATTTTGAGAAAATGATTGCTTGTACAATCGTTCTGAAATCTTGGGCGTGGAAAAGAGGTCTTATTCTTTTCAGCACTTGTAGTTGGTAGAAGCAATCTTTGGTAGTTTTATTGATGGTGGCTTTGAGGTTCAGGCGATTGTCAATTAGGACTCCTAGGTCTCTCACTTGTTTGATTGTTGGCGTGGCTTGCTGAGTAGGGGTGATGGTGCTGTTTTCTGGGGCGATGAGCAGGAGTTCAGTTTTGCTGGAATTTAGTACCAGATTGAGGCTGGTGAGAAGGAGTTTGATTTTTTGGAGGCATGTTTCCCAGTGATTCAGTGTTTTTGCAAAGGAATCCTTAATGGGGATCAGGACCTGGATATCATCTGCGTAAAGGAAATGTTTTAGATTGAGGTCGGTGAGAAGTTGGCATAACGGTAGGAGGTAGATGTTAAATAGAGTAGGAGACAGGGAGGACCCCTGAGGAACTCCTACTGACGAGGGGTGGTGTGAGGATTCTTTATTCTGGATCTTGACCTTATATCCTCTATTGCTGAGAAAGGATGTGAACCACGTGAGAGCTGTGCCTGAGATGCCTATGGAAGCCAGCTGGTTGATGAGTAGGGAATGATTTACGGTGTCAAAAGCTGACGAAAGGTCCAGTAAGATCAGTAGGAAGGCTTGTCCTTTGTCAAGGCCTAGAATGAGGTAATCTGTCATGGAGATGAGGAGGGACTCCGTGCTTAGTGTTTTGCGGAATCCGTATTGTGATGGGAATAGGAGGTTGTTATCTTCAATGTAGTTTGAGAGTCAGGTGTTCACCAATTTCTCCATAATCTTGGCTATGAAGGGGAGGTTGGCGATCGGTCGGTAGTTGTTTGGGTCATTGGGATCTAGATTTGGTTTCTTGAGGAGGGGTTTAAGAGAGGCCAGTTTGAGGTCATCTGGGTAGGATCCTTGTGTTATTGAGCAATTTATGATGTCTGTCAGTGATTTAGAGATGGAGTCAGGAATTGATAGTAGAAGTTTAGTGGGGATGTGATCCGAGGGGTGAGAGGATGGTTTCATTTTCCGTAGAATACCTTGGATCTCGATGGAGGAAGTGAGATCAAGTTCTTCTAAGCAAGTATTATTGAAGGAGGTCTGAAGTGGGGTTAATGGTGAGACGTTGTTTGAGGGGAGCTGAGTTAGAAGCCTGCTGATTTTGTTGCTGAAAAATAGTGCTAGTTCTTCAGCTTTAGATTTTGCTTGGTTCTGAGCAATCTCTGAAGGGTTTATTTGTGTGAGGTTGGAGACATAGCTAAAGAGGGCTTTAGCGTCAAAGACCAGGTTGTGGATCTTGGATGCGTAATAGTTCCTCTTGGATCTTAAAGTGTTGGATTTATATTGATGAAGAGTCGATTTGTAGCTAGATAGAGTGATGTTGCATGGGTTTTTACGCCATTTGGCCTCCTTTTGTCTTAGCAGAAGTTTTAACTTTCTTAGCTCTGCGGTAAACCAAGACTGTCTTTTGGAGGAATTGGGATGAGGTTTTTTTGTAGTAAGAGGGCACAGCTTGTTAGCTATGGATTCAGTAATGTTGTTCCAGGATCGAAGAGCTGAGTTCGGATTGGAGAAGTCTACCTGGGGGAGATATAATGATAAGTGATTGCTGAGATCTTCTAAGGAGCATGTTTTCCTGTATGTGAAGCAGGGAGAGGGTGTGCGAGATGGGCTGATATCTTTTATTGAGAATGATGTTGTTATGTTCAAACAATTTTTTATTGAGCAACAGTGAAAACAAACAGACAACATACCACCGGGCTGTGTGGACACTTCCACAGCCCCAAGGGCAAATACATTGAGGAGTCCAATTTAGCTCATTTTATAGTCACATAACTTCTCCCTCCCTCCCTCCCTCCCAACCCATCCCCACTCCCTTCCCCCAGCCCCCCATCATCTTCCCAAGGCTACTATTATATCAAATGTCCATTTACACTCCACAAGTTTCCATTAGCTTACAGGTCCGTCAGCCAAAAACTACGGTCAGCCGGTGGAACGATGCGGCAACGCCTGTAAATAAGCATCCCAAGTCCGCAAGAACTGTCGTCGACGTTGTGGACAGACGGTAGACTCCAAATTATCCATTTGCATCATACGATGGAGGTGGATCCGCCAGGTCCAAAAAGAAGGAGGCTCCAGCTCCCGCCAATTAAGCAATATGACTTTCTTCCCCACAGCAGCAGCTTTCTTTAAAAACAAACGGGTACCTATACCTTGGACAAGCGGTCGAGGAATGCAGTCAAATAAAAGCATGTAAAGAGAAAGTGGTAGATCAATATGCAAAAGTTGCCGCAAATAACACACAATCTTACCCCAATAAGTTTGAATAAAGGGACAGGACCAGAAAACATGAGACATGGTCCCTAGGGCAGAATTGCATCTCGGACAATTTGCTGTTGAACTCATTTTGGCCCGGAACGCGAGGTGGGAGGTGATATATGCTCTACGCAGAAATTTGAACTGCATTTCCCGATAGTACATGTTGCCAGTAACTTTAGTCACATTTTTCATGCAAGCAGTAAAAGCTGCTACCGGCACACTGAAATCCCCGTCTCGCCCCCATCGTTCCACCGAAATATGCAATGTATCAGAAGCATAACCCTTAATCAACTTCTGGTAAAACCAGGAAAGGGAGGTCCCTCTATTACCGTCAAACTGAAAGAATCCGTTAAGGGCTTGAACATGTTCTGGCATTTTAGTAGAGGATGGCAGGGTCAGTATGTAATGTCGGGCTTGCAAATAACTAAATAGTTGACTACTTGTTAACTGGTAGAGGTCTCTGAGTTCCTCAAATGTGAGCAATCTGCCCGTTAGGTCCAACATATGCCCTACTTGAACTATACCTTTGGATTGCCACTCTCGAAATCCCTGGGACTGATCACCCGGTGTAAAATCTGGGTTTCCCCTGAAGGGCAACAGACATCCACACTGGGTAGGAATATGTAAGTGTGCAGTCAAAAATTTCCACGCTTCCCATATCGGGCTTATAAGTTGATTTTGCAACAAAGCACTAGGGAGGGCCTGCCGCACACACATAAGCACAAATTTAAGATCGAAGGGCGCAACCAGCGTGCTTTCTGCAATATAGCTGATAAATTTTGATTCTCCCATCAACCAATCCCGGACTATTCTGAGATTAGCTGCTATATTATAGCGGAACAGATCAGGGACTCCCATCCCCCCAAGGCCCCATTTTAATTTGAGCCACGCCAAGGGAATTCGCGCCTTCCTACCCCTCCAAAGGAAAGCCTGAATAAGCGTGTCAATGGCCTTCAAGTCACTGCGTTTGAGAGAGAGTGGGAAGTTCTGCAGGACATATAACCACTGGGGTAAAAGAATCAACTTAAATAAATTAATTCGTCCCCCCAAGGATAAGGGTAGCTCTCGCCACTGCGTCAACTTTTTCCGCGTGCGCGTCATTAAGCTCCCTATATTGAGCGAATAAATGGCTGCCAATTCAGATGACAACTGTATCCCCAAATACTTAACCGATGTACCTGCCCATTTCAAAGGAAAAGGGCCCCTCCATTCCTCCCGGAGCGTCGAAGGAAACGCCAGCGCCTCTGATTTGTCCCAGTTAATGCGCAACCCCGAAAAGGAACCAAATTCCTGGAATAGATCCAAGATAACTGGCAGCGAACGCTGCGGAGCTGTAAGAAATACTAGGACATCGTCCGCAAAAGCGGCATACTTGAAAATCTCCTTCTGGGTTCCCGAATGAAACTGCACTCCCCGGATATTCGATTGTGCCTGGATAGCTAGCAGTAATGGTTCCATCGTGAGCAAGAAGAGCAAGGGTGAAAGTGGGCATCCCTGCTGGGTACCACGCAACACCGGGAAGGGATCAGACAGCACCCCATTCACCAACAGCAAGGCAACCGGGTCCTGGTATAAAAGCTGTATGGCTTGTAAAAAGAATCCATCAAACCCCATCAAAGGGAGCAACCGAAACATATAACCCCACTCTACCCGATCAAACGCTTTTTCAGCATCCAAGCTAGCCATAAGATAAGGGGTCTCAGAGTGCTGACATATTGTCATTGCCGCAACTACCCTTCTAATGTTAGTGAGAGCATAACGCCGCTTTACAAAACCCACTTGTCCTGGCTTGACTAAATTAGGCAAGACATCTCCCAGACGCTCCGCTAGAATTTTAGCCAAAATTTTGTGATCTGTATTTAGTAGAGAAATGGGGCGATACGACTCTGGTAGCAACGGATCCCTGCCAGGTTTCGGAATAAGAGTGATATGTGCTTTATTGCCTAAGAAAGGGAAAGAGCCCTGCTCAATCAAGGCACTATACACCAAGGGGAGAAATTCAGTCATAGGCTCTATTAAACATTTATAGAATTCCGAGCCATATCCATCCGGGCCAGGTGCTTTCAATTTCTTGGCTCTAACAATCGCCATGCACACCTCTATTGGTTTAATGGGCTCATTTAATCTACGCTGCTGCTCTACTGTGATAGAGGGAAGATCAATGCGCTCCAAAAAATCGTCCCAGGCGTTAGAACTCCATCCCTCCGACTTATAAATCGATGAGTAATATGTATGAAAGGCGGCTAAAATTTCCGAGGTGGTATTAACTACTGAGCCACCCTTTGACTTTAAGGCTGGGATATAGCGTGAGCACCTCGCCGATTTCACCAAATTAGCCATCATCTTCCCCGGTTTGTTACCAAATCTGTAGAGCTGCAATTGATAATATAGCACACTTTTCTTTGCCCTTTGATGGAGAAGAGAGTTTACTGCTGTCTGCAAGACCACAAAAGTGTTTCTTTGCTGTGGGGATGGCCGCCTTACTAGATTATGTTTAGCCTTCTGGAGCTGCGCACTAAGAGACAGGAGCCTTTTATCTAACGATTTCCTCCGAAAAGCCAGGTAAGAGATTATGTCGCCGCGTAGCACTGCCTTGGCTGTTTGCCAAAACAGAATAGGATCGTTAATGTGTTGTGCATTTAATCTAGCATATACTTCCCATCTCTCCCTCAAATACTCCTGAAATGAGTTATCCTCAGCTAGAAAGTATGGATATCTCCAAGGCCTTGTAATGGGGGCTGTGTCTGCTGTAATTAATTCCAATCTAATAGGCGCATGGTCTGAGAGGACAACATCCCCAATGGCCGCGTCAGCAACTTTAGAAAAGAAGTGTGAGCTAACCAGGAAATAGTCTATGCGCGACTGGGTCGCATGCGCCCTAGCTACATGTGTGAAATCTTTCTCAAAAGGGTGAAGAGTTCTCCAAGAGTCAATGAGATGTAAAGTATTTTCTAAAGTGCGGAGTCCTGCACTGGGTGTTCCCCGGGCTGGGGTGCTCGATATCCTATCCCATTTTGGGTCTCTCAGCGCATTAAAATCACCACCCACCACCAAAGCTCGGTCAATGTAAGGAAGCAATATTCGCTGTAGAGACTGAAAGAATTGTGACTGATGTGTATTGGGAGCATAAACACAGCATAACACTATGGGGATGTGATTAAGCTCTGCTTCTAGGATCAGATACCGACCACTAGGGTCTTTAATCTCTTTCTCAACCGTAAATTGGAGGTTCTTACGAATTAGGATGGCCACCCCTGCTGACTTAGAGTCAGCCGACGCAAAATGTACCCTTCCCACCCAACTTTGACACAGCTTAGCATGTTCCACATCTGTCAGATGTGTTTCTTGGAGGAAAGCCACATCTGCGGACCTCCTCCTTAGAGCCTGTAAAATCTTGGCCCGTTTTATTGGTGAGTTAACACCACATACGTTCCAGGACATCAAGACCAGATTCCGATTAGCCATCCATAACTATATTCAGCATGAACTGAACAGTGTATTGTACTCTTAAGGAGGAAGATGGCCGTCCCAGCATGGACCACCTCCCTGTCCATGGACCTTCCTCAACATGTAGGTCAGACATAGTACCAAAAAGTAGCCCTTTGCCCCTCCCATTCCCCCCTAGTCCCCTACCCTGCCCCCCCTTGCTCAACTGGTCCTTAAAATCTATCTGCAACCCCCCGCCACCCCCCCCCTCGCTCCCTCCCAACCCCTACTCCTAACCCCATTACCCATAACCCCATCAAGTCACCCTTTCCTAGTGAGTCACTTACGACACTTAGGTCTCCCCCCTCCCCCATCCAGCCCCACCACATATTCCCCCTGTAAGTCCAGTGTAATTCCATAAAAAATAAAAAAAGAAACATGACCCCCAACAAGGAACAAACCCAACACTTCATCAGCACATTCCATTCACTATCCCCCGACTGTCACAAAAGCTGGGCACTGAAGATTAGGTAGCAGATGTGCTGCCTGGGGTATGGGTCGGAAAGATAAGGAATCATAAATGCAACACTGACCCAAACCCCTTTTTTCTTTTTTTTTTTTTTTTCTTCTTTATTCTTTATTTATTTATTTATTTATTTATTGATTTATTTTTTGTTTTCTTTCCTTAACTCAGGTATAATACCTTTGAGAAATCATTAGTCCATTCACCGAACAGTTGCCCTCAATCAAAGAATAGACTTCCCAACCTTGCTAACTAATCCCTCTACAACAACCCAGAAAACCCCACTAACTACAGGGGTTACAAGCAATTGAAAGCCAACAGTGTCAGTAAGATTCCGATTGCAGCAACCTGCTGACTCGTTATAAATCTGCATATTTAATTAATTGACCGGGTCAACCTGCATCGCAAACAAGGGCACTCCAGCTCAAAAAACCAACAGAGCTATGCTTCCCTTGCCCGCTTCCTCTGAACAAAAGAGCTTCAGCTGTGGTCTGCAGCCCGATCCAACTTGGTAAGATATTCACGGAGCTCTCCTGCCTCGGAGAACCAGCGGGGCCCCTCCGGTGAGGAAACCCGAACTTTAGCAGGGTATACAAGGACCGCACGCTGCCCCAGGTTATACAGTTGAGTGCAGAATGGTGAGAGTGCGCGTCATTTCGCCGACAAAGCCGCTGAAAAGTCCTGGAATACAAGAATCTTCGTGCCCTCAAAGGTGAGAGATTTCCCACCCCGTACCGCCTGCAGAATAGCTTCTTTGTGGGCAAAATTTAAAATTTTAACAATCGTAACGCGCGGTCGATCTTGCTGTGCTCTGCGTTGGCCTAATCTGTGAGCACGCTCAATTCGCAACGGACCTCGCGCCCCTGCCAGACCAAGTTCCTGTGTCAGCCATGTTTCCAAACGCCGCGGCATTTCTCGTTCCTCTAGAGTCTCCGGCAGGCCAACGAAACGGAGATTCGACCTGCGAGAGCGATTCTCCAAGTTTTCTAAACGGTCAGTGTGTTTCGCTATTGCCTCTTGTAGCTTAGCCACTTCGGCCCTCGTGGTCTGGAGGCCATCTTCAGTCCCCGAAACGCGCTGCTCCACTTCAGTGAATCGGGCCTCATAGCCAGCAATAGAGGAGGTTAAATCCGACAATTGGTGTGAAAGCTTTTTAAATTCAGGCTCCAATGCCTCTACGAACGCAGTTCTCAATTCAGTCCAATTCGCCGACATAAACGATTCGGCAGGCCCACCTTCATCCTCGGATTGCGGGTCTGCAGGCCGCGGTCTCTCTTTTTCTCTCTCTTTCTCTTTTCTGGCAGTTCTAGTAGACATCACTACTAATAAATGCTCCGAGCGCAACACAGCAGGTATCCTTCACACTTGGGTCCTTAGAAAAACATTTTTTTAAAAGTCGCAGATGGGACTGGATGGCACAGCGGGGCACCAGCAAGGGCAGACTACATCCACTCCCCTGCACAGCGTCACGTGACTCCTCAAATGATGTTGTTATGAGGGAGTGATCTGACCACGGGACCTTCGTGCAACTAGGGTGCATTACAGGGTTGATAGCAGTGTTAACGAAAATAAGATCTAACGTGTGTCCAGCTTTGTGTGTGGGTTTATTGACTAGTTGAGTGAAACCTAGAGCGGAGAGTGCTGTGAGTAAGGCTTCGCAGTTGGGTGATAGTGTGGAGTTGTCAACGTGCAGGTTAAAATCTCCTAAAATTATAGCTGGGGTGTCCAACTTGATAAGGGAGGTGGTTAATTCGACCAGAGGAGAGGCGTCAGTATCCAATAGTTATATTTACTTGTTTTCCTTTCTGACTTTGTACCATTTTGTTCCTGCATATCCTCTCTCCTCTCTGACATCAGAGTGTTCCACTTTTGTTATCTCCTAGTTACCTGATTTGTTATGATGTAACTTCCTTCCTTAGTTCAGTCGTTATAATGTAAACCGATGTGATGTGTAAATGAATGTCAGTATATAAAAGAGTTAAATAAATAAATTGCCAGGATGCTGCTGCTGGTACTCTTCCCCCTTGCTATCTAAAGTTAAACATGAAACAGTTTGGGGAAAAAATAAAAAAGAGAACTGTGAATAAAAACAATTTCAGTATGTGTGAGTGTTTATGTTCCTATGCTTACTTGTATAATTTTAAATGGTATATATGTGATTTTATAATACAATATATATTTTATTGATTTGTATTTTATTTTTACTTTCACATTCTTCCACTATTCACAACATGCCACTTAAGCTGCTTTCAACATATTAGAACAACTTTTTTCCATTTCTATGAATCCTGTTAAAGAGGTTTACATGAATTTTACAAATTGTGCTCCTGACCTTACTAGAATGTGCAAACAATTGGATTTTTTTATAAGTGACTTTTTTTAAAGTTAGCTTCTAAGCAGCAGGATCATCATGCTCACATCCATCTTCTCTACTTTTCCTAGGAAGTATTCCAGGACATACATCTCAGTGACAGTGTTCAGAGCTGAGCTGCACTGTTCTTCAGAAAGCACTGTAAGCTAGTAACTGCCTCCCATTACTGCTGCAATCTGTCCTTGATCTCGCCACCACTATTTACTTGGTTCTCTTTCTATGCCATCCCATTACTGCCACCATTCTTCAGGTACTTCCCCAGTGTCTTCTGCCCCCTCTCCCCCATTGCTTCTTGGTTCTAACCCTTGCAATCATGACACCCTCACAGACTCACACTTCATACCACCTGCCACCAATTTCCTAGACATTTAACCCCTCACATACCACTGTCACTAGTCTTCAGACCCTTCCCCCACCTTCTGACATAACTCCATGAAACAGATATAACACTTTTCACCATTCGGAATCTCTCTAGAATCAACCCTGCTGCCTGTTTCATGGGTACTAAGGATCCTTGGAATATGGAGATAAGCCTCCTTCAGGAACACTCCTAGCCTTACTGCAACATGTGTGACAGGCAACACAAAGAAACTAGGATTGTCTGCTTATATTTTAAATCACAAGCCTGACTCCATGTCAGTCACCCAGTCCGCCTTATAATGGTACTATTGTTGTTTTTAGGTTAAGACTCTATGTTTAAGGATATTCGCATGCCCCTTAGGAAGCTGTGCTGTGAAACACAGGGCGTGTAGGGCTGTTTGTCAATAACACTAAAGAGTCTTTTTGATAGGCTCTGAGGACAGAGGATAATTTTTACATTAATATAAAATAATACAAAAAAGTTTTTTGAATTAAAAAGATTTTTTGAAGGTGAATGATTATAAGACCGGTTGATTTCTTTTGAAGTTACACAATGTCAGGCTTGCTGACACCTTCTAAGGCTAAGACTGAAATACTTTTTTGGTTTCCACTTTGTTTGTTTGTGGTAAATTGAAATCTCCCATTATTATTGCACTGCCAAATTGGTTAACTTCCCTGATTTCTCTTAGCATTTCATTATCTGTCTGACCATTTTGTCCAGGTGGAAGGTAGTATACTCCTATCACTATACTCTTACCCACACACATGGGATTTCTACCCTTATAGATTCTACTGAGCATTTAGTGTCTTGTATGATCTTTATCCTTTTGGACTCTATACCCTCCCAGACATAAAGGGGTAGATTTTAAAAGAGTTACACGCATAAGTTATGTGCGTAACCCTTTCAAAACCCTCCTGCATGCGCCGAGCCTATTTTGCATAGACTCGGCAGATCGCGCAAGCCCCGGGACGCGCATAAGTCCCGGGGCTTTCCTGGGGGTGGTGTCGGGGTGTGTCGTGGGGGAGGTGTCGCAGCAGCGTGTCATTCGGGGGTGTTCCGGGGGCATAGCCGCGGGCATGCTTCCAGCCCGGGGCATTTCGGGGGCATGGCCACAGCCTCTGAAATTGCTCCCAGGCCGGGGAATCGCGGCTGGCCAGGGCAAGCTTAACTTTTGCGATAAAGGTAGGGGGGTGTAGATAGGGCTGGGGGGTGGGTTAAGTAGGGGAAGGTGGGAGGAGGCCGAAGGAAAGTTCCCTCCCAGGTGTGCCCCCTTTTGTAATTGCATGGTTTACACAGCCTGTAGCACAGGGCCTGAATGGATGGAACAATTCCCCTATAAAGAAAGGCTAAAGATATTAGAAGTCTTCAGCTTGGAAAAGAGACTGCTGAGGGGAGATATGATAGAGGTCTAAAAAACAATGGGGCGGATTTTAAAAGGGTTATGCACATAGGTTACGCGCGTAACCCTTAAAAAAAAACCCTGTGCGCGCTGAGACTATTTTGCATAGGCTCGGCGGCGCGCACAAGTCCCGGGACGCGCGTAAGTCCCGGGGCTTTGCTAGGGCGGCGTGTCGGGGGTGATGCAATGTTCAGGGCGTTTCAGGGGGCGTTCCGGGGGGCGTGGCTGAGGCCTCCAGACCAGCCCCCGGGTCGGATGATGGTGTGCCAGCGGGCCACCTGCACGCGAGTTACGCCTCCTTCGGGCAGGCGTAACTTTTGCAAGAAAGGTAGGGGGTTTTAGATAGGGCAGGGGGTGGGTTAGGTAGGGGAAGGGAGGGGAAGGTGGGGAAGGTGGAGGGAACGGGCAGTGCGCGCAGGGCTCGGCGCGTGCAAGGTGCACAAATGTGCACCCCCTTGCGCGCGCTGACCCCGGATTTTAAAAGATACACGCAGCTATGCGCATATCTATTGAAATCCAGCGTACTTTTGTTTGCGCCTGGTGCGCGAACAAAAGTATGCACTCGCGCTTTTTTAAAAAAATGTACCCCAATGAGTACAGTAGAATGAGTACACGTTAATTGGTTGTTTATTCTTTTAAAGAGTACAAAGTCTAGGAGACTATTTTTTTTAATAATTTTATTTTTATTGCATTTTAACTTTTTAGGTTTTCTTTTGCTTCGGGAGGAGGGGAGAGAGGACTGGGGCTGCCCCGGAGACCAGCACCCATGGATGCGACCAGGGCAGGTGAGCGGGGGCTGGGGGATGGGATTATTCGCAATCTGAAGAGTGGCTTTCCTGGCAAGTTGGATTTTAGGTTTTTAGATTTTCTTTTGCTTAAAGTTGGGATCCACTTCCTGGTACCTGTCATTTCAAATGACAGCGCACCCAGGATACTGTATAGGCGCTGTATAGCGCCTATACAGTAAAATGGATTGCGCTTCATGGATGCGCGTTGGACGCCGCTTGCATTTGCATGCCATTTAAATACAGTATCGAGCGGTATGTGTTTCAAACTGTGCGTGCGGCAAACGCGGGTGCGCCCGGCACTAACACACCTCTTTCTACCGCACCTTACTGTATCGGCCCGATAGTTAGAACCTTGATATTTCACATAGCATTTAAGGATAACGCAAGGTAAATTTAGAGCATATTAACAAAGCTTCAGATCTTAAATTAAGAAATGTATTTCTTCTATCTTGTGTAGCCCTGGTGATATCTGGGTACATCCACACTTTTTGACCGTAATATAACTCTGATCTATTACAAAAAAACATCCTGAATGTATTATTCCTCTCACTAGTAAATGCAAAAGTCACTAAAAGTACTCCTCATTTGGTGACCTCTTCCTGTGTTAATTCCAACAGATCTGTAATATTTAACGGTTGACTTTCCACAGATACTTGGCCCTCCTTCACCTGCTGGGGTAATAATACACCTTTGTTATTAAGGCACAGCGTCAGTTGGAATTTTTAATTTCTCCGTCAAATAGCTCTTAAAAAGATCTATAGCAGAGATCCGAGGAATAATAGGAAAATGTAACACTCTTATATTTAGGCTCCACAATGAGTTTTCTATATTTTCAATCTTTTTATTTTGAATGCTTTCCAGTTGCATCGAATTTTGCTGGATTCTTTCAACCACCTTTAATTTCTCTTCCATTACTTGTATTTTCTTATCTTGAGTATTAATCCTGTCTTCATTATTCACAGTACGTTTACTCACGTCCAAAAAGGATCTAGATAAATTGACAATGGCGGTTTCAATCGAAACTAATGCTTCCCAGATTGATTCAATTGTAATTTTTGCCGGTTTAACAAGAAAAGTTCCTAGTTCTGATGTTAGCTCACCCTTTCTCGTGGCCTCAGTCACAGTGTCCCAATTATAGCCCAGCATTGAAGCAGAGAGGCTGGTGTTCTCCGTCAGCGTGGGCAAATATGCTCCAACTGGGGATCCAAGAATCTCCTCACCAGGAAACTTCCTTTTTGCGCCTTCGCTTGCATCTATGACCCAGGGGAGCTAACTAGGAGGGCTGGCGCCTCGGTCTCACTAGCTGCTGTGTCCTGCTGGGGTGGGGACAGTGTCTCTGGCGCGCCGGGACTCAGCGAAATCTCTTCGGCCTGAGGGGGAGAGTTCGCTCCTCGTCTACCTTCCACCGCGGCCCTCGCTCCCGGCTCGTTCGGTGTCGATACAAATAATGTCTCTATCAAGGGCTGTTTAGAGTCCAAACTTTCAGCAACCACCAGGCTTTCACGAAGCCTAGCCTTGCGTTTTGTGTGTGGCATGTAGAATTTAAGAAATCCAGAAAAACACGGGAAATTAAATCCCAGGCAATAGCGAGACCTTCTCCGTCCTCTTAGTCAGTCGCCATCTTGGCTCCACCCCCTAGGGGGACATATTTAAAGATAATAAGAGAAAATGTTTTGTTACTCAATGAATAATTAATCTCTGGAATTCGTTGGCAGAGAATGTGGTGAAAGCTATTAATATAACTGTGTTTTTAAAAGGTCTGGACAAGTACCTGGAGGAAAAGGTCCATAAACCATTATTAAGGTGAATTTACAGAAATCCATGTCTTATTCTTGGGATAAGCAGCTTGGAATCTATCTACCCCTTGGGATCTTGCTAGGTACTTGTGACCTGGATTGGCCACTTTTGAAAACAGGATAGTGGGCTTGATGGACCTTTGGTCTGACCCAGTATGGCAAATCTTATGTACTTATGGCTACTATCAGAGAGGGACTCTGGACTCGACCCATCATAGCACCCATATGTTCTTATTCTCGCAGAGTACAGAGCTCAATCCCACTTCCATCTACAATTTAGAAATGGCAAGCATTAATGATTTTTTTTTTTTTAAACTGCTGCAAAACCTTGCTAAGGGACATGCTCCATGCCCCTGTCTATTACAGGTGTTGTCACTTTGACAGAGCTTAAGGCATGGGAAAAGAGGGCAGGATTGGAGGGCAGGAAGGCAGCACAAATCGTCCTGCAGGGTGGGGCAGGGGGAACAAGCTGAGACCTACACAGCTAAATGCTGCAAGGGCTATAGGCTACTACATCTTCCATAATGTCTGAATTTCACAAGAAAGGGGGGTGGGAGGATCTCTCTCGCAAACAATAGCTGAGCTGTCATAGGGCTCCTGGGAGGCAGCAGCTCACTCCAGTCCCTTTGCTTTGAAGGGATCAAGCCTGGTTATGACCCCCCCCTCCCCCCTCCTCTTTTCCAGGAAAAGTGGAAGCAGGACAGATTTCCTAACCTCATGGTTAACTGTGACTCATGGAAAGAAACCCTAAGAACCAGCCCTTTCTGCAGACCCCCCCCCCCCCCTCAACTCCACAGGCAGATAACCACTCCCCAATTAGGATGTTCTGTGAGTTCTCTGTTTGAAATAAGAGGTGCACCTCCCTGGTGCTGCCTTATCTTGCAGCTCTCCTACTGCCCCAGGATCCAGCAAGTTATTTTAAACAAAGCAAAGTAAAACAGCCTGTACTACAGGCTAATCATGTCACATGAATAGTCAACAAATACGTGTAGCTCTCTGCACGCTCACCTCTGGAAGTGAAAGGAGGGAGGCTTCCAGCCCAGAACATTGGGCCTACCATGTCACGAGGAGGAGAAAGTTGCTGCTTTAAATATAAATAGCACAGCAACAAATAAGCACTGGGGATGCAGCAGGCAGGTGGGAGTCACTAAAGCTACTCTCTGCTCCCAAAGCCTGCTCCCTGTTCTCCTCACGCTAGCAACTTTGCCACCACAGGATCCTCCGCTTTGCCTCAACATTCTCCTGCCCGTTAAACACAGCCCAAATCAGGTTTGGGTGACAGCAAGACAGACAGAGCCTACAAGAGTACCACAAAGCCCCCAGTCCTTTCACATGGAGAGGAGAACCATGGCCATTTCTCCCAAGACTCGCCTGTGCATGCCTGCTGCCCCTTAAGCTGCAACTCCCAGGCCCCACCCGATCCTTGGGGTTAGCAGCCATAACTGCCACAGGGGGCCCAAGCGCTTGCACTGTAGAAGTAGAGAGAATTCTCCGGAGAGGAGATGAGGCAGCTGGGTGGGAGTAGGGAGGCTCTGAGCTCAGCAAGGCAAAGAGGGGAACTGCTTTACTTACCACACATGGCCTGAGCAGAGGAAATAAAGGGCCGGGCTAGCTACTGACCACCCCCTTATCCTCTACCTTGGCTCTCACCACATTGAACCCTGATCCAATGGGATCATGTTCCTGACAGGATGGGGGAAAACCCAGAGGATGGATGGAAGTGTTCCCCCCCCCCCTGACCCCTGCCAGCTAACTTCCCCCATTTCCCCCCCCCCCCTCCCCCAGTAATGGCATGGAGCTAGCGTGGCACACAGGCACCATAGTTACTAATGGCAACCATGCAGAATGCTCGGTGCTGGACATTTGTTGACTTAAGACCTCTGGGCACAAATTGTTCACTCTTTATTTATAGTTTAGTTTACTTGCCTCTCTTAATCACTTTTCTCATATTGGTAAATCAAAGTGAGGTACAATAATCAAATAACAGAAATAAAACATTGCAAATGATAAAAGGTAAACACATAACCAAAGCTTAAAAACAAGCACTTAGAAATCTAAGAGGATAAAAAACTAAATTAATAATTTTTCAAAGTAAATTATGAATAGTAAGTTAAACACTGACAGTCTGTTTATCTGTAAAGTCTTAACTATTAGGTATGGAGCAATTAAATCCAGTTTTACTATACATACAGTATACTTTGTTTTCCTTGTATGCTTGAGTAAATAACCATTTCTTAGTAGACTTCCTAAATTTAGGATAATCCTTTTTTAAGGCAAGTGGCTAGTGGCAGAGTATTCCATAGGCAGAGTGCCAGAAATGAGAAACTAGCCTCCACCCCCCAGCCCCACCCCCTAATCTATTCTAAACATTTCTTTGGGAGAAGATAACCTATTTAATTCATGCTGAGAAGAACATAAAGTACATCCAAGCTGATAAAGGATGAGTAGAATTGAAAGAAATGAGGCAATGCCCCTGCGTAAAGCTCTGAAGGTAAGGCATAGAATCTTAAATCTTATCAGACAGGTAATTGGTAACCAGTGGAGATCCTGTAACAAAGTGGGTGCTTGATCAAGCTCTCTCGTCCCAAAAATCTACTTTGTGACAGTATTTTGGACTATCTGTAACTTATTCACAAGCCTAGAAGATAAGCCTTGGTATGAGGCGCTACAGTAATCAAGTCTGCTTACTCCTAATGAATGAGTCAGTGTTTTCATATCCTGCAGCTCGAGGAAAAGTCAAAGGCATCTAATAAAACAAAGAAAATAATAAGAATGTTGAACTAAGGTACAAATTTGAGGAGAAAAATTATGTCCCGAATCTAACTTGATACCTAATGCCATAGCCACCTTTTTGACAGGTACTGAGGTCCCAGCCATCTTGGAGGGGCAGGAAGTCCAGTGTTGCTGCTCATTCTCCCTACCCACATTGTTTCAGACCTCATCAGGGTTCACCTTGGGTTTGGAGGTAAAGGAGCCACTTGACAACCTCTGTTAGACACTCCTCAGACTTGGTCAAGGATTCAGGGCATTTGAGATCTAAACTGGCCACAATCTGGATGTCATCCATGTAAAAGGAGCAACTGAAACCCAAACTTTGGATCAGCATGGTCAAAGGTGCCAGGTACAAGTTAAATCAAGTAGGAGATAAAACAGAGACCTGCGGGACACAGAATGCTGAATGATGTGACATTGAGAGCGTGGTATTCCAATTGACTTGGAAGATTTATTGCTAAGAAATTAACTAAACCGGTTAGGGGACATACCTAGGATGCTTATGTCTTTGAGGCACCTGACAAGAAGCTGACGATGTTTAGTGTCAAAAGCCGAGCTCATATCCAAAAATATAACAAGGACATCCTTTCCTTTACCTAGGTTAATCTGATTTTCTTTAGCAGAGCTGTCAAAGCAGATTCAGTTCTGAACTCTGGTATTCTGCTTTTACATTATTTTTCTCTTTTCTCTTGAAAACAAATCTTGGAGTGCAGATGTCAGATGCCATCACCTTTGAATCCTGGACTTGGCTGTGCCATTGTCTGTCCTCCAGTTTTGGGGTTTGTTTTGGTTCATGCATTTGTGCTCTTGACTGGTCTTGAAGCTTTGTTCCCTGAGGTTGGCAGCGGCTGCTACCAAGAAAACATTATAAAAGCAGACAAAGAAAGGACCGGCCTCGAAACCTCCTCCTGCGGCTGCTGGGAGCTGAACTGAAGCCTTCTGCTGTGTTACTCGTGCTTCTCTGACTCTGGGACTTCACGTTGGTCACTTTCTGAGATATTTACCTCCTTTTGAAGTACTTTTACAGGCAGGAGTCAGAGGGGAGAAGATAAAGGAGCATGCTGCCAGTTGTCTCGCTGCCAAAAGCCTGCAGGCTGCTGGTGCTTTTCTATACTGTTCACCTTGTCCTGATCCTGGTCTACTACTACCTGGCAGTCAGGAAGATGGACATCTTTCAGTACTACACTAAAAAGCAGCAAAGACAGCACAGCTGGATAAACGGCAACACTTCTATGGTGGCCGAGCTGTACGAGTGCCCAGAGACCTCCCCATTGCTGGGTAAGGACCGTCTGTCTCTCCCCTCTCCCCACCCTTCCCCCCCCCCCCCCCCCCCCCCCCCCCCCCCCCCGGCTCTTTCCTCACTCTCCACAATGAGCAACATTAATGCCTGTGGGAACGCGGTGTCCAATCGATCACCACACAGGCGAAGCAGCACCTTCCATTGGCTTTTACTTCTGCTCCATTCCCGTTAGAGCTTGGATTTTTTTTTTTTCTTTATATGATTTACTCAGTTTGCTCAAATGTGCTGCATTTGGAAGGATGGTCAGTCATTTAGGCTGAAAAAAAAAAAAGCATTATTTTCTTTTCATGTTTGTTTGGGGCAGGAGTTGCAAAGTCGCTGCTGCTGTTGCTGCTTCTTGTGAACACAAACACTGAGGGAAGCTCATCCAGACCCGAGTGCAGATTACACTCTCTTGTTGGCTGTCCCCAGAAATTAGTTTGAGGCTCTGCGAGGCTGTGCCTGTGTGGTGTTGGGAGCATTCTTGGAGTGTATAGGAAGATGTTTGAGAAGGGGAACTGGCTCCTTTCTCTGAATGTAACCCCTGGTCAGAGTTATATGGGCCCTTAGGTTCTGTCCCAAACCATGAGGTGGTAGTGGGTTTCCCAGTAAGGATGACTGTACTTGTAGCACTAGGACCTTCTAACTGAAACAGCAGGAACATGTATAACTGTTTAAATACCTCCACAAGAAGAACAAAAAACAATAGGTATTTAAACAAAAAAAAAAAAAAGAAAGGTGAAGAGATTTGTGAAAAAGTGGCAGTATCCTAGATAAGATATTTGATCACACCAAAGACATTCTGCCACAATTGAAAGTTGATTCCCTTTAATCCTGGGGAAAACACTATTACAATAAATTGTGTCCAATCAAAGATAGGGTTGGGTGTTTTATGCTTTTTTTTTTTTAAGTTTGACCCAAGGTTTCTATTAGATTTTCTGCCCCTGCCTCCTGCCCAGGTCAAATTTCATTTGTAGCTGTTAGAAGTTAAAACACATCTTTCAGATGTTCACTACATGTGATATCCCAGATTTTTTCCATTATTCATTTTTCATGCATTTCTCTTGAGTCCTACTTTTTTGGGGTTTAAATTAATTGCTTTAGATTTTGCCCTGCACATTCTCTTTTGCTGCTTCTATATTTACTTCAGATATCCTATAAAACATTTCTTACCACTGCCCTTTCTGGTTTAGATCTTTTTTTTCTTTTCTATTGAGTATGTTGAGCCATACGGTTTCCTACCTAATGGTGACTGCCTGGCTCAATATACTTAGGGTGAATTTTAAAGAGGTTATGTGTTTTAAAAAATGCATATTGCATAGTTTATAAATGGGTCACATACATGCGTACATGCACTTTTATGAGCAAAAGTATGCACATAAAATTGGATGTGTTGGGGCATGTCGGGACATAGTTTGCATGAGTGCGTGCATGTCATAAACACTGTGCATGCTCATTTACGTGCCAAGTTCAAACTTTCAGAATGTTTTTCGACTTGGTGTTTGGCGGGCTGACTTTTCCAGGTGAGAGGACAAGGCAGCAGGCTAGGGGGTGTGAGTCAGCCTGGAATAGACTGGCACATACTGAGGGGTAATTGAGACAGACTGGGCTACACTGGGTAGGGGACTGGTAGTGAGTGTACCTGAGACAGATTGAGCTATACTGGGAGGGTAACTGGGACAGTCATTTTCAAAATGACTTGAGTGGACTTATGGATTTTAGCCGGATAAGGGGCCGAATATCCCAAATCTTGCCATTGAGATGGATAACTTTGTTATCCATCTCAATGGCATTTGAATATGGTCCTATTAACTTTTATAAAACTTTAAAATTTTATAACATTTTGACACAGTTGTAAACATGGGGAAAGGAGTAGGGAAAGCTTGGGACTGAACTATTTACAAACAACAAAAAGGCCCTGTAACCACAGAAGACTCAGTCCTGAGAGGCTTAGGGTGCTGGTGTGTGTGTGGGGGGGGGGGGGGCAGCCTAATTGCATCAGCTCAAGAGCTGCTATGTTGCTCTCTTGGGCATAGGCAAGCCGCTCCGAAACCTCCACTATCCTCCTAAAGTTGGCCCACAGGGAGCAGAGTTCCTCCCTCATCCTCTCCACAGCTCTCTAATGGCATTTAGAGTCCAGGCCAAAAGGCACTGCTGAGAATAGGGGTGAAAGTCTCCATGGACGTTCCCACTGGCTTCACCCTGTAATGGCTGAGCTGCATTAGGCCCTGCATTCTGAAATCCCAGGGCTAAAGAGGGAGGGTGCCTTTCAATGAAGGGGAAAGGGATTTCTGGGGAATAGACCCGGGGCCTCCACTTCAGCGGAGTGATTGCTATGCCACCACAGGGTCCACCACTGGTGGTGATGGTGGTAGCTACTGCTGCTCCAGCAGGAAGAGCCAGGGACTTGTCGCCGTTGTCTTCTTCCTCCTCTTTCTCTGACAGGTCTCTGTTCTCTGTGAAGAGAGCAAAAAGTGCATGTCAAGCCTTCGTCTCATATGCTCCCGGGTGTGATATTCATGGTCATACAAGTAATTAGAGTGCAATGCATTAGTGGAAGTGATGACAAGTGCACCTAGAAGTGGGACACCCATGTCAAATAGTAGGTGTCAAGTCCATAGATAGGTTCTCAGAGATACAGAAGCTTCTGTAAAGCTGTCTTTGAAAACATGGTGGCTAGGCAGTGATTGGGGCTCTGAGGTGAGGTCAGTGTCTGGGTGGTTTGTGTTCAGGTAAGATCTAGATATCAAGACTAAAGGACCAGGATATAGCCACTAGTCTATGAGTGTTTGTTGAATGGGATATATTGTTTGCCTGTTGAGAGTATGAGGAGTAGGATGTAACACCCTCTTGAGATCAATACTATGCCAGTGAGTGTATAACAAGACCTACTTCATGACAGTGCTGCCCATGACCTAGAGAATAGCAAAGACGAAATAACTGTGCATGAGTGTTTCTGGAAGCTGAAGACAGGGTTTTTTTAGAGTGGTATGGCAATACAGGGAACGGTGATGTAATTAGGAAATCGTAATAACTTATAGCTGATTAAATGATCTCAAGAAACATTCACAACACACAATAGCCCCACCAATTTCCCCATAATACCCCCACCTCCCACTGCCCTCTAACCCACTCCTACTCACAGCCCCAATTGCCCCCACATGCCCTCACAACCACTCCACTCCCTGTTGCCCCACACACCCATCCATAAAACCCCCCACAACCACCAACCCATAGCCAACACTTCCCCACCCCTTAACCCTGATACAACTTCTTAGTTACCACAATATTATTCCTTAAGGGTAGTTTGCTCCTTTGTTGTAGTTAGCCTGGAGATCCTTCCAGGCCCATCACAGCTGTTTATTATTCCAATGGACCCCCTCGGGCTTGGAAAAAGCACATTTTCATTCCTCTCCCCCAGCAATGACAGTTGTGACACGTCCCTAGTGGTGAAATTTGGCTGATGTGCCAGGAGGGCCATCTTAGAATGAGCCCGCCCCGGAAGAACCAGACGTTTGCGTGCACATGAAAAAAAGTACATGTGAACATTCACAAATGTACGTGCACATAATTTGACTTAAACGTGTACATTCTGCACACAGAAAATACGCATATATAGATGAATTCTAAAAGTCTGGTGCATGCTAAAATCAAGAGATACGCACACAAGTCAGGCCAGCGCGCACTGAGTGGATTTTAAAAGCCGCATGGATACGCGCGTACTTGCTGTGCGTACAAATGAAAAGCTCAAAAATAGGCGGGGCATGGACTGGGTAGGGCATGGGTGTTCCTGGATTTTTATTTGAAATTAGATCGTAAATATTTAACAGCACAGGTGCATGCTGGGGTCCCCTGCTGCATAATTTTATTTTTGCTATGAATGACAAAAATTGCTAGGCAGATCAGTGGGGTTTTAAAGGTTGGGGCTAACAGGGGAGAAGGGAGGTTAGTAAACAAGGGGGGTTTGGAAGTCCTATTCCTTACCTGGGTGAATTGGGAACAGACTGGGAAAACTGGTAATGGCATCAGTGCACGTGTCTTTTTATAATCCCTCCAGTTACGCAGTAGAAGTTGCATTTGCACACATAGGCACGTGTCTACTTAAAATTGCATGCACATGTGTGCGCGAGCAGACTATTTTTTAATATATGCACATATATGCGCATATGTTATAAAATGGCCATGTCCTTGGGCACGAGCCAACAAATGGGCGCACATGTGCACCTGCGTGGCGGTGAAAAAGTTTCCGTCCCAATTTTTCTATATTAAATATTTGCATTTTATAATCTGTGTACATGGATGTGTGCAGTTTATAAAATACTGGCATAATTTTGCACACACCCATATACAATATGAGGGTAACTTTAAACAGCCATACAGGTGTACATGTACGTGCGTATGGCGGCTTGCGCGAAAGGACATGGCCATTTTATAATATATGAGCATATGATATAAAATCAGCTGTATGAGGTACATGTACACATAATTTTGTATGGATGTGCACTTGTGTGCGCAAGTGCGAGCTCTACCTTGTAAATAGGGGGATTTTAATTAGATACGTGTGCCGACACAATTACCAGTTTTCCCAGTCCACTCCCAATTCGCTCAGGTAAAGGATCCTGATTTCCTAACTGCCCTAATTAACCTTCCTCCCTTTTAACCTATTAGCCCCAACCGTTCAAACCCCACTGAGTAGCCCCAAATATTTTTGGGGAATATTTTTTACTGAAGTGGCATATCTGCATTTACAAAAAAATCAAAAGCCAAAGGTACCTACTATATATGAAATATCAAAAAAGTACTCACCCACAATAAAAAAGGAAGTTCAAGAATTACATATTGGTGCAAAACATTTAAATGCTTCCACTTTCTCGTCTTATTTTAATGATTTGTTATGTGAAGGAAAAAGACTTCAAAAACCAACAGGGCAATATATTGTCTCAGTGGTTGGGCTTCTTAATCATGAGTCAAAAAAACCCTCCATTCAAATGTGACTAACAAATGTCTACCAATAAAGTGAAAAGTGCCAAAAATCAACTTTGCTTATAGACCCTAAATGTCTCCGTGCTCTGGCTGTATAGTACAATGTATATCCATGCATATAAAAAACTGCATATATCTGCAATGATGGTCAGTGATTTGCCAAAGACAGGCTGCATCAGGGAGTGATTTTAGATTCCCATTTGCGAAGTAGCGTTATGATTTGAACCTAGGATCTTAAAAGAAAAATTCAAAACAACATTTTTGATTTCTTAAAACCAAGCTGAACACATAAATATCAATCATATCTTAAAGTTCAACAGCTCATATAACACCATTTAAATTTGACACGTTTGTCTACTACCTCTGCTTAAATGAAATGGTAGGACAGAAAGCAGAGGCTGGTATTTGCATGCTTTAATCCCATTGGATGTCAAAAATACACATTGATAGTTATGAACAATGTGTTTGTCCAATCCCTATATCAAAATACTGTGCTTAAAGGTAAAGATAATGTGGAATAGATATAGAGATGACATCTTTGTCTTTTGGAGTGGCTCCATCACTGATTTAAAATGCTTCCATCAGTGGCTTAATACCTGCAATGAAAACATTCAATTTTCCATGGTATACAGTTATACTCAAATCTCGTTTTTGGATGTTTCAGTTCAATTTTACGAGGAGCATCATTTGACTGTTGTGATCCTGCCCACGAGCCACGGGTAGTCCCCTACCTACCTCCCGCGGCCAGCTGGGCCACTGACATCGTTCCCTCGCGGCAGGCCGTGCCACTGTGTCCTGGCTCCCCCGTGGTCCTGGTGCCATCATTGGGAGCTTTCCTTCGCGGCCGAAGCTGCCGCTGCCGCTCCTGCTCCATCACAGCTGTTCTGCTGCCGGGGTCCTCTGTCTGAGCAGCAGGGAAGCCGCCTCTGCCGCTCCCTGTGTCCATCTCCCAAGTGGTAGGGAGCCGTCCCTTGTCGGGCCTTCCATGCGGTCTGTATGCTGATGTCTTCACCTGCTTCCTGCTTCAGTATAGACGCAGGCGCGCGCTTCCCTCCTGCATTTAAAGGGCCAGCGGTGGGAAAAGCCCTGTGGCCCTCGCTGATGATGTCATCTACCTGCTCTGCTTCAGCCCTATAAAAGGGCTCCTCATCTGTCCCTCAGGGCCTTCGCAAGGAGCCAGTCTGCTCCTGGATGTTCCAGTCCACTGATCCAGAAGGCTTCTGAGGTCCATTGCTTCTTCAAGGTCCTGTGTTTCTTGTTGGAACTCCTTTGTCTTTGTCTCTGGTTCCGTTCTTGAAAATTCTGATGTTCCATGTCCTGATGTTCCAGATGTCCTGTTGTTCTGTGGTTCCATTCCTGAAAGTCCTGATGTTCCGCATCCTGATGTTCCTGACGTTTTAGATGTTCCATGGTCCTGATTTCTTAGTCCTGATGCCCTTGTCTTCACTTCTGCAACCAGTTCCCAATGTTCCTTGTGCCCACCTTTCCTGGCATGCCATGTTATGGTCCATGACCAGCCCCGGGGAGGGTGGTACTAGGCCTTCCTCTTGTCTGCAGCACAAGCCTCCGGGAGACTTCTGTTTTTAATGCCTTGCTTCCGAGTATCTTGTTCCCTGTCTACAAAGTCCCCTTGTGCCTGCTTCTGTCCATGCCTAAGACTCTGCCAGAACCTGCTCCGCTTCAGCGTGGTCCGTGACCAGCCTTAGGCAGCTGTGTAGGGCGCGCCCCAATGCGGGCCTCTACTGAATCTTCGTCATATTTCCAGTCTCAACTTCCATTACCTCATCTGGAGTCTGCTTCGCATTCAGCATGGTCCGCAACCAGCCATGGGCGGCTGTGTAGGGCACACTGTGGTGCAGTTCTCACCCACTACTTTCACCTGATTCCTGAATCCTTGCTTGAAACTTCGGATTAAACTGAATCCTTGCTTGACTCCTAAATAACCTGAATCCTTATCTGACTTTCCTGAGTATCCCAGTCTTCGTCTGAGTCATCTGAGTATCCAAGTCTTCATCTGAATATCCAAGTCTTCATCTGAGTATCCTGAGTCTTCCCCTGAGACTTCGTGTTCCTGCCCTCAGCCTCCGTCTGGCCTTATGCACTCGTTCCCAAGCGGCGGGTCCAAAAGGGCTTTTGAGTGGCTGGAGGGCTACTCTTGTGACCAGCATTGCGTTGCTAGGTCACATTGGTGCGTGTAGGTCCAGCGGAGGCCAGGTCCAGCTTTGTTCCTGTTCCGGATTCCCTCACTTATCTTCAGTCCAGCCCTGTTCCTGTTCTGGATTCCATTGCTTGTCTTCAGTCCAGCCCTGTTCCTGTCCTGCCCATGCTCAGGCACACCTTGCCTGCCTCAACACTTCTTTGGAGTTCCTCAGGGGTCGAGCCATGACCCAAGAACACATACTCTCCTTGAAAGTGGAACCGCTCCCTAGCGCTTCCCAACATTGACCACTACCTTACATGTTAAACCAATGGATAGAAATACTTATCTTCATTATGAAAGTTTTCATCGGAGGTCTTTAAAGGACAATTTATCATTCTTTCAGTTTGTGCGTGTTAAAAAAGTTTGTTCTACCATCTCAGAATTCAAGATTCAGTGCAAAAGGATAGCATTGATTTTGCAGAATATGGCTACCCTCTGGCTGTTATCAAAAAATCTTATAAAAGAACTTTGTACACTCTGCAGGTACATTTATTAAATGAGGAGGAATGAGGCAAGCAATCATCTGATAACGTTGGTACATATGTAATGTAATATACATTTAGCTTAGGTGCCATACGTCAAATTTTGAAAAAATATTTTCAGCATTTACTAGTACATTCTCATTTCACAGATAAAGAGCTACAGATTGCATATACTAGAGGCAAGAACCCTGCAAGATAATGTATATCCAGCTTTTTTAAATGACAACAGACAAGCACAAATATACAGGCAAGATATTGGGGCACTACAAGTTTGGAAGATGCAAGGCTTGTGTAGTTACCCTTATCATTAAGGAATTTGTACATCCCATTACAAAAAAAAAATATCAGCTGAATCATTTCAGCAAATATTCATCCAGTAATGCAATAATCATATCAGTATGTCCATGCAGAATTAATCCGATTCCAAAAAAGAAAAACCACGACCCCTCAGATGTAACTAATTACCACCCCATTGCCTTACTACCCTCTTTAGCAAAGATTATAGAATCAGTAGTATTATTATTTATTTATTTATTTTTAATTTTTATATACCGATGTTCCTGTAAAGAATACATATCGCACCGGTTTACAAGGAACTGAACAGTCGCCTCCAGGGTGGAAATACATTAAAACAGTCGCCTCAAGGCAGAATACATTAACACAAGTATACAGGAAAACTATTAAAGAGAACTTTCATAAACTCAATTAAATGTAACTGGGAACCATAAATCAGGAACATATGTACAGAGGTAGGTATTACACCATATATCTGACTATATTGAAGAAAATAACATTTTACACAATAATCAACATGGATTTCGAAAGGGCCATAGCTGTATTGATCCCCCCTATTGCTGCACTCTGGAGGTATCTCACCTTCTCCTTCCACTGGAGGCCGCTTCGAAGCCAGGGCCTTGCCTGTGTTCCATCCAGGATTTGCTCCAGGGCCTGGGAGGCCTAGATGTTCCTGAGGCCTGCCTGTGGCTTGCTTGGCTGTTTGGACTTCCTGTTCGGCCAAGCCCTTCTCCCTAGGGGCCGGCCCGCAGCTCTCCGTCTTAGTTATAGGGCCAGCAAGGGGCGGTCCAGGAAAACTCCTCCCAGGGAGTTGCCTGCATCCTGCAGTATAAAAGGACTTTCACTTCACTTCCTACTGGCCTTCGGATTGGCTTTGCACATTGCTGTGTCCTGTCTGCTGATCCAGGTCCTCCGTGGTCGTCTGTGCTTTGATGGCTCCCTGTCCTGTCTCTGAAGTTGCCTTGATGTCTGTTCCTGATGTTGCCTGATGTCTGTTCCTGATCCAGTCCCAGATGTTCCTGCCTTGAGCTGCCAGGAGTGCAGCAAACCTGCCTTGAGCTGCCAGGAGTGCAGCAAATCTGTCTTGAGCTGCCAGGAGTGCAGCAAACCTGCCTTTGCTGCCTGGAGTGCAGTAATCCACTGCTTCTTCTTCCCTGCACTCTCCCGCTCTCAGTGTGGTCCGCGACCAGCCTTCCTAGGCTGTGTAGGGCGCGTATGGGACGGGGTGGTCCGCGACTCAGTCCCGCTGGTGGGCTGAGTAGGGCGCCCTGAGGGACAGTGCCCATGTCTTCCTCCCAGCCCTCGTCTATGATGTCTCTGCACCAGCCCTCGTCTATGATGTCTCTACACCAGCCCTCGTCTATGATGTCTGCACCAGCCCTCATCTAAGATGTCTACCGTGTACTAAGGACTCTGTCTGCCCTCGTCCTTTGTCCGGCCTGCCGCCCTATGCCGTTACCCAGCGGCAGGTCCGAAAGGGCTTGGAACAGTCGGAGGACCGTTCATCAACCAACATTGCGTTGCTGGTTGCCATGGGCGTGCAGGTCCGGCTGAGGGTCAGACTCCGCTCCTTAACCCCTGCTTCAGTACCCGCCTGGCTCGCCATGCCTGCACCGGCTCACCTCCCACAGTGTGGCTTGGGGCTCCTCCTTGAGTCTTGCCGTGGCCCAAGGGCTCACACCACCTGCTCTAGAGGCGGCCGTGCTCCTCGCGCCTACGATAGTACCCGAGGGCCTCCAAACCCTCGGCCCATCAGCGGCGTGGTGGATGCGCCCGTAACACATAGCACCGAATCACTACTCATATCCTCTTTTGATACTACAGTTCGAGGTTTTGATTCTAACACAAACTACTTACTTGTATTAATTGATATATCTGCTGCATTTGATACAATAAATCATAACATCCTCATTACCAATTTGTCTCAAATTGGTATCTCTGGTCCTCCTTTACAATGGTTTCTCTCCTTTATAACAAATCGTCAACAAAAGGTTATGATAAATAAACATCATTCAGACTGGTACTCCACTTCAACAGGAGTTACCTCAAGGATCAGCCCTCTCGGCCCTTCTATTCAATTTGTATTTATTGCCCCTATGCTGTCTGTTAGACAGTCTCAATTTGAATTTTAAAATATATGCTAATGATATTCAGTTTACAATACCTTTTACCGATTCTTGGTCCAAAACTTTTTCTTTACTAAACTTATATCTTTCTACAATAAAAACTTGGCTCTCTCATAACAGATTAAAACTAAATACAAACAAAACAGAGTTAATTTATCTATCTACCATACCAGATTCAATCCAAAAACCTCCTTCAGTTTTTACCATTGAGAATCAAATCATCCCCATAAAACCACATGCAAAAAACCTAGGAGTAATTCTTGACTCCAAATTAGCAATGACAAATAACATATCAGAAACAGTAAAAAAAATCCTTCTTCAAAATCCAAATGTTAAAGAAATTAAAACCAGTACACCTTCCAAATGATTTTTGCATGATTACACAAACACTAATTCTGTCTTCTTTAGATTACTGTAATGCACTATATCTTGGTTTGCCTCAATCAACAATCCACCCATTACAGTTAGTTCAAAATGCAACTGCTCGCTTACTATATAATGTCCCCCGAAATGAACATATCACTCCTATTTTACAGCAATTACACTGGCTTCATATATCACACCGTATAAGTTATAAAATTCTATCTACTATACACAATTTACTATACAACACTGATTCGATCTGGCTATGTTCCTTGTTAAGAATTTACAAACCTTCTTGACAATTACGTTCCATTGACAAATGCATGTTGGAAGTTCCTTCTGTGAAATCTGTTAGTCTATCATTAACCCGTAAACGAGTTTTCTCAGTTGCTGGTCCAATATTGTGGAATTCTTTACCAGACTGTATCCGTTTGACTTCTAATCGTAAAGAATTCAAAAAATTACTAAAAATTCATTCATTCAAGCTTTTCATTTACAATAACATCTAAATCACTTGTATATGCATACTATTTGTAACATTGTTTGTATAAAGTGTTTGCGTTGTTTTAGAATTATGTATGTGTTTTGAACATTTGTAAACCGCCTAGACGGATATATCATATCCATTTATGCGGTATATAAAAATTTTTAAATTAAATTAAATTAATAGGTGTTTTAGGACCAGAATATCTGAACAAAGATGGAAACAGGAATTGGGAGTAGATCTAAACACAAATTTAAGAGAAACTCATTTAAATTTTTACACCACTTTTATATATCATCTAAGCAAGGATACCATTTGAGTATTGTGGACTTGGATAAATATCTAAAGCATGGGAGGATGCGGGTACCCTGGGTCACCAATTTTGAACTTGTCTACCAATACAAAGATTCTTGGTCTTGAAATGCTAGTAAAAAATTTGAAACAAAGAAATAAAGAAACATGCCCCAATAAGTCAATTATCAAAGGCCTCTAAAAACAAAAAAGCCTTTAGCAACTTTCAAAATAGTTTGACAGTTCATGGATTTTCCCCAGGAATAGAATTCCATAGCTGTGGATCTAAAACAGAAAACGTTTTAGTTCTTGTTCCAATTAATTTGACAAAAGCAAGAGAAGGAATGGTCAACAGGTACTCAGAAGCTGGACATACTGATTAATTGGAAACATAAATCATAACCTTATTCCTCAAGCAAAAACAGTCAGACTACAATGATTTATGAATTAAAATTAATAATTCAAATTTTACCTGTTGAGCAACTGGTAACCAATGAAGTTTCTTCATAAATGGAGAAAGACTAACCACACATAGTAGATCAAAAATCATCCTCACTGCAGTGTTTTGGATGAGTTGTAAGGCATACAGTAAATATTAGGGGCAATCCACCACACAAAGAAGTACAATAATCGAAATGAGAAAATACAAGAGCCTGTACTACCAATCTAAATACAGCAACAGGAAGAAATTGTTTTAATGGCCTCAGCAATCGTAATTTTAAAAAAGCAGTCTTAGCAACTTTCTGAATATGAGCTAAAAGTAAGAGCTTGGAATCTAATATAGGATCCAAATTCCATGCTTCTTATACCAACGTAATTACAGCAGGTAACTGAGGAACAATGGGTAAGGGCAAAGATCCTAACCAAAGAACTGACATTTTCTCAAAATCAAGAAGAAAATTATTCTCTTTAAACCAATGACTTATAACTTTAAAACAATGATTAAAAGCACCATCCAAAAATTGACCTGGTTTATCACTAGGCAAATAATATTGCACGTCATTGGCATAAATAACAAAATATGTTCAAAGACAATAACATTGTCCTTAAAGATTGCATCACAATATTAAAAAGAGCTACTGATAAAGCAGATCCTTGAGGGACCTTTCATTCATTAACATAGAAATTGGAATTATTACCTATTTGAACCTGCATCAATGATGCAAATTGAACCTGAAGGAATGATGCAAATCCTTTTATAATGGTGCCACCAATACCAATCTCTGACAACCTTTCATATACATTTGAATGGGATTTGGTATCAAAGGTGGATGTTATATCTAATTGTACTAAAACTCCACTCTTCTTATAATCTGACTCTAAACTGCAAAGCATTTCAGTCCCTCTGTCCTTATGGAAACCAAATTGCCTTTCATCCAAGATACAATTATCATCTAAAAATACATCCAACTGTTGCATTACACATCTTTCTAAAACATTTGCAGTTGATCATAAGTTGGAAATAGGACGGAAATTAGGTAATACATTTGATGACATTGCTGAATCCTTCAAAAATGATTTTAAATACAGCTTTTTTAATGCTACAGGCACCTCTCCAGCAGTGGCGTAGCCAGAACTGATTTTTTGGGTGGGTTCAAGGTTAACATGGGTGGGCTGTAGGCATACAGGTCACAGCCATTTGTACTCCTATTGATAATTGCCTTAGCATGCACTCTATAATGAGTTTCTAAGTAGTCTGCAACAGTCGTTATCCTCATGTATGAACTTTAAAATATTTGACCTCAATTATTTCAAGCACTTACCAGCATAAAAAATTCCATATTAATCCGTATTAATTGTTTATATTTATTGCAGTTTATAAATGCACAAGGATATCATGTAAAAAGCAAAAGAGACAAACATCAGATCCAGTCATGTAATAAACAAAAATCATTGTATTCTTTCGTGAATCCTCTTTGCAGAAAGTCAGAGATCATCATAACTACAATAAAACAGCATTAATCAACAAAACAGATACAGAGCAGAGCTAGGACAATTCACATTGCAACCAACATGGAAAAAAAATATTCAGATTCTGTTGTCACTTCAGCAAAGAAATATCCCTCCGCAGCTAAACATTTTGTGAAGTAACACAAACCCCCTGTAATAAAAGAGGTGTAGAATCTTGCCAAACCATACAATCATAGCACTGTCTCTCAGAGCTCAAACAACAGCAACCTCATGAAAAAGCAGAAATGCAAATACTACACCAGGTCCTTGAACATTAATACAAACCATCTACTGGAGTAACCAAACAAGCTGGACTGCTAGAGAGAAACTAGTGTATGCAAATATTCATTGTAGATATCCTGAAAATATGTCTGGTTAGGTGCGCCTCCAAGGACTGGGACACACACACACACACACACACACACACACACACACACACACACACACACACACTCACTCTTTCACATGATCTCCTACAAACACTCTCTCACACACAAACCCAGGCTCCCATTCTTATATTTAAGATTGGGAGCCTGGGTTTGGAGCCCTGCCATCTAACATTCAGGAAAAAACTCAAGACTTGGCTATTCTGTCAAGCCTTCCCGTAACCCTCAGAAACATACAAATGGCCTTTAGCCATACCTCGCTAATCATGCAACCAGGAACCTACTAATAAGTATCTAATACGTTTAATCTCCTAATTCTCAATTGTTCTTTGTTAACCTCTGCCCCCTATCCTATTTTCCGGCTATTCTAGCCTCCAAGTTATTCCACCCCGTTGATTGTAACTTTTTTGCTCCTTGTTGTTAAATGATTTGTTAAAGTTATACCCCCTTGTTCTATGTAAACCGATCTGATATGGTTATGACCATGAAGGTCGGTAGAGAAAAGAATAAAATAAAATAAATATACAGTAACACACCCAGGCTTCCATTCTTATATATATATAGAGATGCACACCCAGGCTCCCATTCTTCCCCCCACCCACACACACACACGCCAAAGCTCCCATTCTCACCCACCCCTCCCACTCGCACATGCCTGAGCTCCCATTCTCACACACACATACACGCCCGGGCTCCCATTCTAGCGCACACACACACAGGTTCCCATTCACACACACACACACATACACATGTCTGGGCTCCCATTCTCACCCCCCAACACACACACACACACATACACACACACACACCCAGGTTCCCATTCTCACCCCCAGGCACACCACCTCAGGCTCCCATTCTTATTCACACACACAGACTCAGGCTCCCATTTTTACCCATATGCACTCTCTGGCTTCCATTCTCAATCACACACACTGAAGCTCCTATTCTCACCCACATACACATAGGCTCAAGCTCTCATTCTCATCCACACACACACACATCCAGGCTCCCTTTCTCACTCATACATATACATATACCCAGGCTCCCATTCTCACTCACACATGCACACATACGTTCCCTTTCTTACCCACACACACACGTTCTCAGGCTCCCATTCTCACCCCCACACACAGGGCCTCTTCTGTAGGCACAGCCAAACCCCTACTTCTGCTGCCATGGGGATGGGATCCCATGACGGCTTTGCAGCTCCAGCCCTCTTCTTTGCTGCCATAGGGATGGAATCCTGCAATGGCCTTGAAGTTCCGGCTCTGTTCTTCGCTTCTGCAGGGATGGTATCCCGCGACAACCTTGCTTCTGAGACCCACTTCTTCACTGTAATGGGGATGGGATCTCTTGACAGTCTTACTCCAACAGGCCTCTTCCGGTGTCAGACAGCCATGGTTGGCTTGGGCCTGAGTCCACATGGTTATGCCACTGCTCTCTAGAAGACAAAGAGAGGTTAATAATCCTCAACAAATGTTTTTCAAACGATGCAAATATTTTAACTAGTAAAAAAGAGTAAGGGTCTAAATTAATTGTGGCTAGCACTACTTTCAAAGAAGATTCAGATATATATGCAAATTCTGCTCATTTTATATTAGGAATACTAATACTAACTATCTCTACATTCGGTTGATTCACAACTCTCAAGCTAGCAATTGTATTCGAGATTTTAGAATGGAGAAACGTTTAATATCACTTACACCAGATAATTAGCAGGTGCAAAATACGGAAGTAATTTGGAAAATGTATGCAGGCAAATGTGTTTTAGAAAAGCAACTTTTGCACGTAACTGTAGGCCCCGCCCAGGAACTCCCCTAGCCTGCTCTTTTTTTACTTGCTTTTATGTGCACGTGAAAGTGAAAATATGTGTGTATTTTGGACTTAAACAGCGTTAAAAAAAACTTTAGCAACTCAACAAAATTAAGATGCAAACAAATGCCAGCAATGAGCTGGGGGCTATTCAGTTTTTTTGCACAGTGCCACATGTATGATTTTCTGCCTGTTTGTGCACTGAGTGCAAACATCTCATGGCTTTTGGAGAACAAATCCAAACTCTGGAGGCCAGAGTTGCAGTCATATAGAGAAGACCTTTTTATATTCCCTCTCAATTAAAACATTTCATGGAAAATAAAGAAATGCTTGTAACCACCTCTTGCCCCGTAGATGTGGATAAGCGTTAATTAGTTGGTGGCTTTATTCGATGAAGTATGTATAAATACCTCCTGTTCAGACGCCATATCCTATGTATAGATGTAATTTTTTCCTGAGATTATAATTGGACCCCCAAGTAGGGGACTTGATATGCAGCAGTATTGTATAAGTTTAGATATGTATTGTTATTTTCTTTTATCTTGTTGAATAATTATTCTGCTTGCAAATTCAAGTTGTAATTCTTGAAAATATTGTATAAATAATATTCTTAAATAAAAAATTTAAAAAAAAGAAAACCTACAGGGACATATTAGAGTGATCCTAGTCGTAGCTCCGATGTGGCAGTGCTTGTGCTTATGTGGAGGAGCAAATGCTCACCTTGGTATGGCAGGAAGTGATCCTATAACTAGGACCTACTTACCAGTTGATGCCTTGTCCTCTCACACCAATGATGTGTCTCCAGGGACATGGGCACAGGAGGGAACGGTTTGGACTGCCATTGAAGTTGGCATGTAGACAGCTGCGTGACTGGTGGTCATGACTTGGTAACTTGTCTACCTGTTTTGAAGGTGGTGGAGCTCACATGCCACCCAAATAAAATTTTAGAGAAGAGCCAGCTGTCATGGAACATATGAGTATCAATCACATAGGAAAGGTGCAGAAGGGAGGTTTTGGAGGGTGTATTTAGGCTTTTAGATAATAGATTTGAAATCCAAACTCTCCATGATAGATTCCTCAGAAATACTTCCTGTTCCACGCACAGGATTATGTGGGCAAGCTACTCTCTGGTGCCTCAATTTCTGGTTGATTTGATGATGCAGGGAAGAGGGCTTTAGATTTGTTAGGAACTGGGAAACTTCCTGGGGAAAAGGGACCCTCTTACCCTTAACCAAGGTGAAACCTGGCTGCTGCTGCTGCAGCATTTAAACTCGATCACAAAGAAAAGCTGATAAGTTGCTCAAAAGTGCATGGGTTGGAGAGCGTTATCTTCCAAGGGTACTGAAAAAACCAAGGAATTTAGGATATCAAGAGAGAAACTGTGGTACAGTCTGAAATAGCTCGGAAGGATTTAAATAAAGAACACCCAGATGACTTCTGTATCATATGCTAATAATCAGATTATAGAGACAAATAAATCTAGAAATATAAATAAGAAACATACTATAAAATGTCTGTATGTGAATGCAAGAAGTTAGAAAACTAATATTGGAGAGTTAGAATGTATGGTGGTGTATAAAATATAGACCTAAAAGGCATCTCAGAGATGTGGTAGAAGGATAACCAATGGGATACTGATACAAGGGTATAAATTATATTGATACCGCAAGGGAGGATCAAATTGATGGGGTGTGGCATTATTTGTAAAGGATGGCATATAGTAGAACAGGATAAAAGGCTTGCAAGAAAAAAATGCTGTCCCTGTACCACCTGTTATGCAGCCTCCCCATCAGCAGAGATCATCAGCAAGCCTCGTTCACATCTCCTCTAGCCACCTCCTCGCTGATCACATGACCATGGCAGTTCCAGCCCTACTTAACCCATTCTTTGGTGCCTCTTCATGTTGTCACCTCTGCTCCTTGACCTATCCATCCTTCCTTTGCTTTCCAGTCTTGCCTTTTGGCTTATTTTGGCCTCTTGCCTTGCTCTGTGGCTTACCATGGCCTCCTGCCTTTTTCTGTGGTCTATCTTGGCTTCCTGCCTTGCTTTGTGGCCTTCCAGGCCTCCTTGCCTAGCTTTGCAGTCTTCTAGGCCCTCCTGCATTGCTCAGTGGTCTTCTGGGCCTACCTGTCCTGCCTTGCAGCTTTCTAATTCACCTAGCCCAGACTTGTGCCCTGTTTGGGCCTTTTTGGTTATTGTTACTTGTCTAGTCTTTGTCTACTCTGGTCCTTGTCCTGTCCTGTCCTTGTCCAGCCCTAGTCGTGCCCAGTCCAGTCTGTGTCCTATGCAGCCCAGTCCCTGTTCTCAGACCAGGCCTTGCCCTCTCTTCAAGTCCTTGTTTGCCTGTCTTGTCCCAGCATTGTCTCCAATTCCAGGCATGGTCTCCAGCCCCAGCTTTACCCTTGGTTCTAATCCATGCCTTTAGCCTGTCTGTATCCTGCTCCTTCCTGCCCTCAGAGCCAATCTTACCTTCAGTCCCTCCTGCATCCAGCTCCTGCCTGCCCTCAGAACCAGTCTTGCCTTCACCCTGCCTGAAGCCAGCTCCCAGCCTGTGCTTGAATCCAGCACCAGCCATGATATTCACTAGAAGGAATAGCCTACCATCCCCTAGAATCCATGGGCTCAACCTGTGGGAGAGGGAACTGATTAGGCAGAAGACCATCTCTAGTTCTGTCTTGCAGTCCTTGACACTTCTGCGGGGTGATCCCTGATTCCAGCCTGCCAGACTGTGACAAATGCACAGTGGAATCATTATGGATAGAAATTCCATGTGTGATGGGTAAGAGTATAACAGTGGGTGTATATTACCATCTTCCTGGCCAAGATGCAGAAACAGATTGTGAAATACAAGCAGAAATTAGAAAGGCAAATAAAATTGGTAACACAATAATAATGGGAGATTTCAATTATGCTTGTATTGATTGGGTCATGGTCTCATCAAGATATATTGAAGCGTAAAGTTTCTCTAGATGCCATATATGATTGTGTCCTAGAATGGATGAGAGAGAGAGCTGCTTTAGACCTATATATATATATATAACAGAAAAGAGAGGGAGAGAAAGAGGAAGTAACCCATCTTGGGAGGCCCCCTAACTAACCGTGTTAATGTAAGGTTTTTATTGCCTTTGACCTCACCTCTAAACCATGCTGGAAGTTTGTTCTTCCTTTGATCTTTTAATGCATGGAATAACTTTCATCTGGGCTTCCAAGAGGGTATTTTTAAACAATCTCTGTCCGTGCCTCATGTTGAGTTTTAACCTTGGCAACTGTGCCTTTTATATAATTTCCTCATTCTATCAAGGTTTCCCTTTTAAAAGTTATATACTACTGCATTAGTTTTAATTAATGTGTTCCTTCCAATGACTATATATATATATATTAATGCCCTCCTTCCAATGTGTATATATATATATATATATATATATATATATATATATATATATATATATATACCACAAAAAGCCCCTAACCAAAGGGGGGAAAAGGAAAAAGCACCTATATATATTCATAGGATTTAATACCACAATTTTTTAGAGTGAAAAATTCATATTTATTGAAAACATCTTTTTATAAAAATGATTTGTAAATATACAATATTAAATCCTCACCTAAAAATGTACTATATAGAATGTGCAATACATGAACCTACAAACCCTAATACAACTTCAAAAGGAAGTAAGCTTAACAACAGAATGGGGCAATACACATGCACTGGTTGCTCAGTGTGTAAACATGTTTTAGTCACACAATCCTTTCAACATCCGGTACTACCAATTCATAATATATTGAAAGGACACTTTGACTGTGGTACAGCCAAAGTTATTTATGTGATTATATGTCCGTGATCAAAATTATACATTGGCCATACTAAGTTAAGAATTAGGACGCGCATTATACAACATAGAAGTTGCATCTGCACTCATAAGCAGGAAGCCCCCCTTGTAAAACATTGGTTAGAACAAAATCATACTGTTGATCAATTGAAATTCTTTGTCATTCAGCAATTTCAATCTCGGCGAGGTGGTGCCATCTCTCAGAACTTACGGCAAACAGAGCAAATATTTATTTACTTTTGGTATACTTTGATTCCAAACGGTCTCAATACCATGATCAAATGTGAAGCATTTATATGAATGAAGGACAGGTCCAATGCCTTGCAATATGAGGATGGGCATACCGGCATATAATTCCTGCTCCTATTGGCCTATATAGTTGATCAGGTGTATTAGAGGGAGGGACTCCTTATTGCGTAGTCACGCCACGTTACGTAGCCTCAATATGGAAGTAGAAGTTTGAAGCTGTTCGGCCGGTATAACTTTGATACGGAATTGCAAGTTTGAAATCGCTTGGTAGGCATAGAGTAATTTCAGGTACTGTGTATGTTTTTTTGATAGAGTGGTTGGTGCTTTGATGTAGTAGTGAGTAATGCTAAATATTATAGATATTTTTTATTAAGAGAATGGTTTTTCCACATAAAATTTTTTTTTTAGAGTGTCGTTATGGAGCAAGGCTATCGATTCTTTCTCAAGTTACTTTGAGGCTGGCGCCCTAGATTATTGGAGTTTTTCTTAACTACTCTATAGAAACATAGAAACATAGAAATGACGGCAGAAGAAGACCAAACGGCCCATCCAGTCTGCCCAGCAAGCTTCACACATTTTTTCTCTCATACTTATCTGTTTCTCTTAGCTCTTGGTTCTAAGATGAGTAGTTGTAAGTATAAATATCCTAAGTGTACGACAGGGGTAATAACAGGTTGAGGTAGTATGTTTGATATTTAAATTGTATTGTAGGAGGTCGAATGGATGCGGATGTAACGGATATTTAAAAGCTGAAGGGAAGTGGAACATAAGTAAGTTTGTGCAAACGTTTTTTTGCTTGGAGAGCGCTGCTGTATGTAAGCCTGCTGTGTTTGTAACTAAATAAAGGTGAAATTAGCTTGAAAATTTAGTGGTGGGGTAATTGGTTTCTTTTTATAAAATGTTAAATGAAATGATAACCAACGGGTTCTAATTATCCATAATTATGGTGATATAAAAGTTGGTTGAGCCTTAGGCATAATATGAACCCATTGTTTTCTCTTTCCTGTTCCACATTTAGGAGGGAAGAAATAGAGGTAAAAAAAAGTTTTTGTGTAATAACAGCTTTTTAAACATGAAGAGAATTTGAAATATACAATTATATATTTATAAAGGTATATGAATTTTATATGTTTTTTTAACAAATAAGTGGGGTTTGGTAGGGTTTAAGTGGCTAGCGAGGCGGTTGGAGGCATTGGGTTAATTCAATAATGAAGCTAGTATAGTTGGATGTAAATTTGTGAGCACAGTTAACATTGGACTGTGCAAGTTAATACTATTTAGTGATTTTTAAATGTGTTTTTACTAGATTAATTTCTACACTGGGATCGGAACGGTCTGGGTGTAATTGATGGTATCGCATAAAAATTAAAGTTCCCCTGAAGAAGCCATATAGGCGAAACGAGGCCTTGTTGGGATAAGCGAAACAAGTGTACTTACCATCATTCAATACAGAGATAGAGATCAATCTGTGATGAGTTATGCCATTGTAATCACATTTTGTGTCATTAGAAATTGATATCTTATGGTCAGGCATAACAACTTTCTTTTTCTCTTTTTTCAAAATTCATTATCATGTTGGAATATTAGAGATTAACAATCCATGAAATGTAAATTTTACACTATGGGGTAGATTTTCAGACGAGCGCGAACAGCCTACTTTTGTTTGCGCTCCAGGCGCAAACAAAAGTACGCTGGATTTTAGTAGATACGCGCGTAGTCGCGTGTATTGGCTAAAATCCTGGATCGGCGCGCGCAAGGCTATCGATTTCGTATAGCCTGCGCGCGCCGAGCCGCGCAGCCTACCCCCGTTCCCTCCTAGGCCGCTCCGAAATCGGAGCGGCCTAGAAGGGAACTTTCCTTTGCCCTCCCCTCACCTTCCCCCCCCTTCCCTCCCTAACCCACCCGCCCGGCCCTGTCTAAAACCCCCATCCTACCTTTGTCGGGGGATTTACGCCTCCCGGAGGGAGGCGTAAATCCCCGCGCGCCAGCGGGCCTCCTGCGCGCCGGGCTGCGACCTGGGGGCGGGTACGGATGGCGCGGCCACGCCCCCGGGCCGTAGCCACGCCCCCGTACCCGCCCCCAAAACGCTGCCGACACGCCCCCGCAACACCGCGCGCTCCGGCCCCGCCCCCCGACATGCCTCCCGACACGCCCACTCCGAAAACCCCGGGACTTACGCGAGTCCCGGGGTTCTGCGCGCGCCAGTGAGCCTATGTAAAATAGGCTCACCGGCGCGCAGGGCCCTGCTCGCGTAAATCCGCCCGGTTTTGGGCGGATTTACGCGAGCAGGGCTCTGAAAATCCGCCCCTATGTATTTATAGATGGAAAGGTGCTTTATATGTATTGTCATACTGTGTTTAAATCAGTTGATATACAGAGATTAGTTGTGGGGTTATTTCAGCTAGTGAAAGTTAGCGAATAGCCAGTATTCAGAGTTGTATTGGGGTTTGTGGGCTCATGTACTGCTCATTCTATATAGTACATTTTTAGGTGAGGATTTAATATTATATATTTACAAATCATTTTTATAAAAAGATGTTTTCAATAAATATGAATTTTTCACTCTAAAAAATTGTGGTATTAAATCCTATAAGTATCTATAGGTGCTTTTTCCTTTTTCCCCCTTTGGTTAGGGGTTTTTTGTGGTTTATATCAAGCACTAGCAAGGTAGGCATTGCCAATTTTGTGGTTTTATATATATATATATATATATATATATATATATATATATATATATATATATCTAGGGAGTCGCCCTTACATTCATGCAATTGGTTGGAGGCCTGTCAAGATGGGTTACTTCATATATATACTGTATATATATATATGTCCAGATCATATACAGCACCCTGAGAAACAAGCTGCTCTCCTAGATGTTCCTCTATGTTTGCTTTCCCTCCTTCAGCTCCTGTGGCATCTTCATGCCCAGTGTGATGAGTGGCATGAGAATAAGCTCTTATTGCTGTGGCATAGTGGACACACGCTCGAAGGCAAACCTACAAGGTCTATGCCGACAGCTGGCGAATGTGCCCTGTAGTAGAACAGGCTGCAGCTTTACCTATACCAGCCATCTTCCCCTCAGGTTGAGCCTTTGGATTCTGGTAAACATGGTCAGATTCAAGGCGAGGGTCAGGTGCAGGAGATAGGCAAGTGTGGTCGTGTCCAAGGCAAGAGGTAATTACCAGAAGATCAGGCCAGAGAGGAACAAAGACACACAGAAAACATTGGAATGTGGAGACGAGGCTAGACAAGGCAAGGCTGGATGAGGAAGTTTAGATGAAGCAAGGCTGGATGAGACAAGGCTGGATAAGGCAGGGCTGGATGAGGCAAGGCTGGATGAGGAAACAAGGCAGGAACAAAAAGGAACCAGGAATACAGGAACAATCAGGAACCAGGAAAGCAGGAGCAATACATACTGCAGAAATGCAGGAGACCTATTGCAATGACAGGGATCATGGGTCGTGTCATCTCTGGGTGCCGCGGTGCCTTTCCTGCCAAAGGCCATTTAAAGATAGGTGCATGCCTAAGGGGAGGGCCCAGAGGAGCTGGAAGATGTCAGCGTACAGCCACAGGTCAATGCATGAAACGCGCAAAGCAGCACTGGTCACAGGAGGCAGCGTCCTGGCCATTGAAGAGCTGTTTTTAAGTTAGAAGTGAAAGAGGTGGCTTGAGGGGCCATCTTGCAAGCCGCTGACTGTGACAATATACCTCCTCCAAAGCCCCTCCCTACACTTCTGGGCTTGGTGGAATCTCGTGGAAATCTTAGAGTAATCAAGAGGCTTGCAAATTGGAGGCTGGGTCCCAAGAACTTTCCTCAGGCCCAAAGGTTTTGCAGGAGATTAAATATTTAATTTGATTTCTCATCCTTTGGGAATCCAAGATCTCCTGGTCCTCATACTAAGTATCTTCTTCAGTAGGCCAGAGGGACAGCCTGGAGGGCTCTAATGGTTTTACTGGCTTCAGAAGAGATATGTGGAATACATCATGGACCCATAAAGACAGGAGTAACTTCAGTTTATAAGCCACTGGTCCTGAAAGTTGCATAACAGGGATTGGGCCCACAAATCTTGGTGAAATTTTAGCAATGGCATCCTTAAATGGATGTGGACCCCCCCCCCCCCCCCTTGCTCCAGACTATGAATTACCTCTAGGCTTGGGGTGGGGAGTACCACATGAGAAATTATATTTACTAATATGATTTATCTTTGGGTTCATAGCCAGAGTGGGGGATGAGACAGGATCCTAGTCACCAAGATACCACAATTCTGTGCCCTTTTCAAACTTCTCACTTGTGCCATCACAGACTAGATAAAATCATTACACCAGAACAAAACAATAATTATATGTAAGTAGACAGTAAATCAAACCAGAACATTAAATAGGAAAACTACAGAAGTGAAGTATAATATAAACTTGCAGTTTTCTTATTTTAAATCAAGCAATGCAAAAATAACACTAAGTATGACCTGTTAGTGCGGGCAACCAAGATACTCATATGGACAGTAAAAAAAATAAAGAACACTAATAGAGAAAGTTTGAGGCAAAAAATAGTGAAGTACACAGCTTTAAAAATTGTCTTTACCCCTGAGTACTCAAAAAGGTGGGGAGGAATGTCACCAGTTACAACACAAAATTGTGTGAAGAAAAAACAATCAAAAAAATGAAGGAGTCCCTCTTGATGGTGGAGCTGGCTAGATGACAAACCAAATGCATGAACTCGACATTGTGTGAAAGGTCTCTCTCTTGGGAAGCTTTCCCAAATGGTTTACTTGGTACTAAACAGAAAGCTGGCCTGGTTTCAGTCTCTTACAGAAAGTCCACGGTCTATCAGATGGAACGAGGAGGACCAGAAGAGTGTAGGTGATGACAAGGCTAGGAACAGAGCCAGAATCTGGAGACGTGGTCAGGCAGGCAGAGGTCAGAGTCCAGGAGTCAGTCCTTGAAGTAGTCAGCAAAGCAGAGGTCAGGTACTGGAGGTCAGATGAGGTCACAGGCAGGCCGAGGTCAGAAGGCAGGCAGCAGGCCGAGGTCAGGAGGCAGGCAGCAGGCAGGCAGGTCGAGGAACAGACTGGAGTCAGGAGGCAGGCAGCAGGCAGGGAGGCAGGTCAAGGAGCAAGCCGAGGTCAGTACCAATAAGACAGTCTATCTGGGGGAACAGACAGACGAACAGGAACAGAAGAACGCTAGAGTACTAGGAAGCAGGAACAAGGCAGAATGATCCTGGAATGAGACTTGGAACGAGACTTAGAACGAGACTGGAACAAGATTCAGACGCAGCGACAGTCTAGCATAACGCCGACCCGATTGCCAAGGCAAGGAAGTACAAGCACAGACTTCCTTATATCCAGGAATCAATCAAGGCACACCGCCGAGCTAGGACCTGCCTTTGGCCCTACAAGAGGCCGGGCGGTCCGCGCGTGCGCAGGGGCATGGCCAACACAGCCGAGGATGCCGAGCTCCAGCGTGAGGCCGATGCACCATGGAAGGCCTGGCGACCGTCGCCGCGGGACGCCAGGGCCTGGAAGCGCTAGCAGCTGCCGCTAGGGAGACCGACCCGGGACCTGCCGTGGAACCATGAAGTTGAGCAGGCCTGTGTGCGGGCCGGGCGCGGACGGGGTGCGTAATAAATAGGCCTTTTCCTTGTTCTAGTTCTAGATATGTTTCTATAATCTTAGATGGAATGTAAACTGACCTTGTCTTTGTTTTTAGATAGAATGTCAATTCTCCATGTAGTATTTTCACCTGCCAAATGGGAGAATTGATTAGTCCCTTCAGCTAATAAGAGTAAAGCGGGACTGAAAAGAAGGAATATTTTGGACTGAATACATGCTGACTCCAGCCCCTGAAGCAGCAGTTGGGCATGATTTAACTTCGAAAAACTTCAAAAAAACGGGGAAGTAGTGCACTTTTTTAAATACTTAAAAATTTTTGCAAAAATGTTTCAAAAAAATTGTTAAAAATTTGGACCAATGATTAAAAGAATACCCCTTTGATTTATCGATAGAGCACAACGTAAGGCTCTAAAAGATATCAAAGTGAGGAGTTTGTATGAAGGTCCTTTATTTATTTATTTATTTATTTATTTATTAACTTTTATTTACCGACATTCGTGCAGCACATCATGCCGGTTTACAAAGAACTCAGATGGGCGATACAATAAAACATTAAAACAAAACGATGTATAAAGAATAAAATAAAGTAAAACCATAACAATGTAATCTTGGAGCAACATACTATTTCTTACAAAAGTACACATTAACCGATCATGATCAAAAAAATAAATTAAATTAAGCCGTAGGGGAATGTTGTTTCTTCTAGGGTATCCATGGGAGGGGCGGGGGGAAACTTAGGATGGGGAGGGGGAAATTCGAACAGGGGGGGCTGGGGAGAAATTAAGTTTGGTTTGTGTCGGGATAGGCCTGTCGGAATAGCCATGTTTTGACTCCTTTCTTGAAAATTTGCAGGGATGTCTCTTGGCGTAGGAGGGTGGGGAGGGAGTTCCAGAGGGTGGGGACAGCGATGGAGAAGGCTCTCTCTCTGGTGTGAGTAGAATGTGCTGCCTTTAGGGATGGGGTGTGTAGAGTACCTGCATGGGTTGTTCTTGTGGGTCGGTCGGATGACCGGTAACGAGGCATTTCGTCGAGCCAGGTGTGATTATGTTTGTGTAGGGAATTGTGAAGGATGGTGAGGGTTTTGTATTGTGAGCGGAAGGAGATGGGTAACCAATGTAGGTCTTTTAGTATGGGGGTGATGTGTTCCCTTTTTTGTGTGCCTGTTATGATTCTAGCCATGGAGTTTTGCAGAATTTGGAGGGGTTTGATGGTGGTGGCGGGGAGTCCTAGCAATAGGGAATTGCAATAGTCTAGTTTTGTGAGCATTGTGGTCTGTACGACTGTGCGGAAATCGTGGGTGTGGAGGAGGGGTTTGAGTTTTTTTAAGATGTTAAGTTTATAGAAACCCCCCTTTAATAGGTTTTTGATGTGGGGTTTGAAACTTAGGTGTTGGTCTATGTAGACGCCCAGATCTCTTACAACCTGGGTCTGAGGGGTGGCTGTGGTTGTATTTTGGGGAGTGTTCTGTCGCATGGGGAGAGTGAAACATTCAGGCTGCTTAGAAATGACGAGTAATTCTGTTTTTGACGAGTTTAGAGCTAGATGGAGTTCGGATAGTGAGGCGCTTATGGTGGCAAGGCAGGATTCCCAGCGTTGCAGAGGTTCTTTTATGGATCCCTGAAACGGGATGAGAATCTGTACGTCATCTGCATACAGGAAGAATTTCAGGCCCAGTTTGGAGAGAAGGTGGCATAGGGGTATGAGATAAATATTAAACAGGGTGGAGGATAAGGATGATCCCTGGGGTACGCCCTGCGTGATAGGTATGTGTGAGGATTCGTGCTTGTCGATTTTTACTAGATACTCTCTGTGTGTGAGGTAGGAGGAGAGCCATGAGAGGGCTGTGTCGGTGATACCTATTTCTGTTAGGCGGGTCATTAGTATCTGATGGTTGACAGTATCGTAGGCAGCTGAGATGTCTAGTAGGGCGAGTAGGTACGAGTTTCCGTGGTCCATACCTTTAAGTATGGTGTCTGTCATGGCTAGTAGTAAGGTTTCGGTGCTTCGGTCTTTACGGAAACCGAACTGTTGAGTGTGGAGGACATTGTGGTCTTCTAAAAACTCCGTTAGTTGTTTGTTAATAGCCCTCTCTAGTACTTTTGATAAGAAAGGGAGATTGGAGATTGGACGGTAATTGGCTGGGTCTGTGGGGTCGAGGGTGGGTTTCTTTAGAAGGGGCTTGACTATAGCCAGTTTGAGTGGGTCTGGGACACTGCCTGCAGTAATAGAGCAGTTGATAAAGTCCTTAATATGTTTGGTGATGGCGGGGATGATGGAGAGGAGGGTTTTTGAAGGGATGGTGTCTGAAGAGTGTGTGGATGGTTTCATCTTTTTTAGTATTGCTTCTACTTCTATGTTGGTGGTGAGGTCAAATGTTTTAAGGGTGATCTTTTTGTCATTGGGGATGGGGGGGGGGGGGGGTAGTGTTGTCTGGGAAGCGGAGTAGAATATTGTCGATTTTATTCTTGAAGTATAGGGCTAGTTCTTCGCATTTTTTGTTGGAGACAGTATCGTTGAGTGTTGGTGTATTGGGGTTGGTGAGTTCTGAGACATATGTGAATAAGGCGTTTGCATTAAATTGGTAGTCGTGGATCTTTGCCGCGTGGAAATCACGCTTGGCTTGGGTAATTGCATGACGGTATGCGTGTAAAGTGTTGTTATATGTGGCTTTAAGTGAAGCCGATGGTTGTTTGCGCCAGGCGCGTTCTTTGGCTCTTAGCTCTTGTTTCAAGGTTTTTAGCTTGGCGGAGAACCAAGGTTTCCTTTTCTCCTGTTGTGTAAAGGGTATTTCTTTGTGAATAATGGGGCATAATTTATTGGCTATGGTTGTAGTGAGATTGTTCCAGGAGTGTTGTGCGGTGTCTGGATTGGTGAGATCGATGTTGTTAGCTATTTTGTTGAAAGCTAGGGTGAGCTCTTCCGTACTACAGTGTTTACGGAAGGCGATGGTTTTATGGTGTTTTTGTGTGGAAGGTGTGAGGGGTTTGGTTTCAAGGGTTGCATTAATGAGGAAATGGTCGGACCATGGTACTGGGGTGACTACGGGTGGAGTGGCTATGGTTATTTTAGAATTCACAAATATTAGATCGAGTGTGTGGCCTGCTTTGTGTGTGGGTTCGGCGATGATTTGGTTGAAATCTAGGGCTTTGAGGGTGTCCAGTAGAGTCTCGCAGGCGGGGGTGGTGGGGCGGGTATCTACATGGAGGTTGAAATCCCCTAGAATAATGGTAGGAAGGTTTGTTTTGAGGTTGACGGTGAAGTATTCAGTGATGGGTGAGGGATCTTTTTCAATTAGGCCTGGGGGGGGCGTAGACTAGGCAGATTTGTAGGGATCTGGATGAAAAAAGTGCAATTTCAATTTTGGGTGGTGGTTGAGTGGTTTGGAGTTTGAGGTTGAGTCTTTTCTTGGCTGCCAAGAGTAGACCACCTCCTTTCTTTTTCGGCCTTGGTATGGAGAGGAGGTCGTATGACTTTGTGGGGAGCTGGTTTAGGAAAACCTGGTCGGTATTTTTTAACCAGGATTCGGTAATGGCACAAAGGTCGGGGTTGTCGTCTGTAAGCAGATCATTTAGTATAGTTCCTTTTTTTGTATGGATTGGGCATTGAAGAGAGTAATGGCTATTGTTGTTAAACCTAGGAGTTGTGAGAAAGGTGGGGTCATAATTGGTATGAGGGATTTGCGAAGTATGGGTGGGTGGGGGGGTGTTGGGGGTTTGCGTAGTAGTGGGCAGTGCCGTGTTGGGATGGGGAGTAGGCACATGGTTCTAGAAAAGTGAGGGGACTTGGGTGGTGGGGACTAACAGAGAATAAAAACAGGGTGGCGTCCGTAGTGAGAGCGTGGAGGGCAATACAGGGCGGGGTTTAAGGTATAGGGAGAGTTTGGCTGAGGGAAAGGGTACAGTGCTGGTGCAGTAGTGCGAGTAATGTCGATAGTACACCATGCAGGTTAAACAAAGCAGGTATTGCAGGTTAGACAATGAAGGTAATATACAGTTAGTACTGATTAGACAATACAAAACAATGCAGATAATGTGCAGTTCTTAGACATGGTAAGGCTATGTAGGTAAGACAATGCAGGTTATGCAGGTAACAATGCAAGACCATGTAGGTAATATGCAGTTAATACGGCTTGGGGCGTATTAAGATGTTAGGGTGGGGAGTAGTCCCGTGGTAGGGGCAAGGGGATGAAAGGATCTGTGGGGGTGCCTACTCACTCCGGCGTTCCTGAGGCCAGGTTGGTCTTGGCTGAGGGTTGGCAGTTGGGCTTCGGGTCCAGTGGGTCTGCTGAGAGAGCGAGGGTGGTCTGGATCAAGATTCGTGGTCCTTCAGGGCAGTCCGAATGGGCTGCACGAAGGGGCGCACAAAGGGGCGGGCCCCTTTGTCGCGCTCCTTCGGCGCGCGACGCACGGCGCGCGGCACCGGAGTTGCAGCTGGCTTTAAGGAGCCTCAGGGCCCCTTGTGGTTGGCTGGCTGCTGGTGGGGGGCGGGCCTTCGCGGCGTTCGTGCGGTCGGAGGGCGGCAGGGACGGCACAGGTAGCCGCGTGGTCGGGCCCGGATCCAACGGAGGTAAGAGCGAATTTAAAGGGCCTTACCCTGGTGGGTCCGTGGCGCCGATCACGCAGGCCTTCGCTCGGTCCGGTCGTCGTGGTTGCAGAGGATCGCCGGTGAAGAGGGGGATCCCGGAGCTGCAGCTGGCTTTAAGGAGCCTCAGGGCCCCTTGTGGTTGGCTGGCTGCTGGTGGGGGGGCGGGCCTTCGCGGCGTTCGTGCGGTCGGAGGGCGGCAGGGACGGCACAGGTAGCCGCGTGGTCGGGCCCGGATCCAACGGAGGTAAGAGCGAATTTAAAGGGCCTTACCCCGGTGGGTCCGTGGCGCCGATCGCGCAGGCCTTCGCTCGGTCCGGTCGTTGTGGTTGCAGAGGATCGCCGGTGAAGAGGGGGATCCCGGAGCTGCAGCTGGCTTTAAGGAGCCTCAGGGCCCCTTGTGGTTGGCTGGCTGCTGGTGGGGGGCGGGCCTTCGCGGCGTTCGTGCGGTCGGAGGGCGGCAGGGACGGCACAGGTAGCCGCGTGGTCGGGCCCGGATCCAACGGAGGTAAGAGCGAATTTAAAGGGCCTTACCCCGGTGGGTCCGTGGCGCCGATCGCGCAGGCCTTCGCTCGGTCCGGTCGTCGTGGTTGCAGAGGATCGCCGGTGAAGAGGGGGATCCCGGAGCTGCAGCTGGCTTTAAGGAGCCTCAGGGCCCCTTGTGGTTGGCTGGCTGCTGGTGGGGGGCGGGCCTTCGCGGCGTTCGTGCGGTCGGAGGGCGGCAGGGACGGCACAGGTAGCCGCGTGGTCGGGCCCGGATCCAACGGAGGTAAGAGCGAATTTAAAGGGCCTTTAAGATTATAAATTATTTTTGGCAAATACGTCTTTTTGTATTCAGATTTCAAAGTTAGCCAGATAAATGTATCCAGCTAACTTTGGAGGAATATTCAGTGGTGCAGCCAAATTGTTGAATATTAGACGGCTCTCTTAAAGAGAGCCGGCTAAGCTATTCTGGCTAACTTTAGGACTGCTCTAAAAAATGACCAGAGTTAGCTGGATAACTTAGCCAGCTAACTAAAGTCCTCCTAGAAACATACCCAGAATGCCCCTATGGTATCTGGCTAAATTGTAGCTGGATAATGAGATATCCAGCTAAAGTTTAGCTGGATAAGTGCCCAAAATATTCATGTCAGCATTTAGCCGGGTGACTAAATGTCTCTGAATATGGATCTCTAGGTAGCAACCTTAAACATTTACAATGGCTCTCTCCCAACCCTGCCCCCAGAGACTATCAATACAGCCCACAGAGCCTCCCTAACCCCGGTTTACCCAGGGAGCTGAACATGCTAAGCAGGGACCTTCCACATGGCAGTACATAGCATTTACCCTGAGGGTTGCCGGGATATCCCTTCTTTTAGGAGAATCTCAATGAGCCAGCAGGGTTTTTCACAGGTTCACCAAATCCAGTGGCAGACCTCTCATCAAAAGATTAATACTTCCCTGCTCTGAAGCTTAAACCACGAATCCAGGCCATCTTTTACCATTTCTTGCAGAACTAGCAGTATTCAGGCAGATATTTTCTTGCTTTTAAAGGGTGATCTTATCTCACATTCATATTCAAATTTGTTTTGTATATTTTCAGTTGGCTCAATGAATGTTGAATTCTCCAAACATGTGGATCTGGAACAAATTAAAAAGGATAATCCTGCAGTAAGGGTTGGAGGGCGTCATACTCCTGAGGACTGTCTAGCTCTACAAAAGGTAGCAGTTATTATACCATTCAGGAACCGTGATGTGCACCTCAAGTACTGGCTATATTATCTGCACCCAATTCTTCAACGGCAACAGCTTGATTATGGTGTCTATGTCATCAACCAGGTGGTATATATATATATATATATATCTATAATGAAATGCATGCACCTAATCTTTTATAGTGCTTTTACAGTTGAATGTGTGCACAGTGAAACTCTGTGATAATGAATTAACCAGTAAGCATTTCTTTTTTCTAATTCTCTTTATTGAGCCACTGAAAACAGTCTAACTAGCCTTGCAGATTAACAAAAGCATAAACAAAATTGTAAACAATATATTCTTATAACCTCATTCATGGACTATTATGCCACCATTTCCAGTGACCCTTAATTTTTTACAGTAATTCTTAAATGATAAAGGGAATGGAACAGTTCCCCTATGAGGAAAGACTAAAGAGGTTAAGACTTTTCAGCATGGAGAAGAGACGGCTGAGGGGGGATATGATAGAGGTATTTAAAATCATGAGAGGTCTAGAACAGGTAGATGTGAATCAGTTATTTACTCATTCGGATAATAGAAAGACTAGGGGGCACTCCATGAAGTTAGCATGGGGCACATTTAAAACTAATCGGAGAAAGTTCTTTTTCACTCAACGCACAATTAAACTCTGGAATTTGTTGCCAGAGGATGTGGTTAGTGCAGTTAGTGTAGCTGTGTTTAAAAAAGGATTGGATAAGTTCTTGGAGAAGAAGTCCATTACTTGCTATTAATTAAGTTGAATTAGAAAATAGCCACTGCTATTACAAGCAACAGTAGCATGGAAAAGACTTAGTTTTTGGGTGCTTGCCAGGTTCTTATGTCCTGGATTGGCCACTCTTGGAAACAGGATACTGGGCTTGATGGACCCTTGGTCTGACCTAGTATAGGCATGTTCTTATGTTCTTATGAAAAATGTAGCCCTCCTCATACACATCTCACCAATCACACACATTGATCCATCATCTATATAAATAAAAATGTAAATGTTCGTTTGTTCAAAATCTTAAATCTCAGAAAGTTCTTCACCGATTGCTTTGACATTTTGACACAATGTTGCATTCCAATATGCGCATGTATTTATATACCTATATCATATAGATGTCACACCTGTGACAGGTAAAAACATGCTTTTTGGGAAAAACAGCGCCATCTGTTGGACGTAAAAGCAACACACGCTATCAAGTAGATAAATGAGACTTGACCGACGAGCCGCAAATGTGCAATAGAGAGCAGCTCTACCGCGCATGTGCGGACCATAGAGCTCTGCACTACATGCTGGATGTCACAGAGGGGAGGAGGAAAGGGCAGACGAGTCACCGCTCCGAGAAACGGCTCAGCCCATTACTCCGCCGCTGGGGAAGGGGGGAGGGTGTAGGGACTTCCGGACAGTTACACACAGGAGGAAGAAAGGGTAGAAGAGTCGCCGAGCCAGTCTGTCCACCGCCAGGGAAGGGGAGGAGGGAGTTGGGATGGCCGGAGCAGAGCAAATGCAGTAGAAAGCGGCTGTGAAGAGATCACAAGCAGCTACAGCCTGCAGCAGCCAAAGCGTAAAGAGCTGAACAGAGAACAGCTCACCCTCCTCACCCGCCCCCTGAGTCCCGCAGATAAGGAGAAGTCAAGTAAATATCCCCCAACTGCGGGGGGGGGGGGGGAGGGGGAAGGCAGTGCTGTCGAGCCGCCCGTGCTTCTCAGCCACCACGAGAAGAGTTTACATGGGCATCACTCCACCCCCACTCCCAGCAAAGCACCGTCACGAAAGTGAAAGCTAGAGCCCTGCTCCCTCCTCCCTCTCAAGCCCCGATCGGATTTCTTAAAGGCACAGGTTTCCCAAAAAGAGCAAAGTAAGCTAGGCATCGTGTCCCAAATCTGATGCAGTGCCTGCCACCTGCCCTTTGCAAGGGGGGGGGGGGGGAGGAACGGAGTGTTTTCCTCACTCTCCCAGACACAACAAGCATGGGAACTTTGCAAGCTCTTGCGAGTGCAGAGCAAAGACTTAGGTGGAGAGGGGACAAAAATATCACCCGTTTTTACTGTGTGAGAGAGAAGTGTGTTAATGTGTGCTGAAGGCGAGTGTGAGTGCCAGTGAGAAAGGGAGAGTATGTGAGGGATTGTGTATGTGTGTGAGAGGGATTGGGCGTGAGTGTGTGAGGGACAGAGGGAGAGTGTATGTGCAAGAGAGAGAGAAAGAGGAAGCCTATGTAGGGGCTGTATGAGCGAGAGATTCTCTACCCCCCCCCCCCCCCCAGCTCTCCACTTATAGGTTAGAGTGGAAGGGGTTGAGTGTAGAGGGAATGGGAGAACAAAGGAGTTGGGGCCTGTAAGGATAGAGTGAAAGGGGTCTGAGCCTGTCCCTCTACCACCGGGGAAGGGGGGAGGGAGTTGGGATGGCAGGACCATTACGCCTCGCGAGATCCCCCTCGGCCACCGCTGCAGCTCCTACCACCGCCGCCGCTTCTGGCCCTTCATGGTGCTGGTGGGGAGGAGTGGAGCAGAGCAAAGATGTAGGAGAAGAGGGGGCAAAAATCTCGCCCATTTTAACGGGCTTAATGGCTTGTACTAAATATTTTACGATTCCATTTCAATGTTTCCGATTGCATTGTTAAATTGAATTTTCATAGATTTCGATTTATTTTCATTTTGATTTAATTATTTCGTGTGACATTGCATTGGAATTGAGCTGTGTTGTTTAACATACCGTTCATTTACTGAGTATAGTTTTTTTTTTTCTTGTTTCATTCTTTTTCATTTCTAGAATTATGCGGTTTAAATCTAGACACGGATTGCTTCTCACATAGACAATTATATGTTGTGTGTTCTAGAGTCGGCAAACCAGACAATCTCTATATCTGCACAGACAATAGAACAACAAAAAATATTGTATACCCACAAGCATTGTGAAATTAAACATATTAGAAACGTGCGCTTTCTCTTTTCTTTCTTTCCCATTTTACCAGATTGAACCACAGCAACGCGTGGCCGGGTACAGCTAGTGTAAAATAAAATGGGACAGAATTCCTCCTAAATTTTGTAACCTCAGAAAGAATTCCAGCAAAAATATGTACTGCATAGGGAATTAGAGCATTATGTTAACATATAATCATCTCCCATATACAAAAGTGGTTCCCCGACATTTCTAGTAGACTCACATTTAAAATTTTATCCACATTTTTCCATAAAGAAAAATAGCTTTTTTGAGAAACCAGTGCTTCATGGTGTTGGATTTTTTTCTGCATAATTTCCAATGTAGCAGTTTGTTTCATTAGAAGTTTCCAACTGTGGAGTGTCAGAATTTCATCATTCTTCCACGTAGCTAGAATTGCCTTTTTGGCCAACAAAAATACAACCTCACAAAACTTTTTCCCTCCAGCTGGTTAGCGAAGATCTTTAAGAACAAATTTTAAATAAATAAAAGAGCTCAACCATTCCACAGACATCCCCTTTTCAAGAATGACAAAAATTTGTCCCCAGAAGGCTTTTAACTTGTGACATCTTGTAAATATATGACTCAATCCACCCTCTTGATAGTTACACTTTAAACATAGCTCTGAAGGTCAACATTTCATTTTGTATGCTAAAAGCCTAATAATATAGAATCTATGGAGCAATTTAAATTGTATTTCTCTCATGGCAGCAAGTAAGAGGCATATATATATAGCATTGCAAAGGCTTGTAACATAATACCTTCACTAATGACCTCCTTCAAGTCTTCCCTCCAATGCGCTGCTAATCTAGTTAAATGAGGAATGGGGAGCAACATCTTAACATGCATAGATCAATAGCAATTTTATTATATCTAGGCACAGTAAACAGAAATGAATCCTCAGAATCATTAACTGCTAACAGTGGACCAGCAGATGAGTGAGAGCATGTTGTGCCATTTGTCTGACATCGTTTGCAGCCCATTGCAAGGCAAGAGACAGTAGATTGAATCTTGGCACTTTAATTATATATGATGATGTGTTCATTTCGATAGTTAATTTTGATATCATTTAATATTAGTTTGATACAATTTTGTGGAACCTGTGCTTTTTGTGATATTTATATTTAAGGTTCCTGCTCATTGTTTGTGTTGTTCAAGAATGCATTTTAACGTAGCTATCTTTTTGGTCAAATCTAAAAACTTAAGATTTTGTTCTGTTCTTTTGCTGGCCTGATAGACCAAAATATGACCCTTCAACCCTGCTTTAGCTGCATACCAGTACAGGACTGGGTCAGTATCAACAGTGAAATTAAATTTTATATATAAAATGCCAAAATAAATAAATAAAAATATATTCCTTCCAATGAGCCCTAAGAAAAAGAGGCAAAAATGTCAGAGAATAAGCATGGATGCATTGACTGGTATCTCTAACTATTCCCTCCAGATGCTAATACAAAGGTAGTAACCACAATTGAATGAACATAAAAAGGCACATCACTGGGATGTCCGGGGATGACGTTACCCCGCACGGGAACATAAACTGAGAGCTCCGTGATCCACCTCCTTTTCATCCCTTGCCATCCGTGGGGATCTTCCCCTACCCCGCTTCAAATAGTTGAGGCAGCAGCGGGAAGCCATCCAGAGTAAGACTGCCATGTTTTGAGGTCGTGGTTCATGGGATGCGCCATCGCAGTGCCCGGACCAGCGCAGAACAAAGGGCCTCATATCCAAAATGGCATCTGATGCTGACAGTGTGAAACACTTGTCCTCTATTTCGGAGGACGTGCTCCTGCAAATATCCTCATGAGTCTTGGGTGCCTTAGACAAACGGCTTATTAAACTACAGGCTGCGATGGAAGATATAAAGACTGTGATGGAGGGGCAGACTAAGTGCTTGGATGCAGTCGAACACCGCGTGGGGGACCAAGATGACCGCTTAGCACAGGCAGAAAGGCAAGTGCAACTCTTTACAGCACAGCAGGCCGCTCTGGTGGAGAAGGTGGATGATCAGGAAAATAGAAACTGCCGCAATAACCTTAAGGTAGTGGGCCTGCCAGAGTCCTGCCAGGAATGGCTCCCTAATGCTCTAGGCCTCCCCTCCCTGCTGGGACAGTTGCGATGCGAATGGGCGCACCGGATGGGCCCTACACATGAAGGGGGCACCCGTCCACGACTGGTTATGGCTCGCATAATGAACTGGCTACACAAAGTTCAACTGATGAGGGAATACCGGAAGCAGCCTGCACTAGAATATCTGTTACTTTTTAATGATTTCTCGGCAATGGTGGCCTCCCAGCGAAAAGCCATGGCTCCCACCATTTGCAGTAATGTATTCAGCTAAGCTCCGTATCCAGCACAATAATAGAACCATCTTTTTTACTTCCCATGAAGAGGCATCCAAGTTCCTGGCTAGCTTGCCTCCGGAGGCGAATCTTTAACATTATTCTGATTTGCAGCATGAGCAATTTGAGGGACCCAAATTCATGGTGTCGCTGAAAAGTTGTTGACTGACCCTGTTTTTGTCGCAAAAGGAGAGCGGTATACTGGAGACAGAACTGAGGCTGTGGTTCTGCGCCTTTGGCCTAACGAGGTTATGATCACAGCCACACCAATGTTCTTTCTCTTTCTAAGTGCTTCTGGCCTGGTTGTATTCCACTAAATCCGTTCACACCTGAGGGACATGTCGATCAGGAGCCATGTGGCCATTTTATAGGTCGGGGCCAGGACTCAGGGCATGATCGAATTATTATTGTCTGCAGGCGGGATCCTCCTGGCTGTTCTTCTTGCGGATTCCATGTTTGTTTGGAGCCGGTGTCCGAAATAATGGTCTACCTGTTTCTGTTAAACAGATTTTCTCACTTATGTTGGTATTGTTAACATAACTTGCAAGTTGAGGGTATATTCTGTTCAGTATTATTGGGGTGGAGAGGGGGGGATGGAGGGGGATGGTGGTGCGCCCCTGACTGGTGCAGGGGGTGCTGCCATCTCAGGCCTCCTAGAGCAGTGTGAAATGTCGCAGTGAACTGTTTGGGCGAGTGTATGGTGTGCTTGGTACATATGGTATGTGTGGTGTGTATGGAGTATGTGTGTGTATGGATGTGGGGGTGGAGAGTGGAAAGGGTGGGTCGCTAGGGGAGGTCATAACCTTCTTTGTTTTGGACAGGTTGACACTGGATGCTGTACAGTTCGCTGTAGTGTTTGTGCCATATGATCCCGGAGGCCTAGGCTGGAGGGCCAAGGAATTTGAGAGACTGACACCCTTTACACGATGCCTCATAGAGGCTAAATCCTGATGGGCCCTGCTCTATGGCTACGATAACATTTACGTCTCTAAATGTGGATGGCATACACTCTCCTCTTAAGAAGAAAAAATTATTGATGGCCTTTAAGCGGATGGGTCCCAAGTGGTGTTTCTTCAGGAGACCCACCTATCGGCAAAAGAGCATGCTAAATTGCAGAGAGAATGGGTGGGGCAATGGTTTTTTTCTTCCCACTCCTCCAGGAAGAGAGGTTTGGCTATCTTATTACACAAACAGTTAACCTTTCAATCTGAGAGAGTGTGGCATGACAGGGAGGGCAGATATGTTAATGTAAAAGGGATGTGTAATCAACAGAAAGTAGTGTTTTGTAATATTTATGCACCCAATGTTTATAACTATGAGTTCTTCACTCGATTGCTAGATATTCTTACTGAGTTTCAGATTATGCATTGCTATTAGGAGGGGACTTTAATACAATAGCTAACAGGCAAGAGGATTGCAAACCCCCGAGACCAGTGAACTGCAACAGACATCGACAGGGTGTAAATGTTTTATTTATTTATTTATGTTTTTATTTTTTCTATACCGACATTCTTGTAGAGATACAAATCATACTGGTTTACATTTAACTTCAATTTCGCCATGAAGCGGTACAGAGAACTAAGGGCCTTATTTTCCAATATCGCATTGGTAACGCATTAGGGGGCGTTACCAATGCAAATGAGGCTTCTTTCGTGCAGTGGGGAAACATCGTGTGCGGCGATGTTTTTGCGAAAACATTAGACAGCCTGTTTCAGAGAGAGAGAGAGAGAGAGAGAGAGAGAGAGAGAGAGAGAGAGAGAGAGAGAGAGAGAGAGAGAGAGAGAGAGAGAGAGAGAGAGAGAGAGAGAGAGAGAGAGAGCGCCTTACTATAGTGCCTATGCCCTACATAGGTATTTTAACCCCTATAGGAGGGCCACCTACTAACTCGGGGTGGGGATTAGGTATGAGCGTCGGGGGTTGGGGGCCACTTTCGCATTCCACATGAGACCTACGGACAGAACAGTGGTCTCTAGTGCAGATTTGCTGGCTGTCGGAGTGAGGACGCTCACTCCAAGAAGTGGTTTGGGCAACGTTCTCTCTACCTAGCTTGATGGACACACTACCTGGGCAACAACATGCTAGGTGGAGAGAATGTTGGCCAAATCTCCGCTTGGAGTGAGCGTCCCTCACTCCGACGGCCAGCAAATCTGCACTAGAGACCACTGTTCAGTCCGTAGGTCTCATGTGGAATGCGAAAGTGGCCCCCAACCCCCGACGCTCATACCTAATCCCCACCCCGAGTTAGTAGGTGGCCCTCCTATAGGGGTTAAAATACCTATGTAGGGCATAGGCACTATAGTAAGTCTCTCTCTCTCTCTCTCTCTCTCTCTCTCTCTCTCTCTCTCTCTCTCTCTCTCTCTCTCTCTCTCTCTCTCTCTCTCTCTCTCTCTCTCTCTCTCTCTCTCTCTCTCTCCAGGAGGCTGTCTGGGACGGCGGTAATCCTTTTCAGGCCTGTAACGCAGTCCATAACGCGAGGTTGGAGTTGTAGTTATTAGCCGCGATAGCAGCCGCGCTAACACTGCGGCTGTTTCGCCGCACACGATACACAGGTTCCCGCTTTACATATGCTCCGCCCCCTGAATACCAAATGACTAATTTGCAATCGCGTTAACAGCTGTTAACGCGATTTGCGAATTTATCGCACGCGGTAAAGTGCTTGGAAAATGAGGCCCTAAGTTAGAAAATCAAAAAATTTAACAGGAAAAAAATGTAACACTCTGGTCTAAGCATAGCCTTGTAAGTTCAAGGGAAATTATTTAAACATGTCAGATACTAAGCTCATCCAAAACAAGAGGACTTGAAATACTCATCTATTTATTTATTTTATTTAAAAGTTTTTATATACCGCTCAATGGATAGATATATATCCGTCTAGGCGGTTTACACATAGATAAAAACATACACAAATTAAAATACAGACAATTGTTAAAAGGTTAGTTGGGGGTCATGAATTTATACAAACTATTGTAGATGAAAAGCTTGGGTAAATAGGTAAGTTTTCAGTGATTTTTTAAATTCTCTACGGTTAGAGGTCAGTCGGATATAGTCAGGCAAAGCGTTCCATATTGTTGGACCTGCAACTGAAAAAGCGCGTTTACGGATTAGAGATAGACTTACAGATTTTACATTAGGAATTTCCAATAAACATTTGTCGAAAGAGCGTAGTTGTCTGGAGGGTTTGTAAATTCGCAGTAATGAACATAGCCAGATTGAGTCATTGTTGTAAATCAAATTGTGTATGGTAGATAGGATTTTGTATGTTATGCGGTATGATACTGGAAGCCAATGTAATTGTTGTAAAATTGGAGAGATATGTTCGTTTCGACGGATATTATATAACATACGAGCAGTTGCATTTTGAATTAATTGGAGAGAATGAATAGTTGACTGGGGTAAACCAAGGTAAAGCGCATTGCAATAATCCAGTGAAGACAAGATAAGGGTTTGTGTAATCAGGCGGAAATCATTTGGTAAAAGTAATGGTTTTAATTGCTTGAGCATGTAAATTTTGTAGAAGGATTTTTTTACTATTTCAGATATATTGTTTGTCAACGATAGTTTGGAGTCTAGGATAACCCCTAGATTTTTTGCATGTGTTTTTATGGGAATGGTTTGGTTTTCAAAGATAAATGTTGTTGGAGGTTTGTGAATTGAGTCTGGAACAGTGGATAGATAGATTAACTCTGTTTTGTTTGTGTTTAACTTTAGCCGGTTATGAGAGAGCCAGATTTTTATTGTAGACAGATATAAGTGCAATAATGAGAAGGTTTTAGACCAGGAGTCAGTGAAAGGTAAGATAAACTGAATGTCATCAGCGTAAATTTTAAAATTTAAGTTTAGGCCGTCAAGAAGTTTACACAGAGGTATCAAGTATATATTGAATAGAAGAGCTGATAAAGCTGATCCTTGGGGTACTCCTGTAGAAGTGGTGTACCATTGTGATGATTGATTGTTTGTCATGATTTTTTGTTGGCGATTGGATATGAATGACGTGAACCATTTTAAGGGAAGACCGGAAATGCCTATTTGAATTAGATTGGTAATAAGGATGTCGTTGTTATGTTATGAGTAAAGTCAATAGTGGACCCTTGGGCCGGCTGAGGTGGACAGCGTCCACAGGAGTTAATAAGCCGGGAGGCGGCACTCAGCTGGAGCGGACTGATGGCGTCTTCACCCTGGAAACCCAAGACCCCCCCAGGAGGAGCCCGTAGGGGTCCGAGTCGCTGGGACTTAGGAGAATCGTGAATGAGTCCAAGGTCTGTGGCTGGCTGAAGACAAAGGAGAATCGTGAAGAAGACCAAGGTTCGAGGCTGGCAGAAGACAAAGGAGAATCGTGAAGAAGACCAAGGTTCGTGGCTGGCTGAAGACCAAGGAGAATCGTGAAGAAGACCAAGGTTCGTGGCTGGCTGAAGACAAAGGAGAATCGTGAAGAAGACCAAGGTTCGTGGCTGGCTGAAGACAAGGAGAATCAGGAACCGGAGCTGGAGTCAGGATATGTAGACAGCAAGTAGAGCCCAGAGCTGGAGCCAAGGCACAGCAGGACCAAACAGAACCTGACCTGGAAGCAAGGCACGGCTGGGACAAGCTGGAACCGGAGCTGGAAGCGAGGCACGGCTAGAACAAGCAGGAACCAGGGCTGGAAGCAAGGCACGGCTGGAACAAGCTGGAACCGGAGCTGGAAGCAAGGCACGGCTGGAACAAGCAGGAACCAGGGCTGGAAGCAAGGCACGGCTGGAACAAGCAGGAACCAAGGCTGAAAGCAACGCTGGGAAGCAACTAAGCACACAGTAGAGTGACCTTGTTGCAAAGGCAAAGCAAGGAAGTCAGACGCTGGTTTAAATAGCCGGCCAGCGTCTGACGTCAGGAACGGGGCGGTTCAGCACTTCCGGGTGCTGGACCTTTAAGAGCCCCCTGCTCGCGCGCGCGCGTTGCCTGGCAGTGGGAGGAGTCTGAGTCGTCCCTCGGCAGCGTCTCCACGTGGAGAGAGACGCTGCCATGCGGCCCTGCAGGCCCCAAGAGCAACGGAACGCGGCGAGACCGGGAGAGGCAGCAGAAAGGTAAGGACCCGGTCGCTAGCCTAGCGACCGGGACCGCAACAGTACCCCCCCTTTTACGCCCCCTCTTCAGAGGACTAGGCCTGTCAGGATGGTCCAGATGATATTGCTGTAGGAGAGTCTTGTCCAAGATGTTGCGGGCAGGCTCCCACGTATTGTCTTCGTCTCCACAAACTTCCCAGGCCAGCAAATACTCCCAACGTCTGTTGGTGAAACGAGCATCCAGGACCTCTCATACCTGAAACGTAGGATCCCCATCCGTGGTGGTAGAAGCGTCGTCCAGAGGCCTGGGGTGGAATCTGGAAAGAATTACTGGTTTTAAGAGAGAGACGTGAAAGACATCATGAATGCGTAAAGTGGTTGGGAGTCGTAGACGGTAAGAGACCAACCCTACTCTTTCTGCTACGCGTGTCGCAATGAAAACACCTCAGACGGTCTTCAGGGTGAAGCGTGCTCTCCCAGGCTTTTGGGAAGCCTGCTCTTTTATTATAAAATGATCACATAGCATTTCATATGATACATACGTCACATATTTTCCTGCTACAATGTTTTCCACCATCAGTGTTTATGCTGACCTTTTACTACGTGGGTGCAAGTGGGCAGTAGGTGCAAGCGGTCAGTCTTCAGGCAGGGAGGGGGGAGGTCATTAGCTGGTCATGGGCATTTGTATTAAACTATCTAGGTGTGAAAAGCAAGTAGGTCATGAGCTATTCTGGGGCTGCAGAAAAGCTTGCACTAGATGTTTCCTGCTGACTTCCTGTTAGCTGGGGGCTGTTCATATGCTGCGGTCAAACATTTTCTTTATACTAAGAGTAGGTGTTAAGGAAAAACCAGTTAGAGATGGCAATGGAGTTTTTCTTTCCATGACGTGGCTTGCCAGCTGCCTGGAAAGCCAAACTCCTCCCCCACATACGCGGAAGGGACCACAGAACTTGGGAGAGAGTTTCTTGGAAGGTTGCCTCAAATGAATGTTCTTTGTACTAAGCCACACTCGATCGCCTGGGAGGAAGGTGAATGCAGGTTTTCGGTGTCGATCATAGTAGCGTTTAGCAGTGCGTGCGACCTTCTGAAGACGGTGTTGAGTTGAGGACCACAATTTACTCAATTGGTCCGCGGACAATTGAGCAGCGGGTGAGGAGGTTGGTACAGGTAGAGGTAACGGTGGTTTGAGCTGTTTACCGTACACAATTTGAAAAGGGGATTTCCCCGTCGCCGTATGTATCTGATTATTATAGGCGAATTCAGCCCAAGGCAAAAGCTCCACCCAATTATCTTGTTTGTGGTTAATGAACGCTCGTAGGAACAACTTTAAAGAACGATTCATGCGTTCAGTTTGCCCATTACTTTGCGGGTGAAAAGCGGAAGAGAAACTCAACTGGATCTTAAATTTTTTGCATAAGGCTTTCCAATACCTGGCTGTGAATTGAGGACCTCTGTCTGAAACAATGTCCTGAGGCAGACCATGAATACGGAATACATGGTGTGTGAACAGAGAAGCCAGTTCAGTGGCGGAAGGTAATTTGGGTAAAGGCACAAAGTGAGCCATTTTAGAGAAGCGGTCCACCGTGACCCATACCACAGTCTTGCCTTGCGAAGGCGGGAGTTCCACCATAAAGTAAGTGGCAATATGTGTCCAGGGTTCCGTGGGTATAGGTAACGGTTGTAGTAACCCTCTCGGGGGGCCATTAAGCGGTTTCTGCAGAGCGCAAGTGGGGCAAGAACTCACGTAAAGGGAAACATCACGTCGAAGACCTGGCCACCAATAGAAACGATTTATAAGATCCAAAGTTCTTAGTCTACCAGCGTGCCCCCCGGTCAAGGAGTCGTGGCCCCAAGACAGGACTTCCCTCCGAAGCCTTTTAGGAACCGTAGTCTTACTTGAGGAACAAATGGAAGTAGTAGTTAGTTGAACACAGGCAGGATCCAGGATGGTTCGTGGAGAGTCGTCCTCTTCCTCCGGCTGACAGGTACGAGATAGAGCATTGGCTCGAACGTTCTTCTCCGCTGGTCGAAACTTGAGGATGAAATTGAAACGACTGAAGAAGAGTGACCATCTTGCTTGCCGCGAGTTTAGTCGTTGAGCTCGGGCCAAGTACAATAAATTTTTGTGGTCAGTGTACACTGTCACCGGATGATTAGCCCCCTCCAGCCATTGCCTCCACTCCTCGAAGGCTAACTTAATGGCTAGGAGTTCCTTGTCTCCGATGCCATAGTTACATTCAGCAGGCGAAAACTTTTTAGAGAAGTAAGAACATGGCATCAATTTGCCCGAAGTATCGTGTTGACTGAGCACCGCTCCAACAGCCAGATTCGAGGCATCGACCTCCAAGATGAAGGGTCGTTGTGGATCTGGGTGTCGTAGGCAGGAAGCGGCTAGGAATGCTTGTTTTAAGTCTTCAAAGGCAGCCGAGGCGGTAGTGGACCAATCGTGAGCGTTAACCCCTTTGCGAGTAAGCGCCGTGAGAGGAGCTACCTTCTGGGAGTAATGTGGTATAAAATGCCTGTAAAAATTGGCAAATCCAAGGAATCGTTGTAGCGCCTTCAGGCCAGACGGGCGAGGCCAATTGACAATGGCCGCCACCTTCTCTGGGTCCATCTGGAAACCGGACGAGGAAACAATATATCCCAAGAACGGAAGCGACTCGCGCTCAAACTGACATTTTTCAAATTTAGCGTATAGATGATTGTCCCTTAGAGCCTGTAAGACTTGTTTGACGTGTTGGCGATGGGAAGAAAGATCTTGGGAATAGATCAGGACGTCATCAAGGTACACTATGACGAAGGAATGAAGCATCTCCCGGAGTACCTCATTCATCAGATTCTGGAAGACAGCAGGGGCATTACATAAGCCGAAAGGCATTACTAAGTATTCGTAATGTCCATCTCGCGTGTTGAACGCTGTCTTCCACTCGTCACCGGGACGAATACGAACCAAATTGTATGCTCCACGTAAATCCAATTTTGTAAAGATCTTGGCCCCCTGAAGTCTATCGAGCAGTTCTGGGATCAGAGGCAAGGGATAGCGATCTTTCTTAGTGATGGAGTTCAGACCTCGATAGTCTATGCACGGCCGGAGGGAGCCATCTTTTTTGGACACAAAAAAGAATCCTGCTCCTGCAGGGGAGTGCGAAGGACGAATGAACCCTTTGGCAAGATTCTCCGTAATGTAGTCTGACATTGCATGGGTTTCTGGCAGAGAAAGAGGGTATACCCTACCCCGCGGAGGAGTGGAACCAGGTAGTAAATCAATGGCACAGTCGAAGGGCCGATGGCATGGAAGCAGTTCAGCCTTTTGTTTGGAGAACACGTCAGCGTAATTCTGGTACGGCAAAGGAAGGTCCAGGGCAGAGTGAGAGAGTAATATCTCCGGTCTAGGAACGGGATCCAGGCAATTCTGGAAACAGGAAGGACTCCATTGCGCAATTTGGAGAGAGTCCCAATGGATCACCGGAGCATGTTGTTGCAACCAAGGGAGTCCCAGGACCACAGGGTGCACCGATTTATCAAGTAGCAAAAAGGAGATTGTCTCAGTGTGAAGCACTCCCGTCCGTAAAGTGAGAGGCATCGTAGTTTCAGAAATGGATCCAGGTAGAGGGGTTCCCTGGATAGAGGTAACCCGTAATGGAGGTATCCGGCGCTTAGTAGGTAGTCCTAATTGGTGTACCAGTTCTCTCCAGATAAAGTTCCCTCCGGCTCCGGAATCAATGAAAGCTAGAGTCTGAAAGGAGCCACCTGGATACTCCAACGTTATAGGAACTGTACATTGAGGAGTAGCATTAACATAGCCTAGGGGAACCTCCTCATCTCTCCCTAGACTTGAGCTTTTCCCGGTCTCGCAGGACACTGACCCAGGAAATGACCCTTAGTGCCGCAGTATAAGCACAGGCCTTGAGTGCGGCGACGTGTCTTCTCCTCCTCGGTTAGGGGCGCCCGACCAAGCTGCATAGGTTCCTCAGAGGGGCTGTGGGAGGCTGATGATGTCTTGTGAGATAAAGTCAGAGACCTGGAGAAGGAGGGTGCCAAAGAGACAGGCCGACGAGGAACTCGACCCTCCTTAGCTCGTTGCTGCAATCGCCGGTCAATCCTCCCGGCCAAGTCTATCACCCCGTTCAGAGTGAAGGGCAGGTCGCGAGCCATCAGCTCGTCCTTGATACGGCCTGCAAGGCCTTCCAAGAAAATACCCCGCAAACAGTCATCCTGCCAGCCGAGTTCCATCGCCAGAGTACGAAATTCAATAGCGTACTCCGCCAGAGAACGGGATCCTTGTCGTAGCTGTAGAATTTCAGTGGTAGCGGTGGTAGCACGAGCTGGCTCGTCAAAAGTCTGTTTGAAGTGAGTCACGAAATCCTGTAAATTGTGCAGCATGGCGTCCTGTTTCTCCCACATGGGAGAGGCCCATAGCATAGCTCTCCCATCGAGCAGAGACAAAATATATGCTACCTTGACGGCATCAGACGGGAACTGCCCTGGTAGCAAAGTGAAGCGGATGAAACACTGATTCAAAAACGCCCTGCACGATCTGGCATCCCCGGAGTATCGAGTAGGCGCTGGAAGCTGAGTCTGCGCGGGAGCTAGAACCGCCGGTGGAGGCGGGGGTTGTGCCACCGGAGGAGGATTGGCGTCCAAGCGACTGGCTAGGCGATCCACCGTAGCAGCCAAGACCTCCAGACATTGCTGTTGCTGCTGGATTCTTTGGGCCATGCCAGGGATGGCCTGCATAGGAGCGGAGTCCGCCGAGTCCATGGCCTTTGCAAACTGTTATGTTATGAGTAAAGTCAATAGTGGACCCTTGGGCCGGCTGAGGTGGACAGCGTCCACAGGAGTTAATAAGCCGGGAGGCGGCACTCAGCTGGAGCGGACTGATGGCGTCTTCACCCTGGAAACCCAAGACCCCCCCAGGAGGAGCCCGTAGGGGTCCGAGTCGCTGGGACTTAGGAGAATCGTGAATGAGTCCAAGGTCTGTGGCTGGCTGAAGACAAAGGAGAATCGTGAAGAAGACCAAGGTTCGAGGCTGGCAGAAGACAAAGGAGAATCGTGAAGAAGACCAAGGTTCGTGGCTGGCTGAAGACCAAGGAGAATCGTGAAGAAGACCAAGGTTCGTGGCTGGCTGAAGACAAAGGAGAATCGTGAAGAAGACCAAGGTTCGTGGCTGGCTGAAGACAAGGAGAATCAGGAACCGGAGCTGGAGTCAGGATATGTAGACAGCAAGTAGAGCCCAGAGCTGGAGCCAAGGCACAGCAGGACCAAACAGAACCTGACCTGGAAGCAAGGCACGGCTGGGACAAGCTGGAACCGGAGCTGGAAGCGAGGCACGGCTAGAACAAGCAGGAACCAGGGCTGGAAGCAAGGCACGGCTGGAACAAGCTGGAACCGGAGCTGGAAGCAAGGCACGGCTGGAACAAGCAGGAACCAGGGCTGGAAGCAAGGCACGGCTGGAACAAGCAGGAACCAAGGCTGAAAGCAACGCTGGGAAGCAACTAAGCACACAGTAGAGTGACCTCGTTGCAAAGGCAAAGCAAGGAAGTCAGACGCTGGTTTAAATAGCCGGCCAGCGTCTGACGTCAGGAACGGGGCGGTTCAGCACTTCCGGGTGCTGGACCTTTAAGAGCCCCCTGCTCGCGCGCGCGCGTTGCCTGGCAGTGGGAGGAGTCTGAGTCGTCCCTCGGCAGCGTCTCCACGTGGAGAGAGACGCTGCCATGCGGCCCTGCAGGCCCCAAGAGCAACGGAACGCGGCGAGACCGGGAGAGGCAGCAGAAAGGTAAGGACCCGGTCGCTAGCCTAGCGACCGGGACCGCAACAGTCGTGATTTATTGTATCAAATGCGGCAGAAATATCAATTAAAACCAGTAAGTAATTTGTGTTGGAATCAAATCCACGGATTATGGTGTCAAAGGATGATATGAGTAAGGATTCAGTACTGTGTCCTTTTCTAAAACCGTGTTGGTTAGTATGTAAAATATTATTTTCTTCGATGTAGTCTGATATTTGATGTAGAACTACTGATTCTATAATTTTTGCTAAAGATGGTAATATAGCGATAGGGCGGTAATTAGTAACATCGGCTGGGTCATGGTTTTTCTTTTTTGGAATGGGTATAATAGCAGTTTGTTTTAAGGAATCTGGGAATATACCTTGTTGTAAAGAAGCATTTACTATATTTGTAATGATTGGTGCAAGAGGATCTTTTAAATCTTTGAGTAGATGGCCAGAGCATGGATTAAATGGACTATTTGATGGTTTGGATTTGGTAAGTATTTTTATTATAGTGTTATCATTTATAGATGAAAATTCGGAAAAGACACAAGTGAGTTGGGGGGTGTTATTTTTTGGAATTGGTAACAGATTGAATTCGTGTGAAATGTCATCAGTTTTCTTTTTAAAGAATGAAGCAATGTTGTTACAAAAGTCATCGGAAGTATTGGATGGTATGTTAGATTGTATTGTTGTTAAGTTTTTTACTATTGTAAAAAGAGTTTTTGGATTACCGTTTGCTTGTTTTATTTTGGTGGAGTAGAAAGATTTTTTGGTCTGTATTATTTCTTTTTTGTATTTTTGTAGAAGTGCATAGTATTCTTGTTTTCGTGCAGGTATTGGGTTTTTATACCATCTTCGCTCAAGGTAGCGAAGTTTACGTTTGGTGTTCTTTAAGGAATCGTTGTACCATAAGGTTGGTTTTTTTCTTATTAATTTTTGCGGTTTTAGTGGTGCAATTTGGTTTAGTGTTTCGATGATAGAGTTGTTCCAGTCATTTACTAAATCAGTTATGTCAGAGTCTGAATTTTGATTGATTAATGGTATTAATGTGTTAATGAAAAGATCATTGTTTACTTTCTTTCTACGTAAGGCAGTAGGGTTGTTTTGAGATGAGTGAGATTGAATGTTTTGAGGATTTTTTATTTTACCTATAGCTTTGATGAGATAATGATCTGACCAAGGTACTGCAGTGATATCGGAGGAGAATTCTATGTGTGATTGGTTATAATATAATTGATCTAAGGTATTTCCTTGTCTGTGTGTGGGACTTGTTATGAGTGGAATAAAGCCAAGACCTTGAAGAGCATCAGAGAAGTTAGATATGATATGATTTTGTTGCATTTTGTTGAAATGTAAATTAAAGTCTCCAGCAATAATGGTATTTGTTAAATCACAAGGTAAGGTGACTATGGATTCAAGTAATGATGATGATTGATTAAGGATAATACCAGGTGGACTATAGATGAGGCAGATATTTAACAGGGATGTTGTAACTAATAGCATTTCAATTCTTGATTCTTTGGGGGTAATAGATTTTTTACTTGGGGTAAGAGATGTTTTAATTATTGCAAGTAGACCACCGCCTCTACGATCTGAGCGGGGTTGGGATATAGGAATGTAACCAGTGGGACATAAATTATTTAAAGTGACAGTATCATGTTCATAGAGCCTTGTTTCCGTAAAAAGAATGATATCAGCAGCTGTAGTGGTAATTAAATCATAAATTATTGGGGTTTTTTTTCGTATAGATTGAATATTAATTAGCAGTATTGATAGAGTTGCAAAGGTAATAGTACAAAAATTTGATGTTGTATGCTGAGCCATTATGGGTGTTACTTGCCGTTGTCTAGGGCTTGTGTGCTTACGTTGAAGAGGTCCATGTCTTCCTTGTCCAATTATGGTTGGGATGTTCATATTTAATGGATTTGAAGCTGTAAGAGAAATGAAGATACGTGTTAGCTCTCAGTTAGCACTCAGTTTCGCACGAAGGGGTGCGACAAAGGGGCGCGCCCCTTCGGCGCGCGACGCTCCGGTGCGAGCGCCTCCGGCGTTTCGCTGGGGCCCTTAAGCTGACGCTTCCGATGACGTGGGAGGTAGGGCGGGACTAAGCCCGCGCGGCAGAAGGGTTGGGCAGAAGCTGGAAACAAGCCCAAAGTCGGTAAGCAGCGAAACTTGTACAGATTTGTAGGCTCCCGCCCTCTAGCTGGGAGCAGTAAATGGTATCCGGGTTGGAAGTTCAAAATGACGCTCCGGCGTCTCGCTGCAGCCCTTAAGCCGACGCCTCCGATGACGTGGGAGGTAGGGCGGGACTAAGCCCGCGCGGCAGAAGGGTTGGGCAGAAGCTGGAAACAAGCCCAAAGTCGGTAAGCAGCGAAACTTGTACAGATTTGTAGGCTCCCGCCCTCTAGCTGGGAGCAGTAAATGGTATCCGGGTTGGAAGTTCAAAATGACGCTCCGGCGTCTCGCTGCAGCCCTTAAGCCAACGCCTCCGATGACGTGGGAGGTAGGGCGGGACTAAGCCCGCACGGCAGAAGGGTTGGGCAGAAGCTGGAAACAAGCCCAAAGTCGGTAAGCAGCGAAACTTGTACAGATTTGTAGGCTCCCGCCCTCTAGCTGGGAGCAGTAAATGGTATCCGGGTTGGAAGTTCAAAATGACGCTCCGGCGTCTCGCTGCAGCCCTTAAGCCGACGCCTCCGATGACGTGGGAGGTAGGGCGGGACTAAGCCCGCGCGGCAGAAGGGTTGGGCAGAAGCTGGAAACAAGCCCAAAGTCGGTAAGCAGCGAAACTTGTACAGATTTGTAGGCTCCCGCCCTCTAGCTGGGAGCAGTAAATGGTATCCGGGTTGGAAGTTAGCAGAAAGTAAAGTTGCATGGAAGGTGAGTTAAATGTCCTGAAAGGCTTGGCTAAATAGCCATGTTTTTAGTCTCTTTTGAAGACAGCTGGGCAGGATTCTCGTCTAAGGTCGTGGGGTAGCGCGTTCCAGTGGTGTGGGCCAGCTGTCGAGATGGCGCATTTTCTGATTGAGGTTTTAGCTTGGGGAGCGAATAGGGTGTCTTGGTAGGCACTCCTAATAGGTCTAGAGGAGGTATGCAGTTTTAGCAGAGTGGAGGTATTGAGGACAGTGAGGTTGTGGATAACTTTATGGATAATCGAGAGTACCTTGAATAAGATCCTGAATTTGACTGGAAGCCAGTGTAAGTTCTGAAGACTGGGGGAGATGTGTTCCCTCTTTTTGGTATTGGTGAGGAGCCTAGCTGCAGAGTTCTGCACCATCTGAAGCGGTTTTAAAACGATGGCTGGAAGACCTAGTAGCAGAGAGTTGCAGTAGTCCAGTTTTGTCAAGATGATTGCTTGAAGTACTAGTCTGAAATCTTTGAATTGCAGAAGTAGCTTGAGATTTCTGAGTACTTGAAGTCTGAAAAAGCAATCTTAAGTGGTGGTGTTCATGAACTTCCTAAGGTTGAACTGGTTGTCGAGGATGACCCCCAGGTCTCTGACAAATTGAGAAGGTTTAATCGTGGTGAAGGTTGGTTGGGAAGAGGTCGGGTCATCTTGAGAGATAATGAGGATTTCTGTCTTGTTGGAATTTAACACAAGGTTGAGAGAGGCGAGTAGGTGGTTGATTGTTTGCAGACAGTTGTTCAAGTGATTTATAGTATTTTGTAAGGAATCGGTGATAGGAATAATTATTTGAACGTCATCTGCATAAAGGTAATGTGAGAGATTTAGCTTCGTAAGCAGGTGGCAAAGTGGGAGTAAATAAATGTTAAATAGTGTGGGTGAGAGGGAGGATCCCTGTGGAACACCCATGTTGGAGCTGACGGTAGGAGATATTTTGTTGTTAATCTTGACTTTATAGTACCTATTGGAAAGGAATGACTTGAACCAGCTGAAGGCTAATCCCTTGATGCCTATTTCTGCTAGTCGTTCCAGTAGAGTTGAATGGTTGACCGTGCCAAATGCTGAGGATAGATCAAGTAGTACTAGTAAGTGCTTTTGATCTCTTTCCATGTTGATAAGGATGTTGTCTGCGAGTGATAGCAGTAGAGTTTCTGTGCTGAACGCCTTCCTAAATCCATGTTGTGATGGGAAAAGGATATGATGATCCTCAAGGTACTCCGATAGCTGTTTGTTTACCACTTTTTCTATGATTTTAGCGATCATGGGAAGGTTGGCTATTGGACAGAAATTAGCTGGGTCCGAGGGGGACAAATTCAGTTTTTTTAATATGGGTTTGAGAATAGCAAACTTTAGTTGGTCTGGCACTCGACCTTGGGCTAAAGAGAGGTTAATGATATCCAAGATAGGTTTAGAGATGGAGTTTGGGATGTTGAAAAGAAGATTGGTCGGAATTGGGTCAATAGGGTGCATTGCTGGTTTCAGCTTTTTAATGATGTTTTCAATTTCCATCGTTGATGTAGGTTCAAATGTTTCTAGTGAAAAGTTTAGTTGTGGAGGAGGTGTGATGGTGAGGGGAGGATGAGCAATAGGAGGATCAGAGAGAGTAGCGGTTAGGTCTGAGATTTTTTTCTTAAAATAGATTGAAAGTTCTATTGCTTTGTCGAGTGCTGCATCAACTGGGATGAAGTGGGGGGATGGTTTGCTAAGAGTAGAGACATATGAGAATAGGGCTTTTGAATCGAAGAAAAAGTGATGAATTTTTTTAGAGAAGAAATCTTTCTTCATTTTGAGGATGCAGTTCTGTAAGCAGAAAGGAGAGTTTTGTATGCCATTTGTGTTGCTGAGGATGATGTTTTTCTCCAGATGTTTTCTTTCTTTCTAAGATTTTGTTTTAGTACCTTTAGTTCAGGGGTGAACCAAGGTTTTCTGTTAAGAGGAGGGTTGCGTAGTACTTTAGTGGAACTTGGACAAGTTTGTTCTGCGACCTTTGTGGAGATATTGATCCATGATGTGGTCGCCGTGTCTACATCCGACAGGTTGAGTTGAGGTAATTCATTTTCAAGGTGAGATTTGATGAGGTCAGAGAAGCAAGGTTTTCTGAAATGTATGGTGGTTTTAGGGAAAGAGAGAGGAGGATGTTCTTTCACCATAAGATTAGAGTTGATGAGTCGGTGGTCTGACCAAGGGACCGGAGTAATTGTTGGGTTGGAGGTGAGAGAGATACCATTGTTGATGAAGATAAGGTCTAAGGTATGGCCGGCTTTGTGAGTAGGACTGTTCACGATTTGTATGAAACCTAGGTAGTTAAGTGAAGAGAGTATGAGATCGTTGGGGAGCATCTACATGTAGGTTAAAATCACCTAATATTATCGCTGGTTTGGCTGCGTTGATGTGTTTAGTTATAAGTTCAATGATAGGAGAGGGATTGGATTCTATGGTTCCGGATGGGGCGTATATCAGACAAATTTGAAGGTGAATAGATTGGAAGAAGGCAGCTTCTATGTTGTAGTAGGTGTTCGTGGTTTGAAGCGACAGACCTAGGCCTTTTTTTGCAGCTAGAAGTAGTTTTATGCCAAGAGCTCCGTTTGTTAGACATATGGAGGGCCCTCCACCCAGGGGAGCAGGATTACACCTTTTACTCTCACTCCCATGGATGCTACTCGCGCCTTGATTATTTATTGGTCTCTGAGTTCCTATTTCCCAGAATTACGACAGCCACCATAGGTACAATTGCTTTGTCTGATCATGCCTCTGTGTCGGCCAGTGTTACTCTTGGGTCAGTCCCTAAACCCCTCTTCTCTTGGCGTATGTCCCCAGGGCTGATACTCGACTGCACATTTACCATATATTTACAGATGAAATGGGAAGAGGCCGGGAAAGTGATGATGAGAGGTCACGTTATCGCATATGTTGCTTCTCAAAATAAAAAACGTAACAAAGATATTCTCCGCTTAATGGCTGAACTAAACCAGGCCCAGCTCCGCTGTATACAAATAATGTCGGCACAGAGCAAGCAAGAGGTGGAGGGCATTCGGGATGCTTTAAATACCCTTCTTTACCAGCAAGCATCCAAATTAATGAGATATTATAGATACCAGCTCTACCAATATGGCAATAGACCCAGCAAACATTTAACCAATTTGGTTAAGACTCGGGGCCCCAAATAATTGATCACTAGTATTAGGGACGTTAACGGGACATACCAAACCACAACAGAAAGTATTGCGTCCCGGTTTCATGAATACTATAGCGGTCTTTATAGATCGAAGCCCAGTGATCCTGAAATCTCAGCGGTGTTTTTCTGTACCCTTTCCTGGCCTCAATTGACTCCAGGCCAACTGAAGTCTTTAAATGGCCCCATTACGGACTCAAAAATTCATGCAGTAATTCATGGTTTGTGGTGAGGGAAAGCAGGGGGCCCCAATTGGTTAGGTCCCATATTCTATAAAATTTTAAAGTTTCCCCTGTTGCCTGTTTTGCAGCCTTACTACAATAGTCATGTCAAGGGCCACCATCTTAACCCCTCTGAAAATCAGTCAACAATTATTTTACTTCCCAAGCCTGGAAAAGATCACCAAGAAGTGGGATCTTATCGGCACATATCCCTTATTAACTGTGTCCTAAAGATTTTGGCGGCTATCTTAGCTGCTAGACTCAGTTCCTTACTCCCCCTCCTGATTCACTCGGACCAAACAAGTTTTATCAAGGGGAGAGACAAGGAGTTAAAAATGTTCTCAGGTTGATTGGCCTTCTCAGTTTTTTACAGAGAGTTGATGCCTTGGTATTAAGTCTTGACGCCGAAAAAGGCTTTTGATTCCCTTTCATGGGATTACCTATTTTGGAGCCTGCAAGCCTATGGTATTGAGGGCGACTTTCTCACCTGGTTACAGGCTTTGTATGCTAACCCCAGTGCTCGGTTGCTTATCAATGGCGCACTTTCAGAGCCTTTCTCTATTCACTGTGGTGTGAGGCAGGGCTGCCCCTCGTCCCCTCTTCTGTTCGTGCTGGCATTAGAGCCTTTGGCTATTAAATTGAGGCGAGATGACGCATTCTATGGGCTCCATATGGGGAGGCATCTGATGAAGATAGCGATGTTTGCTGACGACATCTTGCTCTTTATCGGGAAGCCCAAAGACAGTGTCTCAATTATTATTAGCTGTTTTACCCAGTTCAAGGCAATAGCTGGGCTTATGATTAATTTTACTAAGTCTGAGGCTTTAGCACTAGATCCTTGCATACCCCAAAATTGAGTGAGTGGATTCCCCTTTAAGTGGACTCCGAATAAAATTAAGTATTTAGGGGTGTGGATCCCGCGGAATCCTATGGAGCTCTATGATCTTAATATTAAGAGTACAATAGCAAACATTTATTCCCAGCTTAAACAATGGAGGTCCCTGCCTCTTACCCTCTTTGGTAGATGCGCTCTATTAAAAATGGTTCTTATACCCAAGCTGTTGTACAAATTACACATGTTGCCTTGCTGCCTAAAGAGTAAAGATGTACGATGGTTGCAATCCTCTTTCCAGAAATTTTTGTGGGCAGGGAAAAAGGCCCGCTCGGGATATCATATTCATACATATTCGCGAGCTAGGGGGGGACTGGGTCTTCCTGATTTTAGGCTCTATAATGCTGCTTGCCAACTTAGATTCGTTGGCGAATGGCTGCTGGACAGATATTCTTATTGTGATGATGGCCTAATGTTAAGTATGGTTTCACCGTGGTCTCCTCTCTTTTTGATACAAACTACAAATGCTGATTTTCGTACCCTGGATATACCTCGGAGTTTAATCCTTCCCTGTCGTCAGGCCTGGTGCTGGCTGCAAATGCAGGGGAACATTCCTGGCATGTTCTCTCTTTTGATGCCACTCATGGGCAACCACCAGTTTCTCCCAGGACTTGAGAATGTGGCTATCTTCAATGATTGGCTTCAGAGAGGGCTGCAATTTATTTTCCATCTCTATGCAAGAGACTCTCCAAAGGTGAGGGACTTTAAATCCTTAACACAAGACTATCATTTGCCTTCCAAACATTTTTTTGCGTATCAGCAGGCGCATCATTACCTTTACTCTCTCCACTGGACTGCGGAGACTTATCAGTTGGAATCTGTATTTGCCCAAACAATGTTTGACACGTCTCTCATGCACAATTCTATTAAAGGATGGGGTGCCCTGTGTAAGGGCTACTGCTCTCAGCCACATATTACTTCCATGGCGCAGTATTGGACTGAGGCTTGGGGTGCGGACCTTTTCAGTGAATATCTGCTCTCCTGTTTTCAAATGATGCCTAAAAGTTTGCCGGATATCTCGCTTCAAGAGCTACAATTTAAAATCCTTCACCATGTCATCTGTGATGATGTCCGTAGGTTTTGGATGGGTAGAACGGAGTCTCTTCTCTGCATTCAATGTTGTCAGGCACTTGGCACCCTAGCCCACCGATTGTTCACATGTCCCGGTCTTCTGGAGTTTTGGAATGGAGTGCTCAGGGTTATCGCACAGTGCACGGATTCGTCCCTAGTTCATACTGGAAAGCTTCTTCTATCTGGTCTGCAGGGCTCCACCTCTACGTATCGCCTTTCTCTGAACAAATTCGGACATACTGCCCTCCTGCTCGCCTGCCGCACAATACTGGCTGATTGGATTACACCTGCTATAAAACCCATGCTATGGACAATGGACATGGTATCACCGACTTGCTTTATCTATACAAGTGGAATGCCTCACCTTTCTTGCTAACCCACATTAACTCGATGAGTCATACCAAAGATGCTGGGCCACTTGTTTTAATTTACTGCCTCAAGATGTTCAGTCTGCCCTCCTGGCAGCGGGATATCAAGTGTCTTGGCAATGAATAGTTCCTATTCAGGGGCTCAGAGTGTACTTGTTGTATCTGACATCACATATTCCACTTGGAGGGACAAACTGTTATGTTAGGGTGTATCTTCTTAATCATGTGTCCCGGGTCCACATATGCCATGTACTTATTTTGGTGGACCTCTCCTAGGGAGGGTGGGGGGGAAAGCAGTTGTCTGAGTACGGTTGAGTTGAATGCAATGTATGACAATGAGAGTGAATGGGATATAGGGTGTGTGGGCAGGGGGAACAATAATGGAAAAGAGGTGTCTAACTTAAGGACTCTTGAGTACTAATGTCCAGTAGCTTTGGATATTCTTTGCTGGTCTTGACTTTGATGCTCAGTTTATTCTTGAGTATTATGAGGTTGTTATTCTGCCGCTCCTCGCTAATAAAAATGATTTTGATAAAAACAAAAAAGGCACATCACTGATATAACTATGAAAGAGTTCACTAAATAAGGTTTCAGTAATCATCAAATAATCTATACATGTTTAGACATTGTCTATATTGGAAAAGAAAATAAATTCTTTATCCTCCAAATGTAAAGTCCTCCATGAGTCAATTAACTGCAACTCATGACATAGATAGCCTTCTCCCAGTTCTGCCTAATTTTTAGGGGGAGTTTTAGATGGTTTACAATCTATATATGGATTATCTGCAAAGTTGAAATCATCTCCAAGAATGATGGAATAACCCTCCCATTGTGACACTTTGACCAAGAAAAAACTGTGGGAGTAAGAATTTGGGGCATAAATATTGGCAAGAATAACCTTTACCGCCTGTAACACACCCACAACTATAATATATCTCCCATTCACATCCTTTAGAATTTTTTTGCATTCAAATTGTACATTTTTGTTGATCATGGTAGCCTTGTTGTCTTGAAAAGAAGGAGGAGAAATAACTATATGCTACCCATTCATGTTGGGGTTTCTTATGCTCTTGGTCTTCCAAGTGAGTTTCTTGAATAAACACTACTGAGATTTTATGCATGTGAAGATCAGAAAGCATTTTCCTCTTTTTAATGGGAGAATGCAAACCATTTATATTGAAGGTACAAAATCACAAGTCACCTATGATCTCTAATTGTACAATTAAGCTTAGCAAAACCACAACTATACGGAGAAAGTGAAATCCCCCAGCTCAAATACCAACCTCCACATTTCAATGTGTATTTCCCTAAAAAAACAACCCAATGCATATTTTAGGAGTCTGTCCACTAGCAAAAAGCATACACCCAACCAGCCCTACAACAGTCACACACACTACATTGCCCCATATAAATCAACCAATTATACTCTAAGTCCCAACACAGTCCATCCATGCCCAGATCCCAATGTGACTGTGCCCATCGTATTCAACCCCACCACTCCGGGTTCCAAGACATCACGCTGAAATCCAGATCAACTGTGAACCCATGGATGGTATGTGCTGTTGCTGGGAGGAGGTGAGTCAATCTGTGAAAGATCAGTATTACATGGTTTGCAGTGATGTGACTGAGAGTTGTGTGTGAGAAGATATATTTTGTAGTGTGTGGTACTATGAGGGGAGGTGAGTGGCTGATTGGGGGCTGAGTGTTGCAACTGGATTTGCAGGAATGTGCAGATGGAGGATAGGGGGCATGAATGGGTAATATATAGTGGTGGTGTGAGTGGTCTGAGGAGTTGAGCAGGTGGTGTGAGTGCATGTGTAAAGCAAGGGTGTTGTGACAGGATTTCCATAGGTGTGCGTGATGTTGGTGACTATAGTTAGTGGTGTGAGTAGGGATGTGTGTGATCATGTTTTTGTGGTGTGAGGGAGGGTGAGTTGCCAGGGTGGGGAAGTAGATCTGCAGGGCGGGGGGGAGGGGGGGTAGCATGTTGCAACTGGGTTTGCAGTGGTGTACCTGGTAGTTTGGAGGTGTGAGGTGCATTGTGGATGGTGGTGATGGTGCTGTGAGGGAGTGAGTGGCTAGGGGTGAATAAGTGTGCAAGGGGTTGAGTGTCACAACAGGATGTGCAGATGGAGGTGTGGGGATGATGTGTGGTCTGAGGTGTTGATTAGTGATATGAAGGGGTGATCGGCTGTGTAAGGGGATGATATGTATGGTGTAAGTGACTGTAGTTGTTAGTGTATGGATGGGGATATGTGCGATGGTGTGAGGGGATAAACTGTAAGAGTGGGGAAGTAGGTTTGTGGGGAGCAGATTGTTGTGACAGGGTTTGCAGTGGTGTGGGTGGTTGTATAGGGGTGGAGGTATGGACTGTGTTGTGGGTGGGTGTCAGTGGGGTGCAGTGGGATGAGAGTTGAGTGGCTTTCCAGTGGTGTGAATTGCTGTGAGGAGGTTGCATGTGGGTGTGGCTTTGTGGGGAGGTGTCTCAGGGATGTTTTTGTGGCAAGTGGATGATGTCAGTGGTGTAAGGGGATGAGTGGTTTTGGGTGGGGACAGAGGTCTATGTGGTTTGCCTACATTGGGGCTGTGGAGAGGACTTTGGGGTGTGGAGGGGTGAAGTCCAGGAGTATGGTCACTTTTCTTATTGTACACCCCCATTTTCTAATCTTTCTTACTCTCTTTCCTGACCCTTTCTTCTTCCTCCAGCACAAGCTCTCTGCACTTGTCTGCTGCCTCCACTCCCCACCCCCCTTCTTCCTCCATTTACTCTCTTGATTGGCCACCTGAGTAGCTGCTTGAGAATCACATTTCACAAGGTTGGTTTGCAGACTCCTTCTCTGCCTGCTGCTCACCTATTTCATATTATCACTTACTGGAAGGATCTTGTAAAGCCCTGGTAGGAGTTTGAAAGTTTTCTTTGCCTGCTTCTGGTCTGCCATTTCTGCTGGGCCCTCGCTAATTATTATGCATGCGTTTACCTCCCGTTCAACAGCCTCTATGGTTTCTCCTGCACACCAATTTTTTTTCCTTCTGAGTCCCGCCCTCCCACACTATTTGCTGATCCCTACACATGTGCAGGTGTGCTGAAATAATTACCCAGAGCCCCTAGTGCCAACACCACCCCCCTCGCCCCTATCCCCAATGACAAAAAGATCACCCTTAGTGCATTTGACCTCACCACTAACATAGAAGTAGAAGCCATCCTTCAAAAGATGAAACCCGCCACACACCCCTCAGACACCATTCCCTCAAAAACCCTCCTCTCTATTACCCCCGCCATCACCAAACCTATTAAGGACCTAATCAACTGCTCCGTTACCGCAGGCAGTGTCCCAAACCCACTCAAACTGGCCATAGTCAAGCCCCTCCTAAAGAAACCTACACTTGACCCCTCAGACCCTGCCAATTACCGACCGATTTCCAATCTTCCGTTCTTATCCAAAGTCCTAGAGAGGGTTATTAACAAACAACTGACGGACTTTTTAGAAGACCACAATGTCCTCCACACTCAACAGTTTGGCTTTCGAAAAGCCCGAAGTACCGAAACCTTACACTGGCCATGACTGACACCATGCTTAAGGGTATGGATCATGGAAACTCGTACCTACTCGCCCTATTAGATATCTCAGCTGCCTACGATACAGTCAACCATCAAATACTAATGACCCGCCTAGCAGAAATAGGCATCGCCGGCACAGCCCTCTCATGGCTCTCCTCCTACCTCACTCACAGGGAATACCTAGTAAAAATCGACAAACACGAATCCTCACGCATACCTATCACACAAGGTGTACCCCAAGGCTCATCCCTATCCTCCACCCTCTTTAATATTTACCTCCTACCCCTATGCCACCTCCTCTCCGACCTAGGCCTGAATTTCTTCCTTTATGCAGATGACGTACAGATTCTCATCCGTTTCAAGGGTCCACAAGCGACCCTTGCAACGCTGAGGAATCTAGCCTCGCCACCATAAGCACATTTTTATCTGATCTCCATCTAGCTCTAATCCTCAAAAACAGAACTACTCATCATCTCCAATCAACCAGAACGCTTCACCTCTCCCCATGTGACAGAACACTCCTCAAAATACAACTACAACCCTCCCTCAGGCCCAGTTTGTAAGAGACCTGGGCGTCTTCATAGATCAGCACCTAAGTTTTAAACCCCACATCAAAGCTCTTCTTAAGGGGGGTTTCTATAAACTTAACATCCTAAAAAAACTCAAACCCCTCCTCCACACCCATGATTTCCGCACAGTCGTACAGACCACTATGCTCACGAAATTAGACTATTGCAACTCCCTGCTACTAGGACTCCCCAACACCACCATCAAACCCCTCCAGATTCTACAAAACTCCATGGCTAGAATCATCACCGGTACGCGTAAAAGGGACCACATCACCCCCATACTAAAAGACCTACATTGGTTGCCCATCTCCTTCCGCTCACAATACAAAACCCTCACCATCCTTCAAAACTCCCTACATAAACACAACCACACCTGGCTCGATGAAATGCCTCGTTACCGCTCCTCCAACCGTCCCACAAGAACAACCCATACAAGCACTCTCCTCATCCCAACCCTCAAAGCAGCACATTCAACTCACAGCAGAGGGAGAGCCTTCTCCGTCGCTGGCCCTACCCTCTGGAACTCCCTCCCCACCTTCCTACGCCAAGAGACATCCTTTCACAACTTTAAGAAAGGAGTCAAGACATGGCTTTTCCGACAGGCCTACCCTGACACAAACCAAACTTAATTTCTCCCCTGATCCCCTCCCCTCCTCCCCTGGTCACCTCCCTCTAACCTCGACACCCAGCCACCACCCTACCCCCCCGTTTGTCCCTTTGCCCTCTACCAGACCCCTAGCATACCTTTGAAGAAACTTATCCCAGTAAATACCCACCTGTTTCAATTGTTCCTAATTCTATTTAGTTAAGTGATTCCAGTACATTAGTCATCTGTACATAGTATCCCCTCTTTTCTGCTTTATTCTCTCCCTTTACCTCTGTTAACTTTACCTCTCCCCCCTTCCCCCCCCCCTTTTCCCACCCACCTCCTATCCCTTCCCCCTCCCTCCCCCCCCTCGCCCTGCCCCTCAGCCTACCCTCCCTCCCCTACCCTCCCTCAAATCTCTATTCCTTGGTTTCATTTATTGTTATTTTGTTGTATTTTGTTGTTTTTGTTTTTGCTCTTGCGTTAGTAATATCATACTGTTTTATTGTCATATTGTTATACTGTATCTCCCACCTGAGTTCATTGTAAACCGGCATGATGTGCTTCACGAATGTCGGTAATAAAAGTTAATAAATAAATAAATACATATAATATAGAGAGATATCAAATATGCTATTCATACCCTCAGAGTTGTTCAAGATTATTCTTCTGACTGTAATTTTTGTGCCATAAGGAAAAAACTTTCAATACAAGTGTGGCTATCCCCTAGGATCCCTTTTTTCTTCTGGGTTGAAATGTACAAAACCATTTGGGTGGGGAAGATCCTACCTTTAACATGTTCTGACATAAAAATATGGATTAAATAGTTATGTAGTACCATGAAATGACCATTGGATGGCATTTTGAGAGAATGAGTCATGATGTAAATTTGTTTAATGTGCTTTTGGGGGAAAGTGGATATGTTCCCTTAAAGGTTTGGGATTTTCTTATTAGTGGGGTCTAGAGAGTGGACTATATAAAGGGGGAAGGATTTGGCAGGTAGGGATTAGGGATCTCCCAGCATTAATTATGAGATATTACTATTTAAGGAAGTAGGATTAATAGTGGAGAAAAAGGAACAAAGATTAGTGGGCCCAATATTCAAAGCTGCCCTGATATGTAACTTAGCTGGATATGATTTATCTGGCTAAGTTATAAGGGATATTTAGCAGCACGGCTATGCTACTGAATAGCTGCATTCAAGATGGGACTTAGCCGGATAAGTTATATCCAGCTATGTTAAACCTACTTATTGGCAGGTCTTACTTAGCCGAATAAGTTATCTGGCTAAGGCTGAATATTGCTACTTTGCCAGATAACATATCTGGCTAAGTAGCACTGCCCAATGCCTTCCAGTGGATATTCAGTGGCCCGCTAGATAGCCAGATAAGTGTTGAATATTGTTGTGGCCGGCCCGCGATCCCGCTGTGCCTGCAGGCTCTGGCCCCGCCCCGCCCCTTTTCGAGCCCCAGGACATACGCGCGTCCCGGGGCTTTGCGCACGCCGCCGGGCCTTTTGAAAATAGGCCCCGGCACGCGTAACCCCCCCCCTACCCCCCCCCCCCCCCATGCGCGTAAAACTGCCTGGATTTACACACTTAGGCTTTGAAAATCTGCCCCATAGTGTGGAGGGATGGCTATAGGATTTAAAGTACATAATAATGTAAACCAATAGGTCTCAAGGTTTTCAGTGGTGGTACGATTTCATCATCTGGCTTCAAATTTATAAAGGATTTGTTCACTAAGTTTACTGAATAAGCATCCCAAGGAGCAGAAGCCCTTTGTTGTGATGTTCTCAATTTTATAGGAGCAGGCTCATCAGCTACACCTTGAACTGCATTGTGCCAAGTATTAATTATTGCTTCAAGTGTTAAATCTGGAAAATTTGACATTAGCAGTACAAGCTTTTCTTTGAAAAGTTCTGAATCAATATGACTTCATTTATAAACAGAGGGCATATCAGTTGTTAACTCAAAAGACGGTGAAACCAAGCAAATAGTGATATTTATTAAAAAGTGATCTGACAAAGGAACCTTAGAAATTGTTAAATTGCCAGATTCAAAAATAATATCAGCAAATTAAGGAATAACATATCTAAGGTATGTCTGCTCTACAGGTGGGTTGGTTGATAATCTGTTCCCACTCTATTGTAGGCATGGACCCAAGAGATGTTTAGGCGGAAGATTATGCTACTTGATCCACATGGAGATTGAATTCTCCAAGTACAGTTGAGTAATTCAAAAAGGGGAGAACAGTTATGAGCTAATAGTCCCAGGCAACAATATACTAAACATACTATATGTTGAACACTTTTGATGTTAATAGCATTACTTCATAAGATGGGGGTATACTGAGTGAGGATGGTACAATTTTTAATGATTTCTTAAATATTACCAGTAGATCTGCATCCCTCCACTGATTACAAGGCTGAAAGATATACTGATAGACTGAGGGACTGTATTGGTTCAGTAAATCACTGTCAATGAACCAAGTTTCAGACAAAACCAGTCATAGAAACATGGAAACGTATTACTAATGATTTTTTTGAAATGGATTGAGAATTAATGAATAATATTGACAAGACAGTAGTAAATGTCAGTATTCTGGCAGGCTGAGGGGGCACAGAAATAAGGGCTGACCATGAATGTTGTAGATTCTCCAGATGTCTTAGTGGACTGGGGCTATAATGGACATATCCAGTAATGGTAGAGATATTCATGATAAAGGCCAAGATGTCTGATAAAAGTTAAACAGAACTCTCAAGCAAAGTGGACACAATGGTACGCATGAAGGGGAAACACAAAGGGGTGACACATCAGATGGAGACAGCAAGGATTTTGTATGCCAAAGTTTAAAGAAACTTTGAGCATGCCCTACTGGACATGTGTAGCATGTTATACATCCATCTACTTGGGGGATATTTGAGTCTTGTCTCTTCTGCAGAGTCCACAGGTTGCAATTTTTTTTCTTACCTCTTATTGGGGAACAGTCTGCTTCCTAAATATGCGAAATCAGTTTTTGCAGAGCCCTGCAGTTTTTTTCTTCTCTCTTTATTAATTTAGGTAGGTTATTTGGTTGTTTGGTTGTTTCTTTTTCAGTAGACACATGGTACACCAACATAGGTGCATTGAAGCAGCGCTGTAGACATCAAGTTGTTTGATTTCACAGTATTGATTTTTCATCCAATAACCATGAAAGAAGAAATCTAGCAGTTTGACAAGTGCTAGCTGTGTGAAAGATCATAGTTATCATGGACTCCCATGATAGATATGTTCTTTGGGGGCTGACCACAACATCTAGGGCTGTCCTCTGCTTGATTATGACCCCTAGAATGCGTCATTCCCACCTTGACCTTGAAAAGCATTAGCAGATACCAATGGGCCAGATTTACAAATCTTGATCAGAGGGGTCGACATCAAGAAACCCAGAAGCTGCATTGACCACTGATGGTGTATCAACATTGGGAGGGCATCGATTCCCTTCAACATAAAGTGCCAGGCAGGACTGGGGAGCAGACAATATGCTTCTCTCAGCAGAAGGTTTCAACTTCTTCAGTTCCAGCATTGTGGAACTTCAGTAAGATGAATTGGATGAAGGCCAAGATACATCAGTCTCTGTCGATGCACAATGTTCGAAGTGAAGACATTCTGGTGGCAGACTTGAATCCACTGATAGATTCCCATGGGCTGGAGAGATCATTCTTCATGTAGTTTCAGGAATTGCATCAATCTCTGAGGGTCCAGGTGTCAGCCACCAATACCCATCTGGAATCCCAGGAAAACATGGCCTCTCCTCCTGTCTCCCAAGCTATGTTGGCTGAATATACTAACCTAAAGTTATCCAGCCTTGTATGGTCAAATAACTTGCTACTTATTTGGATATCTTCAAAAGATATTCGGATAAGTAGCACTTTGAAAAAAAGCTTTGAAGTGCCAAAAAGTGGAATATAAAAATCTAAATAAATAAATAAAACTTACCTTTAAATCTATTCTGTTAGTCTCACACCAGAATGTACCAATCTTCCTAGCATCCTTGATTACTGTTAATTTTGGATATTTAATTGATCCCCAAAAAGGCTGCTGTAAAAGTCAGTTGGATTGGCACTGAGGAGAAATAGGAGTCAAAAAGCTTCTCTAAAGTGCTGGTCTCATCCTCCTTCTCCCTTCCTATAGCAGGTAGCATTATATCCTCTGATGTCACTGAGGACTGTGACGGACATTAAACGGCGCCAGAACACCGGGTGCCTGCGCACAGGGATGCCACACACCATCACCACCGGGCTCCCTGAAATAACTAACAGTGATGATAAAGACAGAAAGAAAAAAAAAAAAGGTGAAAGAATCCATCTGGAACTGAGAGGGGAGGAGCGGTGTGTGATCCTTGATTGGGAGACCCGCCCCCCCCCCCCCTGATGTCACTGAGGACTGTGACGGACGTTAAATGACGCGATAACACCAGGCGTCACGCGCTGAAGGGACACTCCCCTTTGTGCTTTCCTTCGTGCATCCCGTAGTGTTAGCCATTCCCCCTGTTCTTTTATATCCCTTGTTAACAATCCCCATATTTAAATGTTTAATGTATTTGACAAAGGTAACGCATAAGTTCCTGCAAATTTTGTTTAAATGTAAACCGATGTGATATGTAAAATCGAACAACGGTATATAAAAGTAAATAAATACATAAAAATAAAATATCCATTTGTCCAGTCTGGTTACCAGGTGATTTTTCTTGTTTCCAGTCTTCTTGGAATTCACCTGTCCTCTACAAATTCTTAAAGAAAATTCCTTATAGCATTCTGAAGGCTTCAGCCAATTCTGTCACCTTAGTATAGCTGCTGGCATTGTAATGACTAACCCACATATTACGGAAAGGTACATGTATGCATGCAGATTTTAAATGAAAGGTAACAGACGTTCTGTGAAGAACTGAATAAAAGCTTGTGTATATGTAACCTCATGATGAATCTATACTGTTGCCATCAGTATTTTTAGGTAGGCTCGATCAGAAAGTCTCCCCACTGTACCCCAAGGCAGATTCAGCAAGGGGCAGTCATATTCTTGATACTGGGTTCTGAAAAATTGCATTTAATTTTTTGTGAGATACACTCTAGTCCTTTTTATTAACACAATTAATTGGGCACCAAACATTTGTTGTAGGCTTTAGCAGAATTTGATTGCTATAAGAATAGTTATTAATTATTTTATTTCCACCATGAGATATTCCACCTTGTTCCAAGAATGACCACAAAGCAGATTACAATCATATTAGAATAGATTAACAGGTATATTAGCAATAGCATTAGTTGAAGAGGCCTGTGCAGTCATTATTGAATCAATGTCCAGGCATAAAAACATAAGAATTGCCATGCTGGGTCAGATCAAGTTCCATAGAGCCCAGTATCTTATCTCCCATAAAGTAGATCTGATTCCTGTTCACTACCAAGATAGCAATAGCTTTCTGTAGTAGGGATGTGAATCGTTTTTTGATGATTTAAAATATCGTCCGATATATTTTAAATCATTAAAAATCGTTAGAGGCGCGATACAATAGGAATTCCCCTGATTTATCGTCAAAAATCGGGGGAGGGGGAGGGGAAGGGGGAGGGCGGGAAAACCGGCACACTAAAACAACCCTAAAACCCACCCCGACCCTTTAAAATAAATCCCCCACCCTCCCGACCCCCCCCCAAAATGTTTTAAATTATCTGGGGTCCAGTGGGGGGGTCCCGGTGTGATCTTCCACTCTCGGGCCACGGCTGCGTTAATAGAAATGGTGCCAGCCATACGGCCATGGCCGGCGCCATTTTGCAATACGGCAATATGGCCATACGGCCGGCGCCATTTTGCAATACGGCCCCAGTGCAGTAGGTCGCTCCCGGACCCCCGCTGGACTTTTGGCAAGTCTTGTGGGGGTCAGGAGGCCCCCCCCAAGCTGGCCAAAAGTCCCTGGGGGTCCAGCGGGGGTCCGGGAGCGATCTCCTGCGCTCGTGACGTCGGGGGACAGGAACCAAAATGGCGCCGGCGCCATTTCTATTAACGCAGCCGTGGCCCGAGAGTGGAAGATCACACCGGGACCCCCCCACTGGTCCCCAGGTAATTTAAAACATTTTGGGGGGGGTTCGGGAGGGTGGGGGATTTATTTGAAAGGGTCGGGGTGGGTTTTAGGGTTGTTTTAGTGTGCCGGTTTTCCCGCCGCCCCCCCCCCCCCCCCCGATTTACGATTTAAACGATTTAAAAACAAAACAAAACCGCGACGATCAGATTCCCTCCCCCCCCCCCCAGCCAAAATCTATCGTTAAGATGATCGATGACACGATTCACATCTCTATTCTGTAGTCTACCTGGCTAATAATGTCTTATGGACGTTTCCTTCAAGAACTTTTCCAAACCTGTTTTAATGCCACTCTGATAGTAACCTTGACCATGTCCTCTGACAACAGATACCAGTATTTTTTACAATTTGTTTTGAATCTGCTGGTTGTTAATTTCATGGAATGTCCCCTTGTTTTAGTATTTTTGAAAGGGTAAATAACCGCTCTTTATTTACCCATTCTACCCCACTCATGGTTTTATAAGCTTCTATCTTGTCCCCTCTCAGCCATCTCTTTTCCAAGCTGAAGAGCCCTATCCCGTGTAATCTCTCATCATAGGAGAGATGTTATATTCCCTTTATCATTTTTGTCGTCCTCCTCTGCACCTTTTCTAGCTCTGTTATGTCTTTCTTGAGACATGGCAAACATAAATGCACACAATTCTCAAGATGTGATTACAACATGATATTTTCCATTTTATTTTCCATTTCTTTTCCTTCATCCATTCCTAACATTCTATTTGCTTTCTTGATTGCCACCATGCACTGATCGAAGGACTTCAATGTATTGTCCACAAAGATTCCAAGGTCCTTTTCCTGGGAAGTGTCTCCCAATTCAAAACCCAGCATCGTGTATCTATAGTTAGGATTATTTTTTCCTATGTACATCACTTTGCAATTTTCCAGATTAAATTTCATATACCACTCTGTTGCCCAGTCTCCTAATCTCACAAGGTCCTTCTGCAGCTCCTCGTAGTCCGCTGTTGTTTTAGTAGATTAGAATAATTTTGCGACATTTGCAAACTTGATCACCTCACTTGTTCCCTTTTCCAGATCATTTATGAATGTTAAACAGTACAGGTCCCAGTACAGATCCCTGTGGTACTCCACTAACAACCTTTCTCCATTTGGAAAACTGACCAGTTAGTACTTCCCTCTATTTCTGGCTTTTAACCAGTTACCAGTCCACAATGGAACATCGCCTCCTATCCCATGACTTTTTCATTTCCTAAGGAATCTCTCATGGGGGTCTTTGTCAACTGCCTTCTTAAAATACAAATACAATATATCAATCGACTCACCTTTACATGTTTATTTATACCTTAAAAAAAAAGAGATTGGTAAGGCAAGATTTCCTCTTCTTAAAAACATGTTGACTGTTTCCAATAAAACCATGTCTGTCTATATGGCCAGTGATTTTGTTTTTAAGAATGGCTTCTATCATTTTGCCCAGCACTGACATCTAGCTCAATTATCTATAGTTTGCCAGATTACACTTGGAGCTCAATTTAAAAACTGGTATCACATTGGACCTTCCAGTCTTCAGGAATCATAGCTGTGGCTATTTCTTGTTCACATAAAGGTAAATTTTAAAAGCCCAGCATGTGCATCAGTTAGGGGATGCAAGAAGGAATCAGGCTTGTGTACACCAACTGTATTTTAAAAAGCACCCATATACATGCGTAAATGCCACTGTGCGCACATCTCTAAAGCTTCAAAAAGGGGCTTCAAAAAGCTTCAGGGCTTGGCCAAGAGATCTGCGTGTAAATAATTACGCCCCCTGGTAAACGCTGAGGTCCCCTGCCGTGTAACTTTACTTCTGCTATAGATGACATGTAAGTTATAAAATAAAAGGGTCAAAGCATTTCTGAGGGGTTTAAAGAGTCTGGGTTAACTGGGGAGAGTGCAGGCTATCAAAATGTGTGTGTGGGGGGGGGGGAGTTGGAGGACCTATCTGTTAACTGGGCAAACTGGTGGATGAAACAGTAAACTGGGAATGGCATGGGTGCATGCCCCTTTTAGAATCCTCCGATTTACATGTTAGAAGCGGGATTTACGCTCCCATGCATGTGCCCATTTAAAATTAGGCGCACAGCCAGGCTATTTTATAACATGTGCGCATATATGTGCACAAGTTATAAAATGGCCACGTCCCTGGGTGCAGGCCGACTCACATGCACAAATGTGTGCCAGCACATCAGTTTGAAAATTATCATCCCTCATTCTTGGGGAAGGCCTGGATGAACAACCAAGCCTTTTGGGTTTCTTTTTTCCAGAAACTGAGGCAGCACAATTTGAGTTGAAGGGTAGTGGTACCTTGTTCTAGATTTTTGGTGCATAGCAGCTGAAAGCCTGTAGTCTTGTGCAGGCCAGTTACACAAATGTCAGGAGTGAGGAGAGAAGGGGCTTTTGGAGGGATAGGATTTCTCTGGTAAGTACATAAGAAGTTGCCATACTAGGTCAGACTAAGGATCCATTAGCCCCAGCATTCTGTTTCCAACAGTGGTCAATCCAGGATACAAGTACCTAAATATTAAAAGGATCCAAAGCTACTAATGCTGATAATAAGCAGTGGCTATTCCTTAAGTCAGGTTGGTTAATAGCAGTTTATGGACCTCTCATCCAGGAACTTTCTGAACCTTTCTTAAACCAAGCAATGCTAACTGCCTTTATCAAATCTTCTGGTAATGATTTCCAGAGCTTAATTGTGCATTGAATGAAAAATAATTTTCTCGAACTTGTTTTAAATGTACTACTTGCTAACTTCGTGGAATGCCCCCTAGTCCTTGTATTATCTGAAACCGATTCACATTTACCCATTGTAGTCCTCTCATGATTTTATAAACCTTTCTCATATCCCCCCTCAGCCATCTCTTCTCCAGTCTAATCAGCCCTAACATCTTTAGCCTTTCCTCATAGGGGAGCCATTTCATCCTCTTTATCATGTTGGTCGCCCTTCTCTGTACCTTTTCTAGTGCAACTATATCTTTTTTGAGATGTGGTGACCAGAATTGCACACAGTACTCAAGTTACTTTCTCAACATGAAGCAATACAGAGGCATTATGACATTCTCCATTTTATTCTCCATTCCTTTCCCATTAATTTGTAACATTCTATTTGCTTTTTTGACTAATGCAACACCACACTGAGCTGACAATTTCAATGTATTGTCCACTATATCGCCCAGATCATTTTCCTGGGTGGTAACTTCGAATATGTAACTTAACATTGTGTAATTATAGTGTGGGTTATTTTTCCCTATGTGCATCACTTTGCATTTGTCCATATTAAATTTAATTTTCTATTTGGATGCCCAATCTTCTAGTATCACAAGGTCCTTTGCAATTTATTACAATCCGCTTATGATTTAACAACTTTCAATAATTGTTTGCTCATCTGCAAATTTGATCACCTCATTCATCATTCCCCTTTCCAGATCAAATCCAAGTACAAATTCCTGAGACACTCCACTGTTTACCTTTCAGCACTGAGAAAACATTTCCTACTCTCTGTTTCCTGGCTTTTAAGCCATTTCTAGCCCATAAAAGGCCGTTGCCTCCTATCCTATGACTTTTTAATTTTCTTAGTTGTTTCTCATGAGGGACTTTATTAAACACCTTCTGAAAATCCAAATACATTACATGTTCTGGCTCACCTTTATCCAAATGTGTATTAATCCCTTTAAAATAATGTAACAGATTTGCGAGGCAAGACTTCCCTTGGGTAAATCTATCAAAACATGTCTATGTATATATTCTGTGATTTTGATCTTTAGAATATTTTCCATGATTCTTCCCAGCATTGAAGTCAGGCTCACCAGTTAGTAGTTTCCCTGATCACCCCTGGAGCCCTTTTTTAATATTGGGGTCACATTGGTAAGCCTCCAATATTCAGGTACAATGGATGATTTTTATGATAGGTTACAAATTACTAGTAATACATCTGAAATTTCATTTTTTAGTTCTTTCAGAAACCTGGGATTTATACCATCTGATCCAGCAAATTTGATACTCTTCTTATGTCAGTCTGGCCTACTAAATCTTCCAGGGTTATCATGATTTGGCTCAGTTCATCTGAATCATCACCCATGAAAACCATTACCGGAATGTGTCTGTTGTGTTCCGCGCCCGCGGCTGTTCATGGGCACGGCCCCCTACCTTGTCTGCTAGACCGGACCACAGGCGGCAGCGTCGGGGCAGACTGCCCTGCGTTCGGGCCCGGTGCCCCCACGCATCAGCGCGGGCCTCTGGGCTAGCCGCCGGGTCTGGAGCCATCCCTGCTCCTCCCTCGTGGCAGCTGCTGCTTTCCTCTGCGGTCCGGGACCCAAGATGGCCGCCACCATCTTAGGCACGAGGCCGTGCCTCCTCACCAGATTTAAAGGGACCTCGTCCCTTTAATTGCTCACAACTGATTCCTATCCACAGGGCCAGAGGAAGTATAAAAGGAGACTTCCTCTGACCATTCCTTGACTTGGCAACTTCGTTGTTCATCAGGTCTGCTTGCTTCGGTGAGTTCCAGGGTCTTGATTCCTTGTTCCTGCTTCGTCTTGGTATTCCTGGTTCCTGACTTCGGATTGGCTAGCGGTGATTCCTGGTGTTGACTTCGGATCAGCTAGTGGTGATTCCTGGTATTGACCGGATCGGCTAGCGGTGATTCCTGGTATTGACTTCGGACTGGCAAGCGGTGATTCTCTGGTGTGTGACTTCGGACTGGCAAGTGGTGATCCCTCGGCGTGTGACCTCGGACTGGTAAGCGGTGACGCTCTGGCACTTGACCTTGGACTTCTCCCTGACCATCGCCTCTAAGGGCCCACCTAAGTCCCAGCGGCCTGGGTCCCTATGGGCTCCTCCCGGGGGACCGTGGGCTTCCAGGGGTGAAGCTCCAGTCAGCCCTTGCACTGTACGTCTGTTCCTTGACCTCTCAAAGGTCCACCTAAGTCCCAGCGGTCCGGGTCCCTACGGGCTCCTCCTGGGGGGACCGCGGACTTCCAGTGACGAAGACACCCCTCCGTTCATCGATGTCACAACTCTTCACCTGCCTTCACAGTTGAGCCTGTCTACAGTGCCAAGGGTCCTCCGCAAGGTATACCATCGTCTTGTCGGCCCAAGGGTTCACAAGCCTGAGCATAACAGATTGCCAAGACCATGGACCCGACGGAGGTATCTGCCCGCCAGGCCATCCCGGAATGGCCCAGGCCTGAAGGACCAGCAACAGATCCTCGATGCCCTGATCTCTGCAGTCCAGGGTCTGACCCAACGCCTCGAGGCATTAGGGCCCATGAACCCTACGCTTCCGTCTCCGCCTGGGGCTCAAGGAAGCCACCCTACTCAGCCACACACCGTCCAGGCCTCCAGGGGCGACCTGGGCAAGTAACTCCCACTCAACTCCCGGCGCCCTCTCGATACGCCGGAGATGCGAAGTTGTGTCGAGGATTCCTCAGCCAGTGCCAGGTCCGTTTTTCCTTGCTGCCTGCGCAGTTTCCCAGTGACCTGGTCAAAACCAGCTACATTATGTCCCTGCTCGATGGCAAGCCTCTGATCTGGGTCTCTCATCTGTGGGAGAGAAGGGACCCTGTCTTCGAAAACTTGAGTCAGTTTCTGTCTGCTTTCCGGAAGATTTTTGATGAACCCATCCACAAACCCACTGTAGTCTCAAGAATTGCTCCGATTGCGACAGGGTACTCGGACAGTGGCCGAGTACGCAACGGAATTCCATACCCTGGCCACAGAGCTGAATTGGAGAAAAGATTGCCTGCACGGAATCTTCTTGGAAGGGTTAGCCTCGCACCTTCAGAATGAGCTAACGGCGAAGGAACTCCCAGACGACCTCAATGGCATGATAGAATTGGCCAATCAAGTGGATCGTCAGATGAGGTTTCGCCTTCTGGTAGTTAAGGCAGCGAGAAGGCCCTCACCTCCTTCCAAGAGTGCATCTGAAGTCCTTCGGGCATCCGCCGAGGAGCCCATGGAGTTGGGTCGTGGGAGAGTGTCTCCTCAAGAGCGTCGGTGGCGCACGAAGGAAGGGCTCTGCTTTTATTGCGGCGCAGCAGGCCATCGAATAGCCGCCTGCCCAGCACAACCGGAAAACTCTCGGGCCTAGGACCTGAAGGAGGTCTCTTCCTGGGCCGCACTTCACCCGCACCTCCATTAACGCTGCCAGTGGTGTTAACATTGGTGGATGAGGAGTTCCACACGCTAGCCCTAGTGGACTCCAGCGCCGGCAGCAATTTTATAATGAAAGGCCTGGTGGAACACTTAAAGATTCCACAAGTTCGTCTCCCGGTTCCCATGGTCATCGCTTCGATCCAAGGGAAGCCCCTTCCAGAACAGGTGACACACACAGGTGACCTAGGACGTCCATTCATCCGGACTTCCTAGGTCTTCCCTGGCTCCAGGAGCACAAGCCTCAGTTTGACTGGAAGACCTTACAGCTGTCTCGCTTGGGGCCGAATTGCCACAGCAATTGCCTCCAATCTGTGATTCCAGTTTCCTGCCCTATCGCCTCCACCAGCCTTCCAGGCCTGCTGGCTCCCTACGCCTCGTACGCAGATGTTTTTTTGAAACAACGGGCCGAGATACTTCCACCTCATCGATCCTTTGATTGTGCTATCAATCTCCTCCCAGGTACTGAGCCTCCCCGAGGATGCACCTATGCTCTCTCGCCAGCCGAGATGCTGACCATGAAAGAGTACATTGAGGAAAACTTGGAGAGAGGTTTTATCCAAAAATCAAAGTCTCCAGCAGGGGCTGGGTTCTTCTTTGTCGCTAAGAAGGACGGTAGCCTTCGCCCCTGCATTGACTATCGGGGCTTGAACGCTATAACAGTCAAGGACCGTTAACCCTTGCCCCTCATCTCCGAGCTATTTGACCGGCTGCAAGGTGCAAAGATCTTCACTAAGTTGGATCTCTGAGAGGTCTACAACTTGATCCGTATCAAACAAGGTGATGAATGGAAGTCGGCCTTCAATACTCGAGACGGCCACTATGAGTATCTAATGATGCCGTTCAGGCTCTGTAATGCTCCCGCGGTGTTCCAGAACACCATGAATGAGATACTCCGCGACCTCCTGTATCAAAGCGTTGTCGTATACTTGGACGACATTCTGATATTCTCAGACACCCTGTCCGCTCACCGTCAGCACATCATCCAAGCACTGCAACGCCTCCGAGAACATCAGTTATATGCGAAACTGGAAAAGTGCCTCTTTGAAAAGGAGTCCCTTCCCTTTCTGGGATACATCATATCCAGTGAAGGGTTCCGTATGGGCCCCCAGAAGTTGAAAGCCATTCGCGAATGGCCCCAGCTGTCCGGATTAAAGGCACTCCAGTGATTCTTGGGTTTCGCAAATTATTACCGGTCATTCATCCCACACTATGCGTCCATAGTGGCCCCGATGACCGCCCTGACCCGGAAGGGCGCAGATCCCAAGAAGTGGCCTCTGGGAGCGGAGACCGCCTTTCATTGCCTCAAGGAGGCGTTCCTGCAACAACCGTGCCTTCGGCACCCGGACCCATGGCGGCCATTCATCATTGAAGTAGACGCCTCCTCAGAAGGTGTAGGCGCCATTCTGAGCCAGACTTCTGAAAGCCATAAACTACGCCCGTGTGCCTTCCTCTCTCGCCAGTTCTCCCCGGCGGAGCGAAACTACGCCATAGGTGACAAGGAGCTCTTGGCGATCAAGGTCGCCCTTGAAGAATGGCGCCCGTGGCTAGAGAGGGCACAGCACCAATTCACGGTCTACACAGACCATAAGAATCTCGAATACCTGCACCGAGCGCAGCGGCTCAACCCACGGCAGGCGCGTTGGGCTCTGTTTTTTTTTTTTTTTTTAAATATAAAGTTTTATTGACATAATGAACAATACAGCAGTATACCAGCGAAACAAATATGTCAATTGGATTATTATAAAATAAACCCCACGTTATCCCCCCTCCCCCTCCCGTCTCTTCGTCAGTCATATACATCATAGAACTAAAACATCATGGTAAGAATAATATGGGAAGAATAATGTGGAAAGTAGGTTAGATGTTCAAAGCAGTACAGTGATGGTATAAAGCTCCAAATCTAAATGCGAGATTTAGGGTGAGTAATAAAGCACTTGAAAAACAAAAAAGTCTCATGTGAATGATTTACCTGTCCAAATTAGAATCAAGTCAGTATCGAGCAATAAGACTCACAAAAAGGGGATGAGGGATAATATAAATGGAAAGAAAAAAAAAATAGTCTCAGATCCCCCTTGGCTTAGATTGAGTGTTGAGCCACTGTATAAAGGGAGCCCATAAACGCTGGTGTGCAGCCATCCGGTCACGGCGGATAGCAGTAAGATGAGCCATCCGGTAGCAAGAATAAAGTCTATGAAGTACAGCAGGCAGAGATGGTAAGTGAGGCGACTTCCAGGCCTTGGCAAGCTCACAACGGGCTGCAATAAAAACTTGTGATAGGAAGGACTGCAGAGGCTTAGGCAGCTCCTCAATAGGAAGAAGAAGGAGCACGTTGGGCGGATGCAGAGGAACGTCCATTCCAGAAACAGACCTTAGCCACTGGTGAACAGTGTCCCAAAAAGGAATTACCAAAGGGCAAGTCCACCAAATGTGAAGATAAGTACCTGCCTGCCCGCAATTCCTCCAACATTGATCAGAAACATGAGAATACATAGCATGCATTCGAACTGGTGTCAAGTGCCATCTATACAATAACTTATAGCAATGCTCCTGTATGGCAGCAGAAATGGAACTTTTAGCAGTTTGTTGAAACACAATATCCCAATTGTCTTCAGTCAATACATCCCCAAGATCTCTCTCCCACGCCCGAATATGAGAAAAGGGGTAGGGAGATTGCGCATTCAAAAGAGTATACAGTTTGGAAATAACCCCCGTAACCTTATCAGCGTGTGTGCAATAGATCTCAAACAAAGAGTTAGTGGGGCGAACCGCCTGAGTAAGGGATAGATGGTGCAAGAAATGTCTAACCTGAGCCAGCCCCAAAAAGTCACAGAGATCCCCTCCAAATCTAGCTTGAAGGTCCTGAGAGGACATTAACTTACCCTCTTTCCAAAAATGACAAACAGTGATTGCACCCTGAATTGTCCATTTGTGGAATAAGCGGGTAGAGAGACCGGTGGGAAAGCTAGTATTATGAAAAAGGTGGGAGGATTGATGATAGGAGAAGGAGCCCACCATGGCAACCTTCCATTGACCCCAGTTGGCGAGAGTGGCCCGTAGAGCCATAGGCATAAAATCAAGAGACCGCCAGGTATTTTTGGGTTGCCAGAATAAAGCTTGTAATGGCATTACTCCAATCATGGTCTGCTCTAAACGCACCCATTGCTTTAAGTCACCTGTGCGGTAGGCATCAAGAATCGCCCGCATGTGCGCAGCACCGTGATACCATGATAGGTTCGGGACTCCCCTTCCCCCACGCTGACGGGGAAGAAAAAGAACAGCCCTCGAAATCCTGGGTGGCCTCCGTCTCCAAATGTAATCAAAAAATTTCCTTTGCCATATCTTAAGTATTGCTTTTGGGACTAATATGGGCAAGGTGGAAAACAGATATAATAATCGAGGGAGGACATTCATTTTCAAAATCGCTATGCGACCCATCCATGAGAAAAATTCCCGCCCCCAGCTCTGCAAATCACGATCAATTTTTCGCCATAAGGGGGTATAGTTATATTCAAAAAGCTGCGATAATTTAGCCCCTATCTGTACCCCTAAATATTTGATAGTGTGTTTTGCCCAGCGGAAAGGAAAGGCCGCAGAAATACGATCCACTTCTAGTGAGGGCAGGGTAAGATTTAACAGTTCAGACTTGTCATGATTAACGCTAAACCCTGCCACCTTATGAAAGGCCTCAAGCTCTCCCACTACCGATGTTAGAGAATCATAAGGATTGGTCAAAGTAAAAAGAACATCATCAGCAAAAAGCGACAATTTACAATGTATGCCTTTAAGTGCCACTCCAGAGACTCCAGGAGATTGACGTACTTTAGATGCAAAGGGCTCCAGAAAAATGGCAAAGAGCATAGGTGAGAGGGGGCAGCCCTGTCTAGTTCCTCTCTGGATATCAAAACAGGAGCTGTAACCCCCATTCACCTTCACCCGAGCCTTCGGGGAATCATACAGGGCCTGCACCCAATGCTGGAAATACATACCAAACCCCATTTTGTGTAGAACCTGGAAGAGAAAAGGCCAATGAACAAGATCAAAGGCCTTTTCAGCGTCAATAGCCAACAGTACTGCGGGGATTTGCTCGCTCTGCACCCAATCAATGATATCAATGACCTTCCGAATATTATCACTAGCCATCCTGGAGGGGACAAAGCCAACCTGATCACTATGAATCAAGCCCGGCAGAATAGATTTTAGGCGGTCAGCCAGCACTCTCGCTAGAATCTTGAGGTCGAGGTTTATCAAAGATATAGGACGGTAGGAGCCACAAATCTCGGGATCTCGGCCAGGCTTGGCTAAGATGGTGATACCGGCGACATTAGCATGGGCCGCTAACCCCACAGGTCCCCTCAGGGAGTTAAACATTTCAGTCAAGGGTCCTGAGAGGACGTTCACTAATTTTTTATAGTAAGCCCCCGTAAGGCCGTCAAGGCCCGGCGCCTTCCCCGCTTTCAACATTTTGATAGCATATTGAACCTCCATAGCAGTTATAGGAGCATCCAATCTGGTTTGTTGGTCCGCCGTCAGAGTGGGCAGTACTATCTGTGACAAATAATTATCAATGTCCGCATCCGTTATGGTACCATCCCTCCCATATAAATTTGAGTAAAACTCAGTGAAGCATTGGCGAATGTCATCAGAGGTTGTAAAAACCTTCCCGCTAGCTCCTTTAATTTGAGCAATATTATTTTGGGCTAGGACTTTCTTAAGTCGTCTAGCCAAAAGACGACCCGCCTTATCGCCTTCCTCGTAAAACTGTTGTTTGGTAATCTCCAAGGCTAAAGCCGTAGTGTCCGCATCTAAGGTATGCAGCTCCGCCCTAGCTTTTTCTAACTGTTGGTAAACTTTAGGACAGGGAGTAGCCTGATGCTGACTGGAAAGGCTGGAAATAGCAGCGTGGAGAATAGCTCTCTGTTCCCCCTTGTGCTTTTTACAGTAGGTAGCTTGTGAAATAAGCAATCCCCTGGCTACCGCCTTGGAGCATTCCCACACCACAGGAGTAGAGCAATCCTGGGAAGCATTAAGCTGAAAATAAGACTTCAGGCCATTCTCCAAGCTATTCAAAAAATCCTTATCAGCTAACAAAGATTCATTCAATCTCCAGAATCTTTTCCCCAAGTAAGATGTTAGGGCCCTAATGGATATAATGACAGGTGCGTGATCAGACCATGTAATTGGATCTATCCCGGCTTCCACCACCCTATTCTGCATCTGGGAGTCCACTAGAAAAAAATCAATCCGAGAATAGGAACAGTGAACAGAAGAGTAGTAGGTGTATGAGTGGGAAGCTGGAAACCTCCGACGCCAAACATCATGTAGATCCCATCCAGACATCAGGGAGGTCAAAGAGGACCTAGCATTCTTAGAAGCATGGGACACTTGAGCAGAATTATCAAGAGGAGGGTGAAGGGTAACATTAAAATCCCCTCCCAGCAATAGAAAGCCAGCAGCGTGCTGTAATAGCAAGTTGTTTAACAGTTTGAAAAAGGGACCTTGTCCCGTGTTCGGGGCATAGATAGAAACCAGTGTCCAGACCTCCTCACCTATGCGTAGTTTAAGTAGGACATAGCGCCCATGGGGATCGGCCAGAAAGGTAAGAACCTCGTATGTAAAATCCCTGGATAAGAGTATACCCACCCCTACATATTTAAAGTCCTTAGTGCTGGCTGCCAGGAACTTATGAGGGAATTGTTTAAATGCCAACAGGCGTTCATGTTTTTTCTTTAAATGAGTTTCTTGAATAAGCCCTATAGAGGCACCGTTAGAGACGAGTTCCCGCTCCAACAACGCGCGCTTATGATGGTGGTTGAGACCCTTAACATTAATGGAAAGAACTTTAATTACTCCAGCCATGAGTATAGGCAGAGAAAGCCATCATCGCAATGAAACCTACATTCCACCAAATCCAGTAAGTAAATACCATGAGAAAACATAACATAGATATAGAAACAGAAGAGAACATCCCCCCTTTCTCCACCCCACCCCCTCCCCCACCCTCCATCCATCCATCAAACAGGATGGTCATTGTCATGATCAGGGGAGATCTCCCTGCAAACAAAAACAGGCGAACCACAGTGCCCCCCCCCCCCCCCCCAGATCAGTGCAACAAATATCAAGAAGATGATAAACAACCCGCAACTATATTGTAATGACATAAACAGAGAAAAGGAACTCTCACATCAGTCAACAGAATAAAAGCACATAGCGAATGGAAGTGTGAAACAAAACCCTTGGTAAGGGTTCAATTGGCAATAGTGAATCCGTGCAGACTCCTCAGATAATCAACCTTGATCCGAGAGGACCGCTTGCGAGTCCTCTTGCTGTCTTCGGAGCCTTTTGCCCCCTTTGCCCACTCTCTGCCATCGGGGGGGATCCATCAAGCGCTGGGCTTTCGGTGGAGGTTTAGCAGGGATGACATTTATGCTAAAGCCCGATTTTTCCAACGCTGTCACAGCCTCGCTCTGTGTCTTGACACGGTATGTGGTACCTTTTATTAAAAACTGTAACCCAAAAGGAAAGGTCCACCTATACCTGATGTTTTCCTTACGGAGAAAAGCAGTGATTTCCCGCAGCTCAAACCGTTTTCTAAGCGTAGTGGACGCTAAATCCTGATATATGTGGATTGAGTGACCTTCCCACATCCAGGAAGCCTGCTTCTTTGCAGCATCCAAGACAGCAGTTTTTTGTGCGAAACTGTGGAAGCATAGCACTATATCCCGCGGCTTACCATCAGCTCTGGCACCAAGTGCCCTGTGTGCCCTCTCAAGCTTAATGTCCAAGGTAGGCTCAGTAAGATCTCCATCCGGAACGGTACCTCCCAGGAGTAAAAATCTACAAAGCCTTATAGCCACCTCAGCAGCGTTGGTATAGGCTGGTGTCTCCGGCACCCCTCTGATACGAATATTGCACCTCCTGGTGCGATTCTCCAAGTCTTCCATTTTATCTTCCAACGTAGTAATAGCAGTATCCATGCGGGTTTGTTGCTGGTGCAGGGTATGAATGGCGTCAGAATGATTTTCAGTGCGGAGTTCCACCTCATCGACGCGATTCCCCAGCACCGCGAAGTCCTCCCTCAAATCAGAAATGGATGCCAAGAGTTCCTTTTTGTGAGATTTCAAGTCAGCTCTAAACTCCACAAACCAGCCTCTGATTTCATCTCGGAGCTTGGTAACAAGCGCAGGGTCCTCGAGTTCCGCGCGGTCCGCAGCATTGCAAGCGTCATCAAAATGCTCCTCGGGGCTCTCCGATGCGGCCTGCACAGGCCCGTCGGCAGGGACGTCCGCGTGCTCCGCCGGCACTTTTGAGAAGGAAAACTGCTTTAAATCAGCAGTCTTCCGTTTCGTCGCCATCGTGGTGAGTTCAGAAGGCAGTAAGTATCAGCCCGAGAGAAATCGCGGCGTTGCAGGCCAATTTTAATGAAAAATATGCGATCTGGGAGGGAGAGCCCGGGACTACACGGCCGACTCCGTCGCAGGCAGAACAGCGCCCCCCCTGGGCTCTGTTTTTTACCCGGTTTAACTTTGTTCTTCGTTACAGACCGGCAGAGAACAATATCAAGGCCGATGCCCTTTCACGGGTATTTGAATCCACGGAGGGTTCCAATGAACCACAGTACATCATCGAGCCATCTCGGATCCTCCTATCTGCTACCACGACCATCCCTCCCAGGAAAACTCTGGTTCTGCCTCACTTGCGGAAACAGGTCCTGGCCTGGGCTCACGATTCCTGCTGTTCCGGTCACCCAGGACAGTCCCGCACGTTACAGATCCTGCACCGGTACTACTGGTGGCCAAAGGTTAACAGATGTCCGGGCGTAAGTGGAGTCCTGTCAGTCCTGCGCTCGCCACAAGAGGATCTCCGGTTCGACCCCAGGTTTACTGCAGCAATTACCTGCGCCTTCTGAACCATGGACCCATGTGGCAACCGATTTCATGGTTGACCTGCCACTATCCAGTAGCAACAGGGTAATATGGGTGGTCGTCGACCGCTTTAGTAAAATGGCGCACTTCGTGCCACTCCCAGGGTTGCCGCTGCTCCCCAGCTGGCCCAGCTGTTCGTTCAGCACATCTTTCGGCTGCATGGCCTACCTAAAAGAATCCTTTCTGATAGAGGGCCTCAATTTACTGCCAAGTTTTGGAGAGCCCTCTGCCAAAAGTTTGACGTTACCTTAGACTATACGTCGGCATACCATCCCCAGTCTAATGGTCTTGCGGAGAGGACAAACCAGACGCTGAAACAATTCCTCCGACTCTACGTCAACGAAAAACGGGATGATTGGGCCAGCCTGCTGCCCTGGGCAGAGTTTGCGCTTAACTCCCACCTCTCCATGGCTACCGGGTCCCCGCCGTTTCAGATAGTATATGGGAAGCAGCCACGGCCGCCGCTGCTAGTTCCCATCTCAGTTACGTCCCCGGTAGCCCAACTCTCAGCAGACGAGTTACACCGCATGTGGACCTCCACACGACATGCACTGGTCCAAGCCAGTCAAACCGCTAAAAAGTTTGCAGTTCAGCGAAGAAGGCCTTATCCTCCGTTCAGGCCAGGCCAAAAGGTATGGCTAAGTACTCAGTTCATCCGCCTGAAACTGCCATCAATGCGACTGGCCCCACGTTTTATTGGACCTTTTTCTATCATTCGTCAGGCTGGTGCCGTTTCGTACCAGCTTCGTCTGCCGCCTTCCCTCAAGATACACAACACATTCCATGTGTCCCTCTTGAAGCTCTTGGTGTTATCATGGCCCTCCAGCATGCCTCTGACTCCCCAACCTATTGCCTCCGAGGATGACCTTACATATCAAGTCTGCGAGGTCTTGGACATAAGAAAGCATGGGAAGAAATGGGAGTACCTGCTAGCATGGGAGGGGTTCGGCCCTGAGGAAAACACCTGGGAGCCGTTTGCCAACATCCTGGACCGGGGCTTGCTTGAGCAATTTCACAGAGACCATCTGGCTAAGCCCAGGCCTCCAGGAAGGCACCCTAAAGAGGGGGGTACTGTTGTGTTCCGCGCCTGCGGCCGTCCGCGGGCTCGGCCCCCTACCTTGTCTGCTTGACCGGAATGGCAGCGGCAGCATCGGGGCAGACTGCCCTGCATTTGGGCCCGGTGCCCCCGCGTGTCGGTGCGAGCCTCTGGGCTAGCCGCCGGGTCTGGAGCCGGCCCTGCTCCTCCCTCGTGGCAGCTGCTGCTTTCCTCCGCGGTCTGGGACCCAAGATGGCCACCGCCATCTTAGACGCGAGGCCGCGCCTCCTCACCAGATTTAAAGGGACCTCGTCTCTTTAATCGCTCACAGCTGATTCCTATCCACAGGGCCAGAGGAAGTATAAAAGGAGACTTCCTCTGACCATTCCTTGACTTGGCAACTTGGTTGTTCGTCAGGTCTGCTTGCTTCGGTGAGTTCCAGTGTCTTGATTCCTTGTTCCTGCTTCGTCTTGGTATTCCTGGTTCCTGACTTCGGATCAGCTAGCGGTGATTCCTGGTATTGACTTCGGACTGGCAAGTGGTGAACCCTTGGCGTGTGACCTTGGACTGGTAAGTGGCGACCCTCTGGCACTTGACCTTGGACTTCTCCCTGACCATCGTCTCCAAGGGCCCACCTAAGTCCCAGTGGCCCGGGTCCCTACGGGCTCCTCCCGGGGGGACCGCGGGCTTCCAGGGTGAAGCTCCAGTCAGCCCATGCACCGTACATCTGTTCCTTGATCTCTCAAAGGTCCACCTAAGTCCCAGCGGTCCGGGTCCCTACGGGCTCCTCCTGGGGGGATCGCGGACTTCCAGTGGCAAAGACACCCCTCCGTTCGTCGACATCACGACTCTTCGCCTGCCTTCACAGTTGCGCCTGTCTACAGTGCCAAGGGTCAGCTGGTCACATCTTCTGTTCCTGCCTCGCTACCCGACGGGAGAACCTACAGCTCTTCCTCCAAGGTATACCATCCTCCCGTTGGCCCAAGGGTTCATAAGCCTGAGCATAACAGTGTCACTCCAACATCTTCATTAGTAACCACCAAAGCAAAGAATTCATTTAGTCTTTCCACAATGGCCTTATTTTCCCTTAATGCCTCTTTTTACCCTTGATCATCTAATGGTCCAACCGATTCCCTCACAGACTTCTTACTTCAGATATATTTTTTAAAGTTTTTATTATGAATTTTTGCCTCTATGGCCAATTTTTTTTCAAATTCTCTCTTAGCCTGTCTTATCAATGTTTAACATTTAACTTGACAATGCTTATGCTTTTTCTTATTTTCTTTAGAGGGATCTTTCTGCCAATTATTGAAGGAATTTCTTTTGGATCAAATAGCCTCTCTCATTTCACCTTTTAACCATGCCAGTAATTGTTTGGCCTTCCTTCTACCTTTCTTGATACATGGAATACATCTGGACTGTGCTTCTAAAATGGTATTTTTAAACAACATCCATGCCTGTTGTACAGTACACTCTTAATCTTTGTAGCTGCTCCTTTCAGTTTTGTTCTATTTTTCTCTTTTATCAAATTCTCCCTTTTGAAAGTTTAGTGCTAGAGCTATAGATATACTTATTGTCCCTCTACTAGTCATTGAGTTAAATTTTATCATGTTATGGTCACTTTTGCCAAGTGTCCTCACTACCGTTACTTCTCATACCAAATCTTGTGTTCCATAAGAATTTGTTGCGTTTCTGGACGCTTCGCGGCCTCCCCTCCACCAGAGGACCCCACTAAGCCCGGCTCAGAACTGTTCTCTGGCTCCTGTCCTCAGTCTGTGCTTCAACCTCCATGCCAGCAGGGGACCTCCACAAGCTCATTCCCCTGGCTGACCAATCCCTTCTCTCCTCCCAGACTCCATCCCTACTTAAGTCTGTCTCTCCCTTGCTTCAATGCTTCGGCATCAAATCCTTCTTGGCTCCCTGATCTAGCCCTCTCTGTCTTGCAGCTTTCTCAAGCAATTCCTAGCCTTGTCTGGTAGCCTCCAGGCCTTCTGACTCCAGCCTTGCTTTTCTCTATCTCCTGGATGCTGGGCTTTCTGTTCCCAGCTTGCCTTGTGGCTATCCGGTCTTCTGTTCCAAGCCTTGCTCTGTGGCCCGCAGGCCTTCTGACCCTTCCTTGCCCAGTGGCCTGCCCTTAGTCTCCCTGTTTCCTGACCTCTGTCCTAGCTCTGAAACTCCCAGGTCTCTTCTATTATACTAGGCCTCTCTGTTTCCTGACTTTTGGCCTAGCCCCGAGACTCCCAGGTCTCTCCCTGCTTCTAGGCCTCTCGCTGTCTTGTCACCTCGGGCCTTTCTTGCCTACGTTGCCTTCAGGTACTCTATGTTCCATGTTCTGTGTAGTCCTTGTTCTGGTTTGTTCTGTCTTGCCCTAGTCCCTGCTTCCAAAGTTCCACTTCCACGCTTGCTTGCATTCAGTCCCTGCCTGTTCCAGTGTTCCAGTTCCACATATACCTGCATCCACTCCACTCTTACCCACCCAGATCTAGTCTGTTCCTGCTGTTCCAGTCCATGCTTACCTGCACTCAGATCCTATCTATTCCAGCATTCCAGTTTCACATATACCTGCATTCACTCCATCTTACCTGAACCCAGATCTAGTCTGTTGCTGCTGTTCCAGTCCATGCTTACCAGCACTCAGTACCAGTCTGTTCCTGTGGTTACCTGCACTCTGCTTCCGAGCTCCATAAGAGCCAGCATCTCACTCCAGAGCTCCATTCCAGCCTCACCAGACTGCCCATGCATAGCCTCCAGCCTTGCTGCCTTACACTACTCCAGGAGGAGGTGTCTACAACACCTCTCTATAGCTATCTTCACAACAGAATTAGATCCAAAATATTTCCCTCTCTTGTTGGTTCCTGAACAAATTGCTCCATGAAGCAGTCATTTATTCCATCCAGGAACTTTATCTATCTAGCATGTCCTGATGTTACATATACCCAGTCAATATTGGAGTGATTGAAATCTCCTATATTACTGTGCTGCCAAATATATTAGTTTTCCTAATTTCTCATATCATTTCATCAACCATCTTGATCATTTTGGCCAGATGGACATAGATACCCCTATCACCATACTCTTCCCCAATACACATGGGATTTCTACCCATAAAGATTCTACTGTGCATTTAGTGTCCTTCAAGATCTTTAACCTGTTGGACACTATGCCATCCCAAGTATAACATGCCCGCCCCCCCCCCCCTCCAAGTTGATCCACTCTATCACTGTGATATAATTTGTACTCTGGTATATACTGTCCCATTGGTTATCCTCCTTCCACCAGGTCTTTGAGATGCCAATTATGTAAAAAAATTCATTCAGTGCTATACAATCTAACTCTCCCATCTTACTTTTTAGATTTCTGACATTGGCATACATACATACATTGCTAAGTATGTTTTTAGGTTTGTATTAACAACCTGCTTATCAGTTGACAGGGATAATTTGGAATCTTAATTCAGGTGGATCTTTACTTATAGGCACATGGGCTAATTTTGCTTATATTGGAATCTCTCTGCTGTGATACCCTATTTCTCCTGTTTCATTAGTATCTTTAGAAGATTCCTTCATCCAAACCATGCACTGCTTATCGAATGACGGCTTTTCTCTCTTATTCTTGTTTAAAAGCTGCTCTATCTTCTTTTTAAAGGTTAGGGCCTGCAGCCTGTTTCCACCCTGGTTAAGGTGGACCGTGTCCTTTCAAAAGAGTCTCCCCAATCCCCATAATGTTGCCCAGTTCCTTACAAAACTGAATCCCTCTTCTCTGCACCATTGTCTCATCCACACATTGAGACCTTGGAGCTATGCCTGCCTCTAACATGGAACATGGAGGATTTCAGAGAATGCTACCCTGAAGGTTCTGGATTTCAACTTTCTATCTAAAAGACTAAATTTGGCTTCCAGAACCTCCGTCCCACACCATCCTATGTCGTTGGTGCCCACAAGTACCACAACAACCGGTTCCTCCCCAGCACTAAGCTCCTATCTAGGTGACATGTGAGATCCACCAGGAAAGCAAGTTATCAAGCAATCCTCATGTCCACCAGCCATCAGCTATCTACATTCCTAATAACTGAATAACCAGCTATGATGGCCGACTTAACCTTTCCCTCCTGGGCACTAGACCTGGGAGACATATCTATGGTGCAAAAGGATAATATATCCCTTGGAGAACAGGTGCTTGCTACAGGATCACTTCCTGTTACACCAGGGTAATGCTGTCCGATTAGGTGACCTTCCTCCTCCAAGGCAGTGCCAGGGTTGCCAGACTGGAATTGGCTCTTCTAGGTCTGCCACTCTAGCGGTCAGAGAATGGACTTGTTCTCTGAGAGTCAGGAACCCTCTGCACTGGGTGCACACATTCAACCTCTTACCAGCTGGTAAAAAATCATACATGTGACACCCAGTGCAAAAGACTAGAAGGCCCCCATCTTGCTGCTTGACTACTGCCTTCATCTTAATATTGTTGTGATCTTAGTTAAGTTTAGGTTGCTAAAGGAATAGGGATGAGGAAATTAGAGTCCCTTAAATTTATGTTGTGTACTCACTGTTAATCTGGTAGTGACCTGTAAGGGGATAATTAAACTGTTAATAAGGGCCGGGGGCTATCCTATGTTTGATTTTTAATGGGAAAATATCTCTTGCCTGTAAATCAAAGAATGAGCTTGGGGTGAGAGAGAGGGAATGACAGACATTAGAATTATCTACCTTATGCTAGCTTTTTATTGTTGGTACACACAAACGTTAAACAATTATCTATCTTATGCTACCTTTTTATTTCAGGCACACGCACTAAAGAATATACCCCACTATTTCATCTCTTCCCCAAACTTTTGTTGGTGTAGGAGGAAAGAAGAAGGGAGAGATACTTTGGGGCATATTTATTCACATGTTTAAAGATGAAGCAAAGGATTTTGAATTTTATCCTGGTTTCTACTGGGAGTCTGTGCAGTTTATGTAAAATAGGTCTTATGTGGTTCATTGTTTTGACTTCTACAAAATTCCTACCATTGTATTTTACAATAGATAGAGGTGTTTCATACTGTACTGAGAGATGCCATTCAGTAAAGAGTTACTGTTGTGGTTCTGGCCGCGAGCGCCGCGACCAGACCCTTACCTCCGTGCTCCTGGACCTGTTCCCACTCCTGGAGGCCTGGTTCCTGGCTTGTTCAGCGTCCCCGCGGGGGTTGCACCGCCCGGAGGCCTCCCGTGGATGCCCTATTGCTAGGTGCGCGTGCCACTTGGGCGCTTTTCTAGGCCGATTCCTGCCAGTGGTGACTCCGCCCAATTCTTGACATCAGACACAGCGGCCTTGATAAGCCGGCCGCGGACACTCAGTCTTTGCCTTGCAACGGGTTCTCCTCCTGGTTCCCTGTTGCTGAGAGCCCCGGAGTGAGTTACCTTGGTACTCGCTCCGTTCCTGCTTGCCTGCTACAGTACCTGCCTGGTTCCTGCTTACCTGCTACACTACCTGCCTGGTTCCTGCTTGCCTGCTACAGTGCTTGCCTGGTTCCTGCTTGCCTGCCACAGTACCTGCTTGCTTCCTGCTTGCCTGCCACAGTTCCTGCCTGGTTCCAGTACCCGAGTCCTGCTACAGTTCCTGCCTGGTTCCAGTACCCGAGTCCTGCTACAGTTCCTGTCTACTGTCTTGCTACAGTTCCTGTCTGGTTCTAGTACCCGAGTCTTGCTACAGTTCCTGTCTACTGTTTTAGTCTGGTTCCAGTTCTCAGTCCTGATCGTCAACCCACCTAAGTCCCAGCGGCTGGGCCCCTACTGGCTCCTCCCGGGGGGGGGGGGGGGGGGGGGGCTTCGGCTTCCAAGGGTGAAGTCGCCTAAGTCCCAGTGGTTAGGCTCCTACAGGCTTCTCCCGGGGGAGCACCAACTTCCAGGGTGAAGATCACAACTACGTCCTGCCTGAACATCTGCCTCCCGGCCTGCCACATAATAGAGACATTGAACACCTTTCCCAGACTCCTGCAGGTCGGCCCAAATGTCCAGTAAATTGAGACTCCATAACAGATTGCAAGCCCATGGACTCGGCGGATGCGCCTGTTCCCTCGGACCTGCCTGGCATGGCCCGGCAGGTGCTACAGCACCAGAATTGCATTGATACTCTGGCAGCCAAGGTGGAACGGCTGTCCTCTTGCCTGGAGTCCTTGCCTCCTGCTGGCGGGATCCCCGAGGGACACAGCTCCTCTGTGACCCAGCTAATGGCACCCTCTCGCTTCGCTGGAGATTTAAGGACCTTTCTGAACCAATGTTTCGTGCGGTTCTCTCTGTTGCCTCGGCAGTTTCCCTCGGATGCGGTAAAAGTGGCGTATATCCTGTCCCTGCTTGATGGGAAAGCCTTAATATGGGCTTCTCCCCTTTGGGAAAACAATGATCCCTTGCTAATGAACTTCCAACAGTTCATCTCGAACTTCCGACAGGCCTTTAATGAGCCCGCCCGAGTAGCTATGGCTACATCTGACCTGCTGCAATTCCGTCAGGGGGCTCGTTCCTTGGCAGATTATGCTATGGAATTCCGGACTTTAGCCCAAGAAGTAGGTTGGCAGGATGGTAGTCTTAAGGCCATCTTCTTGGAAGGCCTCTCCGGACGCATAAAGGATGAGACTGCACCCCGAGATCTACCGGAGGACCTCAATGCCTTGATAGAGATGGCTGCCCGCATTGACCGCCGCCTACAACAACGGGCCAAGGAGCAGCACTTCTCTCGCCAGAGTCCTGCTTCTGGATCAGCGAGATCCGCGTCTTCTCTTAAGACTCCTCATCCAGATGCTTCCACCTGCGAACCTATGCAGCTGGGACGGGCCCTGCTCTCTGTTGAAGAGAGGCAACGTCGCCATTCATTGAAGTTGTGCTTGTATTGTGGCCAGAAGGGCCACTTCTTGGCACACTGCCAGGAGCGTGCGGAAAATGCCAAAAGCCTAGGAGGTCGGGAGGAGCTCCTCCTAGGCTGTGCTACAGGTCGTCAATGTACCATGCCTGTTACCCTGGAATACCCTGGAGGGTCCATTGAGATGATTGCGTTCCTGGATTCTGGAACCAGAGGTAATTTTATCCTGCAGGACTTAGTCTCCCAGTTGCGAATCCCTACGCATAGACGGGAGGTCCATTACGAATTACCTCCATCTAGGGAACTCTCCTTCCAGGACCTGTCCTGATGTCCACGGCACCCATTACTGTCCACACCGGGGCGATCCATTCGGAGGAGATAGCCTTCTTAGTATTGGATAAGGCTGTCCACCCTGTGGTGCTAGGGTTGCCATGGTTGCAGAAGCACTCGCCCATGATTCAGTGGGATACTCTACAGATTGTCAAGTGGAGCCCTTTCTGCCTAGCTAACTGTATGAAAGTGCCTAGGGCTCACACACTCCTGTTGATGCACTCCGCCCTAGGTCCTCCTGCACCTTATGAGGACTTTATGGATGTTTTTTCCAAGACCAAGGCGGAGATCCTTCCGCAGCACCACCCGTATGACTGCTCTATAGACCTGTTACCGGGAACCATGCCCCCCCACCCCACCCCGAGGAAGGGTATATCCCTTATCACCTGAAACCCGGGCCATGTTCGAGTATATCTCAGAGAACCTGGCCAAGGGGTTTATTCACCCGTCCAAGTCGCCTGCAGGGGCTGGCTTCTTCTTTGTCAGCAAGAAGAATGGCTCGCTGAGACCGTGCATAGACTATCGAGGCCTAAATTCCATTACCAAGCGGGATCGTTACCCGCTCCCGCTAATTCCGGAGCTCCTCGATAGGCTCCAGAGAGTGAAGATTTTCACAAAGTTGGACTTATGGGGTGCATACAACTTAGTCAGAATTCGTCCCGGAGACGAGTGGAAAACCGCTTTTAATACCAGATGGGCATTACGAATATCTGGTGATGCCTTTCGGCTTATGTAATGCCCCGGCAGTGTTCCAGCACCTTATGAATGAGGTGTTATGGGACCTTCTGAACACCTGCGTAATCGTCTATTTCGAAGATGTGCTTGTCTACTCCCAGGACCTGCCTTCACACCGTCAGCATGTCTGTCAAGTGCTCCAAATACTTAGGGAGCATGGCCTGTATGTGAAACTTAAAAAATGTAGTTTCGAGAAGACGTCCCTGCCGTTCCTGGGCTACATAATATCTGCAACAGGCTTTCAAATGGATCCTGGGAAAGTAGCGGCCATTAAGAATTGGCCCCAGCCGAGGGGCCTTAAGGCGTTGCAACGCTTCCTCGGCTTTTCCAATTTCTACCGTCACTTTATTCCTAACTATTCCCATATTGTGGCCCCGTTGATGGCCCTCACCCAAAAGGGGGCCAACGCGGTGGATTGGCCTGTTCCCGCCTGCCAAGGCTTCGAGGCCCTTAAGGAAGCGTTCTTGTTGCATACCTACCTTTGCCATCTGGACCCCAGCCGGCCATTTGTGGTGGAAGTCGATGCCTCCAATGTGGCCGTGGGGGCCGTGTTGAGCCAGTACTCTGATTCTGGACAATTGTTACCCTGTTCTTATTTCTCAAAGAAATTCTCCCCGGCAGAGAGCAATTACTGTGTTGGTGATAAGGAGTTGCTAGCCGTGAAACTTGCCCTGGAGGAATGGAGACAGTGGTTGGAGGGAGCCACCCATCCAGTTACGATTTACACCGACCACAAAAACTTAGTTTTCTTGAAGCAAGCCCAACGCCTGAACCCCAGACAATTCCGATGGTCGCTGTTTTTTGATCGGTTCGACTTTACTCTATGCTACCGACCCGACTCGAAGAATGTTCGAGCCAACGTGCTCTCGCACTCCTCTGAGGTTGAAGAGACTCCTGACATTCCCCAGTATATTTTGGATCCCGCGAAAGTGAGCCTCGCAGCAACTTTGGTGTCCTCCCAAGGAAAGACCGTCATTCCACGTCGCTCCCGGAGAGCAGTCCTCACTTGGGCCCTTGACTCCCTCAACCGATTCTACTGGTGGCCGACGGTGAGACAGGATGTCCAAGCCTTTGTGGGCTCTTGCCCTACCTGCGCAATTCAAAAGCCGCTCATCGGAAAGCCCAGGGGTCTGTTGCAACCATTACCCATTCCGGTGGAGCCTTGGACACACATCTCCACCAATGTGGAGATGTGTGTCCAAGGCCTTCCCGTCTCAGGAGGTAATTCGGTCATTTGGGTGACCGTAGACCAATTCTCCAAGATGGCGCACTTTGTCCCCTTCCCAAAGTTGCCTTCTGCACCTGACCTAGCCAATCTCTTCATTCAGCATATCTTTAGACTTCACGGCCTTCCGCAGGATATAGTCTCTGGTCAAGGACCACAGTTTACAGCTCGATATTGGAAAGCACTTTGCAAACGCTTCAGAGTGCAACTTAGTCTTTCATCTGCGTTCCATCCCCAGAGTAATGGGCAAACGGAACGGACTAACCGAACCTTAAAGACTTTTCTCTGTTCGTTCATGAATGAACGACAAGATAATTGGACCCAGTTACTCCCATGGGCGGAGTTCTCGTATAATAATCACACGCATGCTGCTACTGGAAGTTCGCCTTTCCTCGCTGTCTATGGGAAGCAAATTCGACCGCCCTTGCCTTCGCCTGAACCTAGTGCACTCCCGGCAGTGCAACTTTCAGCCCGCCAGCTTCTTTCCTTATGGACTTCCATCCAAAGAAAGATCCGTAAAGCCGCCCAGTCCGCCAAGAAATGGGTGGATAAGCATCGTCAGCCAGCGCCTATCTTCCTCCCAGGAGACCGCGTCTGGCTTAGCATTAAGAATCTACAGCTACGAATTCTCTCTCGAAGATTAGCTCCACGATTCTGTGGGCCGTTTCGAGTTGCCGAACGAATGGGAGCAGTCTCATATTGACTACGCCTGCCTTCCACCATGCGCATACATGATGTGTTCCATGTGTCATTGCTGAAGCCTCTTGTTTTGTCCAGATATCACTCCCAGGCTCCTGAACCATCGGATCCTTCAGTACCGGACGAAGTTACGTATCAAGTACATGAGATCTTGGATGTCCGGTTCCATCAACGACGCTGGGAGTACTTGCTTGCCTGGGAGGGTTGCGGTCCCGAGGACAATTCTTGGGAACCGGCCCATAACATCCTTGACAAGGACTTGTTACGGCAGTTCCATCTGGACCACCCAAGTAAACCCGGACCGGCTAAGAGGGGGCGTAAGAGGGGAGGTACTGTTGCGGTTCTGGCCGCGAGCGCCACGACCAGACCCTTACCTCCGTGCTCCTGGACCTGTTCCCGCTCCTGGAGGCCTGGTTTGCGGCCTGTTCAGCGGCATCCCCACGGGGGTCGCGCCACCGGGAGGCCTCCCATGGACGCCCTGTTGCTAGGCGCGCGCGTGCGCCACTTGGGTGCTTTTCTAGGCCGTTTTCCGCCAGTGGTGACTCCGCCCAATTCCTGACGTCAGATGCCGTGGCCTTGATAAGCCGGCTGCGGCCACTCAGTCTTTGCCTTGCAATGGGTTTTCCTCCTGGTTCCCTGTTGTTGCAGGCCCCGGAGTGAGTTGCCTTGGTACTCGCTCCGTTCCTGCTTGCCTGCTACAGTACCTGCCTGGTTCCTGCTTACCTGCTACAGTACCTGCCTGGTTCCTGCTTGCCTGCTACAGTTCCTGCCGGGTTCCAGTACCGGAGTCCTGCTACAGTTCCTGCCTGGTTCCAGTACTCGAGTCCTGCTACAGTTCCTGTCTACTGCCTTGCTACAGTTCCTGTCTGGTTCCAGTACCCAAGTCTTGTTACAGTTCCTGTCTACTGTTTTAGTCTGGTTCCAGTTCTCAGTCCTGATCGTAAACCCACCTAAGTCCCAGCGGCCGGGGCCCTACGGGCTCCTCTCGGGGGGGGGCTTCGGCTTCCAAGGGTGAAGTCGCCTAAGTCCCAGCTGTTGGGCTCCTACGGGCTTCTCCCGGAGGAGCACCAGCTTCCAGGGTGAAGATCACCTCTACGTCCTGCCTGAACATCTGCCTCCCGGCCTGCCACATAATAGAGACATTGAACACCTTTCCCAGTCTCCTGCAGGTCGGCCCAAGGGTCCACTAAATTGAGACTCCATAACAGTTACAATATTAATTTCAGCATGAATCACAGTAGCTGGATTTTGGTGATCATGGTAGTTGCTTAATTGGTGAATATGTCATGGATACATAAAGGAGAGTCTTACCACTTTTGAGATGTGGATTCTTTTGTGATATTTTGGTCGAGTTGAACAATAAGGCTCCATTCTGATTCTGTAGACTTGAAGGAGGTTCCTTACAGAAGCTAGAGACAGCAGGGGATGTCCTCGGTGGGTTAACAAATGGAGTTCTTATTTGGAGGGATTTAGTTTGTTTGTGATTTCTGAGCCATTGGGTTACTGCAGTAAGACAGTTATTGAGATTAGTAATGGAAGAGGCTTGGTTTAGTATAAGAATTACTTTGAGTGGCTAAGACTACTGTTCATTATAACGAAGAGACTCCTTTGAAAGGAGTTTGTTATAAAACAATAAAGTTCTTATAGTATTTTTAAACAAATGAAACAACTTCACACACCTTATTGTATGTGCATGTCAGTATTTTAGCTTAGCAAGGAAGATGCTGTTCTCTTAGAAAATTGTTTGAACCTCCCTCAAAGTTGTGGGCAAGACATGACAGGCAAGGTGTGTGCACCCTTCAGTGGCAAAGACAATTATGACCTAACTTTCCAGATAATTCTATAATTGCAGCAGGAGACATGCCCTGTGATCTAGCAGCTTTAGAAAAGGGAAAGGGAGCTTCTCACACTATCTGATAATGCTTTGTGTAGTGATGAATTCCAGCCAAGGAAAATAAGAATAGTGAAAATGTGAGGCTTTTTATTTAAATGAAAAGAAAAGGGATTGTAATAAATTCTAAACAAAAAACTCTTTTGTATTAGTCGTAATGTAATGTAAAAGGAAGAAATGTTAAGTAACAACTCAGACACTTTAACCAGTCTATATTCCCAATTATGGGGAATTATCTTCCTGAAAAGGAACAACTGGGATATCTTTATTCTTTTATTGACAAACATTCTGTATACATCAAGAACACATCAAGCCAAATGTTTGAATTTGTTTTCTCTCTTTTGATTTCTATTTTCTATGAACATTTTTCTCTGAATACTTAACATTTCTTAAAAGTTTTATTACTTCAGTTCAATAATTCTCTCATCTTTATCCATATATTTATCTCCAAGTTATTTCTACCTGTTTTTTGTAAGACATTCTCTTGTCACTGTTATTGTTCAAAATGTAAACCGAATTGATCAGTAATTCTGTTATTGGAAAGTCGGTATAGAAAAGTTCTAAATAAATAAATAAATAAAATCTTTATGTAGCTGTGATCCTGATTCAAAATTGCTTAATCACAAGTTTTCCCTACCCTCTCCTCTTTTACACAGTGAGAGTAATTGATGCTTAACCTATGCTGTTTCTTGCATGTAATATCAACTTGCTAATTATTGCATGGTGATGGGATATAAAAGTTGAGCTGGGGAGGAGGTAGAATTTAATTGGCAAACTTCATCCAAGTCACTGTTCTTAATATGGTCAGGAAGCACAGAGCAGTACAAAGACCAATGCAGAAAGGCTGCCTGAACTTCAGCCCACAAGGAATTTGGTGTGCAGAATATGCGGGGTAGATTTTTTAAAAAAGTACGCTGGATTTTATAAGATACGCGCATAGCCGCGCGTATCCTCTAAAATCCTGGATCGGCGCGCGCAAGGCTGCCGATTTTGGGCAGCCTGAGCGCGCCGAGCCGCACAGCCTGCCTCCGTTCCCTCCGAGGCCGCTCCGAAATCGGAGCGGCCTCGGAGGTAACTTTCTTTCGCCTTCCCCTCCCTTCCCCTACCTAACCCACCCCCCCCCAGCCCTATCTAAACCCCCCCCTTACCTTTGTCTCTAGATTTACGCCTGCGAGAAGCAGACGTAAATCTACGCGCCGTCCTCCGACCCGGGGGCTGGTCCGGAGGCCTCGACCATGCCCCTGGGCCGGCGCCACGCCCCCAGTCCCGCCCCCGAAACACCGCATCACTCGGCCCCGCCCCCGACACGCCCCCTTCAAAAAACCCCGGGACTTACGCGCGTCCCGGGGCTCTGCGCGCGCTGGTGACCTATGCAAAATAGGCGCGCCGGCGCGCGAGGGCCCTGCTCGCGTAAATCCGGGCGGATTTACACGAGCAGGGCTTTTAAAATCTGCCCGTACATGTTTCCAAATGGGAGACTTGCTTAGTGCCTTCGCATGGAAATCCCATCCAAATGAGGGCATTGAGCATTACCCCCGATGCAGAGAGACTGCATCTGGCCAGCGCGCCTTTTTTAGCTCTGGAAACTTAACCCCTAGTTCAAGCTAGAGTTAAATTTCCATCTCTATCAAAAAAAGTTAAAAAGATTTTTAAAAATTTTAAAAAATAGTCAAAATCACTCTGGGTAAGTGCCGGTAGCCGCCACCACTTACCCGGATGATAACTGACTTATCAGTTTATGTGGCAGTGGGAAGGAGCCGCCAGATAGACGCATAAATCAATACTTATACGACTAACTGCTGCAGTTCACTGCTACTAAGCCAGATAAAGTTCGTATCCAGTTAAGCAGTAGCAGATAGCTGTATGATTTATGCGCCTATCTGGTGGCTGCTCCCTGCTGCCAGATAGATAAATTAGTATTTATCCAGCTAAGTGGCAGAGGTGGTTGCTGCCACTTACCCGGATAGCCTGTCAGGGATGCCTCCACCCCCTTCCCTAGTTAAAATGTGGATTTAACCTGTTCCAAATGCACATTTAACAGATTTTATGTGTTTTTTTAACTCACGATGCATTAGTGAATCATTAGCTTACTGCATCAGGAGTTAAAAAATAATAATCTTGGAGTTAAAACTGCACTTAGAATCAGTGCACATTTAATTAGTGGCAAGAGTATTGCATCGACCTGTTAGTGTGTCATTTTATTGAAAGTGCTATCTAATGCTACAGGGTTTTTTGTTTAATTCTATTGGGTTTTTTTTATATTTACTTAATAAGTTTTTCAACTTTTTCAAAGCAGGATGGAGAAGAAACATTCAACCGTGCTAAACTTATGAATGTGGGCTTCGCAGAGGCTTTGAAAGACTATGACTATGACTGCTTTGTGTTCAGTGATGTGGACCTCATTCCTATGGATGATAGAAATATCTACAAGTGCTATCTCCAGCCAAGACATATCGCTGTGTCCACGGACAAATTTGGATTTAAGTAAGAGATTAATATAATCAAAAATATCTTTAGTGATATGCTAGCATATAGCAGTAGCCCAAGGGTGTATAAGTAAAATGTGGGCATAGATATTGACTGAGCTAAACTTAAAGTTCAATAAAGAAACAATAGTTCATACCCAGTGCTGCACGCTCATAGCCAACTAGTTTTAATACTTATATAAGTCATTTTTGTTCTCCTCAAAAAGGGAGTAGATACATTTCTTTTTTTTGTTTGTTTGTTTGTTTACCAAAAATGTACTCTAATTTGTCTATAACATTCCTGTACTGGAAATTCTCTGTAACCTTTTCTCTTTGTCCTAATCACCACCTATTTCCAAATCTGAACCCTTATATTTGTGAAAAAAAAAAAAAGTTAAAAGACTTTTTGCCTATGAAATTCTAAAACTGGACAAGTACGATCAGAAAAGAATGAGTGGGATACTTCCTAGTCCTATAGGTTAATGTTCTTAGGACAAAGCCGCTGAATAGCTGACCAAGTATAATTGTTCCCCTAAGAATATGCCACCCATTGAAGGTTGATCTTATCCCACGGCTGCTATTGCAGCTATAAGGACTATCCAATTTTTCCTTCCTGTCTTGGAGCTTCCCTTCATACTTTTGCCCACTTCACAGTGGCTCTTGAGGAGACAACTTGGTTTTTTAAATTTTTCTTCTAGTTTATGTTAATTTTGTCAATTCAAGCATTTTTATTGGTTATACTAGAATGTTTCTTTAGAGTGAATTTGGATTTTTAGAAGGCATTTGACAAAGCCTCAGGAAATTAAGAGGTCATGGAATAGGATGCAGCGTCCTATTGCAGACTGGTGACTGGTTGAAAGACAGTAAACAGCAGAAAGGACTAACTGGTCAGTTCTCCAAATGGACAAAGGTCATTAATGGAATACCACAGACCTGTGCTCTTTAACAAATTCATAAATGATCTGGAAAAGGGAACGACACGTGAGGTGATCATATTTCCAGGTGACATTAAATTCCAGTTGTTCAAATAGCAGCGGATTCTAAGATAATGCAGAGGGATCTTGTGAGACTAAGAGACTGTGTAACTGAATAGCAGATGAAATATAATATGGAAAAGGTCAAAGTGACACACAAAGGTAAAAATAATCCCAACTGCAGGTGTACAATGCTGGGTTCTGTGTTGGGGTTCACCACATAGGAAAAGGATCTTGGAGTCCTTGTGGACAATAGGGGTGTGCATTCGTATTGAACATAAATGTAAAACGCTACTTTTTTTTTTTTTTTAACTTAAAAAAGTGATAAGACATAAACGATCGGATTTCCAACTTATTCAACATAGCTATGTTGAATAAGTTGGAAATCGCGATTGTTGATCCAAAATAAAAATTTAAACCCCTCACCTTCCTTAATCCCCCCCCAAAGACTTACCACAACTCCCTGGTGATCCAGCGAGGAGTGAGGACGCCATTTCTGAAAGCCTTTCCGAGGAGCAAGTAACGTCGGCGCCACGTCTGAGTGACGCGGCGTCACGTGATTCCCCGCGGGTTCGCGCCGGAACGCTCGTTCGGCCCAAAAGGAACTTTTGGCCAGCTTGGGGGGGGTCAGGAGGCCCCCCCAAGCTGGCCAAAAGTTCCTTTTGGGCCGAACGAGGGTGCCGGAGGGAACTCACGGGGAATCACGTGACGCCGCGTCACGCAGACGTCACGTGATTCCCCGCGGGGTCGCTTCCGGGATCCTCGTTCGGCCCAAAAGGAACTTTTGGCCAGCTTGGGGGGGCCTCCTTACACCCCCAAGCTGGCCAAAAGTTCCTTTTGGGCCGAACGAGGATCCCGGAAGCGACCCCGCGGGGAATCACGTGACGTCGGCGCCACGTCGCAGTGACGCGGCGTCACGTGATTCCCCGCGAGTTCCCTCCGGCACCCTCGTTCGGCCCAAAAGGAACTTTTGGCCAGCTTGGGGGTGTCAGGAGGCCCCCCCCAAGCTGGCCAAAAGTTCCTTTTGGGCCGAACGAGCGTTCCGGCGTGAACCCGCGGGGAATCACGTGACGCCGCGTCACTCCGACGTGACGCCGACGTCACGTGCTCCTTGCAAAGTTGGTCAGAAATGGCGTCCTGACCCCGCTGGACCACTAGGGAGTTGTGGTAAGTCTTGGGGGGGGGATTAAGGAGGGTGAGGGGTTTAAATTTTTATTTGCACATATGGACATATACTCAACTCATTGAATTCTGTTTATGTCCATATTGACCGCAAATGGGACCCCCTTTGGACATATGGACATATGAACTTAAACTTTTGCTCTGCACATCCCTAGTGGACAATATGTTGAATTCCTTGGCTTAGTGTACAGTAGAGATCAAAAAAGCAAATAGAATGTTAAGAATGATCCAAAAAGGAATGGAAAATATAATTGAAAATATCATACTTCCTCTGTATTGAGCCATGGTGTAACCGCACCTTGAATATTGTGCACAGTTATGGTCATTTCATCTCAAAAAAGACATAGTGGAATTCTCAAATGTGCAGAGGAGGGTAATAGAAATGATAAAAGAGACAGAATGATGAGAGACTACACAGGGTAGGCCTCTTCAGTTTGGAAAAGAAATGGCTGAGATGAGACATAATAGAAGTTATAAAATCATGAGTGGGCAAGAATAGGTAAATAACCTAAAACAAGGGGACACGCCATGAAATGAACAACCAGCAGATTTAAAACAAATTATAAGTAATTTTTCACTCTGTGCATAATCAAGATGTGGAATCTGTTGCCAGAGGATTGTGGTCAAGACAACTAGCATAGTGGAATTTAAAAGATGTTTAGAGAAGTTCCTAGAGGGAAAAGGATCACCCCTGGAGCCCTGCTTGAAAATCAGTGTTTCTTTGGCCACCCTCCAGCCTTCAGGCTTTGTGGTTTCACATTACTAGTAACAAGTTTGTAATTTAATGTTTGAGTTCTTTCAGATCTCTAGAGAAGACACCATTCAGTCCTGATGATGACATTTCTCAGAGGACAAGTTGGATGTGAAGTCTTCACATGAGGGTGAAGTCATCTGACAGATTCCAGTGCAGGAAGATTATATAAAAACTTCCAGAAGCTTTTAACATGCTTGATTGAGCATATGTAGCACAGCCCATTTCACACGGACTCCGTATTCCATGGAGCTCTTTGGTTTCAGATTACCTCTTGAGATGAGACATTTTTCAACGTTTTCAATGTTTTCCACATAATGGTTTCCTGGCTCTCTGATTCCTCCTCTTAGTTTCACTGGATAGGGTTTGCTATGTTTTTCAAGTTTTAGATTTTCATAGACCATTATGGGTACCAACATTAGGGTACTTGGTTTATCAGTTTGATCTATTACATCCTACATTATAACAGAGATTTGTTTTAGTTGCTCAGAATCATCACCTTCAGAGAAAGTTTCATGTATAGGGATGTTTCCAACCACTCTAAATGAAAAGGAAAGATACTTATAGAAACATATATATTTTTGTTTAGAAAAAAAGGACCATCATAATAAGCACTATAAGCAAAAAATACCTTCATTGCTTTATATTTAATCATCGGTCCCACATATATCACTCTTTGTAATTTTTGATGCAGGTAAAAATGTTTATAAATTATTTCTCAGAATCACTTATCTTATTATTAATATTTGCTTGTGTAGATCCTCTGATCTTGGTATATTAGTCCATCCATTAACAATCACCCAACACGCGTTTTGATCTGCGTCATTTCTTTTTATAATTTCTTCACATTTTCAAGCTGAAAAGAAAGCATAATGTCAAGGCATACTGCAAAATCAGCATTCAACTCAACAAAGATCTGGTTAAGATTGAAAGAAATGTACCACAGTTTCAATAATATAAAATCTTCAGAACGTGAGGCTTTAAATCAATTAAAGAAAGATAAGGAACTGATTATTAAGCCGGCTGACAAAGGGGGAGCAATAGTGATTCAACATCGAACCCAATATATAGATGAGATACAACAACAACTATCGGATTCTAGATATTATACGCTTCTAGATTGTGATCCCACCATCATGATTATCCATTTAATTGAGAAAGAGGTTGAAAATGCAATGGAATTGGGATTTCTCACATGAAGAGAAAAGAGATTTTTAATTCAAAAGGAGCCAAAAATACTGGTTCTGTATACCATCCTGAAGATACATAAAAGATTAGACCATCCACCGAGACAGCCTATAGTTGCTGCTCTACATTCAGTGTTAGAACCGCTATCTGTTTTTGTTGATCTGTTCCTTATACAGGAAGTATAACAATCCAAGTCTTATTATAGAGATACCAAATGTTGCATCAGAAGTGGATCCTTGGGCCGAGGTAGGGTTGACGCAACCCATAGGTAACGACCTACGGGTCCCCACAGTCGGCAGGTGGAGTGGGCTGAAGATAGAGGCTGTTGGAGCTTCACCTATACCAGCGCTCGTTCCTTGCGGATTGAGCCTTTGGGTGCCAGGGCCAGCAGGACTTAGGTGGGCCTCGAGGTTGATTCATGAAGTAAGGTGATTCAGCCCAGATACAGCAGTCGATAGGTGGCGTAGTCCTACCCTGAACTGGGTTCGGTACGGGAACTCAGGCATCAATGGATCAGGAGGTAACTGGAGGCACCTGAGCAAAGAAAGGCTGAAGCCTTGTAAGTCCACGTCCAGGCTGGAGGAGGCCTCACTGACAGGATAGAGTCAAGGCTGGCGACAAGCGGAGGTCGTGGCAAGTAATGAAGAACTCTGGACTTGGAGTAATTTGTAGCGTAGTCGATCAAGGCAATGGTCAGAGCATGGAGAAGGCAGGCATAGTCAATCAAGGCAAGGGTCAGGGCACAGAGAAGACAGGCGTGATCAAATGTAGCAAAGGACCAGAGTTGGAGAAAGGCTGTAGAGTAGTCAAACGTAGCAAAGATCTGGGATTGGAAATAGGCTGTAGAGTAGTCAAACGTAGCAAAGGTCCGGGGTTGGAGATGGGCTGAAGAGTAGTCAAACGTAGCAAAGGTCCAGGCTTGGAAATAGGCTGTAGAGTTGTCAAACGTAGCAAAGGTCCTGGGTTGGAGATAGGCTGAAGAGTAGTCAAACGTAGCAAAGGTCCGGGGTTGGAGGTAAGCTGAAGAGTAGTCAAACAAAGCCAAGTCAAAATCCAGAGAGTCAGTCCAACACATAGACAGAGCAGGAACAAGGAAGTCTGGAACCGGGAACCACAGGAAACAGGTACACAATGTAGAGATGATTCTCTATCAGCAACTAGTACTCAGAGTACGAGGAGACTTGTTGCAAAGGCAACGCTATGGAGTGAAGCCTGAGCTTATATATGCTGAAGACGTCAGTATCCGGGGCCGTGGCCAGGTTCCTGCTGCGGGCCCTTTAAAAGAATCAGCAATGCGTGCGCGCCTAGGGAGCGGTTCGGCGCCGATGGTGGCGTCTCTCCGCGGGCCACGCAGATAGGCCCAACGAGCAGGAACATATTGGCTGACAACACTGGGGACCATGGCAGAGCTGGAGGCACCGGAGGAACCCGAGGTCAGAGCTGGCGGCCCACTGCCACCAATGAAGAGGAACCAGGAGCTGGAGTCTGTACAAGAAGGTGAGAGGGTACTCGTAACACCAAACATATGCTTTCTAAAACTGACTATTCAATTCAATCCAGAAATAATGTTACTAGTCACTTTAGATATCCAATCTCTTTACACAAACATTCCGAAATTGGAGGCTTTGAAGATTGTAGAATTGGTATTAGAATATAGACCAAAACAATAGAGGATAATGACTTTTTGTCATCACTCTTTTAGCAAAGATTGATCTGATGTGGAACTATTTTCTACTCCAAGAGAATTTCTATCTTCAAAAACATGGCATTGCGCTGGGAGCCACAATGGCTTCCAGTGTAGCTAATCTTTATGTGAGCATATTTGAGGAATGATATCTATATCAGGCAATTCGGTTTCAGCATATTCAATTATATTTGAGGTATATCGATGATATTTTCTTCTTGTGGACATCCACTTTATCAGATCTCCAGTTCTTTATTAAATGATTGAATTCACTGGATCATAATCTCCAATTTACAATGGAGTACCAGACAGAACAGATACCTTTTTTGGACATTTTGATTTACAAAAATATCACAAGCTGGAGGCTACCAACTACAAAAAAAAACAAAAACCATGGATCGCAATCAACTCTTGAGATTTGATAGTTTTCATCTAACTTCTTTAATTTTACCAGTCTGTCAGTTTATATGGTTAAGTAGATCATGCTCAGAAAAAGAACAATTTATTTTTCATGCCCACAAATTATGCACAACACTGATGCAATGTGGATATCCCATACGAGTAATCAAACCGGCATATAAAAGAGCACGTAATGCCAGAGGGATTGGCTTTTATTGAATAATCAAAAAAGATCAGAGGATCAGCTAGTATATATACTTAAACACTCACATTTATCCAAGGGAGTGGTCAACATACTGCATCAGCATTGGAAAAGTATTGGGCTTACAGCAATATCCATTGATATGGGGGTCCAATCAATGTTATTCAATGATATTATGGACTCAAGTGAGAAGGAAAAAGGACATCACTCTTGTGGTAATTGCACTATGTGCAACAATACAATTTCCACTTCAAAATGGGAAGATCCCAGATCTGGTGTCCCATTCAATATATACAGTTCCATCGATTGTACGTCTAAGAATGTGATTTATGTGATCCAATGTCCATGTAAGCTCCTGTACATAGGGAGAAGAAAGCATATGATTAGAACATGTCTGAAAGAACACAAAAGTTGTTAGACAACCTGTAAACAGAATGCCCCATTGGTTCAACATTGTATTGCGTTCTCACATACATTTACAGAATTGAAGTGGTGGGTCATTGACCAAGCTCAATTATCAGTACGAGAACAAGAATGCCAATATAAACTTGCATTTTGTGAGCAGCAGTGGATCTTAAATTCTAAATTGGAATGCTATTCTCTCATTTTAAAAAAATGTGTGCAGATATTTTATCATGGATACTTCTGACGTCACACCAAACAATTTTGTGATTGGTGATACTATCAGCCACATATGTTGGGGATGTACATAATTTCTGTGCTGCAGGATACTTCTGGTAGCAGGTTTCAATCTTGAAGCTCAAACTTTCCTTTCATTCTGAAGCAGTAGTAGTTTATCTGTTGAACTGAATGTTGATTTCATGATATGCCTTGACATTGTGTTCTCATTACAGCTTGAAAATGTGAAGAAACTGTTGCAGTTCTGGCCGCGAGCACTGCGACAGACACCACGGCCTTGATAAGCCGGCCGCGGACATTCAGTCTTTGCCTTGCAACGGGTTTACCTCCCGGTTCCCTGCTGCGTTGTGCCCCAGAGTGAGCTGCCTTGCTATTCGCTTCGTTCCTGCTTGGTTCCTGCTTGCCTGCTACAGTACCTGCTTGGTTCCGGCTTGCCTGCTACAATACCTGCTTGGTTCCTGCTTGCCTGCTACAGTTCCTGCCTGGTTCTAGTACCCGAGTCCTGCTACAGTTCCTGCCTGGTTCCAGAACCCGAGCCCCGTTACAGTACTGATCTACTGTCCTAGTCTGGTTCCAGTTTCCAGTCCTGAGCAACTACCTGCCTAAGTCCCAGCGGTCGGGCTCCTACGGGCTCCTCCCGGAGGAGTACCAGCTTCCAGGGTGACGAGCACCTCTACGTCCTGCCTGAACATCTGCCTCCCGGCCTGCCACATACTAGAGACATTGACCACCTTTCCCAGTCTTCAGCAGGTCGGCCCAAGGGTCCCCTAAACTGAGACTCCATAACAGATTGCAGGGCCATGAACTCGGCAGATGCGCCTGTCCCCTTGGACCTGCCAGGTTGGCCCAGCAGCTGCAGTATCAACAACAGTACCTCGAGGTCCTTATTGGTTCAGTAGGGGAGTTGTTGGCCCGATTGGATGCCAGGGCCTTGTCTGCCCCAGAACCAGAACCCGAGGGCCAAGACTCTTCAGTGACTCAGCTGCCGGCACCCTCTCATTACGCTGGTGATTTCAGGACCTGCTGCGGCTTTTTGAACCAATGTTTTATACGGTTCTCTCTGTTGCCCCGACAGTTCCCTTTGGATGCGGTGAAAGTGGTGTATATCCTGTCCCTGCTTGATGGGAAAGCCTTAATATGGGCTTCTCCCTTTTGGGAAAATGATTCCTCGCTAACGAACTTACAACAGTTCATCTCGAACTTCCGACAGGCCTTAGATGAGCCCACCCGAGTAGCCACGGCTACCTCTGATCTGCTGCAACTTCGTCAGGGGGCTTTCTCCTTGGCAGATTATGCTATGGAATTCCGGACTTTAGCCCAAGAAGTTGGTTGGCAGGATGGTAGTCTTAAGGCCATCTTCTTCGAGGGTCTCTCCGGACGCATAAAGGATGGGATTGCTGCTCGAGATTTGCCGGAGGACCTCAACGCCTTGATAGAGATGGCTGCCCACATTGACTGCCTCCTACAACAACGGGCAAAGGAAACAGCGCTCCCCTCGCCACAGTCCTGCTGTTGGGCCGGCGAGACCGGTGCCTTCTCCTAAGACTTCTCATCCAGATGCCCCCAACTGCGAACCCATGCAGCTGGGATGGGCCCCGCTCTCTACTGAAGAGAGGCTACGTCGCCGTTCTTTGAAGTTGTGTTTATATTGTGGTCAGAAGGGCCACTTCTTGGCACACTGCCAGGAGCGTGCGGAAAACGCCAAAGCCTAGGAGGTCGGGAGGAGCTCCTCCTAGGCTGTGCTACAGCTCCTCAATGTACCGTGCCTGTTACCCTGGAATACCCTGGAGGGTCCATTGAGACGATGGCGTTCCAGATTCTGGAGCTGGAGGTAATTTCATCCTGCAGGACTTGGTCTCCCAGTTGCGAAACCCTACGCATAGACAGGAGGTCCCGATACGAATTACCTCTATCCAGGGGACGCTCCTTCCTGGATCTGTCCTGATGTCCACAGCACCCATTACTGTCCGCACCGGGGCGATCCATTCAGAGGAGATAGCCTTCCTGGTGTTGGATAAGGCTATCCACCCTGTGGTGCTAGGGTTGCCATGGTTTCAGAAGCACCCGCCCACGATTCAGTGGGATACTTTACAGATTGTCAAATGGAGCCCTTTCTGCCTAGCTAATTGTATGAAAGCTCCTAAGACTCCTGCACTTCCGTTGATGCACTCTGCCTTAGGTCCTCCTGTACCCTACGAGGACTTTACGGACGTATTTTCCAAGACCAAGGCGGAGATCCTTCCGCAGCATCGTCTGTATGACTGCGCTGTAGACCTGTTACCTGGTACTATGCTCCCCCGAGGAAGGGTGTATCCCTTGTCATTACCTGAAACCCGGGCCATGTCCGAGTATATTTCAGAGAGTTTAGCCAAGGGGTTCATTCGCCCATCCAAGTCGCCTGCAGGGGCAGGCTTCTTTTTTGTCAGCAAGAAGGACGGCTCACTGAGACCGTGTATAGACTATCGAGGCATAAATTCCAATTCTAAATGAGACCATTACCCACCTCCATTAATCCCGGAGCTCCTCGATAGGCTCCAGGGAGCGAAGATTTTCACAAAGTTGGACTTATGTAATGCTCCGGCGGTGTTCCAGCACCTTATGAATGAGGTGTTACGGGACCTTCTGAACACCTGTGTAATCGTTTATCTCGACGATGTGCTAGTCTACTCCCAGGATCTGCCTCTACACCATCAGCATGTCCGTCAAGTGCTCCAAATACTTAGGGAGCATGGTCTGTACATGAAACTGGAAAAATGTAGTTTTGAGAAGACGTCCCTGCCGTTTCTGGGCTACATAGTCTCTGCAACAGGCTTTCAAATGGATCCTGAGAAAGTGGCGGCCATTAAGAATTGGCCCCGGCCGAAGGGTCTTGAAGCGTTGCAATGCTTCCTCGGCTTCTCCAATTTCTACAGTTACTTTATCCCTAACTACTCCCGTATTGTGGCCCCGTTGACTGCCCTCACCCGAAAGGGGGCCAACACGGTGGATTGGCCTGTTCCCGCCTGCCAAGCCTTCGAGGCCCTTAAGGAAGCGTTCTTGTTAGACACCTGCCTTCATCATCCGGATCCCAGCCAGCCCTTTGTGGTGGAAGTCGATGCCTCCAATGTGGCTGTGGGAGTCATGCTGAGCCGGTACTCTGATTCTGGACAATTGTTACCCTGCTCATATTTCTCGAAGAAATTCTCCCCGGCAGAGAGCAACTACTGTGTTGGTGACAAAGAGTTGCTAGCCGTGAAACTTGCCCTGGAGGAATGGAGACAGTGGTTGGAGGGAGCCAACCATCTGGTTACGATTTACACCGATCACAAAGACTTAGCATTCTTGAAGTAAGCCCAACGCCTGAACCCAAGGCAACCACAGTGGTCGCTGTTTTTTGATCGGTTCGACTACCTTACACTATTGACCCGGCTCTAAGAATGTTTGAGCCGATGAGCTCTCGCACTCCTCTGAGGTCGAGGAGACTCCTGACATGCCTCAGTGTATTTTGGATCCTGTGAAGGTGAGTCTTGCCGCAGCCTTGGTGTCCTCCCAAGGGAAGACCGTCGTTCCATGTCGCTCCCGGAGAGCAGTTCTCGCTTGGGCCCATGACTCCCTTACTGGGGGCCATGCTGGCTGTAAAGGGACCTTAGACTTGTTAAACCGATTCTACTGGTGGCCGACGGTGAGACAGGACGTCCAAGCTTTTATGGGCTCGTGCCATACCTGCGCCGTTCAAAAGCCGCTCATTGGGACGCCCAGGGGGCTGTTGCAACCATTGCCCATCCCGGTGGAGCCTTGTACACACATCTCCACCGACTTTGTCGTGGACCTCCCCATCTCAGGAGGTAATTTGGTCATTTGGGTGACCGTAGACCGATTCTCCAAGATGGCGCACTTTGTTCCCTTGCCAAAGTTGCCATCTGCACCTGACCTAGCAAACCTCTTCGCTCAGCATATCTTTAGACTTCACGATCTCCTGCAGGATATAGTCTCCGATCGGGGACCACAGTTTACTGCTCAATATTGGAAAGCACTTTGCAAACGCTTCAATGTGCAACTTAGTCTTTCATCTGCGTTCCATCCTCAAAGTAATGGGCAAACGGAATGAACTGACCGAACCTTGAAGACTTTTCTTCGTTCGTTCGTGAATGAATGACAAGATAATTGGGCCAAGCTACTCCCGTGGGCGGAGTTCTCATATAATAATCACACGCATGCTGCTACTGGAAGTTCGCCTTTCCTTGTCGTCTATGGGAAGCAACTTTGACCGCTCTTGCCTTTACCTGAACCTAGTGCACTCCCGGCAGTGCAACTTTCTGCCCGCCAGCTTCTTTCCTTGTGGACGTCTATCCAGGGAAAGATCCGTAAAGCCACCCAGTCTACCAAGAAATGGGCGGATAGGCATCATTAGCCAGCACCCATCTTCCTCCCAGGAGACCGCGTCTGGCTTAGTACCAAAAATCTACAGCTACGTATTCCATCTCGAAAGCTAGCTCCTAGATTCTGTGGGCCTTTTCGAATTGCCGAACGAGTAGGAGCAGTCTCATACCGATTACGCCTACCCTCCTCCATGCGCATACATGACGTGTTCCATGTGTCTTTGCTGAAGCCTCTTGCTCTATCCAGATACCACTCCCGGGCTCCTGAACCATCAGACCCTTCAATACCGGACGAGGTCACGTATGAAGTACATGAGGTCTTGGATGTCCAGTTCCATCAACGCCACTGGGAGTTCTTGCTTGCCTGGGAGGGTTGCGGACCTGAGGATAATTCTTGGGAACCGGCCCGTAACATCCTCGACAAGGACTTATTACGGCAGTTCCATCTGGACCACCCAAGTAAACCCGGACTGGCTAAGAGGGGGCGTAAGAGGGGAGGCACTGTTGCGGTTCTGGCTGCGAGCACCACGACCAGACCCTTACCTCCGTGCTCCTGGACCTACTCCCGCTTCTGGAGGCCTGGTTTGCGCCCTGTTCGGTGGCATCCTCGTGGGGGCCACACCGCCAGGAAGCTTCCCATGGATGCCCTGCTTCTAGGCGCGTGCACGCCACTTGGACGCTTTTCTAGACCGTTTCCCGCCAACGGTGACTCCGCCCAGTTCCTGACATCAGACACCGCGGCCTTGATAAGCCGGCCACGGACATTCAGTCTTTGCCTTCCAACGGGTTTACCTCCCGGTTCCCTGTTGCATTGTGTCCCGGAGTGAGCTGCCTTGCTATTCGCTCTGTTCCTGCTTACCTGCTACAGTACCTGCTTCGTTCCTGCTTCCCTGCTACAGTACCTGCTTGGTTCCCGCTTGCCTGCTACGGCACCTGCTTGGTTCCTGCTTGCATGCTACAGTACTTGCTTGGTTCCTGCTTGCCTGCTACAGTTCCTGCCTTGTTCCAGTACCCAAGTCCTGCTACAGTTTCTGCCTGGTTCCAGTACCCGAGCCCTGCTACAGTTTCTGCCTGGTTCCAGTACCCGAGTCCTACTACAGTTCCTGCCTGGTCCCAGTACCCAAGTCCTACTACAGTTCCTGCCTGGTCCCAGTACCCAAGTCCTGCTACAGTTCCTGCCTGGTTCCAGAACCCGAGCCCCGTTACAGTACTGATCTACTGTCCTAGTCTGGTTCCAGTTTCCAGTCCTGACCAACTACTCGCCTAAGTCCCAGCGGCCGGGCCCCTACGGGCTCCTCCGGGGGGTCTCCGGCTTCCAAGGGTGAAGCCGCCTAAGTCCCAGCAGTTGGGCTCCTACGGGCTCCTCCCGGGGGAAGTACCAGCTTCCAGGGTGAAGAGCACCTCTACGTCCTGCCTGAACATCTGCCTCCCAGCCTGCCACATACTAAAGACATTGACCACCTTTCCCAGTCTTCAGCAGGTCGGCCCAAGGGTCCACTAAACTGAGACTCCATAACAAAATACTTAATATTTTTCCATTTTAAAATTGTCCTGCCTCCTCAGCAGTCCCCAAGCAGTAATTTTCAGTGCTACCAAAAAAATAAATAAATAAAGAGGAATTAAAATTAGAAACATATGTTTTCCTCACAATGTCTGGAAAGAAAAAAATCCACAGTCAGTAGAATCAAGAACTGTTTTTGTGGCAGGAAAATGTCCATTACTAATAGGCATGAACTCTGACTGGACCAGGCTAATTGTTACTGAAATTCAGGGCCTGGAAAATGGAGAAATTGTGTAAGTCTCTTAGAAGCCATAGTTGTTCCTCTTATTTTAGGGCACAGCCTCATCTGACTCTCCGGAAATTGTATTGAGCAGGAGTTCCTCAAAAGTATCTCCACTGTCAGTGGGACAAGTCAAATCCATTGGGATGAGTAAGCATTATGCTTGGACAAAGAAGAAGTGCTACTCTGCAGGAAGGAGGATGCTAAGTGAAAAATTCAGATAATACATTATCAGGAATTTAAAATAGGGAGCGGAGGTGGTGTTATGGGCCCGGGCCATACCCCAGTCTCTCCTTCTACCTTGGGGCTGGTCGGAGACGCTGGCCTACCTGTCTCCTGCCCGCGGCGTCCCTCCTCGAGGGAGATGCTGCCAATGCGCTGCAGCTGGCCCCGCCCCCATAGCACGCACGCGCGGGCAGGGGCTCAGTATTTAAAGGGGCCAGCGCGGGAAATGTGGCCCAGCCCCGAGGATGACGTCAGACGCCCTCAGGTTTAAAACCCTGCAACTAGCTACACTCCTGGCCTTGCAACGAGGTTGACTCCTTGGAGTGTGCTAGTTGCTGTTCCTGCCTTGCTCTTCCTTCTGACTTTAGCTCATCCACTGGCTTCTGACTTCAGCTCGTCCACTGGCTTTTGACTTCGGCTAGTGTCCTGGCTCCCCGCTCGCTGCCTGCCTCGACTTTGGTTCATCTTCACCTTCTGCTGTCAGCTGCCTGCTGTTGGTTTTTTCCTTCTGTTCTTTTTCGTCCGGACCGCTCCGTCCAGGAGGCCTCGCCTAAGTCCAAGCAGCTCGGGTCCTCATGGGCTTCTCCAGGGGGATCTCAGGCTTCCAGTGGTAAAGATTCGGCTGGTCTCCTGGCTTGTACCGCCTCCCGGCTACAACCTCCATGGTGGGCCAGCTCAAGGGTCCACGAATCCAACAGGTGGCAAGAGGTGGCCAATGAATTTGTCATGTCACCCTCAAGCAAAACAGGAAGAGGGAAGAGAAACTAACAAAATCTATTAGTTCAAAAAAGCAGTAAAGGTGACTATGAAAAGCAGCTGGAAAGCTATGATTACAAATGCTCGTAGTCTGGACAACAATATCCCAGACTTGTAGGCCATAATGGTGGAGGTGGACTTGGACATTGTTGCTGTTATGGAGGCATGGTTCACTGATTCTTTTGACTGAGATACAGCCATCCCAGGCTATAACTTGTTAAGAAAAGACAGAGGACAGAAAGGGGGAGAAGTAGCTCTTTATGTCAAAAAGAATATCCAAGAACTGAATTGCAAGGGATAAGGGGTTGAGAATAAACATTATGGATTGTCAAAAAAAAAAGAAGGTGCTTCCACTTTTACTGATGTGATCTCCAAGCCACAGACTCAAACAGAAGAACTGGCCTGAGAACTCATCAAAGACATTCAAAATGTGGGAAAGAAGGGAGAAGTTTTGCTCATTTGCTCATTGGAGATTTTATTCTGCTGGATATGGATTGAAATATCCCTTCTATAGAAACTACAAGAAGTAGAGAGATAGTGTATGTCCTTCATGGAGCTCTACTCAACCAAATGGAAATGGAACCCATGAGAGACAGTGTGATACTCGATCTAGTGCTCACTAATGATGATAATGTCTCTAATGTTTGGGTAGAGGCTCCCCTGAGCACCAGTGATCATCAGTATGGTTCAATTTTGCAAATAAGATACAGAGAAAGCACATGAAGACCCGAGTTTTGAATTTCTCAAATATGGGCTTTGTCAAAATGGGGCCGTACCTGGAGGACTGGGAGGAAATGGGTGAGGTGGAACAACAATGGACCAAATTAAAATAAGTTATTGCAAAGGCAACAAATCTAAATGTTAGAAAAGTAAACAAGAGTAAGAAGAAAAAGATACCAATCTGGTTCTCTAAGGAGGTAGCTGAAAAATAAAGGCAAAAAGTACAGTATTAAAGAAGTATAAACGATCCCAAAAATGGAACACTGGAAAAATTATCTATTAAAACTGAGGAACACGAAGAAAGAAACAAGGAAAGCAAAAGGTCTAGCAGACGAAAGGATTTCCAAAGAGGTAAAGCGAGGTGACAAAACATTTTTCAGATATATCAGAGAAAGAAGGGAGGCCAGAAGTGGTATAATGAAACTGAAAGGTGATGAGGAGCAATGTGTGGAGAGAAATGAAGAAATGGCAGAAAGATTAAATGCTTCAGTTCAGTGTTCATTAAGAAGACCCTGGAGAAGGACTGTTGCTGGTTGACAAGACCGTAGATAGAAATAGGATAGACAAAACTCCATTTACAGAAAAGAATGTATGGGAAGAGCAGAAACTGAAAGTGGACAAGACCATGGGGCTGGATGAGATACATCCCAAGAAACTGAGGGAGCTCAGAGATGGGTTGGCAGGTCCACTCAAGGACCTGTTCAATAAATCCCTGGAAACGGGAGTGGTGCCATGGGATTGGAGAAGAGCAGTAGTGGACACGCTTCACAAAAGTGGTAACAGAGAGAAGGCTGGAAACTACAGGTGAGTTAGCTTTACCTCGGTGTGGGAAATCTAATGTAGACTACTGAAGGAAAGCATAGTGAACTATCTACAATCCAGTTCGTTGCAGGAAACGAGGCAACATGGATTAGCTGGGGGAAAGTTCTGTCAGACAAATCTGATTGTTTTGGATCGAGGAAGAGCACTCGATATAATCTACTTGGATTTCTCAAAGCTTTTTGTACAGTCCCACACAGGAGGTTTGTGAATAAAATGAAAAGTTTGGGAGTGATCTCCAAAGTGGTGGCATGGATTACAAACTAGTTAATAGGAGACACCGTATTATGATAAATGGAACCTACTCTGAAGAGAGATTAGTGTTAAGTGGAGTGCCTTGTGGATCGGTGTTGGGACCTATTCTGTTCAATATCTTTGTGAACGACATTGCAGAACAGATAGAAGATAATGTCTGTCTATTTGCGGATGATACTAAGATCTGCAGCAGAGTGGACATGCCTGAAGAAGTAGAGAGAATGAAAAGTTAATTAAGAAAGCTTGAAGAATGATCAAAGATTTGGCAGATAGGATTCAATGCCAAGAAGTATAAATCTGCTTCACTTTTTTGAAGGAGTTAATAAACATGTAGATAAAGGTGAACCAGTAGATGTAGAGTATTTGGATTTTCAGAAGGCGTTTGACAAAGTTCTTCATGAGAGGCTTCTAGGAAAAGTAAAAAGTCACAGGATAGGTGGTGATGTCCTTTTGTGGATTACAAACTGGCTAAAAGACAGGAAACAGAGAGTAGGATTAAATGAACAATTTTCTCAGTGGAAAGGAGTGGACAGTGGAGTGCCTCAGGGGTCTGTATTGGGACCCATACTTTTCAATATATTTATAAATGATCTGGAAAGAAATACGATGAGTGAGGTCTTCGGCCAAGAACAACGCCCGAAGCCCACCAAAGGCCCCCGACTGGCTCTGCTCCTAACTGCAACCACGAGGCACCGACCCGAGGCCCGCGAGCCCCCCCCAAGCCTGCGATTGAGCCTATCGTCCCTCTTTCGACTGCCGACCGCTGAAGCTGCCGTCCATGGACCCACAACATCACCAGATGCGACGAGGGACATAATTTTAAAAGCCCACCAGTGAGCCGTAGGTGCCGCGTGACTAAGGAGCCTACCCCTTAGTGTGCCCCTTTGAGCTGCACCTAGAACATCAGAGAAACGTCGTGGGACAGCTCGTTTAAAGGCCCCATCGGACCGGCACACTCTCCAATCTGGCATGCAGACTACTATACCATGTCTGGCGACATGACAGCCCTCCAAATTAATGCACATTGCATCTTCTGTGCTGACACCATTGTGCTGCCTCTCCTTACCCACATCCTGCCTAATACGCCAGGCGACATCTCTAAGCTGAGCGGGATCGCTTCCAGCCACCCACGCCTCCAAGACCCACCGGGGTCAGCGATTTCAGCCCACTCCAACCGCGACCTACTACTGCGACCACCTGAGGCCTACCTGAACGCTAGACCCAACCCTGACACCAAGGCCCACCCCAGCCGACATCAGAGGAAGCGCTGAGTGAGCTACTTAAATCCTCCCTCACTCCAGGAGCCTGCGCATCGGGCGTCACGTGCCAAAGAAACGTGTCCAAAGGGGCAGGCCCCATTCGCATGCCCCTTCACGTGGCCTCTTCCACCCAGCCACCACCCTCCGCAACCGGACAATTGATGATTACAATCCATCCTTGTCCACCCATCAATCGAAACTTGTCACACCTGCAATCATCCATGAGTAATTCAATCACACCCAAACAAAAAGTAAAAGCAAGTGAAAACCCCAAACATGGGTTCGATTTACAACATCCCAATCCTCCCCTACAACAGGAGCAACACAAGAATTGAAAAACACAACCCTACCAGGCCACGTTCCCTAACCGCCATCCCAACCCACACCCTCCCACACCTCACAGCCCTAACCATCCTAACACTGACTTTAATCAATGCACAATCTATCGCAAAAAAGATACCATTGATACAGAAAAAGTCGGGGTGGGTATCTAGTAAGCTCTGACACAGTACTCATCAATCAACTTCCCAAAAAAATCTACAATATATTCTCCCATCCCAGACCAAAAAAAAAAAAGGAGGCGGCCTGCTATTCATGGCATCAAAGAAACTCAAATTCAAAATCCACCCCATCAGCTTTCCTCCCCCATTTGAAATAGGTCTCTTTAAATCAAAGAACCTCCAAATCCTCCTCATCTACGCACCACCAGGACTCCTTAAACACAGTCTATCCCCACTAATAGAAAACATTGCAAATAATATCAATATGGACATCCCTGCAATAGTACTCGGCGACTTCAACATACACATGGACAGAACCCCTCCCACAGCCACCTGCCAACTCCTCATTGACTCCATGAATGCAGTCAGCTACAAATAAATAATAGAAACCCCCACCCACAAAGCAGAACACACACTTGACCAATAAAAAAATTCATCAATAAAATACCCAGTCTTCACCAATAAAAAAATTCCAAACAACACACCACCAACAGCAACTGCAACTCCCTGGTCAAACCACAAAGGGTAATACAAACCAAGTTACACCTTGAAAACCCCATCCTGGAACCAAAGAAGCTGAATAAATTCATCAAGTTCAATAAAGCATGCACAGCAAAGAACTAATTGAAATACTCCCAGACTCCCTGAAAGTCCTAAACACAACTGACACAAATTCCGCCATAGACTCATGGCTCAACATCAACACAGAAGTCGCCAAAATCAAATGCCCACTCATCAAAAAAGAACTCAAACTATCTTACAAACAAAAAGCACCATGGTACACCCCCGAACTGAAGAATATCAAACACCTTTTAAGACAAGCCGAAAAGAAATGGAGACGAAACCCCACCCCCAGCTGAAAGACAGTTTCAGGACCATACATCATATAAACAAGACCAACATTGATAAAGCCAAATGTGACTTCTACGCCGTGAAAATACATAACTACCAATTTAACCCCAGAACCCTATTTGCATATGTCAATAACCTCACCCAACCAATTCAAAACTCACCCAGATCTGCCAATCAGACAAACACCTGCAAAGAGCTAGCCCAATTCTTTAACAGCAAAATATCAAACCTAATCGCAAAGAACCCCAACGCAAACAATGAAATCACAACAGACTCAAGCACAAACAATGTCAAATGGACACACTTTGAAAACGTCACATCAACTGAAATTGAGGCAATCATACAGAACATCAAGCCTGCTGCTCATCCCATCGACCCAATTCCTATTAAATTCCTTAAGCAAATACTTAACCACATAGCCAAACCAATAGCAAGCATAGTCAACCTATCCCTCGATCAAGGCACTTTCCCAGATAATCTAAAATGCGCCATCATCAAGCCGATCCTCAAAAAGCCACAACTTGATGAAACCCATCCAACAAACCCATGCTATAGTTACACAGTGTTAGGTTCCTTATTAGGAGCTACCACCCAAGAAAGAGATCTAGGTGTCATAGTGGATAACACATTGAAATTGTCAGTTCAGTGTGCTGCGATAGTCAAAAAAGCAAACAGAATGTTGGGAATTATTAGAAAGGGAATGGTGAATAAAACAGAAAATGTCATAATGCCTCTGTATCGCTCCATGGTGAGATCGCACCTTGAATACTGTGTACAACTCTGGTCGCTGCATCTCAAAAAAGATATAGTTGCAATGGAGAAGGTACAGAGAAGGGCAACCAAAATGATAAAGAGAATGGAACAGCTCCCCTATGAGGAAAGACTAAAGAGGTTAGGACTTTTCATCTTGGAGAAGAGATGGCTGAGGGGTGATATGATAGAGGTGTTTAAAATCATGAGAGGTCTAGAATGGGTAAATGTGAATCAGTTATTTACTCTTTCGGATAATAGAAAGACTAGGGGGCACTCCATGAAGTTAGCTTGTGGCATATTTAAAACTAATCGGAGAAAGTTCTTTTTCACTCAACGCACAATTAAACTCTGGAATTTGTTGCCAGAGGACGTGGTTAGTGCAGTTAGTGTAGCTGTGTTTAAAAAAGGATTGGATAAGTTCTTGGAGGAGAAGCCCATTACTTGCTATTAATTAAGTTGACTTAGAAAATAGCCACTGCTATTACTAGCAGCAGTAACATGGAACAGACTTAGTTTTTGTGTACTTGCCAGGTTCTTATGGCCTGGATTGGCCACTGTTGGAGACAGGATGCTGGGCTTGATGGACCCTTGGTGTGACCCAGTATGGCATGTTCTTATGTATCTGGGGTGCGGTAATCTGCAAGAGTTTATATATGATGGGGGGGGGGGGGGAGGGTGAAAGGCTGATGTGCACGGACCAAGAAAGGAATCTTTGTGTGATAGTGTCTGGTGATCTGAAAATGTTCAAGAAATGCGACAGGGCAATAGCAAAAGCCAGAGGAATAACCAATAAGAAACAGGAGGTGATAAAGCCCTTGAACGGGTCCTTGGTGAGACCTCACCTGGAGCACTGTGTTCAGTTCTGGAGCCTATATCTCAAAAAGGAAGAGACAGGATGGAGGCGGTTCAGAGAAGGGCGACCAAAATTATATTTGGTCTGTATCAGAAGACTTATGAGGAGAGGCTGAAGGATCTGAATTTGTATACCTGGAAGAGAGGAGGTGCAGGGGAGATCATTCAGACCTTTAGATACCTAAACAGTTTAATGATGCATGAGCTTCAACTCTTTTCTGTTTGAAAGAAAACAATAGAATTAGGCGGTCATGAAATGAAAAGACTCAAAGCCAACTTCAGGAAATATTTCTTCTTGGAGAAGGTGGTGGATGCCTAGGATGCCCTTCTGGAGGAGGTGGTGAAGATGAAAACAGTCAAAGAATTCAAAGGGAAATGGGATAAATACTGAGGATCTCTAAATGCTAGAGAATGGAAATGAGAAAAGCGTGCAGGGGGATGTCTTGAGGGTGCAACAGTTACTACCCTTAGCAGAAGACATGGAGATTACTACCCTTAACCAAAAAGCCTTGATGTTTTTAATACAATTGCAACATTGCTCCCTTCTTAGATGGCTAGTGGATGGAAATGAAGAAAAGCATACCAGACAGATGGTAAGTGGCTGGTGTGTTGGTTACTGTGCTTAGCAGAAGGTATGGAGATTACCACCCTTAACAAATATGTCTTGATGTTTTTAATACAACTGCAATATTGCTCCCCGCTTAGATGGCAAAAGGGGAAAGAGGAATTGGATTCAGACAACAACCAAGGGCCCGACTTCTATGATCTGGGATACTGATATGTAGACATAAGGGAACAAGCATAGGACTGCTTCTACAGCCAAGTCCATAAGTAAAGCACATTAAGCAGCACTGTGTGAATTTTTAAGAAAGCTCATCACCCAGTAAAAAATATTGCAAGCTGCAATTTTTATGGGTTATCATAAGACAAAGGGGATAACTGCATGGAACAGCAGTTACTCCCCTTAAGAGAAGCATGGGAATAACCTGTACAGAGTGGCAATTACTACCCTGAGAAGGTTGCTGGGCAGACTGGATGGACCATTTGATCCTTTTCTGTTGTAATATTTGTTATTGTTACTGCTGATTCACAATACATCGGCACCATTGACACAAAATGGTAACATGGAATAGACTTAGTTTTTGGGTAATTGCCAGGTTCTTATGGCCTGGATTGGCCACTGTTGGAAACAGGATGCTGGGCTTGATGGACCCTTGGTCTGACCCAGTATGGCATTTTCTTATGTTCTTAAAAATCTTCAGTATACTTGATGCTTAAAGCCTCGGATTGTGAATCACATTAATCCTCAACACATATACCACCAAATCATTTATTTATTTATTTGCTTTTATATACCGACATTCGTTGGGGTACATCACATCGGTTCACATTATAACAGGATAATAGCATGACGGAAGTCGTACCATTTTTGCATTGTAACATTAAAACATGCGTAGGAACAGTTTAACAATGAAACATAGGTTAACAGTTTAACAATGAAACATAGGTTAACAGTTTAACAGTGAAACATAGTGGAACAAAGGGACAGTATATGTACATAGTAACAATTGAGGAGAACTTTATACGTGGTGGGTTTTTTTTTTTTGTTTTTTTTTTTTATGTCTTATTTATTATATAAGGTGAGGCTTTCTTGTGGGGTAAGGGAGGACAGAGGAGAGGGTGGGAGGGGAGGAGTTAGGTCGCTAGTTGGTAGGCTTTCTGGAACAGCCATGTTTTCAGATGTTTTTTGTGTCAATGATTCCAACACAGCTATATGCCAGCTTACAGAAGAATTTAACGGGCGCAGAGAGGATATGATACCTTTACCTTCACTAAATACTAGATCCCTTATATCAATAAAATTAATGAAACAAAGGCTATACCTCCAAATCCCATTTGCTCTCTGGTACCTTTCACTTCTTATTGGCCTCCAGTTCAAATTCTGCAGATTCCTGAAGATGTGCAAGATTCCATTCTTATATCTGAAGAGAATGCTCTACCACCCACACTCTGTTAGAGGACACTGCCCATCTGTTCTGAGCTGGAATGAAATGCTTAACTCTGGCAATTAATAGAGAAAATCTCAGAAATTGGGATATCCAAGAAGTTAAATAGGCCACCACCTCTAATCTATAAACCAATGAATTCATTTTTTGTTTGCATAACAATTTCTTAATTAATTGGAATTATAATTTTATCTCATATATGTTAATAAGATATGATTCTTGTAAAACATGTGATTTCTTGTAAATTGAGTCCAGAAGGCAGAAACAAAATTCAAACCTGCCTCTTAATATAGTTTTTGACCTTTTATATACTTTTTACCATTTTTGCAGCCTTGAATAGTTTTACAAGTCTAATCAGTGCAATTTCATAGTGATATAATTGAAACCCACCTCCCAAGAGAGACGGAGGTTAAAGACCATGCTACCATTTAAGTGAATTGCAGCAGAGAAAAAATAGAGGACAATTCAGCTATGTAACATGAGCCACCAGCCCAGGTAACCCAGAGTCTATAGGAAACTCCCTCAGACTACCTTAAGGGACCAGACACAGCTGTCTCACCTGGTCTTGCTTAAAATCCAGACCCACAAGGAATACTGGGTGAAGGGTTAAACAGGCCCCAGCAGGAAGCCAAAGTATGCTGAAACCAGTTAAGTTTGACTTTATTTGTTACCAACACTGCAAGGTGAGCAGTTTCTTTCTGTTTTTGATTTTGCTCTGTAAATAAATTGTATATAAGGAAACAGCCAGTGTTTGGCTCATTTATCCTACTGGCTGTTTCCCCAGCCATGACTGCCCAATTTACCATTCACTGCTTCATATCTAAGAGGATTTTTGGGCATGACACTAGGAAAGCAAAAAAAGACAAGACAAAGCACTCAGGTAATCAACATCTAAAGCCTTCTCTCTAAAAAACCTTTTACCTCTCACTCCTCTCTCCTTCAGGCCTATCCAATCCTCAAAGGAGCAGGAACAGGAATTTGGCTTTTATACAGCAAGAAAATATTGCGCAAAGCAATAAAATACTGCTTTGTGCAATATTTTCATAAACACACTTCCCTAGTCTTTCTGGATGCTATAGTACACATTAGCTAATACCATGCAATTGTAATGGTAAATTTGCTTTTATTTACCAAGGCTTAGTGAATGGGGCCCTAAGTTTGTACCTGGCCTGGTGGCTAATCCAGTAAAATTTGGCCAAAAAAATCACCTTCAAAATCCTCCTGGGTAAATTGTCCTAACCACAGATGCATCCAATTTGGAATGGTCAGCTCATGTTTTGCTTGGCAAAACTTTAACCAGATAAATAGTATGGTATACTCTAAGGGCTTTTAGGGGTCAGATGGTTGACAGAATTTTCCTCATTCAGACAATCAGGTAGCATTGTTCTACAGGAACAAGCAGGGAGCATCAGGTTTGAACCACCTGATCAAGATACCCTCCATATGTGAGATTGGGCCATTTCTCAAGGAATGATCCTAAGGATCATGTACTAGTTGGCAAAGAGAATATTCTGGCAGACAGACTGTCAGATCCTAGAATCTCATAAACGGTACCTGGACAGGGGAGTAGTGAACTAGATATTCCAAGAGTAAGGTACAACTTTGGTAGATCTCTTTGCATCTCTTCAGAACAGAAAGGTCCCAAACATCTGCTCCAGAAAAAGGACAGAAGACAAACTAGCCTCAGATGCCTTTTCTTTAGATTGGGCACAGGGTCTTCTGTATTCTCAGTCTCCACTTCCTTTGGTGTCCAGAACCCTTAGTTTTAGAATTAGCAGGGGGACCATGATTCTCATAGCTCCCTATTAGCTGAGATAGATTTGGTTTCCACTCCAACAGGAGATATTGATCAGGAGTCCATTCAGGATGGGGAATTCCCCTTCTCTTATCACTCATAATTGGGGAATGCTGCAGCATCCTAGTATCAGTTCCCTAGTCCTCACAGCCAGGATTGTTATGTGACATGGGTATTTCATGTGCCCTTGGGCCTCAGCCCGACCCCAGACGGATCCAGGACCGAACCGAGGGTTGGCGGCGTGTCCCAGCAAGGCAGAGACAGGTCTTACCCTCTGCCGGGCCTGCAAGCTCTCAAGGCCAACAAGAAGATGTTGGAAGGTGAACGGTCCTCCGACCATTACAAGCCCTTTCGGACCTGCCGCTTGGATCAGCATGGAGCAGCAGGCCGGCCTGAGGATGAGGGCAGACGGAGGCCTTGACACAAAGACATAACTATGAGTAAGGTGAAGACATGACACCAAGGCTGATGCAAAGACATGACACCAAGGCTGATGCGACGGCATCACTGACACCAAGGCTGATGCGATGGCATCATTAACACCAAGGCTGATGCGACGGCATCACTGACGAGGAACTTGACAAAGTTCAGACGAGACGAGAAGCTGGGAAGGTAGACATTGGCACTGTCTCTCAGGGCGCCCTACACAGCCCACCTTCAGGGGCGGACCCAATGGGCTGGTCGTGGACCACCCTGTCCCACTGCGTGCCCTACACAGCCCGAGGAGGCTGGTCACGGACCACACGGAGAGTGGGACAAGCGCAGGAGAGGATCCAGTAGAGGTGGGACTTTGATGATGGAGCCGATGTCATCCAGAGCACCACAAAGTCTGGCAGGACAGGACGGTTCAGGAGCACATGACACAAGTCCACTGCCGGCAACACCCAAGACAGAGAGGCGTCACCCGGAGATCCAAGGCCGGCAGAACAGAAGGCTCCAGAGCACAGGCGAAGAACACCAAGGGACCTGGAACATCAGGAAGCAGGACATCAAATGACGAGACACCAGGACACCTGGACAGGGACCTCAGGCAACGAAGACATGACAAGGAGAAGACGAGACGAGGAGCTCCACGAAGAAGACAAGGGACCTGTCGGAGCGCTGGCAGGCAGGTACCTCCAGGGCTGAAGTAACTGCAATGCAAGGCAAAGAGGAATTGCAGGAACAGCCTTTAAATAGGGCTGGCACAGGAAACAGTCTGAAGGAGGGGCCCAGGGCATATCCGGCCGTGGGCCCTTTAAATCTGGAAGAGAGGCGCGGCTGCGCGCCTAGGAGGAAGAAGTAGGACTGTGCAGGACCGTGGACAGCAGCACTGCACCGACGTCAGTGTGCAGAAGCAGGGCTGGGCCTAGGAAACAGGTCCCGATGACAGCAGCGGCTCCAGCCAGCTCGGGGCTTGCGGCCTCCAGCCCCGGAGGTGAACAGGACGTCGGCGGCGGCTCCGTGCCACGATGAAGGCAAAGAAGTCAGCGGCTCCGGCCACGGCAAGGCAGAACAGGATGGGTGGCCTCTGGGCCACGAAAGGTAACAGAGTCCGCGGCTCGGCTCGACTTCGGCAGTGTCCGGCCGCATCGGGAGCAGCAAGCAGCAAAAGGCAAGGTGCCTGCTCGCGGGGGGACCCGCGGGCGGGGTGCATAACAAGGATGTTGCGAGGATAGTATTGCATTCCCTTAACCTATTTGAGGATGTATCTCACATTCTTCTGATTTCTAGAAAGGATTCGAGGAGGAAATCTTACAGGTTAAAATGGAGGTGGTTTGCCTACTGGTGTGAGGAAAAAGCACTAGAGAGACCCTTTCTCTTTTCACACAAAAACTGCTTGAATACTGGTCTGTGTAAACTGGCATTTATCAACACCACTTGGTAGATAAACCCATCTCTGTGCAAGCTTTTGTTTGATTTATGCGGGGCTGCCTTCAGTTGAAGCCTTCCATCAGGCCTCCTGCTGTGTTATGAAACCTCAATGTAGAACTGACTCAGCTGCGAAAGCTCCCTTTGAGCCTCTGCACTGCTGTGAGCTGAAGTACCTAACCTGGAAGATCATATTTTTGTTAGTGGTCCCTGAGCTCCAGGCCCTTGTCACTTAATATCCACCTTACACAAAGAATTGAGGTTGCCAGTTAGTCCACTTGGATACATGGAATTAAAAGTCATTTTATTAGATAACCAGTCAAGGTGCCATCAAGGATTCAGGACACTGTTGCTGCTGCCCTCTTTTGGAGCCTTGGGGTGTCTTTCCAACTTTTGTTGCTTTTTTGCTCCTCTCACAGTGACTTGGAGACCTCTTGCCAATTTATTGAGCCTCAAGCCATTCATGCCATTTTTAGTGCCACTTTCCACAGACTTTCTAGTTACCTTGGAGTTCTATCCCCCTTCTGATAATTTCTTCCCACAAGTTCTAATACAACTGATTATAAAACCCCAGTTCTGGAGCCCAATATAGGCTGCAATGCTTCCCCCATTGACTTTAGTGGCAAATGAAAAACAAATCCAATGAAAAAAATGTTTGGGGGGTTTTTTTGTTTGGAAACTACAAAAATGAATTGGGGTCTCTATGAAATGAATTTTGAGATGAAATGAAACATTTTTGCTCCTGCACATCCCTAGCAGCTATGTTAAGAACTGAGTGGGCCTTGTATGGCATGGTGATTCAGGTCTTGCTGCTCATGTTCAGTTGAGCATGGCAAAAGCTTCTAAGAACATGAGAACATAAGAAAATGCCATACTGGGTCAGACCAAGGGTCCATCAAGCCCAGCATCCTGTTTCCAACAGTGGCCAATCCAGGCCATATGAACCTGGCAAGTACCCAAAAACTAAGTCTATTCCATGTTATCACTGCTAATGTCAGTGGCTATTCTCTATGGGGTGGATTTTCAGACTCCGCGAATAGGCCTACTTTTGTTTGCGCTCCAGGCGCAAACAAAAGTACGCTGGATTTTAGTAGATACGCGCGGAGCCGCGCGTATCTGCTAAAAACCTGGATCAGCGCGCGCAAGGCTATCGATTTTGTATAGCCGGCGCGCGCCGAGCCGCGCAGCCTACCCCCGTTCCCTCCAAGGCCGCTCCGAAATCGGAGCGGCCTTGGAGGGAATCCTCTAACGCCCTCCCCTCACCTTCCCCTCCCTTCCTCTACCTAACCCACCCGCCCGGCCCTGTCTACACCCCCCCCCTTACCTTTCTCCGGGAATTTACGCCTCCCGGAGGGAGAAGTAAATCCCCGCGCGCGAGCGGGCCTCCTGCGCGCCGGGCCGCGACCTGGGGGCGGGTACGGAGGGCGCGGCCACGCCCCCGGACCGCCCCGGGCCGTAGCCACGCCCCCGTACCCGCCCCCAAAACACTGCCGACACGCCCCCGAAACGCCGCGACGACCGGGCCCGCCCCCGACACGCCCCCGACACGCCCCCCTCGGAGAACCCCGGGACTTACGCGAGTCCCGGGGCTCTGCGCGCGCCGGTAGGCCTATGTAAAATAGGCTCACCGGCGCGCAGGGCCCTGCTCGCCTAAATCCACCCGGTTTTGGGCGGATTTAGGCGAGCAGGGCTCTGAAAATCCACCCCTAAGTGAACTTAATAGCAGGTAATGGACTTCTCCTCCAAGAACGTATCCAATCCTTTTTTAAACACAGCTATACTAACTGCACTGACCACATCCTCTGGTAACAAATTCCAGAGTTTAATTGTGCGTTGAGTAAAAAAGAACTTTCTCCGATTAGTTTTAAATGTGCCCCATGCTAACTTCATGGAGTGCCCCCTAGTCTTTCTACTATCCAAAAGAGTAAATAACTGATTCACATCTACCCGTTCTCGACCTCTCATGATTTTAAACACCTCTATCATATCCCCCCTCAGTCGTCTCTTCTCCAAGCTGAAAAGTCCTAACCTCTTTAGTCTTTCCTCGTAGGGAAGTTGTTCCATTCCCCTTATCATTTTGGTAGCCCTTCTCTGTACCTTCTCCATCGCAATTATATCTTTTTTGAGCTGCAACGACCAGAATTGTACACAGTATTCAAGGTGCGGTCTCACCATGGAGTGATACAGAGGCATTATGACATTTTCCATTTTATTCACCATTCCCTTTCTAATAATTCCCAACATTCTGTTTGCTTTTTTGACTGCCGCAGCACACTGAACCGACGATTTCAATGTGTTATCCACTATGACACCTAGATCTCTTTCTTGGGTTGTAGCACCCAATATGGAACCCAACATTGTGTAATTATAGCATGGGTTATTTTTCCCTATATGCATCACCTTGCACTTATCCACATTAAATTTCATCTGCCATTTGGATGCCCAATTTTCCAGTCTCACAAGGTCTTCCTGCAATTTATCACAATCTGCTTGTGATTTAACTATCTGAACAATTTTGTGTCATCTGCAAATTTGATTATCTCACTCGTCGTATTTCTTTCCAGATCATTTATAAATATATTGAAAAGTAAGGGTCCCAATACAGATCCCTGAGGCACTCCACTGTCCACTCCCTTCTACTGAGAAAATTGTCCATTTAATCCTACTCTCTGTTTCCTGTCTTTTAGCCAGTTTGCAATCCACGAAAGGACATCGCCACCTATCCCATGACTTTTTACTTTTCCTAGAAGCCTCTCATGAGGAACTTTGTCAAACGCCTTCTGAAAATCCAAGTATACTATATCTACCGGTTCACCTTTATCCACATGTTTATTAACTCCTTCAAAAAAGTGAAGCAGATTTGTGAGGCAAGACTTGCCTGGGTAAAGCCATGCTGACTTTGTTCCATTAAACCATGTCTTTCTATATGTTCTGTGATTTTGATGTTTAGAACACTTTCCACTATTTTTCCTGGCACTGAAGTCAGGCTAACCGGTCTGTAGTTTCCCGGATCACCCCTGGAGCCCTTTTTAAATATTGGGGTTACATTTGCTATCCTCCAGTCTTCAGGTAAAATGGATGATTTTAATGATAAGTTAGAAATTTTTACTAATAGGTCTGAAATTTCATTTTTTAGTTCCTTCAGAACTCTGGGGTGTATACCATCCGGTCCGGGTGATTTACTACTCTTCAGTTTGTCAATCAGGCCTACCACATCTTCTAGGTTCACCGTGATTTGATTCAGTCCATCTGAATCATTACCCATGAAAACCTTCTCCATTACGGGTACCTCCCCAACATCCTCTTCAGTAAACATCGAAGCAAAAAAATCATTTAATCTTTCCGCGATGGCCTTATCTTCTCTAAGTGCCCCTTTAACCCCTCGATCATCTAGCGGTCCAACTGACTCCCTCACAGGCTTTCTGCTTTGGATATATTTTTAAAAGTTTTTACTGTGAGTTTTTGCTTCTACAGCCAACTTCTTTTCAAATTCTCTCTTAGCCTGTCTTATCAATGTTTTACATTTAACTTGCCAACGTTTATGCTTTATCCTATTTTCTTCTGTTGGATCCTTCTTCCAATTTTTGAATGAAGATCTTTTGGCTAAAATAGCTTCTTTCACCTCCCCTTTTAACCATGCTGGTAATCGTTTTGCCTTCTTTCCACCTTTCTTAATGTGCGGAATACATCTGGACTGTGCTTCTAGGATGGTATATTTTAACAGTGACCATGCCTCTTGGACATTTTTTACTTTTGTAGCTGCTCCTTTCCGTTTTTTTCTAACAATTTTTCTCATTTTATCAAAGTTTCCCTTTTGAAAGTTTAGCACGAGAGCTGTGGATTTGCACACTGTTCCTCTTCCAGTCATTAAATCAAATTTGATCATATTATGATCACTATTGCCAAGCGGCCCCACCACCGTTACCTCTCTCACCAAGTCCTGTGCTCCACTAAGAATTACAATTGCTCCCTCTCTCATACCAAGAACTATCAGATGATGTCACCTACATATGAGGACTTACATCATGGCTTCCCAAACCTGTCCTGGGGACCCCACAGCCAGTCAGGTTTTCAGAATATCCGCAATGAATATGCATGAGATAAATTTTCATATACTGAGTCTCGATTATATCCAGTTTTATATCATGCATATTCATTGCGGATATTCTGAAAACTCGGCTCACTGTGGGTTCCCAGGACAGGTTTAGGAAGCCCTGACTTACATCCTGCTGTCCTTGGAGAACACCTGTGACAGGTAAGCAACATTTTATTTGCTGATCTTTGAGGCTGGCCCAGTGCTTTGGATTCAGCCTGGTAGTTCAGTGACGGTGCTTTGCCTTGTCATGCAGAGGAACTTGGATTCAGTTTCCTGTGTCTGCCAGGCCTAAAGATGCTATGAAGGAAATGGTCACAGCCTTTGGGATGGAAGGGGTTATGGTCATTGGGCAGTGGGGACACCTAATGGCTGGGTTTAGAGTCCAGGATTGCAGAAGGACTGTTGCTGCAATGACTGGACTAAAGTTTGGAGGAGGAAATAAAATAGGAGACAAATTCCCCAGATAGTTGGAAGTGAAGACTTCTGGTACCAGATCCCAGCCCTGGTTCCGACCGAGCTGGAAACCCAAAGGAGCAAGAGGAAACAGCTGGGTGAGTAATAAAAGAAATCTGAAATGTTTATTGTTGATCATCATTGCTTCAAGACCATGTCCTTGATCAAAGAATAATTGACTTTGGTATTCTCTAAATCTTTTTCTCCAGAACTTTCAAGTGTTCAGTTCTTATGTGTTTATGTTTTGATTTTATTTTGTTCTTTTATATATATATATGAATATCCAGGTTACCATACAAGCAGTCTTTTGGAGGTGTGATTGCATTAAGCAAAGACCAGTTCCAAGAAATCAATGGCTTTTCAAATAATTACTGGGGATGGGGAGGCGAAGATGATGACATCTATAAGAGGTAAACCTGCAAACATGTTACTTTGTTTTAATTCTTGTTTAAGGTGTTCAGATAGAAAGATCAGTTCTTCACTTTTTCATAGATTGTCCTGGCAGCAAGTAAGGATACTACTCCTTCCTGAGCTGCCAATTTATAGCAGCTGAGCCCTAATTTGTTTTTCATTTTAATTAAGTCAATGGATTTTTTATTTTTATTATTTCTTGGTTCTAGGACAAGCTCAATAACAGGGCTTTTATTTTTCCAGGTTTAAATGTGGAAGAATCTATGTATGCTATTTTTGTTAAACACAAACCAAGGAGAGAGGAGATTCTACTCGCTTACCAAATCTAAACAACAGATCCCAATAAACTTGATTGTCCAACAATTAAATTCCCGGCAAATGACAATATCATAAAGATTGTTGCTCTAATGTTGTAATCTGCAGCCTCTCACCGCGCAATGGGTCGCAGGCTGGTATCAGCTTACAGAGCTTGATTTAATATAATCATTTATTGTCATTTGTCCACCCCCCAAATTACCTTTATTCAATAACCAATCCTATAAACCTATTATTAATCACTCCAAATATAAACTTTATCTGAACGAAGGCGTTCTTTAAGAATCAAATTCATCACAAATTGGAATACTTAGCCATAAGTTTTCATCGAGCAGCTACATTGCTTTGCTTTTCAATTTCAACATCCCAACATGTTTCGACTGAAATATCAGTCTTCTTCAGGGGAGTTGTAATATCTCGAATCAGGCCAACATATTCACTATATCCTAAAAATTAAAAAAATCATGAATTAAAAACACTCAAAGCAGACCACACAGCCACAATTCTAAGCTGAATCAATAACTAGAATGGACCGTCATTCTTTGTAACAACATATGGAAATGTACTCCACTTACCCGGACCAGATTTGCAGGTCTCTCTAGAGAATCAAAAAATGGCGCCTCAGCGTCCTAGTTGGTCTCTACAGTCGTACTCACTCTGAATTTAAACACATCCCATCCATTCTGACCACCGGAAATCCGGATCCTCTATCCCCAATAAACTACATTACCCATGTTTCTATGCTCTTAAACCACCGTAGTTCCTTTAAAAAACTGACCAGTCGATGTCTTTATTTAATCCTTCTGGGTCGACTGTATTGAAATAATAGATCCATTTTTGCTCTCTTTGGAGCAAATAACCATCAAAGTCCCCTCCACGACTCTTAGGCAAAGGTTTTTCTATTGCAGCAAATGTTAAATCAGCAAACGTATGAAAATGTGAGAGGCAGTGCTGTACTACCGGCGCTTCTACCTTACCACGTGTAATGGCACTCCTGTGTTCAATCATGCGGGTCTTTAAAGAACGTATGGTTTTGCCAATATATAAACGAGGACACGGGCACCATAACCCGTAAATTACACCTTTGGACTCGCAGTTAGTGAGAGAAAGCAAATGAAATTTACCATTTGCAAAAAACGGTAAAACACTGCCTGCAAAAGATTGGGTACATACAGTGCAGTTCCCACAAGGGAAATGTCCTTTGATACCGAGATCTCTGTTCTCTCCATCAGCTTTTTCATCTGCGAAATCAGAATGTACAATCATGTCCCTCAGGTTTCTACCTCGCTTAAAGGCAAACCTAGGTGGTTCATTGAACCCTTCATGTAGATGTAAAATGTGCTCGCTTATATACGAGGAGACCCCACATGAAACGGCCAACGAGGGGCTGAACCGACACGGGCATACCAGCAACACCCTGGTGGTATGCGCTGACAGCGCTGAGTTGTTCCCTGACGGAACTGGTGTGGAGCCCAGATTCAGACAAGTGCCACAGGTAGTCCAGCAGCTGGGGGAGAGAGCATGAAAAAGGGTCCAATACATGCCCCCCACACCAGATGGAAAAACATTTCCAGTTCAAGGTGTAGGACTTCCTGGTCGAAGGTTTCTGGGATTCAATCAAGACCCGGGAAACACAGTCCGAGAGCTGTAAGGGCTAGAGGATCATGCACTCAACATCCAAACTATGAGGGCCAGTGCCCAGAGGTTTGGGTGGCACAGGGTGCCCTTGTTCTGTGATATGAGGTCGGGCACTGTTCCCAGTGGAATGGGGGCATGCACTGACAGGTCCTGGAGGAGTGGGAACCAAACCTGCTGGGGCCAGGAGGGTGCCACAAGAATCATGGTTCCCCTATCGTCCTGAAGCTTCAGTAGGACCTTTGAGAGGAGCGGGAAAGGCGGATATACATACCTTGCCTCGCTTATACACGAGCACGCTGGATCAACAGAGATCTATTGTTTTTGCCTAAGAACGTTCAAAGAGATGACAACAGGCTGGTATGTGTATTGCCCTTTTCCCCACATGTCTTTAAAGTTCAGAACATCATAAAAAAATTCTGGCACATTTTACATCTACATGAAGGGTTCAATGAACCACCTAGGTTTGCCTTTAAGCGAGGTAGAAACCTGAGGGACATGATTGTACATTCTGATTTCGCAGATGAAAAAGCTGATGGAGAGAACAGAGATCTCGGTATCAAAGGACATTTCCCTTGTGGGAACTGCACTGTATGTACCCAATCTTTTGCAGGCAGTGTTTTACCGTTTTTTGCAAATGGTAAATTTCATTTGCGTTCTCTCACTAACTGCGAGTCCAAAGGTGTAATTTACGGGTTATGGTGCCCGTGTCCTCGTTTATATATTGGCAAAACCATACGTTCTTTAAAGACCCGCATGATTGAACACAGGAGTGCCATTACACGTGGTAAGGTAGAAGCGCCGGTAGTACAGCACTGCCTCTCACATTTTCATACGTTTGCTGATTTAACATTTGCTGCAATAGAAAAACCTTTGCCTAAGAGTCGTGGAGGGGACTTTGATGGTTATTTGCTCCAAAGAGAGCAAAAATGGATCTATTATTTCAATACAGTCGACCCAGAAGGATTAAATAAAGACATCGACTGGTCAGTTTTTTAAAGGAACTACGGTGGTTTAAGAGCATAGAAGCATGGGTAATGTAGTTTATTGGGGATAGAGGATCCGGATTTCCGGTGGTCAGAATGGATGGGATGTGTTTAAATTCAGAGTGAGTACGACTGTAGAGACCAACTAGGACGCTGAGGCGCCATTTTTTGATTCTCTAGAGAGACCTGCAAATCTGGTCCGGGTAAGTGGAGTACATTTCCATATGTTGTTACAAAGAATGACGGTCCATTCTAGTTATTGATTCAGCTTAGAATTGTGGCTGTGTGGTCTGCTTTGAGTGTTTTTAATTCATGATTTTTTTAATTTTTAGGATATAGTGAATATGTTGGCCTGATTCGAGATATTACAACTCCCCTGAAGAAGACTGATATTTCAGTCGAAACATGTTGGGATGTTGAAATTGAAAAGCAAAGCAATGTAGCTGCTCGATGAAAACTTATGGCTAAGTATTCCAATTTGTGATGAATTTGATTCTTAAAGAACGCCTTCGTTCAGATAAAGTTTATATTTGGAGTGATTAATAATAGGTTTATAGGATTGGTTATTGAATAAAGGTAATTTGGGGGGTGGACAAATGACAATAAATGATTATATTAAATCAAGCTCTGTAAGCTGATACCAGCCTGCGACCCATTGCGCGGTGAGAGGCTGCAGATTACAACATTAGAGCAACAATCTTTATGATATTGTCATTTGCCGGGAATTTAATTGTTGGACAATCAAGTTTATTGGGATCTGTTGTTTAGATTTGGTAAGCGAGTAGAATCTGCTCTCTCCTTGGTTTGTGTTTAATTCAGGAGAGGTAGTTGCTTCATAGTATTTGCTATTTTTGTTAAACATATAGAAATTTGCTAACTCAGAATTTGGAAATAATTTAATAAAATTTAGTCTTAATAGCTGTCAGCGAAAAGTAAAAAGGACTGCCAGTGATTTTTCTGGCTGCCTGTCAACATGTACCATCAAATTTCTTGCATACATAAATATTATGTCAGCATTTTGGTTTGATCTGACAAGTTATCTTTTCTGGTTTAATACTCCTTCATAACAGGGAGCCAAAAGTTCCATTTTTGGTTCTCTGCTTTTGTCCTACTTAGAGTTTCACCTGCAGCATTTTCTCTAGGTAAAAGCGATGTGTCTTTAAGTGTATATTGTGGTAGTCTTGACACCATAAAGACCACTTAAGATTGGCTGAACAAATTCCAGTCATCATGTTGCTTTGACACCTAGAAATTACCTCATGATAACTAGGATTTACCAAATACAAAAAGGCAAGTGAGGCAATTCAACCGAAAAATGCAAGAAATCTTCACAAGAATAAACTATACATGAAGAGTATCTTCTTAGCCCTTTAAATAGTACTCTTAAATAATATTTTAAAATATTTTTTAAAAGGAGAAAAGACTTCAGAAACACAGGTGAACAAGATGGCATTCTGACAAAACTTAAATTACTGATCTTAAAAACAGTGCAGTTGCTTATTTATAACTGGTGTTCTAGGACAGCAGGATGTTAGTCCTCACATGTGGGTGACATCATCTGATGGAACCCATTACAGAAAACTTATGTCAAAGTTTCTAGAAACTTTGGCCAGAAACTTTGGCCAGCAGATTGAGCATGCCCAGCCTGCTACTATCCATGCTTCCATGCGAGGTCCCCCTTCAGTCTCGTAACATAGCAAAAGCAGACGGGAGAAAAAATAAAACAATAAACCGAAGGTGAGCCCAATATCATGGGGAGGCGGGCGGGATTCCTGAGGTCTAACATTCTGCTGTTCTAGGAGAACACCTGTTACAGGTAAGCAACTGTGCTTTCTCCTAGGACAAGCAGGATGGTAGTCCTCACATATGGGTGAGTACAGAGCTCTAGACTGCCCCATTCAACCAGAAAGACCAACAGTGGCCGAACAAGGTGCCAATGGGCACAACACAGCTGCAGTGCTGTGGGAAAAATAGGGGCAGTCTGGTCCCACAAGCTGCACGAACAGAGAGGGTTGGGTTCAGGTCTGGAACAGGTTGCACAGGACAGACTGATCAAAGGCACTGCCCTGACGGCTATCCCTGTCAAGGCAGTAATGAGCTGCAAACGTGTGGAGGCAGCTCCAGGTTGCAGCCCGACAGATGTCTGCGACGGGGACTGCCCGCAAGTGGGCCACCGATGCTGCCATGGCCCGCACAGAGTGAGCTTTTACTCTGCTGGCTAGCTGAAGGTCTGCTTGTGCGTAGCAGAAGGCTATGCAATCCACCAGCCAGTTCGAAAGGGTTTACTTACCCACTGCTGCACCCAAATGACATGAAAGCTGGGTGGACTGTCTGTGACTAGCTGTACAATCGAGGTAGAAGGCTAGTGCCTATTTGCAGTCTAGGGTGTGGAGTGCATGTTCTCCAGGGTGGGAATATCATTCTAATGTTAGACCTCATAGCAATATATATTAGACACCTTACTTTATGTATCGCTTTTTTTCCACTGTTTATGCCGCCCCATTATATTTGTCATTCGTTTTTTGATGACCTGTTTATTTATAATCAACTGTTTTTATTTATAATTGCTTATCTATAATTATTTTTTTCTATATTCACCTATTATTTAATGTTTTGACGACTTTTTCAATGTAACGCCATAGCTGCGACTGTTCTGTTTCAATGGAAACCGATTTGATTTGATATTTTTATCAAGAATGTCGGTATATAAAAATTCTAAATAAATAAATAAATAAATAAATATGGTCTCGGAAAGAAGGTGGGTAAAACAATCTACAGATTGATATGAAAATTAGTCATCACCTTGGGCAGGAACTTAGGATGTGTAAACAGGATCACATGGTCATGGAAGAACTTTGTGTATGGTGCGTACGTAACCAGGGCCTGAAGCTCACTGACCCTGTGAGCGGAAGTGATCGCCACCAGGAATATGACTTCCCAGGTGAGGAACTTCAGAGCACAGGATTGTTGAGGCTCAAAGGAGGCCGCATCAGTCTTGCGAAGACAGCATTGAGGTCCCAGGAAACTGGTGGTGGTTGAAGAGGAGGCTTCAGTTGGAGGAGACCCCACATGAAACGGCCAACGAGGGGCTGAACCGACACGGGCATACCAGCAACACCCTGGTGGTATGCGCTGACAGCGCTGAGTTGTTCCCTGACGGAACTGGTGTGGAGCCCAGATTCAGACAAGTGCCACAGGTAGTCCAGCAGCTGGGGGAGAGAGCATGAAAAAGGGTCCAATACATGCCCCCCACACCAGATGGAAAAACATTTCCAGTTCAAGGTGTAGGACTTCCTGGTCGAAGGTTTCTGGGATTCAATCAAGACCCGGGAAACACAGTCCGAGAGCTGTAAGGGCTGGAGGATCATGCACTCAACATCCAAACTATGAGGGCCAGTGCCCAGAGGTTTGGGTGGCACAGGGTGCCCTTGTTCTGTGATATGAGGTCGGGCACTGTTCCCAGTGGAATGGGGGCATGCACTGACAGGTCCTGGAGGAGTGGGAACCAAACCTGCTGGGGCCAGGAGGGTGCCACAAGAATCATGGTTCCCCTATCGTCCTGAAGCTTCAGTAGGACCTTTGAGAGGAGCGGGAAAGGCGGATATACATACCTTGCCTCAGTAAAGGGATAAGGCATCACAGGCTGGATGGCCGTTCCCCGCTACTAGGGAGCAGAACCTGCTCTCCTTGTGGTTGAGAAGGATGCAAACAGGTCCACATACAGTGTATCTGAGTGGAGGAAGAGGCTGTCTGCCACCGCTGGGTTGAGGGACTACTCATGCGGCTGGAAGGACTGGCTGAGATAGTCCACAAGCATTTTGAGGTGACCTAGTAGATAGGTTGCCCGCAGGTACATCCCTTGTGAGAGGGCCCAGTTCCAGACATGCACTGCCTCTTGGCAGAGAAGAAACGACCCCGTGCCACCCTGCTTGTTGATGTACCAAATCACGACCTGGTTGTCCGTCCGGATCAGAATTTCCTTGGATGACAGTTGATCCTGAAATGCCCACAAGGTGTACCATATTGCCCGAAGCTCCAAAACGTTTATCTGGCAATGTGCTTCGGTAGTGGTCCAAAAGGCCTTGAATGTGTAGGCTGTTCATGTGGGCTTCCCACCCCTGAGGAGAAGTATCAGTGGTGAAGGTCATTTGTGGTGGTGCGGGCTGGGAAGGAAGTCTGCGTTCTAGATTGGGGAGGGCATCCCACTAGGACAGAGATAGCCTGAGAGGGTCTATGCCCATAATCAGAGCCTCCAGATCTTGAGATGCCACTGGGACTGCAAGGCCCACTGAGGGCTCCGCATGCTAAGGGAGACACATGGACAGAGGCCGCCATGTGGCCCAGTAGATGGAGCAGGAGACAGGTCGGCACCCTCCTACTGTTGTGGATGAGGGTAGCCAGCAAGGCAAGGGCAATCGCTTGGTCCCTGAGCAAGAAAGCTTTTGCTTGTGTTGTGTCCAATCTGGTGCCTATGAAATCTAGCTGCAGGGACAGCCAGAGGTGCGCCTTGGGAAGTTGATAATGAATCCCACTGTCTGCAGGGTCTGAACCATCAGGGCCAGGGCTTGTACAGCTCCAGAGCGGGAGTCGCTCCTGACCGGCCAGTTGTCCAGATATGGGAACACATGGACCAAGCAATACCTGAGGTAGGCAGCCACCAACACCAAGCATTTGGTAAAGATGCGGGGGGCTGATGCCAGGCCAAAGGGTAGCACTCTGTACTGAAAATGTGCAGTTCCCACCAGGAAGCGGAGGTACTTCCTGTGATTGGGGACAATTGTAAGGTGTGCGTATGCCTCTTTCAGATCGAGGGAGCAAAGCCAGTCTCCTCTTCGGAGGAGGGGGATCACCATGCCCAGAGAGACCATCTTGAAACTTTCTCTTACGAGAAATCTATTCTCGCCTGAGGTTGAAAAGAGGGCGCAAGCTGCCACTCCTTTTCGGGATGAAGAAATACCTTGAATAGAACCCTTGGCCCTGTTGTTTGTGAGGGACCGGTTCCACTGCACCCGCTGTGAGGGGGCAGAGAGTTGTTTCTGAAAAACAACCAAATGGGCAGATGAACCCCATGATGGACATGTGGAAAAGGTCTCTGGGAGCTGGCTGAAGCACCGATGATACTCCTGGTGGACGATGGAGAGGACCCAGCAGTTCAACTTGATCCCTTCCCAGTGCCAGGCGAAGCTGAGGAGCCTGTCGCCAACTGGAAGATCGGGTACCAGGGGAGCTGCCAGCTGACTTAAGCTCCCTCACTACCAGTCAAAAGCCCATGCCTGGGGTTTTCTGGGGCACTTGTTGGGGTCTGGGGGCTCGCTGCTGGTGGGAGCAAATCCTTGCACTGGTCCGGGGCATGCGAGTTTGAGCAGCTGGAGGGTAATGCTTCCTCTGCTGGTAGAAAGGCTTGCGAGAGCCTTGCCTGGAGGATTTCCTGGCTGAGGATGGACCTTCTGAGGGACTAGCGGTCAGCTGCTGGAGGGTATTATGATGGTTCTTCAGCTGTGCCATTATAACCCGGACCTTTTCCCTGAACAGCTTCTCACCTGTACAGGAAAGATAAGCGAGCCTATCCTGGACCTCCAGCTGGAGGTCCAAGATCCTGAGCCAAGCCATCTGTCTGGAGCTGATGCCCATGGTGGCAAAGCGGGCTGCAGTTTTAAAAACATCGTAGGTGAAGTACACCTTGTGTTTCCCTGCTTCCAGACCCAGCGAGGTAATGGTGGCAAGCGCTTCCTGTTGCCGCTGGGGAAGGCCCTCCGCAAAATCCTGGACTCTTACAGAGATTGCGGTTATATTGAGTCATGTAAAGTTGGTAAGCCGCAATGCGGGTGCCTAGCATGATGCCTTGGAAGATTTTTCTCCCAATGGTGTCGAGTTCCCTATGCTCACATTCCAAAGGCATGGAGGCATGGATTTCGGAGCGGCCTTGGAGGGAATGGAGGAAGACAAATTGGCTCGGCGCACGCAAGTTGCACAATTGTGCACCCCCTTGCGCACGCCGACCCTGGATTTTATAACATGTGCGCCACTGGGCGTAGTTTTGTTTGCGTCGGGTTGCGCGAACAAATCTACGCCAGCACGCATGTTATAAAATCTGGCCCAATAGTTCCAAGTGTCAAAAGTAACATTTTCAACATATTGTAACATATTTCAACATATGTCGACTGAACATATCGCAACTGATTTCAACAGATGTCAACCGAACAACACCCCACAAGTAGTGAGCATTCATTTAAAGATCAATTGTCTCTGCATCTATGGGGTGCTTACTGCTTAAACAGTAATAAGTAAAACTCTAAGAAAATGTACTTTGACCATCTCCCCCCCCCTCCCAGCCCTCCCCCTCTCATGTCAGGTGGTTGTTATTTATACATTTTCTGTGAACAAGTTATTTGCTTGGTGATGGGTATCTGTTTGGATCTCTTCCAGCCATGAAGGCTAACCGATGAAATCCCCTATTGGACTAAATTTATCTAGCATGCAGAGGAGGAATCAAATATTCTCTTCCTGATTTCATCGGACTGTGTCGCGAGAAAGGGCTCCCAGATCTCCTTTATCCTTGCCTTTTTAGTGTCTGATTCTTTTTTTGCGGAAATGAAGTCAAAGATAGCAAGTTTAAGCATCTTATTTAGCCAACATTGGTGTATTGGTGCCTCTGTTGAAAGCCAAACGACTAATATTGTCTGTTTTGCCAATAATGCTGCAATATCTATAAACCGACATTGACCTTTTTTGAGCCTCAACTGATCAAGGTTTATTTTCCCAAATAACCATAGGTGTGGGTCGTCAGATAAGTCTTGCCCCACCAGTGTAGAGCACAGGGCCCTAACTGCCAACCAAAAACAGTGAACTTTTGAGCAGGACAAGAAGCAATGTAAATAATCACCTTCCGAGTTCTCGCATTTCAAACAGAATGGTGATGGACAAAGCTTCATTTGGGCGGTTGTGTTCTTGGAGTAGTAATATTGCCAAATAAATTTAAATTGGAATTCTTGTAAATTGGAATTTTCGGATATTTTAGGTATTTTTGTCAGATAATTTTTTATATCTAAGGCTGATATGTCCAAAGTGGGGCATTTCTCCCATTTCCTTAATATAGCCGACGAGAGATCTATTGGATTGTGCCTCAATAATATTTTTGCAAAATGAGAACATTTCATCTTCCCCAAAGATGGACCTAATAGAATAGTTTCTAGAAAATTAAAATTGTCATTTGGATATTTGTGCATATCTAACGAGCTTATATAATGTCAAATTTGTAAGTAAGCATAAAAGTCCGCATTGTGCAGCTCATATTTAGTTTGCGTTTCTATGAAACTATGGATATGGTTTTGAGAAGTATTAGTAATTTACCCTACATATTTTAAGACATTATCCTCCCAGTTTCGAAATATAGGATTATGTAATCCAGGTTCAAATTGCGGGTTACTCCGAATTGATATCAGTGGAGACACCCCATGTCTAACACCCCCATAATTTTGTAAGCACGCCCATGCTTTTCGTCCGGTATCTAAAATGTTTAACTTTAGACAGGAGCATACTCTTAGGCAACTGTATTAGGGCTGTAAGAGCGAACCCTTGAAACCACGCTTGCAGATGGGGTTGGGAGGAATGATGAGATGTTCCCGTAAACCAGTCTTTAAAATGACACAGCATACATATCAGGTTATATTTCCTAAAGTCTGGACAAGCTAGGCCCCTTTTATGAACTGGTTCATTTAAATATCTGAGTACTATTCTAGCCTTCCAGCCTTGCCATATAAATTTACGGAATGCTGTTAAAATCTCCTGATGGTCTGATTTTTGTAGCCACATGGTAGCATTTGTAATAAATATAGCCACCTAGGTAATTCATTCATTTTGAAAAGGTGTATCTTTCCAGTAAGTGAAAGGGGTAGGTGGGACCAACAATTCAGACGTTCTTTAAGATTTTTCAGCATAGGTTGAATGTTACAGTGGTAAATCTTAGTTATGTCAGGTCGTATCAGGACCCTAAATATTTAAGGTGTTTTCAGACCATCTAAGAGAAAACTCAGAACCCCAGTTTTGCTATAAATGCCCAAAGATGGACATAGCCTCGGATTTTTCTCTATTAATTTTTAACCCAGAAAAGGCTCCAAACTCAGCCTGGTGATTTAATATCCATGGGAAGGATTGAGGTAGATCCGTTAGGAAAATGAGTAAATCGTCAGCAAATGTGGCTATTTTAAAGGAAGTATTGTTTACTTCTAATCCTCTAACTGCACCATCCTCCGCTATGGTTCACAGAAGTGGATCCAGTGAGAGGACATATAACAAAGGTGACATGGGACACTCTTGTCTAACTCCCCTTTGAGGGGTGAATGGATTGGAAATGGAGCCATTAACAAGTAGATGTGAAGTAGGATTTGTATAAAGAAGTGAAATATATTGGAGCATGTTACCTGTGAAACCATAACGGTTCAAAACTGAAAATAAATAAGGCCAGGCTACCCAATCAAAGGCCTTTTCCGAGTCAAAACTCATCACCAGTGAGGCTAGCTGATGCGATGTACAGTAAGCCATAGCTGCTGTTAAATTCACTATGTGGGAGTTAGCTGATCTGCCCTTTACAAAGCCTACTTGATTGGATGAGATTAAAGCAGGGAGTACTATGCTAATGCGATTGGCCAGCACATTAGCCAACAATTTAAGATTGCAATTTAATAATGAAATTGGTTGGTACGAGGCCGCCTGTGACATATCCTTACCCAGTTTGGGCAAAACCGATATATATGACTTGTTGAAGTCAGATGTTGCAGTCCCGGTCGCTAGGCTAGCGACCGGGTCTTTACCTTTTTCCTGGCCGTCCAGACCGCGCCGGGATCCGCGAATGCTGAGGCCTGCCTGGCCGCATGGCAGCAGCGTCTCCACAAGGGAGACACCGCCGAGGCCCGATCCAAACTCCGCCCCCGCTAGGCAACGCGCGCGCGCGAAGCCCGGGGTTTTAAAGGTCCAGCACCCGGAAGTGCTGGACTGCCCCCCCCCACTGACGTCAGACACCGGCAGGATACTTAAGCCGGCGTCTGCCACTGATACCTTGCCTTGCAACGAGGTCTCTCCCTACCGGAGTGCTAGTTGCTGTTCCTGCTCTTGTTCCTGTGGTTCCTGATCCGCTCCTGTGGTTCCTGATCCGCTCCTGCGGTCCCTGTTCCTGCTTCTTCAACTGATTCCCGGTTCCTGACTCCGGCTTGCCTTGACTCTCCGTGTCTGCTGCCTGCCTCGACTACCTGACTGTTCAGATGCCTCCATTGCCACGCTCCTAAGTCACAGCGGTCCGGATCCCTACAGGCTCCTCCTGAGGGGATCTCGGATCTCCAGGGTGAATTCCAGCTCGTCCGTCCAGCTGTGTGCCGCCTCCCAGCCTTCATCTCCTTGTTGGAGCGGCTGCTCCACCGGGCCGGCCCAAGGGTCCACTTCCCAGTCCTGAGCTACAACATCAGATGGGAACCCATCCTTGGTTAAACCGATTTGGGAAAAATTACATAAAGGACCAGCGATCTGCAGATGTAAAATTTTAAAGTAGTCATAGGACAGTCCATCTGGTCCAGGGGCTTTACCCATTTTATTAGCCTTAATGACCTTAAGTAACTCATTAGGAGTAATGGGCTCATTTAACATTTCTAATTGTTGCGTGGATAGTTGTGGTAGTCGCAAGTTTTGGAAAAATTTTTCTTCTTCTAGATGTCCCCCTATGCGAACCTCAGTATATAAATGTGTGTAGAATGAACGCAGTATCTCCCCAATTTCTGCTTCTTTGGTGGCCCAAGTGCCTTGTGGCGTTTTAAGTTTTTCTGTGTACGTTCTACTTCTTTTTTCTCTTATCAAATTTGCTAGGAGTTTTCCCGTCTTATTCCCATGTCTGAAAAAATTATGTTCCACAAATTGGAAACATTTCATAGCCCTTTGCTGCAAATATGTTTGTAGTTCTCCAAGTGTAGCATGATATCTCATCATATTGGAAGGGGATGGGCCACAGATCATTTGTTGTTTGATCTGACTTAGCTCAGTTTCTAATTGTAAAATTTTGGAATTCATCTGCTTATTTCTAGAACGTAGGTAGGAAATTATCTCCCCTCACATTACCACCTTACTTGTTTCCCAAAAAAGAGAAGGGTTGTCAATATGTTGGGCATTAGCTTCACTAAAGAGAGACCACTTATCTTGTAAGAATCGTTGAAATTCAGAGTTATTTCTCATGTATGAGGGGAAACGCCACCATTTCATTTGTGTATTCTGCCCCCCAAACTGAATATCCACCCAAATGATCACATGATCAGAAACACTAGCATGTCCAATGTGTGCCTCCTTAACAAATGGGAATATAGTTTGGGACCCAAGAATGTAATCAATGCGCGATAAAGTTTTATGGGCCTTAGAGACGTGAGTATAATCTTTTTCCTCGGGATGTAAATTCCACCAAAAATCAGAAAGTTGAATTTTTACAAAACTTAGCTAAATAAATAAGAGGAGAAGTCAGTAGACGAGTGGGTGTTTTGGTGGATTTTTCCAAGGACGGGTCCATAATTGTATTAAAATCACCAGCAATAATGAGCCACCCCTGAGAGTATTGCATGAGTTGACCAATTAACTGATGGAAAAAATTTGGTGATGGCACATTTGGGCCATAAATGTTGCACAATGTGACCTCTCTACTGTTGATCCTTCCAACAATGATGAAATATCTGCCTTCAGGATCAACTATCTCTGAAGTTAATTGAAAGTTCAGGGACTTGTGAATTAGGGTCGCCACCCCTGTCTTCTTTCCATTGGCTGGTGTGTAGTATACTTGTCCTACCCAGTCTCGACATAGTTTTTTACATTCAACAGCCGTTAAATGAGTCTCCTGTATGCATGCGATATATACTTTAGTTCACCTTAAATGTTGAAGTACTTTTTCTCTTTTAATAGGGTTTCCCAATCCATTTACATTCAAACTAGCCAATCTTACTGTAGAGGGAATCATGTGCCCACTGTTTTTGTGATGTTTAGTTAATATCTCCGTATACCTGGCCCAGGAGCCCCCCAGCTTAGGCTCCCCAGCCTTTGGGTCCCTTGCACCCCTCTACATTTGAGACAACACAAGAGTGAAATTGTGACCAAGAAAATAGATATTCTAATTGAAGAAAATGCTAAGGGAGCTAGAGTGAAAATTCTCCCCTCCTCCCTCTCCCTTCCCTCCCCTTCTATTACCTCCAACTTACATTAACAAAATACCTCTCAAAACAATCAAAGAGGTTGTTGAGAATTACCAAAAGATGTGCCGAGGCACCATCCAACCCAAGTTTCATGACTACGTATAGTGCTCAGTCTGTTTAGTCCAGAGCTTATAGTCCGTTAGGAAGTTTCTGACCAATACTCCATGAGGTATGCAGGTATTGTTTAGTCCCGAAGGGTACCATAGAAGCACAAATTTATCAAGCAGAGTTTTGGTGCGTCCTCTCATCTCTCTCAAAACCAGTAAATTTGTTCACTGCTTATAAGTATTCGAGAAGATTCATTTGAAGTCATATACCCCCGAGCCCATTGCCGCAACCTGGCATTATGTACTGTTGTGTTGCCCCTCTGAGATGTCATAACGTTGCCAATTAAAGAGCTTAAAATCCTCCATTGGGCAAGAGAATACATTTTTTTTAAGAATCTGTGTGATCAGCTTCACACCTGCCAACCTGCAGGGATAAAATAAACACAGTCTATCTCCAGTGAACTTGAAATAGAGGATTTCCAGCTAGCGGCAGCATACGGAATAGCCTGGTAGTGGTTGTACGTAACGACAGGTTAGTATGTAAAATACACTCACCCTTAATTTCAGAAAGGTATTGGAGAGTCCAAAAGCAGTCAATCTTTAGTTTTGAGCACAGCGATCCATCTATTTTTCCGTGGTGTAGTAGATCCAGTCCTCCACCCGTGGCTTGCCAGACATGTGTCCTGGTGTCCGCACTAACCCCGCATATGACGTCACTTTCAGGCTGTGGTGTCCGCTGCAATTTGCTAACGTCATTACATTTCCATTGAAATTAGAAAAAACTTTATAATCCACCTCAAGATGGGAAGTAACAAATTTTGATAACATTGGTTTGTGGAGAACTCTAAACAAACAAACTCTGAATTTTAACATAAATACGTGTCGGTACGCCGACTAATATGAGATTTGCAACTGACAGCAGAGTATACAAATATGTTCAGGAGCCATAAAAAAATTTTAAAAAAAGGTTGGTAATTTGAACTCACTCACCCTTTAGCCCCGCCATAAAAGATTTTGCCTCTGTAAAGTTAGTAAAGGAATGGATTTTCCCTGCATGCCAGATTCTGAGTTTGGCCGGGTATAGGAGTTGGAATTTTATGTTTTGACGATAGAGTTCAGTACAAAGCGGGCTGAACGCTCTCCGTTTCTGAGAAAGTTGCGCCGAGAAATCATTAAACATCCGTACCGGCACTGTTTGGTAAGTGATATCTTTATGTGTTCGAAAGGCTTGCAGTATTTTCTGCTTCTGAGACCAGTTCATCAAACGGGCTATGACTAGATGAGGTCTCTGCTCTTCATCCTGCCATCTGCCTAACTGGTGAGCTCACTCAATACATAACTTCCCCTCCATGTCGGGGAGTGTTAGAACTTCTGGTAGCCATTTTTCCAGCATGGTCCCTAGATTTTGCTCTTCAATAGATTCTGGTAATCCCATAATACGGATGTTGTTACATCGTGCTCTATTTTCTAAATCCTCTAATTTGTCAGCGCTATCCAGGGCTGCTTTTGCAAGGGCAGAAATTTTCTTGACCAGGGAAGAGTTTTCTTCCTCCAACGTGGCAATCCGCATCTCTACTTGTTCCATTCACGGGGGAAGATCAGCAATAGTATTTTTAAGTTCTTGGAATTGAGATGCTAATTCTGTGAAACGAGAGTCCAAAGCTTTCACTACAGTCTCTGTAACTTGGGTCGTGAGATCTTCCGGGATATCTTTCGATGGTGAGCTAGGAGACTCACTTGTTAAGAGTGACGGAGTATTGTGGCCGGCCTGCAGCGCCATTTTCTCAGAGCCTTCCTTGCTTTTTTCCTTCTCTTTTTTACCCCCTCTCAAGTGCATATTCATTTGCGATTTTAGCATGTATTTGTCAATAGACATGTACCTTATTGACTACTTGGTAGAGAGGCTTTTTCTCATCCATTGAGAGCTAATTTCAATTTAGTTGGTTGGATGGTGCCCGGAGCTGAACAAGCACACGTCTGTTCAGCTACACCACATCATGTGATCCCATCTTTATTATTATTATTAATAATAATAATAATAATAATAATAATGTTCTTATGTTCTTATCTTATCTCCATGAAATAATGGTGAGGTCCCATCAAATGGCGATTTTAGTTTTGTAATAGCTATCAATCACACTGTCCTTATATATTGTGCTTTTCCTGTACATCTTTCTCATGTTTTGTATCAAGATCATCATCATGCACATGTTTCGCTGAAAGGTTTGTAAATTTTGTCAACAAGCTAATGAGTTAGAGATGACAAACAGCTATCATTACTTCAGATGGTAGCACAAAGGGCCGAATTTTAAAAGCTTTATGCTGGTAGAGGGGTTATGCGCGCTGGGCCTATTTTCTAAAGGCCCAGCAACGCACATAAAGCCCTGGTACGCATCTAAGTCCCGGGGCTTTAAAAAAGGCAGGGCAGGGCAGGTGTGGGGCAGGTTAGTCCAGGGGCAGAGCCTCTGGGCAGGCGCAAACGGTAAAATAGAGATCGGGGGAGTTAGAATAGGGCTAGGGGGTGGAAAGGTTAGGGGAAGGGGTGGGAAGGTTAGATTAGGGGGAAGGGAACAGGGGAAGGCCATGGGCGTTGGCGCGCGCAAGATGCACTAGTGTGCATCCCCTTACATGCGCCAACCCCCAATTTTATAACATGTGCATGCCTGCGCACGCATGTTATAAAAGCGGGCATCCATGTGTGTGCACCGGGTAGCACGCGCACATTTACGCCCGCGTGTAGGTTTGACAATCTACCCCAAAATCTATTACTACAATCCTGGAGAACTTAAGACATTAATATATAGAATTTTCTGAGCAGTTTAAAATGAAAGATACCCAAATAATTTACTTATTACCATGTAGCTATTTTTAGAGCTTAAATAGTGACCCAGCACTTACTCCTATATTTTAAAACACAGTGCAATAAAAACCAGAAAAGAGCCCATGTGTTTTTAAATGCTATTGATGTATTGTGTGCTGATTATAGTCAAATGTTCTTATTCAATAAACATGTATCAACTCAAATATGAAAGACAAAATTTCAAAGGAATAAGTTCCAGTCTATATTTGCATTTAGACCCATCAGTTCCATGGTTTAAAGCCAAAAAATGCTTCTTTATTTTTTTCTGGCTCAATAGACATACTCATCTTCATGGATGTGGGAGAACATGATCTATAACTAGTCACTTTATTGCCTTAAAATCTTGCTGGTACTGTAGTTAGTGAGGAACAATAGTTGCCATGATATTCTTAAGGTGCATACAACTCCAATGTTCTACTAGGCATGTATACAAGGCTCTCGTAGTCTTCCTGACATACACTTTTTGACATAGATATATCAAAAGATAGACATGAATACTAGCACAGTTTTAAAAATATTTCAGATCATACTGTCTTCTTCTTCTGTCTCCTGGATTCACACACACTTTGGTCACAATCATATTCTCACAACAGGAGCAATGTCCACACTTATAATTTCCCATTACTTTATTTCCCATAATCATTTTTTGTTGCTCTTCCCTAGTCAATAATATGGACGGACACTGTTTTTTCTTGCAAACTCATGTTACATGCAAATCTAATTTCCTTCCAAGTTAAGATATGATACAAGGGACATTAAGGACCAATTCTACCTGATCATCCTAGCTATTTTTTACCTAGTGTTGTGATTCTGCCCTCTGGGCAGCCTCTTATCTTCTCTCTGCCTGCCCCGTGGCCTGGAGGCCGCAGTCCCCGGTCTTTCTTGCGGCTGGAGCCACTCCTCAGGCTGCTCTCTGCGGCTTGAGAGCTGCCGACAATGCTGGGTCTGTTCCTCGGCCCCGCCCTGCTCTTCGGCATTAGCAGCAGCATGGCTGCTGGCCATGGTCCTGTACAACTTCCTGCTTCCTGTTCCTAAGGCGTGGGCCGCGTCTCTTCACAAGATTTAAAGGGCCCAAAACCGGATATGCACTGGGCCCGACCTGATGACTGTTTCCTGTCTCAGCCCTATAAAAGGGCTTCTCCAACACTTCTGCCTTGCCTTGCACTGGACTTACTTGCTCCTGGAAGTCTCGTCTTCCAGCGCTCTGTCAGGTCTTCATTCTTCGTTGGAGCTCCATGTCTTGTCTGCTTCCTGTGTTCGTGGCTTCCTGATGTTCCATGTCTTCATGTCTTGAGGTTCCTAGTCCAGGCTTCCTGATGTTTTACGTCCTGATATTAACAACTCAAAAAAGCACAGCACGGCAATACTTATGGAATTTGTGAGTCAACTAAATACTCAAAAACCAACCACTAATTTCCCAGTCATCAGATCAATATATTGACGCTTACTAATTGACCATCATAATAGGCATCACTGTGTACTGCTATACAGCTTTTTTTATCACTCTGCCTTACGTTTAATCATCGGTCAGTCCCAAAAAATTTTTTAAATTATTTTTTGTGTGCTCCGTGAATACTTCACCCGTGAGATTAAAATTATCATCAATTTTCCTTTTCATTACAGTTCATTACAGTTCATAAATTAAATGTTAACTTATCTGGAAAGTTGTCCATGCATTATTTCACATGAAGCTGTCAGCAACTTATTGTTTCCATGCCCGAATTTATCATGCTGTTAGGGCAGAGAGACCGCAATTGGCTAACTAGCGACGGTCCTTCTCCAGGGTCCTCTTTAGTGAACACCGAACTGAAGTATTCGTTTAATATTTCTGCCATTTCTTCGTCTCTCTCCACACATTGATCCTTTTCAACTTTCAATTTCACTATACCACTTTGGACTTTTCTCCTTTCTCTGATGTATCTGAAAAATGTTTTGTCACCTTGCTTTACTCTTTAGCAATCCTTTCTTCCGCTTGACTTTTTGCTTTCTTGATTACTTTCTTCATCTCCCTCAGTTCCACCAGATATTCTTCCTTGTGATCCTCCCTTTGGGATCCTTTATATTTCTTAAATGCTGTTCTTTTAGCTTTTATTTTATCAGCCACCTCCTTTGAGAACCAGATAGGTTTCATTTTTCTCTTACTTTTCTTTACTTTTCTAACATATAGATTAGTTGCCTTGGTAATTGCTCCTTTTAGTTTGGCCCACTGTTGTTCCACATTTCTCATTTTCTCCCAGCCTTCTAGCTCTTCCTCCAGGTGTCACGTTCTTCCATTTGATCTGGAGGCCTGTGAACCACTCCAATAAAAATGGATGCCCCATCATCTTGTTTTAGGGTGGCCCATAATGTTTCTTCTTTGACCCATCTTCCTTACAGCTCAGAAGCTTAGAAATTGTTTTTGATATAAAGAGCCACTCCTCCCCCTTTTCTGTCCTCTCTGTCCTTCCTTAACAAGTTATAGCGTGGTATGGCCATATCCCAATCATGAGATTCCGTGAACCATGTCTCCATGACAGCAACAGTGTCCAAGTCCTCCTCCACCACTAGGGCTTACAGATCTGGGATTTTATTGCCCAAACTATGAGCATTTGTGCTCATAGCTTTCCAGCTTTTCTTGTTTAGGTTACTGCTTTTTTTGGACTCCTTTTGTGACTTATTTAGCTGACTTTCATTATCCACTTCACCCTTTACCTTTGAATTTCTATTTGGGGGGTGACATTCTAATTTCCTTCTGCTACCCCTGCATCTAGTTTAAATGCCTTATGACATAGGATTTGAATTTATCTCTTAGGATCCTTTTTCCTGCCTCAGAGCGTGAGCGTGTCTTGAGATAGAACGCGGACAATTAAAAAGAAAACAGAAGCCAGACATGTGAAGTGCTGAACGAAAGAGGATGGTCTTGGACGGTTGCTATGTTGATACAGAAGTGAATCCCCTGAGGCAGGACTTTGTCCGAAACACGATCGTGTCGGGATTGGGACTCTTAATGGATGAGTATTCAAGTTCTTCTTGTATCTGAATTTTTGAAATATAGCAAACTGAGAGCCAAAGTTGGCGTAAAAAATTTGGAGTTTCATCAGCACGTTTGGGACATTAATTTTATTAAACCGATAAAAAAATTTAAAAAAAACAAAACACAAAAGTTGTTTAAATTAAAAGTAAGGTGACCCTATACCATATTAGAGTCTGTGGTTAATTACAGACCCTTGGAGTAAGGGGCCTACACACAAAAAATTGAGGTTGGCTATATGATTGTGTTAAATTTATATTGACCAGTTGAACCACAATTCTAGGGTTGTGTATACAGACAGATGTAAACCATCTTTGACAAAGAGCTTTTTACTGTTCCATATATGGCCCCAGCCCCCAATATATCCAAAACTTTGTTCCTTACACCAGGATTTGAGCCATACATTGAATTTATCAATATGGCTTAGCCTTTCCTTCCCCTTTCCATGAACAAGTAACACTTCTGAAAAGACAATGGTTGTCGCCATGTGACTAATCTGCTTTGCTAGAGACTGGAAATCTCTCTATACCACTTGGATGCTGTTTCTAGCAAGGTCGTTGGTTCTCAGATGGATGATAATATCAACTTTAGAGTCTTTGCTTTCTTCTTTGATCGCTTTGACTATCTGAATAGCATTTCTGCCAGCCGATGATCCTGGGAGGCTTTTAACTGTAGTATTTCCCTCAAAACGTGTTCCTAAATGAATGCCTCTGATGACAGCACAATGAGCTTTTTTCTTTGGTTACTGATTGTATTATGGAATTTCTGTATGCATTGGGTTTCTTCTTTCTTTTCAGATACCACTTCAATCTCTTTCACAAGAGCTTCTTCATTACCTAATACCGAGAAGGCGTTTTGTACTTGTGTCACATGAAACAGCGTGTGTTTCCACATCACAGGTCTTACTCTACCAGAGCCCACTGTAATCCCATTGTTTTTTGGGTTCCTTAATGCCCTGTGTGAATGGGGGGGGGGGGGGGGGGGTAGACATGTGGGCTGCACAGTTGTAAAGAATGGGTGTCTGTGGGTCTCAGGTCTTATCCTACCTGAGCCCACTTTTTCTTTGACTTATGGTTTTTCTGTGGTAATGGGGAATTAATTCCTGAATACTGTAAAGTGGGTAACACTTTATTGCAGCTAATTCAGCTTTAACTTCAGCCAGCTCCTTTTTCAAGGAAGAGAGTTCTGAACAAATGGGGTAAGCCCTAAGTTTCCAGATGATTTCCCTCAGAATAAAGGCTCCACAATAGTCACATTGGATAGTCCTCATTTTGGAATATTTATTTGATGGAAAACACCTAAGGAATTAGCAAATTTCCAATTTATCTTGTTGCCAATTATGTATTTAGGCAGAGTATATCAGAAAAAAAAAACCCAGGGGTGGGTGGGTAGAGGGCCAAAGTGGGAGGAAGTTAAACAGTTAACCCTTGGCCAGGGCTGTTCACTGGATACTGTATCTGCTATTAATTTTTAACAGACCCTCCCCCAGATTGCCTAGCTAAGTTAAGCTTTTTCCTTAGCTCTCCCCTAGAATCTGTAGTTATAGCTGTCTCCTTGAAGTTCAAAGCAGACTGAGGACTTGATTGCCCCCTGCAATGCACTCTGAGTTACCTGTTCAAAGCTGAATAGCCCATTCCCTTTTTTGGGTTGTTCTTTTTTTTTTTTTTTTTTTTGCTAAAACAAACACACAGCAATTTAATGCAGCAATATCAATATCTAGGAAAATATAGAGATAAGGCTAGCACTACACAAAAAAACAGAAAAATATAACCAAAAAGCCCTCTAAATTAAGGATAAATTAAACTTATTCCTTGGCTCTCCCCAAGAAACTGTAGTTATAGCTGTCTCCTTGAAGATCAAAGCAGACTGAGGACTTGACCAGGTGATTTGCTACTCTATAGTTTGTCAATTGGCCTACTACATATTCCAGAGTCACAGTGACTTGGTTCAGTTCATCTGACTCATGACCCTTGAAAACCATCTCTAGATCTCCCTAACATCCTCATTGGTAAACACAGAAGCAAATAATTCATTTAGTCTTTCTGCAATGACCTTATCTTTCCTAAAAGCCCCTTTAATCCCTCAGTCATCTAACAGTCTAACCGATTCCCTCATGGGTTTCTTTCTTCGAACATTTTTAAAACGTTTTTATTATGAGTTTTTGCCTCTATGGCCAACTTCATTTCAAATTCTCTCTTAGCCTGCCTAGAACTTTGACTATGCCCTGCTGGGCAGGGAGAGCATGCCATGATGACATGCATTAGGGATGTGTATTCGTTTGCAACATATTGGCAATCTGCAACGTATACCAGTTCCGGAGTTGGTTTTCAGGGGTGATGAGTCAGACGAACTGAACGAAATCACTGTCAACCTGGAAGATGTAGTAGGCCAGATTGACAAACTAAAGAGTAGCAAGTCACCTGGACCGGATGGTATGCATCCCAGGGTACTAAAGGAACTCAAAAATGAAATTTCTGACCTATTAGTTAAAATTTGTAACCTATCATTAAAATCATCCATTGTACCTGAAGACTGGAGGGTGGCCAATGTAACCCCAATATTTAAAAAAGGCTCCAGGGGTGATCCGGGTAACTATAGACCAGTGAGCCTAACTTCAGTGCCGGGAAAAATAGTGGAAACTATCCTCAAGATCAAAATTGTAGAGCATATAGAAAGACATGATTTAATGGGACACAGTCAACATGGATTTACCCAAGGGAAGTCTTGCCTAACAAACCTGCTTCATTTTTTTGAAGGGGTTAATAAACATGTGGATAAAGGTGAACCGGTAGATGTAGTGTATTTGGATTTTCAGAAGGCGTTTGACAAAGTCCCTCATGAGAGGCTTCTACGAAAACTAAAAAGTCATGGGATAGGAGGCGATGTCCTTTCGTGGATTACAAACTGGTTAAAAGACAGGAAACAGAGAGTAGGAATAAATGGTCAATTTTCTCAGTGGAAAAGGGTAAACAGTGGAGTGCCTCAGGGATCTGTACTTGGACCGGTGCTTTTCAATATATATATCAATGATCTGGAAAGGAATACGATGAGTGACGTTATCAAATTTGCAGATGATACAAAATTATTCAGAGTAGTTAAATCACAAGCAGACTGTGATACATTACAGGAGGACCTTGCAAGACTGGAAGATTGGGCATCCAAATGGCAGATGAAATTTAATGTGGACAAGTGCAAGGTGTTGCATATAGGGAAAAATAACCCTAGCTGTAGTTACACGATGTTAGGTTCCATATTAGGGGCTACCACCCAAGAAAGAGATCTAGGCGTCATAGTAGATAATACATTGAAATCGTCAGCTCAGTGTGCTGCAGCAGTCAAAAAAGCAAATAAAATGTTAGGAATTATTAGGAAGGGAATGGTTAATAAAACGGAAAATGTCATAATGCCTCTATATCGCTCCATGGTGAGACCACACCTTGAATACTGTGTACAATTCTGGTCGCCGTATCTCAAAAAAGATATAGTTGCAATGGAGAAGGTACAGAGAAGGGCAACCAAAATGATAAAGGGGATGGAACAGCTCCCCTATGAGGAAAGGCTGAAGAGGTTAGGGCTGTTCAGCTTGGAGAAGAGACGGCTGAGGGGGGATATCATAGAGGTCTTTAAGATCATGAGAGGTCTTGAACGAGTAGATGTGACTCGGTTATTTACACTTTCGAATAATAGAAGGACTAGGGGGCATTCCATGAAGTTAGCAAGTAGCACATTTAAGACTAATCGGAGAAAATTCTTTTTCACTCAACGCACAATAAATCTCTGGAATTTGTTGCCAGAGGATGTGGTTAGTGCAGTTAGTGTAGCTGGGTTCAAAAAAGGTTTGGATAAGTTCTTGGAAGAGAAGTCCATTAACTGCTATTAATCAAGTTTACTTAGGGAATAGTCACTGCTATTAATTGCATCAGTAGCATGGGATCTTCTAGGTGTTTGGGTAATTGCCAGGTTCTTGTGGCCTGGTTTGGCCTCTGTTGGAAACAGGATGCTGGGCTTGATGGACCCTTGGTCTGACCCAGCATGGCAATTTCTTATGTTCTTATGTTCTTACATCCCTATCCATTGTATTCATGGGTTCGCGAAACGGATCGCAATCCCCTACGAATACAAACATATCATTAGTTTCATTCTTTTGGCTCGCAGTGATTTCTTAGCGGCCATTTGAAATAGAAGATAGCAAAAACCAGCCCTTTCCTGTGAGTCATAAGTGAGCTCACAGCCCTGTCATAGAGTGGGTAAGACAGGTTGGCAAGGAGACCAGAATGCAACCTATCAGAGCTAAGCATTTTTTGTAATGCAGCCAATCGCCGCTCTCACTCAGTGCTCTGTGACGTTGTTCCTGATGATGCAGCACTATTTGTATGTGAAGCACGCAGCGTGCCACGCACTTTCTTGGCAGGGATGGTCTGGGGAGGTGGTCTGAGAGGTGGCTGAACTCAGAGCTGGTCTGAGTGTATCAAATCTGTATTCAATTGCTAGCTATTTCCATAGAAAAAGATATTTGTTCGATTTGGCTGCAGTGCCAACTAGCCTTGGTTTTTTTTTACCGCACTTTTTTAAATTGATCTGAGACAGTCTCTCTGCCAGTGCCACTGAGAGAAGCTGCTAGCACTAGCAGTGGCATTTTGCTTCTTATTTTACCCCCTGGGGTAGGTTGCAAGCAGCATTTGGGTGTTGTGGGTGAGAGATATATTCAATTTCTAGCTAGTTTGATAGAATTTCCATTGAAACAGATATTTCATCGATTTTGCTGCTGTGCCAAGCCAGGCTTTTTTGTTAACTGGCATAACTTCATCTCCCAACACTATATCCCCAAACCCTCCCTTGCAAGCGACCCAGCTTATAGCTCCATCTCCTCTCAGCCCTTCGTAAGAGATCTTGATGTCCTGATTGACCAACAATTGAACCTGAAAAAATATATCAATTCTATCCTCAAGGAAGGTTTCTATAAACTTAATGTCCTGAAAAAAATAAACCTTTACTCCATACCTATGATTTCCACACCGTTATTCAAGCCACCCTCTCATCCAAGATGGACTACTGCAACTCCCTACTCCTAGGCCTCCCCTATTCCACCATAAAACCGCTTCAAATGCTCCAGAATTAGGTCGCGAGAACTATCATAAATACCCGTAAATTTGACCACATTATCCCTATCCTTAAAGACTTGCATTGGCTCCCGATCCCTTTGAGTATCCTCTATAAAACCCTTACTATTATTCACAAATCCATCTACAGACACAACTCCAACTGGCTTGATGAGCCGTTCCATCTCACACTCTCAGACCGCCCAACCAGAGCAAACAATACAGGAACTCTCCTTATCCCATCCCTCAAGAAGGCACACCTCACCTCCACGAGGGACCGAGCCTTCTCCATTGCCGGTCCCACCCGCTGGAACTCACTACCCACAAACCTCTGACTTGAGCCTTGCACCATCAAATTCAAAAATAAATTAAAGACCTGGCTTTTCAAAACGGCTTACCCAGATTAGATCACCTGTGTCTTAAGTGTTAGCTTCGTGGACCCTTGGGCCGGTCAGGACCAAAGATGGAACGCTGAGAAGGGTCACAGCTGATGGCCCGACCGGAAGGCGGTTAACCGGAGTCGTGGACGGAGGGATGAAGAACCACGGAGGAGCCCTATGCGACCAAGGGCTCAGAAGAGGAATGGAGAGAAGACGGCGTTGGCCCGGTAGTTCGGAGATCTTCGCCCTGGAAGCCGGTACTCCCCCGAGAGGAGCTCGTAGGAGTCCGGCTGCTGGGACTTTTGGAGATTCACCCTGGAAGCCGGAGCCCCCCCCAGGAGGCACCCGTAGGGGCCCGGCCGCTGGGACTTAGGAGAGTCTTCGGGGCCAGCCGAGCAGGAACAGAAGAACAACGGAGATCCAAGGCAGAGTCCCGTAGTCCAAGTGAGTCGAATCCAAGGAAGAGGCAAGGCAGAGTCGTGAAGCGGGCTGAGTCAGAACCAGGAGATGGAAGGCAACCAGAACCAGGGAGAAGGCAAGTGCGGAGTCGAGGACGGAGACAGGTCAAACCAGGAGTCAGAGGATGACGTCGTAGCCAGAGGATAAGGCAGAAGAAGAGTCAGGAACCAAACCGGGTCAGCAGGAAGCAGTCGAAGGCAGGAAGCAGTCCGGAGCAGGAACGCAGCAACTTGGGAACAGGAAGCCCTGTGGAACCTCGTTGCAAGGCAGGGGACGGTCCAGGCTGCAGGGCTAAATAGCCCCAGCGCGTCTGACGTCATCAGGAGGAGGCAGGGAACTCTCCCACGCTGGCCGCTTTAAATCTCGGGGCCTAGCGCGCGCGTGGCTAGGGGGCGGGGCCAGCCGCGGGAGAACGCCGGCTGGTGCGAGGAGGCAGAGGAGCCGTGTCGGAGGCCTGTACGGCCCGGGGAGAGGTGCGCACGGTCCGGGCTCGGCGCCGAGGTGAACAACGGTCCCGGGGCCGACCCGGGATCGTAACATTAAGAACATGAGAACATAAGAAATTGCCATGCTGGGTCAGACCAAGGGTCCATCAAGCCCTGCATCCTGTTTCCAACAGAGGCCAAACCCAGGCCACAAGAACCTGGCAATTACCCAAACACTAAGAAGATCCCATGCTACTGATGCAATTAATAGTCACTAACCAACCTCTTTCCCTTTTCAAAAATACTCCAACATGAACATGTAAGGGAATAATTGCTTGGTGGTAATCTTGTACGGAGGTGGTCCTGTGAGGGTAACCGATTTGCAGTTATCCTCTCGTGGACCTCCGTCTATTATTATTGGTGGTAATCTTGTATGGAGGTGCCGAAACATGGCCGTGCCGAAACATGGCCCGTGTCGGACAAGCAGCTCCATACCCATGAGACATTTCAGAGGTGACGTCCTGATAAGTATGAAATAAAATACCAGTGGGGCGGAAAAGCAGCAGGGGAGAAGGGATTTTTAATTGAAAATTCCAAAAAAATAAAAAAAGATGTCGGTCAAATTAATAAAAGAATAATAGACGGAGGTCCACGAGAGGATAACTGCAAATCGGTTACCCTCACAGGACCACCTCCGTACAAGATTACCACCAAGCAATTATTCCCTTACATGTTCATGTTGGAGTACTGATGCAATTAATAGCAGTGGCTATTCCCTAAGTAAAATTGATTAATAGCCATTAATGGACTTCTCCTCGAAAAACGTATCCAAACCTTTTTTGAACCCAGCTACACTAACTGCACTAACCACATCCTCTGGCAACAAATTCCAGAGCTTTATTGTGCGTTGAGTGAAAAAGAATTTTCTCCGATTAGTCTTAAATGTGCTACTTGCTAACTTCATGGAATGCCCCCTAGTCCTTCTATTATTCGAAAGTGAAAAAAACCGAGTCACATCTACTCGTTCCTGACCTCTCATGATCTTAAAGACCTCTATCATATCCCCCCTCAGCCGTCTCTTCTCCAAGCTGAACAGCACTAATCTCTTCAGCCTTTCCTCATAGGGAAGCTGTTCCATCCCCTTTATCATTTTGGTTGCCCTTCTCTGTACCTTCTCCATCGCAACTATATCTTTTTTGAGATGCGGCGACCAGAATTGTATACAGTATTCAAGGTGTGGTCTCACCATGGAGCGATATAGAGGCATTATGACATTTTCCATTCTATTAAAATTTCCCTTCCTAAAAATTCCTAACATTCTATTTGCTTTTTTGACTGCTGCAGCACACTGAGCTGACGATTTTAAAGTATTATCCACTATGATGCCTAGATCTTTTTCCTGGGTGGTAGCTCCTAATATGGAATCTAACATCGTGTAACTACAGCAACGGTTATTTTTCCCTATATGCAACACCTTGCACTTGTCCACATTAAATTTCATCTGCCATTTGGATGCCCAATCTTCAAGTCTTGCAAGGTCCTCCTGCAATGTATCACTGTCTGCTTGTGATTTAACTACTCTGAATAATTTTGTATCATCTGCAAATTTGATAACCTCACTCGTCGTATTCCTTTCCAGATCATTTATATATATATTGAAAAGCACCGGTCCAAGTACAGATCCCTGAGGCACTCCACTGTTTACCCTTTTCCACTGAGAAATTGACCATTTAATCCTACTCTCTGTTTCCTGTCTTTTAACCAGCTTGTAATCCACGAAAGGACATCGCCTCCTATCCCATGACTTTTTAGTTTTCGTAGAAGCCTCTCATGAGGGACTTTGTCAAACACCTTCTGAAAATCCAAATACACTACATCTATCGGTTCACCTTTATCCACATGTTTATTAACCCCTTCAAAAAAATGAAGCAGATTTGTTAGGCAAGACTTCCCTTGGGTAAATCCATGTTGACTATGTTCCATTAAATCATGTCTTTCTATATTCTTTACAATTTTGTTCTTGAGAATAGTTTCCACTATTTTCCCCGGCACTGAAGTCAGGCTCACTGGTCTATAGTTACCTGGATCGCCCCTGGAGCCTTTTTTAAATATTTGGGTTACATTGGCCACCCTCCAGTCTTCAGGTACAATGGATGATTTTAATGATAGGTTACAAATTTTTAACTTGCTGCATCAGTACGTTATTTGAACTCATTTGTTAAGTTATGTTACATTGTTTAACATGTTATTTCTTTATTTTGATTTCTTGTTTGCCAGCTTCCGGCTACCCTTCTATCCTGTTCTTGTAGTCCCATCCCCTGTCCCTGTTTTATGTACTTCCTACTTTCAGTTCGGATGTAAACCAGTATGATATAACCACTAATACTGGTATTGAAAAGAATTAAATAAATAAACTGCAGTTGGGTTTTTTTTATTGAACTCACTGTCTCTCTGTGCTCTTTTAATCCAAGAAGGCAGCGCACTGGGCATCAGTAACAATGGGTACTGGGTAGTTTTGCAGACTCACGCATATTGGGATAGCGGTGGTCTCTGAAGGCAAATCCCCAGTGGACCTCTTTTGGAAAGAATTCTTTTAATTGAATTCCCTAGTAGGCACTGACATTAAATCCATAATGCCAGGGAAAGCTAGACGTGGTCGAGTGATTGGGACTGGGAGAGGAGGCACCTCAAAATGAAGTGACAGTCCCCCATTAGACTTAAAAAGGGATCTGTTCCAATCTAAAATCTCTAGAGGGGCAGGCAGTTCCATCCGGAAAAAAGTGAAATCTAAAGATGATGCATCGCCACCACCTGTTTCTGACCCTGTAGTTTTGGAGTTCCAGAAGTGCCACCTTGGCTGACATCATCCCTATAATTAATTTTCTGGAAGAAAATTTGGAGGGCTTTAAACAGGAAGAGGGAATGACAGCAGAAGTGCTGCATTGTCTGGACTTTTTGCAGAAGCATGTGCAAGAGAGATTAAGAGCTTTAACAGAAGACCACACATACATGCTCGCCACAGTCTGTGATCCCCGTGTGAAAGGGAAACTCGCCCTACAGTCCAGTTGTCTCTCATTTGTGAAGGACCTGCTGTTAGTAAAAGTCTGTGAACAGGAGCTCCATAGGCAGAGACAGATTAGGCATGAAGCAGAGGAGGAAACAGCAGGCACTTCAGAGAGTAGTGCTAGCCCAAGCAGGAGCAGCACTCTGTCAGCGACAGCTACTACCTCCTCCTCCTCCACTTCAGTACGCCAAAGACATGTTGCTCATAAAGATGAATCTGTTGGGTGATGGGCGAGAGAGAAAGCAGCTGGCATGAGTAACTCTCAGCCCACCTCATGCAAGGGAGACACCAGCACACCTGTCAGTGACACGGTATCTCTCAGAGCCCACAGAGGACATGCAGACAGATCCATTGGCATATTGGGCACACAAGTCCACTGTCTGGCCACACCTAGCCAAAGTGGCTCAGCGATATCTGTCATGTCCATGCCCAGTGAACGTGTATTTCAATGACAGGGGATATCATGAGCCCTCAAGGCTGGCACCAGAGTTGATGGAAATGCTAGTATTTTTGAAAATGAACATGCCTTTGCTTGGGTTTCCAGATTTTCCCTGTGAATGGCAAGATGAATAAAAGCAATTGAAAGCCTTGCAGCAGCTCCAACTGCCTCCTATGCTCCAGATAATATCAGCACTGCAGCACATGTACCTGACCTGAAATGCTGTGCCAGTCTGTCCACTGTCCAGGCCGTATGTCCCTACAAGGGCCTGACCTCAAACGCTGTGCCTGTCCATCCACTGTCCATGCCGTACGTCCCTACAAGTGTTTGACCTCAAATGCTGTGCCTTTCCGTCCAGGCCTTATGTCCCTAAAAGGGAATGTAATAACATAAAAAGTTGACTTCAGATGTTTGGAGCTTGCCTAATAGTTTTCCTGACCTTCATAATATGGGCCTTGTTCCCGAAATCTTTCTTAGGTGCTAACAGTAATGTTTCTAGTACTATAGAAAACTGGTGGTAGTTGCACTCTAGTTCATCCTCTGTGTTTCCATAGTTTACAGAGGCACTGTGTAAACTACAAAGACAACATAGGTTGATATTGTAGATTTGAGTAGCGGTTTTCTTATTTCTGAGAGCTCTTCCTGTTCCTTTGTCATCAGCTGAAGTGCATACAGTTAATAGTTTCTGGGTATTTACAAGGGCTTGACCATTAACGCTGTGCCTGTCCAGGCTTTATGTCTCTTCAAGTGTTTGACTTCTAATGCTGTGTCTGTCCATCCAGGCCTTATGTCCCTACAAGGGCTTGACCTGATTACCTCAGCTCTGCCAGCCTGTCTTGGCCCTATCAAAACCACAGGGACCAGACTACCTCCGCTCTGCCAACCTGTCTTTCCCATATCAACATTCTGCCTCTCTGCCTTGCTGCCATATACCAAATGACTCACTCAACTCCTTGTGGTGTTCTTGCCACTATCATGGTTCCTCAGTGTGTTGGTGCTAGTCTTTCTGCTTGCTATGTTTCCCCATTGTGCTGTAGGATGTTGTTGCCACTTGTCTTGCCGCTTTGCCTGTCATGCTGCCTTCGAGGGTTCATGCATCTGTTATCGGTGCTCTCTTTTGAAGCTGTGGTGTGTTTTTGACACTCTCGCTGCTGCTTTGCACCTCTGTTAAAACACTCTTGCCACTCCTGCTACCCCTTTGCCCCTTTACAGTGCCTTAGGCTATTCATGCCACTTTGGTGCCATTTTGCCACAGTCTAAGTACCTTGGAGTTCTTTTCTCATTCTGATGATTGCTCCCCAGAAGTTTCATCAGAATTGATAAGAAAACTCCAGTTCTGCAAATACTTCCCCCATTGACTTTAATGGGAAATCGGGAAAACAAATAAAACTAATCAACGAATTGGTTTTCCCCCCTATGAAATGAATGCAATGGATTTGGGTCCCGGTGAAATGAATTCTGAATTGCAACACATTTTTTCCTTCTGCACATCCCTAACATGCATCCAGTGCAGGGGCTCCTTCAGCCTCATCTTTTCTTTGGAGCTCACCAGTCAGAGATCTTCAGCCTCCTGCTTCCCTTGGATCCTTTTGAATCCAAGAAATCAATCAACGAGTCCCCCAATCTATTTTCTTCCCTTTAGTGTTTCTTAGGTAGGTCTTTTGGTTGTGTGTGAATCTAGGTAGAGAGTACATTGTACAAATCAACTCCTCTTTTACTTTTCATCTCTCCAAATAAGAGAAAATCCTCACTGATATCAATTTTCCTGTTTATACCTCTGACTGTGTATGTAAAACTGCCCCCCAAAATCTACCCCATCCCCTAAACCTCACCCGGAGTTAATAGTGCCCCCTCTTACAGTGGTATAAATAGTAAACTCGTTCACTAGGTGCTAGCATGAAAAGCAAGTGGAACTAAGAAACAATACTCCACAATAACTTAATTGATATTTTTTATGTACACCTGAATTCTTATTGACTGTAAAGCTTGTTGCTGATTTATTGTTTATTGTAAACCGAGGTGATGTTATTAACGTGCCGCGGTATATAAAAAAATCACGAAATAAATAAATAAATAAAGATTTCCCTCATACCAATATAAACAAACTGAATAATGCCATCATAATAGATACTGCTGGTACGGACACCAACAAAGATATGTTTTTATATGCAACAAAAAAAGTTTCAAAAGAAATGCTCAAAATTATGCCAGATGATTATTTATAAGACAATGTAGGTATCTGTACTGGTAATGTCTATTATGATGGCATCATTTAGTTTGTTTATATTGGTATGAGAGAAAGCTTTATTGTGGGATAAATAGTAAACTTACATGTTAGCCTCTACAGAAGTTCTCGCTCTCTCTCTCTCTGTTATTTCTGGTGTTAAAAGCTATTACTCTGTTGCATTTGATGTTTTTGTTGGTGTATAACATCCATAGAATGTGATAAGGTTAATACTTAAAATTTGGAGTTTAAACAATCTATCATTTCAATGTGTCTTTTTAAGACTTGACTCACAGAGTGAAGGACATTGGTTCAGCACTTTGTTAGTTTCCAGTATTAAGTTTAAGCAAAATAGCCTATTAATACTGTGTATTTATTTATTTATTTATATATTTATATATATAACATGTATGTACCACAGATCCAAATTTCTATGTGGTGTACAATAAACATTTTGCCGAATTAAATGAAAAATAAAATGAACTGGAAAAAGTCAGTCTATGAAACTGGGTACAGTTTAGGAAGGCAAATGTGCATATATGATAGTCATCTTTGATGACTCATATGATCTCTCAAGAACCTAATTGGAAAAATAAAACGGAAGACTAATTTTTATTTTAAAGGGACATGGTTTCCAAAATCACAGTTTCGATAGCAGAATGCAGTCATATTCTTAATGAAAATCAGCAGATAGCAGTCCTCTTCACATGATTCTAGTTTTGTTGCTAGTTTCTTTCATAGCATTTACTGCATTGCTTACGTATTGTTGTGTCCCGTGCTTGCGGCCGTCCGCGAGCACGGTCCCCTACCTCGTCCTCATGACCGGGTCGCCGGCGGCAGCGTCAGGGCAGACTGCCCTGCGTCCGGGCGCAGGCCTCGGGGCTAGCCGCTGGGTCTGGAACCCTCTCTGCTCCTTCTACGCGGCAGCTGCTGCTTTCCTCCACGGTCCGGGATCCAAGATGGCCGCCGCCATCTTCGGCACGAGGCCGCGCCTCCTCACTAGATTTAAAGGGACCTTGTCCCTTTAAGTGGTCTCAGCTGATTCCTATCCACAGGGCCAGAGGAAGTATAAAAGGAGACTTCCTCTGACCATTCCTTGACTTGGTAACATCCTCCAGCACTGTCTAGTCTTCTTGCTTCGGTGAGTTCCTTGAACTTTGGATCCTTGTTCCTGTTACGTCTTGGTGTTCCCGGTTCCTGACTTCAGATTGGCTTACGGTGATTCTCTGGTGTGTGACTTCGGATTGGCATGCGGTGATTCTCTGGTGTGCGACTTCGGACTGGCAAGTGGTGATCCCTGACCTCGGACTGGTAAGTGACGATCCTCTGGCACTTGACCTTGGACTTCTTCTGGACTACCGTCTCTAAGTCCCAGCGGTCCGGGTCCCTACGGGCTCCTCCTGGGGGGACTATGGACTTCCAGGGTGAAGCTCCAGTCAGCCCTTGCACCGATACCTTGACCTCTCTAAGGCCACCTAAGTCCCAGCGGTCTGGGTCCCTAAGGGCTCCTCCTGGGGGGACCGCAGACATCCAGGGGTGAAGCCACAGCTCCTCTTCTCGTCTCTTCATCTGCTTCCGCAGTCACTTCAGTCTCCAGTGCCGAGGGTCAGCTGGTCTCCTCTTCTGCTCTGCCTCGCCACCCGACGAGAGAACCTACGGATCTTCCACAAGGGATACTATCCTCCCGTCGGCCCAAGGGTTCACAAGCCTGAGCATAACACGTATATTACATCAGCTGGATTTGCAATATTTTAAATCTTCCTTTCTAAGACTAGAGATTTCCTAACTTTACCTTTAGATCTACATCAGTAATAATCCTCTCCAGGTGGGATATTTACTAGCAAGAAGGGCAGTTTCTCATGATGATGCCTGCTGCCAGGAAATTGTCCCTATCTGAAAATGGAATTTTTATAAGTCTTATTCTGCTGAATATGATCCTGAATTATTCCACTTCTGAATACTTGAAAATCACGACTTAAGGGCTGAAAGTTTTTTATGACCAAATGAAAGATTTGGTACATAGAATATGCATTCACGTGCTCCATTCGTTTCATTTGATTTGGCGGTATATGCGTTTCTAATGAATGGATAGAAAGCATGCTAAAATGAATGGTGTGCATGTATGTAAATGCCGACTACATATGTGCACACCATTTGTTTTGGCGTGCCTACTATCCATTCATCAGATACACATGTACCACCAAAACGAATGAAGCAACAAATGCACATGCCTAGTGCTCAAGCATTTATCATTATCACTAAGTTGTCTTATTACTTTTTCCTGGAAGTGTTACCACAAGCTAACCTTTTTAGTTCTTACAGGTTTGGAAGGTGCTGGTGGGGTCTTTTGTTTAAGAAATTTCTTTTGTCTAAATTAAGTTTGAAAGCAGAAGGTTTTCATTAGGAGGATAATTATCTAGCCTTTAGAAAGAAAATTAAAGTTAGATTTTTAAAAATGGCTTTTTTTTTAATAAGTAGCAATTACTGTAAGGTCGTTTACTCTTTGATTTAGTCTATATGTTTTGCTGAATTGTATGATATGTTTTAGTTAGTTTTTTGGTTTTTCCTCATTGTATTATTTAATATTTTGATTTTTAGATTTGTTTTACTGCTTTTCTAAACCACTTTGAGCATTATTTTTGGGGGAGGCAGTATATAACACTGAATAAAGAAATTATAATACTTTGTTAGCACTAATAAAAAGTTAAATTCGTTCATTTTCACAGGATAATTTCTAGGCATATGTCCTTATCTCGCCCAGATGCAATAATAGGAAAATACCGTATGATTCGCCATAACAGAGATGTAAAAAATGAACCCAATCCACAGAGGTAAGAGAACCTCCTTAAGATACTCTGTAGCTTAATTTACATATTCAGTTGTCGATGCTGGGTTAGAATACAGTGTAACCCTTTATTGAAAAGTTAAGAAGTTCCTCCATGAAAGAGAGAAATGTGTAATTTTTTTTCTTATGTTCACAGGTTTGTCAAAAATGTACGCACCAAATGGATGATGAACTCTGATGGTATAAATTCACTCTCATATAAAGTGGTAAAAATTCAGAAATTCCCATTATATACAAAAATAACAGTGAATATTGGTTTACCAAAAACATAATATTTCTGAGACTGGTCAGATCATACAGCGTGTTCTAGTTTCATAGTTACCTTCAACCAGAGTGCCTTTTGTTTTTACTGAAGGACAAGAATGAAAAAGGATGCCTTATTTCATTTTTCAAGCTTTTTCCCAAGCAACTTGGACAGTGGGATTTTTGTGTCTCTATTGTGTTGACTTTATATAGCTTTCCAGCTCTACTTTATTTTTGGAGATAAATTAATTCAAGCTGTTGTCAGTGCCTCTCATTGTATTGAGTGTTTCTGTGCCCCCAAGTTGTCACAATGATTGCAAAGGGAACAATTTAGCAAGCCAAATGTACCTGCAGGAGCACTCCTATATAGGAAGTGTCAACAGCATGCACTTTCATTACAAACCTAGGGATGTGAATCGTGTCCTCGATCGTCTTAACGATCGATTTCGGCTAGGAGGGGGAGGGAATCGTATTGTTGCCGTTTGGGGGGGTAAAATATCGTGAAAAATCGTGAAAAAATCGTTAAAAAAATCGAAAAAATCGAAAAAATCGAAAAAACCGGCACATTAAAACCCCCTAAAACCCACCCCCAACCCTTTAAATTAAATCCCCCACCCCCAAATAACTTAAATAACCTGCGGGTCCAGCGGCGGTCCGGAACGGCAGCGGTCCGGAACGGGCTCCTGCTCCTGCATCTTGTCGTCTTCGGCCGGCGCCATTTTCCAAAATGGCGCCGAAAAATGGCGGCGGCCATAGACGAAAAAGATTGGACGGCAGGAGGTCCTTCCGGACCCCCGCTGGACTTTTGGCAAGTCTCGTGGGGGTCAGGAGGCCCCCCACAAGCTGGCCAAAAGTTCCTGGAGGTCCAGCGGGGGTCAGGGAGCGATTTCCCGCCGCGAATCGTTTTCGTACGGAAAATGGCGCCGGCAGGAGATCGACTGCAGGAGGTCGTTCAGCGAGGCGCCAGAACCCTCGCTGAACGACCTCCTGCAGTCGATCTCCTGCCGGCGCCATTTTCCGTACGAAAACGATTCGCGGCGGGGAAATCGCTCCCTGACCCCCGCTGGACCTCCAGGAACTTTTGGCCAGCTTGTGGGGGGCCTCCTGACCCCCACGAGACTTGCCAAAAGTCCAGCGGGGGTCCGGAAGGACCTCCTGCCGTCCAATCTTTTTCGTCTATGGCCGCCGCCATTTTTCGGCGCCATTTTGGAAAATGGCGCCGGCCGAAGACAACAAGATGCAGGAGCAGGAGCCCGTTCCGGACCGCTGCCGTTCCGGACCGCCGCTGGACCCGCAGGTTATTTAAGTTATGTGGGGGGGGGTTCGGGAGGGTGGGGGATTTAATTTAAAGGGTCGGGGGTGGGTTTTAGGGGGTTTTAGTGTGCCGGCTCACGATTCTAACGATTTATAACGATAAATCGTTAGAATCTGTATTGTATTGTGTTCCATAACGGTTTAAGACGATATTAAAATTATCGGACGATAATTTTAATCGTCCTAAAACGATTCACATCCCTACAAACCACTGCTAATAATAAGACTTGTGACTGACACAGGAAACCACTTGTGAAGATATGAAATGTATCATAGGTGTTGGTACAGGATGGGACACCCGGGCAATGACCCATTCCTCTGCATGTTTGTGCTGGGAGATGGGCAGGGAGGAAGGGTCCAATGCTGGAGACTGGTTGGGCAGGGGGAGGGAGGGGGAGGGAGGGAGTCTGAGGCTGGCTGGTGAGAAGGAGGGAGGGGGGACAAGGCTGGAGACTGGCTGGGGAGGGGATGGTTAGGTGGCTGTAGGAGGAAATCAAGGGTGGTTGAGGTGATGCCAAAAAAATAGGACTCTTTCTTTATCTTTATATCTACACTTTCTTGGTCTCTGATTATATCTCTTGGTTCTTGATGATCTTCTCTATCCTCATACATAATACAGAATGGTCACTTAGTACTGACACTTCTTTTAGTGATGCTGTTTTAGCATGAATAATCATACTCTATGATATATGCAAAGAATGTGAAGAAAGAATGACTAAATGTACATGTAAAGCAAGAAATTGGCGGTGGAACTGAGAGCAGAGTTTGGTTACCTTCCCCCCCCAACCAAAAAGGCATTCTGCTGCTCCTGAAAAGTATTAAGTTAAGTGGAAACTAGTACACCCCTGCAAAATAATTCCTACTTACAGAAACATTTGTGTTGTGGCATCTGGACTTGAAAAGATCTTTTAGAGGATTGTAGGAAAGGAGTGCTCTGATGGCTGGCATTTATTCAAATTATTTGTTATATAAAGAAGAGATGTGTAAAGTCCATATAATCTGAAAATGGTAAGTTTGTATTTGATGCAAAACTTTTTTCTCTTATAGTTTGACAAAACTGGTGCATTTGAACAACAGGGAATTGCAGTGGTTGAGTCACAAAATTTTCTTCCACCATATTTCAGTTGTGTTGGATCAGGACTGGGTTTTTTTTTTGGGGGGGGGGGGTATGAAGGACTGTTGTTTTTCTGAAGGACTGTAAACTGCTGCTATATTTAACTCATAAGTTACATGCTTTAAAGCTTTTGTAAGGGAGGCAGTGTCTCTTTTCTCCAGCTGGCTGTGGCATGCATCACTGAGATCAGTACTGACTGAAAAATTAGCCTCAGATTCTTTAGCTGTAATAATATTTACCTAGGATCATATGATTTTACATGATTAAATGGCGCGTTTAGTAAGAATGACCTTTCTGGTACAACATTCACAAAAAGATTAACGCATGAAGAGATCATGTAATGCTGTGGGCTAGGCAGAATGTGAGTCTAATAGGCTCCAGGAACTATTCTACCTAATCCATCCCTACCTATACGTTTTTCCAACCAACTGACCCAATGATGGGCAATCTGAAGTTGCCAACACTGTTTATCTGATCTGTCTAAGGCTATGAGTACCAGGGACGCCAGAAAATATAAGAAAAAATCTCACCAACTGGATCTTAATATGGTGGCTGCAAAAGTCCCTTCACCTCTCAATTTGACTCAGCCAAACCACAGTAAGTACAGCAGACTTGATGGCACTGGTCAAGCAAGCATTGGATTTCAAATTTGATAAACTTTATGGGAAATAGGAAGAATGAATTTAACCAGACTATTGAGAACTTTGGAAAAAGGGTATCCGACATGGAGCAACAGCTCTTAGATGTGCACAACGACACACAGAGAGAATTCTTGCCACTGTGCTCTTCTCTCCATGTATTAAAGGTGCAGAGAATGCTCTCGTATCCAGCTTGGCTACGTGTCCATTACAGCAGAAAGATCAAATGGTTCTCCTCAGTTTCCGAAACTGGAGCATTTGTCAAGCAGGTAGAGGCAATGATGTGAGCGCTGACCCGGAGTGGGAACTGTTGGGAGCAACAGTGGATTGAATAATCTAATCTATCTGGATGGTATCGTGGTTAAGAGATACAAAAGATAATGTTTCCAGTTTATCATTATGAATGAACATCCCAGGATCTTCACGTTATAATGCACAATTTGGGATACTGCTCTGTCCTACACTTGTTTTGTGTCTAGAAGGGGAACAGACTTGTTGATTTGAGTGTGCTGGCACTTATTTATTTATTTTATTTATTTATTTAACACTTTTTTATACCGACCTTCATAGTAAATAAACCATATCGGATCGGTTTACATAAAACAAGGGTATAACAGAAGCAATAAATAAAAGTAATTAACAAGAGAAGAGAATAAGATAAAGTTACATTTAACAAGGAGTAAAAACTTGGGAAGCTTAAAAGCTGGAAGGAAGTTAAATGCCAAAAAATAATTAAAGAAGCATAGTCCAAAAGGAATTTGGATTAAAGCAAGATGCTTTAATCAGTAAGTGCCAGAGTTCTTCGTTTGAATGGTTGTCAGACTTTAATCTTCTACGTCCAAGTGTGGATAAAGAAGACTAAGGGTTGTCTGGAGGATCATCGAAGGCTTGGAGGAATAGCCACGTCTTAAGTTTTTTTCTGAATGTAATGAGACAGGGTTCTAGTCGGAGGCTTGAAGGAATGTTGTTCCAAATAGATGGACCTGCTATTGAAAAAGCTCGGTCTTTGGTCGAGGAAAGGCGTGAGGCTTTAGTTGGGGGGTAGTTCAAAGTACCTTTATGATTATCTCTAATTGGCCTATTGGAGGAATGAAGTTTGAAGGGTATTTCAAGGCTGAGATGGAGTTGGTGATGGATGGATTTATGTATTAGGGTAATTGCTTTGTAAAGGATTCTGAAATTTACAGGTAGCCAATGTAGGTTTCTGAGGATGGGTGAGATGTGATTTCCGCGGCTGGTGTTGGTCAGTAATCTCGCTGCAGCATTTTGAATCATCTGAAGCGGTTTAATGGTCGATTTGGGTAGGCCAAGGAGGAGGGCACTGCAATAGTCAATCTTGGAGAATAACAACGCCTGGAGTACTGTTCTGAAATCTTTGAAAAAAAGAAGTGGCTTGAGTCGTTTCAGAACCTGGAGTCTGTAAAAAACAGTCTTTGGATGTAGTATTAACCATTTTCTTAAGGTTTAGTCTATTATCGAGAATTACTCCTAGATCTCTCACCTGCTTATGAGTGATGAATGTGTTGTGAGGGAATGGTATGGGAATATTTTCTTCATTTGCTGAGATGAGGAGGAGCTCCGTCTTTGAAGAGTTAAAGACCAGATTTAATCTATTGAGGAGGTTAGTGATAGATATAAGGCAGTTATTCCAGTGGGAAAGTGCTTTTGAAATAGATTCTGTAATAGGAATAAGAATCTGTACATCGTCTGCATACAGATAATGAATTAAATTAAGGTCAGATAGCAATTGGCAAAGGGGTAGGAGGTAAATATTAAAAAGGGTTGGGGAAAGGGAAGATCCTTGTGGAACTCCTAAATTGGATTTTGTTAATGGCGATTCTTTGTTGTTGATTTTAACTTTGAAGGATCTATTGTGGAGGAAAGATTTGAACCAACTATGGGCAGATCCTGAGATACCAATGTCTGTTAGGCGATCCAGAAGAATGGAGTGGTTGACGGTGTCAAACACCGCAGAGATGTCTAACAGGATTAATAAGAAGGAGTAGCCTTTGTCAAGACCCATTATAATATGATCTGTAAGTGAGATAAGGAGGGTTTCTGTGCTGCGTGCTTTGCGGAAGCCATATTGTGAGGGGTGTAGGATATTTTGATCTTCCAGGTATTCTGAAAGCTGGGTGTTTACCAGCTTTTCTGTTATTTTGGCTAAAAATGGCAAATTAGAGATGGGTCTGAAATTGTTAGGTACATTAGGGTCAAGATTGTGTTTCTTGAGAAGGGGTTTGAGTGATGCAGTTTTTAGGCTGTCAGGGTAACTTCCTTGGGTTAAAAAGCAATTTATGATACTTGTTAAAGGTTTTGCGATCGTATTTGGAATGAGAAGCAGGAGATTTGAAGGAATATTATCTGCAGGATGGCTAGATGGTTTTTGTCTTTTTAGAAGGGATTCAATCTCTTTAACAGAAATTGATTCGAAGCTTTCAAGTTTGGCTCCCTTGCTTGATTGAGGATTCTTGTCTGAGGTAAGAGGTAGAGTATTTGGAGGAAGAAGGGCGAGCGTATTCAGGATCTTTTGTTGAAAGAATAAAGCAAGTTCATTAGCCTTAGATAGAGCTTGTTCGTCAGGGATGGGTGGAGGAGTTGATTTTGTGATTTGAGTGATGTATGCAAATAGGGCTTGGGCATCGTATTGAAAATGATGAATTTTGTTGGCATAAAATTCTCTTTTTGTTAGTAGAATAGAGGTCCTATAATGATGTAGAAAGCCTTTGTATTTAGACAAGGTAGTTGAGTTGGGTGTTTTTCGCCAAATATTTTCTCTGTGGCGTAGCTCCTGTTTCATCTGTTTTAGTTTAGGGGTAAACCAGGGTTGATTCCCTTTTTTTGTAGGATTGATTGTTTTAGAGACTGTTGGACACCATTTGTTAGCAACTGTTTCAGTGATCTTGTGCCAGGAAGTTAGGGCTGAGTCAGGATTCGAAAGGTCTAGATTCGTGAGTTCCTTAGACAGCTGATCACTGAGTATTTCCGATGGGCAAGGTTTTCTGAATTGAATAGTAGAAAGGAGATGAGAGGTGTGAGTCTGTTTAGCTATGGAAAAGGAGGATTCTATCAAGAAATGGTCTGACCAGGGGATTGGTGTGCAAGATGGTACTGAAGTGCAGGAGAAATTAGAATTGATGAAAATTAAGTCCAGAGTGTGTCCTGCTTTATGCGTAGGACTATTAATGATCTGCGTGAATCCCATAGCACTGAGGGAAGTGAGGAGCGCTTCACAGTTTGAGGAGCGAGGTATAACATCAGTGTGAAGATTGAAGTCGCCTAAGATCATAGATGGGAGGTCTAAATTGATATGTTTCACTATGGATTCTATGAGTGATGAAGGGTCCGTTTCTAAAACTCCGGGAGGAGCGTAGACTAGTAGAATTTGTAGTTGTTTTGATTTGACTAGTCCCAATTCTAATTTAGAGTCAGACTTGATGGTATGAGTGGATAGTTTGAGTTCTTTTTTGGTGGCTAAGAGAAGGCCACCTCCTCTTTTTTTGTGTCTGTAGAAGGAGAAGAAGTCATAGCTATGAATAGGAAGTTGATTGATTAGAGCAGTATCAGTATCTTTTAGCCAGGTTTCTGTAATAGCACAGATATCTGGATTTGAATCCTGGAGATAATCGTTGAGGATGTGTGTTTTTTTTGTTAAGGATTGAGCGTTGAAAAGGGTTACTGAAAGTAGTGTGAGGCCTAGTAGTTGATTTAGAGGTGAGGTCATGATTGGAATAATTCTTTTTTGTATATTGTGGGTGGAGATAATTATGGAGCTTCTCCTTTGGTATTGAATGATTGGGATATTATAGGTATGCATGAGATTGGTTGTAGAGACTAGAAGCTGGGGATGTTGTAAATTAGAAGAAAACTGGACAAATCCAAGTAGAATGCAGATAGAAGAAAAAGCTGGGTGAATGTAAATAAAACTTTTTCTTTTATAGAATCAATTAGTGAAATTCCTCTGTAGGATCTGATGAAGTCTCTGGCTATTCCACGGATTCTCAGGTGAAGCTGACGTGATTAGCGCAGGTATAGAGTAGGAATTGGGTGGAGCTATCTAGCAGTGGATTGAGAGGATCTGTATCTGGTGGATCGAGATTGAGGGTAGATGTGGCTGAATTTTGATGTATGAGGTTCTCTGCTGGTAGAAGGTTGGTAGAAGGTCAGGCTGAGGAGTGCTGGATGAAGTTTTAGTAGCTGTGTTGAACTGGATGATGTATGCCGGATGCAGCTTGGAATGTATGATGAGAGTTGGACGCAGCTTGAATGTATGCATTTCCATTTTAGACTTTCCTTGGTTCAGCAAGAACCAAAATGCATTGGACTTTGTGATTTTCTTGCCACCCTTTTCTTTTCATGAGGAGACTATGGCTGGAAAAAAGCCCTGGAAGCTCATTGTGGGGTTTGTTTGGGTTTTTTTTAAGCTACACCTGCGTTTGGCTGGTCATAGATGTGGCAGGCAATGATCCAATGTTTGAAGTTATCATTCCTGAAGATCACAAAGCTTCTTTTGTTTGTTAGTGCGGACAGTTTAATGTGTCATTTGGGTTTGGGATTGATTAACTAGCTCTTTTTCCTTTTTTTACTGGACAAGAATATATATTTTGAAACTAAGTTTGCTCACATAGCATATCAGCAAGGATTGTTATGGTTGTGGAACCTTGGGCCAGCTGAGACAGTGGATGGTATGCTGCGGAGACCCACAGTGAGCATCACAGCCGGGAGGCGGCACTGAAGGAACTCGGAAGAGGCTTCACCACTGGAAGCCCGAGGTCCCTCCAGGAGGAGCCCATAGGGACTCGGATCTCTTGGACATAGGTGGGACCCTATGTGACCAAGGATCCGGGCGGTGGCCGAAGAGATGGATGAAGGACGGCTGGGCCCCGGTAGTTGACGAGTCTTCACCCTCGGAAGCCTGCGGCTCCCCGGGGAGGAGCCCGTGAGAGCCCGAGCCGCTGGGACTTAGGAGAATCCTCTGGGCCAGCAAGTACTTTATACCTGAGATGATGGAAGAAGCCGAAGTCAGAGTCCAAGAGCGAAGCCGGGCCAGAAGCCAGAAGTCCGAGATCCAAACCAAAGCCAGGGACAGAAGCAGAAGACGGAGTCGTGGGATGGAGCCAGGTCAAAGCCAGAAGTCAGAAGATGAACCAAAACCAGGAGCGGAAGCTGGAAACGAAGTCAGGAGATGAAGCCGAGTCAGAAGCCAGAAACAGGACGATCAGGACACACTGCAGCAACTACTCAGGGAAACTGAGGAACCTCGTTGCAAGGCGATATAATGCTGCAGCTGCTGGGTTTAAATGGCCCGGCAGCGTCTGACGTCATCAGGGGCTGTTCCTGGGTTTTCCCGCGCTGGCCCCTTTAAAAGAGAGCCCTAGTGTGCGTGCACGTGCCTAGGGGCGGGGCCAGCCGGGGATCAGCGTCAGCGTCTCCCTTGCCAGGAGAACGCTGCGGAGGGCCGTGTCTTCGGCCTTGGAAGCCGGGGGGAAGGCGTTGCTGTGGCCGGGCCGGCCGCATGGTGAGTGCAGGGGACCAACAAGGATGGTTATTGTTGCATGAGTTTTAGCATGTCTGTGATGAATGTGTGTGATGAGATATTTTGCTTTATGGTTAGTTAATGGGAGGGGAGAAATGTATATAGTCTAGTTAATTATTCTCTACAAGGAGGTAAGAATATAGGTAGATAGCCACCTGAAGAATCTAGGGTGATTTCAGTCCCTTAAGGGAGAAGGAATTAAGGATGTGATTCTTTGGTAGGAACAAGGGGATTGAGTGGGTTGGGATGGGAGGGGGTGGATGTTTGAAGAGAGGATTGGGGGGAGGGAGAAGAGACACTATTTGAATTACACCAATCCTATGGAGGGGGCTTGATTTATTTTTACTAGAATTCTGGTTGGAAGTGAGGGTCCAGGCTTGGGAACTTTGCCTGGGTGCACTGATACAAGATCATTATGGGTATCTCTTTTATAGATCTCCGAATAAGTAAATGGGCAGTAGTTCTTTAAATATTTTTTCATGGAATGATAAATGACATAAGATATTGGCTGCATTAAATAGGAAAAAAGGAAGACATGCTTTTGCAAGAATCTCATTTTAATGATGTATAACATACTAGAAGCAGACCTTTGTGGCTGGCCTTTAGTTCTGTGCAGTGTCTATGCACCAAACAATTATGACTATTCCATTTTTCTAGACTGATAAAGAAGTTCCTGCCATATGAATCTGGGGTTGTATTTTTAGGGGAAGATTTCAAGTGCATGCATGACCCTGCATTGAACAAATCTACATGACAGCTTAGAGAAAAAATAAATGTTGGGAAGACTATCCAATATTTAAACAAACATTTGCAAACAGTGGATGCCTGGAGAGTTCTGTATCCTTTTGAAAGGGATTATATCCACCATTCTAGAGCACATCCCATGTTTTCCAGGATAGATTACTTGCTAATACTAATGTACCATTCTCTAGATTATCTACTGCAGGGACTGAAGTGATCCACATTTCAGATCATGCCCCAATCTGGTTAACACTAGAATGGAGAAGTGGAGGGGGTTCTGCAAAAGCTGGAGATTCACGATTTATTTAGTGCATGACGTGGTTTTCCAAACGTTTCTCCAGGAAAAGTGGGACTCCAATTCAGAATATAATCAGCAACATACAGATAGACTAACTTTGTTCTAGGAAACTGCAAAGGTAGTATGGAAGGGGGAGATAATCGTTTACATGATAAAAAAGCGGAAGGAGGTTGATACAACACTTTTGAGGTTGTCATAATGCCTCTGTATCGCTCCATGGTGAGACCGCACCTTGAATACTGTGTACAATTCTGGTCGTCGTATCTAAAAAAAGATATAGTTTATTTATTTAATTTATTTAAAGTTTTTCTAGACTGACATTCGTTTGAAGCATCTCATCGGTTTACAAAGAACAGGAAATGCAGCGAAAATGCTTTACAAGGAACTGGTAACAACAATATTTAATGCAACAAAACATAACGTAGGACAGGATGCTTAAATAAGAGGACATTAAACTGAGTAACTAAAAAGTTGAAAATAAGGGGCAGGAGTAAGGGGAGAATATATTATACACAGGGTATTAACTAATACGGGATGCCAGTGGCCAGTAGTTGGTGTTCCACCTTCAGGCAGCAAAACACTGCACGGAGCGGCAGTAGCCACAGAGGCATTCACGGAGCAGGATGCCAGTGGCCAGTGGTTGGTGTTCCACCTTCACGGAGGGCTGCCATCTCCAAAAAAAAACCAAAACAAAAAACAAACAAACAAAGCAGGGGTGGGTAAGAGTATGGGGCAGGGGTGTGGCCGCTTGTTGCAGCGGTTGCTACCCCTGATTGAGCTGGATGTTCACTGGGATGCGGATACGGTGCTGCTCTCTGCATTGGTGGAGGGGTGGAAGGGAGTTGGGGCCGGAGGGTGCTGGAAGCCAATAGTGATGGGTGGGAGGGAGAAAAAGGAGGGGGGGGGAATGGATAAACTGCATGGCTTGCTGGGCAGACTGGATGGGCCGTTTGGTCTTCTTCTGCCGTCATTTCTATGTTTCTATGTTTCTATGTAATGAGTAAAAAGGTAACACAGGGAGGAGAATTTCTGATAGCGCATGTATAAGTGGAGATCTTAAAATTATTCAAATGATAGATTACAGAGGAGTTATAAAAGATAATGTATAAGGGTGGGGTAGTCGCGGCAAAGAATATGTGCAGAGGAGGAGGTGGAGATGAAGATGAAGGGGAGGATGAAAGTGTGTGAAAAGATTAGGTGAAAGCTTGTTTGAATAACCAGGTTTTCAGTTTTTGTTTGAATTTTTTTGGGCAGATCTCTTGTCGTAGGTTGGTGGGCATGGTGTTCCAGATTGATGGATAGGGCAAGCTCTTTTGTGGTGGTGAGATGTGTGAGCTTAATGGGGGTGTGTGTAAAGTGGCTGAGTAGAGCGATCTAGTGGGTCTATTGGGGGTGCGGAAATGTAGGGAGTCATTCAGCCAATGCATATTATGGGTATGTAGGGCTTTGTGTATAATGGATAGGGTCTTATAGCGTATGCAGGAGGCAATAGGGAGCCAGTGTAATTCTTTGAGGATGGGAGTGATATGTTCGGTTTTGCGAGTGTTGGTAAGAATACAGGTGGTGGCGTTTTGCAACATTTGGAGAGGGGATATTGTGTTCTTGGGGAGGCCTAGAAGTAGGGCGTTGCAGTAGTCAATTTTCGAAAAGATCATGGACTGAAGTACTGTACGGAAGTCACTGAAGTGTAGGAGAGGTCTAAGTTTTTTTAGGGTGTGGAGTTTGATGTAGCATTCTTTCATGGTGGTATTGATACATTTTTTTAGGTTAACTTAATTGTCAAGGAAAATGCCTAGGTCTCATACATGTTGAGATGAGGTGATAGTGGCAGGGATGGTGAAGGGTTGGGAGCGGGTGAGGTGGTGGTGATATGATCATGATTTCTGTTTTGGCAGTATTGAGGGCAAGGTTGAGGTTAGTGAGGAGGGTGTTGATGGCAGTGAGTGCAGTTTCCCAAGTTTTGATGGAATTGTGTAAGGAATCAGTGATAGGGATGAGGATTTGTACATCATCCGCATATATGAGAGGAGGTGGCAGAGAGGTAGTAAGTAGATGTTAAAGAGAGTGGAGGATAAAGAGGAGCCTTGTGGAATGCCTTGTAATAAGTCGATAGCTTGAGATTCAGTGTTACCTATTTTGACTTTGTATTGCCTGTTGTTAAGCTAGGATTCGAACCAGCGGAGAGGGATATCTAAGATACCAATTTCCTTGAGTTGCGATGGAGAAGGTTCAGAGAAGGGTGACCAAAATGATAAAGGGAATGGAACAGCTCCCCTATGAGGAAAGACTAAAGAGGTTAGGACTTTTCAACTTGGAGAAGAGACGGCTGAGGGGGGATATGATAGAGGTGTTTAAAATCATGAGAGGTCTAGAACGGGTTAATGTGAATCAGTTATTTACTCTTTTGGATAATAGAAAGACTAGGGGGCACTCCATAAAGTTAGCATGTGGCACATTTAAAACTAATCGGAGAAAGCTCTTTTTCACTCAGCATACAATTAAACTCTGGAATTTGTTGCCAGAGGATGTGGTTAGTGCAGTTAGTGTAACTGTGTTTAAAAAAGGATTGGATAAGTTCGTGGAGGAGAAATCCATTACCTGATATTAATTAAGTTGACTTAGAAAATAGCCACTACTATTACTAGCAACAGTAGCGTGGAATAGACTTAGTTTTTAGGTAGTTCCAGGTTCTTATTAGAGATGTGAATCGTGTGATCGATCGTCTTAACGATCGATTTTGGCTGGGGGGGGGGGGAATTGGATCGTCGCGGTTTTGTTTTTTTTAAAATCGTGTAAATCGTAAATCGGGGGAGGGTGGGAAAACCGGCACACTAAAACAACCCTAAAACTCACCCCGACCCTTTAAAATAAATCCCCCACCCTCCCGAACCCCCCCAAAATGTTTTAAATTACCTGGGGTCCAGTGGGGGGGGGGGGGTCCCGGTGTGATCTTCTACTCTCGGGCCACGGCTGTGTTAATAGAAATGGCGCCAGCGCTACCTTTGCCCTGTCATATGACAGGGCAAAGGTAGCGCCGGCACCATTTTGGTTCCTGTCCCCCGATGTCACGAGCGCAGGAGATCGCTCCCGGACCCCCGCTGTACCCCCAGGGACTTTTGGCCAGCTTGGTGGGGCCTCCTGACCCCCACAAGACTTGCCAAAAGTCCAGCGGGGGTCCGGGAGCAACCTCCTGCACTCGAATCGTATTGCCATTTTGCAATACGGCAATACGGCCATACGGCCGGCGCCATTTTGCAATACTCGGGCCGTATTGCAAAAACGATTTACAATTTTTGACGATAAATCGGGGGAATTCCTATTGTATCGCGCCTCTAACGATTTTTGACGATTTAAAATATATCAGACGATATTTTAAATCGTCAAAAAGCGATTCACATCCCTAGTTCTTATGGCCTGGATTGGCCACTGTTGGAAACAGGATGCTGGGCTTGATGGACCCTTGGTCTGACCCAGTATGGCATGTTCTTATGGAGAGACAATTTTAAAAGCATGACCAACTGTAGCTCTAAAGAAATTCTTGGAGCATAACATTATATAGCAATTCAAGTGACAATTAATGCTTTGCTGCACCAGAGAGCCAAGATTTATTTTATTACATGTACAATGGTGAATTTTGTACAGCCTAATGTTGGTTTAAAGTCTATTGCAGCTATGAGGGATGGGAAGGGAATCCTATCAAATTATCTCCAAAACATCCTTCAAAGGTTGGAACAGTTTTATAAGAATTCATAAGGCTCTTAAGGAAGCAATTTAGACCAGGCCAGGGGATTGCTGAATCATATTTATTTGCCAAAGTTCACATTAGAACAATTGGCTACATTCAATGCCTCTCTAACCAGAGAAGAGATTGGGGCTAGTATTCAGAAAGCAAAATTATGTAAGACCCCAGGGCCAGATGGCTATAGAGCCGAGTTCGTAAAAATTCTGGAGGATAGGGTGACCATCTCATTCTTATTATAAAGCTCTGATCTGAGAGAGATAATTCCCATTGGCTTCCAATTTAACCTTAATATCAGTGATTCTAAACCTGGGAAAGGATCCTACACTACCCGAGGCATACCATCCCATTTCCTTGCTGAACTTCAACACTAAACTGCTGACAAACATATTAACAAACAGGCTAGCTTTAATTTTACTGGATTTGATTTCAGAAAGTCAGGTTGGCTTTGTACTTGGGAGATATGCTACTACAAATGTACAGCTTTTTTAAACTTTTAATTTATACATTTCAATTACAATATTCAAGAAATATATCTTGAAAATAAAAATTGAACAAAGCAACATTAAACTGAAAGAAGGGGAAAAAAAACAAGAAAATTAAAATGTTCAATTCTAGTCCTTAAAGGAAGGGAGGATTTAATAGCACAATACAAAGAAATAAAGAACAAGTTAAAAATAAGCAGCTACAAACATGGCTCAAACATCAATTACCTAATGTTGCGCTCCCTGGCCGCTTCCGCAGCACGGCCGGTCCCGCTCACCTCACTACTCCGTCCACCAGGACCGGGCTCACCTCCTCTGCAACCCCTGTCAGTTTGCGGCTTCCCTGGCTTCCCCGCTCGCCTTCGCCCGACCAGGCCTCTCAGCAGAACTCCCACCAGGGCTCCGCGTCTTCCTGCTCCTCGGCCCCGCCCGACCAACGTCATCCCATTTAAAGACCTAAGTGCGGGAAACCCGGGTCTGATGCTCCCTGATGATGTCACTAGCTTGCTCATTCCCTTGATCCCTGCCTTGGTAATTGGGTCGACACTGTGAGTGTTTCTAGTTTGCCTCTGCATTCCAGTCTGTGTTCCAGTCTCGTTCCAGCCTTTGTTCCAGTCCTGTTCCAGTCTCATTTCAGTCCTGTTCCAGCATCCTTCTGTTCCAGCATCCTTTTGTTCCAGCGTCCCTTGTCTCTTCGTCTCCCCATGTAGTACCTTCGGACTGTCTTCTCGGTACTGACCTCAGCTTTCCTTGACTACGTTTGACCACTGCCTGCCTCTGACCTTCTGCCTGCTTCTACGACCACGTCTGCACGCTGCCTGGAACTGACCTCTGCCTGAACTTGACCACACCTGACTGCCTCCTGGAACTTGACCCCTGCTTTTGCTGACTATCCACGGACTGACTACTGGTAACTGACCTCTGCTTTGGCTGACTATCCACGGACTGACTACTGGTAACTGACCTCTGCTTTGCCTGACTATCCACGGACTGATTATTGGCACTGACCCTTGCATTGACTGACCATGCTTCCTTGAACCTGGCCTTGATCCTTTTTATAGATTCAGAGATACTCTTCTGGCCTTCTCAGGCACTCAGGACTTCTGGCCTAAGTGTCGAAAGCACACCCTTGATTGTGGTGGGCATACCCCTGAACTTCCTATCAAGGAGATCCTGTGAGGCCCACCGGCAGCCCGGGTACCCAAGGGCTCAACCCGGGGGTACCCAGAGTTGCTAGTGGCAAAGCTCCAGTTAGCCTCTGTCTCCTCTTGTGCTCCGCCTCCTGGTGGCAGGCGCTCTCTGGGTCTGACCAGGGAGCCTACCAATCCTGCACTAGGTCAAGGGTCCACCTCCCGGCACAACACCTAACAGCATATTAATAAAAAGCTAAGATGTATTAGATGGAGTTGTGGGAAAAGAACCCAACTGAACAAACTTGTCACTAAGAAACAGAGATAACTGGTTAGGTTAAAAAAAAAAAAAGAAAGAAACATCTCTATATTTAATTTAAAATTAACAAGGGAACTGCATAGCTAAAATTGCTTCTGCTTCTTCTGAGTTGATTTTGCAATGTCAGGAAATAGAAATACCTTAACCTTAAACTGTAGAAATAGTTCAGTACAGTGTCTAAAGTCTCACTAATGAATCTCTATCTGGCTTAAGGACCAAAGTAACTGTTAAAGTAGATGGTTTAGCAATAGCACTGTCAGAAGTTTTCAAGTATAGTTGAATTGGTGGAACAGATTGTTTGTGAATCTTTAAAATTTCTAACAAATACTTCTTAAACACCTCTCTAGGAGACACCAGTGGAAGCACTGGAAAATTTATAAAGCACAGATTCCTGTTCCTTATGACATTTTGAAGATTTCCAATTTTAAAAGACAATGCTGAGTTATCTCTCTGTTAGCTCTCACCCCGCCAGGAGGGCGAAGTTAGCAATCTGTTAAAGACCAGCTCCCCAAAGGGGAGGAGTTAGCAACTGTTAGTGCTCTGCTCTTCCAGAGGGAAGGAGTAGCAACTGTTATGCTTGTTCCTGTAGAAAGATGAACCAGCAACCTGTATGATTCCCATGGAGAGATAGCTATTTGATATGGATCAGCTTCCGCAGAGAGAGGAGTAATGGTCTGATGTGGGTTGGCTCCCACAGAGTGGCAGATGATAATACCGCTCTATTAGTGTAGGAAGTAACACTTAGTAGAATTGGTGAATCCCTGGGCCGATGGCAGATGACAGCGCCCTCAAGCCCTCAAGAGAAGGACTACCAGCTAGGTTGGAGTATTGGGACAAACACAGATAGTTCTTTATTAGACTGGAAGTAGAACCACCAGAGGTGGCAGTAGTGAATTGATATGCCCAGCAGGGCTGAAGTCCCTCTGATACTGGAACAACGATCTCTGAGTTGCTGAGCTGTAAGGAGAGACTATAAGTAGTGAGTAGACAGGGTATGCTGGGCATAACCAATGGTAGATGATACACTCACAATTGTAGATCTATGTAGTGTCTTCTTTATGCAACAGAGAGTCTTTAGTATTCAGGAACAGGAGCCGCAGGCAAGTACTGGTTTCTATAGGCAGTCTGAAATAGAATTCACAATTACTGTGTATGGGATGGCTTCTGGATAGAAGAGAGGCTAGAAGGATTTACGTGGAGCAAGTACCGGTTCCTGTCTGTTAATCTGTAATAGCAATCCATAAGATATAGTATGTGATATCTTCTGAGGAAGAAGAGAGTATGAGAAAGGAATTAGGAACATAGGCCCTCGTGGAGCGAGTACCGATTCCTATCTGCAATCTGCAATGGTAACTCACAATCTCCGTACCTGCGATAACGTCTTAGACTGAAGGGAGCCTTAGCGATTAGGAACAATGGCCCTCATGGAGTGACTACCGGTTCCTGTCTGTAATAGGACTCACTGTGTTCATGTCTGCGGTCGCCTCCAGGCAATAGGAGTCTTCTGAGTCTTCAGGAATGTAGGCCCTCGAGGAGCAAGTACCGGATCCAGTCCAACAATCTGAAAACAAGAATAGAGAGAGCGGAGCCCCTAAGGAGCTGGTACTCCTGGTAAGTTTGAAAAGGCCGAGCAGTGGAGAAAGATTTCCCCTTGCTGACTCGGAACGTAGTTGCAAGTAGCGTGGACTGCTGAAGCTAGTCCCGTTGGAGTTCCTTGCTAACTCGCTTGTAGTTAGCAAACATAGACCTTTTAAATTGAAAATGAATGACATCATTACGGGGGGATGCCCCCGAGGTTCGCGCCCTTGCTGGTACAAAGTCTGGAGCACGTGCGCGCGCGCCCTTACATCATCAGGAATATGGCAGATCCGTGGCGTCAAGCCAGCCCGGGGACACCGGGACCAAGAGGCGGGGAGAAGCCGCGACTGCATCTGTCCGTCTGAGCCGAAGGGATTCGCCACAAAGGTAGAGAGGGTGGAGCGAGGGCGAGAATAGGCACGAATGCAACACTCTCACAATAGTCTCTTCCATTTGTTAAACACAGTCAATTAAATTATTACATTCAGAAACTTGATGTTGTAGGTTAGAAATGGAACTTTCCAAGATTCATTCCAGACTGTCTAAGTCCATAGATTTTTCATCCAAAGGAGTCAACTGAGACATAACAGTGCTCCCTAAGCTGATTATAGCTTCCCAAATAGATCAAATGCAAATTCTGCAGGTCTTACCATAGTGAAAGTTCTAATAGCCGTTTGAAAAGGTATAGGCAAAATCTGTGTAGCACAAGATAGTTCTTCAAATCCTCCGTTTTCCACACTGCTAGTAACTCCCATGGAGCCCCAGCATTGTTCTGGCTGGTCAAACATGCTTCAACAAGTCTCGCCATGCCCCCTGCATCCAGAGCTGTCGCAAAGACAACATCTATCTGCGACTCTCCTTGTGTCATTGTTCCAAGATTTGGAGAGCAGCAGGATCCAGTGGAGGAGTTCTGTGGGCCAAGCTTAACAATGCCATCAAGCCTAGGGGAGATGGAAGCACATCTTTCCCTCCCAACCTCTCCAATCGCCGAGCCCTGGACATCACAGAGCCACAAGTAACATGAACATCCATCAGCCCAGTGTTATAATCTGGTGTGGTTGTGGATCCTGGATCATAGTGAGAGCGGTCTCCACCCACAGGGAGGAGTCCTGTGGGGACTCACCACGATAGGCATGGCCTCAGCTGAGACGGACACAGATAGTAATGAGACTTTATTAGACTGAAACGTAGGTGAAGTACCCACCAAGTGGGAAAGAAGACACAGTCCAGAGTAGTAAGGTAGCTCTGTGATGATATCCCTGGTAGTGGCCTGTGGAGCGGGGTATGCCGGGGAACTCCTCCTTCAAGGATATACTTCTCAGGGTAGATCCGGTAGTGGCCTGCAGCGCGGGGTACGCTGAGAATCAGTACTGTAGATGGTAAGAGAAGTGCAGGAGGACAGCAGAGCTAGGTAGATGAAGGTAATCACTCTGAAGTGTAGAAGATGGTTGCTGAGGTGAGCACGGTAGTGGCCCGAGACACGGGGTACATCGGAGCTTCCGTCAGCAAGATGGTATCAAATGTGAAGTGTACTCACAAGGCTGAATGAGGCTGAGCCCCAATCTAGAGTAGATGGATTCTCCAGGCAGGAAGGCTCTCCGAGGAGAGGATAGCCAGAACGTGACAAGGCCCCCGAGGAGTGGGTACCTATAGTTTCCAAGTCCCAGAGTTCAGGAACAGTTCAGAATAGCGAATAGTGAAGCGACTCCAAGTGGAGTGGAATTCAGCAGGAAGGAAGTCCTTGCTAACTCGTAGGAAGCATAGGCCAGATAGCTTAAATACACTGGCGGGTGACGTCATGTGGAGGGGACGCCCCCGAGGTTCCCGCCATGACGTGTATAAGAAGGGCCTGGTGCACGCGCATGCCCTAGGTAATCCCCAATTCAAGATGGCGGACGGGATCGCCCACCCCATCCCGGGGACGCCAGGGAAGGCGGCGTTTGCAAGCAGAGGCCGCCATTCTTCCAAGAATCGCTGGTGCAGGGAAAAGAGAGGTGAGCAACAGAGGTCGCAGCCATCTGCGACCGACGGGTGCAACAGTACCCCCCTTCTTAGGGCCCCTCCTGGGGCTTTCGGCTTCCTTGGATGAGTTAGGTGAAATTTACGAAGTAAATCCTTGTCAAGAATGTTAATAGCAGGCTCCCAACTATTTTCTTCTGGCCCCTATCCTTCCCAGGATATGAGGTACTCCCATTGCTTTCCACATTTACGTACACCAAGAATGTCATCGACTTGGTTCGTGATGTCCTCTTCGGCAGTAAGAGGTTGCGGATCCGGAGTCTTTTTTTTTTTAAACTCTGAGAGGATAAGTGGCTTCAAGAGAGATATGTGGAAGGCATTGTGTATCTTCATTGTGTATCTTCATGGAAGTGGGTAGTGGCAGGCTGTAAGTTACCGGTCCCAGCGGCAGAATATGGGAAAAGGCCCAATGTAGCATGGAGCGAATCGAACAGATGGCAGCTTGAGATGGATGTACTTGGTACTGATCCATACCTTGTCTCCTGGTTGGAATTGAGGTGCTGCTCTGTGATGAGCGTCGTAACATTTCTTGGCCTGTTGTCCTGCCTTTTGTAAAAGGCCTTTGGTTTGTTCTCAAAGGTGATGGAGTTCTTCAGCTGAAGCCGGGGCTGCAGGAGATGAAACCAACAAGGGTATTGGTAACGGAGGTAATGGCTGATGGCCATATACTATTTGGAAAGGTGTTAATCCAGTAGCAACTGATGGGTGTGAATTCAGGGCGAACTCGGCCCATGGGAGCAACTCTGCCCAGTCGCTTTGTCTGGAGTTGACGTAGGAGCGAAGGAACTGTTTGAGTGTATGGTTCATTCTTTCGGTTTGACCATTTGATTGTGGATGGTATGCTGACGTTAGGTCTAAAGAAATATCGAATTTCTTACAAAGGGCTCTCCAGAACTTAGCCTTGAACTGTACACCTCTATCCGAAAGGATATGCTTCTGCATGCCGTGCAGGTGAAATATATGCCGTATAAACAGCTTTGACCCACATGGTGTTGTTTCCGCTGGACACTGGGAGGTCAACGACAAAATCTGTCGTGATGTGCATCCAAGGTTCCTCTGGAGCTGGTAAGGGCTGGAGAAGGTTCCAAGGGCAACCGGCCGGAGGCTTCTGCCTTGCGCAGGTGGCTCAAGATTCAACGTACGCTCATACGTCCTCCTTCATCGAAGGCCACCAATAATATCTCTGTAAGGTGGATAGCATATGGAGTTGCCCAGGGTGACCGGCTAATCAGGAATCATGAGCTCATTTCAGAAGTTTCTTTCTCATGGTCTGAGGTACCACAGTCTTCCCAGCTGGAACGGAATGGGTAGCAGCCAGAATCACCTTCTCGGGATTGAGGATATGGCGAGGTGCATCCAAGACATCCTCTGACGTGAAGGAGCGTGAGAGAGCGTCTGCATGGGTATTCTTATCAGCAGGTTGGTACTTGAGCAGAAAGTCAAACCAATTAAAAAGAAAGACCATCGGGCTTGTCTATGATTCAGTCGCTGTGCATGACGCAGATATTCCAAATTTTTGTGGTCCGTGTATACAGTTATCTGATGTTGTGCCCCTTGAGCCATGGTCACCACTCTTTGAATGCTAGCTTGATAGCCAACAGCTCTTTATCTCCTATACCATAATTTCTCACTGCTGGAGAAAAACGCTGGGAAAAAAAGAGCAAGGGTGCAGTGTATGGGAATCACTGTTCTGGCTAAGAATGGCTCCTACTCCAACATCAGAGGCATCAACCTCGACTATAAATGGTCGTCAAGGGTCCGGGTGGCAAAGGCAAGGTTTTTTGAGAAAAGCCTCTTTGAGGGTTTGAAAGGCAGTGACAGCTTTTGGAGACCACTGTGAAGGGTTGGCTCCCTTCTTAGTCATGACAGTAAGTGGTGCAGTCAAGGTAGAGTAGTGGTGGAATAATGTGCGATAATAATTGGTGAAGCCGAGAAATCAGTGGAGTGCTTTGAGACCAGTGGGTTGAGGCCAGTCCTGTATGCTTCTGTTCTTTTGTGGATCCATTTGGAAGCCCCTGCTGGACACCACGGAGCCCAAAAAAGGAACTGACTCTTGATGGAAGGCACACCAATGAATGGCGCTATCTCAGCCCGCCCCTTGGAAGAGGCCTGGCTCTTGTGCGCATAATGGGGATTATGAGTGCGGCCGGACCCCCTTTAAAATACGCACGTAACCCCCAGATTTTATGTGCTTAGGGGATTAAAATCAGGCGGTTAGAGCATAGCCATAGGCTTCAAAGGGCTATAGACTTCAATAGGAAATAAATGTATGAGACAAATATTTTTTTTATTTGTGGGACTCCCCCATTCATTTTGCGGGTCCAAGAATGAAACAAATATGGGCTCATTCATCATGTTTTATTCATTCATTTCAAACTAATGCACATCCCAGAGGAGACAAGTCCAGAGATCTCAGTTTAATATTGCTAGAAATTTTCAATTTCAGGAACTTCATATTTAAAAAAATTAAAGCTGATCTTTTTTAATTAGCAAATGTAACATTATTATGCTTCCCTTTGATAACTAAGGGAAAAAGTAGCTGGAAACATTAAATGAGAGAAAGATTTAAACCACTTAAACAGCTGACATTTTTCCTTTTGCTTATTTTATAATTATCAAAAACCAAACCTCGTTCCCTATATTCCATAAATCAATAACAACCAATCATTAAGGGAACTCCTTAATGTGTGGTAATGTGCGGCGGCTGCATATGAGACAACCAGAGTCTAATTGTCTCAATCAGTAGCCCCCGTGTTTATTCTTCAAAATTCTTTATTAATTTCTCTAATTTTTTTCTTTTCTTTTATTTGCTTAGTAGTAGTGCTCTCTCCCCGGCGGTTAACCCGACCATCCGTGAGCTTCTCCGCTGTTTTATATGAGTACTTATCATTTCTTTTGTTCCCACACGGAGTCCTATTGCTTCTATTCGGACGGAGCCGGGGGCTACTGATTGAGACAATTAGACTCTGGTTGTCTCATATGCAGCCACTGTCCATTACCACAGATTAAGGAGTTCCCTTAATGATTGGTTATTTAATAATTATGGCAAAATTGAAAATTGAGTATGAAGTACATTTTGGGGCAGATTTTCAAAGCCTATACTTGTAAATCCATGCAGATTTACGCGCGTAGGGGGGGATTACGCGCGCCGAGCCTATTTTGCATAGGCACGGCGACACGCGAAAGCCCCGGGATGCGCATATGTCATAGAAACATAGAAACATAGAAATGACGGCAGAAGAAGACCAAACGGCCCATCCAGTCTGCCCAGCAAGCTTCACATTTTTTTCTCATACTTATCTGTTTCTCTTAGCTCTTTGGTTCTATTTCTCTTCCACCCCCACCATTAATGTAGAGAGCAGTGATGGAGCTGCAACCAAGTGAAATATCAAGCTTGATTAGTTAGGGGTAGTAGGGGTAGTAACCGCCGCAATAAGCAAGCTACACCCATGTTTATTTGTTTTACCCAGACTGTGTTATTCAGCCCTTATTGGTTGTTTTTCTTCTCCCCTGCCGTTGAAGCAGGGAGCTATGCTGGATATGCGTGTAGTATCAGTTTTTCTTCTCCCCTGCCGTTGAAGCAGAGAGCTATGCTGGATATGCGTGAAGTATCAGTTTTTCTTCTCCCCTGCAGTTGAAGCAGGATATGCATTGAAAGTGAAGTATCAGGCTTATTTGGTTTGGGGTAGTAACTGCCGTAACAAGCCAGCTACTCCTCGCTTTGTGAGTGCGAATCCTTTTTTCTTCTCCCCTGCCGTTGAAGCAGAGAGCTATGCTGGATATGCGTGAAGTATCAGTTTTTCTTCTCCCCTGCCGTTGAAGCAGAGAGCTATGCTGGATATGCGTGAAGTATCAGTTTTTCTTCTCCCCTGCCGTTGAAGCAGAGAGCTATGCTCTCTGCTTCAACGGCAGGGCACTCCGGGGCGGGGCCAGAGGCCTCTGAAGGGCCTCTAGGCTGGGGGATCGCGCACTGGGGGGGCGGAGGGAACAAGGAAAACTATCGGAGCTCCCCTAGGGCTCGGCGCGCACAAGGTGCACAAGTGTGCACTCCATTGTGCGTGCCGACCCCGGATTTTATAACATGTGCAAGGCTGCGTGCACATTATAAAATCGGGCGTAGATTTGTGCGCGCCGGGTTGCGCGCACAAATCTACATCCGCGCATAGCTTTTAATATCTGCCTCTTTATGTTGTCCCTGGACTTTTATCAGTCAAAAGATGATATTGTTCATATCAGCCTTCCTCTCTTCACAGGTGATGCTTGTAGTTAAATTTTCTGAGCCAGTCATCAGGTTGTATTGGTAATTGTTTTTATCTTTAATTGACATTCATCCCACTGTGACACATCCTTCTTCCACTTACTACCTTTCAGGAGAAATTCTAATGCTTGTTACCAACAGCTATGTCCAATTTGCCTAGTGTGAGAATGAGCCCACCAAATTAAAATACAATAATTCAGATGTTGTGATGTGGATGCTTTTTGTGCCCAGACCCAGATGTTCCAAAGAATAAAAAGGCGGAAGTTCGTCTTTCAGATCCTATGGTTCTTGATCCAATGACCAAATAAGCAACAAATCTCTAGCAAGGGCATGCCTGGCAATTTGCTTCATGGAAGAAATAAATTATAGAAAACTGTCAGGGCATTATTTTTATTGTTGTGCGATTTCTGAAATAATACCTGAAGAATAATTTTTGTACAAAATGTAAATTTCGGCCAGTTTCTGAAATTGTGTGGCTAAGGAGAAACTCCTCTATAGTTAAACTGCCACCCCTAGACCTGGGTAATTTTCACATTACACCTTCGGGCAGGGGCGGGCCAGGACAGCGCCATTGTTCACTGTCCCGAAGACCCAGCTCCCGGAGCATGCAACTTACTTCAGCCCGGGAGCTGAAGTAAGTTGCTGAAAAAAGGTAAAAAAAACCCCAAAAAACTTGGGTTTAGGGGATGGGGAGGAGAGGGGAAGGATACGGACGAGGAGGTAGGGAAGTTCCCACCCAGTCCTCTCCTTAATTGGAGCGGACTGGGAGGGAACTGGGGAAGGCTGGGATGTGTTGCCACACGGGAATTGCCTAAGTCCTCCCCCCCCCCCCTTTGCGTGCGTGGATTATAAAATCTGGTGCTCATGTGTGCACGGTCCCCAGATTTCATAACATGCACGTGCTGGCGCATGCATGTTATAAAATAGGCGCACACACATGGACGCGCGCACGCACCTTTTAAAATCTATCCCATTGTATTGACCTACAATATGAATGTTGCTTTTGTAAATCATTGTGATTTTCTATTGGAATGACGGTATATTAAATAAATAAATAAATAAATTTTAAAAAAAATAATAATAATGGCAAGCTGGAACTAAAATGTATGGTGCTGTCTCTTCTTTGTCATTTGCTGTATTAAAATGTATTAAAAATCTGGCAAAACTGCTTTAGTTTCAGCCTTTTTGGTGGTTATAATTTAGTAAAGTAAAACCGAGGGTACACTTTTTGTGCCATGCTTCCTCACATGAGGTGATGTAATACAATGTCATACTAGTTAAACAAATTACTGAATGTTGTAGCCAATAAAATGTTTTGTATAATGTGTTTAAATTTAATCTGAGAGTGATGTACATGCCTCTAGTAGGTAAACTGATTTGTGTGTTCATGGCTGTGTTCAGTTTTCTCAGTCCTGCTGTAAAAAGTTATCTTACTATGGGGGAGGGGGGGGGAGGGGGAATGAGGAGGAGAAAATGAGGAAATATAAATATTCATCTGCTCTTTTTTTCCACCTAAATGGTCCAGTGCCAAGCAGAGTTCCAGTTAAACAACCAGCTAGTGCCTGAGAATATGCTGACAGCTGGCCACAAGCATCTCATGTTCCCTGTCACTGGCTTTTCAGCAGTGTCAGAAGGTAAATCAACCATTAGCAGCTTATGGCACAGCACCCAGGTGAAAGCTTTCCTTGTGATAAGCTATGGAGGAAAAACTGAGAGGCATGTAGGGAGTAAGGCATAAGAACAGGCACTGTAAATAAATTTATATTTATGTATAGAGAACAGTATGAAAATATTTTTCTATGATTAGTCCATGAAATGTGTTTTCCTTCTCTGGAGCTTGACATCTTTGTTTTAAATAAGGATTCTGCACTTGGTGAAATTTTAAAGTTCGTTCTCTTCCTAAGAACTTTATCTTTCTTATCAGTTGAATTTGGGTAGAGAATATAAACATCTTGTTGTTCAAATGGTTATATTAGGAAATACAGAACAGGATTTAGGATCAGTAGAAATCTTCAAGCCATTGATGGAATAATGTGGATTTTAAGACTTACGTTATGTGGCTTTCTAATGTTATCTAAGCTACCATGTTATTTCAGCTGCCACTGCCAAATCTCTTCATGGTTCCCTGCATTCATCAGTTGGTGAGAAGGAAAATGGCAGCACATCAGTCAATGTCTTGTTATTGAAAGCAGCAGTCAGGCCCAGCTGGCAGAGGAGAAGAATGCAGCTCAATGCATTGCCTTTCTCATTTTCCTTGTAGTCTGCCCAGTAGGGATGTGCAGACCAAATGTTTATGTTCATAAGTCCACAAGTCGAAAGGGGGGGGGGGGGGGGGGTCATTTGCGGTCAATATGGACATATGGAGAATTCCATAAGTTGAGTCTATGTCCATATGTGCAAATAAAAATTTAAACCCCTCACCCTCCTTAATCCCCCCCCCCCCAAGACTTACCAAAACTCCCTGGTGGTCCAGCGGGGTCAGGACGCCATTTCTGAACTCCTTTGCAAGGAGCACGTGACATCGGCGTCACGTCGGAGTGACGCGGCGTCACGTGATTCCCTGCGGGTTCGCTCCGGGACCCTCGTTCGACCCAAAAGGAACTTTTGGCCAGCTTGGGGGGGCCTCCTGACACCCCCAAGCTGGCCAAAAGTTCCTTTTGGGTCGAACGAGGGTCCCGGAGCGAACCCACGGAGAATCACGTGACGCCGCATCACTCCGACGTGGCGCCGACGTCACATGCTCCTCGCAAAGGTGTTCAGAAATGGCGTCCTGACTCCTCGCTGGACCACCAGGGAGTTGTGGTAAGTCTTTGGGGGGGGGGATTAAGGAAGGTGAGGGGTTTAAATTTTATTTTGGATCAACAATCGCGATTTCCAACGTATTCAACATAGCTATGTTGAATAAGTTGGAAATCCGATCGTTTTCGCCTCATCACTTTTTTAAGTTAAAAAAAAAAAAATAGCGTTTTACATTTAAGTTCAAAACGAATGCACACCCCTACTTTCCAGTGCAGACAGGGTAGAGGGAGGAAGTTGTTAGGCTGGAGGTTTGGTAGGTAAGAGAACAGGGTGATTAGCAGGTAGGTTGTGTGAAATGGGAGAAAGGCAGGGGATAAGTAAAAGAGGAGCTGGATAAGGAGAAGATGGATTTGAAGCAGGATGAGGTTGTGATAAGTTGGATGAGTTATGGGCATTGGAGAATCAGGGATTGTATAAAGATGCTGGAAAAGAATGGATGGGTGGGGGTAAGGGCAGATGCGATGGAGGCGATAAAAGAACTGGAGGTAGAGAGAGGAAAGGAGAGGAAAAAAAAGAACAGGGTGGAGTGATAGAAAAGAAAGTAGAGACCAGAAGTTGGAATGTGAGGGGAAATAGGACTGAAGCCAGGGAAGGGACACCTCCCCATCCCCACAAGATCTCAGGACCTTTCTCCCCTCCAGTTCTTCCCTTCTCCAATTTTTTCTCATTGTCAGTTACTCTTTTCCCCATTCCTCCTTCCCAATCTTTCCTCCTCCTTTCCCACCCCATCTTCAAACCTCTTTTCTTCTACTTTCCCTTTCCTACTCCCTCCCTGATTCCTCTATCCTTCTTCATCCCTTTTCCTCTACCCCTTCTGAGATCCCTCCATTTCCCTCCTGAAGTCCTTTCTCTTCCTATTTCTAAATCCCATCCCATCCTTTCTCCCCCCAACCCCAATTACTAAGATCATTTTCCTCTAATAAAGTACCAAATAAACTGGATACATGTCAGAAAATGACTTTTTATAGTTAAAAAAATACTTAATATGCAAAATTATGCAAATTTTCCACATAATTGCTGAAGAATTTTGAAACATCTGTCACAGGACAACAAGGGGGAACTGCATATAACCCCAAAGTGAATCAGCCAAGAGGTAAGAAACTTAATAGTAAATTGCTGAATCATGTTGTATCGATTCTGTTAATATTATCCCATGTAACCATGTTTTCCTTCCATGTATAATTCAGATAAATATCATTGCAATGAAATTTCTTTTTAGGTGGTGGAGTAACAGAATAATGAAAGTTGTGAAAGTTGAGGTCTCATCCGCTCTAGAAAAAAAGCCCCAGTGCATTCTGGAACTTGTATTTATTATTATTTATTAAAGGCTTTTATATACCGAATTTCTTGATACAAATCAAATCAGCTCGGTTTACATCGTACAAGTAGAAACTATAACCAACCAAACAGTAGAGACGATTTGAAGGAGTATAAAGTTACATTATAACAAGGATGTGTAAACTTGGAGTAGGAAATAAGAAGGGGGACGAAAGATTATAATATACATTGGAGAATGCGAGGGAGGCAAGGAGCAGTCCTCATGATAATTTGTAAACGTTTTCTTAATAATTTATATTCATGGTTTAGCGCTTGTTTGTATGCATAGTTGCTAGAACAGTTATAAGTCAGGCTGTTGGGCTGGTGTCGGAGAAGGCTTGGCAGAACAGCCAAGTCTTTAATTTCTTTTTAAAAGTTAGAAGGCATGATTCCTGCCTGAGGTCCGGAGGCATGGTGTTCCAGATGGAGGGACCTGTGATGGAGAATGACCGGTCTCTGATATTTGAGTGTTGTATAGCTTTGATAGAAGGTACATGTAGGGATCCCTTGTAGGCATCCCTTAAAGGTCTAGATGTTGAGTGCAGTTTGAGGGGGTATCGCAGGTCAAGAGGGGTCTGATGGTGAATATGTTTGTGGATTAATGTAAGAGATTTATGAAGAATCCTGAATTGTACTGGGAGCCAATGGAGATCTTTTAGAATGGGAAATAAAAAGTATAAATAAAAATAAATAAATAAAAGTATACAATATTACATACAAAATAGAAAATGGTATAAAGAAACTGCAGCAGGCATCAGGCCAACTGGATAGCCTGATGGTATCACTATTAGAGAAATTCTCAGTGCATGTATCATATGGAATGCTGCTTCCCTTATGCACTAAAAGAAACTTGTTCTTATCTACACAGCACAGATGAAGATGCTAAAGATGACACAGAGCCAAGAGCTAAGCAGCTATGTTTTTCAAGATCAAGTAGACAAGTGAAGAATACATTGTGATGTGTTATATGCAAACAAAGACCCTTGCACCATAATGCAAAACTGTTACATATCCATGAACTGAATCAAGCTGAGGAGTTTCTTAATGCAACTAGGGATGTGCAAATTATATCACAATGGTAGGGAGGATCAACTTGGTGGGGGTTTGGCACTTTATGTCCGGGAGGGTATAGAGTCCAACAGGAAAAAGATCATACAAGAGACTAAATGCTCAGTAGAATCTGTATGAGTAGAAATTCCACATGTGTTGGGTAAGAGTATAGTGATAGGACTATACTACCGTCCACCTGGACAAAATGGTTAGACAGATGATGAAATGCTAAGAGAAATCAGGGAAGCTAACCAATTTGGCAGTGCAATAATAATGGGAGATTTCAATTATCACACAAAATCAATTTCAGTGGAGTCAAATAGTTATCCAAGTGGGGAGTTAACCAATCAAATTATAATTATAGCCTAAATGAAGGTGTCAGCAAGCCTGATGTTATGTTTCTACCCAAACCAACCGGTCTTCTCGATCATTCACCTTCACAATTTTTTAATGCACTATTGAATTTTTTTAGAATTTTTCAAAAAATATTTTTATAAAATTTAAGTTATAGACCATAGTCCAAAGAATATATTCCAAAATCAAACTTTGAAAAGCACTGAATAGCACCCAACACAGTGTTTCGCCAATAGCTTCTTCAGTGGCATATAAAACTCGTTGCTCAAGCATAGCCCATATACTGTACTCATGTATAATGGCCTTTTAAAATGAGCAATGCTTTTAAAATTCACCCCAAAGTGTGCAAGAGAATATCCTTGCTGAAAATTGGCTCTTGCTATTTCAGGTGTTGCAAGTGTGAAGGTGAGACTTGTACAACAATCCCCATGGAAAATAATTAAAAAGTAAAGAATGGTGAATAGTATTATATTAAGTAATTACAAAATGTACCAACTTTTGTAAACATTCATTTTCATTAAACCATTATTTGATTTATTCACATTAGTTTCATGAACACAAAATAAAAAGTTGATATAAATGTTCAATTAGTACCATGTTCTTCATATTAATAGTAGGTGCAATAGTCATTGGCGTTTTACATCATATAGTACATTAATATAGGGACAGATTTTCAAGGATTTACGCACGTAGGGGGGTTGCGTGCGCCAGGCCTATTTTCAAAAGGTCCGGTGGCGCACGTAAAGCCCTGGGACGCACGTATGTCCTGGGGCTTGAAAAAGGTGGCGGGGTGTGGGGGGACATGGGCAGGGCAGTCCGGGGGCGGGACCGAGGCCTCTGGCACAGCGGTCACTTGCTGCTGTGCCGGGGGAGTGTGTTGGCAGCCGGCAGGCGTAACTTACAAAATAAAGGTAGGGGGGATTTAGGTAGGGCTGGGGGGCGGGTTAGATAGGAGAAGGGAGGGGAAGGTGGGGGGGGGGTCCAAAGGAAAGTTCCCTCCGAGGCCGCTCCGATTTCAGAGCGGCCTCGGAGGGAACGGGGAAAGCCATTGGGGCTCCCCTAGTGTGCACCCCCTTGTGCGCGCCGACCCCAGATTTTATAACGTGCACTGTTGCACACGCAAGTTATAAAATCGAGTGTACATTTGTAGGCCGCACGCGTAGGTTTTAAAATCTGCCCCCCGAGTGTTCCAGGAATTCCATATAGTATAAAACACAGTCAGCTTCTTGTTAAGTTTCACAGCTTGTGAATAGGCCCCGTGAGCCACAGCATTCATCCAATGCTACAGACCTGCTGGTTCCTCTATCCAGTGGCAGAATACTGCCGGAAGCTCACTCTGTGGCAGGACGCTGCTATCGTGGCTCCCCTCATGAGCTCCTCTAGGTGCACGCATGCCAGACTGTGCCGTATTTGAAGGGTCCATGGTGAGAACTTGGTCGAGGCGCCTCCTGATGACTTCATGGCTTTAGCACCTTATAGGACTTCCCTGGACTCCTTCCTTCACCTCAAAACAGGTCGGCAACACTTGTGGGTATTGTGAGTTGCTGTTTCATCTTGTGTTCCTGAGCCTGCCTCGTCTCTCCAGCCCAGCCTGCCTAACTCGTCTTCATCCAATCTTCCCATCCTTCCTACCCACCGTGTCAGTCCGTCTCCTTGCCTTCTTCACCTGCACTCAGACGGATCACTGGATTTTGATTCTAGCCTAGACCTTTATTATTCTGGCCTGCAACCTGTCTCTGATCCTTGCCTGGATATTGACAATTCTTGTCCGCTGCCTGCCTCTTATCCTTACCTGGACACTGACCTCTCAAGTTCACCGCTTTCCTTGGACCCTAGCTTGATACTGGACCTGTGTATACATCTGATATATATATATTTATATATATATATATATATTTTATTTTTTTATTAATTAATTAATTAATTAATTATTATTATTATTATTTTTTTTTTTATTTTTATAGACCGAAGTTCTTGTAGGAACTGCAAATCAATCCGGTTTACATACAACTTTTAAATGCCCAAAAAGAGTAGGGGGCTTTACATAGAACAATTGAACAATAAAACAGGTAACAATAGAACAATAACAATAATGATGGAACAAATAGAATAGATAACCAATTAAACATAGTAATATAGTAATAAATATTATATAGAAAATAAATATAAAAGGGATAGAGTAAATGAAGTGTGAATACAGTATAAATACAAAAGATGAAAGATGAAAGTTGAGAGTCTCCTTAGAGACTCTCAACTAAGACGTGCTGGCCCCTGAAACCCAAGGGGAAAGGGGTTGGTATAGTTGAAGCTGCAGATCTGTCTCTTCCTAGCCTAGGTCCACCAGCTGTCAAGTAAGAGCCTGCAGGGCTTTCCCTGTAGGTTGAGTCAACTGCACCAGAGCCACAAGGGTTCACAAATCATACATTTTGTACCTGTAGGGTGATTCACTTTAGAGTTCTATGCAATCTGAATTTCAAGTTGGTGGCTATATTTGTATCCAATATGGAAGCCACATTAACATCATTCATAGCTTGTGATCAATTTAAAATAAATGCTGGCAATACCAACAACCTGTTGCCAAAATAAAATTATGTAGAGCCACATTTTCTATTCAACTATAACTAGTGCCTCTGTTTATATTGAGGGATCTGAAAATAGGTCTGCAGCATTCTCAGGCCCTGCTGGACAAATGTACCAATTCTGGGACTTAAGTTTTTGTTGTCTTTAAGACAGCAGTTACCAGTAAACTGGCTCCAGATTTATTAACACTAAATTAAGGATCCCACTGCCTCCCAAAAAATATACATGTATAGATAGATAGATAGAGAGAGAGAGAGATGATAGTTTTGAATACCAGCATTCCAGGGTATGAGCTTTACTTTTACACTATGTCAAAGAAACACTCCCGTTCCTTTGACCTTAGAACAGTTCTGAAGTTGAGATAATAGTTCAGCTCAGCCCTTTAAAAATGACCATTTTCTTGGCTCTTTCAATGTCATTCTATTATTTTACATCTTTATTGCTTTATTGCTATAAGGTATACCTAGTGAGTCACAGCTTTAAGACCTGATTTACACACCATATGAAAAAAAGTACACATCTATAGTGAGTCGCTCTTCCTCCTCCTGCTAGTTCTATCATCTTTTTTGAGCTCTTGCTTCTAACAGGAGGGAAGCAAGAGCTGAGGGATTTAGGCATAAAGTCATTGCTCAGCAGTACAAGGAAGAATAGGGAGTAGAGCAGTACCTGATTTGATTAATATTTGAAAGGCAGTATAACAAGAAAATAAACTAAACCAAACTTACATTATTTGGAAGAGAGAGGTATTAGGGTAGAAGCACTAGAGGTGCAAAGGTAGACTTGTCAGGTGGCCAGGAGATATAGGGCAGTGTTTCCCAACCTTTTCAAGTCCAAGGCACATCTACTGAATATATTAAAAATGTTGTATGGCACACCAGTATGTGCAGAGCAGGCAGTGTAGATCTGGAGAGCAAGCATATGGCCTAAAGAAGTGCTTGGGAAGTACTTACTGCCCTACCAGTCTCTCTTCTAAATTTTAAAACAAAGGAAGAAAGAGGATGAGGCACACATAAACCTGTCTTAATGGACCAACTCCTTCTATATAATAGAAGGGAGAAATCAGTGAAATGCAGTCAGTTGGATCGTTTAGTTACCTTGGCTGTTGCATGTGGCTGCCAGACGTTCTCCACTCCTGCTGCTCCCAGCACTTGGAATGACTGACATCCAGCATTCAGTGTACACTCTACTCCTGGGGGAATTCTGCGCTACTGCGGAATTTGTGCAGAATTCCTCCTTCACGCAGATTTCCTCCCTCACCTTGCAGATTTCTTCCCTCGCCAGTTCCTGCAGATTTTAGCGCCGCCGCGCAGATTTCGGCGCTGCCGCGCAGATCCTCCCTCGCCGGAAATGGATAAAAAAGAACCGGAAGCATGCCGCGCACAGACAGCGGCCAATCCGGGACAGCGATGTCAGGTGGCTCACGGAGAGTGGGGGCATCGCAGCACGGCACCGGCAGCTCGAGGAGCAAGCAGCAAGGAGGAGAAGAGGGAGATAGAGAAGGGAGGGGGAAAGAGTGAAGGGGGAAAGAGAGAAGGGGTTGGGGGAAAGAGAAAGAAGGGGAAAATGAGAGGAGAAGAAGAGGGAGAGAAAGAAGGGAGGGGAAATCAGGTGGCGCACGGAGAGTGGGGCATCGCAGCACGGCACCAGCGGCTCGAGGTAAGCAAGCAAGGAGAAGAGGGAGGGAGGGGAACAGAGGGGAGGGGGAAGGGAGAAGGGGAAAAGGAGAAGTGGGGGAAAAGGGAAGAGGGAGGAAAGGAGAGGAGGCGAAGAAGGAGAGAGAGAGAAGGGAGGGGAAGTCAGGTGGCTTACAGAGAGTGGGTGCATCACAGCACGGTACGACGGCTCAAGGTAAGCAAGCAAGGAGAAAAGGGAGAGAGAGAAGGAAGGGGGACAGAGAAAGAGAGAAGGAGGAAAGAGAAATAAGGGGGGAGGGGGAAAGAGAGGGGCTAAAGAAGAGGCCCTGGCCCTGAGAATGTATGTTTGAGCCCTTGTGTTTGTTGTGAGCCAGTGGGTAGGTGTCTACCTGGCAGTCTGTATGTGCGGGCGGGCGAGGAGTGTGTGTGTGTGAGAGAGTTGTATGTGGGGAGACAGAACATGTGTGTGACAGATGGCATGTGAGAGAAAGCATATGTCTGATATGTAAGAGAGACAGTGAGCAGGGATATTCAGGTGGAGAGGTTAGCAACAACTACAGCAGCTCCTGCCAGCTTGGCTCATCTGCCAGCAGCGGCAATTGGCTCTTCTGCCAGCAGTGTCAAGTTGCCAGGGACTGGATTGCACTGAAATGCACAAGAATTTGCAAAAAAATGTTATTTTGAAAAATAAATGTGCAGAATTTTGCAGAATTCAGAAAATGTGTGCGCAGAATTTTCAACTTTTTGTTGCAAATTTTTCAATTTTTTTGCGCAGAATCCCCCCGGAGTTAACACTCTCACTGTCTCTGAGTCTGGGGATAAGACAGAGGCTAGAAAAGGAAAGGCAGGAAAGATAGGAAAGATGAGGAGGCACTTTATGTGCCACAAAAAGTGGGGCCTGGCTACCATGCTGCTCATTAATTACACACTCAAAGGCTCATGCTGTAGCCAGGAAGCAGACATGCATGTTACGTTGTTAGGTTAGAACTAGATAGGCAAGAGCTGGCTCCACCCACAGGAAGAAGCCCTGTGGGGACTCACCACAACAGGCGGGGTCTCAGCAGTGATGGACACAGGAGGCAATAGGTTTTATTGTACAGCAATGTAACCCGAGGAGCGGGTAAATAGGTACAGTCCAGAGTAGATGGTTATCTTAGCTGGATTCTCCGGTAGTGGCCCGCAGCATGGGGTAACCCGGGGAATACGTCCTCCAGATGAATCTTGCACAAGCTGTCTCACTCATTCACACCCAGACCCGCCAGCACTCAGCCAGGCACTCGTGCACACCCAGACGCGCCAACACTCAGCCAGGAACTCGTGCACACCCAGACGCGCCAGCACTCAGCCAGGAACTCGTGCACACCCAGACGCGCCAGCTCTCAGCCAGGAACTCGTGCACACCCAGACGCGCCAGCACTCAGCCAGGCACTCGTGCACACCCAGACGCGCCAGCACTCAGCCAGGAACTCGTGCACACCCAGACGCGCCAGCACTCAGCCAGGAACTCGTGCACACCCAGACGCGCCAGCACTCAGCCAGGAACTCGTGCACACCCAGACGCGCCAGCACTCAGCCAGGCACTCGTGCACACCCAGACGCGCCAGCACTCAGCCAGGAGCTCGTGCACACCCAGACGCGCCAGCACTCAGCCAGGAACTCGTGCACACCCAGACGCGCCAGCACTCAGCCAGGCACTCGTGCACACCCAGACGCGCCAGCTCTCAGCCAGGCACTCGTGCACACCCAGACGCGCCAGCACTCAGCCAGGAACTCGTGCACACCCAGACGCGCCAGCACTCAGCCAGGAACTCGTGCACACCCAGACGCGCCAGCTCTCGGCCAGGAACTCGTGCACACCCAGACGCACCAGCACTCGGCCAGGAACTCGTGCACACCCAGAAGCGCCAGCTCTCAGCCAGGCACTCGTGCACACCCAGACGCGCCAGCACTCAGCCAGGAACTCGTGCACACCCAGACGCACCAGCACTCAGCCAGGAACTCGTGCACACCCAGACGCACCAGCTCTCGGCCAGGCAGTCGTGCACACCCAGATGCACCAGCACTCGGCCAGGAACTCGTGCACACCCAGACGCACCAGCTCTCGGCCAGGAACTCGTGCACACCCAGAGCACCAGCACTCAGCCAGGAACTCGTGCACACCCAGAAGCGCCAGCTCTCGGCCAGGCACTCGTGCACACCCAGACGCACCAGCACTCAGCCAGGCACTCGGGCACATCCAGACGCGCCAGCTCTCGGCCAGGCACTCGTGCACACCCAGACGCACCAGCACTCAGCCAGGAACTCGTGCACACCCAGACGCACCAGCACTCAGCCAGGCACTCGTGCACACCCAGACGCACCAGCTCTCGGCCAGGAACTCGTGCACACCCAGACGCACCAGCACTCGGCCAGGAACTCGTGCACACCCAGAAGCGCCAGCTCTCGGCCAGGCACTCGTGCACACCCAGACGCACCAGCACTCAGCCAGGAACTCGTGCACACCCAGACGCACCAGCTCTCGGCCAGGAACTCGTGCACACCCAGACGCACCAGCACTCAGCCAGGAACTCGTGCACACCCAGACGCACCAGCTCTCGGCCAGGAACTCGTGCACACCCAGACGCACCAGCACTCGGCCAGGAACTCGTGCACACCCAGACGCACCAGCACTCAGCCAGGCACTCGTGCACACCCAGACGCACCAGCTCTCAGCCAGGAACTCGTGCACACCCAGACGCACCAGCTCTCAGCCAGGAACTCGTGCACACCCAGACGCGCCAGCTCTCACCAAAAACGTCTTCTTCCTTCACTGTACGGATGGGCTCTAGTTCCGCCGCGGCTTTACTCCGGCGGGCCTTTTTTTTTTTTTCGCCACCACGGGAATGGGCTCCAGTGGTGGCCTCGGTCGGGGTCGGGTTTCCTCTTCGCCGCCATGGGAATGGGCTCCCATGGCGACCTTGCTTCGTTGGAGTTCAACACTTGTATTCCTCCCACCACCCCACGGCATTCTGATGCCTTCCTCACCGGCCAATCAAAGGCTTCCTCCCTTCTTCCTACTTCCACTGGCAGGTATAAGGGAGAAGGCTTCCGATTGGCCTGCGCGGGGCAGGCAGAATGAAGGAGACTTCCCATTGGGCCATGGGGATAGGAAAAAAGGAGGCTTCCAATTGGTCCGCGGGGGCTGAAAAGGGAGTAAGACAGTAGACTGGGGTAGTGGGACACCGGGGGACGCGATACACCGGTTGAGAAGCGCTGTTTTAAACTACTCTTCATTTTGGCCATCTTGAGTTGTGAAGCTGAAATATTATGCACTCCAGAGCTTACTTGTTGTTAGAAAGAGAGTACCTAGAACTTAAAGAAGCTGACCTTTATGTGAGTATATAGTGTCTTTAAAATAGCAGTTTCATATGGCATTAATTTAGCTTCTAAAATTTATATCGCTGAGCCAGTGTGCGCTAGAAGAAAATACCCCCCAAATGTGATTTCTGCTTTATGTAGTTTCTTATTGTGCTAAAAGTGAATATTTCACAAGCAGTTTTTACTTAAAGCTTTTGCTCACTACTCTTCCTTGTATGCTAGTGTCCCTATATTTCAAAAAGGCAACCTGTAAAAAAGACTACTTGCACACGTGCTCTTTTTTTGTGGCTTTCAGCTCATAGTTCAGATTTAAGTAGTACTTTAAGAAAATATCATATATTGTGACCTCATCCATTTGAAAGCTGTGACGCAGGCACCAGAAATATTCTACCTGGTTATCTGTCTTGGAAGTGGCTGTTTCAATGTATTTCAAACTGTAAAGCTCTATTGAGATCCCATTTTGACAAAAGGATCGCAAATTTTTCATCCTCTACCCAGCTTCCATAGAACTGGTACTACCAATTCTTGTTAGTGTGTACAAGTGTCTTCTAAGCCTGTTTTGGATCGTTCTTGAGATAATGTTGGCAGGTCCTCTACCTGGACTTGACTTTTTTTTTTTTTACTCAGTTTCATCCATGTAACCCATGCAGACACTTAACTAGGTAATTCCAACTCTGTCAAGGAGAATGCCAAAATCATTTTTGAGAAAGTTCAAGTAGAAGAAAGGATTGTCAAAGAGGTAAAGCGAGGTGACAAAACATTTTTCAGACATATTAGGTGGTATAGTAAAACTGAAAGGAGACAAGGGGCAATGTATGGTGAAAGATGAAGAAATAGCAGAAATATTAAATAAATACTTTAGTTTGGTGTTCACTAAAGAAGACCCTGGAGAAAGATTGTTGCTGGCTCACAAGAGCATGGATGGGAGTGGAGTAGACACAATCCTGTTTACAGAAGAGAAGAGGTGGGAAAACTAAAAGTGGACAATACACTGGATGGGGTATATCTCAGGATACTAAGGGAGCTCAGAGATGTGATGGGTCCACTGAAAGACCTGTTCAATAGAACCCTGAATTCAGGAGTTGTGCCATGTGATTGGAGAAGAGCGGTGGTGGTCCTGCTTCACAGGAGTGGTATCCAGAGAGGAAGCTGTCAGAGGCTGTCAGTGGTATCCAGAGAGGAGGCTGTCAGAGGCTGACCTCAGTGATGAGAAAATTAATCGAGACTCTGAAGGAGAGGATAGTGAACTGTGGGTTCCTGGACCTGAGGCAGCATGGATTCAGCAGGGGAAGATCCTGTCGGACAAATCTGATTGATTTTATTTTTATTGCATGACTAGAGAATTGGCTGAAGGAAGAGCACTCAATATGATTTGGAAGAGGCTCGTGAATAAGAAGTCTGGGTGTGGTTGCCAAAGTGGTGGAGCGGATTCCAAACTGAGTGACAGGTGACAATATGTAATGGTGAATGGAATCTGCTCTGAAGAGAGAACAGTGAGTGTTTCAAGGATCGGATTTGGGACCGCTTCTGTTCAATATCTTTGTAAATGACATTGCGGATGGTTTAGAAGGAAAAATGTCTTTTTGTGGATAATACTAAGATTTGCAGTTTCTTCAGTCTACAGCATGGCATTTCCAACATTAACATGACTAGCCCCTGAAGCAGACAAGAACTGTGTCGAAACACTGGTAGTATCGGGCTGAGATCTCCTTGATTGCATCTACAGAGATTTTATATTAACTTGAATGGCCAAGAAAGAAAGAAACTCTTAAATTAAGTGTTAAAAGGATCAGTCTCATATTAAGTGTTGACTCTAACATGAGGATGCTATGAATTTATGAGTTGGAGACATAATTGCCCCTTTCTGGGACTTTCTGAAATGGTATATTAGCAACTGCTATGTGTATTTTAATTGGATAAGAAAAAAAGTCTTAATTCACAAAGCAAAAATATGGTAGATGATTATAATGGGCATTTGCCGAGCACACAGGCGGAAGCAGGAGAGCAGGCGAGCGCACAGGCCACTCTCCTGTGCGCGCGATTCAGTATTCAAATGAGGGCCCGTGGTAAAAAGAGGCGCTAGGGACACTAGCTCGTCCCTAGCGCCTCTTTTTTGACAAGAGCGGCGACTGTCAGCGAGTTTGACAGCTCACGCTCAATTTTGCTGGCGTCTGTTCTCAAACCCGCTGACAGCCACGGGTTCGGAAACCGGACGCCGGCAAAATTGTGTCTGGTTTTCAACCCGCATGCCACGGGCTGATTTTAAATTTTTTATTTTTTACTTTTGGGACCTCAGACTTAATGTCGCCAGTTTTTACTGCTTTTCTGTGCACTTTTCCGGTGCCAGCAGAAATTAACGCCTACTTTTGGGTAGGCGCTAATTTCTGAAAGTAACATGCGGCTTGGCTGCACGTTTTACTTACTGAATCGCGCAGGAATAACTAATAGGGCCATCAACATGTATTTGCATGCCATGGAGAGAGGAGGAAGCAGCTAAGAGGATAGGAAATGTACACTCACACTGTCTCTATTCTGTCAGCCTGCTACTACTCTGCCTTTGGTACTGTATCCCAAGAAACTGAAGAACCTGAAGGAGAGGAGGAGATGGAGAGGAGCTTAGAGAAAGAGAGAGAGGAATCTAAGGGTGCTTGGTGAGAGGTGAAGAGGACCAGCCAGGAGAGAAGAAAAGGAACTAGAGGGGTGAAATGAAGAGGAACATGGAGAGAAGGAGGAGATTGAAATTAAACAAAGGATGATGCGGAGCAAGAGAGCTAGGGAAAATGGAGAAAAACCTGGTGAGGAGAAGATAGAAATAGAATAGGATGGAGCTAGAGAATAATCTGGAATGATTAGAAAAGGAGAAGAGGGGTAGAAGGTACAAAAGGGAGGATAAGAGAAGGAGCAGGGGCGTGATGATGTGCCATTCTATCTGCATATTCCTTTTCAATATCCTAGATCTGCCCTTGTGAATCATAAATTTAGTTGTGTTCCCCCCCCCCCCCCCCCCCCCAATATACGTTCAGACTGAAATTCAGGGCAGTTGTTCCACTTGTGACCTTGGGCACGTCATCTCACCCTCCATTGCCTCAGGTACAAAGTTTGGTGTGGGAGGGTGAAATAGCTTGGGGTGTACTAAGCTGCAGTACCATGGGCTAATAAGCCCCCAAATGCAACATGATGGCAGGGCTTCGGTCAGGGTGGCCATCTTCATAAAAGGCCACAGTGGCCCAAAGGAAGACACCCCCCCCCCCCCCCAAATCACCACCACCACCAAAGTTGGCTTTTGCATGCCAGTCAGCAGATGGAGGCAGAGATCAAAGCTTCTTGATGTCACTTCTCATATATCTTTGCATTGACATCAGATTGCCAATAATCTCTGTCTCCAGCAGATGAGGGACATGCTTAACAGTACTATGGACATAGTTTTGCCGACAGGAATGGCTCTGAGCTCCTGAGATGACAGCTGTGTTCCCTCTCTCAGTTGAGTGTGATTCTCGGGAAGGAGAAGCTGATGTCTGGAGGGGCTTCAGAGGTGAAGGATCAGTTTGTGGAGCTAGTTAAGGTAGAGAGGGCATCCAGGAGGACGGGGCTGTCAGTTTCCTGGGAAGTTTACATCTGCCTACCCCTCGCTCCTCCATTTGTTTCAGCTGTTTTTCTCATTTCTTCTCCACTCCACCTCTTCTCTTTATCACCTCCTCCTCTCCCCTGTGGCTCCTGCAATCCAAGGCAGGCCTGGATTGTCAGTGGCAGCTCAGTAAAGCACAAAAAAGCTGTGTTTCTCCTTTGTGCATTGGATCAGGACAGGGCATCGAACAGGGAAATGGCTGGCCTGTGACAATGGTGACAGCTACAGTCACACTACAGGGATGCACCGGGCGTGTTTTTGAGTGCCAAGAGAGACCCAAGAATGGGAAGAGGGAGCCACATGGTAGATTTCAAAATGGTGCCGACAGCTGTGTTCTACATGCGGCCTGGAAATGGTGCGTCCAGGCTATGCAGGGTCTATGTGGCCATGAAAAGAGAATTTGAAGTTTTGGCAGCGGGAGATTCCGGAGAGGCTGAGAGGGGGATGTTTAGTAGGGATTACCTGGTCTGGGGCAGGAGTTAGAAAAGGGAGATAGCCCTCCTTCTCTGATATCAGAGTGCAGGCCAGGTTGGGGGTTGTCACTTTGTTGTCCTCCGATTTCAGTGCTGTTGGTCCAGGGTACAGAGATGGCTACTCACTCTTGGTTGGAATTTTTTCAAGGGTAAGGAGTCTTTCTGCATGAGGGGATCTTCATCATCTGGGCCCATCATTCCCCTGGAGAGGAAGAAATCGAGGACAGATCTGGACCCCGAGGGGTATGGGGAAAGTGTCCTAACATTTGGACAATCCTTGGGGTAGTTTCCTGGGCTTCCCTCCATAGATGGCCTAGTGGACTTGGAAGAAAGTGAGCTTCCTCTGGAGAGGAGGCTCACAGAACCATGCTGCGATTTATTTCACAGAGATCTGATTGTGCAGTACTTTCATACACTGCAGCTGAATGACAATCCCAGTGCAGGGACTGCGGTGGGTAGAAAGGATTCCATTATGGTGAGCCTAGAGAAAGCATCTTGCTTTTTCTCTCTTCATGATACATTTGGAGTGGAGTGCTCCAGAGGCTAATTTTAAAAGGGGTGGTCTCTAGTCGATATGTACTCCCTGGATCCTCAGGTGAGGGAGTGGTTTCAGTTCCTGAAAGTTGCTACTTTGGTATGCTCCGTGACCAAGAGGACCACTATCCTGGTGGTGCGAGAAGTGGCCTTGAAAGATACGCAGGATAGAGGCTATTTTTAAGCAAGCCTTTTATGTGATGGCCTGTTGCTGCATCATGGAAAGACTTCGCCCATTCAACAGCCCAGGGTGTGACATCCATTATTGTTGCACATTGGCTCCTGTGGTTGTGCAGTTGGTTAGCAGATAACATTTCCAAGACCAATTTAACAAAGCTGCCATTAAAGGAGCGTTATTATTTAGTGAGGAGTTGGAGAAGATGGCTAAAGTCTGGGATGACCCCAAAGCCCCGAGGTTACTGGAGGATAGAGTTTGGGCTTCCTGGCATTTGTTGGCTTCAAAGAGTCATCAGCGGGGCTCAAGAAGGTATTTTCGAATCGTGGATGGTTGGGACAGAGGATACATACCTTTTCCTGGAACCTGTCCTTTTGGTACTAGAAACATAAGATCGGAGAGGTAAATGCCTCCAGAACTTCACAATGAAATCATGGGAGCCCACTTGCCCTTGCAAGAGATAGGAGGCCATTTATCCAGTTTTTATCACAGGCTGGCTCAGATAACATCAGACCAGTGGTTCTTTTGAGATAATTCCACATGAATATGCCCTGGGATTAGAATATCTGGTCTTAGACGCCTTTTATGGATTCCCCTTGTCACTCTCTGGAAAAGTGAGAGGCAGTACAGTTAACATTGCAGCGGCTCCTCATATTGAAAGCAGTTGTTCCTGTTCCTAAGGACCAGGAAGGACAAGGTCAGTATTCCATCTATTTTGTCATGCCAAAGAGAGAGGGTTGCTTTTGTTTTATCCTGGATTTAAAGCGGGTGAATGGTCTGTCATGGCAGTGCAGGAAAGAAAATTTCTCATGTCTCTGATCTTGTTGGCGGCATATCTTCACATTCCAATTTGAGTACAACATCAAAAATTCCTTTGTTTCACAGTTTTGAGGCACCATTGTCTGTTTCAAGCACTGACCTTTGGGTTGACTACGGCGCCATAAACCTTTTCCAAAGTGATGATAGTTGTGGAAGCGGCTCTGTGGAAAGTAGGCATCCAGGTGCACCTGTATCTGGACAGTTGGCTGATTCAGGCAAAGTCTTGCTAAGAGAGCCAAGTGGCCACCAAATAGATGGTTCAGATGTTGCATGAATTAGGTTGCTCTTGCTCAGATTGACTATCCAATCTGCAACCATCGCAGAATCTGGTGTATCTTGGAGTTCAGTTCAACACAACCTCAGGTCGAGTGCATCTTCCGGAAGAGCACATCTGGATGTTGGGGAGTCAGATCAGGGTACTTCGAGCAGCTAGAGTTCCAAGGCCTTGGGGCTATCTTCAAACACTAGGATCTGTGGTGGTGACCTTGGACGTGGCTCCGTGGGCCAGAGCACACATGCATCTTCTCCAAAGGATCTTGCTCTCTCTCAGTGGAGTCCCCAGTCCCAGGACTATGCGGTGTGCTAACCACTCCCAGGAGTGGTTGCAAAAGGTTTACTATGATGACTGGGATAGTTATTATCTGAGCAGGGGAGTGGAGATGACTCCTTCCTCCTGGGTGGTGGTAATAACAGATGCAAATCTGAAGGAATGGGGAGCTCACTGTCAAGAATTCCAGGCATAGGAACAGTGGTCTTCATTGGAGGCCAGTTGGGCTATCAACCACCTGGAGGCAAGGGCAATTCAGTTGTCCCTCCTTGCATTTGCTCACCAGCTGTGTGGGAAGACAGTGAGAGTAATGACTGACAACACCACAGCAGTGGCATACATAAACCATCAAGGAGGGACAAAAACCCTGCAGGTCTCCTTGAAGATAGATCTGCTTCTTCTCTGGGCAGAAACACATCTGCTGGCTTTGTTGGCCTCTCACATAGCAGGAGTGGAGAAGGTGCAGGCCAGGAAGCAGACAAAGAAAACGTAGACCAGGAAGTCCTGCTGGAAGGGGCAGGACTTGCTGAGACCTGGAAACATAAGAGACAGACATCCTGTTTGATCTTTGAACGTGTCAGAGTAAATGATGGAGTCTTCTTTGCTAGAGACTATTTTGAAGTTGTTCTGGTGTGCTGTCACATATTTTGAGATAATCACACTGATACAAGTGAACAAATTCCAATGGATTAAGTGCACATGCAATCAGGAATGCTGGCCTTTTGGTGAAGGAATATGCTTTAATTATTTATTTATTTAAAGTTTTTTAAGCCAATGATGCAGCCCCGTTGCTGGGCGAAACTCGGCCTGAATGAGGCATAATTTACTTTCTACAGACAGTTTTCACAGTATTATAAATAAAGTCATTCCTATACTGAGGGTGACAGGTCTACATTTTCTTTGTCTGCTTCCAGGCTTTGTTAGACCATCTTCCTTGCTGTTTTTTTGGGCTAGTTATTTCAGCCTGCATTACCTTGGATCCGGGAGAGTGGAGTTTTTGGGTGCAACCTTTGGCCTCATAGTGGTAAGGTGGGATTTGCTCACTCTGGATTTGATGGCGACTGGCATGAATGTGAAGGTGGATTGGTACTTCAGCTGCAGGAGGGAGTTGCAATCAGTGGGCATAGAAACCCAGGTTCAAGAGTGGCTGATGGAGGGAACATTATTTTTATTTATTTAAAAGATTTTATATACCGACATTCATCAATGATATCACATCGGTTCACAGCGTAACATAAAACTAGTGCCTGGGGTGGCGCTTTACATCGAACAAGTTTAACATAGTACAATTAAAACATAATAACTATAGAGTAATAGAAAGGTGGGGGAAATAAAATTTAACCTATAATTGAAAATTACATGTTAACAAGAGAGTAAAAGAAGAAAAAAGTGGGGGGGAAGTGTGAAAGGAGAATTAAGTTAGATTAATAAATTATTGTAAGCAAGGTTTGCAGGTATATACAATATGTACATTACTAGCAACAGTAACATGGAATAGACTTAGGTTTTGGGTACTTGCCAGGTTCTTATGGCCTGGATTGCTACTGTTGGAAACAGGATGCTGGGCTTGATGGACTCTTGGTCTGACCCAGTATGGCATGTTCTTATGTTCATTCTTGACCCATAATAAGCAGGTGTGGTTCTGCTACTGGCTCCAGATTTTCCCTGGAGAGCATGGTTTACAGATATATCCCGGCTGTTTTGCAACAGTCTTCTCTGCTTCTCATCTCTTGGGAACTTACTTTGTCAGGGGTTGATAGCTCACGAAGATCCGAGTTGACTTTCTCCTGCGGTTTGGCTCTTGAAAGAACATGATTGGTAAAGAGTTTTTATTCTTCTAGGACATGCAAGATGGTAGTCCTCACACATGTGTAACATCATCGAATGGAGCCCGGCATGGAAAACTTATGTCAATGTTTCTAGAAACTTTGACTGGCACGCTGAGCATGCCCTTCATGCCACTATCTGTGTGTCCACGTGGGGTCCCTCTTCAGTCTCTTCTTTTCCACGGATCGTTTGCCTTGCGGTTGTGGAGCTCTGTTCTTTTTCTTCAGTTTTTTCGGTCTGTTACCGACTTTTCATCGCCGGGCCCCACTTCTCCTTTCAGTTCGCCTATAGGGCAGCGTGGTAAGTGCTACTGTGAGGTCGACTTGTGGTGGACTAGCTCTTCGGTGGCTGCTAGTCATGGACCACTCGCCGGATCTTTTTGAATGGCGTCAGGTTTTCGCTGATATCCTCAGAACCTGCGAAACTTGTCTCTGACAGATCCGCAAGAGGTTTGTATCCTCTGCCTGGGGACATCGCACATCGTCCGGTGGTGTTGATTTTGTGATCAAATGACCCCCAAGGATCGTCGTGCCCAGTTAGGTAAAATGGAGAATCTCTTCGGTTCCAGCAATTCCAATCCATCAACTCTGGTGTCAGGGGTGTTGATGCCGAAAGGCGGTGAGGAGCTGATGGACACTGCGTCTTTGTTGTCCTCTCCCCCTCAGAGTCCTGCTCGGGAGAGAGGGGCAGGAGAAAGGCCATCATCGGGATTGTCGCGCTCCAGGACATTAGAATCGTCCCTCCTCCTTGGCGCCGGGGAAAGACCAGCCAAGCCCCGAGGGAAGCCCCAGAAGCATTGTCACTGGTCACCGTCGTTAAACGGCACCGGACTCTGATCGGCACCGGTGTTTGCTGTGATGCCACCGAAGCGACCCCCTGGAGAAGAGGCACTGACCTCCATTGAACCCAGGAGCCCCAGGCATTCCCCACCGATACCGGTGCCAGGCACAGAACTCCCTCAGGGCTCCGAAGGAGTTCTGGTGATGCCTTCTCCTCCTCAGTCCATCCTAACTTTGGATTTTCAGGAGTTGCTGGACCACAGGGTGCAGCTGGTGATGCTTCAAGCCCTGCAGGTCATCAAGCCGCTGGCTTTCCCCAGTGCTCCTGCCAGTGTTGGAGCCTGCGCCTTCAATGTTGGTGCCGCTGCTGAAGTGCCTTGATATTCTCCTGGGCTTATTGTCTATGCAGTAGTTGCTGGTGCCTGGGCATCCATCGATACCCCAGTGGCCACCAATGACTCCTCCTTCCAGTGCGATTCCCATCGTTGGTTCCTCCGAGGAAGATGAGTTGCTGTGGTCTGCGGCACTGTCAGGGCCATTGGTACCACATCCGGTGTTGCCTAGTCCGGTTCCTGTGACATCGGTGTCCTTAATGCCCACAGTGCCCTAGATGCCCAAACCAAGAGGCCTGGGCAGGACCCCCCTCTGATGGCCCCCTGGGAACCTTAGTGAGGCGTATGCCCCATGGGGAAACAATACCTCTGAGTCTTCCTTGGATGACTCTGGGATCTTCCTTCAGACCTGTCTTCTCCAGTGGAGAGGCGCAGGTCCCCACCGGAGGACCAAACATTTGCAGGCTTTGTTCAGGCTATGGCAGACGCTATCCCATTTACACTCCTGACCGAGAAGGATGCCCATTATAAGATGTTCGAAGTCCTCCAATTTGTTGATGCCCCAAAAGAGGTGGTGGCTGTTCCCATCCACGATATTTTTAAGGAGTTGCTCCTCAGGATCTGGGAGCACCTCACCTCAGTTTCTCCGGTCAGTCGGAAGGCAGATGCGGTCTATGTGGTACAGCAGGCCTTGGATTTTGAGAAGCGTCAGCTCCCACATCAATCAATTGTGGTGGAGTCTGCCCTCAAGAAGGCCAAGAGTTCCCATACCCATGCTTCCGCTCCCCTAGGTTGTGAGCATAGGGTGTTTGGATGCCTTAGGCAGAAAGGTAAATCAGGGCAGTATATTGATCGCCCGTATTGCTTCCTGCCAGTTGTTCATGACCCAGTACAACTGGAACCTATGGAAGCAGGTTCAGGACCTATCCGACCGCCTGCCCCAGCAGTAGTAGGATGCTTTTTTGGCGGTGGTCCAACAGGGCCTAGAGGGTGGTAAACACGAGGTGCGGTCCACCTATGTGTTTGAGACAGCGGCTACAGTGGCAGCAGCGGGCATTGAGGCCTGCCAGATGGCATGGCTCCAAGCTTCTGATCTCTGGCCGGAGGGCCAGGAGAAGCTCGCGTACCTGCCCTGTATCGGCGAGAAACATTTTGCAGACAAGGTCAGGGATGCTGTGGCTCAGTTGAAGGATCACCATGAGACCCTTCAGCACTTATCGGCCAGTCCATCTGACCCACCTTCCTCAGCCAGAAAATCCTTGCGCCAGGGCTCCAGGAGGTCCTTCTGTCGCCAGAGGAAATATTGTCCTTTTACTTCGCATGCACGGGCTCCATGCATTGGTTTCCGGGGCCATTCTCTGCAGCAACTGACCCTTAGGCCTCAGCCAGCCCCCCAGCAGAGACCTGCTGTGAGGGAGCATAAGCCTGACCGCTGTATCCTCAATGCTGTGCCCTCCGGTGGAGGCCCGCTGTAGCTTTTTGCAGACCACTGCCCCCAGGTTACCTCAGACCAGTGGGTCCTGTCCATCATTCATAGAGGGTACCGATTTTAAACTTCCTGGGTGTCCCCATGGACTCCCTCCATGCCCATCTTGGGGCTTGTCCTCGAATCAGGAAATACTCTTGATGGAGCTCTCCACCCTAATAATGGCTGGAGCGGTCTAACCTATTCCACTGCGGCAGCAGGGGCGGGGATTCTATTCTCATTCCCTGTACGTACCAGGATCAGTCCAGGACACCTGGGTTGTGACTCCGCACCAGTAGATGGAGACAGAGCAAGATCTGTCGGCCCCAGCCATATATGGGAACTTGCCTCACAGAGCCCCTTAGTCTTACTCTGTCTCCAGTAGATGGTGGTTCAGTCACAGCCTCTGGTTCCCTGGCGTCTGTTAGATAGCAGGGTTGTTTTTAGAGTTTAGTTTGTTTAAAAAAAAAAAAAAAAAAAAAAAAGAATTTAATTAGGAAGTTTGCAGTGAGAAGAACATCCCCCGCGGGTCCTGCCTCCCAGGGGGTTGTAAGGTTCTGAGGGGACCATCCCCCCCCTGGTTGAGGCTGCTGCTAGGGTCGAGGACCCGGCTGGTGAAGTAGCGTCGGGGGTGACACCGGGGAGCCCGGTTCACTCGCCCCCGCTGGAACAGGAGCCTCAAGACCGGGGACAGCGGCAAGTTTTTCTTTAAAAAAAAAAAAAAAAAAAGCAGCTGTTTTTTTTTTCTCTGTGCCGCTAGTCTCTCGTCGTGCCGGCTCTCCGTCTTCTCGGGGGGGGGGGCTGTTTTTAGCGCGTTGGGGGCGCGATCTGCAGTTCTCTTATTTTAATTTAATTTCAGTTTATTTTCGTGCCCGACTGCGCCGCTTGCCGAGAGGGTCTGTCTGCCGCACATGCGGCTTGGCGCGTGCGCGCGACGATTCCGCGACGGTGTTGGTTCGGCCTGCGTCTCCGGGGGTGAGGGACCGTCTGGGGCAGGTCGGGGGGGGGGGGGGGGCCGATCCCGTGCGGCGCATTCGCGCCACGTGTTGCTACCACTGCCGATGGCCCGGCAGCTCCTTTCCCGCTTAGCGCGGGAGTGGCGGCCATTTTGGCCACGGGCTGCGAATCTACGAGGGAGGCTGCCGGGGATGGCGGCATGCCTCCTGCGCTTTCGCCGCAGCAGCGGCCCTCGGGGGGTGGCGCCCCGGAGGGAGCCAAGTCTCCTGTCGGGTCCAGTTCACTCTGGATCCGGTTCTTCCTATTCGTTGGATTTTGCACGTCTTTTGCGCAAACTCCTGACATAAAGCGACGAAAGCGGGGAAAGCCAGGTCCCGTGAAGGGGTCCGGCAGGACTGCCGGAGCCCGGAAGAGGAAATTCGCTGCGGACTCCAGCGGTGTCGCTGCAAGGCTGAATGGCCCGTTGCGGGGGATCCCGCAAAGCACGGACTCTGATTCCGCATCTCCTGACGAGGCAGACCCGGCCGAGGACCCCCCGGGGGGGGGGGGGGGGGTGTCTATGGCAGGGCAGGTGAGAGTCCTTCCCAGCCTGGGTCGGGAAAAGGAACTTCAGCCGTCGAGGGAGACGATCCAAAGGTGGTCCATCTGTTTCACAGGGAGGAGCTGTTCCCGCTTATTCCGGCTATCCTCCAGGAGCTGGGGGTAGAGGCCCCTCCGGTTGTCGCCAGGCCAGGTGCCAAGGTGGATCCGGTACGGCTGGGTCTCCCTGGGACAGCGTAGCTTTCCCATTCCATTTTTGCGGCTTCGGTTATCTTATTCCGTGAGTGGGGCACGCCGGAGTTGGGCCTGAAGCTGAGCAAGACCATGGATAAGCTCTATCCGTTACCAGAGGACGTGCTGGAGCTCCTTCGACTGCCATGGATGGACGCGGCGGTGTCTGCCATGATGAAGCGGTCGACTATTCCGGTCACAGGAGCCATGGCTCTCAAGGTCATACAGGACAGAAAGCTGGAGCTACAACTGAAGAAGATCTTTTCGGCGTTGGGGGTCCGTGCAGCCATCTGTAGTAATTTCGCCTTATGGGCCAGCCTGAGCTGGGCTCAGGTCCTCCAGGCCAATGCAGACCTCTCGGAAGAGGAGGCTACGCAGGCAGATCGTCTGGAGGTGGCAATAGCGACACTGCAGATGCCCTCTACGACCTGCTTCGTACTTCAGCCAGATCCATGGTTTCAGCGGTTTCTGCCCGTCTCCTTTGGCTCCGGAACTGGGCAGTGGATGGGTCGTCCAAGGCTCACCTCGGGGCGTTGCCGTTCAAGGGGAAATTATTGTTTGGCAAGCAGTTAGTTGATTTGTTGTTGTCCCTCGGGGAGAATAGGGCTTTTAAGCTGCCTGCGGACAGGTCTAGATCTCGGGCCGCTTTCCTGCGGGTTCCTCCCGGCCATCGTCCTGGTCGCAGTCCTTTCGTGGGAAACGGTTCGGCCAGCAAGGGGGACCTACGGCGAGGACGGAGTCCGAGGCCTCCCAATAAGGTGCGGTCGGTTCATTCCTCGCGTCGGCTCCAGGCATTTGTCCCAAACGTAGGAGCCAGGTTGGAGTTGTTGCCCAAGGAATGGTCCAAAATAACGTCTGATCAGGGGGTCCTCAGCGTGATAAAACACGCCTACGCATTAGATTGTGCACGGACTCCGTCCGACAAGTTTCTGGGGTTGCCCTGCAAGTGCCCAATAAAGTGCGCAGCAGTAAGAGGAACCCTCCAATGCCTGGAAGGCTTGGGAGCGATATTCCCCGTACCTCCGGGGCAGCGAGGCAAGGGCCGTTACTCCATTTACTTCATCGTGCCAAGGAAGGACGGCTCCTCAAGGCCGATTTTAGATCTGAAGAGGGTAAACAGATGCCTTCGTATTCCCCACTTCAAAATGGAGAGGATTCGATCGGTGATCGCCTCGGTCCATCCAGGCGAATTCCTGGCCTCCTTGGATCTCAGAAGCGTACCTCCATATCGGCATTTAGCCGTTTTACCAACTGTTCCTCAGGTTCTGTATTCTGGACGGGCACTATCAGTTCAAGGCTCTTCCCTTCGGTCTGGCCACAGCGCCCCGAACGTTCACGAAGGTGATGGTAGTGGTGGCGGCTCAGCTCCGACGGGAGGGGTTCCTGGTACACCCCTATTTGGACAATTGGTTGATTTGGGCCAAGTCCGAGATTCAGTGTCGTCAGGTGGTCGAAAGAGTTCTGGTCAAACTCATAAAGAGTCATCTAGTTCCCACCCAGTCCTTGGAGTACCTGGGAGCCCTGGTCGACACGAAACAGGGCAAGGTTTTCTCTCCAGGGAACGGATATGCAAGCTTCAGAGTCAGGTGCGCCAGTTTTTGTCTTTTCGGCTCCCGCAGGTTTGCGATTATCAGATGGTGTTGGGCTCTATGGCATCACCGCTAGCTTTGGTGCCCTGGGCTTTTGCTCAGCTACGTCCATTACAATCAGCATTGCTTTCCCGCTGGAAACCAGTGTCTGAGTTCCACCTACCGCTTCCGCTCATGGCCCAGGCGCGGACCAGTCTTCCTTGGTGGCTGGAGGCGGACTGCTTGTCCTGTGGAGTGTCCCTTCTAGTGCCCGACTGGATGGTGGTGACCACGGATGCCAGTCCCTCCGGTTGGGGAGTGGTCTGCCTGGGCAGGTCTGTACAGGGCCGATGGTCCTCGGATCAAACTCAGTGGTCCATCAATCGCCTAGAGACCAGGGCAGTAAGCCTGGCACTGCAATCTTTTCTTCCTCTGATTCGGAGAAAGGCGATCCGGGTGTTGTCGGACCACGCTCACCGTGTCGTACATAAACCGTCAGGGTGGGACAAGTCCACTGGTGGCGGAGGAGGCACGGCTCCTGATGTCCTGGGCAGAGCAACACCTCGCAACATAGCGGCATCTCACATCGCCGGAGTCGACAATATTCAGGCGGACTTCCTCAACCGTCATCACTTGGATCCCGGAGAGTGGGAGCTAGCGCAGGATGCGTTTCGCCTCACTTGCGAAAGGTGGGGGACGCCACACATGGACCTGATGGCCACATGGCAGAACACAAAGGCTCCCAGATTTTACAGCAGACGTCGGGAGAGAGGGGCTGAAGGCGTCGACGCGTTGCTCCTACCCTGGCCGGATGTGTTGCTGTATGTGTTCACTCCTTGGCCGCTGATAGGCAAGATCCTACGGTGCCTAGAATTGCATCCGTCCAACGTGATCAGGGTGGCTCCGGAGTGGCCGTGGTGCCCGTGGGTCGCAGATCCCTTTCAGTCGTCGGTGGAATTTCCCCTTCGTCTCCGGGGGTTAGCGGGACTCCTTCGTCAAGGCCCCGTTTTTTGGAGGATGTGGATCACTTTTGTCGCGCGGCATGGCTTTTGAGAGGCAGCGTTTGGAGAGAAAAGGTTATTCGGCTGCGGTGGTAGCCACATTGCTCCGGTCCAGAAAGCAGTCTGATCCCTGGCTTATGTTCGCGTCTGGGTAGTTTTTGAGGAATGGTGTGCGGAACGCAATGTGGATCCTATCTTGGCTCCGTCTCCAATATCCTGACTTTCTTCAGGCTGGTCTTGCTAAAGGTCTCTCGTGTAGTACCCTTCGGGTCCAGGTGGCGGCACTGGATTGTCTGAGGGGCAAGGCGCATGGGGTCTCCCTGGCTCTACACCTGGATATCGCGCGCTTTCTCTGAGGGGCTAAGCATCTCCGTCCTCCTTTGCGTCTGCCTTGTCCGTCTTGGAATCTCCATTGGGTACTCTCAGCCTTGTGCTCGTCCCCTTTTGAGCCCTTAAACGGTCAACTCTAAGGGATCTTACGTTGAAGGCAGTTTCCTTGTCGCAATTGCCTCGGCGCGGTGAATTTCGGAGTGGCAGGCACTGTCTTGTAGGGAGCCGTTCTTGAGGATCTCGGATTCCGGGGTTTTCTTACAGACTGTTCCCTCCTTGCCAAAAGTGGTGTTGTCGTTTCATTTGAATCAGTCGACGGAGCTCCCCGCCTTTGCAGTCGGGGAAAGCGTCGGAGCCGAATATGAAGAAATTGCGGATGTTGGATGTCCGTAGGGTCCTCCTCCGCTATCTTGAGGTCACTAATCCGTTCCGGGTGACTGATCACCTTTTTTGTTCTGTGGTGCGGCTTCCTGGACTACGATCACCTGTTGGCTCAAGGAGGCCATTGGGTCAGCGTACGTAGTGTGGGGGAAGCCTGTTCCTCTGGATCTCAGGGCTCATTCGACACGCTCGCATGCTGCTTCATGGGCGGAGTCTTCTCCTGTGTCGCCCCAGGAGATTTGCAGGGCGGCTACTTGGAAGCCTCAGCATACCTTTACTAGGCATTACCGGTTGGATGTTCAGGCTACTGATTCCGGGGGTTTTGGAGAGAGGGTACTCCGAGCGGGACTCTCTGCTTCCCACCCTCAGTAAGTTTGCTCTGGTACATCCCAGGTGTCCTGGACTGATCCAGGTATGTACAGGGAAAGGAAAATGAGTTTCTTACCTGATAATTTTCGTTCCTGTAGTACCAAGGATCAGTCCAGGATCCCGCCCGAGCTGTTCGGAAGAAACGGAGAGTCCGCTCGTTGTTTGTTCGCTTACTCTGATTACTGGTTTCGCTCCTTCGGTTGGGAGTTCTGTTCCGGTTGGGGTTTGAATTGTTCCCCGTTGAGGATAGGTTATATAGTTAGTTTTCTTGTCCTCTTCTACTTTGACATTGCGTAAGACTGAGGGGCTGTGTGAAGCAAGTTCCCATATATGGCTGGGGCCGACAGATCTTGCTCTGTCTCCATCTACTGGTGCGGAGTCACAACCCAGGTGTCCTGGACTGATCCTTGGTACTACAGGAACGAAAATTATCAGGTAAGAAACTAATTTTCCTTTATTTCCTGATTCCAAAGAGAACAGGGATCCTGTACCCTATTCTGGACCTGAGAACCTTGAACAAATTTCTTCAGAGAAAAGTTCAGTAAGGTCTCTTTGGGCACCCTGATCCCACTCCTGCAAAGAGGGGATTAGCTTTGCTTTCTCGATCTAAAATATTCCTATGCCCACATTGAGATCTTCCTTAGTCACAGGAAGTATCTTCAGTTTGGTGTGAGCGAGAGACACTTCCAGTACAGGGTGTTGCTGTTCAGCTTGGCCTCAGCCCAAAATGTCTTTGCCAAGGGCCTGGCAGTAGTGGTGGGGCACTTCTGCCGACGGGGGGTGCACTTGTTTCCTACTTGGGACGACTGGCTGGTTAAGAGCGCTATCCAGGAGGGGGGTGCTTCGCTCTTTGCGGTTGACCATTCAAGTACTGCAGTGTCTCGGGTTTTGTCATCAACTACCCGAAGTCCCATCTGAGTCCATTACTTCAGTTGTGCTTCATCGGTACTCAGCTGGACACTACTGAGGCCAGGGCATATCTCCCCTACGATCAGGCGCATTTTCTGGCGTCTCTTGCTAGTCTGGTCCATCAAAGCCAGCAGGTTTACGCCTGCCTTTTGCTTCGCCTTCTGGGCCACATGGCTGTGTCTGTCCATGTCAGACCCTTGGCTCGCTTGCACATGCGCAGGGCTCAGTGAATCCTACTGTCTCAGTGGCAGCAGGCCACCCAGGACCTTGGTGTACGCATCTGCATCACGCCACCTCTCCAGATCTCCCTGTCTTGGTGGGAGAGTCTACCCAATCTGGATCAGGGGGGTTCCTTTTCAGCTTCCCCCATCACAGATTGCACTTACCACAGATACGTCCTCCCTGGGTTGGGGCATGTTTGTGGACAACCTCCACATGCAAGGTCTGTGGTCTGCTCAGTACCGAATCAACTTCCTGGAGCTGAGGGCAATCCGCTACTTGCTTTAATGTTCCGGGATCGCTTATCCATCAAGATGGTCCTGATTCAGAAAGACAATCAGGTTACGATGTGGTACATCAACAAGCAGGGAGGCACTGGGTAGTTCCTCCTGTATCAGGAGGTGGTACGGATTTGGTTATTGGCTCAGTCCCAGGGCATGCTCCTGTGGGCTATGTACCTGGCTGGGATGGAGAATGTGGTGGTGGACCACCTGAGTTGAGCGTTTCGGCCCCATGAGTGGTCCCTGAATCCAGCAGTGGCAGATCACATCTTCCATCTTGAGGGATCCTGGGCGTGGACCTTTTTGTCTCCCCTTGCAACAGCAAAGTGAGACACTTCTGCTCCTTGTTGAGGGGGAACGGGAAGCTAGCCTTGGTCACCTTTGCCTATCATTGGGGCGAAGGCCTTCTGTATGCGTATCCTTCACTTCCCCTGGTGCTGAAGACTCTCTTGAAGCTCCAGCAGGACTGGGACCATGATCCTCATTGGCCGAGGAAAGTCTGGTTCCCGCTCCTGTGCAATCTCTCTGTCAGGGAGCTGATCGATCTAGGGACCTCGCCCAACCTGATCATGCAGGATCAGGGCAGGCTGTGGCATCCTAAACTCAGGGTGTTGATCTCTGACAGCCTGGATGCTGAAAGGCTAGTTTTGTGGCCCTTGACCTCTCTGACGACGTATCTTGATAGTTTCCAGGAAGCCTTCTACCAGAGGCCTGAAGTGGAAGAGGTTTTCCATCTGGTGTGAGGGTCACGGCTTGGATCTGTTCGCCTGCTCCATTCCGAAGTTGCTTGACTACTTGTTGTACCTTTCGGAGGCTGGTTTAAAGAACAACTCAGAGTACACCTGAGTGCCATCAGTGCTTATCAGCAGAGTGTTAGCGATACGCCCTCATAGTGGGGTGGTTTATGTGGGGTTTGCTTCAGCTGAAACCTTCCTTACGGCCTCCTGTTGTGTCCTGGGACCTTAATGTGGGGGTTGGCTCGGCTCATGCAAGATCCTTTCGAACCTCTGAGCTCTTGTGACCTGAAGTACCTGACCTGGAAGGTCTCATTCTTGGTTGAGGTCACTTTAGCGCGTAGGGTCAGTGAGCTTCAGGTGTTGGTGACGTATCTGCCCTACACAAAATTCTTTCATGATAGGACGGTCCTGCATACTCACCCTAAATTCCTGCCTAAGGTGGTGACTGATTTTCATTTTAACAAGTCAATCATTTTGCCCACCTCTTTTCCCAGGCTTCATTTGCACCAGGGCAAATGGGCTCTGTACAGTTTGGATTGTAAGAGGGCCTTAGCTTTCTCGCTTGAACAGATGACAGGACACAGATGACAGGTCCATGCAGCTCTTCATCTCTTTCGATAAGAACAGATTGGGACTTGCGGTTGCCAAGCAGACTCTATTGAACTGGCTGGTGGATTGTATTTCCTTCTGCTATATGCAGGCGGACTTTCAGCTTGGAGGCCCTGTCAAGGCACACTCCGTGAGAGCTTTGGCGGCTTCAGTAGCCCACTTGCGAGCGGTTCCCGTAGTCAAAATCTGCAAGGCTGCGATGTGGCGTTCCCTCCACACATTCGCTGGCCTCTACTGTCTAGGCAGGGATGGCCAACATGATAGAAGCATTGGCCCAATCTGTCCTTTGGAATCTTTCAGCTGAAGAACCCAGCTATTTCCTGCCTAGAGCCCATTGTTTGGGTTTAGGTTGTCTCTTTCTGTTTTCAACAGCATTGTTGTTTTTTGTGTCCATTGGCACCAGTTTAGGTGCCTGTTGATCTTCTTGTTGCTCGGGAGTAGCCTGTAGTTTGGTATTCACCCATGTTTGAGGACTACCATCCTGATTGTCCTAGGAGAAAGCAGAGTTTATCTGTAACAGGTGTTCTTCTAGGACAACAGGATGTTAGTCCTCATGAAACTCACCCGCCTGCCTGCGGAGTTGTGTTTCTCCTATGTTTTATTTTTTTGTAATTCCATGTTAGAGACTGAAGACCCCCACCTGGAATCGCGGATAGTGACATGCTGGACATGCTTAGTGTGCCAATCAAAGTTTTCCGTGCCGGGCTCCATCCAATGATGTCAGTACAGACTTCTCAAGATTGATTGATTGGCCTCGGTATGATACCGAGTGATAGTAAAAATGAGTGGTTCAGAAATTCTATATTTGGTAAGTATGGGGAAGTGTTCTTTCCTTCCCATGTCACTAATTCCCTTTTGATTAAGAGTTGAAATCTTGTTCTTCTGTAAGTTTAAGAACAATTTAGTTAAAGGCAATACAGATTTGAAGGAAGGTTAATCCTAGTTTTTATAGTTTTTTTTTTTTAAAGTTAACCAGTTTTTGCAAGACTTACTGGCAGGCTGATGTTAGTGCAGAGGTTTGAGGAGTGACATCAGCGAGCTTTGATCTGTCTCAATCTACTGGTTCTTACAAAAAATCTCTTCAGGTGAGATCAAAATTACAACAAATTACCCCAAAAATATCCCACCCTATAATAATGTGATTAGTTTCTTTTTTTAAAAATGTTGACTCTTAATTTTTTTTTTTTTATATTTGTTATGGGATGAGGTAAGTTTCATACTAGTTCTGTTGCTTGCCTCCACGGCCTTGCTTCAGTATTCATTTAGTTGTAATCATAAACTTACCTCCTTCCCACTCTCGATCTTATATTTTATTAAATAATACTTTTTTTATTAAAAAACATTTTTATGTATTTGAACACTCAGTCCTAATGGAATTCCTTATGTTGTTCATGATATTTCCATTTAGTTTACACTCTGTAGGAGTATCTCTGTCCATGTTATTATTCAAATCAGCTGGGTGCTCCAATAAAACATTTAGCGTTCACAAACAAGCTGAAAGCCTTTCAATGTCCCATCACCTTTAACACCGTATAGAAAGTGATTAAATCAGCTGTCTAATTTGAACGTACGTGAGTGGACAACGTGGATGACGCATGATTTTGAAATTTTCCATTGGTGGATTTTCGATCTGCTGACCAATTTAAAGAGCATTTCGTAAGAAAGTTTGTAAGGAAACGCCATTCATTCTGAGAGAAAATACCAGACAGTGAGGAGAAAAGATATAATGTGGACTCCCCTGATGAAGAAAAGTTTACTTTTTCGAAACATGGCTATGTTGGGAGAACCTGACAGATAAGTGTTTGTGGTATAAGTTCAATTTTGAACAAAGTTAAAAAAATTTTTGTTGGCATTTGTAAAGGTTTAAGTGACATGCTCAGCTGATTTATGTAACATTAGTCAAATGGGACATTGACAGATTTTCAGTTTGTTTGTGAAAAAGCTAGATATTTCTCAGGAGCACCCAGCTGATTTGAACAAAACATAGACAGAGATACTCTGACAGTGGTATATACACTAGTGTGAGAGCGCATAACAGATTGAAGTTTATATATCATGAATAACATAAGGAATTCCATTAGTACTGAGTGTTCAAATACATAAAAATGTTTTTTAATAAAAAAAAGTATTATTTAATAAGATCAAGAGTGGGAGGGAGGTAAGTTTATGATTACAACTAAACGAATACTGAAGCAAGACCGTAGAGGCAAGCAACAGAACAAGTATGAAACTTACCTCATCCCATAACAAACATTTTTTTATTTAAAAAAAAAAAAAAAAAAAAAAAAAAAAGTCCATCTACTGGTTGGCATGCATAACCCATCTTTGATCTGGCCTGACTGACCTAAAATAAAGGAAATTTTCAGATAAATAGTAATTTCTCCTTAGGCACCCTGACTGTTCCCAGGCATACCTTTAGTATCCCTTGGGCCTAGTGGGACCCAGAGAATTCAGTGGACTCTGGGCCCAGTGCCATCTGATGCAAAATGGCACTCCAGGTGCCACTAAGCCACCAGGAATGCAAAAGTTATACCCGGATGAGTTGGAGTGCCTAAGGAAGGGTTCAGGTGCCGAGGAGGAGGCATTTGTCACTCTAATTTTATTATTGTATTTTTTTAACTTTTTGTGCTTGGGGCTGGAGGGTGGGGGGGGGAAGCACAAGAACTCCAAGGGAAGGGGTTTGCACACAATGTGGAGGGAATTCCTTCAGGCCACTATGGCCCATTAAGAAACAGCCAGAGAGCATGAGGATGCATGATAGTGTCCCAGTGTTCCCAGGAAAAGTTAGCTGCAGCTCCTGAGTTGTAGCTAACTTTCATTAAAGTAATGCAGCTTTTGATTTCTCAAGTAAGCCACATTTTTTTTTATTTATATGTAATTGCCTAGTAATGAGCTGCTTTGAATGTATTTGCAAAGTAGTTCTTTACTATATCCGCATTATTGGGGACAAAATAATGCATGGTCTTGAACATACTGGACATTGCTACCGCAAGGCATTTACTGCATGGAAATCGCCTAGCACAGCTTAATATATATTCTCCTTAGATTGTAAGCCCTCTGGGTACAGAGAAATACCTACAGTACCTTAATGTAATTTATTTTATTTATAATCCGCCTTTTGATACTTCAAGGCATTTTGAAGTGCCTGAAAGGCAGAATATAAATCAAATATTCTATTCTTACAGGCCTACAAATATTCTATTCTTACAGGCTATTCTTACAGGCCTACCCTTCCCTCACAACCATCTTCCTAATGACCCTCTAAGCTCTATATAGTGCACTCTCTGTATTACCCTCTACAATATGCTCCTGCTGACTTTTTCTCTCAATAACCTCCTCCCCGATGACCTCCTGAGCTCTTTACAGTGCTCCTGAGCTGTTTACAGTGCTTTCCATGTATTACCTGTACAATGTGCTCCTGTTGACTTATTCCTCATCCGTCCCCGGTTGAGGAACTGTCGTTCCCTGTAAATAGTTACCCAGTTTCCATATGTTCATGTTTTTTTCTCTTGTATGCACAGTTTACTGTTCTATGTAATGACACTGCCAAAAAGTTTTAAGTTAGCTGTAAACCGACACTATGTGCAAACGGTTGTCGGTATATAAAAACCCACAAATAAATAAAATAAAATTAATAAATCCTGCTCTTGCTTAATCAAAACTTTGGACAATTAAAACAAAAAAAAAAATTAAAGTTGACAATCCTGCCTGATGCAGTACACCTGGCACCCTAATACATGTATATGTTTACTGCATTCAAATATTCTGCTTTTTCTTAGGGTGTCTTTGTAACCCCTGTAAGTGACAATTTCTTGGAATGGATAGCCACAGTGCAAGGCCTCAAGGATTCCCTATGGGAAGGTCAGTTCCAACTTATTGATAAATGAAACGGGATGGAATATTAACAAATATGATTGTTTTGGCCATGCATTTTGTGTGATGTGAATATCCTGCATCTGTTGTTTCTGGATCATTTTTAAAATGTTTCTTTATAAAAAAAAAAAATTGTGAGAAAATGCAAGTTGTTTTGATCTTTCCTAGGCCATTATTATTTTTGTTGGTTAGTACTATTGGCCAGTTGATATTATTGACTTGTTGTTGCCTGTGGCAACCACAGTACTTTATCAGTAGAAATGTATACTTATTTTTTTTCTACTCTCATCCAGGAGAGAGCAATTCAATCAATACCCAAAAAGAAAAAGGCAAATAAATAATTTGGATTATAGTTATTAAAATGCCTAATTACAGAGGAACAAGTATCTTACTCCTAATATTAAATCCTGATTTTTAATGTTTTAACAGCACACTCTATGCTACATAACTACAATAAACTACAAGACTGTTACAATTAATAAAAGTCTATCTTAGAACCATATTCTTCAGATATATTAAATAAACTGATTCTTACTAGAAACCGTGCACACTGAATAATCTGACATGTGTGGAAGCCCAGCAGGTAAAGGTGGCAACTAATTTTTTTCCCACGTAGATTCTATTTAAATAACAGGAGCCAGAAAGTCTTTAAGATTTCTTTAGGGACACTTAACTATTCCACAGGAAGAAAAAAAACAAAATGTTTTTTCAAAATCCCATCTTTCTGTAATATTGATTGATTCTATTTTGACAATTGAGCAGCAAGCTTATTATAATTTTGGTTGTAATTCTCCAAGGACAAGCAGGATGGTGGTCCTCATGCATAGGTGGCATCATCAAATGGAGCCATGATGCGGAAAACATATGTCAAAGTTTCTAGAACTCTGACTACGCATACTGAGCATGCCCAGCATACCCTATACCACGCATCCACGTGGAGTCCCTCTCCAGTTTCTTCTTTTCCGTGGAGCTGTAAGCCTCATGGTCTGAGTGAGCTCACTTTGGCTGTATTTTGACCTAGTAGAAAACTTTTCTTTTCATTGCATTTTTTTGCAGTTATTTGTATTGTGTCTGTCACCAGGTCCTTCTCAGTACCTCCCCATAGTGTCCTAATCAGGGTTTTTGCCGTTTCTGAAAAGTTTCCTTTTGTGGTTGATTCCCTCCACGGCAGTGGTGTTTCTGTGCCTGCAGACCATTGCCATCATTTCGTGTCTGCAGCCCCTTTCTTCTTTCGCTCCTTCATGGCCACATCCAGTTTTTGTCTATGCCCCTGGTGCCTGAGGACAATGTCCATCATGGATCCACATAAGATATGTGTTCTCTGCCTGGGGGCATCATATGACGTTTGGGGGTTATTGCTTGTGCACCCAAATGATCCCAAAGGGACGTTGGCTTCAATTCGAAAAGGTGGATCACTACTTTGAGTCTAAGTCTGAGCCATTGGTATTGATGGACCTTGGAGCCACACTGATGGACATCATGCCATAGACATCGGTGGTGCTGTCAGTGAAGAAGGATGCTGGATACAAACAGTTGTTCTCTTCTGGGCCGAGGACACCAGGTTTATCATCTTTGGCCTCAGCACTGGGGAAAGACTGGCCAAGCACTGAAGAAAACCTAAGAACTATTGTCACCAGTCCCTGTTGATGTTCGGTGCTGGGAGCAGGAATGCACTGAGTTATGTCACGATACCCCCGAAGCGACCCTGAGACAAGGAGAGCCAATCCTTTCTGTGCGGGGAGTCCATGTTGGTCTCCACCATTCCATTTCAACTTTTAATGGAGGAGGATGCCAGGCACAAAATGCTTGAAATCTTCCAGTTCATGGAGCCTCCTAAGGAGATCCTAAAGGTCTCAGTACATGAGATTCTTAAGGAACTTCTACTGAGGACATAGGAACACCACCTCACAGTCCTCCCATTATAAGAAGGCAGTCAGTATCTACCTCATCCAGAAGGCTACCAGATTTGATAAGCGTCAGATGTTTCACCAGTCTGTGGTGGTCGAATCTGCTCTCAAGAGGGCCAAGTGCTCTCGGGCCTATTCCTTGGCGACCCCAGGGAAGGGCCACAGAGTGATGGACTCTCTTGGGAAGAAGGTATTCCAAGACGCCATGCTTATTGCCTGCATTACTGCCTACTAGCTCTACATGAGCCAGTACTAGTGGAACATCTGGAAGCAGGTGAATCATATGGCTAAGTATGCCTCAACAGCAGCAAGACACCCGCATGTCGCTGGTGCATTAAGGGCCTGGAGTGCAAAAAACCCAAGGTCTTAGCTATCTACGATGTTTTTGAGATGGCAACTGAGAGTTTCTGCAGCGGGAATTGGCGACGGCAGAATGGCATGGCTGCGGTCCTCTGATCTCTGTCCAGAGGTACAGGAATGACTCTCTATCGTGCCTTGTACTGGGGAGCATCTCTTTAGAGATGGGGTGAGGGATGCTGTGATCCAACTTCAGGATCACCCTGAAACCCTCCAACTCTACACCAGAACTCCAGACCCATACTCCTCATTCAGGAAGCCAGTGAGACCAGGGCCAAGGAAGTCTTTCTTTCACCAGAGGAAGTATTATCCTCCACCTTCTCTCTCCTGTTAACAGTTTCAGGCTCCTGTGGTTGTCCCAGGTAGCAGAAAGCTCCCAAGCCCCTGCTGGCTCCTCAGTCAACTCCTGTGTTGGGGTTTTGACTGGGCTGCAGGGAGCATAAGCCAGTTGCCCATATCTGGGTCGATGACCCTTCCAGTCAGGGGCAGGCTGTGGTTCTTTACGAACCATTGGCCCAGTGTAACCTCTGACAAATGGGTTCTGTCCATCATCCGCCAGGGATACCAAGCTGAATCTTTTGAGTGTCCCGCCAAATTGCCCTCCATGCCCATATTGGGGGCCGGTAGCGCATCAAGAGGTGCTGTTAACTGAGCTCTCCTCCCTCTTAATGGCCAGAGCAGTGAGCCCATACCACCAGGGCAAAGAAGGTGGGGATTCTACTCCAGGTACTTCCTGATTCCAAAGAGGAACAGGAAGACTCTGGCCCATCCTAGACCTAAGGGCCTTGAACAAGTTTCTAAAAAAAATGTTCAAGATGTTTTCCCTGGAACCTTAATCCGCCCCCCCCCCCCCCCTCTTTTTTTTTTTTTTTTTTTGCAAAAAGGGGATTGGCTATGCTCCCTTGACCTAAAGGACTCGCAAACCCTTATAGAGATCTTCCCTGATCACAGGAAGTATCTCTGATTTGTGGTGGGAAAACAGTCCTTCCAGTATCGGGTCTTCACAAAATGCCTGGCCATGATGACAGTGCACCTCCGCGGGCTGGGAGTACGTCTTCCCATATATGGATGATTTACTGGTCAAGAACACATCTCGGGCAGGGACAGTTAGGTCCATGTGCATGACCATTTGCGTGTTGGAGTCACTAGGGTTTGTTCTCAACTACCCAAAGTCCCATCTTAGCCCATCACCTCAATTGGACTTCATAGGAGTTCTGCTAGACACGGCTCAGGCCAAGGCCTTTCTGCTTTGCCAGAGAGCCATCACCCTGTGACCCTTGTGGCAGAGATTTAACAGAGCCTGCAGGTTGCAAATGTTGAGGTTGTTGGGCCATATGGCCACAACCATCTATATCACTCCCTTGGCACGTTTACACATGCGTAGAGCACCAATGGACCCTGAGGTCACATTGGCATCAATCCACACAGAGCCTCCAGGATTACATTACAGTCACCCCGACTCCTGGAACTTATTGTCCTGGTAGTGGGTACTTTCCAATCTGGAACAAGGAATCTCCTTTCGAAGTCTCCCTACTCAAATTGTTCTAGCCACGGATGCATCTCCCCTGGGGTGGGGAGTTCATGTAGATAGGCTTGGTACCCAGGGATTTTGGTCCGCCCAGGAATGCTCTTGTCAAATCAACTTCCTGGAGTTTCGGGCGATCAGAGATCAGCTATCCAACAAAGTTGTCCTGATCCAGACCGACACCAGGTAGCCTTGTGAAATATTAACTAGCAGGGAGGCATGGGATCGTACCTCTGTCAGCAACAGTCCAGATCTGGTTGCAGGCCCTGTCAAACGGGATGGTACTCAGGGCCATGTACCTGGCCGGGATGGAGAACATGGTAGCAGACAGGCTGAGTTGAGCCTTCAGACCCCATGAGTGGTCCTTGGACCAGGGGGTAGCGAATTGGATATTCTGCCTCTGGGGGAGCCTGGATGTAGATCTGTTAGCGTCCCCTACAAAAAGAAGTTGCCTTGGTTCTGCTCCCTGTACAGGTCAAACGGCAAACCAGCCTAGGATGCCATTGCCCGTCATTGGGGCAAGGGCCTTCTGTATGCATATCCTCCAATTCCCTTAGTGGTGAAAGCTCTCTAAAAGCTTCGCGAAGACAGGGGAGGACTATGATTCTTATAGCCCCTCATTGGCTGAGACAGGTCTGGTTTCCACTCCTTCGGAAGTTGTTCATCCGGAGACCAATCAATTTGGGGACTTCCCCAGATCTCATAACACAGGACTAAGGCAGGCTGTGACATCCCAACCTCCAGGCCCTGTCGCTCATAGCCTGGATGTTGAGAGGTTAATTCTGGAGCCGCTTGATATTTCAAGGATGTGTCTTAGGTACTGGTGGCTTCTAGAAAGCCTTCCACTAGAAAGTCCTATGGACTGAAGTGGAGGAGGTTTTCCATGTGGTGTGAGCAGATAGCCCTAGAACCATTCTCATGCCCCACACAAAAATTGCTGGATAACCATCTACACCTATCAGAATCTGGCTTGAAAACCAACTCTGTTACAGTTCATCTTAGTGCAATTAGAGCATACCATCAAGGTGTAGATGGTATGCCCTACTCTGTAAAGCCCATAGTTGTACATTTCATGTGGGGCCTGCTTCAACTCAAGCCTCCCATAAGGCTTTCCACTGTGTCTTGGGACCTCAATGTGGTGTTAGCTCAGCTGATGAAAGCTCCTTTTTAGCCACTGCGCACCTATGACCTGAAGTACCTGACCTGGAAGGTCATATTTTTGGTGGTGGTCCCTTCAGCGCGAAGGGTCAGCGAGCTCCAGGCCTTAGTGTCTTATCCATCTTACACTAAGTTTTATCATGACAGTGGTCTTGCGTACACACCCTAAATTCCTGCCTAGGGTATTGACGGATTTCCATCTTGGCCAGTCAGTTGCTCTGCCAGTATTCTTTCCCAGCCCCATTCACACCAAGGCAAATAAGCACTGCACAGTTTGGACTGCAAGCGAGCCTCAGCCTTCTATCTTGAGCAGACAGAAGCCCATAGACAGTCATCCCAACTTTTTGTTTCTTTGGGTGTTGCCGTACAGACTATATTCAGTGGGCTAGCAGATTGCATTTCCTTCTGTTATGCCCAGGCGGGGGTCATGTCAAGGCTTATTTTATCAGAGCCATGGCAATATCAGTGGCACACTTGAGAGCAGTTCCCATGCAGGAGATCTGCAAGGCTGCGACATGGAGTACTCTCCACACATTCACATCACATTACTGTCTGGATAGGGATGGCTGATGTAATAGTAGGTTTGGCCAGTCTGTCCTTCAGAACCTGTTTGAGGTGTAGAACCCAACTCTTCCACCTAGCGCCTGTTGTTTGGGTTCAGACTGTCTCCCTGCTCTGTTACCAACAGCACCAGTGTTGTTGTGCCTGTTGGCACCTGATTAGGTGTCTGTTTGTCCCTTTTGTGTTTGGGGAGTAGCCTGTAGCTAGGGATTCAACCATGTGTGAGGACTATCATCCTGTTTGTCCTTGGAGAAAGCAAAGGTGCTTACCTGTAACAGGTGTTCTCCGAGGACAGCAGGATGTTAGTTCTCAGGAAACCCACCCGCCACCCTGCAAAGTTGGGTTTCTCCTATTTTTATTTTATGTTACAAGACTGGAGAGGGACCCGTGTGGATGTGTGGTTTAGGGTATGCTGGGCATGCTCAGTGTACCTAGTCAAAGTTCTAGAAACTTTGACATAAGTTTTCCGCACATAAGTTTTCACACATGGATGGCATCTGATAATGCCATCCATGTGTGAAGACTAACATCCTGCTATCCTTGGAGAACACCTGTTACAGGTAAGCAACTCTATCTCGTATTAAAATACGCTCTCCTTACTGGCATTATCAGGTCTCGCTTTCTCTGCACTAACAACCTGAGACAAATAGCCTCTTTCTGAGAAGCTATCCACAAGCTCAGTTCCTGAAAGTCATAATCCTCATGTGCATAGCAATAGTAGTCCTTGTTATTCATAAGAATATCCCTAATCAAAGACAGAGTGTACTATTGGTTAGAGCTTCCAGATTCCATTACTTACCTTTATGGTATTTAAAAATTAGTATTTCCAAACTAGCAAATTGTTTCAGGACAAAAATGTAGATCACTAGGAATCTGATGTTCCTATCAATATGGTACTGATTTACTAAGCCATTCTAAAACTTGGCCACTATAATCCACATAAATGGATGATTTTTACTGTGGCTTACATTAGAATGAATCAGGCCCATTAATTAAAGTGTGGTAATGTGCATTATTGCACAGTAATGCAGTTGCAAATTTTTGTAGATCAGCCACTTTTATGGTGAAAGTGTGTCCATGCACTAAGTTGAGTGTATAACTTCCCACTTGATACAACCTAATTACAGTGGTATAAAATAACCTCATACAGGGGTGTGTGTGATGATAGGAGTAGGACTTAATTTGCTGGCAGGCTGGTGTAAAATATGTTTTCTTAATATATCTGGGAACTTCCACTTTGTAAAATTAAAATGTTTTTAGTGACAATACTACATTGTGTCACCAGAGGTCTCTGTTAACTTGTTCCTGGGCAGCTATACAAGTAGTATTGCTGCTATGTTAGTTACCTTGGAAATAAAGGTTAACAAACAAAATAACACAAAAATATATATCCTTTATTCTCACTTGAGGAAGAGAGTATTGGCTTTTGAAAGATAATCAAGAAATGCATTGTTAAACCAATAAAAAGGTGGTATCTTACATGATTTTGTTAATATTTGTTAACCTTTATTTCTGTGTAACTATATAAGGGGAAACTATAGTAGTAAAAAAAAAAATGTAAGTAGGATCAATAAACCTATGGGTTTACTGAAACACATTTCTTGGGCACTAGAAAATTTGTGATGCCAACATTTGCTAATCTTCTGCTCTTTGGGGACAGAATGCCAGAAGCCTACATCAAAACTAATAATGCTTTTAAACATTTTGAAATGCATTGCACAAAATCTCCAGTACATTTCCAGTAATGTATTTAAAATGTTTGATTATTCTAAGTAGTGATATCTTATCATGCTTTTAATGTTTTCACATCATGCATTGCCCCATCTTTAATATTTGCAGCTTATACTGAAATTTTCCGTCAGTAAGCAAGGCTAAATAAGCCATGACATGTGGGTGGCATTGAACAGACCTCTCTCCTAGCTAGTAGAGATTTTAGCTCTACTGAGTAAACGAGGGAATTCTTGCTCAGGTGTTGCTTTGTGAATATCTAGTCTTTTTTTTCACCAGCATAGCATGCAAGTCTCTCTCAGTTATTTTATAATTCTTATTACTTATTAACACCTGGGTGGGTTGGATCCTTTACTTGGCACCCAAGGGCACATGGAAAGAAATTAGAGATGGACCCTTTATGCACAACTCCTCTCAGTCTCTATACAGCTCCTTCTCCCTACTGTATAGCTTTCATCTGAGTCCAAGAGTTGCAATATGTGGGGATGAATAATAGTTCTTATATCCTACTTCTTTGCAATTAAGCATTGTTTCCATCCTTAGTTCACAGCATCAATAAATATACAGTCTCAGCATCCAGTAAACACAGCAGAGGATCTGTTTCCAATTTCTTCACTGATAGTTTGGTTAAATGATTGGATAATATTTACAACTTAGATTCGTGTTCTCTGAGAACAAGCAAGATGGAAGTCCTCACACATAGATGACATAATCAGATGGAACCCCGACACGGAAAACATGTCAAAGTTTCTTGGCACACTTAGCATGCCTGCCACGCAGGATCCCTCTCCAGTCTCTCTTTTTCCGTGGAGCTGCTGCATCGAGGTTGGTGAGCTTCTCTTGGCCTTTTCAGCCTATTTTGGAAAACTTTCTTCTTTCGCTTCTTTTTGTGTTTTGTTTTTTTTTCCGATGTTTGAGGCAGAGTCCCTCTAGGTCCATCCTAAATAGTGTTCCTAGGGTTTTCATCATTTAACGTTAAGTTTTCTTTCTCAGTCTATTCCCCTGCGGTGACGGTGCTTTGGTGCCCGCTGGCCATGATGCACACCGCAATCTATTTTGATTTTTCATCCCTTTTATTTAGCCACATCATGGCCACATCTGGTTTCCGGTGATGCTCTTGGTGCTCAAGGACCATGCCCATTGCAGACCCTCATGAGACATGTGCCCTCTGCCTGAGGGAATCCCATGACATCCAGGGTTGCTGCCAAAGGGATGTCTTTTTCAGCTTGACAAGATGGAGCAACTCTTCGGGTCGAGGAAGAGCGAGCCATTTGCATTGGAATAGAAGGACCACAGAGCTGCACCTATGGATACCTCACCATTGACATCGGCGGGATTGGTGATTCTGTCAGTACCATTGGCACATAGGTACACTGGAGACCGACCACCATCAAGCTCCTCTAGGACGAGGACTTTGGATTCCTTGTCATCGGCCTCAACATCAGGGAAGAACTGTGCCGAGCACGGAGGGAAGCCGAAGAAGCATCGGCACCAGTACCTGTCGATGCATGGTGCCAGGAATGGGGATGAACTGGCTTATGCTGTGATGCCCCCAAATGACCCCCATGGCAAGGAGCACCAGTTCTCTATTAGTGCTGGAGGTCCGCAATGGTCTCTATTGGTCCTGATGCCAGTCAACAATCCAACTCGTGGGTCTGAAAAGGATCTGGCTACCCCTCCTTCCTCCCAGTCAGTGTTGCCATTGGCAGTGTTCAAGGAGGAGCTTGAACAGCTAATCCAACTGTTGGTGGAACGGGCAATGCAGAGCATCATTCTTGTGGCACCGATGGGACTGAAGCCAGTACTGTTTGTCCTGGAACCGCTACTGGAGAAGCTCAATGTGCTCATTGGTAAATTACCAACCCAGCTGGTATTGTTTCCCAGGATGGCAATGGTGCCCATCAGGGCACCGCAGCCTCCTACTGCCGATACGGTGCTCATTGCCGGTTGCTCAGAGGAGACACTGAGGCCTGTAGCCCCCTGTCCAGCTCTGCTGATGCCTGCACCTTTTGGATGAAGGCCAAGCGCCTAGGGCCCCATCCTCTGTTGCTTATGGTGGTATGCACCAATTGCACGGAGATGACCTCTAATAGAGTTGATTTTGAAGCTAGCTTCTGATAGGTGTAGAAAGTAATCAAGCAGTTTTTGTGGGCGCCAGGAGAATGGATTTTTTTCCATAGGAAAAAAATCAGCAGAACCAGGGGTCACGATTTGAAGCTCCAGGGAGGAAGATTCAGAACCAGTGTCAGGAAGTATTTCTTCACGGAGAGGGTGGTGGATGCCTGGAATGCCCTTCCGAAGGAAGTGGTGAAGACCAGAACTGTGAAGGACTTCAAAGGGGCGTGGGATAAACACTGTGGATCCATAAAATCAAGAGGCCGTCAAAAAAGACTGGGTGGCTAGCCAGAATGACGGCTACTGCCTGGAGACAATACCCTTATTCAATAAACATACACATGGTTACTGTGACTCCAACATCGCTATAAGCTACAACAGCAAGAGGAAATGTGGAAAAAAGGATTCGCACTCACAAAGTGGGGAGTAGCTGGCTTGTTACGGCGGTTACTACCCCAAACCAAATAAGCCTGATACTTCACTTTCAATGCATATCCAGCATAGCTCTCTGCTTCAACGGCAGGGGAGAAGAAAAACTGATACTTCACGCATATCCAGCATAGCTCTCTGCTTCAACGGCAGGAGAGAAGAAAAACTGATACTTCACGCATATCCAGCATAGCTCCCTGCTTCAACAGCAGGGGAAAAGAAAAACTGATACTTCACGCATATCCAGCATAGCTCTCTGCTTCAACGGCAGGGGAGAAGAAAAACTGATACTTCACGCATATCCAGCATAGCTCTCTGCTTCAACGGCAGGGGAGAAGAAAAACTGATACTTCACGCATATCCAGCATAGCTCTCTGCTTCAACGACAGGGGAGAAGAAAAAACTGATACTTCACGCATATCCAGCATAACTCTCTGCTTCAACGGCAGGGGAGAAGAAAACTGATACTTCACGCATATCCAGCATAGCTCTCTGCTTCAACGGCAGGGGGGAAGAAAAACTGATACTTCACGCATATCCAGCATAGCTCTCTGCTTCAACGGCAGGGGAGAAGAAAAACTGATACTTCACGCATATCCAGCATAGCTCTCTGCTTCAACGGCAGGGGAGAAGAAAAAAGGATTCACACTCACAAAGCGGGGAGTAGCTGGCTTCTTACGGCAGTTACTACCCCAAACCAAATAAGCCTGATACTTCACTTTCAATGCACATCCTGCTTCAACGGCAGGGGAGAAGAAAAACTGATACTTCACGCATATCCAGCATAGCTCTCTGCTTCAACGGCAGGGGAGAAGAAAAACTGATGATACAAGCATATCCAGCATAGCTCCCTGCTTCAACGGCAGGGGAGAAGAAAAACAACCAATAAGGGCTGAATAACACAGTCTGGGTAAAACAAATAAGCATGGGTGTAGCTTGCTTATTGCGGCGGTTACTTCCCCTACTACCCATAACTAATCAAGCTTGATATTTCACTTGGTTGCAGCTCCATCACTGCTCTCTACATTAATGGTGGGGGTGGAAGGGAAATAGAACCAAAGAGCTAAGAGAAACAGATAAGTATGAGAAAAAAATGTGAAGCTTGCTGGGCAGACTGGATGGGCCGTTTGGTCTTCTTCTGCCGTCATTTCTATGTTTCTATGTTTCTATGGATCTAGGGTTTTCTGCTCACACCACAGGTAAAAACTCCTCCACTTTGGTTCATAGGAATTTCTAATGGAAAGCTTTCTAGAAGTTACCAGGACCTGAGATATCTCCCCTAAAATATCAAGCAGTTGCAGAATTAACCTCTCAATCCAGTGGGAGCACTGAGAGGAGAGGATCACCTTGCTGGTGCCTGAAAGGAATCAGTACATTTTTGCCTGAGAAATGTTCTTTGGTAATATTATTTAGTGTGTTTGTGTGTTTTTATGCTTTTAATAGTCAGTAAGGCAGGGAATAACCAGTAGTTAGTGTGTTTATTTTTAATAGTCTGTAAGGCAGCAGAAGTTAGTGTTTTGTATATTTAAAAAAAAAAAAAAGTAGCCAGAAGCTAGAAATAAGCTAGGAGCAGTATATACCTAAGAAAGGTTGAAAACTTCAGCACTCACCTCAGAAAGGTGTTAAGGTAGTGTGATTTGGTTTGATTAGGTACCAACGTTTTGTTGTTCAAGCGAGCAGTGAGTCACTCTAGCAGAGCTCCGGAGTCTCAATGCGTGGATGAGACAATGGTGCAAGGAAGAGGGATTCAGTTTTGTTAGGAACTAGGGATCCTTTTGGGGAAGGGGGAGTCTCTTACAAAGGGATGGGCTCCACCTTAACCAGGGTAGAACCAGACTGCTGGCGCTAACCTTTAAAAAAGGAGATAGAACAGCTTTTAAACTAGAACAAAGAGGAAAGTCGACAGTCGCTCAGCAGCACATGGTTTGGAGGGAGGTATCTTCAAAGAATACTAATGATGCATTAGAATTAGGGCATCCCGACAGTGAGGTTCCAATAATTAGAAAAATAGTCCAAGTGCCTGTAACTAAAAACTCACCTGAGCTAAAAAATTCTAACTTATCCCTATCAATTATTTATTTTATTTATTGTTTTTGTTATACCGAGTTTCATGATAGGCATCACATCAACCCGGTTTACAAATAATTAAATTAAATTAAATTAAAAAGCAGAATGAAAATACAAACAAAAAACAAACTTTGAAATGTTTGTATGCTAATGCTGGACTTTGCTGCCATTACTCTGCCTCTAACCCGCGCCTAGACAGCTGGCCGATAGCAAGGCAACGCCCCCACGCTGACATCATCAGGAGGCGACGGCTGCATAAAACCGAGGCGTTTTCCAAGGCGCCGTGCGCCGCGCGCCGAAGGGGCGCGAAAAAGGGGCTTGCCCCTTTGTTTCGCCCCTTCGTTTCTGACCCTTTGATCTACTCAACCGTGTTAAATATCAAACATCTTTGTTCTACTTATATACAATGGAAATTCCCACGATCACTGGCCAGGGAAATTACCATCGGATGCATCCAAATAATGAAAAAAGAACACCCCCTGAGGTTGAAAAAAGGAAATTTCTTAACCGGACCCTAACATCCATAATGTCTATCCTGTACTTACCAGCTATGCTTACTCTGTCTTTTATCCTGTGTAACGCCCAGTCAGTACGAAAGAAAGTCCCCATTCTATTAGATCTTGTTCACGCAAACAAACCAGACTTTTTCTTAATCACTGAATCCTGGTTAACCAACACTGACATAGTTACCGTAAATAATTTAACCCCCCCTGGTTATACTACTATATCGGAACCAAGAGCACACTGCAGAGGTGGAGGTCTCTTAGCCATCATAAAATCCTCTCTGAAACCGATAAAAAAAAAAACCAAATAACCTTTTCTGGTTCTTTTGAAATTCTACTAATTACCACAACAGTATTAAATATAGGTATTATCTACTGCCCTCCCGGTTGTCTCAATTCCGAGATCTCCAATTTTCTAGAAACCATTATAACACTCCCTGTAGACTTAAGTAAAACTATACTATTAGGTGACTTCAATGCACATATACTTACACCATCTGCAGTTACAAACTCACTCTTAGACTCTTTTGCCGGCTTAGGATGGGAACAACTTATTAAAATTCCAACTCATATAAAAGGTCAAATTCTAGACCTTGTGTTTTTTAATCCACTCTCTTTCACACCAACTTTGAAAGATACTAAAGTTACTCCCATCCCCTGGTCAGACCATCACAGAATTCACTTTTCCCTTACCTTAGAGCATAGTAGACACATATCTAGAAAACAACCTACAATACTTAAAAGGAAATTTATCAATCAAGACTCATTTGTAGAAGCAGTCACACCTAATTTACCTATCTCCATATCATCAAATATAGAAGACTCAGTATCAAAATGGAATTCAGCTATTACTTCTACGTTAGATCTGATTGCCCCATATAAACAATAGGAAACAGAAGCCCAATGCCCCCTGGTATTCAAAATCTCTACATCAACTAAAAACACACCTTAGAAAGTTGGAACGAAAATGGCGACATATAAGAACAACTGAAGCAAAAAACGCATATCGATGTACCCTCCGGCACTATCATAAAGAAATAAATCAAGCCAAAAAACTCTACTATGGAAAGAATTTCCAAAGCCAATGGAAATCCCAATACTTTATTCAATATAGTCAAAACATTAATCACTCCACATAACGAAAACTTCGCAGATCACGATACAATATTTTGCAATAAAATCGCCAATCACTTTAAAACAAAAGTAACCAACATTTCCACAGAATTTTCACAACTGCCCTATCCTACCTGTGTCAAGAAAGAACCTAATTATCAATGGTCCGAATTTATCCCGATCTCTGACAGTTCAATTCAAACTATAATCAGCAAACAAAAACCCTCAAATTCACCTTACAACCCTTGTTCAGGAGTCTTCTTCAAAGCTATTGGTCATCATGCATACTCTTTTCTTAGTAGTCTAGTTAACCAATCGTTAGAAACAGGACAATTTCCATCTAATCTGAAAAAAACATCCATTTTACCTATTCTAAAATAAAAAACAAAAGGTACAGCCGATCTCAATAACTACAGACCTATTGCCTCTCTCACATCATTAGCTAAACTAATAGAATCTGCAGTTTTACGTCAACTTTCCGACTTTCTATCCGAAAATAACATTCTCCACATTAACCAGCACGGCTTCAGAAAGGGACACTCTACAGAAACACTTCTTCTATCTACCTTTGACACATTATTTCGGGCATTTGATTTATACACAGATTATATTATAGTATTTTTAGATATTTCAGCAGCATTTGATACGGTCGATCACCAAATTCTCATCTCAGGGCTACAAGCAATAGGCATCACTGGAACAGTATTAAGTTGGTTTTCATCTTTTCTTTCAGATCGCCCTCAACAAGTTAATATCAACCATCAATCCTCCATTCCCTACACAATTCCATCCGGCGTTCCCCAAGGATCATCATTATCTCCCATACTATTCAATATATATCTTCTTCCGCTTTGTCATATCTTATCTTCACTCAACCTACAATTCAAAATTTATGCAGACGACATTCAATTTCTGGTCCCCTATAAAACATCCTGGTCCGATACTCTATCATTAGTCTCACTTTACCTATCCACCATTAACTCTTGGCTATCTCATAATCGCTTAAAATTAAATCCATCAAAAACCGAACTAGTTAACTTAACATCCATTACAGACTCCTCTATAGGCCCATCATCTCATTTTACTTTCAATGGTTCAACCATCCCAATTAATTGTCATGCCATAAATCTAAGTGTAACTTTAAATACAGACTTATCCATGAAACAACAAATTTCCTCCCTAACAAAGAAATCATTCTATAAATTACAGCTTCTGAAACGTCTTCGTCCTCTTCTCTTCTATCGTGATTTCAGGACTGTTCTTCAATCTCTTATTTTCTCTGGTTTAGACTATTGTAATGCACTCTATCTAGGTCTATCTGATTCATCAATTCACCCACTACAATTAGTTCAAAATAGTGCAGCTCGCTTATTATCCGGTACCTCCATTCGCAATCACATTACACCTATTTTACATTCTCTTCACTGGTTACCCATAAAATACAGGATAAAATACAAAGTACTCTCAATCATTCACAGCTTAATTTATAACTCTTCCTCCACCTGGCTTTGCACCTTACTCCGCATTTACAAACCCACCCGACACTTAAGATCACTTACTCAAAATCTCTTAGACATTCCATCACCACGACAGGCTAGATTAGACATTACCAGGAAAAGAGCTTTTTCAGTAGCAGGACCATCCCTCTGGAACTGTTTACCCAACCCTCTCCGCTTAATATCAAATCCTTATTTCAAAAAAGCTTTAAAAACATTCTTTTTTCAACAAGCATTTAATACTCCTACTAAGCATTTCCCTGATCAAAGATGAAGCTCTCATCTCCCCAAAACTCACCCATCGAACACATATTACCTCAACTTCTCCTCTATCATCCCATCTGCTTTCTTCCTAGGATATTTTAATCCAATAAGTTGCCACCCCCCCCCCCCTTCATCCCTTTTACCTTCCCTATTCTGTTTACCCATGGCATGTTACCATTATTATTTTTTTTTTAATTAATAATTTCTTTTAGCTAGCAATTATCTAGCTACTTAGCTAAATTTATGTATTTTATGTTTATTTTAGTTATATTTTATTTTTACTTTATTTTAACCTGTTGTAAACCGTTTTGATAAAATTTTTATTTTAAAAAGCGGTATATAAATACTTTTAAATAAATAAGTCTAAGAAGCAAGATGGGAGAATTAGAATGTATAGCAATGAATGATGATGTAGACTTATTTGGCATCTCAGACACATGGTGGAAGGAGGATAACCAATGGGACAGTGCTATACTGGGGTACAAATTATATCGCAATGACAGAGATGAGCACCCAGGAGGCGGTGTGCTGCTTTATGTCCGAGATGGCATGGAGTCCAACAGGATAAACATCCGACATGAGACTAAATGCACAATCGAATCTTTATGGATAGAAATCCCTTGTGTGTTGGAAGACTATAGTGATAGGAGTATACTACCGTCCACCTGGTCAGGATGCTGAGACGGACAGTGAAATGCTAAGAGAAATTAGGGAAACTAACCAAATTGGTAGTGTGGTAATAATGGGAGATTTCAATTACCCCAATATTGACTGGGTAAATGTATCATCTGGACATGCTAGAGAGATCAAGTTCCTGGATGGAATAAATGACAGCTTTAAGGAGCAATTGGTTCAGGAACAGATGAGAGAGGGAGCCATTTTAGATCTAATTCTCAGTGGAGCACAGGATTTGGTGAGAGAGGTAACTGTGGTGGGGCCGCTTGGCAAAAGTGATCATTATATGATCAAATTTGAATTAATGACTGGAAGGGGGACAGTAAGCAAATCCACAGCTCTCGTGCTAAACTTTCAAAAGGGAAACTTTGAAAGGAGCAGCTACAAGGGTAAAAAGTGTGCAAGAGGCGTGGTCATTGTTAAAAAAAAACAAAAAAAAAAAAATCCTAGAAGCACAGTCCAGATGTATTCCACTCATTAAGAAAGGTGGAAAGAAGGCAAAACTATCACTGGCATAGTTAAAAGGGGAGGTGAAAGAAGCTATTTTACCCAAACGATCTTCATTCAAAAATTGGAAGAAGGATCCAACAGAAGGAAATAGGAGAATGCATAAGCGTTGGCAAGTTAAATGTAAGACATTGATAAGACATGCTAAGAGAGAATTTGAAAAGAAGTTGGCCGTAGAGGCAAAAACTCACAGTAAAAACTTTTTAAAAATATATCAGAAGCAGACAGCCTGTGAGGGGAGTCAGTTCGACAGATGATTGAGGGGTTAAAGGGACAATTCGAGAAGATTACGCCATTGTGGAAAGATTTAAATTTTTTTTTTTTTTTGCTTCAGTGTTTACTGAAGAGGATGTTGGGGAGATACCCATATCAGAGAAGGTTTTCATGGGTGATGATTCAGATGGTCTGAACCAAATTAAGGTGAACCTAGAATATATGGTAGGCTGATTGACAAACTGAAGAGTAGTAAATCACCTGGACCGGATGGTATACACCCCAGGGTTCTGAAGGAACTCAAAAATGAAATTTCAGGTCTATTAGTAAAAATTTGTAACCTATCATTAAAATCATTCATTGTACCTGAAGACTGGAGGGAGGCTAATGTAACCCCAATATTTAAAAAGGGCTCCAGGGGTGATCCGGGAAACTACAGACCAGTTAGCCTGACTTCAGTGCCAGGAAAAATAGTGGAAAATGTTCTAAATATCAAAATCACAGAACATATAGAAAGACATGGTTTAATGGAACAAAGTCAGCATGGCTTTACCCAAGGCAGATCTTGCCTCACAAATCTGCTTCACTTTTTTTGAAGGGGTTAATAAACATGTAGATAAAGGTGAACCAGTAGATGTAGTATATTTGGATTTTCAGAAGGCATTTGACAGAGTTCCTCATGAGAGGCCTCTAGGAAAAGTAAAATGTCATGGGATAGGTGGCGATGTCCTTTCATGGATTACAAACTGGCTAAAGACAGGAAACAGAGTAGGATTAAATGGACAATTTTCTCAGTGGAAGGGAGTGGGCAGTAGAGTGCCTCAGGGATCTGTATGGACCCTATTTTTCAATATATTTATAAATGATCTGGAAAGAAATACGACGAGTGAGATAATCAAATTTGCAGATGACACAAAATTGTTCAGAGTAGTTAAATCACAAGCAGATTGTGATAAATTGCAGGAAGACCTTCTGAGACTGGAAAATTGGGCATCCAAATGGCAGATGAAATTTAATGTGGATAAGTGCAAGGTGATGCATATAGGGAAAAATAAACCAGGATATAGTTACACAATGTTAGGTTCCATATTAGGAGCTACCACCCAAGAAAGAGATCTAGGCGTCATAGTGGATAACACATTAAAATTGTTGGTTCAGTGTGCTGCGGCAGTCAAAAAAGCAAACAGAATGTTGGGAATTATTAGAAAGGGAATGGTGAATAAAACGGAGAATGTCATAATGCCTCTGTATTGCTCCATGGTGAGACTACACCTTGAATACCGTGAACAATTCTGGTCGCCGCATCTCAAAAAAGATATAGTTACGATGGAGAAGGTACAGAGAAGGGTGACCAAAATGATAAAGGGAATGGAACAGCTCCCCTATGAGGAAAGACTAAAGAGGTTAGGACTTTTCAGCTTGGAGAAGAGACGGCTGAGGGGGGATATGATAGAGGTCTTTAAAATCATGAGAGGTCTAGAACAGGTAAATGTGAATCGGTTATTTACTCTTTCGGATAATAGAAGGACTAGGGGGCACTCCTTGAAGTTAGCATGTGGCACATTTAAAACTAATCGGAGAAAGTTCTTCACTCAATGCACAATTAAACTCTGGAATTTGTTGCCAGAGGATGTGGTTAGTGCAGTTAGTATAGCTGTGTTTAAAAAAGGATTGGATAAGTTCTTGGAGGAGAAGTCTATTACCTGCCATTAATTAAATTGACTTAGAGAATAGCCACTGCTATTATTAGCATCAGTAGCATGGGATAGACTTAGTTTTTGTGTACTTGCCAGGTTCTTATGGCCTGGATTGGCCACTGTTGGAAACAGGATGCTGGGCTTGATGGATCCTTGGTCTGATCCAGTATGGCATGTTCTTATGTTCTTATCTAGGTTGTGAGCGACGGCCTGAAGGGTGGGATGCCATAGCTTACCTTGGTCCTGCATGATGAGGTCTGGGGAAGTCCCCAGACTGATCGGTCTCCAGATGGACATCTCCTGTAGGAGTGGAAACCAGACCTGTCTCAGCCAATAAGGGGCTATGAGGATTATAATCCCCTTGTCCTTGTGAAGCTTCAAGAGAGTCTTTGCCTCTAACAGAATCGGAGGACAAGCAAACAGAAGACCCTGGCCCCAATGATGGGCAAGGGCATCTGAGGCTGGTTTGCTGTCTCATCTGTACAGGGAGCAGAACAGAGGCACCTTCCTGTTGCATGGAGTCATGAATTCATCAACGTCCGGGCTCCCCCAGAGGAGGAATATCAGATTTGCAACCCGAAAGAATCCAGGGACTACTCATAGGTCTGAAGGAAAAACTCAGTCTGTCTGCTACCACGTTCTTCATCCTGGCCAGGTACATGGTCCTGAGTACCATCCCATGGGACAGGGCCCACAACCAGATCAGGCACAGGAGGTATGACCCCGTACCTCCCTGCTTGTTGATATACCACATCGCTACCTGGGTCATGATAACTTTATTGGACAGCTGATCTCTGAAAGTGCATACCTGATCACCTGAAGTTCCAGGAAGTTGATTTGACAAGTTTTCCTGAGCAGACAAGAGACCCTAGGTGCTGAGCCCATCTACTTAAGCTCCACAGCCCAGGGTGGATGCATCCATGGTTAGAACAATTTGGATAGAAGGACTCTGAAAAAAGATCCACCAAGACAGAGTACCGGAGGGACGAGGTGATTTGGATAAAATCCTGGAGATTCTCTGTGGTCTGGCACATCTCAACCTCAGGGTGTATTAAGCCCTGAGCATGTGTAATCGTGCTAAGGGAGTGAAATGGATGGTTGCGGTCATATGGCCCAACAGCCTCATTATGTGCCAGACTGACACCTGCTGGCTCTGCTGAATCTCTGCACGATGATCATCAAAATGACAGCCCCTTGATGAAGCAGGAAGGCCTTGGCCTGAGTCGTGTCTAGCAGGGCTGCAATGAAGTCCAATTGAGGTGAGAGGCTGAGATGGGTCTTCAGGAATTTGATGACGAACCCAAATAACTCCAACACTTAGATGGTCAAGCGCATTGACCTGATGCATCCTGCCTAAGATATGCTCTTGACCAGCTAACCATCCAGAAAAGGGAAAACATACACCCCCCAGCCTGCAGAAATGCGTCGCCACCACGGCCATACATTTTGTGAAGACTGGTGGGGTGGATGCTAGCTTGAACGGCACCACCCAGTATTGGAAGTCCTGTTTTCCCACCACAAATTGGAAATATTTCCGGTGACTGGGGAAGATCTCAATGAGAGTGTACAGTCCTTTAGATCGAGGGAGCATAGCCAAGTCCCCTTTTTTGCAAAAGGGGATCAAGGAGCCCAGGGAAATCATATTGAAATTTTCTTTTTTGACAAATTTGTTCAAGGCCCTTAGGTCTCGGATGAGATGAAGTCCTCCTGTTTTCTTTGGAATCAGAAAGTACATGGAGTAAAATCCCCACCCTCTTTGCCTTGGTCGAACAGGCTCAACCACTCTGGTCATTAAAAGAGAGGAGAGCTCTGTTTGAAGTACCTCCTGATAAGTCACCGGCCCCCAAAATGGGCTTAGAGAGCAATTTGGTGGGACACCCAGTAGGTTCAATTGGTACCCTTGGCAGACGATAGAAAGAACCCACTGGTCAGATGTTATACTGGGCCACTAGTTCGAGAAGAACCGTAGCCTACCATTGACTGGCGAGTCCAAGATTCTGGGTACTTCATCCCTGGGTTTGACTAAGGTGCTGGTTGGAGTCTGGGTGTTCTTTACTGCCTAGGAAGGCCGCAGGAGCCCTGATGCTGTTGACAGGAGCAAAGGGGTGGAGGATAGTACTTCCTCTGGCAAAAGAAATATTTCTTCTGCTTCAATCTCACCAACCTCCTAGACATGGAGGATGTATCTAGAGTGCTGGTGAAGAGTTGCTGGAGAATTTCATGGTGGTCCCAGAGTTGGGCCACTGCGTCCCTCACCCTATCTCCGAAAAGATTCTCCCCAGTACACAGCATGTCGGCGAGTCATTCTTGTACTTCCGGTCGGAGATCCGGAAGTACAAGAATGACAGACCAATCTGAGGGCACCGATTCCCACTGCAGAGACTCTCAATGCAGTCTTAAACATCATACGTTGCCCGGACCTCATGTTTACCGCACTCCATGCCTTTACACACTAGCGACATGAGGGTTTCCTGCTGCTGCTGAGGAAGCTGCTCGGCTATCTCCTGCACCTTCTTCCACATGTCCTGTAAGTACTGACTTATATAGAGCTTATAGGAAGCTATGCGGGCAATAAGCATGGTTCCTTGAAAGACCGTGGCTTCCTGAAGGACCATCGCTATGTGGTCCTTCCCCAAGGGCGTCTAGGAATGGGTCCAAGAATGTTTGGATCTCTTGAAAGCGGATTCAACCACCACCGACTGGTGGGGCAGCTGTCACTTATTGAATCCGGCAACCTTCTGCATGAGAGAAACCCCGGCAGCCTTTTTGTTTACGGGAGGCACTGTGTGGGGGTGTTCCCATATCTTCAGCGGCAGCTCCTTAAGGATATCGTGTACCAGGACCATCATGATATCCTTAGGAGGCTCCATGATCTGGAGGATCTCAAGCATTTTGTGCCTGGCATCCTCCTCAGTCAGTAACTGAAATGGGATGGCTTCCACCATCACTCTCGCAAACACTGCGAAGGTTAAGTCCTCAGGTGGAGACATCCTTCGCTCTTCTGGAGGAGAAGGGTCTGATGGGAGACCCTTGAAGGAGGATTCCATGGTGTCCTCCTCCCAGGGGTCATAGGGACCCTCATCCTCACTGTAAGCCTATAGAATTTTTAATTCATGCGGGACCTGCTTCAATTTAAGTCTTCACTAAGGCCTCCCGCTATGTCTTGGGACCTCAACATGGTGTTAGCTCAGCTGATGAAAGCTCCTTTTGAGCTGATGCGCTCCTGTGACCTGAAGTACCTGACTTGGAAGGTCATATTTATGGTGGTGTTCACTTCAGCACGCAGGGTCGGTGAGCTTCAGACCTTTGTGACTTATGCACTTTACACTAAGTTTTATCATGACAGGGTGGTCTTGCACATGCACCCTAAGTTCCTGCCTAAGTTGGTGATGGACTACTATCTTAACCAGTCTATCGCCCTGCCAAAATTCTTTCCCAGGCCCCATTCGCACTAAGGCAAATGAGGACTGCACAATTTGGACTGCAAGTGAGCCCCAGCATTCTATCTGGAGCAAGCAAAAGCCCATAGACAGTCCACCTAACTTTTTTTTTGTTTCTTTTGATAGGAATATGTTGGGCATTGCCTTTGCAAAATGAACACTATCTAATTGGCTAGCAGATTGCATCTCTTTCTGTTATGCCCAGGTGGAACTGCATCTTGTGGGTCATGATTAGGCTCATTCTATCAGGGCCATGACAGCATCAGTGGCCCACTTGCGAGGAGTTCCCGTGGAGGAGATCTGCAAGGCTGCAACACGAAGTTCTCTCCAAACATTTATATCTCACTATTGCTTGGATAGGGATGGCCGACGCGACAGTAGGTTTGCGAATCTGTTTGAGGTGTAGAACCCAACTTTTGCCTGTCTAGGGCCTGTTTAGGTTCAGGATATCTCCCTTTCTGTTAACAACTGCATCACTATTGTTGTGCCCGCTGGCACCTGGTTGGGGGTCTGTTGGTCACCTTTTATTTTTGGGGAGCAGCCTGTAGTAAGGTATTCACTGCGTGAGGACTACCAACCTGCTTGTCCTCCGAGAAAACAGTTGCTTACCTGTAACAGGTGTTATTCGAGGACAGCAGGATATTAGTCCTCACGAAACTCACCCACCACCCTGCAGAGTTGGGTTTCTCCTATTTTTTATTATATCTCTCTAATTCTGTGTTATAACACTGGAGAGGAATCCCATGAGGACAGGTTGTATAGGGCATGCTGGGCATGCTCAGCATGCCAACTGGCTGGTCCTGTACTCTGGCATACCATGCCACTCGAAATAAGACTACAGACAAATCTGAAAGTATTCAAAACTAATCTGAAAACCTGGCTTTTTAAACAAGCATTTTATAAAGAGAAAGAAAAGGAGGAAAATAGTTGAGCGATAAGGATGCACCATGCTAGAGGTTTTTAGTAACCTACATAAGCATATTAATGTTAGGAACAAACTAGGCAGTTTGATTTTAACAATCAGGTTTAACTTACACACCTAGTTTATTATTTTAAATTGTTACCGTACTATGATGGCACACGAGTAATTTGTAATCTATACCACCCATATTTCTCTTTAACGTGCCCTTCTGTAAACCGTTGTGATGGTATTTAACTTAATGACGGTATAGAAAAATTTTTAAATAAAAATAAACTCAAAGTTCTAGAAACTTTGACAACCGTTTTCCATGTCTGGGCTCTATCTGATGTCACTCATGTGTGAGGACTAACATCCTGCTATCCTTGGAGAACATCTGTTACAGGTAAGTAACTCTGCTTTCTTCATGTAAATCAATAAATAATAAACAGCAGATAGAATAAACTTGTGACTTTAATTTCTTAGTAAAGTCTCTACTTCTAGTGGAAGCTTTATATTTACAGATAATTACTCCTTGTATCCAATTCTTTAGCATATGCAGATTTAAGATACAAATAAATAGTTAAATCTTTTATTTATTTTAAGCTTTTATATACCGAAGTTTAGCGAAAGGCCCTCAATCTGGTTTACAGGTATAACAACATTTTACAGGCGTAACACAATTGGTATAATATCAGATACAAATAGGTTATAACAACAGATACAAGTAGGTTATATATAACAGCTTATAAAGCAGTATAATCTTCCATTACCTCTCAATTTATTTCTCTTGCCTTTTCCCATTGAAGGTGGTTATTGCTCCACCCCGGTGTGGATGTCCTGCATGGGTGAGGCCATAAACTTATAAATAAGTTCTTTGCATAAGGAACACTGACTAGCTCTTCTCTGTTGCCCCTTCCCCAGGTGTGGATCCTTTGGATTGGGGAGGAAAGGGTTTCTCTCAGGTCCCAGTATAGGGGTGGCTGACATCCTTTTGGTTATCCCTGGTGAGGGGAAAATCTTTTTTTTTTTTTTTTTTTTTTTTGGGAGTGCTGGGTGCCCAAATAAAGATGCTGAACACACTGGGTGTGTGTCCAAACTTAAACTCTTCACTGATAATGTTATGGTTATGAGTTGTTCGAGGTGATTCTTGGGTACTGCGGTGATGGCCACTCCCATGGGGAGGAGCCCCGTGAGGAACCGCAGTACTAGGCTAGACTCTATACACGCAGACACGGAGAAGTTGTATTTATTGTACAGCTTGGTGGTACTGTCTGGGAGGCGGACAGCAGTGAAGGTAACCCAGCAGAAGTAGTCTAGGGGTCCTCAGCAGAGGAGGCCAGTCTCACACTCTAAGTTGATTAGGTAGCACGTGGAGCAGGGACAGGTCCCGGATGTAGAGCCAGAGCACTGAAGCTGAAGGTGAAACAGATTGAAGGTTAGTACTCACTAAAGCAGAAGCTGTATTGTTGGAAGTCCCAACAGGCAGAGTTGATCAGTGGCAGGCACCAGATTAGGGAGAGCAGGCCCTCGAGGAGCGAGTACCCAGTTTCCCAAGATAGGTACCTGAAATAGAGCAGAAGGGCCCCCGAGGAGTGGGTACCCAGGTTAGTGAAGAATTACCCCGAAGGGCAGAGAGAGCTTCCTGCGGCAGCTAGGAAGCGGCAGAGCAGTTTAGACCGGAGACACTCCAATCAGAGTCCTTGCTAACTCAGTTTGTTAGCAAACGAAGGGCAGGCTAAATACCAGGATGTGATGACGTCACTCGGAGGGGATGCCACCGAGGTTCCTGCCATGATGTGGATATAGGCGTGGGTGGCGTGCACGCGCGCACCCTAGGAGGCCCTCAGGAAAATCATGGCGAACACCATCGCCGTTGCTGATCTGAGGACACTGGAGAGAGCGGCATGAAGATACGGCAGCAGCCATCTTCCCAAGGTTTGAGAGAGAAGGAAAAAAGGTGAGGCACAGAGGTCGAAGCCGTCTGAGACCAGACGCAACAGTACCTCCCTTCAAAGGACCCCCTCCAGACCCCCTACCTGGTCTCGGTTTTTGAGGATGCGATCGATGAAATTGACGAAGCATCTTTGTCCATAATATTAGCCAATGGTTCCCAAGAGTTTTCTTCTGGTCCGTATCCCTCTCATGACAGGAAGTATTCCCAAACTCTGCCTCTTTCTTACATTTAACCTTTTATTCGATGTCGTCTTCTGCATCAACTGGGGTAGGTTCAGGTGTCTTGGTGAAAAACTCGCTAAGAGCAAGCGGTTTCAGCAACTAAACATGGAATACATTATGAATCTTCATAGCTGGAGGGAGTTTCAGACTATAGGTGAGTGAACCCAACCGTTGGAGACTAGGAAAGGGTCCGACAAAGTGTGGAGCAAATCGAGCAGATGGAAGCTTAAGTCTCAGATGTTGGGTAGAAAGCCAAACCTTATCTCCAGGCTGGAATTCAGGAGCCTTGCTACGGTGAGCATCATAGCCTTTCTTTGCTCTTTTTGTTCTGCTTTTTGGAGCATCTCTTTAGTCTTTCTCCAGAGCTGCTGTATATCTTTGGCAGTAGATTGAGCTGCCGGGGACGACATGGAAAGTGGAAGTGGTAAAGGTTGTCGTCCGTAGACCACTTCAAAAGGAGTAGATCCAGTAGATGATGCTGGATGCGAATTGCTGGCAAATTCAGCCCAGGGCAACAGTTCAGCCCAGTCATTCTGTCGTGAACTGACATAGGCGCGGAGGAACTGTTTGAGAGTTCTATTCATCCTCTCAGTTTGGCCATTTGACTGAGGATGATACACAGAGGTGAAGTCAAGTGTGATGTCTAATTTCTTACACAAGGCTTTCCAGAACTTTGCTGTAAATTGAGCTCCTCCGTCCTAAACAATATGTTTAGGCATGCCATGTAGGCGAAAGATGTGACTGAATAACTTAGCAAATTCCATAGCTGATGGCAAGCCAGGAGAGCCACAAAGTGAGCCATCTTCAAAAATCGATCCACTGTAACCCAGATGGTATTGTTACCTCCGGAAAGTGGCAGGTCCACCACAAAATCTGTTGCAATATGGGTCTAGGGCTCATCCGGTGCTGGCAAGGGTTGAAGCAGGCCCCAAGGACTTCTGGACGGATGTTTCTGTCTGGCATAATTAGAACAGGAGGCTACGTAAGCTAGAGTATCTTCTTTCATGGTGTGCCACCAATAGTACTTTTGTAGCTTGGGCCAGTGTTCGCCGTTGACCAGGGTGTCCGGCCAGTTTCGAATCATGAGCCCATCTTAGCAACTTGGTTCTTAGATTGCAGGGTACAATGGTCTTACCCGGGGGTACTGGATGTGTAGCTGAGAGAACCACTCTCTTCGGCTCAATGATATGCTGGGGTTCATCAGGTACATCTCTGAGAGGAAAGAGCGAGATGTCTGCTCTGACATTCTTGTCACCAGGGCGATATTTCAGCAAAAAGTCAAATCTGTTGAACAGGGACCACCTCGTCTGTCTATGGTTGAGACGCTAAGCGTGACGGAAGTACTCCAGATTTTTGTGATCAGTATAAACAGTAATCTGATGTTGTGCGCCTTCAAGCCAGGGGCGCCATTCTTCAAATGCCATTTTTATTGCCAGCAGTTCTTTATCCCCAATGCCGTAGTTCTTCTCCGCTGGCTAGAAGCGTTCTGAGAAGAATGAACAGGGGTGCAAGATCTTTGAATCACCAGTCTGGCTTAGCACAGCCCCAACACCTACATCAGAGGCATCAACTTCCAAAATGAAGGGTCGCGTAGGGTCCGGATGGCAGAGACATGGTTTGCTTTGAAAGGCGTATTTTAACTCCTGGAATGCGATCACAGCTTTCATAGACCAAGTAGCAGTGTTAGGTCCGGTAGTAGTTGGTAAATCCAAAAATTGTCTTAGAGCTTTTAGACCAGTGGGTTGTGACCATTTCTGAATACTCTCAAGCTTCTGAGGGTCCATTTGGAATCCATTGTTTAAGACAATGTACCCTAAGAATGGCACGGAATCTTTATGAAATTCACATTTAGCCAGCTTGGCATACAAGTGGTTCTCAAAGTCTCTGCAGAATTCTTTTTTGACATCTTCCTGATAGGATTGCAAGTCCTGGGAAAATATCAAGATGTCGTCTAAGTAGATAACGACACATTGGTAGTGTAAATCACACAGAATGTTGTTCATCATGTTTTGGAAGACAGCCGGGGCATTGCACAAGCCAAAGGGCATCACCAGGTATTCAAAGTGTCCATCCCGGGTATTAAAAGCAGTCTTCCATTCATCGCCAGAGTGGATGCGAACTAGATTATACGCTCCTCTAAGGTCAAGCTTGGAGAATATCTTGGCACCCTGTAACCTATCGAATAGCTCCGAGATGAGTGGTAAAGGGTAGCGGTCATAAGAACATAAGAAAATGCCATACTGGGTCAGACCAAGGGTCCATCAAGCCCAGCATCCTGTTTCCAACAGTGGCCAATCCAGGCCATAAAAACCTGGCAAGTACCCAAAAACTAGGTCTATTCCATGTTACCATTGCTAATGGCAGTAGCTATTCTCTAAGTGAACTTAATAGCAGGTAATGGACTTCTCCTCCAAGAACTTATCCAATCCTTTTTTAAACACAGCTATACTAACTGCACTAACCACATCCTCTGGCAACAAATTCCAGAGTTTAATTGTGCGTTGAGTAAAAAAGAACTTTCTCCGATTTAGTTTTAAATGTGCCCCATGCTAACTTCATGGAGTGCCCCCTAGTTTTTCTACTATCCAAAAGAGTAAATAACAGATTCACATCTACCCGTTCTAGACCTCTCATAATTTTAAACATCTCTACCCTTTATGGTGATCTCATTTAGAACTCTGTAGTCAATGAACGGACGTAACGTTCCGTCCTTTTTCTTCATGAAGAAAAATCCTGCGCCAGCAGGAGACTTAGAAGGTCTTATGAAGCCTTTCTAGAGATTCTCCTGGATGTAATCCGACATCGCCTTATTCTCCATTACGGAGAGGGGGTAGACCTTTCCTTTGGGTGGTTCCATATTTGTACGACTGCGCAATTAATTTGAAGCCAATCTGTGTGGAGGTAACACATCAGCTTCTTTTGAGAATACATCTTGGTAAGATGCATATTGAGGCGACAACTCAGGCAACAACTGGGTGGTTGGCATGCATGGTATTGGAGAGACTTCCATTAAACATTTGCCATGACAATCCAGACCCCAACGTGAAAGCTCCAAAGTGGTCCAGTTGAATTGTGGCATGCGTTTCTGCAGCCACAGTAGCCCAAGTTCCAAAGGGTGCATGGCCTTCTCTAGCACAAAGAAGGACATTTTGTCTCTGTATGAAGAGCACGGTACATAAGCTCACTGGTTCTGTAAGCAGAGTTACTTCATCCGGTAAGGGCCCTCCATGAATAGAGGACAATAGTAATGGAGGCGTGATAGTAGTGGTAGGGATCTGCAAATGTTCCACTAGATGTTTCAAAATGAAATTTCCCCCTGCCCTGCCCCAGAGTCCACTAAGGCAAGGGTCTGATATTCCAAAGGCCCACAGATTAAAGACACTGGAAGAGAGAGTGGAGGAGAGGGTGCAGTTAGACCTAAGAAGAGTCTTCCCACAGGACTTGGGTCTGCCAGTTTCCCCAGATATCTAGGGCATGTTTGTACCGCATGACCAGTTTGTCCACAATACTTGCATAGTCCCAACTTCTTTTGGAATCGTCTCTCTTTAGAAGTCAAATGACTGCGGCCCAATTGCATTGGTTCTTCGTCAGCAACAGGCCCTGGGGGTGTAGGCCTGGGTGCAGACTTGAAACAAATCTCTCCCTGGAGTGGTCTTCTGGGACTCTTGACCTCTTGAAATTTGTCGCAAATTCAGTGATCAATCTTTGTTGCCAACTTCATAAGTTCCGCTAAGGTCTCGGGCATCTCACGAGTCACCAGTTCATCTTTCAACCGGGAGTTCAGTCCTTCAAAAAACAGGGTTTTCAGGCACCTAGAGTCCCAATGTAATTCAGAAGCTAACATCTTGAATTCAATAGCAAAGTTTGGTAACAGTTTGTTACCTTGTTTTAGATGAGCCAAAGCTGATCCTGGTATCGAGTACCGGGCAGGGTCATCAAATACTGACTTAAACAGTTCGAGAAACCCGGCAAGATCATTCAGGATAGGGTCATTGCGCTCCAATAGCGGTGAGGCCCAAGCCAGCGCTCTTCTGTCCAGATACAAAAGGATATAGGTGGTCTTGGCATACGCTGTGGGGAAATGGTTAGGTTGCAGAGAAAAGTGCATGCAACATTGATTAATAAATCCTCTACACTTCCAAACTTCATCCGCGAAGCGTATCTGAGCAGATGGAGGCTCTGTAGACTTGACTGTCACTTCTGGTGGTGTAACTTCTTCACTTGCGGCAGTCTGTGCATTCATCTGTGTGTGTAACTGATTAAATGCAACAGTCAAGTTGTCCAACGAATTCTGTTCGGATATTCGCTGGGCCAGGCCTGAAATGGCCTGTAAAGTGGTGAGTGTTATGGTTTTTGAGGTGTTTGAGTGGATTCTTGGGTACTGTGGGGATGACCACGCCCATGGAGAGGCACTCTGTGGGGAACCACAGTACTAAGCTTGACTCGGGATGCACAAACACAGAGATTTGTCTTTTATTATACAGCTGATGTGTACCACCAGAGATGGCAGTAGTGAGGTGATCCAGAGGTAGCAGTCTAGGGACTCTCGGCAGAGGGGACCCGTCTCTCAGATATGGTGTAGGGAGATCTGGACGCAGGTTCCCAGTGCAACAGAGCTGTAGATGAGACAGATTGAGAAAATTAGCTTACTCACTGAGTTGGTAGCTGTATAGGTGAAGATTCCAGCAGGCAGAAGTAGTTGAGTACAGGCACCGAGCCAGGGAGAGCAGGCCCTCGAGGAGCGAGTGCCTGATCCCAGATAGGCACCTGAAAGAAAGCAGAGGGCCTCAGAGGAGCGGGTACCCAAGTTAGAGAAATACCCCGAAGGGCAGAGACAGCTTCCAATGGCAGCAAGGAAGTGGCAGAGTTGCTCAGACCAGAGGCTTTCCATCCATTCACGATCCTTGCTAACTCGAGCTAGCAAACAAGGGCAGGCTAAATACCCGGATGGCGTGACGTCACTCGAGGAGGACCCCCCCCCCCCCCCGAGGTTCCCTCCATCACGTGGATAAAGATGAGGGTGGCGAGCGCGCGCACACCCTAGGAGGCTCTTAGGAGAAACATGGCGGGAGGCTATGCCATTGCCGTTCCGGGGATGCCGGAGAGGGGCATGCAGACATGGCGGTAGCCATCTTCTCAAGGCTGGCGGGGAGAGCAGAGAGAAAGGTGAGGCACAAAGATCGAAGCCGTCTGAGACCACCGGACGCAACAGTGAGCTGAGCCGAATCCATGGAGTTAGCAATCTGTTATGGTTATGAGGTGTTGGAGTGGATTCTTGGGTACTGCGGTGATGACCCCTCCCATGGGGAAGAGCCCCGTGAGGAACCGTGGTACTAGGCTAGACTCTATACACGCAGACAGAGTTCTGATGCAAAAAGCAGAAACAACCGTATTTTTGCTCAATGAGACGCACTTTTTTCCCCCCAAAAGTGGGGGGGAAATGTATGTGCGTCTTTTGGAGCAAATATAAAAAAAAAAACTAAAAATTTAACAAATCCCCCTCACCCTCCTGCCTCCCCCAAGACCTGCCAAAAGTCCCTGGTGGTCCAGCGGGGGTCCGGGAGCGCTCCCGGATCCCTGCTGGACAACCAGGGACTTTTGGCAGGTCTTGGGGGAAGGGTTGTAGTAAATTAAGTTGGCAGGTCTTGTGGGGGTGGGGTCAGAAGGGTGGGGGGTTGGGATGGGTTTGTTTCCAGAGAAAGATAAAAGTTTTCTGATCTGGGGAGTGGACCGAAATGGCCCTCCCCCAGACCCGAAAACAAAATGGAGAGAAAAAAGTTATGCACCCCTCTAATTTGCTCCATAAGATGCACAGACGCCCGGGGACAGAACCGGTTTAGCACAATTTTTTTTTTTTTTTTTTTTAATTTTCCCCCTCTGAATCCTAGGTGCGTCTTATGGAGCGAAAAATACGGTATAAGCTTCCATGGACCAAACAGTCTATTGACAGTGGAAACCTTCAGAGACTATACATGTGAACAAAATACTCTCCTCAGGTGATCACTAACATGCTGGAGATACAGGGGAGGTAGTGTGCTTGCATGGTCCCTTGATGTATGCATGCCTATCCCAAATAGTGATATCAGTTCTAGACAGACCATTATTCTGTTTCTCTATAAGCAGTCTTGTAGAATATGGCTACTTTAGTTATTGGTTAAAATGAAAACATTCTTCCACTGAAGGTGTGTGAAAGTCATGAGAGATTATCTAATTGGTCTCAATTGCAGGAGGTTGATCTAGAACTGCATTGCTACCTTTTATGGAAGCATTTCTCACCCACACAACTTGTTGATTAGGTAAACAGAATGGCACTCGTTCCTGCAGTATGCAGGGGATCTTGTTATGGTTATGTGTGTTTTGGTGGATCCTTGGGTGCTGTGGAAATGACCACACCCACGGGGAGGAGCTCTGTGAGGAGCCACAGCCCTGGGCTAGACTCGAACTACACAAAAACACAGGATATTTCTTTATTAGACAGCTTGAAGATATCCACCAGCGGTGGCGGTAGTGAGGCAGTCTGTAGTTGCAGTCTCAGGGACCTTGACAGAGGGAGCCCTTCTCTCCTTGATGACGTCAGGAAAGTTGATCTTGAAGACATATTTTTATACCTGTTGATGATAGATGGTATACGAACTTGAGGTTGACAGGTGGAATGAAAGGGTTACCAACCCCAGACTTTGCAAAGCCAGTGATGGGTGAGAATAGGCCCTTTTTTGTAATGTCAAGGAGGGAATTGTACTTTAGGTATAATCCGCATGTTAACGTAGGCTCCCATACAGCAGTGAATTGTTCCTTGAAGAAGCTTGGTAATCGATAGATGTGCGTGCTCAGCTTTACACAGGATGCTTTTTCCTTGAAAGGGATCTCCAGAACGGCTTGGTAGGTGTAATATCCCTCAGGCTCGGATCAGACGAGCCACTTCAAGGTTGGAATTTCAAGGTTCAAGGAGGCAAAGCTTGAAGATAACAGAGGATTCCAATAGAGTCTATTGAATGCTCTTTCCCAATCCTAGATGGATTGTAAGAGCAGCTGGTGGAAGAGATCCTTGCAGGGACAACTTTTATAAATGGTAGAAAACAACTTGAGAGACTGGCAGATTTTGGTTTTCCTTGAAGAGCAGTCCTCTTCTCTAGGAATGGAACTCTGGGGTATAAGATTGGTGATCAACTCCAGAAGTACAGAGGATATGAAACTCAAGGAGAAGATGGCAGCAACAGCTCTCAATGGATCCATGGGTAGCAATGTTGGAATCCCAAGTAAAGGGAAAACAGTGTCCTCTGACAGTAATGGGTCATAAGAACATAAGAAAATGCCATACTGGGTCAGACCAAGCCCAGCATCCTGTTTCCAACAGTGGCCAATCCAGGCCATAAGAACCTGGCAATTACCCAAAAACTAAGCCTATTCCATGTTACCATTGCTAATTGCAGTGGCTATTCTCTAAGTGAACTTAATAGCAGGTAATGGACTTCTCCTCCAAGAACTTATCCAATCCTTTTTTAAATACAGCTATACTAACTGCACTAACCACATCCTCTGGCAACAAATTCCAGAGTTTAATTGTGCGTTGAGTAAAAAAGAACTTTCTCCGATTAGTTTTAAATGTGCCCCATGCTAACTTCATGGAGTGCCCCCTAGTCTTTCTACTATCCGAAAGAGTAAATATCTGATTCACATCTACCCGTTCTAGACCTCTCATGATTTTAAACACCTCTATCATATCCCCCCTCAGCCGTCTCTTCTCCAAGCTGAAAAGTCCTAACCTCTTTAGTCTTTCCTCATAGGGGAGCTGTTCCATTCCCCTTATCATTTTGGTAGCCCTTCTCTGTACCTTCTCCATCGCAATTATATCTTTTTTGAGATGCGGCGACCAGAATTGTACACAGTATTCAAGGTGCAGTCTCACCATGGAGCGATTACAAAGGAATTATGACATTTTCCGTTTTATTCACCATTCCCTTTCTAATAATTCCCAACATTCTGTTTGCTTTTTTGACTGCCGCAGCACACTGTACCGACGATTTCAATGTGTTATCCACTATGACACCTAGATCTTTCTTGGGTTGTAGCACCTAATATGGAACCCAACATTGTGTAATTATAGCATGGGTTATTTTTCCCTATATGCATCACCTTGCACTTATCCACATTAAATTTCATCTGCCATTTGGATGCCCAATTTTCCAGTCTCACAAGGTCTTCCTGCAATTTATCACAATCTGCTTGTGATTTAACTACTCTGAACAATTTTGTGTCATCTGCAAATTTGATTATCTCACTCGTCGTATTTCTTTCCAGATCATTTATAAATATATTGAAAAGTAAGGGTCCCAATACAGATCCCTGAGGCACTCCACTGTCCACTCCCTTCCACTGAGAAAATTGCCCATTTAATCCTAATCTCTGTTTCCTGTCTTTTAGCCAGTTTGCAATCCACGAAAGGACATCACCACCTATCCCATGACTTTTTACTTTTCCTAGAAGCCTCTCATGAGGAACTTTGTCAAACGCCTTCTGAAAATCCAAGTATACTATATCTACCGGTTCACCTTTATCCACATGTTTATTAACTCCTTCAAAAAAGTGAAGCAGATTTGTGAGGGTAAAGCCATACTGGCTTTGTTCCGTTAAACCATGTCTTTCTATATGTTCTGTGATTTTGATGTTTAGAACACTTTCCACTATTTTTCCTGGCACTGAAGTCAGGCTAACCGGTCTGTAGTTTCGCGGATCGCCCCTGGAGCCCTTTTTAAATATTGGGGTTATATTTGCTATCCTCCAGTCTTCAGGTACAATGGATGATTGTACCTCCTTCCAGGAGGATTTGCAGCAGAAGAACTATGTAGTTTTATCAGGCGAGACAGAAGGTGGCAATTACAGCCCTTTGCCTGGCGGCAGAAACAGCACTGGGGAGCAGATGAAATGGATAAATCAGGATCTCCCAATCCAGATTCTACCAGCTCAGAAAGCTGCTTGAAGGACACAGGAGGATGATGGCTACGACCTATGGATTCAGGACAACTCACCATGTCTGTATTATGGAGGAGAGAAGAAACAAGATGATATCTCAGGAAACCTGGAATGGAGTCAGTGGCTGGAAACACCACTTGCGCAGAACAGAATCAGGATCTAGGCTGTAGATGGTCCCATGGCAAGAGCCAGAGTTGTGTGAAGTGGGGACTGAATTGAAACTGGCGCGACTGAGTGAGACCTAGGGTGCAGGTGCCTTCAGCAGGTCGTTCAAACCCAAGGACCTGGAGTTACTGTGGAATCCGTAGCTTACAAGGGTGCTCAGCGGAAGAACAAGGAGACTGAAATGACTGCAAGTGTTGAAACCTGGGTACAAGTGCCTCCTGCAGGTCATATGGAACACAGGAAGAAGTGCAAGCATCTCTGTGAATTGAACAGAGATGGTCCCTGGAACAGTTGCAGGTGCTTTCTGCAGGTTAGGAGGAGTTCCAGGACCGGACTGAACTCAAAGTGGATCTGGATGCAGGCGCCTCCTGCAGGTCATGGGAAAACATCCAGACATACCAACATGAAAAAGAAAAAAAAAAATTCTTGACTAGGAGTGAGGTATCAAAAACTCAGGAAACTTGGGCAAAAAATCTTGGCAAGGAGCAAGGTATGAAAGGAGTCCAGGAAAAACTTGGCCCATCACAAGAACACACCAACCGAGCTCATGGCCTTCAAATCCTGTTGCGAGCACAGAGGTGTGGTTGCTTGGGAGGACTGAGCCTTTGGGAGGAGCCCCAAGACACACACCGTGGGAGGTGAGAGTGTTCAGGCACGGGCTAGAGCTGGAAAAAGGCTGGACCAGGATCAAGGCGTGGAACATCAGGAACTGGAACAAGGCAGGCTCGGCCCTCCATTGGACCTGCATGCACCGATGAGACCCAAATGCTGGTCACAAGAGTGGCCCTCTGGTCACTTGGTAGCCCTTCCGGACTGCCGCTTGGGAACAACAAGTGCATGAGGCCAGACGGAGGCTGAGGGCAGAAACAAGGCGAGACATGGAACTCCGGAAACTTGGAAGACTCAGACAAGGATCCAGGATACTTAGACTCAGGTGAGGATTCGGGGTTCAGGTACTAGTACAGAGTGAGTACTGTACCACAGTGTACCCTACACAGCCACTCATGGCTGGTTTCGGACCATTCCGAAAGCGAAGCAGACTCTAGGCGAGAAAGTGAAGACTTGGAACCGGAAACATGTTGAAGATTCAGGAGAGGCCTGCACAGAGGCGCACCCTACACAGCCGTCCATGGCTGGTCATGGACCCTGCTGAAGCGGCACAGATTCTGGCTTGAGTCTTGGGCATGGTTGGAAGCAAGCAGAAGGTACTCCGAAGCATGTGAACAGGATTCAAAACTCTGAGCTCGGATTCAGACAAGAAGACAGGCCTTGTGCCACGAAACGCCCCAAGCAGCCCTCCATGAGCTGGTCACAGACCACGATGGTGGCACGCCAGGAAAGGTGGATGAGAAGGGAACCTGGAAGCAGGACGAAGAGCCGGAGACTAGGACATCAGGACCAGGACTGGAACATGGAACATTAGGAACTTCAGGATGTGGAACATCGGAACTCCCGCAAGAGGCGTCCTTGCCGTGAGGATAAAGTCATCGGAGGCTCCTGCCACAACAAATCAAATGGCGGCCTCTCCTGCTGACACAGCAGCGTCGGGCTGCGAGGAGTATTGGCAGCGGCTTCCCAGCAGCGAAAAGGGGTGGAGTCAGGGGCAGAGCGGTCTAGGCTGCAAGAAGGCAGTGGCATGGCGTCGGGCACGTGAGAGGCTGCTCGTGGGATGGGCTCCATGAACAGCATCGTAACATCATCCATGCATGAAGAGAAACTCTAAGCTCCACACTGTCACCCTGTTAAATCCAGGAACAAATTTTTGACTGGATCCAAAGGAGATAGCCAAACTTCTGGTCTGTGTTATGGAAGATATCCCTGCAGCAGGGAAACTTAAGGGTTTTTTGTAGACTATTTAACCCCCTTATAACCTCAGACAGCTCAGTCGTTTGGATTGTCAAGGCTGGTTACAAATTTATACCTTTTGGACATCCTTCCAAATTGCCTGCTCAAACGGGCATTTAAGTTGCCTATATAGCAGAACCTTTCTCTAACAGACCTGGCAGTCAAACCTATCCCACCATAGAAGTAAGGGTGGGGATTTTACTCCAGATACTTCCTGATTACTAAATAGGCCAGATGATTCAGACTAGAGGTGGGCAAACTACGGACCAAATTTTGCCCATCGCAATCTTTCTTCTGGCCTTCCTAAATCTCCTAAAATTTGAATTATTTGCAGCCCTTGTGATGTTGGGCCCTGACTAATCTCAGGAATGTAGGCAGGAAGTTCAGAGGCTACATCGGCAGTACTATTGATTGAGGTACTAGCAAGGTTTCCATCTCTCGGCCAGCACCGCAGCACAGAGATTCTCAGTCCCCGCCAGGAAGAAGTTCAGCTCCAGAGCATGACGCGCTGGTGGGGTTCTCACCTTCCTTCCCCCCCCCTTCCCCACCAGCAAGAATAGGGCCCACAGCACCGTGGAGATGCCCACCTCCCACTAGCAAAAAGAGGCCCTACAGGGTGGTGTGCCTGAAGTTGACCTGCTGATGGGCTTCCAGCACCCAACCACCAGGAAGATGAAGTCATGAAGCTGGCAGGAAGAGTGAGCTACATTGTGGGTTGGGAAGGGCTTTGAGTAAAGGAAGGAAACAGGGTGATGGTGGTGAGTGACTACAGGGGAGGGTAGGGAAGAGAATAAATGAGGGGGGGGGAAGCAGATGTGTGATTGAGGGAAAGGAAGAGATTGAATGTGGGGAGGAAGAGGGTGAATGCCTAAAAGGGAAGAGAGTGAGTGGTAAGGTGGGTGAGTGCCTAAAAGGGAAGGAAGTGAATGAGAAGGAGGGTGACTGTGAGGGAAGGGAGTGGGAAGACTGATTGTGATTGATAGGGAAGGGAGTAAGAGGGAAAGAGGTGTGAGTGAGTAACAGAAAGAGAAGTGAGGGGTGAATGACAGGGAAGGAGATTGAGTAGGAGGATGAGTGACTGACTGAGAGGGAAGGGGTGAATGACTGAGGAGGTGAGTGGAGTGGGGTGAACAAGAGGGAAGAGGATGGAGGACGTGGAAAAGGGGCGTGAGAAGAGAAGGTAGAAGAGGTTTAGTGTGTGTGTGTATATGTATGTGTGTGTATATATGTATATATATATATATATATATATATATATATTTAAAATAATTATCTCTATCTCTCTCTTCAAAAGTTTGTACTCCTCCTACCTCCCCTCCACTAATCCACTACAATCTCTGTGATTGGAAATCAAAAGTTCATAGGCATGAAGAGGGGGACATTTTTATTCTTATTAGTTTTCATATTAAGGGCTTGATATACCTGCTGTTTTGAAATATTTAATGGACGTGTTTTTTAATCCTTATTCTTAATTATACTTTCTATTCATCATCTGTTTTGAAATATTTTTATTGGTATGGTTTACTTACTATCATGACTGTTTTTTATTTCTTGATTTTGTTATATGAGGAACGGTGATATTTCTGTCTTTGCATTATTGCATTGCATATGAGTTGGCTCGTAGTAGTTTCCAGTTTCGTTTTTTGTGTGTACCTTTCTATTTATACTTTATTGCCTTTTTATTCTTATTTGGTAACTGAAGTAAGGTAGCCTGCTAGCTGGGAAAATGCAGGGTTGAAAGTTTTGCTGTTTTTGATCGAGGCTGGGATCCATGATTGAAGGGAGCTCCTTCGGTGCTAAAAATGATACTGCTTAAGCTTGCTGGATGCTGAAATGCCTGCAGCAAGTGCTGGGTGTTTGTTATGGCAAGGAAGCACCAAGGGGGTCCCCCCCCTCTGGCCCTCATTGCAGTTGATAACTTGTAATATGTCCCCCAGCACAAAAAGGTTTGCCCACCCTTAATTCAGACCCATCCAAGATCTGAAATATATGAACACTTTTTTTTCTTAATATAAGAAAAATTCAGGATGATTTCTATAGGCACCATTTTCCCTCTTCTAAATGAAGGAGACTGGCCATGATTTTCTGGACATCAAGGCGACCTATTCCCGCATAGGGTTACAGCCAAGTTAAAGGAAGATCTTAAAATCAATTCCAGATCCACCTCAGGACAATCAGCACTTATCACCACCTTGTAAAAGGGAACCCGGTTTCTGTTTAGTCACTAATTAGACTTATATGGGGCTTGCTTCAACTGAAACTTTTCCTGAGGTCTCTTGCTGTGTGGACATTAGTGTGTTTCTAACCCAAATAAGGAAAGTCCCCTTGGTGTTGATTTTTTGATAGTGGTCACTTTAGCCCGCATAGTTGGTGAGCTCTAGACCTTAGTAACTTATCCACTTTAAGGTGGTGCTTCACATCTATCCCAAGTTCCTGCCCAGGGCCAGTGCAAGAATATTAAGTACCTTATGGCACCTCAGGAAAGGTTTACAAACTGGCAGCAGCTCATGCAGCCTCCTTTTGGCATAGGTTTTCTCACAGGACAAGCAGGATAGTAGTCATCACATGTGGGTGACATCACAGGATGGAGCCCAATCACGGAAAACTTCTGTCAAAGTTTCCAGAACTTTGAGTAGCCCCCAGCATGGCACTAACCCTGCAGCTAGCAGGGGTCCCCCTTCAGTCGTCTTTTTTCCACGCAGCAGTAGCCGCCTGGTAAAGGAGCTCTGAAGAGATTCCTGACAGGAATTTTCCTCACGGAATTACTAAAAGTTAAGTTGCCCCTCAGGGGTCCCTCTTCTATCTCTTATAACTCCGCGGTACTCCGGTAAGTTTTGACCCGTTTCTTGTCGATTACAGTCGTGTTTGGCCTTCGCGGCCTACTGGCTGTCAACCATCCCGCGGCTAAATATTTTGCCATGGCGTCGGGGTTTCATCGGTGCCCGGACTGTACCCACACCATGTCTATCACAGACCCCATAAAGTCTGTGTAATGTGTTTAGGACGCGAGCACGATGTCTTGACTTGCACCAAATGTGCCCTAATGACACCGAAGGGTCGCAAGGCCAGAATGGAGACGATGGAACTTCTCTTCCGTGCTCAAACCCCGACTCCATCCATCGCATGGACGTCGTCTGAACTGGCACTGTCGACTTCGCGCCAGCATCGACCACCGACCTGAGACCGACCGGCATCGACTTCTCGGCCATCGACACCCTCTACTTCCCCTCGGGATCGAAGGGAGAAACATCGGCACCGTAAGACTCTGACCATTGAGGGAGCAAAATCATCGACCTCGCCATCGTCCGAGCCGCTGTCGAAGAAGCCCCGACCAGGAAAGGCACTGACCATTTCTGCGACCGGGTCTCCGAGGCAACCTTCACCCGATCGGGGATCGGGAGCCGCGACTCCGCCTGTAACGGTGGTCCCTCTGGCTATGCCTCTGCCTCCTTCTGTTCCGGAACTGGGGCTACTTGCTCCAGGTCTCCGAGAAGAACTGGACCTAATGGTCCAGGAATGCATCAACAAGGCGATGCAACGTCTTCAGATTCCTCTGACACCGGCAAAGATTGTGGAACCGATCATTGACCCGATTCTGGCAGTGCTGGCACCGCTGCTATCCAGGATGGAAGCCCTCATGGCCGCTTTTCCATCAATGGATCCCGGGTCTCCGATGGCTTCGATGCCCTCCCCATTGACAGCATCATCGGGAGGAGAAACACCGTTCCGCATTCCTCCATCCGGAGTTATGCCTCAGCCATCGATGCCAATACGTCCATCGGCACCACTGAGCCATCCTTCGATGCCATCATCAGTGCCTCCGATAATTCCTCCGATTTCTTTGGAGCCCAGACCTGGACCTTCAGGTATCCAACCACCCTCTCCCCCTCTACTTCCAAGAGGAAAGGGTGTTGACCCTTATGATACCTGGGGTGATGATACTTCATCAGACACCGATGACTTACCTTCACCCACTGAGAGTAGAAAGTGTTCTCCTCCAGAGGACCTCTCATTTATAAGTTTTGTGAAGGAAATGGCTGAATTGGTTCCTTTTCAATTGCAGACAGAACAAGATGATAGTCACCAGATGGAGTTGCTCCAGTTCCTGGATGCCCCCAAGGTAATAACCTCTATTCCCATTCATCAGATTCGTCTTGATCTTCTCAAGAAGAACTGGGAAAATCCAGGAACAATTGCTCCAGTACACAGCAATAATCTAATGTTTATATTGCTTCAGTTATATGTTTCCAAGTTGTGTTCTAAGTTGATCTTAGTTGTTCTAAGTTGATCTTAGTTGTTTTCCCAATAGATTGTACTTTATTATATATTATCCGTTCATTATTTCGATATGTTCCATGTAAACCGCCTCCCCGGCGATAGTTATCTCTGTTAAATGTGAACCGGAGTGATATGTATTGTATACAGGAACTTCCGGTATATAAAAACCAAAAATAAATAAATAAATACACAGAAAAGCTGACACTACTTATTTAGTACAGTCAGCCCCAGGTTTTCAAAAGTCACAGCTTGATCACCACTTGGTCGTGGTAGAGTCTGCACAAAATAGGTCAAAACCTTACTCTTCTACCCCTCCTGGTAAGGAACAAAAATTCCTGGACAACATTGGACGCCGAGTATTCCAAGGAGCCATGCTCATCTCCCGAATTGCTGCCTATCAACTTTATATGACCCAATATAACAGGGCCATATTTAAGCAGATACAGGACTTCTCAGACTCCCTGCCTCAGCAATTCCAAGACCAACTACAAACCCTTGTAAGTAAAGGTTTTGAGGCAGGCAAGCATGAGATCCGAACATCTTATGACATTTTCGACACCTCTACCAGAGTGTCTGCAGCTGCTATTTCAGCGAACGATGGGCCTGGCTCAACTCTTCTGACCTTCGCCCAGAAGTGCAAGACCGGTTGTCCAATCTGCCCTGTGTAGGAGATAATCAGTTCGGCGAACAGATCCAGCGGACGGTGGCTGAACTTAAAAGACCATCATAGAAACATAGAAACATAGAAATGACGGCAGAAGAAGACCGAATGGCCCATCCAGTCTGCCCAGCAAGCCTCACACATTTTTTCTCTCATTCTTATCTGTTACTCTTAGCTCCTTGTTCTATTCCCCTTCCACCCCCACCATTAATGTAGAGAGCAGTGATGGAGCTGCATGCAAGTGAAATATCTAGCTTGATTAGTTAGGGGTAGTAGGGGCAGTAACCGCCGCGATAAGCAAGCTACACCCATGCTTATTTGTTTTACCTAGACTATGTTGTACAGCTCTTGTTGGTTTTTTTTTTTTCTTCTCCCCTGCTGTAGAAGCAGAGAGCCATGCTGGATATGCATTGAAAGTGAAGTATCAGGCACATTTGGTTGGGGTAGTAACCGCCGTAACAAGCCAGCTACTCCTCGCTTTGTGATTGCGAATCCTTTTTTTTCTTCACCCCTGTCGTTGAAGCTATGCAGGATATGCGTGAAGCATCAGGTTTTTTTTTTTTTTTTTTCCCCCTGCCCTTGAAGCAGAGAGCTATGCTGGAAATGCGTGATGTATCAGTCTTTCTCCCATGCCGATGCAGGAGAGAACCATGCTGGATATGCATGGAAAGTGAAGTATCAGGCACATTTGGTTTGGGGTAGTACCTGCCGTAACAAGCCAGCTACTCCCCGCGTTTTGAGTGCGAACCCTTTTTCTTCTCCTTTGCCGTTGTAGCAGAGAGCTCTGCTGGATGTGTGAAGTATCAGTTATTCTTCTCCCCTGTCATTGAAGCAGAGAGCTATGCTGTATATGCATTGAAAGTGAAGTATCAGGCATATTTGGTTTGGGGTAGTAACCGCCGTAACAAGCCAGCTACTCCCCTCTTTATGAGTGCAAATCCTTTTTTCCATTACCTCTTGCTGTTGAAGCTTAGAGCGATGTAGGAGTCACAGTAAGCATGTGTATGTTTATTTAGTAAGGGTATTGTGTCAATAGCCATCATTCTGGCGAGTCACCCACTCTTCATTGGCGGCCTCTTGACTTTATGGATCCGCAGTGTTTATCCCACTCCCCTTTGAAGTCTTTCACAGTTCTGGTCTTCACCACTTCCTCCGGAAGGGCATTCCAGGCATCCACCACCCTCTCCGTGAAGAAATACTTCCTGACATTGGTTCTGAATCTTCCTCCCTGGAGCCTCAAATCGTGACCCCTGGTTCTGCTGATTATTTTCCTACGGAAGAGGTTTGTCGTTGTTTTTGGATCATTAAAACCTTTCAAGTATCTGAAAGTCTGTATCATATCACCTCTGCTCCTCCTCTCCTCCAGGGTGTACATATTTAGATTCTTCAATCTCTCCTCGTACGTCATCCTATGAAGATCCTCCACCTTCCTGGTCGCCCTTCTCTGTACCGCTTCCATCTTGTCTTTGTCTTTTTGTAGATACGGTCTCATGACTGAACACAGTCATGAGACCCTAAAACAGCTCTCTTCAATGCCTTCCGACTTCTCTTCAAAGCAGCCCTTTAGAAAGGACTCCAAGAAGTCATTCTACCGTCCATGAAAGTCCTACCCACCACCAGCCAGATCCTATGCTACGAGACCTTTATCAGAAACCTCAGTCTCGGCAAACCCGAAAACAAAAACCACAAACAGCTCCCCAGCCAGGGCCTGCTTCCGGTTTTTTACTTCCACTTGGAGAGCAGCAGCCAGATTCCTCTGTTGCACATACCAGTGGGAGGTCGGCTGTGCCACTTTCACAACATGTGGCATTCAGTCACAACCGACCAATGGGTATTGGCAGTCATTGCTCAGGGTTATCATCTGAACTTTCTCGCCCTGCCACCAGACTCCCCACCTCTGCAGACGTGGAGAATGTCCAACCATTCCGTTTTTCTGGATCAAGAGGTCTCCCTCCTTCTCCAGTCAAGAGCAATAGAACCCGTTCCTTACTCTCAGCAAGGCCTAGGGTTCTATTCCCGGTACTTCCTAATCCCCAAAAAATTGGGAGACGTCCGTCCTATTCTTGATCTGTGGGCCCTCAACAAGTACCTCCAGTGAGAAAAGTTCAAGATGGTCGCCTTGGGCTCGCTTCTTCCTCTTCTACAAAGAGGAGACTGGCTCTGCTCTCTGGAACTCCAGGAAGCATAAACCCACATTGCGATAAGTCCAGCTCATCGCAAATACCTGAGATTCCTAGTAGGCCTCAAGCACTATCCATTCAGCCTAGTGTCTGCTTCACGAGTCTTTACAAAATGCCTCGTAGTCGTCGCAGCATTCCTCAGGACACAAGGTGTTCACGTCTACCCCTATCTGGACGGCTGGTTAATCAGGGCTCCCACTCAGCAAGCAGCTCTGTTGTCCCTCAATCTTACCTTACACACTCTAATTTCGTTAGGGTTTCTCGTCAATTACGACAAATTCTACTTAGTCCCATCTCAAACCTTTATTGTTCATTGGGGCAGACTTGGATACCTTACAGGCAAAGACTTTCCTGCCTCGACAACGAGCACTGGCCATCGTGTCTCTTTCTCACCAACTGCAGTCTCAGAAAGCTGCGACTGCACACCAATTTCTTGTCCTCCTGGGACATATGGTGTCCTCAGTCCATGTCACTCCAATGGCCCACTTGGCCATGAGGCTCATGCACTGGACTCTGAGGTCTCAATGGACTCAAGCTATTCAGCCTCTGTTGACCATTGTCCACATCACCGACTCACTCCGTCTGTCCCTCGCCTGGTGGAAAAATCTCCTCCAGGGATTGCCCTTCCAGGTTCCAAATCCTCAAATCATTCTCACCATCGACGCTTCCAACCTCGGGTGGGGAGCCCATGTAGCCGATCTGCAAACACAAGGCTCTTGGTCTCCAGAGGAAGCCAAACACCAGATAAATTTACTGGAACTTCAAGCAATAAGATATGCTCTCAGGACCTTTCAGGATCACCTGTCCAATCAGGTCATCCTAATTCAGACGGACAACCAGATGGCCATGTGGTACATCAACAAACAGGGAGGCACAGGCTCCTTCCTTCTGTGTCAGGAAGCTGCGCAGATTTGGGCAGAAGCCCTCTCCCATTCGATGTACCTCAGGGCCACCTACTTGCTGGGAGTGGACAATGTGCTGGCAGATCAGCTGAGTCGCATCTTTCAACCACACGAGTAGTCTCTCAACCCCTCAGTAGCGAACTTCATCTTCCAACGGTGGGGATATCCTCGGATAGACCTCTTTGCGTCCCCTCAGAACCACAAAGTGGACAATTACTGCTCCCTCATTCGCAGCAAACACGCTCAGCCCAGAGACGCATTCTCCCTCTCATGGGCAACCGGTCTGCTTTATGCATTCCCTCCACTTCCTCTTCTCTCGAAGACTCTCGTGAAATTGCGTCAGGACAAGGGAACCATGATCCTGATAGCACCTCACTGGCCATGCCAGGTGTGGTTTCCAATACTTCAGGATCTCTCCATCCGCAGGCACATTCCCTTGGGAAAGGACCCGCTCCTGATCACTCAAAACGACAGGAGCCTACTCCATCCCAATCTTTAAGCCTTTTCCCTGACGGCATGGATGTTGAAAGGTTAATACTTCAACCACTTAACCTTTCAGATCCAGTTTCCCGTGTCTTGATTGCTTCACGAAAGCCTTCCACGAGAAAATCTTACTCTTACAAATGGAAAAGATTAATGTCATGGGGCTCTTCTCAGTCCCTTGACCCCTTTTCCTGTCCAATCCCGAAGTTTCTGGACTATGTTTGGCATTTGTCAGAATCAGGTCTAAAGACCTCTTTCATCAGAATGCATGTCAGTGCAGTAGCCGCCTTCCATAAAGGTGTCGGATGTTTCTATATCAGTACAACCTCTTGTAACATGCTTTTTAAAAGGCTTGCTCCATATCAAGCCTCCACTACATCCTCCAGCCTCTTCTTGGGACCTTAATCTGGTTCTCGGTCGGCTCATGAAACCACCTTTCGAGCCTCTTCACTCTTGTGAACTCAGATATCTCACATGGAAAGTGATTTTCCTTTTGGCAGTCACTTCAGCGCGCAGAGTTAGTGAATTGCAGGCCCTAGTTACCTATCCGCCTTACACTAAACTTCTGCAGGACCGGGGCGGTACTCCACACTCACCCTAAATTCTTACCTAAGGTAGTCTTGGATTTTCATCTAAACCAATCCATCATACTACCTACCTTTTTTCCCAGGCCCCATGCCAACCCAGGAGAACAGACTTTGCATACGCTTGACTGTAAACGGGCTCTAGCTTTTTACCTAGACCGTACAGCAGCCCACAGGGAAGGCACTCAATTGTTTGTCTCTTTCCACCCTAACAAGTTGGGAAAGCCTGTGGGTAAGCAGACTCTCTCTTCTCCTGGTTAGTGGACTGCATATCCTTTTGCTATCAGCAAGCGGGCATTCCATTTCAAGACCGTGTTAAAGCACACTCTGTGAGGGCCATGGCGACTTCAGTAGCACACCTACGATCGGTGCCGCTTACTGACATTTGCAGGGTTGCAACCTGGAGTTCTCTCCGCACCTTTGCAGCCCACTATTGCTTGGACAAAGCCGGAAGACAGGATTCCATCTTCGGCCAGTCTATCCTTCGTGACCTGTTTACAACATGACGTACCAACACCCGCCTGCCTGGTGGGGTTTAGGATGCCCTCTCCCAAATTCCACCCCAGTTGTTGTGCCTGTTACAAGCCTTTGGGTACATTTGGTACAGGTTTGGACATCCTCAGCTCTGTACTCACCCATATGTGAGGACTACCATCCTGCTTGTCCTGTGAGAAAGAAAATATTGCTTACCTGTAACAGGTGTTCTCACAGGACAGCAGGATGGTAGTCCTCACGAAACCTGCCCGCCGCCCCGTGGTGTTGGGTTTGTAACATTTTATTTTTCGGCACTGCCTGTAGCTTTTAAAGAAGACTGAAGGGGGACCCCTGCTGGCTGCAGGGTTAGTGCCATGCTGGGCATGCCCAGTAGGGGCCAGTCAAAGTTCTGGAAACTTTGACAGAAGTTTTCCGTGATTGGGCTCCATCCTGTGATGTCACCCATATGTGAAGACTAACATCCTGCTGTCCTATGAGAACACCTGTTACAGGTAAGCAACATTTGCTATATTACAGCACACTCTTCTTTGGCAGCAGTGGCTCCAGCATACACAGCATCTCCCTGCCCAGGAGCATATACTCACTTTCTCTCTTCCTCCTTTCTATCTCTGTCCCCATCTTTTGACCAGCGCAATACCACTGTTGTGGACATAACTTTTCCAAGTGAGCAAGAGTACCTTTCCTTCCTATTCTTAGCCCTTGCCACCACCAGCCCTCAATTTCTCTTTCACAGCATCTGCCTTCCTGCTTCCTTCCCTTCCCTTCCCATCTGCCTCCTTCCTCAGCATTCATCTTGCTTGCCTCTTATCCCCCTCCCCATCCATCCCCCTGGGAGACACAGTACAGGCTTCTGCTGTTCTGGCCATGTCTGGTTCCTCCTAATTTGTGGGACACAGTACAGCACTTTGTCCGCCCCCCCCCCCCCACCAAATTTTGATGCTGTAGGCTGTTGCCCTGTTTTTACAATTGGGAAAACTAGGTGGTGACTGCATTTCACCTTAATCAGTTTTCTTTTCAACATTCTTTCTTAAACCACATGTCCTTAAGGGAAAGGCTGTGCTTCACAGATCAGCGTGAGAACTGTCACCTTCCATTTCAACTGGAATAATGCCATAAAAAGTCTACCCAGCATTTTGTTTCTTTTGACCCCTATCAAACCAGATCTCATAGAGATAAAGAACAGTTTTTAAATGAGTAGCAGATTGTACTGCTATGCTTTGGCAGTCTGACCTAAGAAGAAATGAACAACAATGGCAGCATTATAAATAAAAGAATACAAATTGAATTTGTTTTCACAAAAAATACTTTCTTATCCTTTGGCAGCTGTTGTGTTGTCTTTCTCTTTCTATTTGAAGACAGCCTTTAGGACTTTCTAGCTATCTGAGTGGCTATGTTGATAACAGTTTGCCAACTGTGAAAAAAAAATTGCTTACCTGTAATGGGAGATCTCTGATCTCAGCAGAACAATGAGTTGTGCAATTCACCCTCCTCTCCACTGAGTTATTCTGTTTCCCTTTTTGCTTTAAAGCTTAACTAAATGTTGAACTGTTATTTACACCTTCAAAAAATAATTCTAAAAGTTTGGTAAAACAAGACTTCCCTTTGCTAAACTCCTTTTATATCTGCTAATGCTTTGCTTAAGATTTTTATTTTTCAACTTAAAGACAAAAACACTGTAATATGTCTTAAGTACTTTCCCATTGCACATACAAAAATTAAAATAAAAAAACTATTATGCAGAATTTACTTTCATTGTAAAATATTCTGAACATTTTTCCTGCTACTTGGGTAGCTCCCCATAATGCCAGTTGATTAATGATATTTGACATGAGTGCTTGCAGTGAAATGTAGCAACTACAAGGATCAATATTTCAAGAAAGGTTAACAATATAAAAATCTTTTTATTTATCTTTAATATTTCTGTTCTATATAGGAACTTTTCAGATTTTACCCTATGTATTGAGTTTGGCAACCTTGTTTAAAGTATCTGCCCTCACGAAACAGGTTTTGGAAATTTTAATGTAATCAAACTGTAATCAAATTCTATTAGATAGGAATGAAGTTATCAGTACACTAAATGTATGCATCAACTTTGTACATGAGAGCCTTTTGTAAGAGTTCCAAGCACAAGTTGCCTATGTCATGTTTGAACTTGGAAAAAAAAATGTAGACATCTTTGCTCAGCGTTATACTAATAATGAACTGCTAAACCATCTTGATAGATACAAGGAATTATTTCTGAGTGCCTTTTGTGATTTCAGAACTATTCATTTTTGCAGCTCTCACATCAGAGCTTTATCAGCACTTTGGTTAAAACGCAATCTTTGTTTTTATATAACAGGAGCAATTTTTCAGCTTTTCCTAAAGTATACAGATAAGTACAACAGTGTTCCTCCAAGTGTTATATTCAACACCATTCCATTTCATCCAAATGGTAAGCACTGTGTCAAATGCTGCTTAATCTCCCAAGAGTTTTATAGCACATTTTATTTTACTGCATTGACTTAGAAACTATGTATAATACAGTCTGTATATATTATAAATGTTACTTCAGGTTGGCTAATATAGGTCCAGTAGAATAAGCCAAACATGTTTTTACTTCTCTTTTGTTTCTCTTTTATTTAACAATTGGATGACTACAAAAATACATAGCTCATAATACCAAGCATAAAACAGGTCCTTTATTATTTCCAAAACAGTTACAGGAACCACTTCTCAATACATATACAATATTTATGCCGATATTCCTAAAACTTTCCCAGAGATTTGATATATTTATCTGACTTTTCTCAAAGTGAATAAGTAATCTTTTCTATAATCGCTATTTCAGTAAGTTGTGCATACCACTGGGAAATACTTGGGGCACTCTTCCGCAACAATGTGATTGTATGCCTAGCCGTATGAATGCATTGATTTATTAGAGCTTTCTCTAGCTTTCTCTGAAGCTGAAATTGTTATCATGGTATCTTTCCAATATCCTAAAAGTGTTAGACATGGTATAAAAGAGAAGGTATTTTGACAAATCAACCAAATTTCCTTCTCTATCTTCTCCAAAGGAGGCTATTAATGGGCACGACAACCAAACAGGCAGGTACGTACCACTGAGCCCACAGACACGCCAGCACAGAGGGGAAAGCAGCTCACGAAAAGGCGGTGAAAAAGATGGGATCTCTATACACGCGATGTAGTAATTTAATTACATCAGTTCTTTTAGCGCATATAGATATTGAATGAGATGCACGCCAAATCTCATCCCAATCTGTATCGTCCAATGTAAGATGCAAATCATCATTTCACTGCTGTATCAAGAAAGTGATTTGTTCCAGAATACTATCCATATCAGTTTTACAATTGTGGATTCGAGAAATAAACTTCCTCTCTACAGAGGGATTAATCAAACATATATCCAAAGAACTCTGCAACTGGGGTGTCCACTCTGTTCCTTCTATCCGCTCACTCTCCAACTGATACCAACTACTTGCTGCCATTTTCACAGACGCACCAAGCGGGCAGTCCAGTAATAACATTGGAGATCCGGTAACCCCATACCCTCCCTCCCACTTGGGCCTGTACAACATTGCCAAGTAAATGTGCGCCACTTTATTCTGCCAAATGAAACTGCCCAATTGCCCATTAACATACACAAAAGTGAAATGGGGAGATACTGAAATAAATATAGTAATTTAGATAAAATACACATTTTGATCATATTTATCCACCCTGGCTATGAAATGTTCAAGTCCACCCATTCCTTTAAATCCTTTTTAAGGGTTGCCAATAGTGGAACATAATTCAACTTAAATAAATCCTTAAAGGTGTTGGTAACCCTAATCCCCAAATATGTGAACCCCATAAGATCTAAATGGAACTGCCGCAAGCGACGGGATACATAGGTTCTCCCGTCAATAAGCAAGAGCTCGGATTTGTAGAAATATGCACAGCTGTGAGTCCAAAGAATGACTAGTCTTTGCTTGGCAGGGCCTGGCCAGCTGTGTTTCACTGTACAGAAGGACATTGATGGACAGAAAATACAGCTATATATAAAAAAATTAATAGCAACATATGGGACACTGAGTAAGTCTGTAGGACATGTGTTTTGCGTTAATAGCCAGAGTGTTCAGTATCCACTGTGTGGGGCAGGATTTGAATTCTGTGCCCATAGGAATGGGGGATATATAAATATAAACAGGTTTTTTTTTTTCCAGATAACCATGGAACTAAAGATCAAAGGGAAGGATGAGCTCAGCAATAAAACTGAATTGCGGGGGATGGAACAGAGGCAGTGAGAAGTATACCAGTTAGCTAGTCACGTGCACAGATGGTATATAGGATGGGAGGATTCATACAGAAACTTGTAGAACTGGTTCCAGGCACCAAGTGCTTTGTGCAGAGCTGGACAATCTCTACTCAGGCAGTAAGGGACAGCTTTGCTTTCTACTCTCTTTGCTTGAGATTTAACAATTTATTTCTAATTCTTTGTGCTTGCTGTCTGCTAAATACATTTAATTCCATTTGTAAACATTTAAAATGTTGCACCTATATGGGTTATTTCTTCCTGTTATCAAGATTCAGGTAAGTAAACAAACGAAAATAAATTTAGACAAACCGGGGACAAATTCCCTGAAGGTTTAGCCCTGATACATATAACAAGTTGTGAGTAGACAGGAGGGGCTAAACAGATTTTACAAAGTTTATCTGATAACCAGATATTTCCCCATATTTCCTTAATAGCTGCATTAAAGCAGAGACAGAGTTGTCTAACTGGGATAAATATACCAACACAGCATCAGCATATAGAGCAGGGGTCGGGAACCCATGGCTCGCGAGCCAGATATGGCTCTTGAGGGCTGCATCTGGCTCGCAGACAAGTGTCGCCACACTTTCCAGTCCCCCGCTGACCCAGCTGCTCCCCGGTCCTCCTCCGCCCGGGCTTAAAATGCTGTCAGCCCAGGCGGAACGCAGCAGAATAGCTGGAGTCGGCGGCACCGGCATGGTCTCTTCTTCCCGCCCCCACCCCCCGGCCCGGAAGAGGAAGTGGTGAGCATCGGGTGCGTGCGCGGGAAGAAGAGACCACGCTAGTGTGGTCAGCGTCGGTCTGACGAAAAGAAGACTGCGGCTCGGAGGAAAATGAAGAGCTTCAACCGCGGCCGATGGGACTCCTCCTCTGCGAGGGCTGAAAATGAAGGAGGTTAGCGTTGGGGGAAGGCGGCTGCTGCCGAGAGTTCCCGGGGTGGGGGAGAAAGAGAGTTAATGAGCGAGCAAGCATGTGTGTTTGAGATCCTGTGTGTGTGTGAGTGAGAGATTGCATGTATGTGAATGATTGAGAGCCTGTATATGTGAAAGAGAGTATGTCTGTGATTGAGAGCCTGCCTGTGAGAGCATGAATGTAAGTTTACGATTGGGAACCTGTATGTGTAAGTTTGTGATTGAAAACCTGTTTGTGTGAGAGAGTATGTGTGTATGATTGAGATCTTTTGTGTGTGAGAGAAATCATGTGTATGTATGATTAAGAGCCTGTGTGTATAAGTAAGGGAGAGAGCATGTGTGTCTGTGTGTGATTGAAAGCTGGTTTAGGGGAGGGAGCATGTTGAGTATGTGATTGAGAGCCTGTGTGTAAATGAGAGAAAGAGAGAACATGTTTATAAGCATGTGAATGAGAGTCTGTGTGTGAGAGAAAAAGACAGCATGTATTTATGTGATTGAAAGCATGTGTGTGTGTGTAAGCGTGAAAAGATAGACAGCATGTGTGTAAATGTGTAATTAAGAGCCTATATAAGTGAAAGAGAAAAAGCATGTGTATATGTGAGTGACTGAGAGCATGTGTGTATAGGTGTGTCATTGAGAGCCAGTGTGAGTGAGAGCACTGGTATGTGACTGAGAGAGGAGAAAGTTCCAAGCAAACCACCCCGCCTCCTGCTAATTCAGAACAATCTCAGGACACCTGGATATCAAACGTTTCCAGGTATGCAGAGCAAAAAATTTTTTGTATCCTTATTATTTTTCATTACTGGGTTTTTGTGTCTGCTATTTTGAAATATTTTGTTGGTATCTGGAAATGTTTTATGAGTTTTTAATTATTGGATATTCCACTCATCAGCTGTTTCGAAATATGTTCTTTTCCTAGCGTGTAGCAGATGGACTCAAAACAAATGGGTATTGTGTGCTCGTGCTAGCAGTTGGAGACGGATCTGACATCAGCACGGGTACATATACCCCCACAGGAAGTGTAGCTGTTCAGTAATTTCCGTCTCCAAAGAAGTTTGGAGCTACCCCACGCTCGCTCAGCGTGTTTCCAAATTCTAACGACTAAATTCATAGAAGAAAACTACTGAAGACGAGCCCCGCACTCCTGTGGTGATTCCAGGCGGTCACTCACCCAGTTGAGTTTCCCGAGCTGACTTCCGTGGTCCCTCGGAGGTGAGAGCCTCAGTCCGGTGGCCGGTTCGCGGCAGGGACCCGGCCCCCGAGCGAGACTAGTTCGGGCACGGCCTAGAGGCAGCGGGTGCACTTCCTTAAAGCGCGGCGGTGAAGGTACTCACCCTCTCCCCCCGCAGCCGGAGACCGCCCGGGTCGCAGCCGGGAAGCGCCGAAGACAAGGTAAGGCGTACATCTTTACTTGGTCTCCGAGGAAGTGTGGACTAACCGGGCCTGCCTACGAGGCCGCCCGCCTGGGAGGTCGCCATTTTGCCTGCCTACTCATCCTTTCCAAATTGGGCGCACCTTGCATGTTGTTAGCGCTCGCGATAGGTGCACGTTGTTAGCGCACGTTGTTAGCGCACGCGATAGGCGCACGTTGTTTAAGACGCCCATTTATAGTAGGCGCACGTTGATAAGACGCCCGTTCTAGGCACAGGTTGTTAAGCCCACATCGTTGGGTGACGCCGCATTTCAGGCAAATGGAACATAAGAACGCCCATGCGTCCGCAGAGCCGGCACCTCCAGAATCAGGTATGAACGCTCTAAGCCTCTGCTCAGCATGCAACCTCAGAGCCACACAGAACGAGGAAGCAGACTCACTATGTGCCCAATGTGAGGAAGCCATGGGAGCTCCTGGACAAGACCGGCCCCAGCCCAGCGGTTCCTCGGGAGCCACACCGGACTTTGCAGGCCGCAGTGAGCAGCCAGGGAACCCGAGAGACCTGGTACCCCTGCGGCCAGATCCGGCTTCGCTTTCCTGGGTGGAATTATTTTAGGGGATTCACGCCTTTGTCCAGATGCAGTCTGCTCCTCGAATGGGTCCTCCCATTCCGGCTGATCCGGTCCCTGGACCCTCGAGACCTAGGCGCAGCCACCCGACAGCCCTGCTTATGGGGATTCGGATTATTCCCAGGTAACTGAGGAACCCCCCGAGGAGGGTGCACTTCCCTCGGAGATAGAACCATATCGGACCATGAGACGCTTCTTTCGGAAAGAAGATCTGCCAGGTCTGGTCTCACAATGCTTATCGGAGCTGGCCATTCCGGGCCAGGACCCCCCAGGGGACCCTGTACAGAATCCTCTGATAGAGGGCCTGCGCCAAACGGCTCACCATTTCCCCCTACTACTAGCAGCACAGCAGCTAATCGAGCTGGAATGGAAGGCACTGGAGGCCTCATTCAAAGGGGGTCGGGCCTTGTCGGGCATGTACCCTCTGGATCCCAGCGTCCAAGGATCTGCTGGCGTGCCCCAGGGTAGACGCCATAGTTAGCGCAATTGTGAAGCGCACCACCATTCCGGTGGAGGGGGGAGCGGCCCTCAAGGATACACATGACCGACGCATGGACACCATTCTGAAACAAGCTTTTGAGGTAGCAGCTCTGTCCCTTCGAATAGCGACTTGCTGCACCGTGGTGACGCGCTCCTGTTTATTACAGGCAAGAAACAACACCCCGGGAGAAGACATGGAATCAGCTCTCGCATTTCTCACTGACGCAGCCTCCGACCTCGTCTGTACGGCAGCCAAGGGAGTGTCCTGCTCAGTGGCAGCCAGGAGACAGCTTTGGCTACGCAATTGGGCGGCTGACGCGTCCTCCAAGACACGACTCACAAGAATGCCCTTTTAAGGGTTCCCTACTGTTCGGCAGCGACCTCGAGAACTGGGCTACTAAATGGGGTGCCTCTCCATTGCCCCGTCTACCAGAAGACAGGTCGAGGAGGAGCCAGCGTTCTGTTTCCAGACCAGCCAGAGGTAGAACCTTGCAGCGCTTCAACCCTTACAGGTCTCGCTATCAAGCACCTCGTTCTCAGGCCAGAATCAGCCCTTTCGGGCTAAGCACACCAAGAAGAGAACCGGCCCGGGTTCTGGCCCCGGCCGTAACCCACAATGACAATCAACCGACCCATCCGAAGGTAGCAGCCATAGGGGGCAGGCTAACCCTCTTCTACCACAGGTGGGTCGAGATCACTTCGGACCACTGGGTCCTCGCCATCATCCGGGAAGGATATTACCTGGATTTCTTTTGGCTTCCGCCGAACAAGTTTGTGGAATCTCCTTGTTCGCCACTCAAGACAGTGGCACTAGAAGTGACCTTACAGAGGCTCCTGGCCCTAAAAGCCATAATCCCAGTACCTGCGGAAGAGGTAACTTCTGGGCATTATTCCATTTATTTCATAGTACCCAAGAAGGAGGGCATCTTCAGGCCCGTCCTGGACCTCAAGCCAGTCAATCGACACCTACGGGTCCCCAGCTTTCGCATGGAAACTCTACGGTCTGTCAAGAATTCAGTACAGCCAGGGGAGTTTCTCACCTCCCTAGATCTGTCTGAAGCCTACCTGCATATCCCAATCCATCGGGATCACCAGCGCTATTTACGCTTCAAAGTCCTGAATCAGCACTTCCAATTCCGGGCTTTACCCTTTGGGTTGGCCACCGCGCCGCGGTTCTTTACCAAGGTAATCGTAGTAGTGGCGGCGGCACTCAGGAAGGAAGGAATCCTCGTCCATCCCTACCTGGACGATTGGCTGATCAGGGCAAAGTCATCGGAGGAGAGTCACCGGGCAACCAACAGTTATAGCTCTTCTGGAGAGCCTAGGTTGGGTAGTCAACATAAAGAAGAGTTCCCTACAGCCATCCCAGTTGCTGGAATACCTAGGGGTCCAATTCGACACCCAAGACGACAAGGTCAGTCTGACCTCCAAGAGACAGTCCAAACTCCGGAATCATCTGCAGGTCCTGCTGAGCGCCAGCCGGCCCACAGCTCGGGATTACCTACAAGTCCTCTGCCTCATGGCATCCACTCTGGAGGTGATACCATGGGCGTGGGCTCATGAGACCATTACAACGCGCCCTCCTATCTTGGTGGAGCCCACGATCACGGGACTATGCCATACGCCTACCTCTGCCGGCCAGAGTGCGGACCCAGCTACGGTGGTGGTTACAGCCCGGCCACATAAGCCGGGGGTCGAGAATGTCCTCCCCAACCTGGATTTTGCTTACCACAGATGCCAGCCTGAACGGTGGGGAGCACACTGCGAGGAACTCACCGCCCAAGGGCAGTGGACCAGAGAAGAGTCAAGGTGGAACATCAACAGACTAGAGGCACGGGCAGTCAGGCTTGCGTGCCTACGATTCGCATACAGACTTCACGACAGAGCGGTCAGAGTGATGTCAGACAACGCCACCACAGTGGCATACATCAATCGACAGGGCGGAACCAGAAGCCAACAAGTGTCCCTAGAAATAACTCCCCTGATGATTTGGGCGGAAGCAAATCTTCAGGATATCTCCGCCGTCCACATTGCCGGGAAGGACAACACGACGGCAGACTTCCTCAGCAGAGAAAGCCTAAACCTGGGGGAGTGGCAACTGTCGCCCACAGTTTTTCAGATAATTGTGGATCGATGGGAGACTCCAGCCATGGACCTACTAGCGGACAGGTCCAACGCTCAAGTTCCCAGATATTTCAGCCGCAGGCGAGATCCTCTGGCTCAGGGGATCGATGCCCTAGTACAACCATGGCCTCAGGGGATCCTGCTATATGCCTTTCCTCCATGGCCCCTGCTGGGCGCCATTGTTCACAGGATTCAGAGACACAGAGGCCTAGTTCTTCTAGTGGCCCCAGACTGGCCAAGAAGACCCTGGTACACAGATATGAGAAGACTACTGGCAGGGAACCCTTTACCCCTGCTTCCACTCCGGGACCTGCTGCGGCAAGGTCCCATCCTCCACGAGGATCCAGCTCAATTCTCTTACGGTCTGGCCATTGAGAGGCTAGACTGAAGAAAAGAGGATACTCGGGGCCAGTAATAGATACACTCCTCCGAGCACGCAAGTTCTCCACATCACTAACTAACATAAGGATCTGGAGAGTATTTGAAGCCTGGTGCGAAACTCACAGCACCAATCCACATGCCGCTAAGATCCCTATCATTTTGGATTTCCTGCAAGATGGACTTCAGAAGGGTCTGTCCCTCAATTCCATCAAGGTTCAAGTGGCAGCGCTATCCTGCTACGGTCCAAGGAGTGACGGCAACAGCATCACCACACACCCAGACATTTCACGTTTCCTGAAAGGAGTCAAACACATTCGCCCGCCACTGAAGTGGCCAGTACCCCTGTGGAACCTCAACCTAGTTTTGGAATTTCTAGCGGGACACGCCTTCAGACCCCTTCGAGGCCTGTCCCTCCGTTTGTTAACCTTGAAGATGGTGTTCCTGCTGGCCGTATGCTCAGCACGCCGCATCTCAGAGCTACAAGCGCTGTCCTGCCGTGATCCGTTTTCAGAATCACTCCAGAGGCTATCCATCTTCGCACGGTTCCTTCCTTCTTACCCAAAGTAGTCTCACACTTTCACCTCAACCAAACCATATCCTTGCCTACCACGGAAGGTTTGAAGAAGTCGGATGAAGGTCTAATACTACGCCATTTCGACATCAGCAGGCTGCTGTCCAGATACCTGGAAACGTCAGAAGCAGTACGAAAAGAAGCAAGGGGAAGCGGCCTCACGGGCAACCATCGCTCGCTGGATCAAAGAAGTTATCAAGGCGGCCTACGTAGAAGTGGGAAAACCACCACCTCTACGGGTCAAGGCTCACTTTACCAGAGCACAGGCGGCCTCTTGGGCAGAAACTAGGATGCTGTCGCCTGCAGAGATATGTAAAGCGGCGATGTGGTCCTCCCTCCATACCTTCTCCAGATTCTACTGTCTGGACGTCCAGGCCAGGGAGGACACAGCATTTGCGAGGGCAATCCTGAACGGACCTCGGGCAGCCTCCCGCCCAGTCTGGGAGTAGTTTTTGTACATCCCACTTGTTTTGAGTCCATCTACTACACGCTAGGAAATGTAGAGATTACTTACCTGATAATCTCGTTTTCCTTAGTGTATGCAGATGGACTCAGCATCCCGCCTGGCTGCCGGCATACATGGGGATTCACCGACTCATGGTAAGCCATGTTTTTCTTATAATAGGGCATCCACCCTGCCGGGTGTCGACGCATTCCGGTTGAGAACACTGGCGGTATCCAGCTACTATCAATCGGTCAGGGTAATCCTGTTCATTTAATCGATCGGTCAGTTACACATATATCCATAAAGCTTTTGCAAGGAAGATTACTGAATTGCTACACTTCCTGTGGGGGTATATGAACCCGTGCGGACGTCAGATCCGTCTCCAACTGCTAGCACGAGCACACTATACCCACTTGTTTTGAGTCCATCTGCATACACTAAGGAAAACGAGATTATCAGGTAAGTAATCTCTACATTTGTCACTGGTGCTTCGGTTTCTTGGGGATCTTTCAGGAGACTTGCTAGCCATTATGATCTCTGGGAGTTCGAGTACATGGTTCCTGCTGTATTTGGGTAGTGCTTCACCTTACTGATTTTAGTGATCATCTCCTTCTCCTTCTGCTTCTATTCCTATATTTAAAATCTTACCATGGGAGAAATTCCCTCTCTTGAAATTTTTTCCTTCCCTTCTTCTGTTTCATTTTTTTCCTTCACTATTTATAGGCACATTACTGTCCTGCAGTTATAGTTGGTAAATTATTGTGTCAATATTTGTTTTCATCTACTTTGTTAAAACAAACTGGAGATAAAAATGTCACTGAGGCATAGTAACACTTTTATTCACTTCTCTATCAGATAAGTATTTGCCTGGGGCTGCTTGTTTGCTTTAGCACGAGTAGGGCTTGGTTATACTATAAAGGATAATAAAAGCAGGCAGCTTTTCGTTGATTAATAGGCTGTCCTTCAGCTTGATTTCACTCCTTGCTGTGCATGCAAGACCTTGCCATCTGGTAGTTCGGCTATGCCAGACCATGGCTTATCTTACAGAGCCTCTCCTGTAATTCACCTTTAGGATCCCGGGAGGAGAGGGGTATTCTAAAGTACCACTTGCCACTGCTTGACTTCAAAGTTGTCCTGATTCCTCCTTTGCAGGTCCCCAGTTGCAGATTCTTCATACCGGCTCATACGCACACTGCCCTCTATTTGTGACAGCCAAACTGAATTGTCATTATGGGAGCTATGTTTCTTTCATAACTTAGATGCTTAAATGACCCTATTTCACTAAATTATTTATAGGGAAGGAGGAACAAAAGAGCTAAGCTGCCATCTTGTTCTGTTCAATGTATATTTAACTATAGGGGATCAATGCCACTTGAGTGAGTGCATGACAGAAAAGGAATAATGAAGGTAATGTATATTGCAATGAGGATGATAATGTATTCCATGCTATTATCACTCAATTTGAGGTATTTTCAACTGCTTGCACAGTATCTGCTCAAGTTAGGACTAGTGGAGATGGGAGTTATTCACCAGTCTTCTCAAATATGTATTTGCCATGGCCTGCTTTCTGGCCTCAAATGAGGTGAATCAACCCCAACATTTTCACAGAATGCAATAGTAATTGCATTGTTTTATAAATTGGCACATAGCTGGAAAGCTATGAGCACAAATGCTCGTAATTTGGGCAATAAAATCCCAGACCTGCAAGCCCTAATGGTGGAGGCGGACTTGGACATTGTTGCTGTCACGGAGACGTGATTCACAGATTCACATGATTGGGATACTACCATACCAGGATATAACTTATTAAGGAAGGACAGAAAAGGGGGAGGAGTGGCTCTTTATCAAAAACAATATCCAAGCATCCGAACTGCAAGGAAGATGGGGCAAAGAAGAAGCTTTATGGGCCATCCTAAAAAAAAAAAAGATGATGGGGCATCCATTTTTATTGGCATGGTTTACAGGCCTCCAAATCAAATGGGAGTATTAGACAGAGATCTGATTAGACATCCAAAAAATGAGTAAGAAGGGAGAAGTGGTGATTGTTGGAGATTTTAATCTACCGGATGTAAACTGGAGAATCCCTTCTGCGGAATCTAACAGTAGTAGAGAGATAGTGGAGGCCGTGCAAAGGGCTCTGTTGAAATAAATGGTAATGGAGCCTACAAGGGAGAGAGCTGTACTCTAGTGCTCACTAATGGAGATAATGTCTCTAATGTCCGGGTGGGAGCCCTCCTCAGCACCAGTGATCATCAAACAGTATGGTATCATATCACTAATACGATAGGCAGAAGTCACACATAGACCAGGGTTTTGTGTGTCAAAAACACAGACTTTGCTGAAATGGGGAAGTACCTGGAGGAAGAACTAAAAGGCTGGGAGAAAACAACAGATGTGGAACAACTTAAGTAGGTAGTGTGTTAAAAAAAAAAATTATTCTATGCTGCAGGATACATCAGGACTGGAAAAGTCCTGGTTGCTTACAGTTCATGGCTTGGTATCCAGTGTAAGATACCAGCAGGACCTGGGAAATGGCATAGACCAGAAAGGGTCCTAATCCTGCATTGAGGGGATAAAATAAGAGCCAAAAGTACTCTGAGGTGGCAGTAGAGTAGAAACTTGAGAGGAGGGGAAGAGCTAAGCAGAGCGCAAACCCCCCCCCAAAACCTAAAGTAAAGATGTGGTTGATGCAGTTAGTGTAGCTGGGTTCAAAAAAGGTTTGGATAAGTTCCTGGAGGAGAAGTTCATTAACGGCTATTAATCAAGTTTACTTAGAGAATAGCCACTGCTATTAATTGCATCAGTAGCATGGGATCTTCTTAGTGTTTGGGTAATTGCCAGGTTATTGTGGTCTGGTTTGGCCTCTGTTGGAAACAGGATGCTGGGCTTGATGGACCCTTGGTCTGACCCAGCATGGCAATTTCTTATGTTCGTAACAGTGGGCCAAACTAAAAGGAGCAATTACTGAAGCGACTAATATATATGTTAGGTTTCTTTCTTTTCTTTACTATCTGGTTCACAAAGGAGGTGGCTGATGAAATAAGATAAAACAGCATTTAAGAAATATAAAAGATCCCAAAGGGAGGATCAGAAGGAAGAATTTCTGGTAAAACTGAGGGAGATGAAGAATGTAATCAAGAAAGTGAAAAGTCAAGCGGAAGAAAGTATTGCCAAAGAGGTAAAGCGAGGAGACAAAACATTTTTCAGATACATCAGTGAAAGGAGAAAAGTTCAAAGTGGTATAGTGAAATTGAAAGGTGAAAAGGATCAATGGGTGGAGACAGATGAAGAAATGTCAGAAATATTAAATGAATACTTCAGTTCGGTGTTCACTAAAGAAGACCCCGGAGAAGGACGTCGCTAGTTAACAAGAAACTGGAGGGGAATGGAATGGATGAAATTCTGTTTATGGAAGAGAACATATGGGAAGAGCTAGGAAAACTGAAAGTGGACAAAGCTGTGGGGCCTGATGAGGTTCATCCCAGGATACTGAGGGAGCTCAGAGATGTGCTGGCGGCTCCGCTGCGTGACCTGTTCAATATATCCCTGGAAATGGGAGTGGTGCCAAGTGATTGGAGAAGAGCGGCGGGTGGTCCCTCTTCACAAGAGTGGGAGTAGAGAGGAGTCTGGAAACTACAGGCCGGTTAGCCTCACCTTGGTGGTGGGAAACGTATTTGAGTCGCTGCTGAAGGAAAGAAGTGAACTATCTACAAGCAGTAGAATTGCTGGACCAGAGGCAGCATGGTTTCACCAAGGGAAGGGTCCTGTCAGACGAATCTGATAGACTTTTTTGATTGGGTGACTAAAGAATTGGATCAAGGAAGAGCGCTCGATGTCATCTACTTGGATTTTAGCAAAGCTTTTGATACGGTCCCGCACAGGAGGCTTGTGAATAAAATGAGAAATTTGGGAGTGAGTGCCAAGGTGGTGGCCTGGATAGCAAACTGGTTGAAGGACAGAAGACAATGTGTGATGGTAAATGGAACTTACTCGGAAGAGAGAACGGTGATGAGCGGAGTGCCGCAAGGGTCAGTGTTGGGACCTGTCCTGCTCAATATTTTTGTGAGCGACATCGCAGACAGGATAGAAGGTAAGGTTTGTCTATTTGTGGATGATACTAAGATCTGCAACAGAGTGGACACGCTGGAAGGAGTGGAGAGAATGAGATGGGATTTAAGGAAGGCTGGTCAAAGATATGGCAGCTGAGATTCAAGGCCAAGAAGTGCAGAGTCATGCATATGGGGTGTGGAAATCTGAAAGAAATGTATTCGATGGGGGGTGAAGGGCTGATGTGCATAGAGCAGGAGAGAGACCTTGGGGTGATAGTGTCTAACGATCTGAAGACTGCTAAACAATGTGACAAGGTGATAGCTAAAGCCAGAAGAATGCTGGGCTGCATAGAGAGAGCAATATCAAGTAAGAAAAGGGAAGTGATTATCCCCTTGTACAGGTCCTTGGTGAGGCCTCACCTGGAGTACTGTGCTCAGTTCTGGAGACCGTATCTCCGAAGGGACAGAGACAGGATGGAGGCGGTCCAGAGAAGGGCAACCAAAAAGGTGGATGGTCTTCATCGAATGACTTATGAGGAGAGATTGAAGAATCTAAATATGTATACCCTGGAGGAAGGGAGGAGCAGGGGTGATATGATACAGACTTTCAGATACTTGAAAGGTTTTAAATGATCCAAAGTCAACGACAAACCTTTTCCATTGGAAAAAAATCAGCAGAACCAGGGGTCACGATTTAAAACTACAGGGAGGAAGACTCCGAACCAATGTCAGGAAGCATTTCTTTACTGAAAGAGTGGTGGATGCCTGGAACGCCCTTCTGGAGGAAGTGGCGAAGACCAAAACTGTGAAGGATTTCAAAGGGGCGTGGGATAAACACTGTGGATCCATAAAGTCTAGAGGATGTGAATGAGGAGAAGAGGCATGGGGGTGGCTTGCGGGAATGACGGCTACTACCTGGTGATTATTACCCTTATTCAATAAACATACACACGGTTAATGCGACTCCACCATAGCTCTATGCTTCACAGCAAGAGGAAATGTGGGAAAAAGGATTTGCATTCACAAATAAGCGTGAGAATAGCTTGCTTGTTGCGACTGTTACTACCCCATACCAAATAAGCCTGATACTTCACTTTGAATACATATACAGCATAGCTCACTGCTTCAACGGCAGGGGGGAATGAAGAAAAGATGATTTATATTCAGACAACAACCAACAAGGACTAAATTGCACAGGCTGGGTAAACAAATAAGTGTGGGAGTAGCTTGCTTATGGCAGCGATTACTACCCCTAACCAATTAGGCTTGATTCTTCACTTTGATGCAGCTCCAGCACTGCTCTCTACATCAATGGCGGGGGTGGAAGGAAATTAAAACCAAAAAGTTACCAATAAGGGCCCTGAACTCGGCAGTCAGAGTAACAGGATAAGTATGAGAAAAATAAGTGTAAAAGCTTGTTGGGCAGACTGGATGGGCCGTTTGGTCTTCTTCTGCCATCATTTCTATGTTTGCCTAGTGATCCAACAGGATTGGAACAGCTAGCAGGTACCCTTGAATCTGGGGAGACTGCTGTGGAAGAGAAATCTGAATACTTATCTGGATATAAACTGTAGTAATAATATGACAATCTTATTTATAATGAACCATGTTTGTTTGAGATGCCAATAAATGTACACTTTATTGCAACAACAACCCTCATACGGGAGCCCAATCTTTACACTTGAGACGTGTGTATTTTTTCATTCACTTAAATAAATATGGGATTTGTAACCCATTACAAAGTGAATGGTTCACCATATATCATATAATCATCGGGTTTGTTGCAATAGCTTACAGTGGATGTTTTTCAAAAACAAATGTGAACATATTTATTTAAGTGAATGAAAAAATACACACATCTCAAGTGTAAAGATTGGGCTCCCGTATGAGGGTTGTTGTTGCAATAAAGTGTACGTTTATTGGCATCTCAAACAAACGTGGAAGAGAAATCAGCATACTGGAGGGAAGCCAGGCCGACAGGTGACAGGGTAAAAAGCAGCAGAGAGTGGAAGGGGACTTTTGTAATTGGGGACTAAGAGATGCAGGAGCTGCTTAAATCCCACGTTCTCCATGATCTGCAAGGGTTAACCTAAAGTAGCTGAATGTAATCCGCTTTGAAGTGGCTGAAAGGTGGAATATAAATCCAATCCATAAATAAATCTCTCAGTAGATAAATATCCTTAAAAATATATATAAGGTACATTTATGTATGTATAGCAAGAAGGCTATATAAATAATAAGGGTGAGGTGTGAGAGAGTTTACTGCTGTGAACGTCATCTGCAAGAGCCCATTGCTATCCTTCAGCTCATCTGGCTCACCCCCCATCCCATCCCTTGGATGTTCTGCCAAGGGCTTCTATTCCCCCCACTGATTTCATGATAGGACATGCTTATCTTGACACCAATTCTGCTAGGCAGCTTGCACCAGCAGCTCGTAGTAGATGAATGCTGTTTTGTGGGCCTCTGTGTCCTGAAGATAGGCTGGAAGAGCAGTTACTCTGATGGTAACTTTTATTCCTTTTATAGGTGGTAGAGGCATATATTAAATGGTGTTGTGTAAAGCTAAGAGACTAATCTGAGTTACTCAATACAAATTATGAGAAGGTTGACTACTTATGATAACTGTACTTTAGTTTTGCTATGTAATACCTATTTGGTTCAGCATAAAACTGTTATAATCTATGATTACTCATTGATGAAAATTTTGATTTATTACTGAGTTATGGTTACTTTCGGAGGGAGGGGTCCACTCTCCACAGGTCTGCCCTCTAGGCTAAGAAATGTTTTCAATCACAAAATGAAAAAAGAAGAGGAGGCATTGTAATTATTCTTAAAGCTCAACAGTCATTTCCCCAACTGTCTATTGATTACCCAGATGATCATGATTATTTTGTCTATACAGCTTAACAATCCTTTTAAATTAGTCATATAAATTGTTTACAAACATCCCAGTATGGCTTTAACAAATTTTAGATGTGTCTATTTGAATTCTTTGCTGTAACTACATTTTCCATATTTTTTTTTTAATTACAAGAGACTTTAATTTGCATGTGAATGATGAAAGCTATGTTTTTTAGCTCAATGTCAGCCATTTTTTATTTGGGCCTGAATCAAGTAGTGAAACAGCCTACCCATTCTAGCAGACAATATTTGGAACTAATATTCAGCTCAGAAAAATTGTTAAAACAATCTTAGTCTGAATCCGTGCAATTCCCTGGTCTTGTCTTATTATTTTCTGACAATTTAGTTAGTTATTTAATCTATCTCTCAGACTTACTGAGCTGGAGCCTAAAATTTTAGTTTAGACACCCAACCTCAGTAGTAGAGTTCACCTAGTTCTTTGTATTCCCCTTTCTCAATGGGTAGGCATGGGAGATGAAGCTTCAAATAAGGTATTGAGAATTGGAATTTGATTGTTGGTAAAGACTTTGAGGCTATGGTCTATGATCATATAAAATTTTTAAAAGGCTGGTTAGTCTTACGTTTCCTAAAAAAGTCTACTAAATGTCTAAAGAGACATTTTTTAGGTAGTGGAGATTCTGCTACTAAATATATTTGAAAAGCTGCTGCAAATATTCGGCTGAAACTGAAAACTAAAAAATCCTGATACAGAAAAGAAATTATCTGCTAATAATAATTCACAAGAACTGTTTTCTAGAGTTGAGAGAGTATTTTGTGTACAATTGTTGCCTACTCAGGATTTAAATCTTATACTCAATTGTGACAGTTTTGTGTTTTACTTTTTCAAACTTACCCCTAGATTCAGAATGATGAGTCGTGAAAAAAAGGGGCAGGGGGCAATAGTGGGCAGCCAGCTTCTTCGTGGCAGTGCGGTTTTGCTCACCGCACACTGTCACCCTCATAGCGCAATGGGAAAAGGTTGTGTTATTTCCCGCGGTGCTGCCAGCGATAATGTGGAAAACATTATCGCCGGCAGTGCTGCTGGGCCATAACCCCGCCCAAATCCTGCCCACACTCCTCCCCTTCCCCTAATTAGCATGGCATTACAGAATAAAGAATGACCCTGTGAGATTGCTGTGTTGTGTTCAAACCCATCCCTTATGAGATTAAGAGGTTTTAGTATTAGTGAGGAATTTGTTAGCTCTATCATTATAGTGATACCTAATGCACAGGTAATGTTAATATAACATCAGATTTTAGAAAAATCTTGTTAAGACTGAAGCCTGCTACAAGTGTTTTTAGATCCCTGTTCATTAGTCTTGCTGAAAGAGTTCAAGATATTGCCTTATATCTTCTCATGAATATGATTAATCTCTCCCTGGAGGAAAGATGTTTACCTAGTCGACTTAGTCTATAATTAGCCCTATTCTAAAAAAAAAACAAAAAAAAACCCGCCTTGGGTTTAACAATATAGGAGTCTATTTTAAAATCTGCGCATGCATGTGTGGGCAGCCCTCGATTCGTGCATGCGCTCGTGGGTGGAAGGGGTTTACAGAGCAACGTACGAGACACAATCAGTCCTCTCCCAGTCCGCTCTAATTAAGGAGCAGACTGGGAGGGAGCTTTCCTCTGTACAACTTGTGCTGAGTAGTCTTGAAAAGGCGGACAATTTCTTCTTGATATTTCAGGTCCCTATGTGATCTATATGCTCTCATTAGATCTTGTTTATGAGCCCAATTAAAAATTTTAGCGATTTACAATCTGGGGCCTGGTATGTTCACTCCTTTTGCACCCCAGTCAGTGGGCTCTTTCAATTTGAAGGGAGGATGAGAGTGAAGGCACCCCGAGTGCCTCTGGAAGCCATTTTTCAAGAAAGCCAGCAAGCTTATTGTCCTGAATCAATTCAGGAATGCCTGTGATCTTCACATTGTTGCGGTGGGATCTGTTTTCTAAGTCCAGTTTTTCAGCATGAGCTTTACCCTGCTTTTCCAGTGTAGAAAGCTGCCTGGCTGTTGAATTTGCATCATCTTCTAATGCAGCGGTTCTCAACCGGTGTGTTGCCAAGCACCGGCTGGTGTGTCGCGTGCTCCCGGTCTCTCCCGCTGCTCTTTCTTCTCTGCTGTCGTTGCCGCCGGGCTATCAGCACGTTCAAGCCCAGTGGGAACAGCAGCAGTGCTAAAAAAAAAAAAAAAAAAAGCTGTGGCACTTTTAGCTGGCCTTTTCTTCTTCCTGCGCCTGCCCCCCCCCATGACCTGGAACAGGAAGTGATACGCGGTGCGCGGGAAGGAGAAAGACCGTGCCGCGTGATAAAGTAGCAGCGGCCGCTGCAGCAGCGGCCCCCAAGCAATTGAAGCAGCCGGTAATCGGGAAAGGAGACAGCAGCATGAGCCTCCCGCGGTCGATGGAATTCTTCCTTCTTGGCCTGCGGGGGCTGGAGGAGGAGGCTGCTGCAACTACCATTTGTGCTGGGGGAGGGAGAGGAAGTGAGTGAGAGAGAGAGAGAGAAGCAGCCAGCCAGCCAGTGTGTAAGTGAGAGAATGCATTTGATTGAGAGCATGTGTGTGATTGAGAGAAACTGGTCAGAGAGCTGATGTATGTGTATATGTGAGAGACGATGAAAGTGACTGCTCAGGGAGATGACTGTGAATGTGAGAGTGTGAGACAGTCAAGGATGTGACTGGTGTGTGTGTGTGTGTGTGTGAGAGAGAGAGAGAGAGAGAAAAAGCATGGAAGTGAGAAATCTGGGTATGTGAGAGAGCATGGGAGTGGGAAGCCTGTGTGTGCATGTATGAGAGAGAGACTGGTTGGTAAGGTGACGGTGTGACTGTGTATGTGAATGTGATTGAGAGAGAATGTGATTCAGGGAATGAGAAGCCTGTGCACATGAAGAGTGAGCATGGGAGTGAGAAACCTGTGTGTGTGTGTGAGACACAGCATGGGAATGAGAAGCCTGTATATCTGAAAGAGAACATGAGTGGGAAGCTTGTGTGTGTATATGCATGAGAGAGATCAGGTGACTGGTGTGTGTTTGTGTGTATGTGAGGGAGAGAAAGAAAGTGATTATGGAAATGAGAAGCCTGTGCATGTGAAGAGTGAGCATGGAAGTGAGAAATCTGGGTATGTGAGTGAGCATGGGAGTGGGAAGCCTGTGTGTGCATGTATGAGAGAGAGACTGGTTGGTAAGGTGACGGTGTGACTGTGTATGTGAATGTGATTGAGAGAGAATGTGATTCAGGGAATGAGAAGCCTGTGCACATGAAGAGTGAGCATGGGAGTGTGAAACCTGTGTGTGTGTGTGAGACACAGCATGGGAGTGAGAAGCCTGTATATCTGAAAGAGAACATGAGTGGGAAGCTTGTGTGTGTATATGCATGAGAGAGATCAGGTGACTGGTGTGTGTTTGTGTGTATGTGTGTGAGAGAAAGAAAGTGATTATGGGAATGAGAAGCCTGTGCATGTGGAGAGAACAAGCATGGGAGTGAGAGACTGGTGAGTGTGTGTGAGAGAGAGATTATGAGAGTGAGAAGCCCATATATGTAAGTGGAACACGGGAGTGGGAAGCCTGTGTGTGTGTATGGCATGAGAGAAACTGTTCAGGAAGGTGACTGGTGTGTTTGTCAAAGACTGTTTGGGAGATGATTGGTGTGTGAGACAGAAACTGGTCATGGGGGCATGACTGGCATGGTGTGTGTGTGAGAGACATGGGCACTAAGGAAGAGGACCATGAGTATAGAGCTTAGCCACTACTGCTGCTTCTGGTGTGTGCTACAGCCTGCATGGAAGAGGAGTAGGAGAGCTGCTGGAAGGGGTAAGTAAAGATGGCTTTTTAAGTTTATTTTTCTTGATTGACTGCCATTTTAATTATTTAATATTATGTGATGTGTCTGATTTTTTTTTTGAAATATTTTATTGGTGTTTGGAGAATTTTTAAGTTTTTAATAGTTTTTAATTGTTGGATGTTATTCTGTTCATAGTTGTTGTGAAACATTTATTCTGCTTATTAGTATAGTTTTACAATTATTTCTGTGTGGGGATCTATAGCTGCTTGCTAGTTCTGTTTTCCTAATAAGAGGTGTATTGGTTTTTAGGGCCTGATTTAATATTTGTAGTGTTGCCTTTTCATAGATAGGGTTGCTCCTGTTTGAGTATATTCCATAATACAGGTGTAACTGTGTGCGGATTAGTTTATGTGCATTACTACAGATCCTGGGAGTATGTTAGGTCGGTTCTGTGTCTGTTACCGAGATGAGATATTTTACTAGCATGTAAGAGTTTGCATCAGTCTTATTTGTTGTGTTTTCTCAAGAGGACAAGCATTGGTGGTAAACTGCTGTCTTTTCATAAGTAAGGCTATTGAGCCTGGAAGTAGGAGTTTGAGTTGCTGTTACTGAGATGACACCAGAACCAGAATATCTTTTTTGTAGGGTGAGTTGTATGGGGAATGTCATAATTCTGCTTTACATCCATTATTGTGGGTCAGGGGGGTTCCCGTGGATGTAAACTGTACTTTTACATCTAGCCCCGTGTCGATCATGGGTCAGTGTGTCATGCATGTGAGAACCATCTGTCAGGTGTGTCCCGACAGAAAAAAGGTTGAGAACCACTGTTCTAATGTAGTGATCCTATCTTCTACTGTATCCAGCCGTGTATGTAATTCTGCAAATTAATTTTGAAGTGCTGCTAATTGTGATGAAAGGTTAGTAAATTTACCATCCAGTGCAGCTACTACTGTGGTTGTAACTTTCTCGGTAAGGGCCTTCAGAGCGATCAAGGATGCAGAGGAGTCTTGTGAGTCCCCTCCTTCAGCAGGTATTCTTTTCCTGTGTAGGCCCTCAGTTTTTCCTTTTCATTTTTTCCACCTTTTTAGGACCATGGATCCTGGACATTTGTACATATATTTGTCAACTGACATAAGATCTTGAAAGAGGTATAGTGGTGAGTCTGCTGGTGCAAGGATGGCTTTGCAGTGTTTGGATGAAAGGTGGATGGTGTACAGACTCAGGGAAAACACTTTTGCCCTAGCTCATCACATCACGTAAATTTAAATTGCCCTCTTTATTCATAAATTGTTGGCTTTTCAGTGCTATCTTGTCGGCAAGTGCCGTGCTTAAAACTTACAATCTGACATGTTCTTTATGCTTTTCTCAATGTGGTCTGCTGGACATGCCATCAGTGTGGCAAGCATGTCTTACTGAAATGAGAGAGCGGGCCTTATTTGTTGCTTCCCCAGAATTATGGATTTCCTGGCGTGTAGCCAGATGGACTCAGAACGAATGGGTATAGTATGCTCGTGCTAGCAGTTGGAGACGGATCTGACGTCAGCACGGGTATATATACCCCCACAGGAAGCGTAGCAACTCAGTAATTTCCGTCTCCAAAGCAGTTTGGAGAGCCTGCACGCTCGCTGAGCGTGTTTCCAATCTACTTTCTATTTTCTACTTTCATCTTACTAAACTTCTACAGCAACATCGAGCCCCGCACTCCTGTGGTGATACCCTTGGGGTCCCTCCCCCAGTTGAGTTTCCCGGGGTGATTTCCATGATCCCCCGGAGGTTTAAGACCTCTGTCCGGTGGCCGACTCGCGGCAGGGACGTAGCCCTCGGGCGTGGTGAGTGAGGCGCCTCGGTCCCAGCGTGGACGAGGCAGCAGGTACATTTCCTCAAACGCGGCGGTGAAGGTACTTGCCCTCTCCCCCTGCAGCCGGAGACCGCCCGGGTTCCAGCCAGGAAGCGCCGAGGATCAGGTAAGGCGTACATCTTTTACTCTTTGGTCTCCGAGGAACGAGGATCGGCGGCGTGGCCTGTAGGCGGCACGCCGTGGAGGGCGCCATTTTGTTGGCCTTGTTCAAGGTATTGAGCGCCCATGATATGCACCTGTCTATGACTAAGCGCATATTATATGTCATTGTGCGTATATCATATTGCTGAGAGCATATTGGATATCGTTAAGCGTATATTGCTGCCGCATATTATTAAGCGTATATTGCTGCCTCATATTATTAAGCACCTGTTGTATTAAGCGTATATTGCTGCCGCATATTATTGAGCGCCTGTTCTATTGAGCGCATATTGCTGCCGCATATTATTCAACGCATATTGTATTGGGCGTATATTCCTCGATGGAACAGAACGCCTCAACGTCTTCAGCGGCGGCGCCTCCTGATTCCGGCATTAAAGCCCTCTGCCTCTGCTCCGCATGCCAGCTTAGAGCCACGCACAGTGAAGAGCCAGACTCCCTATGTGCCCAATGTGAGGAGGCCGTGGGAGCCTCGGGCCAGGACCAGTCTCAGCCACGGTTTGCTGACAGTTCCCCAGGGGCTACCCCGGATTTAGCGGGCAGTCTCGACCAACCTGGGATCCTGGGGGACCTGGTACCCCGGCGATTAGAGACCGCTTCCATTTCCTGGGTGGATCTCTTTAAGGGAATTCATGCTTTTGTCCAGATGCAAACAGCTTCCCGTCCAGGCCCTGCGGTTCCTGCTGCTGCTGCGGTTGCAGCTCCAGCGGATCCTGTCCCTGGACCTTCACGCCCTTATCGTGGGCAGGACCTTCTGCCTCCGGACAGTCCGGTTCAGACGGACCCTGATGTTTCACCGGACGAGTCCGAACTCCCGGACGAAGGGGAACTTCCCTCCGGGATTGAGCCATACAGAACCATGAGGCGGTTCTTCCCTAAAGAGGATCTCTCCAACCTAGTATCTCAGTGCCTGGTGGAGTTGGATATTACAGGTCCCAGCGCTACGGTACCCTCTGCGCAGAACCCCCTGCTGGAAGGTCTTCGTCCTACAGCCCGCCATTTTCCATTCTTGCAAGCAGCACAACAACTGATAGATTTGGAATGGGCTGCACCAGCGGCCTCATTCAAAGGGGGTCGGGCCCTGACAGGCATGTACCCCCTGGCACCGGCTATTCAGGAACTGCTGGCGTGCCCTCAGGTGGACGCCTTGATTAGCGCTGTGGTCAAGCGCACTACCATTCCAGTTGAGGGGGGGGGGGGGGCAGCCCTCAAGGAGCCTCATGACCGGCGTCTGGATGCCATTCTGAAACAGACCTTTGAGGTGGCTGCTCTATCTTTGCGGATCGCAACCTGCTGCACAGTGGTGACGTGTTCCTGTTTCACAGGTCAGGAACAATGCTCCAGCAGCAGACATGGAGTCAGCTCTCTCGTTCCTCACGGATGCTGCATCTGACCTAGTCCGTACAACAGCCAAGGGGATCTCATCCTCCGTAGCCGCCAGGAGGCAGCTCTGGATCCGGAATTGGTCAGCCGATGCTCCTTCGAAGACACGCCTCACCAGAATGCCCTTTAAGGGCTCTTTTCTGTTTGGCAGCGACCTTGATAGACTGGCCAGCACATGGGGCGCCTCTCCAGTACCTCGACTACCGGAAGATCGGTTCAGAAGGAACCAGAGCGCCTTTCCAAGGCCCTCCAGGGGTAGAAGCTCCCAGCGCTTCATTCCCTATAGGAGTCGCCTACCAGGCACCTCGTCCTCAGGCCAGGAACCAGTCCTTTCGGACCAAGCAGCGCAAGAGGGGAGTCGGCCCGGGTTCAGGTCCCGGCCGTACCTCACAATGAGAATCCGCCGATCCGTCTGGGGGACGGAGCCATAGGGGGCGGGTTAACCCTCTTCTACCCCAGATGGGTCGAGATTACGTCAGACCAGTGGGTCCTCGCCATCATCCGAGAGGGGTATTATCTGGACTTTCATCATCTCCCTCCGGACAGGTTTGTGGAATCTTCGTGTCCCATACCCAAGAAGGCAGCCTTGGAAGCTACCCTGGCGAGGCTCCTGTCCTTGAAAGCCATCATCCCAGTACCTGCACGGGAAATGAATTCTGGACACTATTCCATTTATTTCATGGTACCCAAGAAAGAGGGCACTTTCCGGCCCGTATTGGACCTCAAGTCAGTCAATCGATACTTAAGGGTCCCGAGGTTTCGCATGGAAACTCTGCGATCAGTCAAGACCGCAGTCCAGCCAGGAGAATTCCTCACGGCCTTAGACTTGTCAGAAGCCTACCTGCATATCCCGATCCATCCGGATCATCAGCGCTACCTACGCTTCAAGGTTCTGGGACGCCACTTCCAATTCCGGGCTCTGCTGTTCGGGTTAGCCACGTCGCCGCGGACCTTCACCAAGGTGGTCGTAGTGGTAGCAGCGGCACTCAGACAGGAAGGAATCCTCGTCCATCCCTACCTGGACGATTGGCTGATCAGGGCGAAATCACGGGAGGAGAGCCATCGGGCAACCGACAGAGTGATCGCCCTTCTGGAAAGCCTGGGATGGGTAGCCAACCTCAAAAAGAGTTGCCTACAGCCTTCCCAATCACTGGAATACTGGGAGTACAGTTCGACACCCAGGCAGACACAGTCAGTCTCACTACCAAGAGAAGGTTAAAACTTCAGATGCGTCTCCGGTCCTTGATGGGAGCCAGCCTGCCCATAGCTTGGGATTATCTGCAGGTTCTCGGCCTCATGGCCTCCACCCTGGAAGTGGTACCCTGGGAAAGGGCCCATATGAGACCGCTACAACACTCCCTGCTCTCTCGCTGGAGCCCCCACTTCCGGAATTATTCCACGCACCTACCTCTGCCGGCCAGAGTGAGGACCCAGTTACGGTGGTGGTTGCAGTCCAACCACACGAGCAGGGGGTCGAAGGTGTCCTCCCCCACATGGACTCTGCTCACCACAGATGCCAGCCTGAGCGGCTGGGGAGCACACTGCGAAGAACTCACCGTGCAAGGGCGTGGAACAGAGAAGAATCAGGGTGGAACGTCAACCGTCTAGAGGCACGAGCAGTCCGGCTAGCCTGCCTGCAATTAGCTCACAGACTGAGGAACAGAGCAGTCAGGGTGATGTCCGACAACGCCACCACGGTGGCATACATCAACCGCCAGGGCGGAACCAGAAGCCGACAGGTCTCTCTAGAGATAGCCCCGCTGATGTCTTGGGCAGAGGCAAATCTTCAGGACATCTCCGCCGTCCACATTGCCGGGAAGGACAACACCACGGCAGACTTCCTCAGCAGAGAAAGCCTAAATCCGGGAGAGTGGCAGCTGTCACCCACAGCCTTCCAGATGATTATGGATCACTGGGGGATTCCGGACATGGACTTACTGGCGGACAAGTCCAATGCTCAAGTACCCAGATACTTCAGCCGCAAATGCGATCCGTTCTCACACGGAATCGATGCCCTGGTGCAGCCATGGCCTCCAGGGACTCTGCTATACGCCTTTCCTCCGTGGCCTCTGCTGGGCGCCATCATCCACAAGATTCAGAAACACCGGGGCCTAGTTCTTCTAGTGGCACCAGACTGGCCAAGAAGACCCTGGTACGCGGACATGAGAAGACTGCTGGCAGGGGAGCCTCTTCCCCTGCCTCCTCTCCGGGACCTTCTACGTCAAGGTCCCATCCTCCATGAGGATCCAGCTCAATTCTCTCTTACGGTCTGGCCATTGAGAGGGCTAGACTGAAGAAAAGAGTTTACTCGGGGCCCATGATAGATACACTCCTCCGAGCTCGCAAGTTTTCCACATCCCTTACCTATGTCAGGATCTGGAGAGTATTTGAAGCATGGTGTGACACTCATGGCACCAACCCACATGTGACCACAATTCCGATGGTTTTAGATTTCCTGCAGGATGGGCTTCAGAAGGGTCTCTCCCTCAGCTCTATCAAGGTTCAAGTGGCTGCGCTGTCTTGCTATGGTCCCAGGAGGGACGGCAAGACCATTGCCAAGCACCCAGATGTTTCTCGCTTCCTGAAAGGAGTCAAGCATATTCGTCTGCCACTGAAGTGGCCTGTGCCCTTATGGAACCTCAACCTTGTTTTGGATTTCCTTGCGGGATCTATCTTCAGACCCCTTCGGGGCCTGTCTCTCCGTTCTCTAACCTTGAAGATGGTGTTCTTGCTGGCGGTGTGCTCAGCACGCCGCATCTCAGAGCTACAAGCACTGTCCTGCCGTGATCCCTTTCTTAGAATCACTCCGGAGGCTATCCATCTTCGCACGGTTCCCTCCTTTCTACCTAAAGTGGTCTCACAGTTTCACCTTAACCAAACCATATCCTTGCCTACCACGTCGGGTTTGAAGAAATCTGAAGAAGGGCGTTTACTGCGCCATCTCGATATCGGCAGGTTGCTGCCCAGATATCTGGAATTGACACAAGAAGTACGAAAGACAGACCATCTGTTCGTCCTGTACAGCGGAAAGAAACAAGGCGAAGCGGCCTCTCGGCCCACCATCGCCCGCTGGATTAAAGAAGTTATCCGAGCAGCTTACGTAGAGGCCGGGAAGTCTCTGCCTCTACAAGTCAAGGCTCATTCTACCAGAGCACAAGCGGCATCTTGGGCAGAATCCAGGATGCTGTCGCCTGCAGAAATATGTAAGGCAGTGACATGGTCCTCCCTCCATACCTTTTCCAGGTTCTACCGTCTGGATGTCCAGGCCAGGGAGGACATAGCATTTGCGAGGGCAGTCCTACACGGTCCTCAGGCAGCCTCCCACCCAGGCTGGGAGTAAAGCTTTTGTACATCCTATTCGTTCTGAGTCCATCTGGCTACACGCCAGGAAATGTTGAGATTACTTACCTGATAATCTCCTTTTCCTTAGTGTAGACAGATGGACTCAGCATCCCACCCAGCTGCCAGTGTACATGGGTTTCACAGATTCAAGGTAAGCCATGTCATTTGTTTACATAAGAGCGTCCCCTTTTGCCAGGTGTCGACGCCTTCTGGTTGGGAATGCTGGTGGTCTCCAGCTACTATCACTCGGTCAGGGGAATCCTGTTTCACTATTTCACTGAGCGTCAGTACACACATCCATAACAGCTTTTGCAAGGAAGATTACTGATTTGCTACGCTTCCTGTGGGGGTATATATACCCGTGCTGACGTCAGATCCGTCTCCAACTGCTAGCACGAGCATACTATACCCATTCGTTCTGAGTCCATCTGTCTACACTAAGGAAAAGGAGATTATCAGGTAAGTAATCTCAACATTTCTTTGCCTGAAAGTCTTCACATGACAACTTGTACAAAAATGTTTAGTCATGCTGAACACCTTTATATTTCAGCAAGCTTTTGGATAATGCAGTGATTGGCACTGGGATGTGGTTGTTGCTGGACTTTTTTGCCTGGTAGTTTTATTTTTGAATAGACTTAACTACTCTTTTAGTTCCTTATACTATGTCTTGTATATTACGATCTCCAATTTTCTTGCAGTTCACATTTTAATATTTTCAAATTACAAACTACTCAAAACAAGTTGTGGTTTTTTTTTGTTTTGTTTTTGTTTTTTTACTTTTGCTGGTCCACAGTTGTAGAGCTTGTTGTCTGATGATCTAAAAGGGAAAAGAGATTATTTGGCTTCTGGAAAGAAATGGAAGGCAATTTTATTCCAGCAAGTGAATGCTTCAATAATTGTACTATTGTTTTATTGTATATTGTTTTTAGTTTATTTTTATTAATACCTTTATGTTGTGTGTTTCAATTGTGGATTTGTATATTGTAATCAGCATTGGACAGGATTCTCTTGGAAGGTGCAGACTATAAGCTGTTTTAAATAAATAACATAAGTTTTTATTTTTATCTACTTTGTTTTATTTGGTTTATATTTAAGCTGTGTTTGGTGTTTTGATTTATATATACTTTATTATGGTTGTATATTTGTCTGTCGCCCAGGGCCTTGGTATGGGTGACTCATAAATGCTTAATAAACATAAACATTTCAAATGAATCTTATATCTTTTGATTAGGTAACTAGAAAATTAGATAAAGGACAAGCATTCAATGTGATTTTTATCTGGCTGTCATCTCCCACATACGAGGCTCATGAACAAAATAGAAAGCCTGGGAGTTATGAAGGATGGCATGGGTGTGTGAGCCCTTTGTGCTTCAGCGTAATTGACACACCTTCATAGGTGAACCTACAAGGCCTATGCCAGCAGCTGGCGAACGCGCCCTGTAGCAGGACACACTGGAGCTTCACTTATACCAGCCTCCTCCCCCGCAAGATGAGCCCATGGGTTCTGGTAGACAGCCGGTCTTAGACTGGTCTCTAAGGAGGTGGCAATAGCAAGAGTCCAATGGCACACCAGGGTCAGGGCAGGCAGCAGATTAATGGAGTCAGAGACAGGCCAAGGTCAGAACACGTGGCAGACAAGGGTGATCAGGTCCCAGTGGCAGGCAGTTATGGTCAGGGCCAAGCAAGAGGTCAAGATCTGGAGAGTCAGCCCAAAAGGAGACTAATACACACAGAAGAGACTGGATGAGATGGCAGGGCAAGGCAAGTTGGATGAGGATGGTTGGATGAGAAAGTCTGGATGGGGTAAGGCTGGAGATTCAAGGGTACATGAGGCAAGGCTGGAACAAACAGGCAGGAACAAACAGGGAAGCAGAAGCAACACACACTGATGACCAAGGCACAACAGGGAACCTATTGCTGAGGCAGCATTTTGGGGAATCTTTTATATCAAGAGCCCAGGACATCATCAAAGGGTGCCATGGGGACTCTTCCCACCATGGACCCTTTAAGTGTGACCGCAGAGTTCGAGTGCATTTATGAGGCTTCAGTGATGAAGAAGATGACAGCATGCTGATGGTGTCTGGGTTGCATTGGAGGTTGGAGATAAGTGTAGTGCTTCACAGGGCCAATCTGCAAGCCATAGATCTTAACAGAGGTAGGTCCCAAGGTGATTCAGTGGATTACAAATTGGTTGACTGACAGACTACAGCAGCCGGTGGTGGTGAATGGATCCTACTCTGAGGAGAGAACATAAGAAATTGCCATGCTGGGTCAGACCAAAGGTCCATCAAGCCCAGCATCCTGTTTCCAACAGTGGCCAATCTAGGCTACAAGTACATAGCAAGTACCCAAAAACTAAGTGATAAGTGAAGTGCCTCAAGGATTGGTTCTGGGGCCAGTTCTATTCAATATCTTTGTGAACAAGATAGAAGGATTGGAAGGAAACGTTTTTCTTTTTGCAGATAACACTAAGATCTGCAGCAGCTGTAGACACACCTAAAGGAGTAGACAGAATGAAAAGTGATCTAAGAAAGCTCGAGGCTTGGTTGAAAGTTTGGCAGCTAGGAGTCTGTGCCAAGAAGTACAGATTCATGTATCTGGGATGCAGAAATCCAAAGAAGCTCTGTGTGATGGGGGGTTAAAAATTGATGTGCACAGAATGGGAAGAGACCTTAGGTTATAGTGTCTAATGACCTAAAGGCAGAGAAGAAATGTGACAAAGTGGTGCTTAAGGCTAACGGGATGCAGGGCAGCATAGAGAAAAGCATGAGCAGCAGGAAAAAGGAGGTGATGCCCCCTATACAGGTCCTTGGTGATACCTAATCTGGAGTACTGTGTTCAGTCCTGGAGACCATATCTCAAAAAGATAGAGACAGAATGGAAGATTTCCAGGGAAAGGTAACCAAAGTGGTGTGGGGTCTGTATCAGAAGACTTATGAGATGAGACTGAAGGTCCTAAATATGTATTCCCTGGAGGAGAGGAGGGACAGGGGAGATATGATGAAAACTTTTAAATATCTGAAGGTACTGAAACACAAGAAACAAAGCTTTTCCAGTGGAAACAGAACTGTAGAACTAGGGCCATAATATGAAGCTCCAAGAGGTAGACTCAAGAACAATATCAGGAAATTTTTTCATTGAAAGGGTGGTGAAGACAAGAATGTAATGGAATTCAAAAGGGCATGGGATAAACACAGAGGATCCCTAACGGCTAAAGGATTGGAATGAAGAAAAGGGATAAACTGCACAGAGTGGCAGTTACCCCTATGTCTTCTGTAAGAGTAGTAACATCCATGGAGCAGTAATTATTACCCTAAACAACTTGTGGGTAGACTGATTGACGACTTGGGTCTTTTTTTTGCCATCATTTACTATCGGGCCGATACAGTAAATTTGCGGGAGAGCTCTCCTGTGCGCGCGATACAGTACTTTATTTAAATTAGGGCTGGCAGGAAAAAGAGGCGCTAGGGACACTAGCGCGTCCCTAGCGCCTCTTTTCGGACAGGAGCGGTGGCTGCCAGCGGGTTTGGCAGCCGACTCTCAATTTTGCCAGCGTCTGTTCTCGAGCCTGCTGACAGCCGCGGGTTCCGAAACCAGACACCAGCAAAATTGAGCCTCCGGTTTTCAAACAGAGAGCCGCGGGCCTATTTCAAATTTTTTTTTCTTTTTTACTTTTTTTAACTTTCGGGACCTCTGACTTAATATTGCCATGATATTAAGTCTGAGGGTGCACAGAAGAGCAGTTTTTACTGCACATTTTACTTATTGAATCGCGCGGGAATACCTAATAGGGCCATCAACATGCATTTGCATGTTGCGGGCACTATTAGGTTCGGGGGGGGGGGGGGGGGGGGGGGGGGGGGGGGGGTTGGATGTGCGTTTGACGCACTATTATCCCTTACTGAATAAGGGGTAAAGCTAGCGCGTCAAACGCCACCGCCTCTTTTTACCACCAGCCGGAGCGCACTGTACTGTATCTGCCTGTATGTATGTTTGTTTGTTTATTTAAAACCTTTTCTATACCGTTGCTAAGTTAAATACCATTGCAACGGTTTACATGTAGGCACATTATTCTCTGTTCTGTGAGATTATAACCTTCATTACATCTTTTTGTTTTAATGACCTTGGGGTTTATATGTATGTGTCATTTGTTAATTTTATATTGATTTTTTTATGGTATTTTATATATTTTTATCATTGCTTTGCTGTTGTAGATGTGGTGATTTTTTTATGGTATTTTATTGGATTGATATTTTGCATTTTATTTATTGTAAATTGTGTTTTATGTATTTATTTTAAACTATTTTGTTTAATATAGAAAGGTTGTATATTAAAGAAAAAAATAAAACTAAACTATTGGACCAAAAAAGCCTATATATATGTGGATGATGTCCAGTGGCATACTAAGGTGGTCTGCCCCAGGTGCCAGCCAGGACGGGGGTGCTATTGAGAGGAAGATCGGCAAACGCAAGCAGAGCCCATTCTGCTCACGGTAGAAGAAGAGGAAAACCGCTGGGCTGTGAGCACAGCCCATCCCTTTCTAGGCAGAAGAAGAAGGCTGCCGGGATGAGAGCGAAGCCCAACCTGCTCACAGTAGGAGAGGCTGCTGAGATGTCAGTGGAGCCAATCCTGCTCATGGCAGAAGAAGAGGGAGGCCGCCCATCATGAGCAGAACCCATCCCACTCGCAGCAAAAGAGGCCAGCGGCCACAAGCAGAGCTCATCCCACTTATGGCAGAAGAAGAGGGAGGCTGATGGGCTGCTCACAGTGGAATACATACAATAAAGAGAGCGGCCAGAGAGGGAGAGGACCAGAATGACTGCACGTGAGCCTATGTGATTGAGAGAGGAAAGGAAGTGTGAGTGTGTGTATGTATGTGAGTAAGAGATTGGGTGCTTACATGTGTGTATGTAAATAAGAGACTGGCAACGTGTTTGTGCGTGTGGGTATGGAAGTGAGGGTGTGTTTTTGTGTGAGAGAGAGGGAGCCTGTGAGAAGGGGTGTGCATGTGTGACAGAGAATTGGAGGGAGCCTGTGTGCAAAGGTGTGTGAAAGTGTGTACCAAGAGAAAGAGGGAGCTTGTGTGAAGGAGAAAGGAACCAGAGATCTTTAGGGGGGTGGGGGTAACAGAAGTGAACATTGGAGGGATGCCAAAGGAAGTATCCACCCCAGGTGCCAAATACTTTAGCTAAACTACCAATGGTTTCCAATTAGGGGCCCAAAGTAGGACAAAGTGATTACACAATTTAACTGGAAGTTGGCAACTGTTTGTTTGGTTTAAACTGAACAAACTTGTCCTGCATACTAAGACAGAGATCCTGAAGGTTGATGGTTGTAACCCATTATACATACCATCTTTGAAAAAGAAAAATGTTAATAGGAAAGTGGTGCCTATAGCGAGATCCCACAGAGTATTTTGTTAAATTCAGAATTTATTTTAGAAACACATATTTCAGATGTAATTAGAATTTCATTTGCTAAATTTAAAGGTCGTCTGAAAATTTTGCCCTTTTTTAGATAGGTATTTTTTTTAGAGCAGTGGTGCAATCATTAGTGATGTTTTAATTGGATTACAGTAATTATCTGCACTTGGGCCTTCTTCAGAGGTTCATGAGCAGGCTACAGATAGTCCAAAACACACACAGGCCGATACAGTAAGGACGCGTAAGAAAGAGTGTGGCAGTGCCGGGCGCACCTTCCTTTGCCGCATGCACAATTTGGGTCACATACCGCTCGATACAGTATTCAAATGAGACGCAAATGCAAGCGGCGTCCAAAGTGCGTCCATGAAGCAGTAGGCGTGCGCAATCCATTTTACTGTATAGAGCGGTATACAGTGCCTATACAGTATCCTGGGTGCACTGGTACCTGTCATTTGAAATGTCATTCCACCAGGAATGACATTTCAAATGACAGGTACCAGTGGTACGTCCAGCCTGGGCGCTCAAGGCAGGGGGAAGGCCCATGAACGTCTGTTGGCATTGAAGCAAGTACCACACACTAGTTACTCACCAAAATACTCTTTCTTCATGTGCAGCACCAACTCCTTCTCCAGTTCCAGGGACTGACCGCACAGGCTGGAGCATGGACTGGCCTGCGGTGGGCCAGCGCCATCTGCCTCAGGGTCGCCCGGGCCTCGTAGTGCGAGTCCGAGTAGCTGGAGCGAGGGCCGACATGCCGCTGGTCGAAGCCCATGCCGATGCTGCTGGGCTTGCTGGCGTAGCCGGTCAGGGCGCGGCATGCATTCATGCATTTTCCCGCTGCCTTGAGCGCCCGCCTGGACGTCCAAGTAGGGTGCTCAAGGCAGTGGGAAGGCGCATGACAGCGGCAGCAAGTCGGGCGCTCAGGACACGGTGCTCAGGTCATGGCGTGCATTCATGCGCCTTCCCGCTGCCTTGAGCACCTAGTCGGGCGCTCAAGGCAGCGGGAAGGTGCATGAACGCACACCGTGACCTGAGCGCCCGGCTGGACGTCAGAGGTCACGGCTTAGGGTGTGTAGGGATAGGGCCTGATACAGGAGCTCGTGCCCACTGCAAGTCAGTGGCGACAAGGAGCCCAGACCCACGAGAAGGCCAGAGGAGCCCCCGGAAACTGTGTCCTTTCTTCCCTACGGAACCGAAGTACTCTGAGGTTAATCGCGGTGGTGCCAGGTTGGGTTACTTTTTCCCCCCCTTGTGCGACAAGAATTTTTTTTCTGTGGATTGGGATGGTTTGGGACTGGGCGGCTAAGTTCACCACACTAACACCAGGTCAGGGTAGGCGGTACATTTGCAGGTTAAAGACGCAGCAAAATAGCTGGTTAAAAAGGCGATAATCTGGGCGCACGTTACTGTATCGGAGGGAATAGCGAATCCGATCATTAACATAACATATATACATGCGGCGGGCGGAAAGGGATACGCGTCTATTTCAGTAAGCGGTAAGGACGCATAAAACCAAATACTGAATCGCGGGTTAGACATACGCTTCCAAAATGTGCGTTCAAAGCGGGTTTAAAAACAGGGTAACCACGGCCGCGCTTTACTGTATCGGCCTGACAGTAATATATTTCTGTTTCTGACACATAGCAGCAGCTCCTGTTCTACATCACCTCCGCCGATTGCCAATTTTCCTTTTAATTTTAAGATCTAAAGTTTAATATTTTTTTCAGACAGTGAGAAACACAGTTTCAGTCTATTTGAGAGAAAGAGTGGAAGAAATTTGATACTGCTTTGTGATATTTACAGCCTAGTCAGAGTAAGCAAATTCTGCTCCAGTCTTTAAGGAGCTTGGCAACATGTAGCTCAGGGCTCCATCTTTATCTGTGATCTCTCTTACTCTTTCAAATAAGTTTCTAATAACCCTTAGTCAAAATGAATTTTGTTGTCTTTAGAGGCTTGAGGTTTTGTTTGGTGATCTGATGGCATCTGACTTCTGGTTAGGTTTTTATTTTTAGATTCGGAAGTTTATAGATTGTATATAATTTGTTTCATAATTTGAGTGACCTTTTTTTAAGGTCTGGAAGGTGGTATGTAAATTATATTAAATAAAATAGTAAATAGATTTTATGTTTGTGTATATCATATTTATTTATTTATTTATTTTATTTAAAAATATTTCTATACCGTCTTTTCAAATGTGTGTGCATGTATATTGCTAGCAATTGATGTATAACATTGTTTTCCCAACATAGTGAATAAGACGTCTGGCAAACCCTGTATTGATTTTCTAGACAACCCTGAAGAGTGGAATAATCGCTTAACAATGACAAGCATCTTACTTACTATACAGGTAAGGAAATATAAGTTGCATGTTTTCTTTGACTTTTAATTGAGATGGGTCAGTGCTTCCTTTCCTAATTAGTTATTATTTTCAAAACTTTTAGCATGTCATAAAATGTGCGTTATATTGAAAACACAATTTTGAAAGTTAAATTGGGCAACCATATATATCTTATTTCTTTTAACTTGCAATTTGCAGTTTACTAATTTTAAAGTGCAGAACAAATCCTATTTTACTTCCCAGTATGCCTTGCCTTACACACATAAATATATTAATGCAATTGGCTTTTTTGTCTAAACATTTTTTATTGAGGAAATGAGCATACTTGCAGTTGTTCACAAGCATGTAAAGATGCACAAAGATCATCATATGGTATACCAGAAGACACGACAAAAAGGAGTGTCATTTTATAGAGGAAAAACATTAAAAGCTCTCCAGTAATGTGTGTTTTTTTTTTTTTTATTATTTTATTTATAGAATTTTCAAATAAATCCAAGCAAAATAAACTTGTACAGAACAGCACATAGAGATCCTCAAACAGTAAGAAACAACATAATAGGTAAACATAACTAGATCTCTCATACTCTGTCAGTCCACTAATAAAATGGAATTCCAAGTCTGAAGTATTGAGAAGAAATAGTAACAATAACAATAATGTAGGCTAGAAACAATACACCAAATGGAAAGGAAAGAACCCTCAAACAATTATTAGTGCCGGTATCATAGGAAAACTTCTAACTTGACAGGGGGAGCAGGGCCCTGTGGAAGTCTATCATTAAGAAACACAGTCAGTTGGGAGGGCTCAAAAAATACATATTTAACTCCCTTAAATTTAACTGCACACTTACAAGGAAAATAAAGCCAAAACAAAGACCCAAAGCTAGTGACAGCTGGATGCATCAACAAAAAACACTTTTTCATAGATTGAGTTGCTTTGGCAACATCAGGAAACATACAAACTCTCAATCCTAAAAATAAGGCATCTGTTGCGCTCGGAGGTGAACCCTTGTCCTGTGGCAGTGGAGATGCGCCTCCTGGTAGGGACCAGAAGGCAACTGCCCCCAGGGGGTGGAGCACGAGAGGAGACAGAGATTACAGAGAGCTTTACCACTGGAAGCCCGAGGTCCCCCCGGGAGGAGCCCGTAGGGACCCGGGCTGCTTGGACTTAGCTGGGCCTCGCAGGGTCTCCTTAGAGACTGGAAGTCTGGCATGCCCACAGATAGGAGGAGAGCGCGGTCCGGTTCGAGACTGGAGGTCAGGTGTAACAAGGAGGACCAGAACAACGTAGGAGATATGGCTAGGAACAAAGCCAGCATCTGAAGGCGTGGTCAAGCAGGCAAAGGTCAGAATCCAGGAGTCAGTCCGAAGAGTGGTCAACAAAGCTGAGGTCAGGTACCGAAGGTCAGGTGAGGTCACAGGCAGGCTGAGGTCAAGAGGCAGGCAGTAGGCAGACGAGTCAAGTAGCAGGCTGGAGGCAGACGGACAAGTCGAGGGACGAACTGGAGTCAGAAGGCAGGCAGCAGGCAGACAGGTCGAGGAATGGACCGGGTTCAGAAAGCAGGCAGACAAGCAAACAGGTCAAGTAGCAAACCAAGGTCAGTACCAAAGAGACAGTCCGGAGGTACTACCTGGGGAGATGAACAGATGAACAGGAATAGGATGATGCTGGTACTAGGAAGCAGGAACAAGGCTGGAACAGAAGGATCCTGGAACGAGACTTGGAACAAGACAGGAACAGGTACAAGCGAGGAGACAATCTAGCAACGACCCGATTGTCAAGGCAAAGAAGTGCAGGCAGGGACTTTCTTATAACGGAGAATCAATTAGGGCACGCCGCAGAGTCAAGACCTGCCCTTGGCCCTACAAGAGGCCGGGCGTTCTGTGCGCGCATAGAGGTGTGGCCAGCAGCATCGAAGACCCCGAGCTCTGGCATGAGCCCTGGTTCGCAGTAGAAGGCCCGGCAGCTGCCGCTGCGGGACGCCGGGGCCTGGAACTACTGGCACCTGCCGTGCAACCATGAAAGTGAGCGGGACGGGAGCGAACAGGGCGTATAACAGTACTCCCCCCTTCTAGGCCTCCCCCTACGCGGCCGTGGCTTGTCAGGATGAGCCCTATGAAAGGCTTTCAGCAGCTCCTTATCAAGGATGATATGGGAGGGTTCCCACGAATTCTCTTCGGCCTCATAACCCTCCTAGGCTTAGAGGTATTACCATTTTTCTCGACGCCGCCAGATGTCAAGGACCTCTCTTACCTGCAGGGAGGAGTCAGGTTCGGCAGAGACCCGTGAGGAGAGGGGACTCTGCGTGAGAGCCAGGAGAGGACCAATGGCTTCAACAGGGACATATGAAACGTGTTATGGATGCCCATGGCACGAGGTAGCTGTAGTTGGTATGATATCGCTCCCACTCTTCGGATGACAGGAAATTATCCTATATACTTCGGAGCCAAGAGATGAGAGGGAAGTCTGTCGTATGTGTCGAGCGCTTAGCCACACCTTTTGGCCGGGATGAAAGAGTGGAGCAGGACGTCTATGGATATCAGAGTTACACTTGGAGCGTTCAGCGGCTTGAGAAAGACGCTCTTTTACTCTGTTCCATACCTGACGGATGGTGTGAGCCATTGATTGAGCTGCTGGAGATGGAACGGTCAAGGGAACAGGAAGAGGCAGGCGGGGCTGCCATCCGAATACTACAGAAAACAGGGAAACATCGGTGGCTGCAGCAACATGCATGTTGTTGACAGCTTGTCCCAGGGAAGAAAAGATCAATTATCTTGCTGATCATTTACATAGGAACGTAGGAACGTCTTCAGGGTCCGATTGGTTCTTTCAGCTTGGCCAATGGCCTGTGGATGTCAGGGAAATGGACTGATTTGAGTGAAAAATCTGAGACCAAGTACTGAAGCCACCTTGACACTGAAAAAGCCATTCAAAGATACAAGCACAAGCTATTCCAGTTCAAAACACACAATAAACTATATGTAAATTGCAACATGCAGCTTTGATATTACAAAATCATGTCAATTAAAACATAAATGTGGCTATTTGTCGAATGGGGCTCCCATTTTGGCACATTCATTCTTACCTGCTTTGAAGCAGGTAAGAATGAATGTAGGCACACTATGAATGCTTTTAGGGGCACTTCTGCTGTGTGTGGGAGGGGAGAAGGGGTCCTAGGTAAACCCATAACTAAACTCATATTACCCAATCCCTATGAAAATTGCGCTCTTTGTCAGAGGTGGACATTGCACTCAGTTCCCACCTTCTTCACATTACCATTCAAGAAGTTAATATTCAGTATGCTGGCAAGTGCCAGATTTATCTATGGAAAGATGCACACAGAACTTGTATTGGATATTTGGCGGGAATTATTTGTACAAGTCTCCCGCTGAATATACTTGGATAAAGTTTAGCCCCACCCCTGGAACACACACACTGATACCCCTTTTTGTCTAGATAAATTTTATGCACACAAAGTTGTGTCCATAACGTTTGTATGGTCAGCCGGGTAAAATTTCAAAAACACATCTTTTGCATTGGTAACTTCAAAAGCTACCCTCAGAGAGACTTTGAATATCGACCTTGTCAGCTAGTGAGCTTCCTAATATATGAATGGGCATAATAAAATTATTTTATACATCTGTATTTAGGTTATGCTTTCTAATCCAGTAATGGAAAATCCCGTCAACGTGGAAGCAGCAGAAATGCTCCAGAATAATACATCACATTACAGAAAAGTAGTGTTTGATTGCGTGAGAGCTAGCCAACAGTTAAATGGTAAGTAGCAAGAAATCTAGTTTAGTTTAACTTTAAAAAAAAAAAAAAAAAGAAAAGTATAATTCCCCTGCAAATCAATGTCCAAAAACAGGAGCATTCTTTACAATTTACAGTACATACATACACAGTCTACATTAACAGAATATTTGTGGGACAGGATTATCATCGTATACTAAGATTCATTGCCACCAATGTGACATAAAATGCAGCAAGTAAAGTTTAGATGTTACTGCATCACCCCAAAATGCACATTTCATATTCCACCTAACCTCCATAATACAAATATATGGTCCTAAGATACCAGTACTCTTCAGAAGTTTCTTGGATAAGGCTGGGCATTTTTTGCTGCAGAAAGTGCTTAGTCTGATCACAGGATTGCTGCTACAGGTCATGAAATGGTCCATTTCCAGAGCCTTGAGAGCCACCAGAAGGGTAATTGCAGTCTCTCAATGGTCATGGCATTTCATAGTATCCACAAGTCATGTATTTTTATATGCAGAGGTTTTACTTGGTTTACTGCTTAGTTACTCAGGTAAAACCATTCGAAAATTGTCTTAACTGTAAGCTTGTTATTTACAAATATTGCTCAGCTAGTGACTTTATGGTCCTTAGTGTTATCCTTTCATGCAAATGAACCGAATGTATCTAGAACTAACATTTTAAGTTTGTTTCAAAAGAGAAAAATTGAAGGTGCCTCTTTAAGACTTGATAAGTCACCAGAAATAACTTCATATGCCGAAGGATTGAAAAGTGGTACTCTAAACTGAGCTACAGCAACAGTTCTAGAAATGCAACTTGCATTAGTTTGTTTATTTGTTTAATTTTCATATCCATCTTCTTAAAGCAATTCCCAAAATATTAATCAGTTCTAAAACATAAAACAAAATGCAGTAACACAATCCACAAAATCTATATGCCATTATCACAACACATAAAAGTAAAATACTTGCCAAACGAGATCAAAATGTTATAAGGCACTTTTTTTTTCAGGCAAGGAACACTGACAACTACATTATGTCAGCACCCAGTCATGGAATGTTGTTAAACCTTTCTACAAAATTGTGGTGTGAAGCCTATACCCTTACTTCCCAGCACAGTTAACATTTACAGATAGCCAGGTTTTCAGGTTATGCCTGAACTCAATCAGATCCTTTGCCAATCTGGTCTTGTGTGGGAAATCATTCCATAACTATGGGTACGGTTAATCCAGTCATGGCTTTACCCTACTTCAAGCAGGGAATTGTAATTCTAATTTCCCTATTGCATTCCTCAAGGAAAGCAAGACTGTGATGCAGTGGAGCAGAACCAGGACTGGATCAAAATGTTTTGAAAATCTGGAGCCTGTTGGCACCCTTGTCTGTGGGGCCTTGCACAAAAAAAGCTTGCTTGCAAGTCTGAATTAATCTAGCAATTTTGATTGATACATATAACAATCATGCATTTTCTGATCATAGGGAATAGCTTGGGGTGTATTTCATTATTTGTCCATTAAATATAATGACCCTGAGATCTGTAAAGATTTAAAAGCTATCACTAAAGTTTAAACTAAATCTGGACCCAAACCTAAGGAGCCTAGAGTTTTCTGTGCTCTTTCTTCATAGGCGGTCCAGGACTCCAGGTTGAAAACACTGGAGCTGCAAGAAAGGGAGTGAATTCTTACAATAGCCATGAGTAACTCTGAGCAGGAATCTTAATAAGATTTCTTTGGATGGAAAATCTATCCCAGGTTTCTTGCTCTTTTTAAAGTCTTCCAAATTCTTGGAATTGTGAAGAAGTGCAGATACACTTTGGCATTGTCTATGATCCAGGAAGTGTTTTTCTGCTGCTGAAGCGGTTCTGCACCTGGGATAGAGGTAGCAGGAATTTCCTCTAAAGTCCATGCCAACAGAATTCTCAGAGAAGAAGTTGCTGGAGTGGGAAGGATCTCATTTAAAGTTGAAGTAAGGAGGAATGACAGGCTGGTTAGTCTGACTTCTGTGGTGAGCAGCTTTTAAACTAGAACAAAGGGAAAAGCTGACAGTCGCTCAGCAGCGCATGGTTCGGAGGGAGGTATATTCAAAGGATACAAATGACGCATTAGAATTAGAGCATCCCGACAGTGAGGTTCCAATAATAAGAAAAGTGCCTGTAACTAAAAACTCACCTGAGCTAAAAAAATTCTAACTTTTTGTGTAAAACGGTTTTTATTGAGTTTTAACAAAGAAAAACAGATAACACAGATGGGTTTGTTCAGATCCCTCTCTGTAAAGTGAGTCTTACACCCCCCCCACCACCCTAATTTCCGCGGAGTACAGAACAGACATTAATAACTGCGCATTCACAAGAAGTACAGCAATACAATGAGCCCCTGCGCTACGAGCCCCGTCAATCGTTCAGGACCAGACTGCGTGCCTGGGGAGTAAGCTGCTGGAGATAACAGTTCCACGTATTGGAAAAGCTGCGTCGTCTTCCGGGGGAGCCCCGGGCCATCATGCTCTCCATCGTCATCATCGCATGGAAATGATTCCTCCACGCACCAAAAGATGGGGTATCCGAGGAGCGCCAAACCTGTAAGATGGTTTTCTTCCCCACACAACATGCCTTTTGGAAAAGTAGGCGCGAGCCAGGATCTCGAACTCGGAGTGGGGAAACTCAGCCAAAAAGCACCCACAGGGGTGAAAAAGGTAATGCCACGTCTAGCAGAGCTGACATGTAATCAACCAGTCTACGCCAAAAGCGGTGCACAGGGGGACATGCCCAAAAAACATGAGACATGGAGCCCACCGCCACGAAACAGCGCGGGCACTCCGGCGAGGACGCTACTGTTAACTGGTATGCCCTCTGAGGGGACACATAAGCTCGACATAAAAATTTGAGCTGCATTTCCCGATAATAGACGTTCGATGAGATCCTGGATAGACGCCTAAAACATACACGTAAAATAAAACTAGTGATCCAGAACACACCATCCCCGTTCCAGCGCGCAACCAAGGGGGAGCAGACATCTATCAGAGTTTTTTGTTGCAAGGCCTTGTAATAACTAGAAATGGAAGGGGTCCTCAACCTCTCAAAGTGGAAAACATTATCGAGCGCCACATAAACTGCCATCTCCTGAGTGTCAGACGGCAAAGCCCTCACATAGTGCCGAACCTGCAAATAGTAGAAGGTGTGTGCGCGCCCCAGCTGATACAGGGCTTGAAAATCCGAAAACTGCATGAACAACCCCTCTCGGGTCCATAAATGCCCCAGGCGGGTGATACCTTTAGCTGCCCACTGACGAAACATCGTAGATTGGGAACCGGAAGGAAACTCAGCATTACCCTGAATGGGGAGGAAGTAAGCACAAACTGTGGGGATGTGTAAGAGTTTCACCAACCGACGCCATGTACACCTCAAGGGTCGGATAAGAGCGGAAGCGTGCAGAAAGGGGGGAAGGTGACCTGCCTTAGCCTGCAGTACATACGACGGGGCCAGTGGGTGCAAGAGAGCCCTTTCCACCCAGAAAGGTGTGTAGTCAGAAGTCTCTATTAACCAATTACGAAGGATCCGCATGTTGCAGGCTAGATTATATTTAGCGAGGTCCGGGACCCCCAAACCCCCCCCCACTCGCGGGTTCTGTAGCCACTTCAACGGAATCCTGGAAGTCCCACCACGCCACAGGAAGCGGCGCATAGCGCTGTCCACCAGGGCCAAGTCCCTATGCTTCAAAAATAACAGCACATTTTGCAAAAGATAGAGCCACTTCGGAAGCAGGGTCATTTTGATGAGTGCGACACGCCCTGCGACCGAAAGAGGCAGACCCCTCCATGCCGCCAGCTGGTCCTTAGTGTGGTGAAGAAGGCCCGGGATGTTGGCTTGGTAAAGGGATTCCGGGTCTGAGGGAAGACAAACCCCCAAATAGCGTAAGCTATCTCCCGCCCACTGCAATGGGAAGGGGCCAACCCAGGTATCTCGCAAGGTGGGGGGGTAGGCTAAGGCTGCAGATTTGGACTCATTGAGACGGAAGCCAGAGAAGGACCCAAAAATCTCAAGTACGCGCAAAAGGGGCGGCAAGGAGGATTGGGGTTTAGTGATAAAAACTAAGAGATCGTCGGCGAATGCCACGTATTTAAAGATGAGAGAGTCCATCCGAATCCCCCGTATCTCCGGTGTTTCATTGATTGCGTGCAGAAGAGGTTCCAACTGTAACAAGAAGAGCAGAGGAGACAAGGGGCAACCCTGTCTAGTACCGCGCGCCACCGGAAAGGTATCGGACTGAGAGCCATTAGCCATTATGCGAGCCTTGGGCCCATTGTAAAGCAAGTGGATAGCCTGTAGGAAAAGGCCCTGAAATCCCATACGCCGCAGGACAAAGAAGAGGTAATCCCATTCCACCCTATCGAACGCTTTCTCCGCATCGAAGCTAATGGCCAGATAAGGGTGGGACATCCACCGACTCATCGTCATGGCCGATAGAATTTTCCGAATATTAGAACTCGCGTAGCGCCGACGGACAAAGCCCACCTGATGCTCGCCAATCAAAGATGGAAGACAAACCGCCAATCTGTCCGCCAGAATTTTAGCTAAAAGCTTGTGGTCATAATTGAGCAATGATATAGGGCGATAAGATTCCGGCAAGAGGGGGTCTTTCCCAGGTTTAGGAATCAAAACAATATGGGCCGCATTTTCGTGATCTGGAAAGGAGCCCCGGGCAATTAACTCAGTAAATGTCGAAAAAATTCTAACTTATCCCTATCAATTAAAAAGCAGAATGAAAATACAAACAAAAAACAAACTTTGAAATGTTTGTATGCTAATGCCAGAAGTCTAAGAAGTAAGATGGGAGAATTAGAATGTATAGCAGTGAATGACGACATAGACTTAATTGGCATCTCAGAGACATAGTGGATGGAGGATAACCAATGGGACAGTGCTTTACCGGGGTACAAATTATATCGCAATGACAGAGAGGAGCACCCGGGAGGCGGTGTGGCGCTTTATGTCTGGGATGGCATAGAGTCCAACAGGATAAACATCCTGTATGAGACTAAATGCACAATTGAATCTTTATGGGTAGAAATCCCTTGTGTGTTGGGGAAGACTCTAGTGATGGAAGTATACTACCGTCCACCTGGTCAAGATGGTGAGACGGATAGTGAAATGCTAAGAGAAATCAAGGAAGCTAACCAAATTGGTAGTGCAGTAATAATGGGAAATTTCAATTACCTTAATATTGACTAGGTAAATGTATCATCGGGTCACGCTAGAGAGAGAAAGTTCCTGGATGGAATAAATGACAGTTTAATGGAGCAATTGGTTCAGAAACCGAGAGAGGGAGCAATTTTAGATCTAATTCTCAGTGGAGCACAGGATTTTATGAGAGAGGTAACAGTGGTGGGACCGCTTGGCAATAGTGATCATAATATGATCAAATTTGAATTAATGACTGGAAGGGGGACAGTAAGCAAATCTATGGCTCTTGTGTTAAACTTTCAAAAGGGAAACTTTGAAAAGATGAGAAAAATAGAAAAAAGCTGAAAGGAGCAGCAACAAAGGTAAAATGTGTGCAAGAGGTATGGACATTGTTAAAAAATACCATCCTAGAAGCACAGTCCAGATGTATTCTACACATTAAGAAACGTGGAAGGAAGGCAAAACAATTACAGGCATGGTTAAAAGGGGAGGTGAAAGAGGCTATTTTAGCCAAAGGATCTTCATTCAAAAATTGGAAGAAGGATCCAACAGAAGGAAATAGGATAATGCATAAGCATTGGTAAGTTAAATGTAAGTCATTGATAAGACAGGCTAAGAGAAAATTTGAAAAGAAGTTGGCCGTAGAGGCAAAAACTCACAGTAAAAACTTTTTAAAAATATAGCCGAAGCAGAAAGCCTGTAGGCGAGTCAGTTGGACCGTTAGATGATCGAGGGGTTAAAGGGACACTTAGAGAAGATAAGGCCATCATGGAAAGATTAAACAATTTCATTGCTTTGCTGTTTACTAAAGAGGATGTTGGGGAGATACCCGTTCAGGAGAAGGTTTTCATGGGTAATGATTCAGATGGACTGAACCAAATCACGGTAAACCTAGAAGATGTGGTAGGCCTGATTGAAATGCTAAAGAGTAGTAAATCTCCTGGACCAGATGGTATACACCCCAGGGTTCTGATGGAACTCAAAAATGAAATTTCAAGTCTATTAGTAAAAATTTGTAACATATCATTAAAATCATCCATTGTATGTGAAGACTGGAGGGTGGCTAATGTAACCACAATATTTAAAAAGGGCTCCAGAGGCGATCTGGGAAACTACAGACCAGTTAGCCTGACTTCAGTGCCTGGTAAAATAATGGAAAGTGTTCTAAATATCAAAATCACAGAACATATAGAAAGACATGGTTTAATGGAACAAAGTCATCATGGCTTTACCCGAGGCAAGTCTTGCCTCACAAATCTGCTTCACTTTTTTGAAGGAGTTAATAAACATGTGGATAAAGGTGAACTGGTAGATGTAGTGTATTTGGATTTTCAGAAGGCATGTGACAAAGTTCCTCAGGAGAGGCTTCTAGGAAAAGTAAAAGGTCATGGGATAGGTGGCATTGTCTTTTTGTGGATTACAAACTGGCTAAAAGACAGGAAACAGAGAGTTGAATTAAATGGATAATTTTCTCAGTGGAAGGGAGTGCCTCAGGGATCTGTATTGGGACTCATAGTTTTCAATATATTTATAAATGATCTGGAAAGAAATACGACAAGTGAGGTAATCAGATTTGCAGGTGCTACAAAATTATTCAGAGTAGTTAAATCACAAGTAGATTGTGATAAATTGCAGGAAGACCTTGTGAGTCTGGAAAATTGGGCAGTTGAAATTTAATGTGGATAAGTTCAAGGTGATGCATATAGGGAAAAATAACCCATGCTATAGTTACACGATGTTAGGCTCCATATTAGGAGCTACCACCCAAGAAAGAGATCTGGGCGTCCTAGTGGATAACACGTTGAAATCGTTGTTTGTGTGCTGCAGTAGTCAAAAAAGCAAACAGAGTGTTGGGAATTATTAGAAAGGGAATGGTGAATAAAACGGAAAATGTCATAATGCCTCTGTATCGTTCCATGGTGAGACCACACCTTGAATACTGTGTACAATTCTGGTCACCACATCTCAAAAAAGATATAGTTGCAATGGAGAAGGTTGTTGCGACGGTCGCTGCCCGACGTCTCCACTCTGCCCACCTTACCTCTTTTGCGACTCCCTCTTTCGTTGATGGAAGTTTGGCTGCCGCAGCGTCATCTTGCCGACCTTCTCCGGCATCCCCGGACCGGCTAGATGCTGCCTTCCGCCATGTTCTCCTGAACCCTAGGGGCGTGCGTGCTGCACGGCCCCGACTCAAGTATTAGCTGTGGCGCGAGCCTCAGGGGCGTCCCCCTGAGTTGATGTCATCCTCACCGGATACGTAAGGTCTTCGTTTTTGCCAGCTATTCGAGTTAGTTAGTTAATGTTTTTCATATCTCCCTTCCTCAAGCCCCCTAGTCGTCACATGGCCATCAAGGAAAATGCCTAGACCACATCGGAACAAGAGATGGAAGTACCTGATGTCCTGGGAGGGGTAGGGTCCAGAGGAGAATACTTGGGAGCAAGCCTCAAACATCCTGGACAAGAGTCTCCTAAAAGAGTTCCATGATTCAAACCCCCAAGAAACCCAAGCCCCGTTGGGGGAAGGAGTTTAAAGGAGGGGGTACTGTTACGTTTTGCTGGTCATGGGTCCATCCTGTGACTGGCCACACTTACCTCCAGCCTCAAGTCAGAGGGGGCCCACCGACGCTACGGCAAGCCTTCGAATGAAGACGCAGCAGGCCACCGCACAGGCCTGACATGCCGAGCTAGGGATGCAGCTCGGCTCAGCGGGGCACGTGCACAGCTCAACTCAATTTAAAGGGCCTGCAGCAGGAAATCCACAATGGCACCCAGGGATGACATCTCAGGCTCTCCACTACTTAAGGCCTGCTCAGACCTATCTCAGATGCCTCGGTAATAGGTCGAGCTCTTCAGAGTAGCTGTTTGCCTCTGAGTTCCTGAGTCCTGTTCCTGGTCTTGTTCCTGTGCCTCGTCTTCATGTTCTGTTTCTGCTGTGTGTCTTCAGAGCTCCCATGTCTGCTCCTGGTCCTTCCTCGGTCTGGCTGTCTCCTGTGGTCCCTCATCTGTCTTCAGCGTCCTGCACTGTCATTCCGCCTTGCCTCATATCCTTAGATTGAATTCTTGGCTTGACTTCGGATTGCTGCTTGACTTCTGCCTGCCCTGTGACCACTGTCTGCTCATTGTCTTGATCAAACTTTGCCAGCCCAGACCTCTACCTGGATCTTGACATTGCACAAATTCCTTCTGTGCCTGACCACAGCCTGCATCTGTCTCTGCTGTCTGCTTCTTGCACCGACCACTGCTTGAACTGTCCCTGTTCCACTCCTGTTGGCCTGCTATACCTTCTGTGATGGATTCATCTCTTCCTAGAGGCCTGCGCCTAAGTCCAGCTGACCCTGGCACCCCCTCGGTGCCAACCTAAGGGGAACAAGGGCTGATACTGGCAAAGGTTCTGTTGGGCCTCTGCTCCAGCCAGCTCCACCTGTCTACTATGGGGACCTGCAAGGCTCCTCTCTGTGGGTTGCGCCAACCTCATTTTGGGCCAAGGGTCCACTTCCACATAAGAGGATTGTGATATGTGGTTGTGTGTCCAGAAAGAAGGGAACAGGGATTATACTTATTTAAAACAGCTGCACCTAAAATCATATTGTTGGTACAATAAAAGATAACACAGTCCTCAAAAGTTTATTTTTTGGCAACCAAACTAACAACTGAACATTCTAATCTAACTTGTAAGTGCAGAATAAGCAAATTTTTGCTCAGTGCCAAAGGGATAGAAACAAAGGTCAATTTTCAGCATGCCAGTGAACAGGAAAGTTACCCAGGTTGATGTATGCAAATAGAATGAGAGTTGCTTTGAAGGGCCAGGATTGAGATTTGATATCGTCAATTGAAAGAAGGGTCAGAAGATAGAAGCTGGAGTTATGATGATAGTGAGAAGGATAAGGTGCACTTAAAGCTGAATTTTAAAAGGCATGAGCACGCCAACATTGGGAGCTATTGTCCAGCCGATTTTATAAGGTGCCCAGATACGTGCACAAGTGTTGATGCACAAATATCTTGCATCAGAGGAAAAAGGGATGCGGTTTGGTCATGATGTGGGTGGGGCATGGGCATCCTAGGGTGGGACCAAGGGATCTGCATGTAAGTACCTATGCACCTGGGTGTGCGCCCAAGTCCAGTGCCATGTAACTTTATTTCTGCTGTGGAGGAGGTGTAAGTTTAAAAAAAAAAAAAAAAAGTTACAGGCATCTGTGAGGGGTTTGAAGGGTCTGGGGTATTTGGGGGTAGTGCAGGCTAAAGAACCAGGGGAGTTTGGAAGACCTAACTGTGTACTGGGCAAACTGGTGGGCGAAATGGTAAAACTGATCATGCCATGGATGCACACCTTTTATAAAAATTTCCTCACACAGCTGAAACCTGACTTTACGCTGCTGGACGTGCACAAGCTTGCATCCACAGGGGTGCAAACTCTCCAATACTTGTCCCATTATATAATGGACGGACCCAAAAAACACAAAGGGAGGCGCTCTATAAAAGCCGTCAGGATGAAATTAATGTAATAGATGCCAGATGTCCAATTGCATATTCAATTTTATTGGAGACAAATTAAAAACGCCCGACTCTGGCCGAGTTTCGCCACTGTGTGGCTGCCTCGGGCTAAAATGAATGAACATGACATAAATTAACATACATATTTAAATAAAAGTCTCAATATAAAATCACAGATAAATAAATTAATCAAAAAGGACATATAAATGTAAAACATGACATATAAATAATAAGATGGTAACATATAGATTAAACATTTAATAGAACAACTAATACAACCAGTAAAAAAAACTAAAATATAACAGGTTATAAAGGAGAATATTATGCACAACCAGTTAAGAAAATTAAATTGACAAAAGAAGAATTGATTAAAAATGATTTAAAACTTTATTTTAAAAAAAGTATCTAATTTAACAATGGCATGAATAAATATGTAAGACTAAAAATTAAATTTGATCTAAAAATAAGTATCAGTGTACCTCTGTTTAAAATAATAATTAATTTCTCATAGAATAAACATGTTAACTAAAAATGTATGTATCTGAAAATATATATCAAAATATTAGCTATGTGAATCAGATTTATTTATAACATTTGGTCTAAGAAATCTATTTATCTTACTTTAAATCAATTAACTCATATAAATTTTAATCTTTTACACACAGAATATAAGTGTTAAAAACAGTACCTTGAAATGAATATTAACAAAACACAGTCTCCAACTATCTAACAATGGCTTCATTTCCAGTTATCTCTGTTTATATTAAGATTTTCTGAAAACAAAGTGTTTCTTAGTGAGTGGACCATAACTGCTGAAAGTAGCTTGGAAGTTTGTAGCATGCTAGTGAACCAACATGAGATTAATTACAGTAAGGAATTGATAGAAATGTAACTGGTTAACTGATATTCATGTTGACATGTAAAATATTTTCTGTTCTCTCTGACAGCTGGCATGATGGACAATACTTCTTCTAAACTGACTATATCCTTGGCACAGACAGAATCTGCAGAGCATTTCCGGTAATTAAGGAGCTAAAAGCTAGCTTGTGCATTCCTTTCCCAAAGAAAAAATAAATAACTACATCTCATTTACTTTTATTGGAAAGTGAACCCCAATAATATGCCCCTCTGGAGGCACCCAGAGTAGGTATTAAAGTTGATGGTCTTCACTGTAGTAAAGATCCCAATTAGAATGGATGATAGAGTATTAAAAGTTTAAAATAAATATTCAAGAATCAGAGACTTCAAAAGGGAAAAAACCCACATTCTAATAGGGGACTCCATAGTGAGGGGTATAGACTTCCTGATACTTCACTTTCAGGTGTAGTTTTGTGGTCCTAGACTGAGTTCAAAAGGGTGTACATAAAATTTCTTTCAACACATCAGTTTTACTCTCTTGACCTTCCCGTGGAAAAACCACATGTATTTATGTTCTGGAAAAAATATTGTACTGTCCACTTTTAAATGTTTTCAAGGGGTTTTACTTTGTTACTCTATGGTAGCAGTTTGCATCAAACAAAATGGCAAGTAGGTACTTTATAAAAAAAACCAAAAAAAAAAACCTGAAACAAAGCTGCTTGCAACAAGATAACAATAGTAGATGCAGGCTTTCCACCCCAACTCCCTACAATTTCAACAAAAAACCCAAAATCATTACACCTATTAGGAAGCAGACTGTTACCAAAGGGAGAGAAAGCAGGGTGTTCAAGCAGAAAAGTTGTTCCTTTTCTCCAGAACAACTTCCAGCATTGCCCTGCCCACTGGATGATCTCAGACAATAGGGCTTTTCCTTCCCACCATTGAAAAATGCAACAGTGATGTATGCCCAATTTTATAACTTGCGCGCACAAGTTATAAAATCGGGGGTTGGAGCATGCAAGGGGGTGTACAATTGTGCACTTTGCGCATGCCGGGCTGCCTTCCCCCGTTCCCGTTTTTTCTGTTTTAAAACTTACTTCAGCCCTGGGACTGAAGTAAGTTGCGTGCACCAGCTGAGCGGCAATTGGCCGCTGTGCCTGGAGCTTCTCTCCCCGCCCCCCGGACCACCCCTCCCCGCCCCTTTTTGCAAGCCCCGGGACTTACATGCGTCCCGTGGCTTTACGCGCATCGCCGGGCCTTTTGAAAATCCGGCCCATAATCTCTTCGCAAGAAACAAGCGGAGAGGAGGTGGAGCTCTTTATATTGGCAACTCAGTAGTTACTAGAGATGTGAATCGGAACCAGAATTGGATCCGATTTCAGTTCCGATTCACATCTCTAGTAGTTACCACTGAAATAAAGGGAGAGGAGGGAGAAATTGAATTATTGTCAGTTGCACTGGAACAACCTAAGAGAACTTCTCTATCCATGGGGGTATTTCACAGACCCCTAACACAAGGTAACAAAATTCAGACATGATAGGAGGCCTTGCTGCTTGTGGACTAGAGTTTACCTGCTGCAACATCAGCTAGGAGTGGAGATGTCTTGGATGCCCTACACAAGATATTCCTTATGCTATTAGTGGAAGAGCCCATTTGTGCGAAAGCTACAGTGGATCCAGTACTGAAAAAATGGAACGTGTCACTGACCTCATGGTAAAAGAATTTTTTTAAGGGCGCTGGAGCGTTGATGCATGAGCTTTTGTTCTACTTCTTAAAACTTTTTAGATCCTTATCTGGCAAGGTGGTAGTGTGGTGGTAGAGATCTCATTAGGCTCTTTGGAGAGGTGTAGTTATTTTTAGGCCGAGATCCCCAGGAAAAAATAACTACACCTTCTCCAAATGTGATAGAATAATGCGGCTGGTTTTGTTTTACGCCAGCCGAGTTATTGTATTTGCATTCGATTGACTAGTAATTAGATGATTTGCATGTATTAGTTCATTTTACGCATGCAAAGCAGCTAATAATACATAGGGATAGGAAAATGTTTTAAAATAACGCACGATATCGAGTAATTTTGCGTGCTTATCACTGCAATATGGCAAGAATACACAATAAATAGCCTTTAACATGCATTAAACACTGTTTAACACGTTATTGCCATATAAGAAAATTATTCTTTACCTGCTAATTTTCGTTCCTGTAGTACCATGGATCATTCCAGACGGTGGGTTATGTTCCCAGTCCAGCAGGTGGAGTCAGAACAAAAAACTCTCAGGGGAGGTTCCATATAACCACACCTCCCCTGACTCAATTCTCAGTAAACAGACTATCAAAGCCATCAGAGAAGAGAACAGAGGAACAGAGGGATCAAGCTAAAGAACAAAACAACCTCTGGACCAAAAAGCCCAGGAACTAGATTTGAAACTAACAAAACATAAACGTTGAAATTTGCAAACAGTACTGCACGGGAGAACAGTCCCACAGTACAAGAAGTACAGAGAGCAAAAGAGATAGACAGGTAAGCAGGGATGTCCCAAAACAAACTACCCCCAAGTCTAGGGAGGGTGTCTGGAATGATCCATGGTACTACAGGAACGAAAATTAGCAGGTAAGGAATAATTTTCTTTTCCCTGTACGTACCAGGATCATTCCAGACTGTGGGATGTACCAAAGCTTTCCCATCATGGGTGGGCCATGGACAGCCCTGCCCTAATGACCCTGTCTCCTAGATACCCGTCCGAAGGCGCCCGGACATCCAGGCGATAATGCCTGGTAAAAGTGTGAATTGACTTCCAAGTAGCCGCCCTGCAGATTTCTTGGGCGGGTACGAAGGAACTCTCAGCCCAGGAAGTTGCCTGAGCACGTAGATAATGAGCCTTTATCAACAACGGAGGCGACTTACCTGCGCCTAGGTATGCCGCTATGATCGCTCCCTTCAACCAGCGAGCAATGGATTGCTTCGAGGCCATGCAACCTCTCCGAGGTCCCGACCAGAGAACAAACAAATGATCAGAAAGCCGGAACTCATTCGTAATCTCTAGGTAGTGCATCAAAACACGTCGTACATCAAGCTTGTGTAGATCACCCAACTCTGTAGAGGGAAAAGAAGGAAGTTCCACCGACTGATTAAGATGAAACCCAGATACCACCTTAGGTAAAAATGAGGGAACTGTACGCAAAGAAACTCCACCCGGTGAAAAGCGGAGATATGGCTCCCGGCAGGATAGAGCCCATAACTCCGAGACCCTTCTTGCAGAACTGATCGCTACCAGGAAGATTGTCTTGAAGGTAACATCCTTCATGGTAGCGGAACCCAATGGTTCAAAAGGCGGACTGTAAAGGGCCCGGAGTACCAGGTTCAAATTCCACGATGGACAGGGCGGACGGATTGGAGGCTTCAGGTGTCTCACTCCCTTCAGAAAACGCAGGATATCCGGATGGGAGGAGAGAGGGCTTCCCTTCGATCCCTGAAGGAAGGCTCCAAGAGCCGCCACCTGTACTCGAAGAGAATTATAGGCCAGACCCAGATCCAGGCCATCCTGTAGGAATGTAAGAATTTGTGCTACCGAAGCCTGTGGAGCCGGAATGGCTTTCGAGGCACACCACTCCTCAAAAAACCTTCCACACTCGGACATACGTAACCGATGTGGATGTCTTGCGAGCCCGTAGCAGAGTGGATATGACGGATTCAGGGTAACCACGACGCCTCAGCTTTCGCCGTTCAAAAGCCAGGCCGCAAGACAGAAGTGATCTGCCGCTGGAAAAAATATTGGTCCCTGACGGAGGAGTCGCGGAAGGTGACAGAGGCGGAGCGGATCCCCCACCGCTAGCTGGAGAAGATCCGCGAACCACGGTCGCCGGGGCCATTCCGGAGCCACAAGAATTACTGGCCCCCGATGAGCTTCTATTCTTCGAATAACCTTTCCCACCAGTGGCCACGGTGGGAAGACATACAGAAGACACCGACGTGGCCATGGAAGTACTAGCGCATCGACTCCTTCCGCTCCGTGCTCCCTTCTTCGACTGAAGAAGCGAGTGGCCTTTGCATTTCTGGCCGTTGCCATGAGATCTAATCATGGAGTTCCCCAGCGCTTGACTATCAGGGCCATCGCCTCCTGCGAGAGTTCCCACTCTCCTGGATCCAAGTGCTGTCGGCTGAGGAAATCCGCCTGAATGTTGTCGACGCCCGCTATGTGGGAAGTTGCCAGACGCAGAAGATGGAGCTCCGCCCATTCCATCAGGCTGTCTATCTCCAAAGACACCAGACGACTCCTTGTGCCTCCCTGCCTGTTGATGTACGCCACCGTGGTGGCGTTGTCCGACAGTACCCGAACTGCTCGGTGTTATACCAAATGTAGTAAGCCCTGAAGTGCGAGCCGAACGGCTCTTGATTCCAAACGGTTGATGGGCCAGGTCGTCTGTACCTTCGACCACCGACCCTGAATCGAGGTGTCCAGACAGACCGTTCCCCAGCCGGATAGGCTGGCGTCCGTGGTCACTATCATCCAGTCTGGAGACTCCAGGGACACTCCTTGAGCTAACTGGTGAGGGTCCAGCCACCAGTCGAGACTGTATCTTGCAAAGTCTGGAAGTGGAAGCGCCGCTTGATGATCCTGTGACACCGGCTTCCAACGGGAAAGCAATGCTCTCTGAAGGGGCCGAAGATGAGCAAAGGCCCATGGAACCAGGTCGATGGTGGAGGCCATGGTTCCCAGGACCTGAAGATAGTCCCACGCCCTCGGGACCTCGAGAGTCAAGAAAGAAAGAATCAGATCGCGCAGCGCCTGAGCTCTCTCCGCACTGAGGAAGACCATGGCTTTTCCCGTGTCGAAATGAGCTCCCAAAAAATCCAGTGTCTGAAATGGATGTAGCTTGCTCTTTGCAAAGTTGACAATCCAACCCAGCTCCTGGAGGAACTGGATCACTCTGTGAACCGCCTGAAATCTCTGTTCCCGTGATTTCGCTCTGATGAGCCAATCGTCCAGGTAAGGATGCACCAGGATTCCTTCTCTCCTGAGCGCAGCCGCCACTACCACCATGATTTTCGTGAACACCCGGGGAGCCGTGGCCAACCCGAAAGGTAGAGCCCGGAACTGAAAATGCTGTCCCAAAATTTTGAACCGAAGATAACGTTGATGAGACTGGTAGATCGGTATATGTAGATACGCCTCTGTGAGATCCAACGAGGCTAGAAATTCCCCTGGATGTACCGCCGCCAAAACCGAGCGGAGCATCTCCATGCGGAAATGAGGAACTCTGAGGGAATTGTTGACAGTCTTGAGATCCAAAATGGGTCGATAGGTTCCCTCCTTTTTGGGAACTACGAAGTAAACGGAATAGTGACCCCATCCCAACTCGGAAGCTGGAACCGGCACTATCGCTCCCAAAGCATGGAGACGATCCAGGGTCTGACTTACAGCTTGGCGCTTTGCGAGAGATCCGCAGGGAGAGAACAGAAACCTGTCTGGTGGCGTGTGTACAAAATCCAACATGTAGCCTTGCCTTAGAATGCTGAGGACCCATTGGTCTGAAGTGATTCGGACCCACGCCCCGTAGAAGAGCGAAAGCCGACCCCCCCCCCCCCCCCCCCCCCCCAGCTGAGGAATCGACTCGAGGGTCCTCCTGGCATCATTGCGGCGACTTCGTGGAAGGGCTCGTATTGCAGCCGTCCTTACCGGGCCGACGACCTCGAAAGGACCGATTCCAAGTATGCGAGAGCGAGGAAGGAGCCCGTGGAGGCTGCTGTCTCGAGGGTCTGAACTTACGTTGATTGCGATACCTGTTCCTGCTAGTGTTGAACGATCTGTAAGAACGCGGCCGATCCTCAGGTAACTTGTGAACCGTATTCTCGTTGAGTGTCTTAATGATCTGATCCAGATCTTCCCCAAACAGGAATTTGCCCTTGAAAGGAAGAGACCCCAAACGGGTCTTGGAGGAAGTATCCGCAGACCAGTTCCTTAGCCAAAGGAGACGGCGCGCAGAAACTGCTGCCACCATGGCTCGTGCCTGTACCCTGATAAGATCATACAGGGCGTCCGCACCATAGGCTACCACGGCTTCTAACCTGTCCGCTTGTTGAGCCTCAGTCTCTGGAAGAGCTTGCGAGGTGAGAAGTTGTTGTACCCATCTTGAGTCCTGCACGCTGGGCTAGAGAACTGCAGATAGCCGCTCTCATGCCTAGAGCCGAGACCTCGAACACCCGCTTCAGGAACACCTCTAGCTTCCTATCTTGAAGATCCTTCAAAGCTGTGCCCCCGGTGACGGGAATGGTCGTGTGCTTCGTCACCGCTGAAACCGCCGAATCCACTGCGGGCACTCTAAGCAGCTCCAAGAAATCCGCCGGCAGAGGATATAATTTGTCCATGGCTCTTCCAACCCTAAGATTGGCCTCTGGAGTGTCCCATTCTCTGGCAATTAGTTGTAAAATACTGTGATGGGTGGGAAAAGCCTTTGCCAGCGGCCGAAGGCCCGCAAGAAGTGGATCCCCCTTCTTGACATTCGGATCTGGAGCCACCGGCTCCGGCAGAGGGTCAATATTCATCTCCTGAAGGATGTGTGGAATGAGATCCTCTAACTCCCCCGCCTGAAAAATCCGCAGAACTCTGGGATCATCCCCTTCGACCTGAGCTGTCAGGGAGGGGTCGTCTGTGAGCTGATCTAATAGAGGGTCACCTCCAACATCTCCTCCCGTTGGCTGTGGAGCTGGTGGAGTCACAGGGGAGGTCTTCGAAGTTCCTGGAACCCCCGCAGTGAGAGAACCGGTCAATTGTGTGAAGAGATCTCCTAAGGGGGGAGCCGGGCACGGTCTCTTGATCAGGGGAGTATCCCCCCCTCCTGACAGGGAGTCCTTGCAATGCATGAAAGCCCTGTTCATCAGGACTATGAACTCGGGGGAGAAAAAATGATCTGAGTTCCCAGAAAACTGACTCTCCGGTAGCGCTTTGACTGGAAAAGACAGAGAGGAAGAAAGTTGAGTCTCTGCATGCTCAGCTGAAATCCCAACGCTTGAAGGAGGAAACAAAATGGCCGCCGTTCCCGCGCTCTGCGAGAACGGAGCCTGCCTCTTTCTGCCCCCGCGGTCCTGAAGCCGCTCTGAGTCCCCCGGAGCAGGGCTGTCCTCCCCCTCAGACGACATGAGAAGCACAAAAGATCTTTCGCAGAGAAGAAAATCCCCTCTGACAACGACGTTGTCGCCACACTACTGCCGCTGACTCGGTGAGGAGAGAGCGGGGGGGGGGGGGGGAGGGGGGTGCAGTTCGCGCGAAACCAGTGAAAGAAATGGCGAAAGCGCTGGCACGGCCCTGAAACCCACCCACCGGCCCAGAGAAAACCGCCGGGGAATGACCCTTCCCGGCGGCAAGCGACCCCGGGGAATATAACGTCGCGGGGCCGCGGACCGGGAGACTCCTCACACCGAAAAAGGCGGGGTGGGTTTGCACCAACACAGGCAAGAGGGGAGTGAAAACGGCACTACCGATATGCACCCTCAGCCGTGAATGCTCTGTCTCGAAGACTCCCACGACGCTTTAAAAAACAGAAAGAGACACTTACCTTCAGCCCTATAAAAAATAACAATAAACAAATAGGGGAAGGAGGGAAATAAGTGAAGAAGAAAGAAAAATAGGTAAAACAGCCTGTCAGCAAGTCCCTGTTCACTGAGGAAGGGGTTTCTGTCTTGGCTGTCAAGGAATACAAGAGCTGAATCTCTAAAATTTAATAAACTTGATCCCTCTTGAAGAAATAGTAGAAAATTGAAAAGCCTAAGGCCAAGTGCTGGGGACCTCAGTGTCCCCTGCTCACGCCTGCTGGAGTCAGAACTATACTGAGAATTGAGTCAGGGGAGGCGTGGTTATATGGAACCTCCCCTGAGAGTTTTTTGTTCTGACTCCACCTGCTGGACTGGGAACATAACCCACCGTCTGGAATGATCCTGCTACGTACAGGGAGCATGATAATTCTCTAACAAACTGTCACTCTTGAGACTACTGAATTTATCTCTGTAGATCTTAATGAAATCACTTAAAGGAACAAAAAGAAAATTAACAGCACCAATGAGGATTTTTATGTTTTAATGGTTAATGATCTGTACTTAATATTTAAGTGTTACCTGATGTTAAAAGATATTTGTTCTTCTAAATTCAGAAAAATTCAGACCATCTCATTTGAAGATTATCATTCAGCCTGGTCTGGAATTGCTACATCAAAAGCTACACATCCATGTAAGGTGATTTAACATTTATTCTCTGAAGTGTTCAGTATGTTTTACATTTCTGCAGTGTTTATCAAAATTGTTGGAAATATTAGATATTTAAATATTTGATGCTCCTTGACAGTAATTTCAAGGTCCAGCTTCTAACTGAACCTACTGGGGCTGGGGGATTCTGCAGAATCAGCATTCATACTCCATAGAGAAGAGTGTATCTGAACCATTGCTCAATGGTGACACCTACTGGCTAGCCATGGGTATACCATATGGTGTGTGGCCCTTGGCCAAGAGCAGTCACTGCAGTGGCTGGGCTAGGTGGGGGATTTGGGAATTGGTTTATAAAATAAAGAGAACCCCCCTTGATACTCACAAATGAAAGCAAGTACCAAGTTGGTTTTGCTGTAGCTAAATAGAGACTATTTCCAATTGAGCTGGAAACTTAAAGAATAGAAGGAAGCAGGAGGGTGGCAAAAAAAGACATTTGTTAGCATCGCAGTTTGTATCGCATCATAAAATTAAATTTGTTCATACATGGGGTGACATTTATGATCACATAGTGATGGACTATTTAGATAACTTTGTGGCTGTGTGATGCAACTTGTGAAACGTTTCCAAACATGATTGTTCAGAGGCATGGAGAAGTGTACTTTTACCTTCTGCCAACAAGCCAGCGTGGATTGAAATCTTTTTTTAAATAAAGAAAGCCTTTTAGAACTTTCACCCCTGTAATAGCTTTGGCATCCTCATAATCCTGCTATCTTTGTCTGGAATTTGTAAAATGTTTTGGATCTTTTCCAGAAAACTTGCTTCTAAGTTCAGTGTTGGGAACTCATATGTGGTACTAGAAGCTGGTGCTAAATGATAAATTACCTTTTCGGCCACTGTGCAAATGTGCAAATAGAAGTTGAAAGAGGCTGAAATTAAAATCTGAATGATGCAAAGAGGTACTCCAAAAACATAAACAAAATGTAAAAGATCTTTTACACATTGCATTATTTTGGAGTGCCCAGTTTTACTATTAAGCCTGTATCTGACTACTTTGATACTTTACTGAGAGCTCCCAGAATTTTATTTATTTATTTATTTCTCGCATCTTCTATACTGCACAAACAGCAATCTGACCAAGTCTGTTTACAGCAAATTCTTTTCCTAATAGAAACTTACAGTTGTTCCTATTTTCTTTTTATTTCCTGGAAGTAAAGGTATATTGAATTTTTTTCCCATGTACACCTGCTAGTCTTGTAGGCACACATGGTTTTTGTTCTCAGGCAGCTCACTGAGTGTGATACACATATCTTTGTTTTTGATAGAAAAAAGATATCAAATGGTGTTAATCAAAACCATTCAAAATGTAAATGGATAAAACAGGCAAACTGAAATTAATCCTTTTGTATATGGCATTTGATATGGGAGTTGCTCTTGTTTCATAGTATTTCCAATTTATAGTTCTGCCTAAAGCAAAACTAAGTCTAACCATAAGAATGCAAATAAATTATATTGCTGCATGATAGGTGTGGTAGAATAAAGGGTTATAGAAAAGATGTTCATTGCATTCACTATCTAGACAGCTAATATTGCTTACCCTGCAGTGATTCAGGACTTTATATTTTGTTTGTCTTATTCTAGAGGGGGACAATTTTGAAACACTGTGTGGGGCCTGCAATCAAATTTTCAAAGGGAAATTCCCAGTAGTTCTTACTGGTTGTCCTATGTCAAAGACATGGCAGCCACAGAAAATGTATAGAGAAGGGTGACAAAAATGATAAAGAGGATGGAACAGTTTCTTTATGGAAAAAGTCTAAACAGATTTGGACCCGTTAGCTTGGAAAACAGATGACTGAGAGGAGATGTGTTTGAGATTAATAAAATCCTAGGTAGGGTGATATGGCTGCATAGGGAATGGTTATTTATCCCCCTATTTACCTTTTCAATCACCACTAGGACTAGGGGACACTCCATGAAACTAGTAACCAGCAGATTTTAAACAAATTGTAGGAAGTATTTATTCACTCAGCGTACAATCAAGCTATGGAATCTGTTGCCAGAGGATATAGTCAAGGCAACTAACATAGTGGGTTTCAAAAGATGATTGGATAAGTTCCTGAAGGAAAAGTCCATAAAGCGTTATTAGCCAAGCAGACTTGAGAAAGCCAGTGCCTATCCCTGAGAGTGAGGTACAAGAAATAGATCAACTATTGGGGATTTTCCAGGAACTTGTGTTGAATCTGTGGACCCTTGGGCTGAGGCAGGATTGAACTACCCACAGGGAGGATCTCTGCAGGTTCCCACTGTCGGCAGGCGGACCCAGACAAAACAAAGACCCATCAGGATCTTCACCTATACCAACCCTCATTCCACTCGGGTTGAGCCTTTGGGTGCCAGGAATGGCAGGACTTAGGTGGGGTCTCTACTGATGGCAGAAGGGTAGGTCTGTGGTCAGCTGGGATCATAGGCAAGCGGCCATCATTCTTACATGAAGTACGGGCAATTGTCAAAGACAGGCGGCAGTGAGTCATATCCAAGGTCCGGGTCGAGTTCGAACCAGGTATCTATCTGAGGGAGGAGAAAAGGGATGGATAGACAGGGCGATAACAAGCGAGCAACATGGATGGATTGGAACGAAGGCAGAAGACAAATTGAAGACAGCAGGATAGGGACTGAAAATAGGGCTGGAACGAAGACTGGACGCTGGGAAGCAACACGCACTACTGAAAGTAGTTGGACATTTTGCTGAGACAAGTTGTGTTTGGAGCGCTGCCCTTTTGTAGGGCCTGGGTGCTGAGGTCATCAATAGGGGCCTTTAAGTAGTGACGAGGCACATGCGGCGCTCAGAGGCTGGCGGCATCTGGCTGCGTGTGTTGGCGATGTCCAGAGGGAGGCATGTTTAGCCCGACTGGCAGCGTCTCGCCGCATGGAAGGCTGCTGGTGTTGGGCCTCGTCGGAAGCCAGTGGGGTCCAGCCAAGAAGTAAAGTGCAGTGGTCCATGGGAGCAGCCCTTGGACTGCCAAACATAACACACATAACCTGGACTGGCCACTGGCTTGATGGACCTTAGTCTGACCCATCATGGCACGTCTTGTGTTCTTACCTTCTTACCTATGAACCAGGAGTTAAATTTCCAGCGTTAGAAAAAATTGAATTAAGCCTGTACACCTCCCTACACTAGGGAGTAGTAGCAGTGCTTTTATTAACATGGGATTTATACGGAGGAGCACTATTTTGTGTGCACATTTTTATGCACTAAAATCCTTATTAAATTGTGAGTAAAGTTACATGCACAAACATGAATAACAATGTGTAATCAACTTAGTACAGCTTATTACATCGGCTCTATGGATTTTTGTCATTTGCTTTCACTGCAACTATGATGGAGAATTGCCCTAATAGAATGTAGAGCACCCAAGATCCACTTCAAATGTAATTGACCAAGAGGCTAATATTCAAAAAATGTTGAGCCCCTAAATCTGATTTTGTTCCTGCTCTGAAAGAAAGTACAAAGTCTGGCATGGTCAGATCCTCATATTTCTGGGGCTAGTGTTGTTAATCTGTGGGTGCTGAGCCCCAGTGTGGTAATGGACCAGTGGTGTCCTGGAGTCAGATTTTGTGTACACAGCTTTTATACTCCTAACTCATGTTTTATGTTCCCCCTCATAGCTCAGAGTCATGCAGCCATCAATCCATTTGTCATCTTGGTTCCCCACATAGTACGTCTTAATAATCACATTGATGTACTTGAAGATGAATTTTCAAAAGATTTCATGTGGAAAAATTAGCATATAAATACCATGTACCCACATATATGCTATTTTATTTCTGTTGATAAGCAGTACTTAGCCATTATCTGTGAGTGACATCATCTGGCGGCACAGAATGGAGCTGTTTGTCCAAACTAGGAGAGCTTTGAGTTCTACTAAGCATGTGCAGGCATTCCAGTGTGGGTGTTGCCTCAGAATTTCCTCAGGCTGCTTTTGTCTGCTCTTCTGCTTGAATTGGAACCTTTCTTTTGGGAAGTCCTAACTCTCCTGTTTCATTAGTATCTTTCAAGATACTCCCTCTGAACCATGCTTTGCTGAGCGACTGTCGGCTTTCTTCCTTGTTCTAGTTTAAAAGCTTCTCTATGTCCTTTTTAAAGATTAGCACCAACAGCCTGCTTCCACCCTGGTTAAGGTGGAGCCTGTCCTTTCCCCAAAAGGTTGCCCAGTTCCATACAAAACTGCATTCCTCTTCCCTGCACCATCATCTCATCCAAACATTGAAACTTCGGAGCTCTGCCTGCTTCTGGGTACCTGCTCTTGGAACAGGGAGCATTTCAGAGTTTGCTACCTTGGAGAATCTGGATTTCAGCTTTCTACTAAAAGTTTCAATTTGGCTTCCAGAACCTCCCTCCACATCTTCCTATTTCGCTGGTGCCCACATGTAGTATGACAGCCAGCTTCACCCCAGCACTGTTTAAAATCCTATCTAGGTGATGGAAGAAGTCTGCTACCTTTGCACCAGGCGATCTGCATGCTCACCAGCCACCCAGCTATTTACATTCCTAATAATCGAATCACCCACTATGATGGCTGACCTAACCCTTCCCTCCTGGGCAGTAACCCTGGGAGACTCATCAACTGGAGAGCAGGTCCGTGATATAGGATCACTTACTGCTATACCAGGGTGATACTCTCCAACCAGGTGTCCTTCCTCTTCCAAGGTTGCCAGACTGCAGTTGGTACTTGGCTACTGTATCCCTGAAGGTCTTCTCTACATTCCTCAATATTGCCTCTACTCCTCCAGAGATCACACTCATTCTCTAAGAGCCAGGAGCTCTTTGAACCAGGTGCACACACAAAACTTCTCACCAACAGGTAAAAAATCATACATGTGACACTTAATACAAAAGACTGAAAGACCCCCCTCTTGCTGCTGGACTGCTGCCTTTATCTTAATTTGGTTGAGTTCTTAGTTAAGTTTGGGTTGCTAAGGGAGTAAGAATGTGTAAATTAGATTCCTTTAAATTTATTGGGTATTTTCAATATTAATCTGGTAGTGATCTGCAAGGGAATAATTAAAATCTTGATAGTGGCTGGCACAATCCTGATTTTTAGATAAAAGCCTGATGTGAAATGTATCTTGCCTATGAATCAAAGGATGAGCTAGGAGTAGGTGGGAGTTGGAGTGGGAGGAAGCGAAGGATAGATGGACACTAGAATGAACTACCTTTTGGCTTGCTTTTTATTAAAGGCGCGCACACACACACACACTATACAATATACCCCATTATTTCACCTCTCTCCCTAAATTTTTAAGTCTTAAAATTTCCCAAAACAATATTTACCAATCCTCTTCAACTACTAGCAAGATGATCTTCTCTCAATGCTCCCACAGGATTGAGAACCACTATCAATACAAGATTCTTCATTTGGACTCTCTTCGGCCCCCAGAATCTTCACAAAATATCTTGCGGTGGCAGCAGCACACCTACATCACCAATGAATATGAATATTTCCTTATTTGAATGACTGGTTGATAGTAGCAGTGACAGGAAATGCTCTCCTGTCAAATATTCAGTTAACCGTAGGGAGGATCAACTTGGTGGGGATGTGGCACTTTATGTCCGGGAGGGTATAGAGTCCAACAGGATAAAGATCATACAAGAGACTAAATGCTCAGTAGAATCTATATGGGTAGAAATCCCATGTATGTTGGGTAAGAATATAGTGATAGGAGTATACTACCGTCCACCTGGACAAAATGGTCAGACAGATGATGAAATACTAAAAGAAATTAGGGAATCTAACCAATTTGGCAGTGCAATAATAATGGGAGATTGCTAGAGACATAAAATTCCTGGATGTAATAAATGACTGTTTCATGGAGCAATTGGTTCAGGAACCAACAAAAGAGGGAGCTATTTAAGAAATATACAGGAGTCTACTGGAGAGCTTGCCCGTGAAAATTCCATCATATCACATAGACTGGAAGCAGTTGAAAATTATTTGAGTCATCTCAACATAAGAATTCTGAATTTTCCTAAGATTATGGGCGAATTACCTTTGATTACTTTAAAAAGATACTTTAAAGAGGTTTTAAAACTCCCAGAAGAAAAAATGCCTCCTCTTAAGAAGATAAGCTTTCTGGCTCAGAGAGCAGCGAATATGCAAAAGGTAGGAGATATAAAACCAGATTTCCTAAATCTGACCCAATATCTTGAAAATTCAGATCTGGAAATAGTAGACAGAGCTGTGTTATTTGTATCTTGTTGTTCGGAACAAGATTTTTCTCTTATAATGAAGGCATATTTTAAAAATATGAATGCTCTGTTTCATGGACAGATTATACGACTGTATCCGGACTTGGCAAGACCCACATAGTTAAGACGAAAATAGTTTTTATTATTAAAACCTGATGTAGTTGCAATTGGGGTGAAATTTCAGCTTCGCTATCCATGTCGTTGTATTGTAAAGTTGTCTAGTAATACTTTTATTTTCTTTATCCCGGAACACCTGAAACAGCTCCTGGTTAGTAGAAGGCAGAACACTGCCATAGGTTAATATCTGGGGGGAAATGTTAAAATGTATCGGTGTCGCCATTATTTGATTTGTAAAAATATATTGGTAATCTTCTCTAAATGAAAGAAAGTACTTTCCCTTCACTTTTTCTTTTTGAGGTTAAAAAGCAATGTTGAGGTATGATTGAATTGTACTCTCTGTTCAATATGTCTTGATTTGTTACTTTAAAATATAATTTCTTGTTGCTATTCTAACCATATTTAATACAGTGTATTCTTTTTTTTAATTATTGTAAAGACTTTTATAAAAAAAAAAAAATTAAAAAAAAAGAGGTTGCTATTTTAGATTTACTTGTTAGTGGAACGCAGGATTTGGTAAGAGAGGTAACTGTGGTGGGGCCACTTGGCAATAGTGATCATAACATGATCATATTTAAACTAATAACTGGAAGGGGGACAATAAGTAAATCTACAGCTCTAACACTAAATTTTCAAAATGGAAACTTTGATAAAATGAGGAAAATAGTTAGAAAAAAAACTGAGGTGCAGCTGCAAAGGTTAAAAGTGTTCAACAGGAATGGACACTGTTTAAAAATACAATCCTAGACACACAGCCCAGATATATTCCACGCATTAAGAAAGGTGGAAGGAAGGCAAAACGATTACCAGCATGGTTAAAAGGTGAGGTGAAAGAGGCTATTTTAGCCAAAAAAAATCCTTCAAAAATTAGAAGAAGGATCCATCTGAAGAAAATAGGATAAAGCATAAGCAATGTCAAGTAAAGTGTAAAACATTGATAAGACCGGCAAAGAGAGAATTAGAAATGAAGTTGGCCGTAAAGGCAAAAATTCATAATAAAAACTTTAAAAAATATATCCGAAGCAAGAATCCTGTGAGGGAGTCGGTTGGACCGTTAGATGACCAAGGGGTTAAAGGGACTCTTAAGGAAGATAAGGCCATTGCAAAAAGACTAAATGAATTCTTTGCTTCCGTGTTTACTAACGAGGATGTTGAGGAGATACCAGTTCCGGAGATGGTTTTGAAGGGTGATGAGTCAGATGAATTGAACCAAATCATTGTGAACCTGGAAGATGTCGTAGGCCAGATTGACAAACTAAAGAGTAGCAAATCACCTGGACCAGATCGTATCCATCCTAGGGTACTGAAGGAACTCAAAAATGAAATTTCTGATTTATTTGTTTAAATTTTAACCTATCATTAAAATCATCCATTGTACCTGAAGACTGGAGGGTGGCCAATGTAACCCCAATATTTAAAAAGGGCTCCAGGGGCGATCCAGGAAACTATAGACCAGTGAGCCTGACATCAGTGCCAGGAAAAATAGTGGAAACTATTCTAAATATCAAAATCACAGAGCATATAGAAAGACATGGTTTAATGGAACACAGTCAACATGGATTTACCCAAGGGAAGTCTTGCCTAACAAATCTGCTTCATTTTTTTGAAGGGCTTAATAAACATGTGGATAAAGGTGAACCGGTAGATGTACTGTATTTGGATTTCCAGAAGGCATTTGGCTAAGTCCCTCATGAGAGGCTTCTAAGAAAACTAAAAAGTCATGGGACAGGAGGCGATGTCTTTTCGTGGATTACAAACTGGTTAAAAGACAGGAAACAGAGAGTAGGATTAAATGGTCAATTTTCCCAGTGGAAAAGAGTAAACAGTGGAGTGCCTCAGGGATCTGTACTTGGACTGGTGCTTTTCAATATATATATATATAAATGATCTGGAAAGGAATACGACGAGTGAGGTTATCAAATTTGCGGATGATACAAAATTATTCAGAGTAATGTATACATTGTGATACATGGATACAGAAAACAAGAAGGTAGGCGATCTAAAAAAAGGCGTTAGGAAAACACAAGAGGATTAGATGCCCAAGTAAGATTGAAAAAGACTTGGGCATCTAATCCTCTTGTGTTTATATTGTGATACACTACAGGAAGACCTTGTGAGAATGGAAGATTGGGCATCCAAATGGCAGATGAAATTTAATGTGGACAAGTGCAAGGTGTTGCATATAGGGAAAAATAACCCTTGCTGTAGTTACACAGGTTCCATTTTAGGAGCTACCACCCAGGAAAAAGATCTAGGCATCATAGTGGCTAATACTTTGAAATCGTTGCTCAGAGTGCTGCAGCAGTCAAGAAAGCAAACAGAATGTTAGGAATTATTAGGAAGGGAATGGTTAAGACAGGAAACAGAGAGCAGAAATAAATGGACAATTTCCTCAGTGGAAGGGAGTGGGCAATGGAGTGCCTCAGGGATCTGTATTGGGACACTTACTTTTCAATATATTTATAAATGATCTGAAAAGAAATACGATGAGTGAGGTAATCAAATTTGTAGATACAAAATTGTTCAGAGTAGTTAAATCACAAGCAGATTGTGATAAATTGCAGGAAGACCTTGTGAGGGTGGAAAATTGGGCATCAAAATAGCAGATGAAATTTAATGTGGACAAGTGCAAGGTGATGCATATAGGGAAAAATAACCTATGCTATAGTTACACAATGTTAGGTTCTATATTAGGTGCTACAACCCAAGAAAGAGATCTAGGCGTCATAGTGGATAACACATTGAAATTGTCGGTTCAGGGTGCTGCGGCAGTCAAAAAAGCAAATAGAATGTTGGGAATAATTAGGAAGGGAATGGTGAATAAAATGGAAAATGTCTTAATGCCTCTATCGCTCCACGGTGAGACCCCACCTTGAATACTGTGTACAATTCTGGTCGCCGCATCTCAAAAAAGATATAATTGCGATGGAGAAGGTACAGAGAAGGGCTACCAAAATGATAAAGGGAATGGAACAGCTCCCCTATGAGGAAAGACTAAAGAGTTTAGGACTTTTCAGCTTGGAGAAGAGACGGCTGAGGGGGATATGATAGAGGTGTTTAAAATCATGAGAGGTCTAGAACGGGTAGATGTGAATCTGTTATTTACTCTTTTGGGTAATAGAAAGACTAGGGGGCACTCCATGAAGTTACCATGTGGCACATTTAAAACTAATCGGAGAAAGTTCTTTTTCACTCTACGCACAATTAAACTCTGGAATTTGTTGCCAGAGGACGTGGTTAGTTCAGTTAGTATAGCTGTGTTTAAAAAAGGTTTGGATAAGTTCTTAGAGGAGAAGTCCATTACCTGCTATTAATTAAGTTGACTTAGAAAATAGCCACTGCTATTACTAGCAACGGTAACATGAAATAGACTTAGTTTTTGGGTACTTGCCAGGTTCTTATGGCCTGGATTGGCCATTGTTGGAAACAGGATGCTGGGCTTTATAGACCCTTGGTCTGACCCAGTATGGCATGTTCTTATGTTCCTTTTTAAATTTGGTTCTCATTAAAATGTGGGAAACCTTGTATTCCAGAATAATTCAGCAAGGAAGATAGAGCTCAAATTCAGATTAACAAACTCTCCAGGAGTTGGCATGGTCCAACTACCACATAACTCAGTAGTAGAATCTGCATGAAGAAAGCCAAGAAGACTCATCTTCATTCTAACTGACCCCTCCCCCCCCCCCCCCCCAAAGGAAAAGATCATAGAATTTTGGAAAGAAAATGTACCAAGGCACCATGCTTACAGCCAAGATTACTCAACATCAGTTTTACATGGTGCAATATATCTATGAATGCATGCAAAACCTAAAACCTTACATCTGTTCTGAAATGGGAATAAATAACCCCTAAGCCACTACATGACTTAGAGGAGGCACTTCAATACCTTCTAAGATCCATTTACGAATCTTTTCATACCACTGCAGCATCTATAGGAGTCAGACGCATGGCCTGGTTAAGTGTAAGAAAAATACTGTTGCATTTGACATTCTTCCGGCTAACCCTGTAAACTGCTGCCTTCACAGTTTGGGCCTGAGCCAGCCGCACTGCTACCCTACTCAGTTAAATACACCAACAGCATGCCACCTCCTGGTGAAGTGAAAATGCCACAGTCCTCCATGCAGCAGAATGCTGCTATCAGTAACATACTGCATCTCTTTCCGGCCTTTAAAGGAACCATGGTGGGAAAGTTCCCACAGCCCCTGGTGATGACATCATGTCTGCTACCCTATATAAGGGCAGCTCTCCAGAAGCAACTTACCTCTACAACAGGTCCAACTACTCTCAGCAGTGCGTGTTGCTTCTTCACCTGACTCCTGCCTTGACCCAGAGTGTTCCAGTCTTCTTCTCAGCCTGATTCCTATCCTTGTTCCTATGTGTTCCAGTTCTTGCCTCAGCCCGATTCCTGCCTTTGACCCAGTGTGTTCCAGTCTCCACCTGCTCCAGCCTTCTTGCCCAACTCACTTCAGTCCTCTCCAGCTTTTCTTGCCTGATCTCAACCTATTCCATCCCTCCTCCTTTCCCTGACACCTTGATTGACTTTTCACCTGGTCTCTGAATATGCCTTATTGCCTCCTGCCCATTACCTTTCGCCTGGATTCTGGATATGCCTGATCGCTGCCTGCCCTTGACTCTCACCTGCACCTTCGACTATTCTGTTCACTGTCAGCCTACGACCCAAGCCTGGCCTTGGAACACCTCTACAGTCATCAGCAGAGACCCTCACCTAAGTCCTGCCAGCCCTGGCACCCAAAGCAGAACGTGGGCTGGTATAGGTGAAATTCCTGACTGGTCTCTGCTTCGCCTGGGTCCATCTGCTGATGGTGAGAACCTGCAAGAATCCACCCTGCAGGTAGAGCCAATTATGCCTCATCCCAAAGGTCCATGAACACAACAATGTGAGAGGATGTGCATGAAAACCCGCTGACATTCCAAACTTAGGGGATAACCTCTTTGGGGAAAAGCTTCAAGAAATTGTGTCCCAAATAAAAGAACAGAATATGGTGGTTCAATCAATCATTGTCCACATCTGCAGAACATCAAAACATAGGAAGATGTTCCTACATTCCATATAAGTGGACCATATTGCCTCAGAAGATCTTAACAGGCCTTACCAACCATATCAATTGCCATCCTTCCAAAGCACTTGGCAACAAACTCAATCCTCACAAACCAGAGGTCAACCATTAGAATGACAACAACAGAAACCCCAACAGCAACTGCCAGCAAAACCAACTCAGAAGTTTTGATCTAACAGAAACCTCAAACACACATAAACATAGGGGGCAGAATCCAAAATTATTTGACTTTGGAGTCAAATAACCACGGATTAGTGGGTCCTAAAAATAGTATAGAAGGGCTACCACTCAACTTCTTAAAACAACCGGTGATCCAATAGACTGTTGTAGCACCCACTGACCCATCCCATCTCCCCCTCTTGAAATAAGAGGAACAGAATTTTTTACAGCAAAATGCCTGTCAAGAAATAGCATCTTCTCTGCACAACTAGGGATTTTTCTCTCAATACTTCCTAGTCCTCAAAAAGATGGGAGATCTTCAGCCCATTTTAGATCTGAGTAGCCTCAATTAACACCTTTCTCGGGAGAAATTCAAAATAACCTCTCTCAGCACAATCCTCTCATTCATTCAACAGATTGTTAGGATGTGCTCGCTGGATCTCAAAGATGCCTATGCTCATATCCCAATACACCCTTCTTGCTGGCATTACCTCTGTTTCAGGGTGGAAGAGAACCACTATCAATACAAGGGTCTACCATTTGGACTCTCTTCAGCCCCCAGAGTCTTCACGAAATGCCTTATGGTGGCAGTAGCACACCTACATCGCCAAGAAATATGAATATTTCCTTACTTGGATTATTGGTTGATAGTAGGACTGGCAAGAAATGCTCTCCTTTCAAATACTGAGTTAACCATCAATTGTCTACAATCCCTAGGTTTTCTCATCAATTATGAGAAATTCTACAACCCATTCAATGTCTTCAGTTCATAGGAATGCAGATAGACTCGGCACTGTCAAGGGCATTTCTCCCCCTCAACAGAGTAACAGTCTTTTGGAAATTAGCAAAAGCACTGCTAATGAAAACTTTGATAACCATTCCCCACATATTAGTATTTTCCTGACACTTTGATGCAGTGATTCATGTGGTTCCTCTAATGTGCCTGTATATGTGTCACCTACTATGGAAACTCAAGAGCCAATGGAACCAATTGCTCTGACTTCACTCCAAGATTATCATTGCTGCAGAAATGAAATAAGAGATATGGTGGTGGCTGCAACCTCCGATATTAAAGTGTGGTGCACCTCTGCATCTAACTCCATACTAATTAGTATTAACAACGGATTCCTCCAACTTGAGCTGGGGACCCCACACAGGTCAATAGAAAGCACAGGGCATCTAGTCGACCAAGGGAGGATGCTTACAAATCAACTTATTGGAATTGAGAGCAATGAGCAATACTCTAACCCAGGGGTGGGCAAACATTTTTTTTAAAAAGGGCCACATTACTAGCGCTAATCAAAGCCGAGGCCTGGGTTCCCTATGAGTGATGAGGAGGGACCCCTTTAGACCTCTGCAAGTGGGAAGGGGGGCTGAGATGTTACAGTGGCAAGTATACATAATAGTGAGAGGACCAAAGCAACAACCTGTTGATCTGGAGGTGGACTTTGGCCTGGTGCAGGATTGGTATGGCCCTCTAGTTGGACCCAGAGAGCACCTGCCACCAGGAGGCGGAGCACACAAGGAGACAGAGGCTAACTGGAGCTTCACCAATAACAGTCCAGGGTTTCCGCGGGTTGAGCCTTTGGGTACCCGGACCGCCTGGACTTAGGTGGGCCTCTGGTGGTCTCCCGGAGAGATAGCAGAGGGCTGTGCCCACCACGAATAAGGGTGCGCAGCTGATGCAGAATGGATGGACTAGGCCTGAACTGGAAGCGCCAGAGACCTCAAGGAGGTAGCAGTTCAGGGAGGTTCTCCGGGTGAGACAGGCAGCGCCTGTGGGTCTAGTCAAGGGGAAGCCGCAGTCAGTTTCCAAGCAGGTTGGTCTGCTAGTCACAGTAGACCAGAAGGAGAGTGTCAGAGTGAAGCGCAAAGGTCAGAGCCAGAGTATCAGTCCAGGAATAGTCTGCCAAAGCAAGGGTCAATACCAGAGTCAGTTCCAGGCGGCAGACAGGAGAATGGTCAGGCAGTGGTCGGTTCCAGGCAGCAGACAGAAGAATGGTCAGGCAGGCAGAGGTCAGTCCGAAGAGGTACTACCTCAGAAGGACACAGGAAATGAGGAGACACTGGAACGCAGGAACACACGAGGCAAACTAGAACACCAATGGTGTCAACCCAATTGCCAAGGCGAGGTTCTGGGGATTTGGCCTCGCCTTTTATACTAAGATTAAGTGAGGTCATCAGCAGGTGCCGCGGACTGCTTCCTGCACTGGGCCCTTTAAAGGGCCGCGGCTAATGCCGAGCCCTGACGTGAGACTGAAGGCACTGTTGGGCCTGGAGACACCCTGGGGGCGCCATGGACAAGAGGCACTGGCAGTGGCTGAGAGTGAGGCGGAACCGGAGCTGGTAGACGGAAGCGCTAGGTGAGCAGGCCCAGCTGCGGAGCCAACGCGGTTGGGACGCGCAACAGTACCCCCCCCCCCCCCCCCCCTTCTAGGCCTCCCCCTTACCGGTTTGGACTTCTCAGGATGGGCACGATGGAAGTCTTGTAGGAGAGTTTTGTCGTAGATGTGGTGAGAGGGCTCCCAGGAGTTTTCTTCTTGGCCGAAGCCCTCCCACGACAGGAGGTACTCCCAGTGGCCTCGACGGCGTCGCACATATAGGACCTCCTTAACCTGCAGGGGGTTTTCAGGTTCTGCTATATGCTATGTAGGTGGAGGAGGCCTTTGGGAAGGCCAAGACAGAACCAAGGGCTTAAGTAGCAACACGTGGAACGTGTTGTGAATTCCCATGGAAGCTGGGAGTTGTAGCTGATAGGTGACTGCTCCTATGCGTCAAAGGATGTGAAATGGGCCGATGAATCTGGGGGCTAACTGTTGAGATGGCAGTCATAGTCGGATGTGCTTTGTACTGAGCCAGACTTCCTGGCCAGGCCGGAACAGCAGTGTGGCTTTACAATGGATGTCTGTGAAGTGTTTGGCCCGGTCAGCTGCTTGGCAGAGTCTTTCCTTTACCTGGTTCCAGAGCCTGTGTATGGTTTGTGCTGTATGTAGACTGAGCTGCAGGTGAGGGTACACGGAGTGAAACCGGTAGGGGTAGGTGTGGTTGGCGGCGAAAGATTACCGCAAAGGGTGAGATATCGGTGGCAGAGGCGACATGGGTGTTATGGGATAGCTCTGCCCATGGCAGAAGGTTGGTCCAGTTATCTTGCTGGTTGTTGACATATATGATCGCAGGAAAGTTTTCAAGGAGTGATTAGTCCTTTCGGCTTGGCCATTTGCTTGCAGATGGTAGGCTGATGTTAAGTTTAATGTAATATTGAACGTTTTACAAAGAGACCTCCAATATTTAGAAGCAAATTGAGGTCCACGATCGGAGACTATTTCTTGTGGTAGTCCATGTAAACGAAATACAATGGTCAAGAAGAGTCTAGCTAGCTCTGGAGCTGAAGGGAGATCAGGTAATGGGACAAAGTGGGCCATTTTTTGAGACGCGGTCAATGATGACCCAGATTACAGTATTTCCTTTTGACGGAGGCAGATCCACAATAAAATCAGTGGAAATGCTTGATCAGGGCTCGGTGGGTGCAAGAAGCGGTTGGAGAACCCCTCATGGGCGGCTGGTCGGTGGTTTTTGCTGTGCGCAAACTGCACAGGAGTCCACGTATTCGCGGGAGTCCTTTATCATACTAGGCCACCAATAGTGCCTTTGAAGCATTATGAGAGTCCAGGCTCGACCGGGATGACTGGCCAGCTTAGAGTCATGAGCCCAACAGAGCATGTACTTACAGAGACGGCGGGGGACCACCGTCTTCCTGGCTGGTACCGTGGTGGTGACTGCAACTGATATGCAAGCGGGATCGATGATGTCCTTAGGAGTCTCGGGTGTGTCTTCTGGCTCGACGGAGTGAGAAAGTGCATCCGCGTGGAGGTTTTTAGCTGTAGAGCAATAGCAGAGCTCGAAGTTGAAGCGTTCAAAGAACAGGGCCCAGCGGGCTTGTCTTGGGTTAAGTAACTGGGCCTCTTTTAGGTGTGTTAGATTCTTGTGGTCAGTAAAAAAAAATGTGAATTTGTGTTGTGCTCCTTCCAGCAAGGGACGCCATTCCTGGAGGGCAAGTTTTACTGCTAGGAGTTCACGGTCCCCTATAGTATAATTTTGTTCAGTGGAGGAGAATTTATGTGAGTAGAAGGAACATGGTACTAGAGTTCCCTTAGTGGAGTATTGACTTAAGACCGCTCCTGCTCCGATGGCGGATGCGTCAACTTAGACGATGAAGGGGCGGTTAGGATCCGGATGTCATAGACACAGTCCGGTATAGAAGGCTCCTTTCAAGGCGTGAAATGCTGACTGAGCCTTGAGACTCCACACTCGAAGGTCACATCCCTTCCTAGTCATGGCGGTGAGTTGAGCGGCCAGCGTGGAGTAATTAGCGATGAAGTTACGATAGTAATTTGTGAATCCAAGGAATCTTTGTAGGGTGCGGAGGCCCACTGGTTGAGGCCAATTTTGAATACCCTGGAGTTTGTCAGGTCCATGGTGAAGCCACGGTTGGAAATGATGTAGCCTAAGTATGGAAGATTGGGTTGTTCAAAAATTCATTTCTCTAATATTACATAGAGATGATGGTCTCTGAGACGTTGGAGGACTATTTGAACATGGGAACAATGAGACTTCAGGTCTTTGGAGAATATTAGTATATCGTCCAGATATACTATGACAAATGTGTATAAAAGGTCCCAGAAGCTCTCATTCATTAGCCGTTGAAAGACTGCAGGGGCATTGCAAAGTCCAAAGGGCATTACTATGTACTCGTAATGGCCGTCTCTTGTGTTGAAGGCGGTTTTCCAGATGTCTTCCGGTTGAGTCCGTACAAGATTATATGCCCCTCAGAGATCCAATTTTGTAAAGATTTGTGCACCCTGCAGGCGGTCGAATAGTTCACTAATAAGTGGCAGTGGATAATGATCCTTACGAATTACTGCATTCAAACCTCTGTAATCTATGCAGGGTCTTAAGCTGCCATCTTTCTTCTTTACGAAGAAGAACCTGGCTCCTGCCGGGGAATTAGAGGGTCTTATGAATCCTTTATCCAAATTTTCCTTGATGTAGGCTGACATTGCTTGGGTTTCAGAAGTGACAAGGGGTAAGTTCTGCCCTTGGGAGGTTCCTTGGGAGGTTCCAGGTAGCAGTTCTATGGGGCAGTTAAATTTTCGGAGTGGAGGCAGGATGTTAGCGTTTTATTTGGAGAACACATCCTTGAATTCAGAGTACGAGGCAGGTAATCCAGGAAGGGTTGTGGAGTTGAGGACGGTCACAGATGGAGACACTTGCCGTAAACAATGGTTTTGACATTGAGGGCCCCACTGAGATAGTTGCAGGGATTGCCAGTCGAAGTGGGGTGCGTGTAACTGGAGCCAGGGAAGTCCAAGTACTACGGGGTGCGTGGATCGTTTCAAGACCAGGAGGGAGATGTCCTCCTCATGGAGGATCCCAACCATGAGGCGAATGGTCATGGTGTACGGTGGGTGATACGACTGGGGAGTTGCTCTCCCTGTATCAAGGCAGTACGGTTGGACCGGTATCTGGAGAAGCTTGACGATAACTTCCATGATAAGATTTCCACTCGCCCCAGTGCCCACGAGGGCGGTGGTGGTGAATGATCGTGACTTCCTAAGGAGGGAGATGGGGAGCAATAGTTGAGGGCCAGAAACAGTAGCACCCAAGCTCGGGACCCCTGCCGGGCTCAGGCTTTGGAGTTTCCGGGACACACTGGGCAAGTCTGAAGAAGATGTCCGGAGTCGCCGCAATATAGGCAAAGGCCCGCCATTCTGCATCGGAGGCGTTCCTCTGGAGTCAGGCGGCTGTGATTGATTTGCATGGGCTCCTCAGGAAGCTGAGGAGCCGCTGGTAAGGCCTTCAACTGAGGACTCGCCAAACGGGTTGGTTGTAGGGCAGGAGGTCATAGGACCCTTACCTCCTGATGTCATTGTCGAAGACGGTAGTCAAATCTACCGACCAGGAGGATCAGGTCTTCCAGAGATACAGGGATATCGCGGGCGGCCAGTTCATCCTTAAGGGCAGGAAACAGTCCTTCGAGGTAGAGTGCCCGCAGGTAGTCTTCTTGCCAACCTAACTTAGTGGCTAGAGTTCTAAACTCCACTGTATATTCATCAAGCAATTGTGAGCTTTGATGGAGGTGGAGTAGGTGGTGGCCAGCGACCGCCTGTCAGCCTGGGTCCTCGAAGGTATGTTGGAAGACTGAGATGAATTGAGGGAGCTGGCGAAGGATGGCGTCAGAACGCTCCCAGAGTGGGGAAGCCCATGCCAGGGCCTTCCCCTCAAGGCGTGAAAGGATAAATGTGATTTTTGTTGCCTCGTCAGGAAACAATGAGGGTTGCAGTGAGAACTCCATATAACATTGATTTATGAAGCCTCGACCAAGACGCAGATCCCCATTAAAACAGGGTGGAGCTGGGAGGGTCAGTGGTGCCCATGAGGGCAAGGTGGGAACAAGGGCCCCTGGGTTGGCCATGACTGATTCCTCCAATTGAGAGCGTATTTTCCCCACAGAAGAAGCCAATGCTTCCATCATCCGTTGTTGCTCTCGGACACGAGTGACCAGACCAGGGCTGGCCTGCAGGGTCAGAGATTCCGCCGAGTCCATGGCCTTGGCAACCTGTTGCGCTGGAGGTGGACCTTTGGCCTGGTACAGGATTGGTACAACCCTCTGGTCGGACCCAGAGAGCGCCTGCCACCAGGAGACGGAGCACACAAGGAGACAGAGGCTAACTGGAGCTTCACCAATAACAGTCCGGGGTTTCTGCAGGTTGAGCCCTTGGGTACCCGGACTGCCTAGACTTAGGTGGGCCTCTGGTGGTCTCCCGGAGAGATAGCGGAGGGGGTGTGCCCACCACGAGCAAGGGTGCGCGGCTGATGCAGAATGGATGGACTAGGCCCGAACTGGAAGCTCCGGAGACCTCAAGGAGGTAGCAGTTCAGGGAGGTTCTCCGGGTGAGACAGGCAGCGCCTGCGGGTCTAGTCAAGTGGAAGCCTCTGTCAGATTCCAGCAGGTTGGTCTGGTAGTCACATGCGGCCGGAATGCGCAACACAACCATACAAATAAAATGAATAATTAAACAGAATTAACAGAATAAAATCAAATAGTTAAAAACTTATAAAAATGTTCCGTAAAATACACAATAAATAATACCCAATAATTATAATTGGTAAGGATTTTAAAAAATTCCCCACTTTCCATACTTGAACTTTTGATTTCCAGATGCCCCGAGATTGTTATGAATTAGCAGGAAGAGAGAAATGCAGTTTGTTGCACACACATTGGCTCTCCAGCCACACACAGACACCCCCCCCCCCCCCCCAGGCAGGCACCCATTCATTCTCTCACACTCACACAGACCCCAGGCAAGCTCCCATTAATTGACACACACACACCCAGGCAAGTACCCATTCATTCTCATATATACACCCAAGCCCGCAGGCAGCACTCATTCATTAATACACACACACACACATGCCCCCGGCACGCACCCATTCATTCTCTCACACACACACAGAAACTTTCAGATAGGCACCCATTCATTCTCTTTCTCTCATACATACGCACACACACACACATATACATATATATATATACACACACACGGCAGACTCTGAGCTTCTCTTACTCCTCCTCCACTGCTGTGTACTGATCCATTGTCCCTCCAGAATCCCTCTCTGCTGCTCCTCCTCTCTGCGGGTCCCATGGTATTAAAAATTTGAGAATGTAGTAATTTCTGCATTCTGATCTCTTGAACCCTGAGAAAGTGCTGCCTTCATGAACTTGTAATACCGCGAGGCCTGCAGAGGTGATAGATGGGCTGTTAAAACAGGCCCCTTCTCATCTTCAACCACAAGTCCATGGCAGTCTATTGGGGCTCTTCTCTTCTTCACCACCAGTGAGATGGGGTCCACCAGCAGCTTCTAGGGCCTCATCTATCTCTTCACCCCCAGTGGAATGATGTCGACGGTGGCCACACGGGGCTCTCTATTTCAGCTGTGAGCACACAGCTGATTCCACCTGGGCAATGCTCATCCTCTTCCTGCCCCACTGCTTGCCTTTTAATTGGTGGACACTGGGGCCATACTGCTTTCCCTACACTGCGGACGTTACCTTCAGCCACTGACATCCAAGCCAAATTCATAAACAAAGACCTGCCATATCAGGCCATTGTTGACATTGTTGCAAGGTGCCGACAGGTCGGAGATAATCGGGAAAACTGAGGAGGAGGAGGGCCAGAAAAAATCTGTCTTCGGGCTGGGTTTGGCCCATGGGCTATAGTGTGCCCACCTCTGATCTAACTGCTTTGCAGCCCAGTCTGCAGGGAAAGAACATTATGATTCACATGGACAATCAAGCAGTCATGTTCTATAACAAGGATGTACACAATCTTGGATCTTCTGTCAAGAAGCCCTTTTAATATGGTAGAGGGCAGAACATAACGGGGCAACATTGCAGGCAGCATGTTTGCCAGGTATAGAGAACATGGAGGTGGACAGATCCAGCAGGATATTCTGCCCACATGAATGGTCCCTATCACAGACCATGGCCTGTTCAGTGGAGATCTCTTCACTACAGAACAAAGCAGAAAGTTAAATCGACTATGTCCCATCTGTCCAAGGTCACTGAGAGGCTCTGAATGCCTTCTTAAGTTGATGAGGAGTAGACCTCATGTACACTTTTTTCCTCTGATCCCTCTGATGTCAAAGACCATTCAGAAATTTATCCTGGATCGTGCCTAGATGATCTTAATCACTCCGGCTGAAACAACCATGGTATGCCTATCTGATACAGTTCTCCAACAGATATTTATCTTGGAGACAACCCAGCCCTCTTATCCCAAAGAGGAAAGCTCCCTATTATATCCAGCACTATCAACACTGAATCTAATGGCTTGGATGTTGGACGCTCTATCCTAGCTCTATGGTCTCTGTCAGATCCCAAACAGGATATTTTGCTTTCCACAAGAAAACCAACCACAAGATGCAATTATTCCTTTAAGTGGAAACACTATTCAAATTGGTGCTTCTTGCATAATTTGAACCTCTATGTTTGGTGTCTTATCTTCATTGATCCCAATCGGGATTAGCGATCACATTAGTATGAGTACACCTTAGTGCCATCACAGCTTATCATTCTCCAGAAAATAGAGCTCCAATTTGGTCTCCAGGTTCATAAAGGGACTTCTACATTTACACCCGCCAGTGAAAAAATGCCAGTTCCCTGGGAAATCAACAGAGCTCTCATTTCACTTATGAAAGCTCCCTTTGAACCTATGGAAACTGCAACTCTAAAATATCTAATTTGGAAGATCCTCTGCCTGGTAGCAGTCACCCCCACTAGAAGGATTAGTGAACTGCAAGCCTTAGTCCATTATTCACTTTAACATGCAGTTTTTCATGATAAGTAGTTCTCAAAAAACATCCAAAGTTCTTACCAAAAATAGTGTCTGCTTTTCATATAAACCAATAGTGCTTCCAACGTTCTACCTGAAATCTCATGCACACAATGGTGAAAAGATGCTGTACGTGTTGGACTGCAAAAGAGCTCTAGCATACTACAAACAGAATGCAAAGTCATGGAAACCATCTCAACTATTTGTGTCCTATGACCCAACAGATTGGGCATAGCTGTAGCAAAACAAACATTGTCAAATTGGATAACTTCATGCATAGACTATTGTTACACAGCAACTGGACTTGAGCTCACTATTCAGGTTAGAGCTCACAAGTGCAAGCAATAGCATCATCCATAGCACATCTGAAAGAAGTGCCCATAGAAGACATTTGTAAAGCAGCAACTTGGTCATCTGTGCACACCTTCATGTCGAACTACTGCCTAGATACCTCAGGAGCCACACAGACAGTGCAGTGGGACAAGCAGTCTTGCACCACATAGTTTCCAAATAGTCTTTTCTCCATGGTAGAGTCCGGATTGCTATTTGTGAAATGCTGCGCTGCAATCCTCATGTTGGGACACCCCATAGATCATGGCTAATTCAGCCCTGCTTATCAACAGAAAATAGCAAGTTTGCTTACCATAAACAGTGTTTTCCATAGATAGCAAGATTAATTAGCTATGAAATGCACCCCTTCCTCTGTAGATAGTAGACTTACCTATTTCTAGCTTTGCTACAGGCTGAGGAGATTCTGAGGCAATGCTCTGTGGGAACACCCACACATGCTCAGAGCTCAAAGCTCTACTAGCTTGAAGAAACTGCTCCTTTCCCTGTACGTACCAGGATCAGTCCAGGACACCTGGGTTGAGACTCCGCACCAGTAGATGGAGACAGACTAAAACTTGTGGGCGGAGCCATATATGCCCCTGTGCCAGTCACAGCCCCTCCTCAGTCTTACTCTGTCTCCAGTAGATGGTGCAGGTCCGGTCACAGCCCTGCCTGCCCTGGTTCTGGTATTCCGTCAGGGTCGGTTCTTTTTGTTTTGATTTGTTAGGCCAGTTTAGGCTACGGGTTTCTATTTGGCAATAATTTTCTAAATTGTCCCTAGGTCCCTTTCGCCCTGCCTCCCAGGGGGGTTGTGAGGTTCTGAGGGGACCACCCCCCCCTGGTTGAGGCTGCTGCTAGGGTCGAGGACCCAGCTGGCCTAGTAGCAGCGTCAGGGGTGACACCGGGGAGCCCGGTTCACTCACCCCTGCTGGATTAGGGCTCCAGGACCGTGGACAGCGATAGGCGTCTTTGTTTAAAAAAAAAAAAAAAAAAAAGGTTTGTGTTTATTTCTGTGCCGGCTCTCTCTTGCTTCGCGTCGCCACTCGTGGGGGGGGCGCCGCCGACGGGGGGAGGCCGTTCGTTTGAATTTTTTTAATTTTTTTAATTTTTCGTCGCTCCTGTTGCCCCGTTTTCGCGCCTCTTCGCCGGCATGCCTCGTGGCTCGTTCTGCCGGGCCTGTGGCTCGGCGCGCGCGCGCCTTTCGCGTGAGGGCCTGTGCGCGGCTTGTCTTCCGGGCGGAGAGGGGTCGTCTGGGGCGCCTCGGGGGGCTCGTTCGCGGCCCGCGCGATCGTCTCCGCGCGAGGGGGGCGCCGTAGACAAGCCCCAAGAGCTTTTCCCGCTTAGTGCGGGAGCGGTGGCCATTTTGGCCACGGGCCGCGAAATGGCGCGGGAAACGGCAGGGCCTTCGGCCTTGCCTCCCGCACTTTCCCCGCAGCGGATCGCGGTCGGAGGGGGTCCCTCGGGGGACACAGGGTCCCCGGGGAGTCCCGCTGATTTTTCTTCAGATTCGAGCTCGCTTTCGGAGGACCTTGCGCTTTTGTTGCGCAAGGTCCTGAAATACAAAAAAAGCAAGCGCGGCCGGAGTGAAGCTCGCAGGGCTCCACCGCAGAAGAGGCCCAGGAAGCCTTCCGGGGTCGCGGAGGGGCCCCAGGGCGCCTTGCGGGGGAAGCGGCCTCCACGTGGCGTCCCACAGGAGGCGGACACCGATTCCTCCCCCGAGGTGGACGCTGATTCCCCTGAGGAGACCCAGAAGGGACCCGACGATGTGGGAGCGGACGGCTCCGCTACGTCTGGCGTAGGAAAAGGCTCACAGGCAGTGGAGGGAGACGATCCCAAAGTGGTCCGGCTATTCCGTAGGGATGAATTGCCTCCTCTAATTCCAGCCATTCTCCAGGAACTGGGAATAGACCCCCCTCCGGCGGTGGTTCGTCAGGAAGCGAACATGGATCCGGTCCTGTTAGGCCTCACGGGTCCGGCAGTGGCTTTTCCGTTCCATTTTTCTTCAACGGACATCATGTTCCGGGAATGGGACACTCCGGAGTTAGGTTTGAAGGTCAGCAAGGCCATGGACAAGCTTTACCCGCTCCCGGAGGATGCGCTGGACCTTCTCAAGTTTCCCAAGGTGGATTCGGCGGTTTCGGCGGTAACGAAGAGATCTACTATCCCGGTTACGGGTGCGACAGCTCCTCGGGACCTTCAGGACAGGAAGCTGGAGGTACAGCTCAAGAAGATTTTTGAGGTTTCAGCGCTAGGAATTCGGGCCGCCATGTGTACGAATTTCGCTTTGAGAGCTGGCTTACGCTGGGCTCAGGTCCTCCAAGCCAATGCGGATCTTTCGGCAGACGAGGCAGCGCAAGCGGATAAGTTGGAAGCGGTAATAGCATATGGCGCAGATGCACTCCACGATCTGCTGCGCACTTCGTCTAGATCCATGGTGGCGGCTGTCTCGGCGCGCCGCCTTCTGTGGCTACGCAACTGGGCGGCGGATGGCTCTTCTAAGGCTTACCTCGGGGCGCTGCCATTCAAGGGTAAGTTGCTGTTTGGCAAGGAGTTAGATGATTTGATGGCTTCCCTGGGGGAAAATAGGGCTTTCAGGTTGCCCGAAGATAGATCCAGGTCGCGGCCTTCCTTTGCAGCCAGGTCCCGCTTTCGTGGGCCCAGGAAGGCGCGACCTCAAAGGTCGTCGGGGCACTCGTACAGGTCTTCCTCCTCCCGTAACCCACAGTGGCAGCAGCAGCAGTCCTTTCGTGGGAGGCGCTTTGGTAGACCAGGGGGTGCCCTGGCCATCACGGCTCCCAAATCTTCACAATGAAAGGGGGTCGGCCCTTCTCCCGCCGCAGCCTCAGCACGCCGTTCCCAACGTCGGGGCGCGGTTGCTGTCGTTTTACGAGAGATGGGCCGGAATAACGTCGGACCAGTGGGTCCTCACCGTGATAAGACACGGCTACGCGTTAGATTTTGCTCGCATTCCAGTGAACAAGTTCCTTGTGTCACCCTGCAAGGCTCCCGAGAAGAAGGCGGCGGTGCTAGACACCATCCGCCGCTTAGAGGACTTGGGAGCTATCTCCCCCGTTCCTGTCAGCCAACACGGCAAAGGCCGTTACTCCATTTACTTCATCGTACCAAAGAAGGACGGCACGTCCCGACCAATTCTGGATCTCAAAGGGGTGAACCGATGCCTTCGCGTGCCTCGCTTCAAAATGGAGACGATCCGGTCAGTCATCGCCGCGGTCCGGCCAGGCGAGTTCCTGGCCTCCCTGGACCTCACGGAGGCGTATCTTCACATAGGCATTCAGCCGTCGTTCCAACGCTTCCTCAGATTCTGCATTCTGGGTCGGCATTACCAGTTTCGGGCGCTCCCGTTTGGGCTCGCAACGGCCCCTCGTACATTCACGAAGGTGATGGTCGTGGTGGCGGCGCAACTGCGCCAAGAAGGTCTCCTGGTCCATCCTTACCTGGACGATTGGTTGATTCGGGCGAAGTCCGAGGATCAGTGTCGGATGGCGGTGGCCAGGGTCCTCCATCTGTTGCAGTCCCTGGGATGGGTGGTCAACTTCAGCAAGAGTCATCTGACACCCACGCAGACCTTGGAATATCTGGGAGCTCTTTTCGACACGAAGCAGGGCAAGGTGTTTCTGTCGCTCGAACGGATGGACAAACTGCAAACTCAGGTGCAGCGCTTGTTGTCTCTTCGCCAGCCGCGGGTCTGCGACTACCTTACGGTCCTAGGGTCTATGGCTTCCACGCTGGCGCTGGTGCCATGGGTGTTCGCTCATCTGTGACCCTTACAGTCATCCTTGCTTTCCCGCTGGAAGCCGGTCTCGGAGGACTTCCATTTACCGCTTCCTCTAGCGGGACACGCGAGGTCCAGCCTGCGGTGGTGGCTGGACCCCAGTCATCTTTCCGCCGGAGTCTCTCTCCTGGTGCCCAGTTGGACAGTGGTGACCACGGATGCCAGCCTCTCCGGTTGGGGAGCGGTCTGCCTAGGGAGCTCAGTTCAAGGCCTATGGTCAGTGTCGCAAGCCCAGTGGTCTATCAATCACCTAGAGACCAGGGCGGTCCGTCTGGCCCTGCAGGCTTTTCTACCATTGCTGCGGGGAAAGGCAGTCCGAGTGTTGTCGGACAATGCGACCACCGTGGCATACATCAACCGGCAGGGGGGGACACGGAGCCCCCAGGTGGCAGAAGAAGCTCAGCGCTTGATGGCCTGGTCGGAGCTACATCTCAGCAACCTCGCAGCGTCTCACATTGCGGGAGTCTACAACGTGCAGGCGGACTATCTCAGCCGTCATCGTCTGGATCCCGGAGAGTGGGAGCTGGGGGACGAAGCGTTTCTTCTCATTTGCGAAACGTGGGGGGTGCCCCACATGGATCTGATGGCCACGTGGCACAACGCGAAGGCCCCGCGATTTTACAGTCGACGTCGAGAGCGGGGGGCAGAAGGCGTCGATGCGTTGGTGCTTCCCTGGCCGACTGATGTGCTGCTCTACGTGTTTCCCCCGTGGCCGATGATCGGCAAGATTCTACGGCGCATAGAGTTGCATCCGGCCAACGTGATCTTGGTGGCACCGGAGTGGCCTCGCCGGCCGTGGTTCGCAGACCTCGTACAACTGGCAGTAGCGGCACCCCTTCGGTTCCAGGGAATGGCGGCCCTACTCCATCAGGGCCCCGTCTGTTTGGAGGATGCGGATCACTTCTGTCTCGCGGCATGGCTTTTGAGAGGAATCGACTGAAGAGAAAAGGTTATTCAGATGCGGTGGTGGCCACGCTACTGCGTTCCAGGAAGCAGTCGACGTCTTTGGCTTACGTCCGTGTCTGGGTGGTCTTTGAGGACTGGTGCGTGCAGCGCGGGGTGGACCCCACTTCGGCTTCCGTCTCTGATGTTCTGGCGTTCCTCCAGGCGGGTCTGGCCAAAGGTCTGGCGTGCAGTTCCCTACGGGTCCAAGTGGCGGCGCTTGGGTGTTTGCGAGGTAAGTCTCTGGCGCTTCACCCGGATATTTCAAATCCTATCTCTCTAACAGAAAGTTCTCTGTTAAAATCGGAAACAACCTATCTGCCGCATACCCCCTACAACAAGGAGTCCCGCAAGGTTCATCACTTTCATCTACCCTCTTCAATATCTACCTCATCCCTCTCTGCCATCTCCTTTCCGACCTTAAACTCAAATTCTATCTCTATGCTGATGATGTACAGATCATCATTCCCATTCACAACTCTATATCTGACGCCCTGGAGCACTGGGAAAAGTGCCTTGCAGCCATCAACGCACTCCTCTCCAACCTTCAGCTTGCACTCAACACGAACAAAACGGAACTCCTCTACATCTCCTCACATCCCCCCGACCTCCCACCTAACGACCCTAAACTTAACCTCCTCACAGCCCAACCGTCCATTAGGGACCTCGGAGTCCTTCTTGATCCTAATCTTAGCATGAAACCTCACATCAATTCCATCCTTAAAGCGGGCTTCTTCAAGCTCAATGTACTAAAGAAACTCAGACCCCTGCTCTACACCCATGACCTCCGTACAGTGATTCAAGCCACTCTCACCTCCAAACTAGATTACTGTAATGCTCTCCTATTAGGGCTCCCATTGTCCTCAATAAAACCCCTTCAACTACTACAAAATGCTACTGCAAGACTCATTACTAACGCACGCAAACACGACCATATTACCCCCATCCTTAAGGACTTACATTGGCTCCCCATCCTGTCCCGTATACATTACAAAACATTGACCATAATACACAAGTCCATCCACACCCACAACTCCAACTGGCTCGACCTACCTTTCACTGCCCCCCTGTCCACCCGAGCCACCAGATCTACCAACAAAGGCACCCTACATGTCCAATCCCTGAAAATGGCTCATCTCTCCACTACCCGCGACCGTGCTATCTCTATTGCCGGTCCGGCTCTTTGGAACTCCCTACCTGACCACATGCGCATTGAACCCTGTGCAATCAAATTCAAAAAGAAATTAAAAACACTCCTGTTCAACCATGCCTACCCAGAATAACCCTTCTCCATCTCCCCTCACAGTTCCCCCTTCAGGGGTCTGCCCTCTCCTTATATTAAGGAGACTATCATTGTAAATTATAAACTGTATTCTTCTGGTTATGACTTTCTTGTTTTTTAACTATCTTTCCTACTGCCTATTTATTTTATCCCCTGCCCAGTTACTGTCTCCCTGTTGAAATGTATTTTCCAAACTTTCAGTTATTATGTGAACCGGTATGATGTACCCACTAATGCCGGTATATAAAAGTTTCTAAATAAATAAATAAATATTGCTCGTTTCCTTCGGGGTGCTAAGCACCTTCGCCCCCCGTTACGTCTTCCTTGTCCGGCTTGGAACCTCAATTGGGTTCTCTCCGCTCTATGCACGGCGCCGTTTGAGCCCTTGAAACGCGCAACTCTTAAGGATCTCACTTTAAAAACGGCATTCTTGGTGGCGATTGCCTCGGCACGGCGTGTTTCCGAGTTACAGGCCCTGTCCTGTAGGGAACCTTTCTTGCGTATCTCCGATTCTGGGGTTTCCTTACGGACGGTTCCTTCCTTTCTTCCGAAAGTGGTCTCGTCGTTTCATGTGAATCAATCGGTGGAGTTGCCCGCTTTTGCGTGCGGAGACTCCTCTGTTACAGAAGAGAGGGAGTTACGGAAGCTTGACGTGCGGAGATCCCTTCTCCGATATCTGGAGGTCACTAATCCGTTTCGGGTCACAGATCATCTGTTTGTCCTGTTCTCTGGACCAAAGAAAGGAGCTGCAGCGTCCCGCACAACGATCGCTCGTTGGCTCAAGGAGGCCATTGGTTCCGCGTACTTGGTGCGGGGAAAACCTCTTCCCGTGGGGCTGCGGGCTCACTCGACTCGATCTCAAGCAGCGTCTTGGGCGGAAGCTTCTCAGGTGTCGCCTCAAGAGATTTGTAGGGCGGCCACCTGGAAGTCGTTGCATACTTTTATCCGGCATTACCGGCTGGATGTCCGGGCTACCGATTCCGGGGGTTTTGGAGAGAGGGTTCTCCGAGCGGGACTCTCTGCTTCCCACCCTCAGTAGGTTGCTCTGGTACATCCCAGGTGTCCTGGACTGATCCTGGTACGTACAGGGAAAGGAAAATTAGTTTCTTACCTGATAATTTTCGTTCCTGTAGTACCAAGGATCAGTCCAGGATCCCGCCCGCAGTGCTGCGCTGAAGTAATGGAGAGTCCGCTCTGTGTTTTGATTTGCTCTGTTCCGCTTGTTCGCTCTCTCGGTTGGAGAGTCCGGTTCCAGAGGGGGTGTTTCTTCCCCGTTAGTTAGCGGTATCTAGTTTTGTTTACTTCTCTGGTTGTGTTCTACTTTGACATTCCGTAAGACTGAGGGGCTGTGACTGGCACAGGGGCATATATGGCTCTGCCCACAAGTTTTAGTCTGTCTCCATCTACTGGTGCGGAGTCACAACCCAGGTGTCCTGGACTGATCCTTGGTACTACAGGAACGAAAATTATCAGGTAAGAAACTAATTTTCCTTTCAGTGCTGCCAGAAGACATCTCCTACAGATCATGGCTAATTCATCCTGCTATCTATAAAAAAAACAAACAAAAAACACCATTTACAATAAGCAAATTTGTTTCTAAAGCTTAAATATACATGCATAAATAGGATTCACATGTAAAAGAGAGGCAGTCTAGGGATGGGCGGCCAACAGTTACGCTTGTAATTTTCTATGTTATAAGAGTCTTACAAGTGTAGATTTGGCAACTTACATATATTAAACCTGCACATTATATGGCGTATGTAATAGTAAATGTGTTTATTGTGAAGCATTGAGGGGTGGGGATCTGGCATAACTAGGGGGATTTCTTACTGAAGAACCACGAGAGTCTCGATGACCTGCACAAGGACTGGGCAAATTGGTGGACTGATTGGTAAAACTGGTAATTTCCTTCACACACACTCATGACCTAAAATTTACGGACTTACACGCATAAAAAGTGACTTATGGGAAATAAATGCTATTTAAATTGTGTGTAAAATCTCCACATATATCGTTTTAAAACTGAAAGTAAAAATACGCTTGTACAGCGGTTCAGTGCCACTTACTGGATAAATTCCAATTTATCCAGCTAAGTGGCGTTTTTGGTTTTTTTTTCTGCTACTTAGCCAGATAAATCTTAAAAGCACTACTTAACCAGCTATGTAAGTTAGTTGGATAGATATTAAAGGTGCTACTTATCCGGCTATTTAAAACAGCCGGATAAGTAGCACTTTTAAGACTTATCCGGCTAAGTAGAGGCAAACACACCACTCAGCCAAATAAGATGGAACTTATCCAGCTAACTTGAATATCTATTCACACATGTCTTTTATATGTGTGCAAATGCTGCAGGGTAGATTTAACATGTATTTTATAACCCGCACATATGTGCGGGTTATAAAACACTGGGGTGGATCTGCACGGCCATATAAACATAAATATGAGTATGCATGCAGGTGGTTTTAAAGTTATCCTTCCTATTTTACAAAAATTCATTGAGTTGTGCTTAAGAGTTAGAATGAACATTACAAATAACAGCAGTTTCAAAATGAGGTAAACAATTGTAGAGCAAAGTGTGGAAAAGTTATGAAGTTCTTGACTTGTCCTGACAAATACAATAGCTAAAGTTAACATATTTTTTTATTTTACAATTAAATGGAAGGTTTTAAGAATCCTACTGCTCTGTGGAACTACTTTAATGAAGAAACCGATGCAAAAGCAGAATCAAATGTGAGGTAAACATACATCATTTACATTCTCTTGGCTTCATTTATCTGAATTTTTAAACATCAATTTCAGCATTTTAATATGTCTACACTATTTAGGATTACACTAGCATGTCAGTTGTTTAAAATAAATAAGAGTTTGATATTTCTTTGAAAAAATAGTGAATTCTATCAGAAACTGAAATGGCAACCACTTTTTGGGTTTAGAACCTTCAACTTAGCATTCATCGAACACTACCGTTGCATGTAAAAAGAAATCTAGATATGCAATTTCTTAATCTTGTCTATTGCAGTTTCATTAGATTTATATTGAAACCTTGTAACATAGAATGGAAACAAATTGCATTTTGTCATCCAGTTTGTTGACTTGAAAGGAAACACTTGTCAAATTAATATTTTAAGGCTCTTTCGTTTTTCATCTCACCGGTACGGTACCTTTCAAAGTTTCATGAATTTTGACTGCCATTTCTAATAGCAAATTGAACTTAAGACTCCCCTGCAGTATGCACCCATCAGTCTTCATTTTTGTCTAATTTTATATGAGCTTTCAGCTTATTTCCCCTATATTTGGTGTCAAGCACAAATTTAGGCACTCCTGTTATTGATGACTGACTGAATTAATTTTTAGTTATTTGTTTGCAAATTGTTTAAAAGGATTATTTATTAGTTTAGCTCGTGACAAGGGAAGAGATGTTTTGCTCTTATATCCAACTGGTTGAGATCTTTCTGAGGCCAGTCTATGATCTGAAGGGATATGAGAATATAGGAATGGCAAGTTGATTGAAAGGCTACTACCTTATTCTTTGTTAAAGCACGTTTCAGTAGTATTCTTTTCTGATCTATCCTTTCACTGTTTTATGCTGGATTGTTGCATATTCATCTACTTTGATATTACTGCCTTTAGTCAAGGAGATATTTTCATCATTGATTAGGTTTCCTCCTTTGAAGGCCTCCTTGGCACATTTATTCAGGTCAAATGTCATTCTAATGACATCTGAGAAGTTCTTCACCACTTGAGGTTGTTCAACTAAATTTCCCAACGAGTATGCCTTTAGACCTGATTAGATCTGCCACAGAAAAGTCATCACTGCCTGACCAGCACCCAGGCTCTACTGCCAGCATTTCACAGCAACAAAATACCAGTTGTAGCTCTTAAAAGTGCAAAAATTATTTTCTGAGCACATATGTAGTTATGGTATGCCACTCCTTTCCAGCAACAGAATATACCCCAGAATATGGGAATTAATGGGCAACATGCAGGACATGGATAGCCAGGCCCTCCCTACTTTGTGCATCATCCACATAGCACATAGCACCGCCTTTTTTGAGTCCTTTCAGCCACTTTCTTAACCCTAAGGCTAAGTGAAACAGCGAGATCATGAACTGATATGGTTCACTCAGACTGCTGGGAGCAGCAGCAACAGAGCTGTAGCAATCATATGCAGCAACCAAGGTAAGTAACCAAGCCAGTTTCTCACATCGCACTGATTTTTGCTTTCTCCTACAAATAGAGGGAGCTAGAGGCCAGGATAAAGAGAGGAGGAGGCCATGCATGGTGAAGAGCTAAGGGTAGGGAAGAAGCAGGAGTCTGCAGTCAGTGAAGAGCAAAGGTTGCATAAGTATCTGTAGAATGATGTATCCATGTTAAGACAGCTGAGAGAAGAAAGAATGGAGAATACAGCAGTAGAAGGAGAGAGGAGAGGGCCCCAAAGTGAGACTCCTTTATGCACAGCAGTGTCGACTATGGCTGAAGCCCAAGGAAGTATTACTAAAAATCATACTAAACTCACAAATGCAACTTATACTTCATTCTCCAGTGCCAAATGTGCCATAGCAACAGCAGTAAAATCCATTGGTAATAAATGGAAGAACAAAACCAGCAGCAGTCTGCATGCTGGGTGTATACATGCCTTGTTTCTCTTTCTCTTTCTCTCTATCTCTATCTCTATCTCTATCTCTATCTCTATCTCTATCTATCTATCTATCTATCTATCTATCTATATATATGAAATTGTAACTGTACCCACTTAAAAGATGTAGTGGGGGGGGGGGGGGGGGGAGTGGCCAGAACTTCCTCCTGCCATAGTACAGGCGTGCCTGGATTTTGATTTTAGATTTAATTACTCATCTTTACTAACCCAAATGCAAGGCCAATTATATTCAGGAAAATTAGGGTTTAAAATCTGAGGCCATTTACTACCCCACAATATTTTTCTCCTCTGTGGGGAAAAATACTATGGAGCTTCACAAGACGATTTCATCCTTATAGGGGAGCTACCTCTCAGAAACCCCATTCTTTTGGTAGTCTCAGTCCTTTTGCCCCAGAAGGACTCAGAAGGATGCGGGCTTTGGGAGTGTAAACTCTGTCTTTCCAGTGAAGGTTTGTGGATTTACCTGCTAGTGTATGAAATAGGCAGAAGTTACTACCCTTAAGAGAAACATGGGAGTAACCTGCACGGAGTGGCATTTACTACCTGGGAAGCTTGCTGGGCAGACTGGATGGACCATTTTGGTCTTTTTCTGCCATCATTACTATGTTACTTTTGCACTAGAGGTGGATTCTTGGGCTGAGGTGGGGTTGACGCAACCCGTGGCAAGGGCCCACGGTTCCCCACCATCAGCAGTGGAGTGGGCTGAAGCTTGAGGCCATTGGAGCTTCACCTATACCAGCCCACGTTCTGCTCGGATTGAGCCTTTGGGTGCCGGGGCCGGCAGGACTTAGGCGGGCCTCGAGATAGTATATTAAAGTTAGATGGTTCAACCCAGAGACAGCAGCCAGCAGGTGGCGTAAGTCTATCCAAGACGGGTTGCGGAACTGGAACCCAAGCACCAGGGAACTAGGAGCAACTGAAAGTGCTTGAGCAAAGAAAGGCCGAAGCCTTGAAAGTCCACGTCCAGAGGATAGAGGCAGAGACGTCACTGTCAAACTCAGATGGAAGCTGTGGTGAGTAACGTAGAACTCTGGGCAAGTAAGAGTCTATAGCAAGGTTATCCGTAGCAATGATAAGGGCGCGAAGAAGGCAAGCGTGGTCAGGCAAAGCAATGGTCCGGCACGGAGAAGGCAGGCAAGATCGGACGTAGGGGAGGTCAGGCTTGGAGAAGGCAGGCAAGGTTGGATGTAGCAGAGGTCAAGCTTGGAAAGAGTCACAAAGCAGAGTCAAGCAAAGCAGAGTCAAAGTCCGTGAAGTTGATCCGAAGCAAGGAACAAGGTAGGAATGAAGAGACAGGAACCAGGAACAACGAGGAATCAAGAACACAGGCAGAGACGAATCTCTAGAAGCAATGAGCACTCGATCAACAGGGAACCGAGGAGACCTGTTGCAAAGGCAACGCTTAGGAGCGCTGCCCAAGCTTAAGTACGCTGAGGGTGAAGATGTCAGCATCCAGGTCCGCGGCCAGGTTCCCGCCATGGACTCTTTAAAAGCATTAGGTGCGCGCGTGCCTAGGAGGGGGCACGGAACTGTTGGTGGCATCTCTCCGTGGAGCAAGTGGTGAGGCCTGCTTGGAGGAGGAATCCTGGCTGGAGGTCCCAGGCAGCATGGCAGGACCAGGGACACTGGCAGGGGCCAGAGGTCAGAGCTGGCAGCCCACTGCCGCCAGCAACTGAGCACTGAGGTACGTCTGGGAAGGTGAGAGGGCCACCTCGTGGGCCTCCCGCTGGCAGCAGTTGTAACAGTTACTATGTTACTGTATCTCACTTTTATCAGAGGTGGGTCCAGATCACATCGGACCAATGGGTCCTGGAAATGATTCGGGATGGCTATACTCTAGAATTTCTTTGCATTCCTCCAAATGCCTTTATGATCTCTCCATGTAGCTCCCCTCATAAGAAGGTAGCAGTGGAAACTACATTGAGTAGATTGTTGGTCAGAAGGCCATAATTCTTGTTCCCGAATCGCAATAAAATACGAGCCGCTATTCCATCTATTTTGTCATACCCAAGAAAGAAGGGTCCTTTCCGACCCATCCTGGATCTCAAAGGAGTCTATCATCGATTGCGGGTTACTCATTTCCAGATGGAGACTGTATGCTCTGTAATAATGGTGGTACAATCAGGGGAATACCTCACATCTCTGGATCTGACGAAGGCATATTTGCATATTCCCATTTGTCTTGGACATCAACGGTTCCTAAAGATTGCCATTCTGGGTCGTCATTACCAGTTTCAAGTCTTGCCTTTCAGGCTGGCCACTGCACCCAGGACCTTCTCCAAGGTCATGGCGGTAGTAGCAGTAGCCTTGCATAAGGACAGCATCTTACTTTACCCATATCTGGGCGACTGGTTGATTTGAACCGAGATCATGGAAGAAAGTCACTGGGCATCTCACTGTTGCGCTCATCGGTCGCAGACGGCTGCAACCTTTGCTGCTCACCTCAATTTGCCCAGTAGCTCCGATTCTGGCTAAGGTGGCCGCCTCTGCATGGCAACTTCCCTGGCGTTCCCGGGACGGCGTGGGCAATCCCGGTCGCCATCTTAAATCTGGTGTGACCTAGGGCATGTGCGTGCACCTGCCTCCTTCTTGTGCACATCATGGCGGGAACCTCGGAGGCGTCCCCTCAGCATGATGTCACTGCCTACGTGTATTTGTCTGCCGGACTTTCCTACCTACGAGTTAGCAAGGATTCCATCTTGCTCAATTCCTTCCTCTGAGACGCCTTGCCTTGCTGTTCCTGCGTTCCAGACTAATTGACTCAGGTACCCACTCCTCGGGGGCCTTGCGGCATTCAGGGCTATCCGCTCCTCAGAGTGCCTTATATGCCTGTCTCACCTTCTCCAGCTAAGTGAGTTCTCTTGCTGCTTCCGCGGACGACCCTGCACTGTTCCTGCTTCTGGTATCCGCTGCTGCTACAACAAATTCTCTACTACAACATCACGGAGTGAGTACAAGACCTGCTCTACATTACTGCTTCCATCTTGCTGTGTGGATCCTCGGGTTATCCCGCTCTGCGGACCACTACCAAATCCACGCTGTCTTGTGCCAGTTGCCAACACCTATCTCTGGCCTATCCAATGCTGCAGACCACTACCGGAGCTATCTCGCACAAAGCCTACCAAGAAGCAAGTATTCCCCGGGTTACCCCGCTCTGCGGACCTCTACCAGAGAATCCATCCCTACTCCAGGACTGAGTTTGCAAACCTGCTCCTCGTGTTTCTCTTTGCTGTATAATAAATATTCTCTGACTCCTGTGTCCATCACTGCTGAGACCCCGCCTGTCATGGAGAGTCCCCACAAGACTTCTCCCTGTGGCTGGAGTCAGCTCTCTCCATGACCCAAGGGCCCACAAACCAAGTTCAAACATAACACAAGGTGGTCTCCTTGCTGCAGGATCTAGGTTGTGTGGTGAACTTGTCCAAGAGCAACTTACAGCCATCTCAGACACTGGTGTTCCTTTCGATATGAAGCAGGGCTGAGTGTTTCTGCCAGAGAGTTAAATTCAGAAGTTAATTGCCCAGGTTTAAATCCTGAGAGAAACTATTTGCCTGACATATGGTCTTATCTTCAGGTCCTGGGTTTGATGGCGGCCAAGTTGGAGGTTGTTCCCAGGAGAGGGCGCATAAGCGCCACCTTCAATGCACGTTGCTTTCTTGCTGGAGTCTGCAGTTGCAGGACTATGTAATGAGGCTTCTCTTACATTGGAGGTGAGCATCAATTACAGAGTTAGTTGCAGGCAGATCATCTCAAAAAGGGTGTTTCTTTGGAGACACCAGATTGGTTAGTGCTCATAATGAACACGAGTCTCCTGAGTTGGATAGTTCACTGTCAGCAGTTGTTGATGCTGGCATGCTTGCATATTGCCAAGCATCTAGAGGCTTGGTTGATCTGGATCATGGACAATGCAACAGCGATGGCCTGCATCAATCATTAAAGCTGCACCAGAAGTCAACAGGTGTCGGAGGAGATAGATGCGATGATGATGATGATGGTATGGGTGGAGTAATATCTGCTAGACAATTCCGCCTTCCACATTGTGGGAAAGGGCAATGTAAGGGCTGACTTTCTCAGCAGGATCCAGGAGAGTGTGAGTTAGCGGATGAAGCCTTTCAGCTCATAGTGGAGCGCTGGGGCCACCCGTTCCTAGACAAGCTGATGAGTTCTGTTTTCTACGACAGGGGGAAATGTGGAAAAGAGGATTTACATTCAGACAACATCCAACAAGGCATTGTTCTGTGCAGTCTGGGTAAACAAGCATCAGGGTAACTTGCTTCATGCGGCGGTACCTACCCTTAACCATTAAGCCTTATGCTTACCTTTGATATAATTCCAACATTACTCTCTGCATCAATGACAGGGGATGGCAGGAAATTTGAATCAAACGGTTACCAACAAGGGCCCTGAACTTGGTGGTTGATGAAACAGATAAGTATGGGAAAATAAATGTGGAAGCTTGCTGGGCAGTCTAGATGGGCCGATTGGTCTTTTTTCTGCCATCATTTCTATGTCTCTATCACGAAAGTTCAGTGGTTTTTCAGTCGCAGGTAGGATCTGAAAGCACTGGGCATTGATGCTTTCGTACAGGCATGGCCACGAGGCAGCCTGCTATATGCCTTCATGCCCTGGCCTCTGAAAGGCAGGATCATTTGGAAGACAGCAAATCAAGCCAACACCATACATTTAGTGGCTCCAGATTGGCCCCAGATGCTGTGGTATGCTAATCTGTAGAGACTGCTGGTGGGCAGTCCTCTCAGACTGCCCCTGCGGGAAGGACACATTCTTCACGAAGATTTGGGTCGATTTTTTCTTTTGTTTAGGCCCTTGAGAGGACTAGGTTGTTGAAGCGTGGTTATTCTGTGGCAGTGATTTCAACTTTGCTTAGGACCAGGAAATTTTCTGCATTTCTGGCCTATGCACTGGTTTGGAGAGTTTTTGAGGCCTGGGTTACAGAGCTGGGTTGTTAGCCACTCAAAGTGACTATTCCATTGATTTTGGAATTTTTACAGGAAGGATTGGGTAAAGGTTTGACCCTTAACACCTTGAAGGTTCAAGTGGCAGCCATTGCTTTTTATAGGGGGCGAGTCAATGCTGTTGCTCACCACTGTTTGCTGCCTTAGCTCTGTTAGGGGAACTCGCGGCCTCTGCCAGCAACCACCGGCCTTCCACCCTCCATTCTCGGGCCTCCTCAAGCGGCATGGACACTCCCGACCGCCATCTTACCTGCGGGGTTCCCTAGGCACGTGTTCGCGCTCCCCTACCTGCTTTAACCACGTCATGGCGGGAACCTCGGGGGCGTCCCCACCAGATGACATCACTCAACCTGGATACTTAAGCTCACCAGCCCTGACAGACAGCGACTTGGCAACGAGTTCACTTGCTACAACTATCTACTCTCTCTGCAACGCTGTTTCGGTTCCTACTTCCGTGTTGGAGAATATCGGGTACCCGCTCCTCGGGGGCCCTATCTCGTCTCTTGGCTTTCCATTCCTCGGAGTGCCTTCACACGGATTCCTGCTTGCCTCGGACCCCAAGGCTTCTCCGGCCTTCAGTCGCTGTGAGTACTACGCTGCAGTTCTTGTAGTATTCTCTACGTGGAAACTCTCTCCGGTGTACCCCACTCTGCGGACCATTGCCATGACATCTGAAGAGGAACCCTCGCCAGTGTACCCCGCTCTGCGGCCACAACCGTGACGTCCCACCAAGGGACCCTCTTGTATACCATCTCTATGACCCAGTGTACTTTAGTGACTGTACTTCTACCGGTACCCCCGCTCCTTGGGTATTGCTTTTACTATTTGTCTACTCCAATTCCCGAGCTGAGTCTGATGTCAGCAGCTGCTCTCCGTGGCCCGCCTCCAGGGGTCACACTCTCATTCTGCCTGATTCTGTATCCCATCCTGCAGCCGAGACTCCAGCTGCCGATGGTGAGGCTCAGTGGGACTCCTCCCCTGGGCAGTTCCACCTCTCACCTCGGTCAAAGGGTCCACATACATATCCTAACAGATTGCCAAGTCCATGGACCCGGCCCATCTCTTGGCCCTCCAGGCCATCCCTGGCCTGGCCCAGCAAATTTCAAATCAGCAGAAAGTTCTGGAGAACTTGGCTAACGCCATAAATATCTTAAATAATTGCAGCCACTTGTCCTCGAAGGAGAAACATTGCCACCTATGATCAGGGCTATGTATGTACTGTGGTCAACCCGGACACGCAGTACCCGCCTGTCCACTATGTCCGGGAAACTTCCAGGCCTAGGTTCTGCTGGAGGACTTCTCCTAGGCCTGACACCTCCCTCTCCTCCATTGACATTACCTGTTTCCAATAACTCAAATACCCTGGAATTTCACACCTTAGCCTTAGTGGATTCCGGGGCTGGTGGTAATTTTATCCTCTGACAGCTGGTGGAACATCTCCGGATCCCCACGGTACGCACTCCTACACCATTAATGCTCTCCTCCATCCATGGTGAGCCACTGCCTGGCGAGGTTACTTGCTCGACAGTTCCAATCCGACTTCTTACCGGATCCATCTCCTTCCTGGTACTAGACAAGGCCATTCACCTGGTGGTTCTTGGGCTACCGTGGTTAAAACTCCATTCTCCACAATTTGACTGGGGCACCATGCAACTTTCCCAATGGGGCGGCTCCTGTCATAAGAACTGCCTGGAGGTCATGTCTCCCCTACCTTGCTTAACTACCACGATGTCTCTCCCGGGTCTCCCGCTACAATACTCCACCTACGCAGATGTCAATCTGTCTACACTAAGGAAACTAATTAAAACAGGATACTCCAAGCTGAGAATATTACATGATCTGAAACCATTACTAACAATACAGGACTTCCGCACTGTTTTACAAACACTAATATTTTCAAACATAGATTTCTGCAACTCCCTATTACTAGGCCTACCCTCAGGATTATTAAAACCACTACAGTTACCATAAAATGGCTCAGCTAGGGACTAGGAAATTTAACCACATCACCCCCTCGCTGATAGCACCTCGCTGGCTTCCTGTACAATCCAGAATTCATTATAAAGTATTAACTCTAATTTTTAATATCATCAACAGCATTAACCCATGCTTAATAGGAGTGACATATCAACCATACACCGCAGAGAGCCCTAAAATCGCAAAACAAAGGACTTCTAAAGGTGCCTACAACATGGAGTACACATCTAACACAAATAAGAGACTGAAATGTTTTCCATAGCGGGCTCTAAATTGTGGAACTCCCTTCCAGAGTCATTACATCTGATAGCAGAAAGAGTTTCAAACGTGAACTGAAAACATGGCTCTTTAGAAATGCATATAATTTAATGTTAAATACCAATATGCCGATATCTTCACTGTCAAAACCATTGATAATGTTAATAGATTGAGCAATAAGTATTGAGCGATATAAAGTGTAATATGCCAACTTACTGATTATTAAGTGAAGAATAATGAAATGGAAATTATGGATTACAAACCACTATCATAGCACCCTGGTTAACTTGTAATTGATGTTGATGTGTTGACTTATGACCTAGAATATGAATGTTGATACAGTATGTGAATGTTGACCCAGAGTATGAATGCTGATTTTGTAAACCTTTGTGATCTTCTTTTGGAATGACGGTATATAAATTGCCTAAATAAATAAGGAAAACATAATTATCAGGTAAGTAATTTCTCCATTTTTTGGCTCTCCCTTTGGACTGTCTTTCTGTTAACCATTATGGTGGTAGTTCTGACTGTCTTACCTATTGATTTTTGCAATTTGCCAGATCTTGGTGGAGAAAATGGTAGCTGAGTCAAAAGGTGGGCACTGCATCAGGGCCAGTTCTAGTTTGGGGCTCTTCTTGACCTGGTTTCCAATTTTTCTCATGTTACTTCCAGCCATCAACAGCAAAGCATTATTTGCATGTTTATATAATTTTATTTCTGCACATTAAAATCTCCTGTTTGTAACATATCTGGTTACTGTGCATCAAAAAGATTATCTCTAGTTGTGATTGCACTGAATTAGTAATTTATTGTCTTAATTCAATCCTGTGTTTTCTTAGAATAGAAAGAATTGGAGCTAATTGTAAGTTTCATTATATAGTACCCAGTAATGACTTAGGGTTTTACCACCCTTAGGCACTGTTGATGCTGCCACCCCTTCTGTGTCCTCTGCAGGCCATAAATTTGGCCAAAATGGAATAGAAGATCTAAAGCACAGGCAAAAAATTTTCTGCAGCAGCTGAAGTCTATATTCTGAGCAGAAATGTGAATATTCTGAAGCACATTGGCAAACACTTCCAACTTTATATTACATTATGAAAATGTAATGTCCATCCTTGCTTGTGTCTATATCATTTTTTTTCTGATTGGGCAAAGAACAGAAATCTCCAGCTTGGAGAAGAGACGGCTGAGGGGGGATATGATAGAGGTCTTTAAGATCATGAGAGGTCTTGAACGAGTAGATGTGACTCTGTTATTTACACTTTCGAATAATAGAAGGACTAGGGGGCATTCCATGAAGTTAGCAAGTAGCACATTTAAGACTAATCGGAGAAAATTCTTTTTCACTCAACGCACAGTAAAGCTCTGGAATTTGTTGCCAGAGGATGTGGTTAGTGCTGTTAGTGTAGCTGGGTTCAAAAAAGGTTTAGATAAGTTCTTGGAGGAGAAGTACATTAACGGCTATTAATCAAGTTTACTTAGGGAATAGCCACTGCTATTAATTGCATCAGTAGCATGGGATCTTATTAGTGTTTGGATAATTGCCAAGTTCTTGTGGCCTGGTTTGGCCTCTCTTGGAAACAGGATGCTGGGCTTGATGGACCCTTTGTCTGACCCAGCATGGCAATTTCTTATGTTCTTAAGGAGATCTCAGAGATGGGGAGGAGAGGAGACCAGAAAAGGGGTGATGAGAAGATGAGGACTGTGAGAAAGAAAGAGGGATGGTGGGAGGAGAGGGTTGGGCACTGAGAATGGTAGATGGGGAAGTTTGAGGATGGTGGTAAAATCAAGAATTGAGAATTGCCATACTGGGTCAACCTGAGGGTCCTCCAAGCCCAGTACCCTGTTGCCAACAGTGGCCAATCCAGGCCTCGAGTACCTAGCAAGATCCAAAATGGTAGGTAGATTCCATGTTGCTAACATCCAGGGCTAAGTAGTGTTTTCCCCAAGTCTACCTGGTTAATAATAGTTTATGGACTTTTCCTCTAAGAACTTTCTTAAACCCAGCTATGCTGACTGCCTTGACCACATCCTTTGGCAATGAATTCCAGAGCTTATTTGCGCAATGAGTAAAAAAATATTTTCTCAGTTTATTTAAATTTACTACATACTAATTTCATGGAGTGACCAGAGTCCTTGTATTTTTTTAAGAGTAAACAACTGATTCACATTTACCCTTTCTATTCCACTCATGATCTATCATATTCCCCCCTCAGCCATCTCTTTTCCAAGCTGAACAGCCCTAACCTTTTTCTCCCTTTCCTCATAGGGGAACCATTCCATCCTCTCTAACATTTTGCTCACACTTCTGTGTGCCTTTTCTGATTCAGCTGTAAATTTTTTTTTTTTTTTTTTGAGATGCGGCAAACAGAATTGAACACAATACTCTAGGGGCAGCATTATGTTGTGATACAGAGGTATTATGACATTGTTCTTTTTATTCTCCATTCCTTTCCTAACATTCTGTTTACTTTTTTGACCGCTGCCACACACAGCCAAGGATTTCAAAGCATTGTCCACAATGACGCCTAGATCCTTTGGATGGTAACTCCCAATATGGAACCCAATATTGTTTAACTACAGATTGGATTACCTTTTCTATGTGCACCACTTTGCACTTCCCTACATTAAATTTCATCTGCTATTTGAATATCCAATGTCTCTGTCTTGCAAGTTCCTCCTGCAATTTCTCAAATTTGCTTGTGATTTAACAATTCTGAATTTTTCTTTTTTATTTATTTTTCTCCTTCTCTGTACCAGTGGTTCTCAACCTTTTTCCCATCGTGACACACCTGACAGGCCACGCTCACATGTGTGACACACTGCTCATTACAATTCACGGCGGAAATAAAAAGTAAAGGTGCGGTGATTATTTTTATTGTTTAAAATGACACAAGGAAAAGATACATATTCTGTCTGAACAAAAATTGCATAAATAGAAAACATCCCACATCAAAACAGCACAAATTTCCAGCACTTAAACAGTAACCACCTTACCTAAGAAAAGGCAACACTGAAAATATTACACCAGGCCTTAAGACACCAATACACCTCCTATTAGGAAAACGGACCAAGTCAAGCTGCTATAGAGCCCTACACAGAAACTACACGCCAGCAGAGAACCTCACCTGAATCACATGTGCTGACCCTCACCTAACAAAGAATAAATAGACCAAAACGCATAACTAGAAGCATGCAGACAAAAACTGAATTGGAAACTGCAACAAGCCAGAGTCTCTGTATGCAGTGCAACAAAGGAAAAAAGAAACATCACCCATCCTTATAAAACAAATCAAGAAATATAAAATCAGTAGCAGTAAAACCATACTAACAAAAAGAACAGATTATTTCGAAACAGCTGATGAGTGGAATATCCAATAATTAAAAACTCATATAAAAAATTTCTAGATACCAATAAAATACTTCAAAATAGCAGACACAAAGACCCAGTAATGAAAAATAAGGATACAACAATTTTTTTCTCTGCATACCTGGAAACGTTTGATATCCAGGTGTCCTGAGATTGTTTTGAATTAGCAGGAGGAGGGGTGGTTTGCTTGGAACTTTCTCCTCTCTCTGTCACATACCAGCGCTCTCTCACACTGGCTCTCAATTACACACCTATACACACATGCTCTCAGTCACTCACATATACACATGCTTTTTCTCTCTCACTTATATAGGCTGTTAATTACACATTTACACACATGCTGTCTATCTTTTCTCACACAGGCTTTCAATCAATCACACACATACATGCTGTCTTTTTCTCTCACACACAGACTCTCATTCACATGCTTACAAACATGCTCGCTCTCATTTACACACAGGCTCTCAATCACATACTCACGTGCTCCCTCACCTAAACCAGCTCTCAATCACACACAGACACACATGGTCTCTCTCTTACTTATACACACAGGCTCTCAATCATACATACACATGATCTCTCTCTCACTCAAAGGATCTCAATCATACACACATACTCTTTCACACAAATAGGTTTTCAATCACAAACTTACACATACAGGTTCCCAATCGTAAACTTACATTCATGCTCTCTCTCACAGGCAGGATCTCAATCACACACATACATGCTATCTCACTCACACACACAGGATCTCAAACACACATGCTTGCTTGCTCATTCACTCTCCCTCCCTCCCCAGAACTAGCGGCAGAGCAGCCTCCTCCCAACCCTAACCTCCTTCATTTTCAGCCCTCACGGAGGAGGAGTCCCATCGGCCGTGGGGGTTGACGCTCTTCTTCATTTTCCTCCGAGCCGTGCTGCACATTTTTCAGACCGCGCCTCTCTTTTGTTCTTCGGGCCGATTCTGACCACACTAGCATGGTGTCGTCTTCCCGCGCAAGCACCCGATGCTCACCACTTCCTCTTCCGGGTCGTGGGGGGAGGGGGGCGGCGGGAAGAAGAGATCATGCTGATGCCGCTGACGCCACCTGATCTGATACGTTCCGCCCGGCTGACAGCATTTTAAGCCCGGGCAGAGGAGGATCGGGGAGCAGCTGGGTCAGCGGGGAACTGGGAAGTGTGGCGATATACCTGCATGTTCTTGGTGACACAGTAGTGTGTCGCAACACACCGGTTGAGAACCGCTGCTCTATACCACACAACAAAAAAAAAAACTGGGCAGAGTGGTTTACAACATAATAAAAATATGCAATCAATCATGTAAAAATATTAAAACATCTTAAAACAGTTTTGCTTTTACAATTTAAAACAGCCATGCCTTTACTTTCTTTCTAAATGTTAAATAATTTCTCTCCAACCTGATTTCCAGTGACGCTAAATTCCAGAGTGCTGGCCCACAATTGAGAACATTTTCCTTCAAAAAGCCTCTCTTTTGATCACTTTAACTCCTGGAGTTATGAAAAGAGGGCCATGTGCTGAATGTAAATTCCGATTAGGAATATATCTTTGTAAAAAATGAGCTAACTAGCCTGCTTCCTCATTATAATTCACTTTATACATTAAAGTCATGATATTAAACTTTATTCTTGCATCAATAGGAAGCCAGTCCAGCTCCTTTAATAATAATCTCGCACTGACCCTTCTTGGACACCCATACACCAACCTCGCTGTCATATTTGCATTACTTGCAGTCGCTTCTTGATTTTCACGCTCACCCCTGTCAATAACCCATTACAGTAATCAAATATGGAGCATACTAATGCCTGAATAATAATCGGAAAAGCCCTAATACTCAGCCAACCTTTAATTCTCCTGAGTTGCTTTAATTTCATAAAAATCCTCCGTACCATCAGGGAAATCTGGGCTTCAAAGGGCAATTTATCATCAGCTGGATCCCCAAATTGTGGACATTCGGAGTGTTTAAACATTTAAAGCTATATTTTAAAAGGCGTGCACGTGCATCTGTGTGTACGCAGTTCCCAGCTTGCACACATGGACGCACCGATTTTATAATGTGCACGAAGCCACATTCATGTTATAAAATACGTTTCCCAAGCATACATGTGCGCCGGATTTTAATATCCGTCGCGCATGTGCAGGCAGGTGGTCTCTCGCATGCGCAAGGGGGAGGCATTTTAAGAAACAACACGAGGTGACACGAGTAGGCCTTTCCTAGTTCTCTCCCAGTCCACTCCAATTAAGGAGCGGACTGAGAGAGAACTTTTCTATCCCCCTACCTGACCTTCGTCCCTTTTCCCCTCTCTTCCCTGACCCCTAAACATGCCCTAACTAGCATGATTTTTTTTGTTTTCTAACTTATCTGCTCCTCCGGGCAGGTGTATGTTTTGTGCATCGGCAGGCTGCTGGAGCGCGCTTCCTGGGACAGGGCCTAATGGTCACTGTCCCGGTCGGCCCCCACCCCCAGCCCACCCCTTTCACCAAGCCTGGCACTTCTGCGTATATCAGGAGATATACGTGTGGCTGGGCCCTTTTTAAAATGTGCTCGGCATGCACATGGCTCAGCCATGCTTGTATTCCCCGGGTTTTTGCGCACTTGGGCTTTTTAAAATCAGGGCTTTAATTTTTCCCACCTCCACAACTGTAGAGGTTTTTCTAATTTCATCTCTGTAAAAATCATCCACTCATTTTTACCCACATTCAAAACTAATTTATTTTCTATCAACCAATCCATTAAACTCTTCAACTCTTCATGTACCTTAACCAATTACCTCTCTGGGTCTCTTCCAAGGGGGCATAATATTTGGACAATATGGGGCAGATTTTCAAAGGGTTACGCGCGTAACCCCCGAAAAGCTGCCCCTGCACGCGTCGAGCCTATCTTTCGAAGCCCCGCGTCCCGGGGCTTCGAAAAAGGGGTGGGAAGGGGGCAGGACCGAGGCCTCCTTTGTTGTGGCCGTGCTGGTGAATGGCGCGCCGGCAGCCAGCCGGCGTGCGCAAGTTAAGCCTGCCCGGAGGCAGGCGTAACTTCTGCAGCAAAGGACATGATGGAGGTTTAGATAGGGCTGGGGGGCAGGTTAGGTAGGGGAAAGTGGGGGGGTGGCGGAAGGAAAGTTCCCTCCGAGGCCGCTCCGATTTCAGAGCAGCCTCGGAGGGAACTGGGAAAGCCATCTGGGCTCCCTTAGGGCTCGGCGCGTGCAAGGTGCACAAGTGTGCACCCCCTTACGCACGCTGACTCCGGATTTTATAACTTGCGCGCAACAGCGCACGCATATTATAAAATTGAGCGTAGATTTGTTTGCGCCGGGTTGTGCGAACAAATCTTCACCCGTGCGTATCTTTTAAGATCTGGCCCTATCTGCATAGATAATTCCCCTGATGCCCAACATCCAAATTATTTATCTCAAAGGTTGCACAAACATGTTAAATAGTAATGGCGACAGTGAGGATCCCTGTGGAAGTCCACACTAAACAATACGGCGTGGACTTCTTTCCTTTTACGCATACCTCCAACATCCTATCCCCGAAGAAAGAGGAAATCCAATCTAAACTTTTTCCTCCAAAACCCAGTTCCCCACATCTTTGTACTAAAATTCTGTGGGTCTATCAAATCAAAAACACTTGATATCTCGAACTGCAACAACCCTACCATCTCGTCCTTATCCAAATTCCTACAAAAAAAAATCCTGTACCGCTACCAACACTTGTCTCTGTACTATAATTTTGTATTGTCTGCAAATCTGATTACCTCGCACGTTTTTCCCTTTTCCAGATCATTTACAAATTTATTAAAAAGCAATGGTCTCAGTACAGATCCCTGGTGCACTCCACTGTTCACGTTCCTTCCTTGAGAGAACTGATTGTTCAGTCCTACTCTATTTCCTATCTTTTAACCAGTTTGCAATCCAAAATAGGATATTACCTCCTATCCCATGACCTTTAATTTCCTCAGGAGTCTCTTGTCAGGGACTTTGTCAAGCCCCTTCTGAAAATCCTAATATACTACATTCACTGGCTCACCATTATCCACAGATTTATTAACCGTTTCAAAAATTTACTAGATTGGTGGGTAAATCCATGTTGGATATGTCCCATTAAACCGTGTCTTTCTATATTTTCTTTGATTTTGTTCTTTAGCATAGTTTTTATGATTTTTCCCGGCACTGAAGTCAGGATGGGATGGGAATGTGATGGGAGAAGAAGGGAGGTTCTGGGATTGAGGAAGGAGAGGATGGAATAGAAACAGTTGGGGAGCAGGTTCCAGGATCTAGGGTGAAGGGAGAGTAGGAAGAATCAGAGATTCCTGGATCTGGGGATAGGATGAGATCAAGGGAAAGAGGATGTGAATTGCAGTTAAGGGGAGTACGGAAGAGGTTGGTATCCCTACCGTGCTTCGGACCCACTCCTCCTTGCATCCCTCTCTAACCTCCCACCCAATATGGCATACACACATACCTGACATCAAGCCCTTCTCTCACACATACACATTTCCCCCACCCTCATTCCCTTCTCTGTCATACGCATACACATACATGTCCCCCACCTCTCTTCTCACCCAAATGAGCCCCACTCAGTCTCTCCTAACCTTCCCAAAAAAAACCCTTTTTTTCAGTCTGCTCAAAGCTCACTCCATTCCATTCTGTTCCCTGCACGTTGCCTGGAAGGGGATGGGCTGGATCTGGAAGCAGAGGGCCATTCTCTTGCTGACTAAGATTTAGCAAAGCAGGAAGGCAGCAATTTTTCAGCCAGCCTACTGCCCCAGATTTCTGCTGCTTTACAGGTCTAATGTCTCTGTTGACAAATACAGGCCTGATAGTACCGAGCCTTTGCAGAGTCTCATTAATGTCAGAATACACCATACCTTAAAATGCCAGATTGAATTTGTGATGAAAATATGTGTATACATATTATCTATTAGGGTAATTTTCAAAAGCCACTTACTGGGTATATAGGCAATCTGAAATGTGCTCACCCTGTATGCGGATAAAAGTACATGTGGGGATCAACAATGCACCTTCTTTTACCCATGGAAAAATGAGGTGGAATCAGTGGGGGGGGGGGGGGGAATTAAGTGGGAAAAGGAGGAAAAACACAGATTTTTGCATTTTCAAAACTCTGCACATTGTTTTTTAAGGTATTTGCAGGAAAAAGAGGTGTGTATCTCTGTAGGTACTTCTTCCCGGGCCAGTTTTCAAAGGGAACTTTGAGAATGGATGCAAAGTCCGTAGGGAAAAATACTCACAGACTTTACAACAAGTTGCATGGTTTTGAAAATTGCCCCCTATAGGTGCCCAGAGCCCTCAGTTTCCCAAGTTTAAATCACATCATCTTTACTTCTCTCACATCATGTACATGCATTCTTTTATTTCTTCATGTAGTCCCACTATCCATAAACGCATCAGAAAACCTGCAGCAGCAGATGTAGCAGATGGAAAACAGATAGGAATGAATGAAATGAAACCTACCTACCAATTTCACAACACTACAGGTAATGAGCAATAGAAAAAAAGTATTACTGTACAACTTGATTTTTCTTTTCTAATTTTATTGTTTTTATAATGCAGGGCTGCTCAAACAAGTCCTAGCCCCCACCCCCCCCAGTCAGGTTGTCAGGATATCCTAATGAATATGCATGAGAAATATTTGCATGCAAATAAATCTTAAGCATATTCATTAGGGATATCCTGACTGGCTGAGGGGGCCCTCAAGGACCGGTATGAGCACCCCCTGTTCTAGTGCAGCAACTTCATTGCTGCTCATTTCTGGATTTCCCAGCTCAGACAGTCCCCAGGGACCATGACAGTTCATTCACAACTACTATTTGTTTTCCCTGTTTTAAGTCCCTCCCTCTCTCTCTCCAGCCTAGGCATTGCAGTGACAATCCTAGGCCAAAAAGCAGCTCCCTTCAGAGCCCAGTGCAGTTACATTCTGTAGCCATCCTGTAGATGTCATTCATGCATAATGGCCGGGACCCTCCCTCCTAGGGCCTGCAAATGCTGTCTTGCAGCCTTACCATCTCCGGCTGCAACCAGGAATTTAACCCAGGTTTCTTGCACAGCACACCCAGTGCTGCTGGCCAGGCTGTCAGCCCAACCTTCCAACTTGATTCTTCAGCTCCACAGCCATGTTGACATTTTATCAGTTTACTATAAATATAAATTCAGTTAGTGAAATGGTTTAGAAACAACCACATTGCAGTCATTTGTTCTTACAGGTTTCTCAGTACATTACTGTAAACCAGGGGTGAGCAAATTGGGGGTGGGCCCCCCCCAGGTAGGGCTTGAACAATCCTAAAGTGGGGCATTCTGACTGCCCATTCGGGAAGGAAAAAAATGGCTATGCTGCTCTGTGCTGTGGAGGCACTGCAAGCTCCGGAGGGAGGGAGCTGCCAGAACATAATGACATCATTGTAAGCATACAAGGAGGAAGGATATAAGCAGTTTCAAATGTCCACTAAATCTGCAAAATGATCATCTTAGAAAGTCAGCCGCATTGCTAATCCTTTAGATGATCTAACATTTGAGATTGTCGAGCTTTTCATTTTACCTGAGTTATTTATTTATTTATTTATTTATAATTTTTTTTATATACCGCCGCTCATCAAAGATATCACGTCGGTGTACAATGAACAGGAACTTACGCCGGAGCGTTATACATTTAACAGATTATACATTTAACAAGTTATATATTAAACAAAAGTATGTATATAAATATTTAAATATAATACAAGTAGAATCTATTAAAAACACAGAACTATACTTTAGGGGTAACTTAGTTGAGGTAAATTAAACAGAACTAGGGAGCAAAGGGATTCTAGTAAATTGAGTATGAGGTAAGGGAAAAGGGTTAAGAGGAGATGGAGTTCTACATTAGATGTAGTAAGAGGGGGGAGAAAGCATTTCAAGTGTAGTTAATAGCAATTGTAAGGAGAGGTATTTACAGTAGGAACAGAGATAGGAGAAATTAGAGATGGTGTCTAGACAGGGGGAGAAGGGTAGATAAGGCAGTGCGAATATGGGAGAGGAACAACATATATATTTCAAGTATAGGCATGTGTGAATAACCATGTCTTGAGTTTTTGCTTGAATGTTTTGGGAGATGGCTCAAGGCGCAGTTCAGTGGGCATGGTATTCCATAACAAAGGGCCAGCAAAAGAAAACGTTCGTGCTTTGGTGGAAACATGGTTATATAGTTTAGGTGAAAGGGTTTGTAATGTGGCGAGGTATTGATTTCTGGTAGGTTTAATAGAAGATTGAAATTGTATTGATTTATTAAACCATTTCATTTCAGGATTGTGGAGGGCTTTATGGATAAGTGTTAGTCTTGTAGTGTATGCGGGATTGAATGGGGAGCCAGTGTAATTCCTTCAAAACTGGCGTAATGTTCCTTTGAGTTTGTGTTAGTAAGGATACGGGCTGCAGTATTTTGCAGGATTTGTAAGGGGCGGATGGCATTTTTAGGTAGGCCTAGGAGGAGTGAATTGCAATAATCTGTTTTGGAAAACAGCATGGCTTGTAGAACTGTCCGGAAATCAGATGCATGAAGCAAAGGTTTCAATTTTTTGAGTGTATGTAATTTGAAAAAGCACTCTTTAAGGATTGCACTGATAAATTTTTTGAGGGTTATTTGGTCGTCAATAATGACTCCTAGGTCTCGGAGTTGTTTGAAGTTTGCATTGTTAGGCCCCTCCTGATGCAGTTTTTACAAAACAGTCTGTGTCAGGTGACCATTTACTCATGTACTCAAGAATTTGGCTGACACTCTATAAGAATTGTTTACTAAAACTAAGATGAACATATTGCAGATTTAGTGGACATTTGAAACTGCTTATACCCTTCTTCCTTATATGTTGATTGACCTTTTGATGGTTGTGTGCATCGTCTTTTATGCTTGCTGATCATTTTAAGCATGCCATGACTAAGCCATGTGTCTCTCTTGGTGGGCCACGAAGAAGAACTGCTTCTGCTGTGGTGGGCCCAGATGGGGAGGGAGCTGCTTACTCTGCTGCAGAATTGGACATGAGAACAGCCACTGTAGTCTTCCACAACCCATAAAGAGCTACCATCCTCAGGTCTCAGCTTGGGAGGAGTTCCTGTTACTGCCAGGTCCTTACCCAGGGAGAAACATCATAGCTGTTGCCCGCTGAGAAAAGAAGTGAAGAGGTTGGGAAGGGGAATGAGCAAAGAGGCCAGAGAGAATGAGAATTGGAGGAGAGAGATAGAGGAGGTAAGGAAGAGAGAATAAAAACAAAATGTATAAAATAGTTAAGCAAATAAAAAAAAATAAAAAGATGAGAAAATTAAAAAAAAATACAATAATAGAAACAAAATAAAAATTAATGAGAAAAAAGTAAAAAAAAGTTGAGCATTTGGCTGGCATCTAAGTTTTTATCAGTGTGGGGTAGAATGTCTGTCTGTGTCTGGTGTGCTTTGGTCTGTGTCTCTCTGATGTGGGCTGTCTGCCTGTGTCTCTTTCTGTATCTGTGTACGTCTGGGTATGTTGTGTCTTAGCTTTTCTCTGTGTCTGCCTTCTGTCTCAGGGTGGTTTGTCTGTGCTTTTCTTGTCTAGGTGTGGTATGCCTGCCTGTATCTTTGTGCCTCTATGGGGTGTCTCTGTCTGCATGTGGGGTGTTTTTGTCTCTCTGTGTCTCTCTGGGTATGGAGTAACTGTTTCTGTGCATGGGTTTCTGGCTCTGTTTGGGCATCTGTTTCACTCTGTTCGTCTGAGTGTGGGGAGTCTGTCCAAGTATGAGGTAACTGTCTCTCTCTCTCTCTCTCTCTCTCTCTCTCTCTGGGTTCTCTGCCTCTCTCTCTCTCTCTCTCTCTCTCTCTCTCTCTCTCTCTCTCTCTCTCTCTCTCTCTCTCTCTCTCTCTCTCTCTCTGGGTTCTCTGCCTCTCTCTCTCTGCCTCTCTGTGCCCGTGTGTGTATGTCTGAACTGACTCCTTTCTGAAAGTAGAAGAGAAACAAAATGGGGGCTTTACATACATATATATATGATTTCCTTATAATCCCCCAGAGCAGTCCAGACAATTGGATCTTTCTCCAGCAGATGGTAGACATACAAAACCTGTACTCGGATTCTGGAGTTCAAATTGCTTCCAGGAATGTTAGGTCTTAGATTGGGATCATCCCTCTGGTAAAGTAGGGGTGAGTAGGAGGGTCAATGATCCTTGTTTTAGCTGGTGCCTTGTCCTGGAGGGGATCCCTTAATCCCAGTTCTCTTGCTGGCTGATCCTCTCTGGCTTTACTCAGAAGACTTCAAGCTTGGTTTAGGGAAAGGCACCATCTCTTTAAGGATTTTGACTATTTATTTATTTATTTATTTAAGTTTTTTATATACCAACATTCAAGACGGTAGTCCCATCATGCTGGTTCACAAGAAACAGGGGTGCAATTATAACAAACTTTACAATTTGAACAATAGTGCAGAAAAGCAGTTACATATAACAAGGAAATCAATAACTTGGAGTGAGAAGGAAAATGAAGATCAAATAATTATATATATGAATAAATAACATTGTGAGAGGTGGCTATTAACGCTATTACTAGCGGAGCGTGATGATTGATGGGAGTTACATAGGGTTGGAGTTAGGAAAGGCCTGTGTGAACAGCCACGTCTTGAGTCTTTTCTTGAATGTTGAGATGCTGGGTTCCATTCTAAGATCCGGGGGAATGGAGTTCCATAAAGTTGGACCGGCTGTGGAGAATGCCCGTTTATTGTTTATTCAACTCAGTCATTATGATGTTTCAATGTTATATTTTGTTTATTGATTATGAGAAACAGAGATATCGAGAGCAGATTTTCCAACTGAAAACTGGAGGGAGCCCTCCCAGCCGAGGCACCCTCCCGTGCTGTAAGAGACCAATGCAACGACTTGTACCAGAATATGACAGACACCACCACTCAGACATCCTCCCACCTCCGGACTAAAATAAGTCAGTAGAGACGGAAAAGAAACCAGCCTACTGCACGGCAGCAAGTCTCGTATTCCTGGCAATGGGACAATGTATGGCACATGCTCTTAGTGTCTGCTGTCAGGGGACAGTTTTTTCTCAGTGGTGGTGAGTGGGAGAAGGGTCTCATAGATTTGCTGCTTTGGCCTCTCTCCTTGTGGTGCTGCGATGAAAATGGCCACACCCGTTGAGCGTGGGAAGTGGTGTGTAACCTGAGGGGATCAAAGGAGTAGGTTACTATGACAGAGAGCCTCAGACTGCCTTAACGGACAGTCTCCAGCTATCTGGCCCAGTCCACTTTAAGACAGACAGGAAAGGGATCCTCGGGTGGGGGCGTTTCCCTGAGGTAAGGGATACAAAGGTGAGGCCCTGAGAGAGTTAGGCCCCAGGGAGAAGAAGGAAGCTGTAATGGAGTGCTGTGCTCTTTTGGAAAAACTGTTCTTGCATTGTCAGTCTGCTGAGGTAAGCAGCCATTTTGATTTTGTCTTGCTGAACTTTTTGTAATTAAACTGTTGAAAAGCAGAACAGACTCCATCTTGGTCTGTTCTCTGACCTTTTCCTGTCTTAGACCGCTCCAAGGGCATCACATATGGTGGCAGAAGCGGGATTACCTGTTCTAAGTGTCACAGACAGGGACCCACACCAGCAGGAAAACAATTTTTTTTTGGGGGGGGGCGGGGCTGGCTGCAACGGTAGCCACACGGGATTTTTTTTTGTTGTTTGTTGGTACCGGCTAAGGAGAGAAGCTCCGCCGGAGGGAGGGAACAGAAGAAGTGAGTTAGAGCTGGTGAAGCAGGCTTTTCTTTTGTTTGGAGGAAGGGGAAAGGTTTCCGGTCTTGAAGGGGCAGGAGCTCAGTATAGCCTCTGCAGGAACCTCCCTGAGATATGGAGCAGCTACTGCAAGCCCTGGTGGAGGGACAACAACAGCTCCGGGCAGCCGCTCAAACCCAGTTTGCACAGCACCAGCAGCAACACCTGGAAGCCCAAGCACAGCTTAATGGCCAATTACTACGAAGGACACCAGTGCCAGGGACCGATGGGGTAGACACCGGAACGGAACAGAGTCCAACCCCACCAACACTGGAAATTTGGCTGACAAAGATGGGGCCCCAAGATGACCCGGAAGCATTCCTGGTCACCTTTGAAAGGGTGGCGGAGGCCATGGCCTGGCCTTGGTCCCAGTGGGCCATGAGAGTGGTCCCACATTTAACCGGTAAGGCCCAGGCCACATACCAGGCCCTTGACAACCAGCAAGCCCAAGACTATCAGGAGGTCAAGGCTGCCATACTCGATAGACTGGGACTGTCTAAGGAATCTTATCGGAAAAGTTTCCGGGGCTTAACCTTTACACCAGGAGAGAAGACCCCAGGTTCTGGCTCAGAAATTAAAGGACCGGTGCAGGCGGTGGCCAGAACCCGATAATAAAAGGGGAGTTGAAGTTGCGGAGTCTGTCGAGGTAGAACAGTTTGTGGATGTTCTCCCCTCCTGAGTGCGTGAATGGGTGTGGCGACAGACAGCGGGGACCCTGAAGGATGTGGTTTCCCTAGTAGAGCGTTATTTGAACGCTGCAGACACAGGCCGTGGGCTTATTCCAGCAGAGAAGAATTCCCGAATAAAGGGCTTGGAGAAAGGAAGAAGAGAATCGAGGGGCGGAACCCTAAGCCGCTATATCAGCTGAGAAGTGAAGAGTCTCCCTACCTCTGGAGACCCTGATAACGCATTAGAGGGACCTGAGGGCGGAACGAGTAAACACCTAGAAGCAGTGAAGCCCAAAGGGACCTGCTTCAACTGTGGAGAGAGGGGGCACTTTGCTCGGGACTGCTATCGAGTGGAGGATGAATTTATGGACGTCAATTTGGTGGCCCCTTACTCCTGCTCGTTTGTGGACATTCCCCGCTTGGAGTTTACAACCTTCATGGTTCCGGTGGAGCTAGAGGGCGACTCGACCCAAGCCTTAGTAGACTCGGGAAGTGTAAAAACTCTCATTCGAAGGGAACTGGTCAAATGAACACACAGGCCGATACAGTTCAGTGCGCTCTGGAGCGCACTGTTAGCTGCTATTGGACGCGCGTTTTCCCTTACCCCTTATTCAGTAAGGGGAGGAAAACACGCGTCCAACCCGCGGCACCTAATAGGGCCCTCAACATGCAAATGCATTTTGAGGGCCCTATTAGGTATGCGCGCGGGATACAGAAAGTAAAATGTGCAGCCAAGCCGCACATTTTACTTTCAGAAATTAATTTCTTCCGGCACCCTCCGACTTAATATCATAGTGATATTAAGTCGGAGGTCCCGAACAGTAAAAAAAAAAAAGTTAAAAAAAAAAAATTTGAATTCGGCCCGCGGCTGTCGGGCTGAAAACCGGACGCTCAATTTTGCCGGCATCCGGTTTCCGAGCCCGTGGCTGTCAGCGGGCTCGAGAACCGACGCCAGCAAAATTGAGCGTCGGCTGTCAAACCCGCTGACAGCCGCCGCTCCTGTCAAAAAGGAGGCGCTAGGGATGTGCTAGTGTCCCTAGCGCCTCCTTTTCCCCGTTTCTCTACCACGCCACCTAATTTGAATACTGCATCACGCGCACCGGCGAGGGGCCGATGCGCGCGCCAGGAGAGCAGGCGTTCGTCCGCTCTCCCGCAGACTTTACTGAATCGGCCTGACAGATGGCTAGAAGAGTGAGACAAATTTTGGACACGGTCAAAAGGTTGAAGTGTTCCAGGATCTGTCAGCAATTACTATCAAGAAGCGAAGGGAATTTCGTGGAGTTATTACCACTTTGTGGAATCAGGGATTAAATATCGCTGGCTATTTCCCTTTGGCTTACAATTTTCTATACAGGGCAAGTCTACTAAGGTGAAGACTGTAGCAGCGGCTATGGAGTTTCTTCGAGATATGGGTATTACTTTGACAGAGAAGCCATAAGCTGCCCTTAACAAATTTCAGCTCAAAAGGAAGAAGGATCAGACCCGTTGGCAGAGAGTACCAGGATTGGGCCGATGCTTACAGCGGCAATCGAATACTTCCTCATCACTTGGAACAGCAAGTGTGTGAAGGGAATTTTCTATATGATAGCACACAAATCTCTATCAGATTTGCCCAATTTTATGCAGAGCTGTATTCTTCAGACTTTCCCATTAAGGAGGAGAATATAAAAAATTATCTGAAGGATGTGACCTTTTCATGTCTTCTGGAGGAGTCAAGAAAACACCTGATTGCTAATATTGGGCAAGAGGAGGTTTTGGAAGCGATCACAGAACCTAAACTGGGGAAGGCCCGGGTCTAGATGGGTACATAGCAATCACTTGTTAAGCCTCTCACGTCCATGTTCAACTTTCTGAGGGATGGAGTACATATGCCACAGGACTCAAATATAGCCGGCATTACTGTTATCGCCAAGGGAGGGCATGATCCCACATTATGTGGGTCGTGTAGACCCATCTCTCTAATAAATATTGATCTTAAGATTCTCGCTAAGAATTTCCCTTGATTTGCGAGAAGCCCAAAGAGGAACAGCAAAAGATTTATCTGTGAAACCATTAATCCAAAAGATAATGCTCTTCAGTATTGAAGCCCGATAGTAAATCCTAAAATCAGGAAGGGCAACGCTACCCATATCTCTCCTTCTAGTCAACATATGAAAACCAACCCAAATTCTTTTATCTTGCCATATAAAATCCAAAATTAACCTTTCCAGCTTCTTAAAAAATAAAACTGGAGCACAAATGGGTAGCATATCAAACAAAAAGATACATCAGGTTAGAATATTCATTTTAATAGTGGCTATCCTACCGAACCAAGAAATTTACAAGGGGGACCACAGTTTCAGAACATTTCAAACTTTGCTAAGCAATGGCAAGTAGTTCAGTTCATAGTCATTCCAACTGATTTTGAATAACTGCCCGTAAATATTTCAGTGAGTTGTTACTCCACATAAAGGGGAAGAGAGCCTCAATATTCATGAGAGAAGATTGGCAAGTACAATGGGCTGGATTTACCAATATCGCATGGTTAACACATGGCTAACGCATGCGTTAGTAAAAGGGGCGTTTCCATGCAAATGAAGTACTTTCCGCATAGCTGCAAAGTTTTCGTGAATCACGAATACATTTTTGCGATTCGTGCTGTTTTCGCAGTCAGCGGAAAAAAAAATATACCGCGTACTACGATAATGTCACATGTATAAAAGGTCACTTCCTGCCCCTCCTCCTTTGAGGGTTTGGAAGGAGTTTTGTAGTGGAGGTAGGTTTGTGGCTTAGGAGGTGGTGGTTTAGATATATTGATTACTGAGTGCGGAGTCGTGTCTTCTGTGTTTTCATCTGTTTCCCTTAACCTGTGTCGTTTGTCATATCTGTTGGAGTGAAAGGCGGTTTGTTACTTGTTTGTCCTTATCTGTGTGGAGGAGGAGTGTGGTAGTGATGGTGAGGAGGAGGAGGAGTGTGGTGATGGTGATGGTGAGGAGGAGGAGGAGTGTGGTGATGGTGAGGAGGAGGAGGAGGAGGAGAGTGGTGATGGTGAGGAGGAGGAGGAGAGTGGTGATGGTGAGGAGGAGGAGTGTAGTGGAGGATGGAGCGTGACAGGAGTGGGAGGAGAGGACAAAGAGGGGAGTGGAGTAGAGGGAGGGGGAGGAAAGAAGAGGGACCTAGTGGTAGGGGTATGAGGAGTAGAAGGGACAGGGCTAATGGGAGAGATAGGCAGGAGGGAAGTGATAGGAGGGTGGGGGTGGGAGAAAGGGTGAGGCAGGAATGAATGGTGGAAGGAGGTAGGGTTAGGCAGCCAGGCCAGAGGGGAAGGGAGCTGGAAGTGCAGGGTGAGGTGGGGGGGAGGAAGGGAGTGGGGAATCAGGTGGGTCGGAGAGTGAGAGTAGGGAGGAGACCCCTCCGGAAGTGGCACCACAATCAGGCAGCCAGGCAAGGGTGAGGCAGCGTGCTATCCGCTTCAGCCAGGAGGGCAAGGATCGGCTCATTGAAGGAGTCCTCTGCCGTTATGCCCATCTATTTGGCAACCTCTCAGTGAAGACCTCTAAGGCAACCAAGGCACAGCTATGGGCCAGCATTGCAGCGGACATCAGGCACCAGAGTGGGATCCAGCGCACCGGGGAGCAAGTGGCCCACCGTTATCGGGACATCAAGGCCCAGCTGAAGGGCAAGTTAGCAGAGAGGAATGAGCACCTGTGCGAGACTGGAGGAAGTCCCCTTGCCCAATAAGGTTCAGTGACATGGAGAGGCGCCTAATGCAGTGGCTGGGACCAGACGTGTTTGAGGGGTTGGATCCATGACTTGACACATCCTGCCTCGAAGATGGTAAGTTGGCCTGTACCCCCCACCAAGTCCTTTGCTGTCCTGTTCAAGGTTCATACACAATGCTTAGAACTGCTTTGTGTGTAAGTTCCCCGTGTGCTCTCCCCCATCCCCCAAGCCACAGACTGAGACTAGCAGTGTGGGTGTAACCCAAATGCTTAGAACTGTTTTGTGTTTAAGTTCCCCATGTGCTCTCCTGACCAGTCTTGACCTCCCCCTCCTCCACCCCCCAGGCCACTGGCCATTAGGTACAGAGAAACAACATTACTTTATAAGCAGCATGACGTTGGTCAATGAAAATGTGTCCCTGTGTCCTGCTACTGGAATGCAACAAAATGCTGTGGTACTGATGCTGTCTATCCTTTTTTCCCCCTGTTTCCACAGAGCACTCTGGTCCCAAGCAGGGAGAGTCCAGGAGACAGGTGGGAAGGCCCAGGCACCAGTCGTGATCCACCTGGGACAAGGCGGCCACCAATGTTCAGCAGGCCCTTCTGTATGGATGCCATGACGCAGTGGTCAGATGGCGAGGAGGAAGAGGTGGGCCCCATGACAGCACCCGAAGGCAGCCCCCTCAACTTGTCAGCTGCCCTCGGCAGTCTGGAGTAGGAGGGCTCCACCCCTGCTCTGCAGGCGAGCAGCCCACTCAGTCTGGAAATAGGTCCTCCCAAGACGCTCACCCAGCTAACCCCAGTAATGTCACCACACAATCCTGCACTTGTGGCATCAGCCCCAGGACCCTATGACTGGCACACAGGCAGAGCAATTGTGGAGGAGATCCCTAACACGGCTAACCCGCCACCTCCAGCTCCACACGGCAGCATCTACCCAGACATCCACCAGCATGACTGCAGCGATTGGCACACTTAACACCATAATGCTACAAATCCTGCAGAGGATGGCGGACCAGCAGTCAACTTCCTCAACAACATCTACACCCCAAAGCAGTCCCTCAAGGTCCCGAGGCCACAGGGGACGTCCCCCCAAGACAATGCCACCTCCCACAGGACCAGCACGACATGGCAAAGGGCCCTGAGGGGAATACAAGAAAGCCTGAACTGGCCAGGTCAGAATCTCATAACCACCACTGGGAGTTGCCGTGCCATTAAGATGGAAGAAGATGCATGATCCAAAGCAGATGAGGCACCACCTCCCACCCTCCTGATCAACTGGGCCATCTGCATCCGCTGCGCCACTCTGCTGTGTGATGTGGGGTGCCTTCAGTTTTCAAGGGCTGAAAAATCTAGCTGTGTGCTGTGGGGTGCCTTCTGTGCTCCAGGGCTTCAACTGCCACTTGGGATGTCTCGTCCTGGGCCTCCTCCTGCCGCCATGCCGCTGCTATCTCATCCTGGTCCGTCACTGCTGTTGCCACACCCTTGATGTGTTCCCCTGCTGCCAACATGCTGAACTGTATGCTACCTTGTCTGCTGCCTGGACTTTCACTCTGCTGCCGGGCCTCTCAGGCTCTCCCCTTTCAGTGCACTCTTTCAACATGGACCGCCTGGGCCCTATGCCTATCTACACATTGTATACTGTCCAGCAGTAATCTTTGTATTGCAATATCTGAGCAATTGGGGTGCCACTTCCTGTTTCTCTGTTCCTAGCTAATCATACTTTGCCAGTACAGATAACACCCACTACCTGCATATGTGTGTGCAGTATACTCTTTATGTTGGAGTTACATTCAGTGATAAGTGATGTTGCACAGAATTAGCCCATTTGGGAGCAATTAGTTATCTAGTACTTGCAGATAATGACTACCTATGAACGTCTAATGTATGGTTAAACTGCTGATCTAATAAATCACAATACCCTGCACAATGTTGTCAGGAATAAATATCCTGTTTAACCTACCACCTTTTGTGTCCTCTTTATGTTCCTATTGTGCCCTTGGTTTACACCCACCACACCTAGCATGCTGCATCACACCCCTTAGGTAGCACATTGGACCAATGCAGAGCTTCCTAAATGCCCCCTGTCTGAGATTCAGTACAGCAACGTCTGCACCTGCCATTGACATACCTTACAGTTAGGTTCATGTACTAGGAGGGTGCTAAGGAGGACCCTGCAGTGTAAACATAATGGGAGTACATGACATGTTCCTCACAGTAGAAAAGGTACTGTCCCTCAGTACAATCTATGCACAGTCAGGGAGCGTTCTGATGTATGCATGTTCTTATGATCTGTGAGGAAAGGGGAAGGAGTGGGCAGCAGTCTATTCTAATTGCAGGGCTCATTTCAGCCACTGTTGGTGGTGAGGACTCTAAACACGTATTTCTTAGCAGTGTTCAGTATTACAGCTATCTCAGCCTGACAAACGCCACGTATGTGAGCCAAACCTATGCTAGGGTACAAACCGAGTTTGCTTCCTATATTGGTCTCTCACATGGGCTGGTAAACGGAAGATGCCTTCCACCAACTCTGGGTGACTGACAGGCAGATTACCAACTTCTGGTGCCATGCAGGACATCCATTATAGTGGTGGATCATGCCTCCGCTCAATGTCCTGGTGCTATAGGCATACAATAGTGTGTAGCCATTCTCATCTGCACAAGCTAAGCATGTACCCTGTGCATACTGATATATCAGTGTACATACACCACATGCCAGCTTGTACATGGATTCCTGTGTGGCAGGGAAGGATTCCTATAGTTACTGTCTTAGCCTTAAGGTTGTGGGCCACTGAAAGGTGATGCATGGGAATGGTTATGTAGCTATCTGCAAGTCGTTTATTAACACACTTGCACAGACTGTCAGCGGACAGGTTACAAGGCTGTTGCTAGTCGTAAGGAGAGGTTAATATAATAATGCTAATGTGTCATACCCGTTTACATGGTTCAACCTATGTAAGGAATGTTCAACAGGCCTTGAGTGTCTATCTGGTGTCCATGTGCACACAGAAGTGGTGACTGCTGGTGTGCAGTCAGTGTTAACTACCAGTATATTAATTGGATGGGCAGACCACACATAATGTTATGTTATCGGAGACACAGCCATTCCTCCAGAAAAGGCCAAATGTTGCAAGATTTGGTCACCATCCGTCATGACACGCATTCCTCCGGTGGCATCTCCCAGCTATGGTGTGTGCATGCACCCTTTATAGTGTGGGCCATGTCCAACATGTGAACACTGTCTGAAGGGCAACAATGTGTAGTACACAGTCCTACATTCTCTTCACAAATATTACATTGCCAGACATTGATATATGAGCCACTATCCATGGTTAATGACATTGTTGATAGTGCATGTTGTTTGGAAATCCAGTATAGTCCACTGACAAGTATCTGTCTGTGTTGTTAATAGTAATTAATGTATACCTAATATTTAACACAACAACATACAGTTACATGCTGCAGAACCCCAGTGGACTTTCCTCCCTACCGGTCTGCTGTTCAAAAGGTTACAGGTAACGAATGTTGCTCACACATCATTATCAGCGGAATATTAGTGTTTGCACACACTGTGTGATCTGTGACACCATCACATGATATACCCACTTCACCCCTGTTCTTCTACATACTCCATCTTGAAGCTCCTGTTCCTGCAAGACTTCTTGAGGGACATCATGTGAATGGGATGCATACCCTCCCAACTGAGGGATATGGGTGCATCTATCTGAGTTGGAAGGAGGTATAGGGCCATATCTGGTCCATATTCCCTCTATTGTTGCACACAGCTCAGTTAGCACTGACTGAGATAACCACTGTCCTGCAGCTCCTGTGGAATACATAGTTGGGCAGCAAGCTAAAGGGGGTCATGGCCACATATAGGCTCTCACGCATTGCCATAGTCCCAGTGTCTGAAGCTATATGTATCACAGTGTGGCCCATACTTCTGTACTCCTTTATGAGTAGGTTTGTGTGGCCGTAGAGGACACAATCCTTGACCAGATAGTCTGCCACTGTAATTGGACATCCGGCATCTCGGAGCCTTCTACCTCTTGGCATATATGCTGTAAGGTGTTGCCTAGATGTCCAGCCCACTGGGTGGCCTGTGTATGTAGTACTTCACAGTCCAGTTGCAAACACTGAACACTGCAATGCTGTTGTCGGCCCCCTTAGGCACAGCTTGGTACCCTGACACATTCCACCTCAGGAAGGACAGGTTGCCATGTCCAAGAATACAGCATGTATCGTTTACTACCTGTTTAATGTATGCGCATTCAGCTAATGGAGCTCCTGGACCACATAACTGTGTCACTGCATGGTGCACAATTGTTAAGGATGCACATGTGCTTGGCCAAGTGGCAGGTATTATTACATTGTAGCCTAGAATGCAGGGCTCATGCCTAGTTTGGCCTTCCTGATATCCCCTTGTGGAGGCCATCCCCAGGTGCAGGCATGTGGTCTGCTGGCAGTAGGGTGCACCCTTATATGGTACAATACATTTATTTATTTATTTATTTTAAAATCTTTTCTATACCGTCGTTAAGCAGATGCCATCATAACGGTTCACAATAGGGCACATAACTACATGTTGCATAAAATGTCTTAAATTATAACAACTAAACAGGTGCCATCAAAATACTGTAACATAGTTTCATAATAAGTATTAATTGGTGGGTGTTATAAGTCATATCCAGTTCTCTCTGTCTCAGCTATAAGATAAAGTACTACTTAACTCTAGTTCTTTGTTGTTAAAATAAAAAGAAAGAATAAAAATTAGAAACACACGCATTAAGTAAAAAGGTGTGTGTGTGTGGAGTTCGACTGACTGTAACCTACATTTCCGTGGGTTCTACTCTCCATTCTTTTTGTAGTATGCTTGCTTAAATAGCCATGTTTTAAACTTTTTCTGAATGTTTTGATGTTTCTTTGCAATCTGATTTCTAAAGGCATATTGTTCTATATTGGGGGTCCTGCTAGGGATAGGCCCTATCCTTTACTTGAGTTAGTCTGGCCATCTTAACATAAAGGCTCTATGTATAAATCTACATGGTATTATGGTTGAGGAGCTAATCTGAGAGCAGAGGAAGGGTGTGTTACGCAGAGGCTAGGTACCACTTGTACCCCGATATGCCATCTTGGTATTGGGTGGTGCTGTGGCCAGCAACATAGTTGTCATGATGGCTGAGACACACACCGATCTGTGGGATGGCCTCCGATATATTGTGGGCGGACTGGGTGGAGATTGGGGTCTGGTCACAGTGCAGACCTAACATCATCCCAACTATTCACCTTCCAGGGCAGCGTGCCATTATACTGTACAGTATGAGGGTGACTGTCCAGTTCATCCAACATACAATTTCATCCACAAATGTGTCCACTATTGTGATAGTGGAAGACATTAGTTTGGCACCCTGTCTGAACCCCTGTTGTCCTCATTACTTCGAGTAGCAAGCATGGAAGCAGCTGTTGCTGTACAGTTATGTGTGTCAGTTAGTGGTTTGTCACTGACACCCATCCACGTGCAGCTGTTCCCCAGAGCTCTGGAAGATGTTGCCCATATGTTGTGTGCTGAGAGGCTGGTACCCTCTATCCAGACACCTAGCACACATTCATTATTACCGCTCATTGATCACCTATTCATCCTATACCACCACTTGTTTGCTGCTGCCACAGGAGTACTATACATTTTTAGGAACAGGTAGTAGGCTGTACACCAATGTACCTCTTCACCTGCATAGCCGTATAGCTGGCCCCCTTCATCCATACATTCCACCCTGTGCAGCCTCCTCTTGTGTTCTGCCACACAAGAGGACGACACATGGGTAATGCGTGATCAGGCAAAGCCTTATGCTCCAGGGACACATTCACATATGAGTATGGAAGTCCTTTATTTGGACGTCAGGACCTGTGCTGGAAGGCTGTGTTATCATCTGTCATTCTTGGTGGATTACCCGTGGACATTAGTTTGTCATCATACTCTGCAGTAAGGCAGCTATGCTGGCGTTGGAAGAGCCAACACGGTTATAATGGACTCCGTTTGGAGGTGCGTGAATGACTGTGTGTCAGCTCACTGGAAGCGTGCTGTAGGGTTCCAAATGCCTGGTCAGTGGTGCTTCCATGTTACACAGCATGCTTTCTGTCCTATTGAACCAACTGCAGTGGGTTACGTGCCACCAGCCACACCCAGATCTGTGGCTTGTGACACTCTAACCCCTTTGTGGATGGTTGTGCAGGCCATCTGCTGAGGGCCTGGGTGAATAGGCACTCTGTTACAGTCCTGACAGCCTCATTGGCAATGTGCACACATCTCCATGTTTGTCTAGATTGCAGGCTGCTACTTTCTGCCCCTTATAGACATTTGAAGGGCAGCTGCCACCACGTTGATGGGGACTGCATCACTGTCACATCCACCTGTCAGTCCACTTATGAGGGCTCACTCCTCAGTAATGGCCATCAATTACTCAATAGAGCACTGTACACATGCATGCAACCTCCCTTTGGCAGCCTGGCAGATCAGTGTGCTGCTGGTGAAAGCCTTTCTGCGAGGTGGCTGCCAACAGTCAGCCCATCACCTTTTGGCCGGAAAAAGTGACATGTGAGTGTGTATTCCCATGTGGCAGCTCAGTGCAGACAGCACTGCTGATAGTTTAAACAAGTGACATGTTATAACAGGAGTGTTAGGCCTCCATTAAATGGTGGCTGGGTGTTCCAAAAGGGGACATCTATATCATGAACAGTCAGACGGCCTATGTGTGTGATCGTACCATGAGTATGCATGGCCAGGTGGCTATTTTCTTGCTTCACATGCGCACTGTGTTGTTCACTAACTCCATCAGATAAGTGTCCCATATCTGGCATGAATCAGATGTCTGGTACGCCTTGGATGCAAGGTGTGAAGTAGACACCAAGGCTGAGCTCTGCTGCTGTTCCATCAGTAATTGTACTGTCACTAAACAGTTCGTACTGTTAGTGGGGACCTGATGTCCAAGGCGAAACATACTGTACTAATATTCACATACCATATACATGTACCATATCACAATGTGCACATGAGCACCTTGGGATTGGCATTCATAAACAGGATAAATGGTGGCTGAAGCCCCAACTGCCCTGTTTTGACAGCTATGCCAGGCTGCCCATTGACCTCCACAGCACTGGTTTCACAGTCGTAGCCAAATACATGATGTGAGCAGCGATTTATTTTCAAGTGGTAATCCATGAATATGTAGGCCTGAATACATGTACATGCATATTCAGTTAGAGGGAGGCCAGTGAAGGGTGTGTGTGAAACTAATCACCGAGTCATGGGAGCAGGCACTGTACAAACCGTCACCGATGTTTCATGTCTGTACTACATGTGGTTATGGAGGCTGATACACAGTATTATTGTCCCCATGACAGCACTGTTAGCTCTCCCACACTGCTATGGCCGTATGTAGCTAACTGTACATGTATCTCCTTTCCTTCACAAAGATTCTGTTTAGCAGCATACAGCTTGCACAACCATGTGCATGCAACAACATAGATGGCTCTCCTTTTGGCCAGCTGCAATGACCCAACACTTGTGTGAATGTGGGATGATGCTACAGTGATAAGGGACTTTCAGATAAGTCTGTGTGGCGCCAGATGCTTTTTTTCTCACACACCCATTCATGAGGCATCAGGATGGTGTAGGGCTGGTATGTGTTCCCTGCTGTGTATTGAGGCTGTGCTGCCTAGGCCCTCACTGATACCACTTGCAGACTGAAGGGTTGTTAGTGTTGCTGCAAGATGCACATGACAATAATTGAGGGGTCAAATAAGGAACGCGTGAAGTACGTAGAGTTCATTAGTCCTAATGGCCGTAAATGAAGCACCTATATGCATGGGATAGTGATGGCATTAGGACTGACAGAGATAAGGTCCATTATAGGTACAAATGTAAGGTGTTAGCAAATCTGGTGAGGCCTGTGAGTGTGTTGTGTTCATGAGGACGTGTGTACAGTACTTTCATCCTTGGTGGGAAGTCAGTATGTAGCAAGTGCTTAATCCAATGCCACTGAATAAGTAACACACATTCAGCACCTCAGCAGTGCCTAGAGCCAGCTCTTAGGCACCCTGTTATGGGCTATACCCTCAGATTTAGAGCACCACCCCCAAACAGTTGTTGGGTGGACAGACTTAGCAAGACTTAAAAATAGGTCTGGACATTAAACTATGTCCTAACCGTCTGTGCCCGAACTGCCCTGCTGGGGCAAGGTTCTGTCCCATGCCTTCCTTAAAAGTGGGTCTGTATAAGGTGGTGGCGAAGCTGGCTGCCACTGACTGTGTTCTCATGAAGTCGTGCACGCACACATGGGGGATCAGGATCTATAGCTAGGTATTCCATGCTGAAGAGCCACATTATGGAAAACACAGCAAAGCAGGATTATCCTAGCAACTTTGGGGGAAGCATACAGTAACGCTCCCCCAGTCTTGTCCAAACATCGGAAGCAGCTCTTCAGAAGGCCGAAGGTACGTTCGATGACTGAGCGTGTGGCACGTAAGGCCTCATTATAGCCCATCTGTAGCGCCGTGGCAGGCGGGAGGATTGGGGTCATGAGCCAGGGCCTGCATTCATACCCTGAGTCTCCTGTAGCAATGACATAGGCAAGACATTACAATAATGATGTTTGTGTCAGATGGGTGTATGTACTCAATACATGCAGTAGAACCGGATGGATTGAGGCAGGCCATTCTTGTTTCCTAACACCCTATTTGTGGGGCCCCATGCTTGCTTTGTCCTACAGCAGGTGTGCTGCTATTAGGAAGTATAGTAGTGAAGGGCCCCTAGACAGCGACATTTATGTCAGCAGTGTGTATGTGGTAGGTCCGTAACATCACGGTCCTTAAAGATTATATACCTGTGTTCGGCTCGTATGCATCATGCACTCTAGTCGTCATGTACAGACATATCTGCTCAACCTGACCTTTTATGTAGGTACGCATTCCCAATGACATACATGGTATAATCTGCCTGCTCCCGAATGCGCACAGCTGACTAGAAGTGATCATGAGAAGTATCATGAACGTCATGACCTCAGGAACACCTGTGGAAGTGAGCTGCCCTTACATCACCATTGTAGAATCACCTTTGATAATGCCATTAAACATGGCTATACCTAATATGTGTAGGCTGTCCACTAGTGAAGTGAAGTGAGCAAGCCATGCCACATACAGGCCATACTACGGCCGGTGTGAACCTGGAGCTTGGCAGCCCATAGCAACTGGCTGGGTGCAAGAGGCATTCCACCACTTAAGGTTACATTATGAACCACTGAGGCCTGTTGTGATGGGGACATATCATTCCATCTGGACAGGCGTATACATCACATTTGTGTGCCATTACAGAGATAAACATTGCAAACGTGGTTGATGTACGGAAACGTACTACAAGCCAACCATCACTGTACAGGCCAGCTTCGAATTTGCGAAACAGAGATGATTGCCTGAGTATGAAGGAATTGTGCGCTGATCCCGGAAACCTGGACATCACTGAGAGGATCCGCATTCCAGCATCACACACCACTTGCATGTTGAGGGAGTGGAACTGCTTTCTGTTGCGGTACGCCGCCTCCAGGCGACAGGGTGGAATGATGGCCACATGAGTGCAGTCAATAGCTCCATTGACATTCGGAAAGCGGGCAATGGCATAGAAACCACGCTTGAGGTCCACCAGGTCCTATCTGTTGCGCGGAAAAGCTATGTATCGAGGCATGTGGGCTATAACTGCTTCAATGACCTGGTCCAGACACCATGAAAAGGTGCTCTGTGACATCCCACCCACAACAGCTACTGTGGATTGGAAGGAGCCACTTGCTATGAAGTGCAGGGCGGCCAAGAGTTTGGTGAGGCCGGGGACAGCACGGCTCTTTCGGGTTCGAGGGTCAAGAGCACCTTGTATGTCTTCATATATTTGCAGGATGGCACGAGAGTTGAGGCGATACCTGGTGATCACAACGTCCTCTGGCATACCCAGCAATGAGGTTCGTGGAAGATAGATCCGCTGCCTGTACCTGTGGCGACATCGACCCACGTCCTGGCGTCTGCGTTGGGCCTGCTCAGCCATGGAGTGAGCCTGCCCCATACACTGGGAATGTGTAGATGGTGTTGGGAACATAGACCTACTAACAACAAGCCTTTTTATTGCGTAGGAATAGCTTTGTAGGTGTGTGGGGATTGATTAAATTCATTTTCGCTCACTGTGATAATATCGCTGTGTGCGCTACGTGCAGCGATACAGTCTATTGCAATTGAAAAAGGTGTAGTTATTGGCAGTGTTAGGAGCCGCGCTAACAGCGCAGCCATTTCGCGGTTTGCGGTAAGTCCGCCCTACTTTACATTTGTCCCGCCCCAACTCTGCCCTCTGAATACTAAACTTAAAATTTGCATTCGCAGACCGCAAAAACAGCTGTTAGCCCAGTGTGCGATATCGCACGCGATAAGTCCTTAGAAAATAAGGCCCAATGTCTTGCAAAAGCATTCGACTCCCTAAAAATTCAGCAGATTTGTGTGGATTACAAATGACACACAGTTCCAGACAGTGGGGTAGATTTTTAAAGTTATGCGTGGGCATAGATTTGTTCGCGCTACCCGGTGCGTGTCCTTCCTGGCCTCTTAAAATTTGTGTTGCTTGCGCACGGCCCACATACAATGTACTTGGTCATTTTTGCATGAACAACCCTTTTAAAATTTACCTCTCATTGTCCCATTTCCAGGTCATTTATAAATATATTAAAAAAGTAGTCCAGAACAGATCCCTGGAGCACTCCAGTATTCACCTTTCTTGATTGGGTAAATTGACCTTTTAGCCCTTCTCTCTGCTTTCTCTTTTTTTTAACTAGTTCATAATCCACATTATACACTACCTCCTGTCCCATGGCTTTTTAATTTCCTAAGAAGGCTCTCATGAGAGACTTTGTCAAACACCTTCTAGAAATCCAGATATGCTATGTCAACTGGCTCAACTTTATCAACATGTTTATTTACACCATCAAAAAATGTAGCAGATTGGTGAGGTAAGACTTCTCTTGGCTAAATCTTGTCTTCATTAACAGCTATTTCCAAGGTATATAAAAAGAATAATAGGTTCTAAAAGCCTCTCAAATTTCCCCTGTGTCACAGGTGAATCCATCCATAGGAGTTTTCATAGCAGTAAACAGGTTAGAAGAAATAAAAGTCTTTAGTTTATGGACTAACAACTTATCGCTTTATTCCCTTTATCATAAAATAACTGCTTAACCTTACAATAGTTTTCCCCACTTTTGTGTAATAATATACTTAAGTAAAGTACACTATGAAGTACAGCTTCCTGAAGATGAGTAAAACAGTATCTCTTATTCAACAGCTCGGCTTATGTAAGTCATCTCTCGACCTTTCTTCAAGTGCTCTGGCATTATGAATTCTGGCCACATTTAAAGAAATCAACTTCCCTCTCAAGGTTGCTTTAACGGCCTCACAAAGAATATCCCCAGGAACTTCCCCAGTATCATTGTTCTCAAAGTATGCCTCAATAGCAGAACATACTCTTTTATCCCTTAGCAGACAATCATCCAGTTTCCAACCTCTGGAAGTCTGAACCTGAATATCCAGATCACATTTAAGCATGATGGATGCATGGTCAGATTATTCAATAAGGCCAGTCTCTACCGAAGTGACTGTAATCAGCTTAACCTTATGTATGAAAATAAAACCAATTCTAGAATAGGAGTTGTATGGAGGGGAATAAAAAAATGTCTTTCTTATTTAGGTAAAGATATCTCCAAAGGTCTACAAGCCCAGGATCAGACAACAGCTATTCAAAAAGGATATTATGCCTCAGGTCCTTAGAGACTGGACCAGTTTTATCCAACAGAGGTGAAAGAATCATATTAAAATCTCCACCAATAAAAATTCTTCCCTCAGGAAAAGATAATAGGTCAGAAAAATATTGGGAAACAAATTCATTCTGATTAATGATTGAAGAATAAATGGATGTCAAAGTGATGGAATACCAAGTTACCTTGCCTTTAACAAACATATAACATCTGTCATTAATCTAGATTAATGTCAGCTACTGAATTATTTAATAAATATGTAGTTGAGATATTGGCCTTTGAGATAGATAAAATTCCTGTGTTATCAAAATTGTATTACCTGCCCACTAAAAGATTGCTCCAAGTTCAAGAAGGGGGTACAGATGTACTGAATAGTCCTGGAGTCTCTACTTTTTTAAAGGACTCCATGGACAATATTCATACGAGAGCCACATTGTTGGTCTCTTTTTCCTTAAAAAAAGATAAGGATGTATTTTTTTCAAAGTACTTCCAAACTAAGGACTTTATTTTTTGCGGGCAAAAAATGCAAATATTTCCAGATGTTACACGCGCTACACAAGCGCGTAGGAAACAATTCTTAAATTTGAAAAAACAGGCTCTCGATCTGGGAGCTAGTTATTTCCTAAAATTTCCCTGCAAATGTCATGTAACATTTCAGAATAATAAGTTTATTTTTACTGACCCCACACACTTGGAGCGATTCTTGAAGGACAAGACTCAAAAAACAGTAGGTATAAATTTAGTTAAAGGAGTTAGGGTTGTAATAAATGGTAAAGACATGCAGCAGTCAGGAAACTCCTCCTGTACCCCTAGATGTGGGCTAGAAAATGAAATTTGTTATGTATGTACAATTTGAATTGTTTAAAATATTTTTGGTAATCCTTGGTTTATTACATTTGTAATTAAATGTTATAACTCAATAAAATAAAATAAATAAATAAAAATATAACATCTGTTCGGATCTCTCTTAATCTTACCAACAACAAAAGGAAAGTGCTTGGAAAGTAAATATCTACTTTCCCTTTTGACCTTAGCTGATGTAAAAAAAAAAAAGGGGGGGCAATTTACCTGCTTTTAATAGGAAATTGAGTTTCCTGTATAAAATAGTCAAAACCTTATTTCTGAAAAACAGCCAGAGGCCCAAGATGGCGGCGGTGTGAATAGACACAGGGGAAGCCGCTCCTGCTCGTTTCGATTTCCTGCTAACAATACCTTCTAAAAGAAAGGAAAAGGTTTGCGTCTTTCCCCCAGAGCCAACTTACCTTCAGGGCAGAGATCGATAACTTCCTATGCGATGTCGACAGTGGATGCAAAGGGTGAAATTGTCCCTACTTCGCGTTTGGAGAGGGAGTTCCTGCGCCGTATGGGGAAACCACCTTGAGTCCCCCTGATTATCGGCCCCCACTGCTTACCAGCGTTGCTACTATCACCACAAGGAACAGCGCAGAGAGATGACATCATCCCCGCGGCTGGTGGGGGAAGCGAAGCGGAGGAGCAACGCTGCTGCCGCAGCGCTCCTCAAGTATGCTGGACGCAGCAATGCCAAAGGAATCTGCAGAGCTTGAAATGTCAGTATCATCGGTAGACCTTATGGATGAAGAAGGAAGATCTTGGCTCGCAAGCGATGGGTCCTTCTGGAGCGGCTGCTGTCGGAAAAGGGGGTGAGTTTTTCCAGCCGCCCCCGAAACCGGTCATGGTAACTCTGGAAGCGCTTTGAGATCTGGTGGCTAGCCTTGGTGGGCTAGTGAAGGATTGTTAAAATAAATATGCGAATTTAGCTATAACATACAAACCCTCAATTCGAATTTGGGAGGCCAGATTAAGGACTTAAATAAGAGAGTCGAATTGGTGGAGCAAAAACATACAAGCCCAGGTTTGCAATATTAAATTGATAAAGGACTATGGATACAGTCCAGAAGATTAGAATATCTGGAAAATCATGTCAGGCATTTAAATCTGAGGTTTTTAAATTTTCCACATGTGCTGGGAGAGGACACTCATAGCACTCTTAAAATATTCTTTCTGAAAATTTAAAATTTGAGGCTGAAAAAATCCCATTAGTGAATAAAGTGTATTTTATATCTAACGCCAGTAAAAATCCTAAAACTAGTCAGTTAGAAGCTCTTACTAATCTGACTCAATTTTTGGAAAATTCAACAGCAGAGATCATTAATCGTGGAATGCTACTTGTGTCCTTTGTGGCAGAAAACAATTTGAATGAAGTGATGGAAAGGTACTTCAAAAATATTTCCCTCACTTTCTATGATCAAGCTGTTAGAATATTTCCTGATTTCTCTAGGACAACCCAAATAAGGAGGAGGGAATTTCTTATTATGAGACCACAAATATTACTTTTGGGTTATACTTTGTGTTAAAATATCCTTGTAGATATATTGTCCGAGGCAAAGAAAATGTTTTGTTTTACTCTGTCGGAACATTTGAAATCCTTCATAAATGCCAGGAGTCTGAACATCAATCCTGGGTAACAGATCCCTAAGATAATCAATTTATTGTTCACCATATCCGATAAGCTTGTTTTCTAGTGTTTTGTGGGGTTTTTTTGTTTCTTCAATTACTCCTCTTTGAATTACTGGGCCTCCTTTTACTTATAAATTTACCTTTTAGAAAAGTGATATAACTTACTTTATTTCCTTCTGTACTGGAGATTATCTTAATGAGTTTGCTTGGGTTGTTACATTTCTTTTCTGTATGGAGTAAGATGTATACTTACTTTATGAAAAACTTAATTAAATGTGAATTATAAAACCAAAAAACAAACCTTATTTCTAAGTGTGTCTCTGAGTAACATACTTTGGTTAGTTGGTGAGTTCAGTCCTTTTACATTCAATAAACAACAAAAAAAAAACTCAAAACACTTGGACATGGAAGAAATACTAAAATAACTGTTGAAATGTGATGGTTCCTGTAACAAGCTGGAAAAGAAGAAAATAAAAGCATAACAAGAGCATACAAGCTAAGTTTAAAAAAAAAAAAAACAACCAAATACTCCCTACCACACCCAAATACCTAGGGAAACCAGACTGATGTGCTGAACCAGCCAAACAATGTTAAGATGTAACCCAAAGTTGTTGCGCGTCCCGTCCGCGCTCGGCCCACGCCTGGGCCTGCTTACCTCACTAACTCCTTCACAGGTCCTGGGTCGTCCTCCCCTGCAGCAGCAGCGAGCACAGCCAGGCCTCAGCGTCCCATGGCAGTGGTCGCTGGGCCTTCCACCTCCAGCCAAGCCTCACGGCGGGGTTCGGCGTCCTCCGTGGCGTCTGCCCCGCCCCTAGGCGCACAAACGGACCACCCAGAGGGCCAGGGGCAGATCCCAGCTCCGCAGCGCGCCCTGAATGAACGCTGCTTAAGAGGAAGTGCCTGCCTTCACTTCCTCACCTTGACAACCGGGTCAATCACGCAGTGATTTCTAGTTTGCCTCTGCGTTTCCAGTTTTGTTCCAGTCTCGTTCCAGTTCTGTTCCAGCGCTCTTCTGTTACTGCATCCTCCTGTTCCTGTGTCTCACCAGGTAGTACCTCTCGAACTGTCTTCTCGATACTGACCTCTGCCTGTTCTTGACTACGTTGATCGCCGCCTGGATTTGACCTTTGCCTGTTTCCTTGACCACGTCTGTACGCTGCCTGGAACTGACCTGTGCCTGAACACTGACCATGTCTGACTGCTGCCTGGAACCTGACCTCTGCTTTGGCTGACTACCCACGGACTGACCACTGGTATTGACCCCTACTTTGGCTGACTACACTATCTTGACTCTGGCCCTGATCCTTGCCATACATTCAGAGACTCTCTTCTGGCCTTCTCTGGCACCCCGGACTCCTAGCCTGAACATCGACCGCGCACCCTTGATCGTGGTGGGCACACCCCTGAACTTTCTCTCAAGGAGATCCTGTGAGGCCCACCTAAGACCAGGTGGCCTGGGTAACCAAAGGCTCAACCCAAGGGAACCCCGGGTTGCTAATGGTGAAGCTCCAGTTAGCCTCTGTCTCCTCTTGTGCTCTGCCTCCTGGTGGCATGTGCTCTCTGGGTCTGACCAGGGAGCCTACCAATCATGCACTAGGCCAAGGGTCTACTCCCAGCGCAACCAAAGTCAGGAGGAAGAAGACGTTCATCTCTACCCATACCAACTCTCACCCCAAGTACACAAGATCAAACCACGACAATCTTAAGAAAGGTGAGAGGTGGAAAAGGAGACAGAGGAAACAATAGGGATTAAGTACAGAGGGAGAGAAAAACAAAAAACTTAACACACCCCCCCCACATACAACCAATCTGCAAAAATAAGCAAAAAGAAAAAGTGAAAAGAGAGCAAACTGATTAAAAAATGGAAGAAATGTGAAAAGAAAAGAATATGCACCCTACAAAAGAGAAAAGAAAGAAAAAAAAAGAAACATACCAACACATCAAAAAAGAGAAGACACCTAGACTGTATGGTGCCGACCCCATCACGGACAGCCAAATAAGTATACATAGCTCAGTGTAGGACCCTAGCTCAAGATATATTAGAATAAAAACATAATAAAAGAGAATAGAGAGAAAAGAATAGCAGAGTGGTAGCATCAGAAAAGAGAGTCTGACAGGGCAGACTGGACCATTTCACCCTCTGAGTGATCCGGGGAGGACAGACGCAGCAGCTTCTTGTAGTTATGATGGAGACATCTGATCACTCAAAAGCCAAAGAAGATAAGGTCTTCTACTGGATTTCACTCTGCCCATCACTAATCCATCACTTCCCTGCATTCAAACAGATCCACAAAGCAATATTCTTTACTATGATGTGAGAAATGTAAATTGAAAGGAAGGCCTTTATCTCTGAGCAACGAAGCGAGCGGATGAAAGCTTTTCCATCATTCCAAGGTATACTGGGAAAGTTCTTGGAAAATGTTAATCTTCACCTCCTTGAATATCATAGCCAAAAGCTGGTTTCTGCCAGGGTGGCAGGTTGGAAGTGCTAAGACCTCTTTAACACACTGGGGCAGATTTTAAAACCTACGCGCGCGGCCTACATTTGTGCGAGCTACCCAGCACGCACAAATGTACGCCCAATTTTATAACATGCACGCGCAGCCGCGCACATGTTATAAAATCAGAGGGTCGGTGCACGCAAGGGGGTGCACACTAGTGCAACTTGCTCGCGCCGAGCCCTCGGGGAGACCAGCTGGCTTTCCCCATTCCCGCCCCCCAGCCCTAAAGAACCCCTCCCCCCCTCGTACCTTTGTTGTAGAAGTTACGCCTGCCTGCCAACTGCCGGCGTGTGATCTCCTGGCCCAGCGGCCCTGCAGAGGCCTCTGGCCACGCACCCGCCCATCTTTTCAAGCCCCAGGATTTACACGCGTCCCAGGGCTTTACATGCGCCGCCGGACCTTTTGAAAATAGGCCCGGCGCACGCAACCCCCCTAAGCGCGTAAATCTTTTAAAATCTGCCCCACTCTCTAGCCCCAGAAGCAGACATTTTTTGTCGAAACGCTGCTAGTGGTTGGCACATGAAATTGCTTTCAAGCTGCTTGGGCTGTCTTTAAGCTAAATTCTTTGTTTAATGCTCCCTAGTCGTTAGCAATACAGATCTTGGAGAGGGTTTTAAGACATTTTCTGTACTTTAATTGGACTTTAAATTGCTTCACAAAGCTTAAAAATTTATATGTATCTCTGTAAACCTGGTTTTTTAAATTGCATCAAAAAATCACAAAAAAAATGAAAAACTGAATACTTCTCAAGTGAAGAAATAGCCTTATAGGTGGCACTTGTCTCTCTAATTAGATACTGGACAAACTTTATAGCAAAAAAAAAAAACATTTGTGCCCTTTTGTTGGTTTGGTGTTTACATAGTATTCTTAGGGTGTTTTCAGATTAGAGGCATTTGGCATCCTTTGCATATGTTAATAAGTGAAAGATCTATATCTTTTACAAAATAGAGAAATGGTGCAGTGGCTTATGTGACTGAAAGCAAAAGCAGAATAGTGAACTGACAGCTTCCAAGTGGAATGTATTTTAACTGGGGTTTATAGCAGGGTTTATTTCAAAGCACTGAATTAACAGGTAACAGATACAGGAGTTCTTTCACCACAGGAATTCAAAACTTGAATACCAACTTTCTCAGGGTACAGAGTCAAGACAGTTCTTGTGTCTTTTTGTTCCCAATTTGGGAAAAGCAAGGCTAAAACAATTCACAAGTCTGGTTCAGTTCAAATACAGGACAAGAAAATGATTTACAAGACAACTACCAGGGCAGGAGTCTAGGCAGCTCTTCAGTTGCCATATAGCCTTTAAGGGTTAGGCATCCTTTGAAATTCTGGGTAGCCTATGTAGGATTTTAGCTTGGGGATAGGCTGGGTATGCTGTGTAGCACTTGGTACCCATCAGGGTACTGGAAACAAGAAAGCATGCCCAGGGATCCCTTTTCAAGGACCAGGGCCCAGTGCTGTCCCTCAGGGTTGTAGCCACTGGTTCCTGTATCAAGTTCAATACCAGCTCTTTTCCATTGCATAACCTGGATGTAGTCACTCTGCTCAGAGGATAGAACTCTAGATTCCCACCCTGGATGCACTTCATACCCCACCCGCTTCAAGGACATCAATTTGAAGGTTTAAGTTGTTTTCTCTTTTATTTGGAGCTCTTTGCATGGCAAGCATGTGTACTAATTGAATAGGCAGTATGATCATCAGAAGCCATGTAAGCATGTCTGTCTGGAAAACTCAAAATATCTAAGTAGTTTTTGTTTTTTTTAAAGGAGGTAGATTAAATCTATCTAAGTAGGATCATATCTTACTGCGTTTCCAAGAATAAATAAAAGGAATTCAATTTGATCAGATTGTGTTAAAAATCTTAAAGGTGAATTATGAAAGCCTGGCACACACATAAATTAGGGGATGCACGCACAAGTCGAGCTTACGTGCGCCTACTGAATTTTAAAATCTGCCCAGATGCGTGCATATCTCCCACATTGCGCAGATCTCACTGAGATTCAAATAGGGGCAGGGCGAGGACATGGTCTGGGTGGAGCATAAGCATTTTGGGGTGTGGCCAAGAGATGTGCATGCAAGTACGTTTGCACCCCGTAAGTCTACTTCTGCTATGGAGGAGCTGTAAGTTGTAAAAAAACAAAAACATTTTGGAGGAGTTTAAAGAGTCTAGGATAACTGGGGGGAGTGCAGGCTATTAAACGAAGGGGGTTTGGAGGACCTAGCTCCTAACTGGGTGAACTGGTGGATGAACTGGTGAAATTGGCAATGGCGGGGACGAGCGCCCCTGAGAAAATACCCTGACTTACGCAGTAAAAGGGTGATTTACGCAGCTAGATGCACGCGCATTTAAAATCGGGCATATGTGTACATAAGTCATAAAGTCACCGCATCCCTAAGCGCGCGCTGACACACGCTGGTTTGAAAGTTACCATGTTTATTTCTATTTGTATCATTGTTTTCCATGAATCTAATGTTGTTTTCCTAGATGAAATCATAGACCCACATACTTCAGTACCCAGAGTTCAGAGAATGGAAGTGAGCGAGAAACACGAAGAGTCATGGGAGGAAGAAGTAGACCACCTGGTAGCCTGGACCAACACTCTTAGTACCACAGCATTGGAAGATTAAACTGTGTTATTACTAACACACACACACATTAAACTCATGTCAAACAGTTCCTGGTGAGGATAATTTTCAAAGTGGATAAAAAGCATTTTACTTGCATTACTCAACTGTCTAAAAATGTTCCTCCCTCAATACAGGAAACAGTAGGAAAACAGAATTGTTTGCAAGCAGCTTATTATAGTCTAATGAACACAGGAATTGTATGTTATCAGTTGCACTGAAGCACGCTATATAAAGATTGAAATCAAGTGATATATTAAAATGCCCCATAGTCTTGTTAGTACGATCAAATTGACCAGTTTGTACAACAGTGTGGTCTAATTCAAGACTATAATATTGACAAATATAATTTGCATATTATAATGACAGATATTGCCACAGAAGAGACTCTGGTTGAAATTTAGGGCCAGATGTACTAAAGGGTTTTTCCCATTTTAGATCAGATGTAGCTTCCAATGTTTTCATAGATACAGGGCTATATTTTCCACTAGCAGAGCAGACACCTGCCTAGGGGTGCCAGTCCCCTGCTTTCAGTACTTCCTCCTCCTTTGCCAGTTGGCTGTGTCTAGGGATGCCAGAATAAGGCAGAGAGACTTCTACTAGAATACTAGTGCTAGCTCAGGTCCACGGCCTTCAGCCTTCCTGGGCATAGTCTTCATTCCCTCTCCCCACAATAGAAGCCAGTGACAGAAGAGGGCAGGCAGGGGCAGGGCAGCCTATTCCACACAGTACGGTGTGACCTGCTGGCCCAGTGTAGACCCAAGTGCTGTGTGTATTGTAGCTGCCCAGCCTGCAAAAAAAAAAATGTAGGAGTCACGAGCCGAGCAGCTGTTGCTGCTGCTGCTGCTGAAGGAAGGAATCAGTAGGACTGTGCTGGCGCAGAAGGAAGGAACCTTTTCCAGACCTGCTCACCAGTGGAGGGAGAACTGTCACACTACCAATAGAAAGAGGAGGAGGAAGACGGGGGGGGAAATAAAGGGGTACTGGGGATCTGTGGTCTGCTGGGCAGGGGGGGGAGGGAGAAAGAGATGGGGAAGTTAGGCAGAGGGGGAGTGAGAGAGAGGGATGGGTAAGGGAAGAAGGAGATGAGACATGGAGCAAAGGGGAAAAGATAGAAAGAATACTGATCTCTAGGGACACCCCTTCTCACCCCCCATCCCATCCAGATACACATACATACTCAGAGGGGATTTTTTAATTTAGTGCTTAGGGGTGCCAAAATCTTTAATACAGCCCTTTATAGACTCAAATTGGGCAAAACCTTTAGTGCATCAGGGTCTATTTATCTATGGGAAAAATGCTGAGTATATCTGGCCCTAAATGAATATTTAGCCCATTTTTAAACCTTGCTTTTACAAAAAGATTTGATCCACATGAGGAATACATTATACATGTAAAGGTTTGTGTGAGCCCATTTAGTTTTAAATAAAGCTATCTTCTCTCCCTGCTTTTCTTTGGCTAGGTAACAAGATATGTAGTGCTACTAAGTAATAATATACTATATCTTTAATGTTGATACCATCTCCATGCTGCTCTTTGTCTTTACATGATAACAGCACTAGTACTAAACAATAAACTTCTGAGGTAGATATTCAAAAACCATTTAGACGGATAACTCAAAAGTTATCTGTCGAAATGGCATATTCAGTCACTTGTTATTTTAATTTAGTCGGATAATAAAGTGGCGTTTCGTGGGTGTTCCAAGGAGGAGCTAAGATATCTGGCTAACCTAGCTGAGTATCAGGTATATCCGGCTAGGTTAGTCAGATAACTTTAGACCTGCTTCAGAGCAAGTCTAAAGTTATCCAGCTTTGTGTGGCTGGATAACTTTCTACCTAACTGGTGGTTAGTACAGTTAGTAGATGTGGTTACTGCAGTTAGTATAGCTGTGTTTAAAAAAGGATTGGATAAGTTCTTGGAAGAGAAGTCCATTACCTGCTATTAATTAAGTTGACTTAGAAAATAGCCACTGCTATTACTAGCAACGGTAACATGGAATAGACTTAGTTTTTGGGTACTTGCCAGGTTCTTATGGCCTGGATGGCCACTGTTGGAAACAGGATGCTGGGCTTGATGGACCCTTGGTCTGACCCAGTATGGCATGTTCTTATGTTCTTATGGATATCTTCAAAGATATCTAGTTAAGGAGCTGTCAGCGGGGTCATGTGATGTGGTGAGCTCAGCAGCAGCTAAAAGACTGAGCTCTGGCCACCGCCTGTAAATCCCCTTCCATCGCGTGCTCTTTGGCTTTTCCACCCCACCTCAGCTGCCTATCGGTTCATACACGTTGAACAGTACCGCTGAGGTCTTTGTTCTTACTCTTATGGTGTCTCGACCGGTGAGAAAAGAAAAGGATAAGGTTAAGGCCTCGACTCCAAGATGGCCGCCATCCCTCCCGAGTCAGACTAGCAAACTGATGAATCTTTGGAGGATAAAATCTCCCGTGCAGTTATTACAGCGCTCGATATGTGGCTACATCAAATATTGGAGCAAATTGCGGACGTCCGTGCCTCCCTTACTGAATTCGATCCCTGCATAGAGAGAGTGGAGGGTCGCGTCTCCTTAGTGGAGGACGATACGGGAGCGCTTGAGAGGAGAGTTATAGAACTTGAAAAAGCAGCGAAAATCAGCGAAGACAAGCTGGATGACTTGGAGAACCGCTCTCGCCGCAACAACTTATGGTTTGTCGGGTTCTCCGAGGCCACTGTGGAGGCTGATCTCCCTCATCTTTTGGAGGCATGGCTGTTGGGCCTGGTCCCCTCCCTCGCGTCTCCACCGGGAGGGCTTTTGGAATGTGCGCACCGTGTGGGTCGCAGAGGTGAAGGGGAGCAAAATCGCCGCCCGCGGGTCATTATTGCTCGGTTCCTGCACTTTGCCCATAAAACATTGGTGTTACAGCAATATCGCAAGAATCGGGAGTTTCTCTGACTCTACAAAAATACTTGTGTTTCAGGATTTCTCCCCCCGTGTTACTGCAAAGCGCAAAGAATATACAGCTGTCTGCACTGATCTTATCACTAAACGGATTTGTTTTGCGCTCATGTATCCGGCGCAACTGCGCATTATTCATCAAGGCACCACAAAAACTTTTAATTCCGCCATTGAAGCTCAAGCCTATGTACAGGGCTTGACAGGTCCTGCATCTGAAGGAGACCCCTGAGGGAGGAAGCAGCTAACCTATCAAGGATGTTTTATGTTTTCCTTGAATCTGGAAGCCCTATGCTGAATGTTTGAGGCTAATTACAGCTGCTGTTAATTTTCCACTCCAAAAAAAAACAACTGAGATGCCAGTTACCAATAGGGCACATAGAAAAAGTTTAATCTGACTTAGAGCCCTAAGATTTATCTTGGTCTTTCAGGTATTATTGTTTATTCAATGCCTTTATCCACTTGTATTACTTTTTCTTCTGTTATGTGAGGGCTCGCTACAGTTCATTGTGTGGGGAGGTGGCACGGTGGCGGCCATGCACATCATGATATGCGTGACTTCTATCCCTGTACAGGGAGTGAATTTCATTGGGGGAATTGGGAGAAGTATCCTCCTTTCCTGCCCAGTACCATGTTTTTTGGGATGTTCTGTTACTGTTCTCCAGCGGGTTTGTGAGAGAGGGAGGGGTTGGGGGGGAGGATGGGTAGGTAGTACAGAGAATCTCAGCGCTGTGCTGGTACTTTGTAACCCCTTAGGTTATGCGCAGTTAATATGTACTCCAGAGGGGATGGTAAGGTTTTTTCTTTATGCCATTATTCTTGTTAATCGATACCACAGTTCCTTTCATCATTTATTATGGTAATAGATATTATTACATGGAATGTGGCTGGCTTGGGCACCCCAATCAAGCGGGAAAAAACTGCTCTCCTGACTAAATAAATTGCATGCCAAAGTGGCCTTTTTACAAGAGATGCATTTGTCTCCTGGAGAAGTGGTCAAATTGAAAAAGAAATGGGTCTCACAGGTATTTTTTGCATCTAGCACTAGTAAGAGCAGAGGTGTAGCTATCCTCATCCATAAAAGTCAATTTCTTTTAAAGCTCTAGAGACTGTGGAGGATCCTCAAGGGAGATATGTTATTGTTAAGGGAGTTCTCATGGGATCTCCAATACTGCTAGCCTCTGTATATGCCCCTAATTCCTATGATCACTCCTTCTTTACCTCCCTTCTTGCCCTTATTTCTAAAATGGGGGACTATCCTATTATTTTAGAGGGTGACTTGAATTTTGTTGCAGATCCTTCCTTGGACAGACAACCCCCAATGGGGTGGTCATCACATTAGTGAAAAGAAAGGATCTAATTTTCTTTGTAAACATCTTCAATTGGTGGATTTGTGGAGAACTCTTCACACTGGAGAATCTGATTTCACACAAATAGCACAGGCGCATTCAACCAGATCCTGCATAGATTATTTGTTAGTTTCAGAAGGGATTTTCTCTCGATTTCAAAAATCTTCCATTGGCAATTTAGCTATCTCGGACCACTGCCCAGTCCTGGGGGTATTCGGATCTCATGACCCTCATATGCAGGGTCAGTGGAGACTGCCATCCCAGCTGTCCACAGACCCAGCCTTTCTACCATATCTCCAGCAAAAGAGGCAAGAATTTATGCAATTGAATTCCCAGCATAGTGATAAGCCCGTGCTATTGTAGGAAACGGCTAAAACCGTCCTACGGGGAGATATCATTAGTTATACTAGTCACAAGCGCAAAAAATCAGACGCGGATATCCTCTCCCTTGATAAGCAAATGAAGGCTCTAAAACTAGAATCAACATTCATGGAGAGGACAGACTTCTTCCCCAGTACAAGGCGACCCATTCGGCTCTCAATAATCTATTGCATCAAAGGGCCAATAGAACCCTTCGATATCGACAATTTCATTTTTTTCACTTTGGTAATAAAGCGGGCCGCCTCCTGGCGAGTCTCTTAAAAACTCAAGACCACTCAAAATTTATAGCTAATCTCAAATTTTCTCAGGGAGTTGTGCAGTCTACCTCTCAAGACATTGCTCAAATTTTCTTGGAGTATATCATGCCTTGTATTCTAGGGAAGAGGTTGACGAGTGTTATTAAAGATCTGTTGTTAAAGCTGGGAATTAGCTGTTGTGTCCGTCGGTTCCCGACGCCCTCTCTCCGCATTCCTTAATGCCTCCCTTTTCGTCTGCGGGAAGATTGGCTGCCACAGCGTTCTTCTGCCGAAGTTCTCTGGCGTCCCCGGACCGGCTGGACGCTGCAAACCGCCATGTTTCCTGGAGGCCTAGGGGTGCGCGTGTGGCACGGCCCCGACTGAAGTACCGGTGATGGCGCGAACCTCGGGGGCGTCCCCCGAAGATGACGTCACCCACGATGGATATATAAGGTCTTAGATTTTGCTAACACATCAAGTTAGCAAGGGTTACTCTACCTAAGCTACTCTGCCTCCTCGGACTTACTAGGGGTACCCGCTCCTCGAGGGCCTCGCTCTCTTCCTTTGTTTTTCAGGTGACAGTCTGGAACCGGTACTCGCTTGTCGAAGGCCCTCATTCCCAGACTTACTCAGTACTCTCTTCTGCCTGGAAGTCATCACTGCCAACTACATCAGTGAGTTACCATCGCTCTCTCAAAGCTTTCCCTGGAACCAGGTACTCGCTCCTCGAGGGCCTATACATTCCAGCTCCTGGGCTTCTATGAGACATTGTGTGAGTGTTACCATCTGGTTCAGTACATGAACTTTGCATACCCTGCCTACTCACTATATTTCAGTTTCTCTACAGCTCAACCTCCAGGGATCGCTGTTCCAGTATCTGAGGGACTACTGCCCAGCCGAATTTGATCTGGAGCTGTTAAGTGGTAGGGGAAAGAGGAGGGAGGTTGTAGGGGGGACTTATCCTTTTCTTTTCTTCTTTTTCTCTTTATATTTCCCTTGTTACATTTTCATTGATGCCGGTGATTGCATTTAATAATGGCAATTGGAAGGGCTGTACCAGACAGTCGAGGTGGAAATGCACATGGACAGATGACAATAGAAGTGTAAAAGGCTCTGACATGGCGATCATAGTCCGGAGTCACCAAACATAGGCATCTGGTAGCGAGGAGAACGAACTGCAATGGCTGACCTCCAAAATGAATGTAAAGATGTACTGGGGGCTGGACTTTGGACTGGGAAAAGGGGGTGGAGGATATTGGTACCTCATGGGGAGGGAGGGAGGAATGTACAGTATATAGAGCTGAGAGGGGAAACTGGCAAGTATGGATAATGTTTTGCAAGAAGGGGTTGCTGGGTCTCAGACGTGCCTTCACCTTGCAACACTGATGGTTTTGTGTGTGTGTGTGTGTGTGGGGGGGGGGGGGGGGTGGAGACGCTAGCTTGGATTTAGTAGGTATAGTGGTCGAAAGAGTGGAGAGAATTTCCCGCTAAACTGCATGGCCACAGTCATTTGGGATAATGATGCATGTATGTTGTAGTTGGAGGCAGAGGAAATTGGTTTCTCTTGGTTTCTATGATTTAAAACAAGGTTGACACGGCAGTGCAGGAGTGGGTCACAAGAGCCTATTAAAGATACTTATGGCTAGCAAAATGATTAACTTTTTCTCCCTTTATATTAGGGGTATAGGTACTCTAGTTAAGTGGAAGAGGATATTGAACTTTTTAAAGGCCAAAAACACTATGGTGGTGCTATTGCAAGAAACCCACCTCTCGCAGGCTGAGCACCTGAAATTACAATGAGTCTGCATAGGGCAGCTGTACTCATATAACTGTAAGAGCAGAGGAGTATGCATTCTTGCTCATAAAGCCTTTCCTCTGACTATAATGAATTCCCTTTCAGACCCTGCAGAAAGATTCATTGCCCTGGAATGTGCCATATATGATGTGAAATTTGCACTGGTAAGCATATGGGTCCAATGAGGGTCAACAGATGTACTATAGACAGTGACCACAACTTTAGAAAATTTCTCGATTAATCTTGTGGTTATGAGTGGTGATTGTAATTTGTGTCTAGACCCGGAGTTAGACAGATCTTTGTGATTTGGGGTGGGCAAGGGACAGATTCCCGGTCTGCAATTTCTTATGCAATGCCTAGGCCTCATAGACATCTGTCGCACCCATTATCCATCAAGGAGGGATTACACTTATTTCTCACTAAGACATAACACATATAGTCATAGACGATTTTTTCTGTTTGCCTCTGTTCGTGAAGATGGCCTGTTATATATCAGACCATCATCAGGTGCTTCTTCCTTTAAATTTAGCCCAGGTTTTAAATCCCAGTAAGCAATGGCGTTTCAATGCAGCCCTTCTAGGCAATGACCGTTTTGTGAAATAGTGTCACAGTTGATACAGGAATATAAAGAGGTGCATAGAGGAACTGAACAATCTCCTGTTGCTCTGTGGCAGGAGCTTAACCCATTATGTCCCAGTGTTCTGTTTATTGCACAGCTTCTTAAACATTTGGGTTCATAATGAGTAAAGGCAGTGCTGCGGGGGCCAATGATTAGTTTTGCCAGTCACTTAAATAGAGATCGGAGGAAACTGAAACATTCACTGGAGAAGTCTATTCATCAGAGGCCAGACATAAAATCACCTGTTCCCCTAGGGATTACGCTGAGTTGCAGAGGCATAGGGAAGAGTTACAGCATCTTCAAGTACCGGGTGTGGAAAAGTAATTCACCCGACAGATATTTTATGAGCATGAGGATAAGAAAGGGGCTCTGCTGGCAAGGGCTTTGTGGAAACATGCTGCACAAATGCTCATATATGGGATTCGAGGGGCTAATGGGGCTGTACTGCAGCAATTATCAGAGATAAATTGGGTTTTTAAGGACTTTTTTTTGCCAATTTATATTCCCACTGCAAGAAATGTAGCATTGAGGAGCTGAATGAATATCTTCAGGATGACCCTGTCCCTGGGATGACTGAACACCAGGCCACAAGATAATCTGCGTCAATAACAGAAGAGGAATTATGGAAGGCAATATCAGGTTTCCCTTATGGGAAATGTCCAGGGCCAGATGGCTTTGCCTTGGAATTGTATAAGAAGTTCTTCCATGATCTGGGTCCCCTCCTGATGGAAGTATTTACTATTTTACAGGAGCATCCTGAGTTAGAAAGAAAATTAGTGGATGTTACCATAGTTAATACATAAAAAGGGGCGTAATGCTAATGATCTTGGATCCTTCGACCCCATTTCTTTGTTAAATGCAGATCTCAAAGTTTTGTCAAAAAGTTTACAGCTCTGACTGGAGACTGACATGGAGGATCTTATTTATCATGATCAGACAAGCTTCATGAAGGGCCATCTCTCAACCCGCAGATTGTTCATTGTCATGTCTGTGGCCAAGAGGGATAGGATTGCTGGGTGGTGGTCTCGGATGTGGAAAAAGCCTTTGATTGGCTGAGATGGCTTTTCCTTTTTCTGTTCCTGGAGAAGTTCAGTCTCCCAGCCTCATTTCGGGCATGAAATAACACTCTTTATTATAGACCTAGGGCTAGGGGATTGACTAATGGATAGCCTTTGGATTAGTTCCCTTTTGAGCAGCACTAGGCTGCAGTGTCCATTGTCCATGCTGCTTTTTGACTTGGCAATTGAGATCTTGGCCTTGAAGATCAGGACATACTCAAATATCTTGGGATTTTGTACGGGAGGAGAGGAACATGTTATTTTTCTGTAAGCAGATGTTGCCCTGTTCCTTTTGATCCCTAAACACTCGGGTTTCCAGGTATTCGATGTATTCGGGAATATGGAAGGATGTCTGAGTACAAGATTAATTTTAATAAATCCAAAATATTTCCTATAGGTATGGCAACTGCAAAGGATATCCCACAATGCTTCTCAGTCAATACTTGAGGATTCATGTCCCCAGGGACCTGACAGCTTTGTACAAATACAACTTTATGCAGGTGTATATCAAGATACAGAAAGACCTAAAGGAGTGGGATGATTTTTATCATGAGCAGGAAGGATTAATGTGATTGGTACTTGCCAGGTTCTTATGGCCTGGATTGGCCACTGTTGGAAACAGGATGCTGGGCTTGATGGACCCTTGGTCTGACCCAGTATGGCATTTTCTTATGTTCTTATGATGAACATGAACGTGCTTCTTTGATTCATGTATCTATTATAGCATGTTCCATATTTTCTCCCTGATAGTTTCTTTTCTAATTTGAATAGCTTTCTTGTTAAATGTATTTGGCATGGCAACGCCCTCGCATCAAGTTGTGCACACTATGGCTTCCTAAGAAGGGGGTGGATGAAAGTTCCTAATTTTCAGGGATATTACTGGGTGGCAAGATTGTACGGAATGATGGTCTGGTTGCACAGGAACAAAAGTGTCCTGTGGTATACTTTAGAGTTGTATTTAGCAGAGGGCCTAGATTTATCCTGTTTGTTGCTAGAACTTCACAACTCCATAAATGTGAGAAGAAAGTGTGTCACTATATCTCATACACTTAAATTGAAGAGAGTGATAATTTGAAGGTTGGATATGTCTTTGGGACCCCGTTCTCCCCTTTCCCAGCTGTGAAATAATCCTTCGTTATCTGTTCATACATACATCAGAGAAGCTGTTGAGTGGTGAAAAGTGGGCCTTAAATTTTTAGGACATTGTAGGGGGAGGAGGAGGTGGTTCTTCAGTCATTTGAAGATCTTCACGCTGATTATGGAGTGAGTAAGGAGTCTGAAACCTTTATAGGATGATTGTGGCAGCATTAGAGAATCAACAGGGAAGGAGAAAAGAGCCTATATCCCCATCCATATTGGAAAAATCCTTTTTACAGGAGGATGCACCAGGAAATGTATATCGTTGCTATATAAGGTCATTAGTAGTAGCCCAATGGATTTGGATTCTCCTCTTTCGTGTATTAGGCAATGGAACATGGACTTCCACTTACATCTAGGTTATGTTGCCTGGAAACATGTCTGCAAAGGGCCCTCAGAATCTTAATATGTTGTAGACAAGTAGTGTTAATGGTCAAAATGTTGTACTACACATACAGATATCCTCTGTACTGTATTTCTTTTTCTCCAGGTTCTTCAAGACTGTGTTGGTGGGGTTGTGGTATGGAGAGATCGTATTATATTGGTGGACCTGCCCATGATGACTGCTTTTTGGAGAAGTTTGGGAGGGGTGGTTTCTAAAATTCTAGAGGTACAGTTTGCCCCTACTCCAGAGATATGTCTTTTGGGAGTTGGCTATGGTGGGTCTACCAACTCATAAGAGGATATTGGCAGATCAGCTGCTTTATGCTGGGAGGTTCACTATAGCATTTTTGTGGAAACACGCTCCCGCTTTGATGATGTGGAATAAACAGATGCTTGAACTACCTTTAATAGAAGATATGACCTACAGTACAAGCTAAAACATAAAGATAAGCTATATGATAAGATCTGGAAATGTTACTGGGACTATAGGGAAAAATGCATAATTAGTTGTATCACAGCAGATGTAGGGCTAAGCAGAGGGGTGTTCTGCCCTTTATGTTGTTCTCTCTGGTATTTATTGTGATGCCTTCCCTTTCTCTTCCCTTTTTTTATGTATTCGCTTAGGGCTTTGGTATAAGCACTTAACAAATCATAATACAAATACAAACACTGAAGAGAGAGTACTTGTATTTTATTAGGTGCAATTTGCTGCCTGTCTGTTAAGCTTTGTCATATGATTGGACATGTGGTTCTCTTGCTGTAGCAAGATGAGGATACTAAATGGAGCCAGAAAGAAACCTTCCTTTATAGAAAGAATCAACACTATGTACCAGAGCGTATATCACGTTTGGAAGTCCTTCGAAGCTGCCATGATTCTCCATTGGCAGATCATCCTGGTTGTCACAAAACTAAGGAACTAAGTGCCTGTGAATATTGGTAGCTGGGATGAAGCCGAGATATAGCAAAGTATGTAACTTCTTGTGAATAATGCATCTGGCACAAGGTACCATGTCATCGTCCTCATAGATTATGCTTGACATTACTAGTACCCTTGAAACCATGAGAATAGATATCAATGGATTTCATTACCGATTTACTCCTGTCACAAGGGAAGACCACGATTATGGTGATAGTGAATTCATGTACCAAGATTGCCCATTTAATAGCTACTATAGGTCTTCCCTCTTCCTACAAAACAGTAGATCTTCTAGTTTAAGAAGTAGTGCATCTCCACAGTCTGCCATCTCATATCGTCTCTGACCAAGGCTCTCAAATTATTTCATGCTTCTTGATGTCCAACTCCATTTATCATCAGCATATTACCCAGAATCCAAAGGGCCGACAGAATGGCTAAATAAGAATCTAGAGTGGTGTCTCTGCTGCTTCTGTAATTTACATCAGACAAACTGGGCACATTTACTCCCTAAGGCAAAATTTGCATATCATAAATTCAAGCACTGAGCAACTAAACCCTTCCCATTCTTCACAAGCTTTGGTATCTAATATTGCTTTCACTCAGGGGAGGCTTGGAAGTTCAGGGTCCCCACATCAGCACAGTGAGTAAATGTCTTAACAAGGTACATGTCAAAACAAATGTGAATTGGAATGGATTCACATAAGATATTTACGGGTAGGCAATACCAGGAAGCCCCACAATTCACAATATAAGTCCCTTTAATGAAATTATGCTCTTCAATGTGTATCTTACAGTGAGTCCTTTCTAGTACATATGGATTCACAATAATTAATGCCTCTTCAGTTATCTTCCATGACAAGGGTTGCTCATTCCACCCTAAATGAGCTTCTTCAGGGGAATTCATCATGAAATCCACAGACTGGATAATGTACATGGAATCCAAAACATGCTTTCAACACCCCCAACCAAATGCTGTCTCCAAGTCAGACTTCAATAGTCTTTGTGTCCCTTGGCTCCTTCAGGTCTGACGCTCTAACCTCCAGAGATCGGACTCGTTCTCTGAAGGCTCGGAGTCTTTGCACTTAGCATGCACATATGACCTTTCGCCAGCTGGGAGATAATCGTATATGTGGCCCTCAGTGCAAAAGACTGGAAAGCCTCCCTCTCTCTACTGGACTACTTCCTGCATCATAATTTTGTTGATTTGTTATTGATTTAATTTTCTAAGGAAGAAGGGATATAAAGCTAACCTGAAGTAAATTTAGTCTATATGTGTCTGGCAATGACCCTCAAGGCACTACAATTAATCTACCTATATCTTCCTGGTTATCCAACTTATTAACTCTTGTTTTGAATTAGATTCCTAATGTATAAAATCTGCAACAAATTATTCCTACCAAACACAATTACCATGTAAAATCAAAACATATAGAACCAAATGAAAACAGATAAGGTCTAGTAAACACACAGGGGTAGATTTTAAAAGGTGCACACTGATTTTATAACATGCGCGCGCCAGCAGTCGGCCTGTGCACGCTTCCCTGGCACAGCGGCAAATGGCCATTGTACCGGCTGCCTCAAGCCCTGCCCATCCCCACCCCGGACCGTCCCTTTCTATGGGCCTGGAACTTCTGTGCATAATGGGGGTTATGCGCATGGCCGTGCCCCTTTTGGAAATGCACAAGGCCCAGCCACATGCGTAACCAATTAAAAATTTGCCCAATAAGGTATAGCAAGATAAATGGATAGAATATAGTAAGGAACTTTGTGGTGCACATGCCTAATGGCACTTCCTTCCTGTCCTCTTCTGCTGCAAGTGGTGCGGGGCCTTTGGAAGCTGGGGCTGTAGAGTGTGAAGTATGGATCACTCGCTGTAACCTCTGGGTCCTCTCCCAGGGGCTTCTAGGTAGATTATGTAGATGAGCCTTTCAGTCTTCTTCTACTGCAAGTGGTATGGGGCCTCTGGAAGCTAGGGCTGTGGACTTTGAAGCCTGGATCGTTTGCTGTGACCTGAAGTCCTCTCTCGGGGACTGCTGTGTAGAATATGCAGATGAGCCTTCCGGTCCTCTTCTGCTGCAAGTGGTGTGGGGCCTCTCAAAGGTAGGGCTGTGGAGTTTGAAGCCTAGATCACTCATTGTGACCTCTGGAGTCCTCTCCCGGGGGCTGTTGAGTAGAATATGCAGATGAGCCTTCCGGTCCTCTTCTGCTGCAAGTGGTGTGGGGCCTCTCAAAGGTAGGGCTGTGGAGTTTGAAGCCTAGATCACTCATTGTGACCTCTGGAGTCCTCTCCCGGGGGCTGTTGAGTAGAATATGCAGATGAGCCTTCCAGTCCTCTTCTGCTGCAAGTGGTTCAGGGCCTCTGAAAGCTGGGGCATTCGAAGCCTGGATTGCTTGCTGTGACCTCTGGAGTCCTCTCCTGGGGGGAGGGGGGCTGCTGGGCAGAATATGCAGATGACATTCTGTTGTTTCTACCTAAAACAAGAAAACATTTGCCCCAAGTTTTGCAAACTTTTGAAGATAATGGAGACAATTTCCTTTAAAATGGTGGGGGAAACAGTTAAATATTTGTGCCTTAGATTACATAGGGATGCCCAAAAATGGTATTCTTTAAACATATTCCCCTTATCCAGGAATTTCAAACTAAAATGCGGGATTAGATTGCATTGATTAAAATAATCCTATTATCAAAATTACTATATATTTTACAAATAATTCTGTTGCTGCTTAGAAAAGAAATATTAAATTGATTCTCCACATCTGCTCCTGCTTTGTTTGGCGTGGGAAGAAAGCAAGACTTAATATAACAAAATTAATGGTTCCTAAAGAAGAAGGAGGTTATGGTTTCCCAGATATCAATCTCTATAATATGGCATGCCTGTGGAGGTCTGTAGGGGCAGGATAAAAGGCAAGACATATTATTCTATCTTGCAATCTGAAAAACAAATGATTGGCCCCTTAGATTTAAAATTTGTGCTACACGCTAATACCACTGAATTGCCCACACAATATACAAGCTTCTTAATTATTCCAGTGGTTAGATATGATTGGAAATATTTAAGGAAGGGACTGGGACTTCCACGTGATGTGTCATTTCTCTTGCATGTAAAAGAAAATCCATGCTTTCTTCCAGGTGATGTGTATGATATTTATTGTAGATAGGGGACTTTGAGAGGCACAGTCTTTCAAATGTTTATTGACTTCCAGGGAAAACAAATCCATCCTTTTTCAAATTGTGTGGAGCATATGGAACTTAAATCAACAGATTATTTGACATACCTTCAAATCAGAAGCTATATTAATGCACAGTTTCAATTTAAATCTTTCCAAAATATACATCAGGTCCATTTCAGAGATTATTATATCTATATAAATAGGGAAAATACCCTGTATCACTATTATATAAGTTTCTTCATTGTATAAAAACCTATGGGATATTGAAATCATTGGCAGATTCTTGGCATATAGAACTCCAAATGGATATTTTGGAGGATGATATGGTTATTTGTAATGAGAATTTTTATGTTAGGATTTGTGGGTATTTGGGCCCTGGGCCGAGGTGAGAGATGGTACCACCCATGGGGAGGAGCCCCGTGAGGCATCACCATCGGGGAGATGAGGTCTCAGCTGTGGTATGCACAGGACAACAGGTAGTGGAGAGAGAGAGCAGAGATGAAGGACAGAGGTGGCCAGAGAGAGTGACCCCTGGTGGTGGAGCCACAGAACGTCAGCACAGGAACTGACATCGGGTCAAGCTTGGAAGTCCTTAATCTTTATTAAAGGTGTAGTGGCACTGCCTGCAGAACGGGGAGTGATAGAGACACACACATACGCTGAGGTGTCACAAAGTCTATGAGGTGGGGTATGCCCACGGAGGAGTCCTCTGTAGTGAAGATACGGCAGAGGTCCACAGAGCGGGGTACACCGTTGAAGAGCCTCGGTAGCGATGGTACGGCAATGGTCCACAGTGCGGGGTTCACCGAAGACGGTCCTTGGTAGCGATGGCACGGCAATGGTCCGCAGAGCGGGGTACACCGAAGTGTAGCAATAGTACAGCAATGGTCTGCTGAGTGGGGTACTCACAGAAGTAGAGTGATGGTTCCAGAGGAAGCCCTGGGGAACGATGCAGGCAGCGGTCCTAGGCAGAAGGCCATCCATGGAGCAGATAGCCAGAGATGAGAAGGACCCCAGAGGAGCAGATACCCAGACCGTCTCAACCCAGGAAGCAGGAGCTGGAACAACGTCTGAAGTGAAGCGGAATTAGCAATGACGGAACTCATTGCTAAGTCGAAAGTAGGCAGGGCCAGGCAGCTTAAAAGTCCTTGAGGAGTGACATCATCCGAGGGGGATTGCCCAGAGGTTCCCACCATGACGTGCATATGACTGGCCTGATGGCGCGCACCTAAGGCAAGATGGTGGTCGGTAGCGTCCACGCTGTGCAGAGAGGCCCAGGAACCAGAGCGTGCAGGCCAGCGGTAGCTGGCAGAGGCCATGAGTCGGCCCAAAGGAGTCAAAGTAGTCAAGAAGAAGGTGAGCAACAGCGGTTGCAGCCGTCTGCGACCAACGGGCGTAACATTTTATAGGGGTTCGAAGTATAATCTATTGAGGGAGCTTTAATTAAGAGTGATCCATAAAGTAATTGTATCCCCAGAAAGGGACTTTAGGATGGGAATTGTAAACGATGTGAACTGCCTGAAATGCAGGGCAGCAAATGCCACCATGGTTCATGGGTTTCGGAACTGTAGAATGATTCAATCTTTCTGGGTGGCAGTCTGCATTACGTTTTAGTGTTGTTTCAAGTTCATATTTCATTATTTGCCTGTTATGTGTCTTGGGGCAGAACAAAGATGCTATTTGTGTATAAAACGTGTCTAATAGAGAACAATGCATTTTATTAAAATGGTTAGCAACTGATGTTCCTCATATAAACCTCTGGAAAACAAGAATGGTTGAACTTCTTTGTTTAGAGTTTAAATTGATTCTATTTAAGCCTCTACTGTATATGGCGACATTTTTAAAAATATGGGGTACATTTATCGATAGTCTACCTCGAGAAGTGAAAAAGGATATATTCACCTGAAAATCTAAGTATATTACTTTGTAGATACTAGTTCACTTGGGATATTTGAGATGTTGTTCACTCGAAGATGTTCATTATATTTTAATATGAATTCATACAGGCTAATTTTAAAATGCGTGCACATGCACCCTTGCATACGTATATCAGCACGCAAGCAGAGAAACGCTGGAACTTTAAATCATGTGCACACTCGCACATGTTTGTTTTAAAATATACTTCCCATGCGTAAGTATATACCTAATTTTGAGACTGCTTGAGCAAACATACTTCACATATCTTCCATAGGACTATGCCGGCTTTTACACGCTTATGTAAAATTAAAAAACATGTTTGCATGAGGACATCCCACTTTTCCAATTAGTTTACCAGGTTGCCCAGTCAGAATCGAGGTCTATCAGACCACTCTGGTTCTTCAACCTGCACGCCCCCCACCCCCCAGTTGACCCAGACCCCTCACCCTATCCTGTATGCCCTAAAACACAAAATCTACAGACTTGCTTCTCATCAGGAGCAGCAGTAAAGTTACTCAGCTAACAAGCTGATGCACACTATGGTGTCTGCTTTGAAAATACGGAATTGTGTGCATAAGTGTTGGCCTCACCTCAGAACTCCAATGCGCCGCCCATCCCCCCTTTTCTGCCTCTTACTTTTAATGCGCACACAGGTATATACATAACATACTTTGCAGCTTTTTAAAATCTGCATTGTTTGCGAGCAGCCCACAAAGGCAAATATGTGGTATTTTTGCACAAGCAATGCTTTTAAAATCCACCTCAGTCTATTCAAAGGTGGGGGAAGGGGATATATTTTGGTAACATGGTAGGATGTTTGCCTATGGAGTTGGTTGTAATTTGTTTTATGAAACTCAATAAAAAGATTAAGACAAAAACCATGAGTGCATTCATTATCTGGCTTGTTTATACTGTCTGACTTTTTCTTTTATTTATTTATCTTTTTTTATTTCAAGTCTTTTTGGGGTTTTTTCAAGCACAATGAATAATATTACACACCAAGTACAGAGAGATGCAGGACACTTCACAACTTCACATACAAATACAGGTTTTCAATTATACATTGATTAGAAACATCCAAAATCCCACAAACCCCTGCCCCAATCCCCTACTCTCTCCCCCAGTCTTTTGCTCGGTATCCAATCCCATTGGCTAGCAGGTTCTCTCTAGAGGATCCATCCTCACTGCACTGTGTTTAGAATCAAACTGCAAGCCTGATCTGCTAATGTCTGCAGACAAGGCTCCCATATTTTCAAGAAAACTCTCCACTTAATTGTCATATCAGTTTTCTCTACATACTGCTACATAATACAATGGTGATGAACCAGCCGCAGCTGTAAGAGCGTGGGAGTTTCTCAGGAAAACAATCTCTGCAAGATGATTTTCTTAGCAAGCAGTAGTGCTTTCCTTACCCACAGACTTATACGCTTGTTTTTAAAAACAATTTGGTGCAAGTTTTCGAAATGAAAGTTCCCGGCTCCCAAAGGAACAAAGACTCCCGTTTTATAATAAAATATTGCTGCACCTTACCCCAACATTTGTTATAATGGAGCATGACCAAAACTAATGCCTCAGCAGGCTCTCATCTGCTTGGCATTTAAGGCATCACTCTGACTGAAAGAACTTCCAAACACATTTGTTTAAGAGAAACATAAAACTGCATGAGGAATTGTTGATAATTTATTTCCCTCAGCCCAACATTGGTAGTGACCAATCCCAATTCCCGCTGCCAGCCCCATAGCAAATTTATAAGATGGTGTGGAGATTCTCATTGATTTAGAAATGTATAAAAAAAAAAATAGTGTGCCTCCCAGGATCCTTAAAATAAAAAACTATCCCTGAGAAACTCTCTATTTGTTACGGTACCGGACCGTGCCCCGGTCCCTCCACCTACCTCGGGGCCGGCCTGGGCCGCAGGAACTTTTCTTCGGCCGTCTAGGCCCGACCTGGCTCCTGCTGCGGTGTTCCCTCGAGGGAGACGCTGCCGATCCTCCGTGGCTGGCCCTGCCCCCTAGGTGCGTGCATGCGCAGGGGCTCTGGGGTTTAAAGGGGCCAGCGCGGGAAAACAGAGCACAGCCCTAGGGATGATGCCTTGCAACAAGTTTCCCTCTGTTTAGAGCTCCTTGTTGCTGCTTCGGATCGCTGATCTGGTCTTCGGCTTCTGCCTCCTGGTTTTCAACTCCGGCTTCCGTCCCTGGACCTCCGATTCTGCTTCTGTCCTTGCCTTGGTCTTCGGCTTCTGATTCCTGGCTCCTGACCTCAGCTTGTCCATTGACTCCTGGCTTCAGCTTCCATCCTTGGCTTGTCTCTGGCTTCTGACTCCTGGCTTCCGACCTTGGCTCGTCCACTGACTTCTGGCTTCAGCGTCCATCCCTGGCTGGATTCCGGCTTCTCTTCATCCTCAGGTATCCAATTCTTCGCCCACCAGGGGGCCTCGCCTAAGTCCCAGCAGCTCGGGTCCTCACGGGCTCCTCCCGGGGGGACCACGGGCTTCCAAGGGTGAAGCCTTCCAGAGCCACCTCCTTAGCGCCGCCTCCCAGCTGCGACGTCCACTGTAGTCCCCCACAGTGCATCACCATCCGTCTCAGCCGACTCAAGGGTCCACCCTCCTAACACTATTCTCGTGTTTAAACTCTTGCAGATCAAGGGATCTGATATAATGACAGTAAAGAAATGTTTCCAGTCTAACCCAAATTCCTGTAAAAGATCTTGGAACAAGAGCATTTCTCCTCCCTCAGTAAATAGCTGGTCAATCATAGAAAGCCCCCTTGATTCTCAATCCACAAAAATCCTAGAGTGTAGCCCCGATGTAAAATTTCTGTTACTCCTAAAGAAAGGAAGTGTGATTGGCTATAGCTCAAATGAAGCTTGGTTTTTAGCCATTACTATGTTTTCCAAATTGGCATAACTAATACACTAATCTGCAGAGGAAGTGATAGTACAGATTGGAGAGCATGCAGTACATATCTCAAGTCTAGAGGCACAATCAATTCTCTCAAATGCCAAAGGAGTGTAAATTTAGAGCTTATCAACCATTTTGGGAGAAGCACCATTGAAAAAAGACTCATCTTCCCTGAACTAGATAAGGGAAAATCCATCTACTTCTGCAGTGACAATTTAGTGCGCTTCAGCAGCTCCTGAAAATTGAGTGATTGTTTTCTAGGTGTTTCTCTATGCAGCCTAATCCCTGGATATCTAAAAGAATCATTAGCCCATTTCATTGGAAAGCTCACCCCGCACACCTTTTTTGTTTTTACTTTATTTTATTATTATGCATACAAATTATACAAGAATATCTTGTCATGTAACATGAGGAATTCCACAGAAAAGATGTAAACAAAATACAGAAAATAAAAAAGGAAAAAAAAAAACAAGCATCCTCAATTTATAATAAGAAAAAGGAGGGAGACAAAGAAACGTAAGCAGACATAATTACTTGAAATTGAAAAAACAAAAAAAAAGCATAAAGAGTGAGTAGCGCCAGTATAAACCGGACTGTGAGAATGATTATTAAGGATGCAAATCCAAAAACGACCGTAGCTGGGAAGGTTCGTAAAAAAATGTAATTAACATCAAGATATCTTACAAAACATTTACATGGGTATCCCAGAACAAATTGACCCCCCCTTAGATGATACTTCAGAACACATAGAGAGAAATGTTTTTCTATGAAGCTGAGTGACTGCTTAAATCAGGAAATATCCATAGCTTCTACCCATAAAATAAAAGGGAACGGTTGCGAAAAAAAAAATCTAAGAACATTGTTGCGGTCAGATAAGAAAGCAAAAGATACTAGTAATGTTCCTCTATGCGAAATTGCAGTGGAATTAGATTTTTCAAGAATGTCTGTTAAATCCAGAAGATTGTCCTGTGGTAAATTCCCTTCAGATGTTTGTTCACTGAGGCAAATAAAATGCCTTAGTAATCACAGGCATCACTGCACTAGGAATTTTCTAAATTTGAGAAATATAATTTTTAAATAAATCTACTGGAGAAATAAGCTTGATGACAGGAAAATGTAATACCCTCAATTAAGGGCATACAGAGAATTTTCAAGATTCTCCATCTTCTTAGAATATATCTGAACTTTTTCAAAAGAGGAAACATGAGTATCCAATGCAGCTAATTTAGGGGGTCATTTTCCAAGTGGATCGCATGCGATAAGGGACGTTTCGCACATGAAAAGTCCCTTATCGCGTGCGATACCAAAATCGGGGCAGAGTCAGAGCGGCGTCAGCCCCAGAAGAGGAGGAGTTGGGGCGGCACGAGGCTGACACCTACACCTTTTATGGTGTTATTTGGAGCGATGCCGGCAGCAATCGCACCACGGAGGTGCGATCTCTGCCGGCTATCGCAGGATCGCCCCCCCCCCCCCGTTTAGCCCCCCACCCCCAGTTACTGCTGAATTCACTATGCCTTGCGGCATTAGTAAATCCAGCCCTTAGTCTCATGAGAAGAAACCAAATTCAAATTGAGAAGAATTTGTTTATTAGTGTCCAAAGTAGCTTTAGTGAGAGGTGAAATAGAAGTTTCCAAAGTCACTAAAGCTTTCCAGAGAGCATCTACCGTAATCACAGGGGGTCTGGAGAGACCAGACTTACCAGCCGAGACGTTCACTTCATCGCTTCCACTCACAGAAATGCCCTCCTCCAGTCCAACTAAAGGAATCAGTATCAAGGCTGAAGACAGAAGATCAGCAACTCCAATAACCCCGACATCAGGAGAAATCTCTTCAGTAATATGTGAAACCACCCTGATGGGAGAAGAAACAAAACTTCCAACCTTCTCTGTAGCCATACACAACACACTCGAAGCTACCCCTTTCAATTCTGGGGAGACAGGAGACGTATCGCACAGCAGCAATGCTCCGTGAAAGGGAGGAGAAGGCATCGCCGGTGCACCCAAGCTGAGGGAGATCTCATCAGTCAGAGGGGCAACTTCCACTCACAATTAGCCCCCGCAACAGTCATCGCAACCGGGACTCCAACTGGTATCATAGCAAAGAACCCTTCTATCCGGGGTTGGTGCAATTCAAGCGAGGAAGAACTGGTAATGTTCTCCCTCAACTTGGCTTTCCACTTAGTGTGAGGCATTAGGAAGAAGGTAATTCAGAGAGCAGAAAAATGGAGAGAGAGGCTCTGAGCGTTTTGCTTACTTGGCAGCCATCTTGTCTCCTCCCCACCTCGCATACTTCTTTAGCCACATGGGACATCGGCAAAGCTTCCAACTTTTCTAAATTTAATTTTAGGCCAGCTAATCTACCATAAGTTTAGAAATCACCCATAAAGGCAGGTAAGGATGCAGCAGGCTCAAGTAGATGGATCAAAATGTCATCGGCAAATGTCAATAACTTAAAAACAGACATGGACGATTGCTTAATGGGGACTCTGCTAATTTCATCATTATCTCAAATTATCTAGAGAATGAGAAGCAGGGACAGAGGACAACCCTGTCACCTCTCTGTAATGGGAACAGTTCAGAGCACATGCCATTAACAAGAATCAAGGCTGACGGGTTATTATAAAGGATTTGAATAACTTACAAGAAATTGCCTTTGATGCCCATAGGTCTTAGTTTCAAACATAAATGTCAAATTTACGCAATCAAAGGCCTTTTTCGCATCAAAACTGAGTAGTAGGGAAGTGAGTTGCCTGTACCTGCTAACTTCCATTGAGGCTATAATTCAGCAGACATTATATATTGGACTCTGGTCCTGAGCAAATCCCACTTGATCTTCTTCTATCAATTGCAGAATGACTCATGATAGCCTATCTGCCATTATTTTGGCAAGCAATTTTATATCAAAGTTTATCAAAGAAATAGGCCTATTCAAGCTTGGGGATATTGTATCACAACTGGGCTTAGGAAGTACTATCATAAGTGCTGGATTGGTGCATAAGGAAACTGCCCCTCCTCCACTAGTATCTTATACATTCTCCCTAAGGGGGAGAGACATTTATCAGCCAGTACTTTATAAAACTTAGCCAAATAGCCATTGGGTCCTGGGGCCTTCCAAAGTTTAGCCTGTTGGATACCTCACTGTATCTCTTGCACTGAAATAGACACATTTAATCTGTCTATTTTCTCAACCTACAGTTTAGAGAAAATACCGTTACTGCCTCTACAGTATACATTGTTCTATGAAAGTTGCTAAATATTGCCCCAAGGTCTACTATATTAGAATTTATAACTCTATCCAATGAATCTTGCATAGCCGTAATGTAACAATGCCCCCCCCCCACACACACACACACACAAAATATTTTGTTAAATTTGCTAGTACCTTCCTGACTTGTTCCCAAAGTGTAAATATTTGCACTTATAACAAAGATTTTTGTCCTCTCTGATGCAACAGAAAATTAAGCACCACTTGCACTGCTGCAAACTCCTCCTTACTAGTGGAATTAGTGCTCAGCTCATACTTTTTTTAACCAATTGGAGTTGCTTTTCCAACCTCAGAATTTCATTACTCAGTGCTTTCTTCCAGGCTGCCACATATGAAATGATATCACCTTGTATGACCACTTTAAATGTTTCCCAGAACTAAATCCCACTTTTCAGCAAAAACTCTTTGAATTTTTGGTTTCTGTATAAATATCTAGGGCAGGGGTCGGGAACCTATGGCTCGCGAGCCAGATGTGGCTCTTTTGATGGCTGCATCTGGCTCGCAGACAAATCTTTAATAAAAAAGTAACAATCTAACAACCCCCCCGCCCCACCCTCCTGACACCCCCAAGACCTCCAAAATTAATTTACTACACCCCCCACACCCTCCTGACCCCCCCATCCCCAAGACCTGCCAAAAGTCCCTGGTGGTCCAGCGGGGGTCCAGGAGTGGTCCGGGAGCGATCTCCTGGACTTGGGCTGTCGGCTGCCAGTAGTCAAAATGGCGCCGACGGCCCTTTGCCCTCACTATGTCACTGGGGTCGACCAATGGCAGCGGCAGCCCCTGTGACATAGTAAGGGCAAAGGGCCGTTGACGCCATTTTGATTACTGGCAGCCGACGACTTTGCCCTTAGTATGTCACAGGGGCTACCACCACCATTGGTCGACCCCAGTGACATAGTGAGGGCAAAGGGCAGTCGGCGCCATTTTGACTACTGGCAGCCGATAGCCCAAGTCCAGGAGATCGCTCCTGGACCCCCGCTGGACCACCAGGACTTTTGGCAGGTCTTGGGGGGAGGGGGGTCAGGAGGGTGGGGGGTTGTAGTAAATTAATTTTGGAGGTCTTGGGGGGCGTCAGGAGGGTGGGGGGTTTTGTTAGATTTTTACTTTTTTATTAAAGATTTGTCTGCGAGCCCTGGGCCCCCGCTGGACCACCAGGGACTTTTGGCAGGTCTTGGGGGGGTCAGGGGGGGGGGTGTAGTAAGTTAATTTGGTAGGTCTTGGGGGGCATCAGGAGAGTAGGGGGTGGTTGTAGTAAATTAATTTAGCAGGTCTTGGGGGGGGCATCAGGAGAGTAGGAGGTTGTAGTAAATTAATTTGGCAGGTCTTGGGGGGGGCGTCAGGAGAAGGGGGTTGTAGTAAATTAATTTGGTAGGTCTTGGGGGGGTCAGGAGGGTGGGGGGTTGTAGTTAGTATGGCTGTCACGGAATTACATTTTAAAATATGTGGCGTTCATGGCTCTCTCAGCCAAAAAGGTTCCCGACGCCTGATCTAGGGTATTGCCAGATGCAGTTTGAGTCACTGGTCTCGATCCTTCTATATCGAGCCACACTGGGTCATGGTCCGATATATTTAATGGTCCAATTTATGTTTTAGTAACCCTACCAAATCTTTTCTATTTAATAGAAGATAATTTATCCTGGAGTGTGTTAAGCGCCCTAGAGGTAGTCATATATATTCGCTCCAATGGGTGCAAGACTCTCCAAATGTCCACCAGACCTAGACTACTACATAAATATGGTATTCCTTTAGAGTTCTGTGGGCCTACAGAACATGTAGAATTAGATCTATCCACATTATTGGTGTGTATGCAGTTAAAATTCCCACTCAACAAGACTGTGCCCTACATTGGATTCACTAATAGTTTGGTAATATTAACAAAAAAGTTATGGTAATACACATTAGGTGCATATATTTCACAGTGTGAGTGACTGACCAAATAAGGTTTCAACCACCAAGAGGTGCCTCCCCTCTAGATCATCCACTATCTTAGAAGATTGAAATGGGATCGATTTGGCAATCAAAATGGCTACCCCCACTTTCCTCGTACCTGGGGCAGCAGAATATACCGCTCCCATCCATTGCCTGTTTAACTTTTGATGCTCATCCTTATCTAGATGTGTTTCTTGTAACATAGCTATTTGAGCCTTATGGCATTGCACACTTGCAGGACTTGGAATCTCTTCAGACAGACCCTGTACCCAAAATGTTCCAGGTAACATTTCTAATTGTTTGTGGAATCATCAATCTATCCTACCCCATTTGTATTCATGTGGTCAAAGCCCAGATCCCCAAGCCTAGATCCAGACCCTCATCTCCCATCACCTCCATCAAATCATCCTTATTAACCTCTAAAACTTTACCAGAATCAGTTATTTCTCTGCCATACCTGACCAAACCCCCCCCCCCAACAACTTACAAATACAACTGCCCCATATCCAACTCCCTCTATTCCCAACCCCCTGCCCCACCCCACCCATAACAGCAAAGATTACCAAACCAAGGACCCTGGCGTGGGTGCAAAAGGCAGGTGTGTGCAGGGACCCCACTCCCTATGTTTCGACCTTCATTGTACAAAATATGTGAACATCACACACAAAACCCAACTTAAAACTTTATGGCAGGAGCTTACTTATGGCTTCAGCCATTTTAGTGTGCGCTGCTCTAGGATTTTCCTTGGCCTGGGTGGGCCGGCCCCACCCACTTTGCCCACCCACTCAGAGTTACCTGGTGCCTGAGAAGAGAGGCCTAATATAGGGCCATCATGAAAATCATCTCACACGGCCCAAGGCCTGATCTGACCTTCACAGGGCCATCACAGAGCTAATCCCACATGGTCTGAGAAGAGAGGCCCGACTTCGAAGGGCCGTCACGGAGCTCATCCCATGTGGCCAGATTATTTATTTATTTGTTTTTATATACCGATATTCACCCAAGGGTATCACATCGGTTTACATAATTACTAGTGAGATGGTGTGATTGCAGGTCACACTATCTTTACATTGGGATGATGAAAAACTACAGAGAATTATAGTATTGTAGTGAATAGAATTATAACATTTTAGAAACTGCAGCGAGTTATAGTATTGTAGAGAACAGAATTGTAACATTTTAGAAGCAAAACATCTTATTTTCGTGGCAGTATAATAGCTACCATTTAATTTGACTATTAAGTGTCTTCATTGTAGGATAAGTGTCTTCATTGTAGGATATGTGTGGGTTAGGGATCTGTTTGGTAGTGGTCTTTGGAGGTGATATGGAGTTAATTGTTGTCAGGGTAGGCTTTTTGGAATAGCCATGTTTTTAGTGATTTCTTAAATACCTGTGATGAGGGTTCCGTTCTGAGATTTGCAGGTAGTTTGTTCCATAGTGTGGGTCCTGCTATTGAGATCGCTTGTTCACGTGTTGAGGTGCGTTGGGCCTGTTTGTTGGAGCGAATGGAAAGTAATCTGGAGTTGTTGGATCATAGGTTTCTTTGGAAGGTGTATGGGAGAAGGGTGTCCTTTAGCCAGTCTGTGTTTTCGTTGTTAAGGGATTTGTGTATTACGGTAAGGGTTTTGTATTGGATTCTGTGGGTTACGGGGAGCCAGTGAAGGTCTTTTATTATGGGTGTGATGTGTGTGGAGTGCTTGCTGTTTGTGAGGGATCTGGCTGCGCATTTTGGAGTAGTTGGAAGGGTTTGAAAGTGGAGGTTGGGAGCCCAAGGAGGATGGAGTTGCAGTAGTCGAGTTTGGAGAAGATGAGGGCTTGGAGTACGGATCGATAATCTTGACTGAGTAGTAGGGGTTTGATTTTTTTGAGGATTTGTAATTTGAAATAGCCTTCTTTTATTATAGTGTTGATGTAGGTTTTCAGGTTGAGTTCAGAGTCTAGAGTGATGCCTAGGTTTCTTGCACTTGCGACAAGATGGTTTGTAGTCTTGAATGTTCCAAGCTGGTGGTTTGTTAGAGATGTGTACGATTTCAGTTTTTGCCCAAGAAGTTTTTGCCCATGGAGAGGCTCGACCATGGCAGGGCCATCACAGAGCTCATCCCGCGCAGCCCGAGAAGGGAGGCCCGACCGTTGCAGGGCCATGACAGAGGAGCTCATCCCATGCAGCCTGATTACAGAGAAGAGGCCTGACCATCGCAAGGCCATCGCAGAGCTCATCCTGCACAGCCTGAGAAAAGGCCCAACCATTGCAGGGCCATGACAGAGGTCATCCCACATGACCTGAGAAGAGAGGCCTGACTGTCTCAGTGACATCGCAGAGGTCAACATGCATGGCCAGAGAAGAGGCCTTGCAGCAAGGAGGCCCTGAAGAGAGGGAGAGGCCCTGATAGTGTCTTTGTGTGTATTTGTGTATGTATGAGAGAGAGAGAAAAGACAAAATAGGAGAAGCATCTGTGTATGAATATCTGTGAAAGAGCAGGAGAGTGAAAAGCCGGTGTGTATGTGTGTGTGTGTATGTTTAAGAGAAATCATGAGTGAGAAGCCTCTGTATGTATGTATGAGAGAGAGCATGGAAATGAGAAGCATGTGTGTATTTGTATGAGAGAGAGCTTGGGAGTGAGAAGCCTGAGTGTATGTGAATGAAAAAGAGCATGGGAATGAGAAGCTTCTGTGTGTGCGTGTGTGTGTGTATGTGTTTGTGTGTATGAGAGAAACATGAGAGTTAGAAGCCTGTGTGTGTGTGTATGAGAGAGAGCATGGGAGTAAGAAGCCTGTCTGTGTATGTATGAGAGAGAGCATGGGAGTGGGAAGCCTGAGTATGTATGTGTAAGAGAGAGAGCATGGGAGTGAGA